>NC_068335.1:3744000-4992000 GCF_000147395.1 Oryza glaberrima | reverse complement strand
GAAGGGGAGGCTGAGGTCTTGATAAGACTGACATGTGGGGCTTACAATTAATTTAATTTTATTGTGTTATCTGAACTGTTATGGGGCCAAACCCCGCTGCCACGTGGGACGATAACCAGCTTAAAATAGATTATGGTGTTTGTTTTGTCCGATTTGAATAGGTGAGGGTGCAATATATTTGGTATTAGAATTTAAGGGGTAATTCAGATGACCGTGATTATTTTGGGGGAGGGAGGGGGGTTGTAATTTCAGATTTTTCCTTATCTTTTTTTTAAAAAAAAATTCCAAAATTTTGGAACTTCATCTCCCTAAAATGTCCATGCATTCTGAAATATGGGATGTTCATGCATATTCATTGATTATTTTGGTCCACTTTAATGCACCCAAATTTCCGAAATGGTGTAAAACACGATCATGTCACACATCTAGTCCACGGCAATGGCAGAGCCCCAATAAACCTACTTAGGCTTTGTGTAGTTCGCGAAAAGAAAATTTTTGGGTGTCACATCGAATGTTTGACCGGATGCCAGAAGGGGTTTTCGGACACGAATGAAAAAACTAATTTCATAACTCGCGTGGAAACCGCGAGACGAATCTTTTGAGCCTAATTAATCCGTCATTAGCATATGTGGGTTACTGTAGCACCTATTTTTTCATCATGGACTAATTAGGCTCAAAAGATTCGTCTCGCGATTTTCATGCAAACTGTGCAATTAGTTTTCATTTTTATTATATTTAATGCATGCGCCCAAATTTCCAACGAGTTCGCAAAACACCACTCCTGTCACATCAAGTCACTTGAAGTAAGTAGGTCTTTTTTTTTCATTAATCATGCTATGATTTTATAATTCGCACTCATTCTTGTAACCTTTGTAATAATTAGTTGTATTTTACTTAAAGCAAAGACTGAAATGAATTCTATTATTAAAGGAAAATGTAGTCACTAGCTTGTTCTAAACGGTAACATCTTTCTGATGCTCGTTTCCTCATTTCTTATGTATAAAAGTCCTTCCTTTTTCTAACAGAAGATCAAAATTCTGACCAATACACGAAATAAATTTGAATTTATGGATGTTTGTAAAACAGAATGACAAAATTTGATAAAAAAAGATAAAACAGTTGAAGCCTTGACTACCGTAATCATAGTCTTATAAAACATTAGAAATTGTAGTAATTACCAAGCACGTAGAAAAAATAGAGAAACTCCTGCAAGTTTCCATAGCTAGCATAAGCGAAGGGAGACAATACATGGGCCGCTTCCCAAACTCTTGTGGGCCGTAACACGGGCCTGCTTTAGATGTGCCGAGGCCAAATTGAGCCGATCACCTTAGTGGAACAAGGGAAGGGAAACGGAGCTGTGTTCGTTTTCCCTTGTTGGAACAAATGCCCTGCGCACGGAAAACGGAGTAGTCCATTAACGTATAATTAATTAAGTATTACTAGGTTTTCTTTTTTAAAAAATAGATTAATACAATTTTTAAGCAACTTTCGTATATAAACTCTTTTTTATAAAAAACACACCGTTTAGCCACTTGAAAAGCATGCGTGCGAAAAAAAGAGGGTGATGGGTTTGGAACCATGAGTAATGAACACAGCCCTAGTTATGATGTCCCTTAACTCGTCAACGAATCCGATTTTCATCCTTCAACCGAAAAAACAAGATAAAACGAGTCTCTCAAATATCAAAACCGGTGCAATATTGATCCCATGGCGGTTTGGACAGCGGTTTTAGTTGACGTGGCGCCTACGTGGATATTTTGACCCGGTCTTTATCTGACGTGGCTTATGAAGCAAAATTTTGACAATTTTAAAAATAAAACAAAATCATTCTCTTTCATATATTTTCTCTTCTCAATCAATCACAATCATTCACAATCATTCTCTTTCATATATACTTTGTCTTCTTAACCAATTATTACTTCCTTCAATCATTATTATCTACTTTCTTAATACCCGTGTCAACCTTAAAATGCTTATATTTTGGTATGGAGGAAGTAGTTCCTCCATTTGGACACAATTATTAAGAAAGTATGTAGAAGCAAATGGTGGAGGGTTGTGATTAAATGAGTAGTGGAGGTAGGTAGGAAAATTGAATGGTGGGGAGTTGTTATTGGTTGTGAATAGAATGTTGGTGAAGAAGTTGTTATATTTTAGATTAAATCAGATTAAAAATTATTATATTTTCGGACCGGGGGGAGTATCAATTAATTAAGAAATTGGAACTGAAAGGAATCCGCTGACTTTCAGTCCGTGTACTGGCTAGTCTCCACTCCTCATTTCCTCCTGCTTCCCACTTCCCAGGCTGGCGATGGCGGCTGAGCAGTGACCACCGCAAGACTCAAGAACCACTCTCCCGGAGGCCGGAGCCTCACCTGGCCCTCTCTTCCTGCTGCCGGAGCCGCTTCAGGAGCTTGGATTTCGCCGCAGGTGAGTTCTTTAGTCCTCCACTTTATACCCAATCGCACTTTTCTTGTTCAATCCGAGATTCTTCAACCCTAGTAATTTCTGAGTTGTTTCAGGCAAAATAAAAAAAATATTCTTTGTTAGTTTTATCTATTAACTCCTATTGACTTGCTTGGGCGTTTATTGGGGTCTGGTGATACATCTTTACTTAGTAAGTTAGCCTTTTCATTTATTGTTATTCTTGGTGGTTAATTTGTAAGCTGAGGCCCAATTGGATAACGGGGATCAAAAGTGCAGAATAGTGTCTGAATAGTTGCATAATTTAGATCATGTTATGAAGTTATAAATTCCCACAAGAATTCCATAGGATGAAATTCGATCCCCGTTATGATTCAACAAGATAATGTTATGATTTAGCAGCATCCTTGGTACTAATGGAATTCTATTCGCTACATAGATATCGAAGCCTACAACCATGGATCTGAAACCAGCAGCAACATAATGTTCACTAGTCTTAGGCTGCAGAAATAGTTGTATCCAAACGAATGAGATTGTTGCTAAGCATCATCTGCAATCTGAATTCACCCTAACTTCGCGAACCTCACGGGCACGGGTTGCCGATTTAATCCTCTGGGTGCATGCCCATCTGTATCAACTAATTCAGAGGGGCTCAACTGGCTCCAAACCACAGACTCACTTTTGAGATCAGTGACAGCCTCTCCAGCGGAACAGGGTGCTGTGGGTTCTCTGAAGACAAAATATATTTTTCAGTTATAATGCCACTATGCCTACCCTACTTTCAGACCCAAATTGCGGTTTTGTCTGGGACAACTCAGCTCCCCATAAGGTTCAATTCTTTGCTTGGCTCCTTGCAAAAGACAGACTGCCGACCTCAAAAAATCTACACACCAAAACTATCATTCCATCCGCTCAATGCAAGGTCTGCTTGTTAGGTGATGAGGATGCCAACCATCTATTCCTACACTGCCCATTCACATCAAGCTTTTGGAACTTAATCAGGATTGCTCCGAATGTGACAGATGTCTCTCAATTACATGTACTAGCTCCTACTACAGCAGTCCCATCGAAACATTTCAAAACCTTCTACCTCCTCTGCTTTTGGAGCATCTGAAATCATTGTCATGAGGTCGTCTTCCGCAACCTGCAACCTTCCCTCAGCAGGCTACTCAACAGATGCAGAGAAGAATCATCGCTTTGGGCAGAACGACTAAAACGGCCAGACAGATTAGTTAGCACTGCTTGGACTACAATTTTTACAACTAGTCTGTCTTTTCTACATTTGCAATGACCTGCCGCTGGCAGCTGTCCATGCTTCAAACATGTAACTTATAACTTCCCTTTATAAAATGGAAATTCAGGTGGGGAACCTCTCCCCTCCGGTGATTATTCCAAAAAAAATATATATTTTTCTTTTGGAAGATTTGAAGAGAAAATAGATTGACTTGACTGTTCCTTCTGCATCTACCACATTAGCACCGCCTGCATATTTAATTGAGTTTGTGCAAAACATCGACATCTTTTTTCATCTGACAAATGCAATTAGTTCAAAAAATATATGTTTAGAACGAGGAGAGATATGATATTTCTTTTTACACCACGCATATATTTTCATGTTTATAATCCCTGAAAATGTAGTGGTCGAGAAACAAACAGTGCAAAAACACACATATAATGGCCTAACACTTTTGTTTTATGGTCCAACGCAGTAGTAATATTTATACTAACCATGCAAACAATAAATTGTATATCAAAAGTACAAAGTGTGTTGATATTTAATCTTATAACCATGAGCCTTAGTAGCCTCAATTTGATCACTAATTGCCTTGGTTTACTTATATGTTTTTGAACTTTTGGTCCCGTGTAGTGTCAAGTTGCATGTGTGAGAGCATCAGGGGATGGGTAGCTTCTTTTGACGTAACTTTATTTTGTCAAAGATTTACATCGTTTAAGCCTCAGGCCACAAGTCTTAAGTCCCTTATGCCTGATAAAATTTATTTGGAGAAGCTAGTAGATATAGAGGTTCGGCTTTGTGTAGCCCTGGCTTTTGCTTTCAGATCCGTTGAAGTTTATGGTGCAGAGTCTTTGAGGGAGGGACTAAGAAGAGGAGGATATAGGTTGTATTTTGAAACTTGAATGGGGAATGGTTAAACTTTCTGTAATATCTAGTGTGTTGTTTTTATGTTGTTCGGTTCTTGTGCGTGTTTGTTTATTCTGCCTCTTGTCTCTCATGTTCTGCTCAGTACAGTTGGCTGGGCTATGGGTTGATAAGAAGATTTTTCAAAAAAAAAAAAAACATGCGATTGGTGATACTAAGTTTCTAAATTCTTGTATTCCACTAAGCTGAAGCTCTTGTATTCCTCTACTTTTTTTTATAAAAAATCGACCACTAGGTTAACACGTCCCGCTGCATTTAATTAAATCAAAATCCCCCCAAATAAGGATGCAAGTGGGCAATCTCACTACCCGCATAAAACCCGCGTACTAGTTTATTTCCCACATGGTAGTACAAAATTTAGAAGAAAAAATAGACTAGATGTGGAATAAGCGGGAAAAAAAAAAACCCGCTTGCCCGCCTCACTTGCATCCCTAACCCCCGAATGTGGTGTGTGACCAGACACACTAATCCTGACATAGGAGCACACTTCTCCTACGGCCTGCAATGCACGAGTGCAGTTTTTTGTGTGAAACCCAGGTTCGAGCCTGGGTCGGCTGCCCATCAACTTGGGCACTTTACCATTGTACAAGCGCGCTTGATTCTTCTATCTTTTATAAATGGCACTTTTGTATACCCCATATGGCAAACAAAATCCATATGTTGAAGGTATGTCTTTTGAGTTTCCATAAAAAGATGAGGGGTGTCAAAAATGCAGCTTCACCCACAGTAACACTTAGAGTTGAGTGTGGGAGGAACCCTATGGAGTTGATGAGAACTAAATGCACTTTTAATCTCTGTGGCAGCACATTATTAAACGACCAGGCCACAGGTTAACCACACTAAGTTTTGAAGAGCATATTATGTAGTCTATACTTCCCTGTCGGCAATGGCCTATATATCTGTGCCATCTGGTATCATTATTAAACTTTAATTTATCCCTTTGTTTAAGGCATGGTTTTAGTTCTTCATTCCATTATATTGATTTGTTTTCACCCTTATTCTTTCAGGTTGAAGACATTTTCCCCGTTTAAGAAGTCAAGGCTCAAGGTCTAATAACATATTACCATGGCAGAGGGTGTTGTTGGAATTATAATTCTGAAGCTTGGTTTAGCCTTGGCAACAGACACAAGTAGGGTTGGTAGAAACTGGCTCTGCCATGAGGCTTCTGCCCTTGCTAGAATCTTTAGTCAGATCCGTGATATGAAGGAGGAGTTGGAGAGCATGCAATCCTTCCTACAAGGAGCCGAGAGGTTCAAGGATACTGACAATACCACGGCCAACTTCATCAAGAAGATCCGTTGCATTGCTTTCGAGATTGAGGATGTTGTTGACGAGTTCACCTCCAAGATGGAGGTGAAACAAGGTGGGTTGGCTTCAAAGATAAAGCAGAGGATTTGTCACATTAAAACTTGGCACCGTCTAGCATTCAAATTTCAAGATATCAAACTAAAGCTGGAGAATGTTGATAGGAGAAAGGTCCGATATGATATGACAGGATTGGTGAAAAATGCAGAACAAAGTGATGCTAATTGCAGATATACTGATCATACATCATACTTTCCAACTGAGGAAGATCTTGTTGGTATTGATGATAATAAAAAGCTTTTGATGAATTGGCTGAGGTGTGATTCGCAACTGCAGAGTGTAATTACCACAGTGTGTGGGATGGGAGGAGTAGGCAAAACCACATTGGTTGCCCATGTTTACAACAATGTGAAGGTAGACTTTGACAGTGCAGCTTGGATAACTGTTTCAAAAGCGTATCAGGTTGAGGAATTGTTAAGGCAGATTATCAAGGGATTCAATAGTAATGATCTAAAGAGTGAACTCCGTGTTGACATTGTTGACATGGAAAAGAGGACCCTGGTTGAGATCATTCGCGATTATTTAAAACGGAAAAGGTTCCTGCTGGTTCTGGATGATGTCTGGGGTGTTGATATGTGGTTCAAGATTAGAGAGGCTTTTCCTGCCAATAGCATTGGTCGATTTGTTATCACCTCAAGAGTCCATGACATAGCATTAATAGCAACTGGAAATCATAAAATTGAGTTGAAACCCCTAGAAGCGCACCATTCTTGGGAGTTATTTTGTAAAGAAGCATTTTGGAAAAACGAGGACAGAATATGCCCATTGGATCTACAGAATTTGGCGCAAAGATTTGTGGATAAATGCAATGGTTTACCTATTGCTATTGCATGTATAGGTCGTTTGCTGTCATGCAAAAGCCCATGTTACTCTGAATGGGAAAATTTATACAAAGAACTAGAGTTACAGCTGAGCAATAATGCGATTCTTGATGTTAATATTGTTCTAAAGCTCAGTTTGGACGACCTTCCATATATTTTGAAAAACTGCTTTTTACACTGCACAATATTTCCGGAGGACTATTTGATTAAGAGAAAAAGGCTGATTAGACATTGGGTCACAGCGGGATTCATCGCAGTTACTGAACACAAGACAATGGAGGATGTGGCTGAGGGTTATTTGTATGAACTTGTAAACCGAAGCTTATTGCAGGTAGTGGAGAGGAATGAAAGTGGACGAGTGCGGAGTTGTCGAATGCATGATATCATTCGTATTCTTGCTCTGACCAAATCAAATGAGGAAAGCTTCTGTAGTGTTTATGATGGCTCCAGAACTACTTCAAAACAAAATACACGTCGTCTATCAATCCAAAGTTCTGATATAGAGAAGTTCACTGTTTCTAGTGAGGTCCATCTCCGTGCAATCTATGCTTTCAATGAGTTGGTGACTAGTGATTCACTGAAGTTTTTCTTGAAATCTTTCAACTTGCTATCAACTCTGGATCTGCAAGGTACCCAAATCAGGAAGCTACCGAAAGAGCTTTTTAACTTGTTCAATCTGCATTTTCTGTGTCTTAGAGACACTTTCGTTGAAGATATCCCTGAAACAGTTGGAAGATTACAAAAATTAGAAGTCTTGGATGCTTTCAATGCGAGGCTAGTCAGTTTGCCACAGAGTATAGCAAATCTTCATAAGTTGAGATATCTTTACGTAGCTACTGATCCAAGGAAAGGTACTAAAGGAGTTGTTCCCTGGATTGGAATTCAGGTGCCTAATGGCATAAGGAACTTGAAAAGCTTGCAAGCATTACAACTTGTTGAGGCTAACTCAGAGACTTTGTGTCATCTTGGTGCTCTGACAGAGTTAAGAACTTTTGCCATCACCCAGGTGAGGAGAGAACAATGTTCTGATTTGTGCAATGCTATCATGAACATGAACCATCTTGCTAGTCTTTCTATTATGGCTATAAATGAGACGGAAACACTCGAATTGGATGGACTCCGTTTACCCCCATCTCTTTCAAAGCTTGAATTAGGAGGGAAGCTGGACAAGGAATCGATGCCTCGGATTGTCTCATCCTTTTCAGATCTTGGTAACCTCACCTTATTGACCTTAGCCTTGTCTAAACTTGATGAGAACTCATTTTCTTGTCTCTTGCTGTTAAATGGTCTACGGGGAATTTGGCTTGATAAGGCTTATGAAGGGAAGAAACTGCATTTCAATGCCATGTCACTTCCATCGCTCCGACTACTAGCAATATCAGATGCTCCGGAGCTCAATGATGTTGTAATAGAACAAAGTGCATTGCAAAACCTTATTCGATTAACACTCATTGATTGTCCAGAGCTGAAGACCCTCCCTGATGGCATTGAACATCTCATAACTCTAGAGGAATTATATATGCGAGGAGCTTCGAAAGAGCTCACGAAGAAGCTTAAGCAAAAAGAAGACTCAAATTATTCCAACACATATCTTATGAAGATCAATCACATCAGAAGGGTTACTGTTTTTCCATGAAACATTTGAGAAACACTCTAGTATCTTCAGCTTATGTGTCTATGGAGAGGTAAATTTTTCACCTGTAGTATCTAGGACAAATTAAAGTTTATCTAGTGGTTGATTGTACTTTATTCAGAGCCTAATCAATGACATTTTAAGCTCCATTTTGATCTTTCTAGACCAGTTTCAGATTATAGAAACAATAATATAATGAAATAAAATTATATATAAGAGGCTAAATTAGCATACTATTGATTGGCTGCGTATAACTATATCCAAATGTGGATATCCATGCTGGATTTCTATCCATTATCTGAAAAAAAAAATAACATACTCATCAACCAATGAAGTGTGTTTTTCCTGCAAAAAGTTTCAGTGGTTAACCCTATTCAAAGCTCACCGGTATAATTGGACAGAAACATGATGCTTTCCAGTTTTTTTATAGTTGAAAAGGTGGTATTTAGCTATCTGATTCAATTTGAGTTCCTCTCTTTTACAAATGAATGTGTTTCTGTTTTGATCTGATGCTTATTCCTTCTTCAATTCGAAAATATTTTTTCAAGCCATGTTGTGTCAGAGTACAAGAATGAATCAATCAAATTATCTCGTATTGGATTTGACTTCTCCAGACAACATATCAATAGTGCCGGAATTCTCATGCCATACCTCTGTCACGGCCACCATGTCCCATAATTTAGGACCAGCATGATCTAGCTATCGAATTTCATCAGGCCGGGGATAAACTTTGCTTCTGCACTTTTACCTTGTGAGATGGCAGTGAAAGTTATTAGAGCAACACGCACATTTCATTTTGAATAAATGATGGAAAATGTTTCCCAAACCAATTCCAGAAATTTAAGAGCTAGTGGTGTAACATCAACAATAGAAAAAGTTAATAGAAAAATTCGGAAACCTATAAAGGAATTGGCAAAAGCTATTATTGAAGCATTTATTCAACATCCGCAAACATTTTATATTTACTTATGGAGTTATGACTAAGAAACACGGAAGCACTACTTAAAAATACTTTGTCTATGCAGCTCATAAGTGGTTTAGATGGGTGTTTTTGGACCTGCCTGCAACCAAGTTCCAAGGGCCTATGGAAATCGTGATATTTACTTGGGCAGAATTCCGACAGCATGTGGAAACTTAACGACCCGTCCTTGAAAATTAATTTTCAGTTTTTTTTATTTTTTAGTTGTAGAAAAGCTCAAAATTTTTTTTGTAGTAGGCATCTATGCACGGTGCCGTGTCATGTGATTTTACGTGCAAAAAAAGGGTAGCAAGTAACGCAATTTTACACTCGCGTGCGGTATATAGGATTCGAGCCTGAGAACACTACGCGCATGGTCTCCTACCATCTCACCTATGAAGTAATTCAAAGCTAAGGATAGGAGCTATGGATAGGATTTCACCTTGCATAAAACTTGCAACACATATTTTGCACTAGAAATGACATCAAATGAAAATGTCATCAACTACAAATTACATCAAACAAAAATGTCATCAACTACAAATTTGTATATCGTGCCGAACTAACTAATATTTGACCCCCTAAACTAATATTTGACCCCCTAAACGATCTCAAATGAAAAAGTATTCTATTACAAAGTTGTAGATATTGTTGAGTGCTACAGATTTTGTATAAATTTTGTTGAGTGCTATAAAGTTGTTAAGACGTTTCTCAATCACAGCGAGGGTCACACTGCTCAACAGCACACAGAGTTTTGTCCTGATGGCAGTCTACGGTCCCACAAGGCACAGGGAAAAAGAGGCCTTCCTTCAGCGGATTAGGAGATTAAAGCCGGACGATGATGAGCCATGGCTACTAATTGGTGATTTCAACATGATCTACAGGGCCAGCGACAAAAACAACATCAACATCAATATAAGACGAATGAGGTGTTTCTGAGTGACATTAAACCATTACGAGCTCAAAGAAATCTATCTCCAAAACAGAAAATTCACCTAGAGCAATGAAAGGCGCCGGCCAACCCTAGTAAAGCTGGATAGGTTCTTCTGTAACGAGGAATGGGACCTCGCTTTCGGCTATCACATCCTCCATGCTTTATCCTCCGGAACGTCTGACCATTGCCAGCTTTTGCTCTCAAACCCGACAGGGCCACGAAGGCCAAAAACCTTTAAATTCAAGAACTGCTGGGTAAAGCTACCGGGTTTCAAGAATGAGGTGCAAGCTGTATGGAGTCAGGCTAGACGACACACCACAAGCCCTTTCATTGCCTAGCTGACAAATTGAGTTGTACCGTGTTGGCTCTTAAAAGATGGGCAAGAAGCATATGCTCAGAAATGAGACTCAAGTACCATATGGCTTTGGACATAATTAAACGGCTCAACGTGGCTCAAGAGAACCGGCATCTAACACAAGCGAAGTTAAGGCTCCGAGTCATAGAGCAAGCTAGGAAGAAACAGGCTGTGAGCGTAACTAACATCAAAGAAGTTGATTCAAACACAAAATTCTTTCATCGCAAAATGAATGCGTGTAAAAGGAAGAACCGCATCCTTTGGCTCTGTAAGCACAATGGGTGGGCAGTCACACACGCAGAGGAGTCTGCTGTCACGGAGCACTTTTGCCAAGTAATGGACAGGCCGGAGCCATGGACATACAATCTCAACTGGTCTTCCATAGGGATCGCCCCGACAGAGATGTCTAGTCTGGATGACCCCTTCATAGAAGCAGAGATTTGTAAGGCAATAAACAAAATGCCATCTGATAAGGTGCTACATCTGGACGACTTCACGAGGAAATTCTTCAAGTCATGCTAGGACATCATCAAGGACGATATCGTGGCGGCATTCAACTCCTTGCATGACGCTCGAAGTACTCACCTAAACCTGCTGAATTCAGCAAACATGGTCCTCGTTCCAAAAAAAAAGAGGGGGCAAAGCGATTGGAGATTATAGGTCGATAATCCTGATTCACGGCTTTGCCAAAATCTTTTCCAAAGTCCTAGCCATCAATCTAAGGTCGTTAATGCACTTGCTGATCTTGGCAAATCAAAGCGCTTTTATCCATGGTCGGACTATCCATAATAACTTCTTGTATGTCAGGAACATGGTGAGAAAACACCATAAAAAGTAGACAGTCGATCTTGCTTTTTAAACTGGACATCTCCAAAGCCTTCGACTCGGTAAGATGGGACTATCTCCTCGCCCTTCTTCCAAATAGAGGATTGCAGCAAATGGCAAAGCTGGATAACGAGCCTCTTATCCACCTCCACCTCAAAGATTATTCTGAATAGAATCCCGCGTGAGGCAATAAACCACGACATGGGACTGCGACAGGGTGATCCTCTATCCCAGCTCCTCTTCATCCTCGTGATGGACCCACTACAGCGCCTGTTGGACAAAGCCACTGAGATAGGTGTAATCAACAAACTGCGAGGCCAAGCCGTGTGTTTTCGCATGTCCATTACGACGCGACTGTCTTCATAAATCCAGATAAAAGGGACGTGAGGGCCTTCTCAGAGCTCCTTCGCCGTTTCGGCAAAATAATAGGGTTATGCATGAATTTGCAGGAATTGCAGGTTGCACCAATCAGTTGTGATAACCTAGACCTCGACAACATTCTGGATGGCATACCAGCTACTAGAGCAGCCTTCCCAATGAAGTATCTGGGACTTCCCTTATCCACCGGAAGGCTGCGCAGATGCAACCTCCGGCCGCTCTATGACAAATCAGTGAGCCGCATGGCTAGGTGGCGAGAGAGACATATAGGCCTAGCGGAGCACTCCACCTTAGTAAAATCCATACTCACATCCCAACCAATCTTCCTGTTGATGGGCTTGAGAGCATCCAAGGAATCTCTCGAATTGCTGGACAAGCAGAGTCTTATGGGCAGGGGATGAAAACTTCACAGGGGGAAGTGTAAAGTCAATTGGACACGGACCTGCCTCCCTATCGCCTCGGGAGGGCTCGGCATCCTAAGTCTCGAGAAATTTGCAAGGGCTCTCCGGCTACAGTGGCTCTGTCATGAATGGAAGTCACTGGAGAAAGCGTGGATGGGATCTGAAACGCCATGCGATGACACCGACAAGCTACTGTTCGTAGCAGCAGCAACAATACAAATTGGTGATGGGGCAAACGCGAAATTCTGGGACTCCGCTTGGCTACAAGGGAGAAGGCTGAAGGATATTGCCCCCGCTAGTCTATGCGATTTCCAAGAAGAAGAGCACTGCTCTCCAACAGGCCGCTCTTGTGGACCAATGGCTGCTGACCTTGAATTACCAATCAGCGAGGGCTAGACAACGAAGATGATCGATCAACTCATCACCGTCTGGAGCGCGGTTCGGAACATACAGTTCACAGAACAAGAAGTGCAAATCACATGGAAACTAAGCAACCACGTTGAATACACGACGACGTCGGTCTACAAGGCGCAACTCCTAGGGACAACAACATCCAATTTCAACGCCCTCATCTAGAAGCCCAAGGTGCCACGTAAGTGCAAGATCTTTGCCTGGCTAGTTATCCAAAACATAGTTTGGACTTCAGACAGGCTAGCAATCAGAGGCTGTCCAAATAGCTCCACTTGCCCACTATGTCGCCATGCCCACGAGACGGCATTTCACCTCCTAGCAGGGTACAGATACACAAGAAGAATTTGGGATGAAATTGCGCATTGGACAACATGTGATCACCTAAGCCCTACTCTATGGCAACCAGCCTCAATGGTGCAAGAGTGGTGGGAGGCCACGGTAAACACAAGAGAAGCGCCAAAGAAGGCACTATGCACGCTGACTGTGCTAGTAGTTTGGAGATGAAATCAGCACAAGGAGGAAGCAAAGACATGAGGCCTGGTGAGTGCGAGAGACCTCGCTACTTGGCTAACTCTGTAAATAGTCAAAGGGCATAGGGACACGGTCCTAAGCTTTTAATATTTTGTTCCTGTACACTTTTCTTCTACTCTATTCAATGAAATTGGCGGCTCGTCGATTCGTCAGAAAAAAAAACATCCCACAAATATTTTGCTGTCTGTGTTTTTTTTAAAAAAGCTATATATAGCCGGGGTTCATTATTGGACTTTTAATCCGTATAGCCACTTGTTAAACACCCTTCTCCTTAGTCAGTTCGCATGGACACCATTCTTTCAAGTTAACTCGACGAGTTATTCCCTGCATGTTCAGCTCAAGGACGATATGACCGATAATCAGAAGCGAGAAGTTCTACTCTCAAAGTTTGCCGTGCTCGAATCGGCCCACCACGTCTAGGCTGAACAAACAAAAGGGCATGTTTAGTTTGTTGCCACTTAGAACCTTATCAAAATTTGAAAATACAAAAATTTGGTAGGGCAATAAACTAAATACACTCCAACCATTAGTACCCTAAAGCAAAAAAAAAATAAGTCGAAGATAGAAGAGCCCAGATTCCAAATGAAGAAATGGAAACTCGAAAAGGATCCTTCTGATTCTCAAAGAATGAGGGGCAAGGGAATCCCCTCTTTCTTCGTTTAGAAGAGTGCTGGACCTCCACAACGTCAAACCATAGAACACAGCTCCTTTCGGTCGAACCCTAGGAAAGACGACTTTACCTTTTTCGTAGATAGTCTGAGTTCGAGCTACTGTAGTCTCCCCCGTTTACCTTCTTTTTTAGATAGAATCCTCAATGAGTGGAAAGGACTCCCCGACTAGCTCCGCAGTACGAGCCCCATACGGAGCTGCGCCCTAATTTGAAAATACAAAAATTTGGTCGGGCAATAAACTAAATACACTCCAACCATTAGTACCCTATCAAAGAATATTCCTCTCAAAACTGTACCAAAATTTGATAAAGACATCAAACTAAAAACATAGCCAACCCGACCAAAATTTGGTAGTGCCAAACTATACCAAAACTTGCATTACCAAAATTTGATAAGGTCGATTTGAGCAACAAAGTGAACACGCCGCTGGGTTGATGGATGCCGCTGCTTCTGTATATTTTCTTCACTCTATTTGGTGGTTGCCAAAGACCTGGCATCTTCCCTTAATCACCCTTTATCCTCTTCGCTACATCTGATCTGATGAGTAGTGTTTGTTGCGCAAATCTTCCCTAATCACCCTTAACTTCTGATGAGTATTTGTTACGCAAATGTTCCCTTAATCACCCTTATTAAATATTCCCTTGATCAAAATCGACGTCCAATTCGATGCTAAAAACACGTGGGCATTGTTGCATGACTAATATGCCAATATGTAATACTAATAGACTTCAACGGCTTCCCTGCACTCCACAAGGGATGTAACAAAGGTTGAGGCATACTAAGCCATTAATTAAGACATTGAATTTACAACCGAATTTGAAAGCCTAGTCATTACAGTAAAAATGGGCATGCAGCAAAATAGAACCTATCCAGTGTTAATTGTCTTTGCAGACTGGAGATCGATAGTTGCCTGGCCATCTTTCATTGAGAACCGATTAGCAAGCATTTTATGGTAATGCCACATAGGCACATACAGACAAGCTTTTAACAGGAGCGTTCTAGTACAGGCGGAACGAACGTCCTAAAGATAGTTTGTTAACTAGTATCATGTTTCATCACAACGATTTTCAATAGTTGATCTAATTTGTTTCAAAATACTTGAATCCGTGCTTCTTAAAGTATTCCCGGAATCCATACACGCTCTGGTCATAGTTGAACTGCAGAAAGTACAAACCATCACATCAGTTCAACTGTAAAACGTCAGCCAGTTTGTGAAGCATAGGACTGACAAGTGACAAGTATTCTCTTCTTTGCGGTAACTAAAACCACTCATGCAGTAAAGTTCAAATTTGAAGGACTATGTACCATAAGTTGGGAATTTACTTACAGGGAGAACTTTCACTGAGTACTTTGTGACATTAGGGTCCACCGCCTTTCCTGGGCTAGCAGCCTAAGAAAGTGCAGAACAAATCATTACAAATACCATAGGTCAAAATTATTCATGCATACTCCCTCCGTCCCGTTGCTTCGATTGGCTTATTTTTGGGACGGAGGGAGTGGCTAATAAGATGCTTAGGTAAAACAAAATTCAGTCATAGGGATAAACAAGATGGACTTAATTATATGCCCTATGATATGCCTGGTGCCATAAGATATGCCTGGATAGAATCCTATATTCCTATACAACTGGAACCCACTAACCGCAGTTACTTCCCTAAATCAGCCTTAGCCAACCACATCACGTCAGAAATTGTTCGCAATTATCTGTGCAACAGATTGTCTCCTGAAAGCAACAGTTGTGTCTGTTGGATCCATCACACGTGTAGCTGATCTCACCCCAGCGTATACACAGCTAAGCATTTCATAATTAGAAAATGATCCATATTTAAAAATCTAGGAACAAACTACGAATTTGTTTAGCCATGGGAGGTTACTCTGTTTCCAGTGCGGGAAATAGAGATACTATCTCAAGTAAAATAAAGAGACAGAGAGCAAACTATATTAGGTCATGCTTAAACTGTTCGCTCAGAAACAAGAGATATGGAATATAGATGTCAAGTAAAGATCCTGTAGGAAAAGGTACACTAAAGATCCAACAAGTCAAAATGAACAATTTCCATTGAATTTGTTTATATATTCCTAAAAAAAACAAGATAATCAGCACCATAATCTATCATATTGCCACTCGGACTCACATTAAGATGGCCAGAGGAAGTTAATAAAATGACGAGAGTATGAAACAGAAGTACACCACAAATTTGAGAGGACAAAATGGAAACCAGAAAATGTTAAGTACACAAATTATAACCTGTTCTGGGTTGTAAAATACTTCAATAAACGGATACTCATTCTTTTGCCTCGTGAGGCAAAATCCGGGATACTTTGGGCATTCAACCTGAGCACAGAAAAAATATTCAACTTGAGAGAAAAGGAAAGAAAACAGGTGACAGCAGTAGCACCATGAAATGGTAATAACCGGGATGAACAGCATGATCTAACTTCTTAGAAAATTCTATTATATAAACAGAGAAGCATCCAAAGTAAACAGGAAATCAAAAATCGATCGAATGATTTGACAAATGATACAAACCTTATGGAACAGTATTAGTTGAAGATTTCTAGGCGTTATGTTTCATCTTTGAATTGATCAAGCATATTTTATTCATAAAATCTATCAAGAATCAAGAATTATATAAAGGTTCATTCCATTTACATATCTAAACACTCTACAGAGCTGCTTGTGTTGTGAATGAGACAGAAAGTAGGACATAAATATATCAACAGAAATATGGAAACATGTTAAGAAATAAAGCACAGGGATTTCACGAGTGAACACGAAACAAAGTAATAGATTGAAACTCTTAAGTTTATCTATGGATTTTGGAGTCTGGACATCCACAGAGGTTACACTAGATTATGTTGTGCAGACAATTATAAATCAATTGATATTTTATACTTGCAAGGCTTTCAGTGCTATTTAAACATGTAGTTATCCACCTTTTCCAACTAAATAGTGACATTACTAGTGTTCTAACAACAATTCAATGGTGTTTGAACATTAAGGCCGCAGAATTAAAGAAAGTAGCTTACTCGAACAAACTTTACGTGTGGATGAAATGTAGCAGCAGCCTCCTCCAGTACCTTGTCAAGGTGATGAGTATAAGTGCACCTACAGAAGCAATTTTGAGGATTACTATGTGTACTATGTGCAAATCTACTAACTATTATGAGACTAAATATTCCAGCCAGTGCTTCTTAATCAAGAACAAACAAAGGAAGGGTAGATATACTTAATGGTAAAGGCAACAACTACTGGACGGCCTTCATGCAACAGCTGCACGAATTGACGCTCTGACGTGAATGGTATAATTCTTGATGGCCCGAGATCCTTGGGATATCCAGTGTAGTACCTGCCATTTCATCAAAACAGACATGATTAAAAAAGATGGTGTGACTTTTAGTTCGATATTAGGTCCTTATTATTTCACAGATCCTATATGATGTTTGATGAGGCAAACATCTCTTGCCGAAATGGCAGTCATTGTTGTCTCTACTTCTATAGGTCCTTTTTTCTATCCCGAATTTCTGGTGTCACTATTCTCCAAAAATGCCTTCAATTTCTCCAAATAAAAGATTCATGGCATGCCGAAAAATTCCATATCAAGAACAAAGAAAAGATGACTAACCTGCATGCTGACCGAAGTTGAGACACCATCCGATCAAGAAATGACCCATCCGCCATCCCAGACATTCACCGATGCAGAACTGGATTGACCAAGGTAGTGGAGGGATGAAGGAATCACATCAGTAGCAGCACGAAAAGCATTGGGGCTCAGTTGAACCCCCGATATTTTCGGAAACAAAACTGTAATTGCTACGAAGGTTAAGGCGAGGATATGCGTACGGGTGGTCACGGGCGAGGATGCGGCAGCGAGGAAGCAGCAGGATACAGGCGGCGCCGCTCGCGTGGACGGGAGCGACGAGGGAAAGAGGAGACTGACGGAGGGCACGGACATCGGAGATCGTCTCGCGGAGCTCCCGAGGCGGCGGTTGCCTTCTCTCCCGCCTGATCTGCCGGCGGTGAGCTTTCGAGGCGGGAAAACACCCCGCCGCTCCTTCGGCCACTGACTTCAGCCGCCGGAGAAGTCGAGGCGGCGCTAGCTTCCGGCGGCGAACGAGAGGGAAAGAGAGGTGGAAAGGAGGAAGAGAAGGCCTAGGGCTATGTGCGTGCCGTGTGGCCCAACAACGGCCTAGTGACCAGGCCATGCCCAGCCCCATAAGCCCATAGCTCCAGGAAAACGTCGAATTCGACTCTGGCCGTGTTTAGTTACTTTTCAAATTTTTTTTTTAGAGAAAATCTATGAAATGCCATCGACAATCATCCTAATCCCAGAAATATCATCAACAAATATAACTTCCTGAAAATACCATTATACAATACGTCTTTTTCTCCCAGAAATACCATCACCATCAACCTACCATTCATTCCACACCGTTACAACCATAAATTTGGCCAAATTACCCTCAGTCCAAAATATATCCTCCCAATCCATGCTAAAAGAAAAAAAATGGCGCGACGGTCGCACGTGAGGGCGCGGGGGTCGCAGGCGCCGGTGCGAGGGCTGCAGGAGCCGGCAGCAAAGGGAGAAGCGCCATGCCCGCACACCGGGCCGACCACCTGCGCGCCCGCAGCGCCAACCGTCCACCTTGTAGCCGATCCGCCGGGCACTGCACCTCCATGGCCGCAGCCTTCGTCGATGGCGAGCAACAAGAAGAAGAAGAAGAAGAAGAAGAAGAAGAAGAAGAAGAAGAAGAAGACGAAAAAAAAAAAGAAAAATAAAGAAAATCGAAAGCAGCACGCACCGCACCACCAGGATACCGCGCCCGCGCCGCGCCGCCGGGCTGCCGCAAACGCGCTCAGCTGTCGTGTCCTGCGCCTATGCCGCGTGGTGCTCGCGCCGGGAGCACGGTCGCCACCGCCTGCGCTTGCGCCTGACCGCTGTGTGACGAAACGTCGTCGCCGCACGGTCGCGCCCCACCACGCCACAGCAGGACTACGCCTCCATCATCGCCGATCGCGTGCCGCTACCAACTAGGCGGGCCCCACCGTGCCTTCTTGGCCTCCCGCGCGTTGCACCCTGTCCCGCACCAGAGCCGTCACGCCGCAGTGCACTGCCGCCACCTGGGACCACCGCGTTGGCCATTGCGGCGCTGTTGCCGTGGACTCCGCCTCGCCGCCGTCGCCGATTTGGAGAGCTGCATCGCCGCCGCCGACCGGGAGAGCTGCGCCGCTGCCGGGGCGAGCCGGCTGGATCTTAGGGTTAGGAGCCGCTGTGGTGTTTTTTTTTTTTTTGCATTTTATTTTTTTCGAGTGTGTGAATTGGGAGGATATATTATGAACTGAGGGTAATTCGGTCATTCTAACAATTATAAATGGTGTACATCGACGGTAGGTTGATGGCGATGGTATTTTTGAGAGAAAAAGTCTTGTATGATGGTATTGAATGGAAGTTGCGTTCGTCAATGGCATTTTGGGATTAGGGTGCTTGTCGATTACATTTTATGGATTTTCTCTATATTTATTTGTACGTCTTATTTTTCTCATTAGTGACATTGTTAAATGTGCCTATGGATATTAGCATCTGGTACATGAGCTTTTGATCTATATGATCATCAGTTTGATCTATATCCTAGGTTCTAAAATGCATTTAGTAGAATTTGGTTCAAATTTGATCAAATTTCATCCGGAATTTCCGAAATTTGTCCATTTCGGTGGACTCCGAATTTTTTATGCAATCGAATCCCAAAACCCTACTATGGTTTTAGTAGTTAGAGTATGATATATATGCGATTTTGCGATTGAGGATACTAAACAGAGGCCGTATTTAGTTCCCTTCAAACTTCCAAAAATTCCGTCACATCAAATATTTGGATACATACATGAAGCATTAAATGTGGAAAAAAAACCAATTGCACAATTTGCATGTAAAATTGCGAGACGAATCTTTTGAGTCTAATTACGTCATGATTTGACAATGTGGTGCTACGGTAAACATTTGCTAATGACGGATTAATTAGATTTAATAGATTCGTCTCCAGTTTACCGGCGGAATTTGTAATTTGTTTTGTTATTAGTTTACATTTAATACTTCAAATGTGTGCCCGTATATATGCCACTACAAATATGCCAAATTAAAAAAATACCACTACGATATTAGCTATGTGCTATTGAAATTTGGGGAAATTAGAATCGTGCCACTCCGTTCTGTTTTCCATCCACTTTCTGTCATCCCCGTCATTTTCTATCCTTGCGTGCCGGTCGGGGCCTGCTGCTTGCGCACGAAGTCGTCGTCGTCACCGGCACTGTCGTCAGTCGTGGTCGTCCTCCTCTAGCTTCATCCGCAGCGTGGCGATCTTGGACGCCGCACACGGCAGGCCCTCCACGCTCCAGTCCGTCCCCCGGCGACGCGCTGGCGGCGAGCACGCGGAACCGCTGCTTGTCCACGCGGTCCATGTCGTCCTTCTCGGACCCGGACTTGGACCGCAGCCGCGCCAGCTTTAATTAGCCAAGAAGAGACAGAGAGCAAGATCGATCGGCTGACCCCATCATGTACCACCACCATGGCGGCCATGGCGAGGTGGCGAGCCTCCACCTCCTCTCGCCTCCCAACCCTCCCTTTTTCGGCGCCGGCGCCGCCGTTCCAAGAAGCTACGGCTCCGCTCGCCGCCAGCGACGACGACGCCGCCGCGATGGCGGTGTTTGAGCTAGAGCGCATCTCGGAAGAAGCGGCCGCGGGTCGTCTTGGCTCCAGTGGCGGCGGCAATGGCTCGCCTAGCTCAGGCTCTGACGGTGGGGAAGGATGCCGAAAATGCTCACACCCGGACGACCGGCGGGGTGGAGAAAAATCGGACGCTATCTGTCACTGCAGCATGCAAAGAATCTTTTCTTTTCTTATTTCTTCAAAAGATTTTTTATCCTAAACTATTTATTTAATCTACGAGCTGTTTACACCACTAAATTCGTTACAATTAAATCTTTATAACAAGACCACACATGATTATATTTCGACAAAAAATATTTTAATTTTTTATTGATTTTTTTAATGTTGCATGCGGTCTCCTTTGATGTTTCAACCAGTAGTTTTACAATGTTTCAGCTAGTGTACTCATGATGTTTCACTGTGTACAGATCAAATGTTGCAGTGGAACGCGCCGTTGCAATAAATCACTCACATATTTTGGAAACCCTCTATTAATGGAATTTGGTTTATTTTTTGTTTCGCAAAAAATGTTTCACCTAATGCACTCACAATGTTCCACTGTATATAGATCTAATGTTGCAGTGAACTGGAATATTTCATTGCAACAAAAAACCCACATATTTTGGAAACCTCCTATTAAGGGAATTCGTTTCATTTTTTGTTTCACCGAAAAATGTTCCACCTAGTGTACTTATAATGTTTCACTATGTATAGATCTAATGTTACAGTGAACTGAAACATTCTTTCGCTATTTGCTGAAACATTGTTTTTATATAAGGTGAAACAACACCAGATTTAAACGAGTGAAACATTTTCGATGTACTTAGTAAAACAATTCCGATATACCTGGTGGAACATCGTGCAACATTTAAAAATAATTCAATAATAAGCTAAATTTTTTTTCATCGGAATATATCCATGTGTGTTCTTGTTTTGAAGATTTAATTACAACGAATTTAATGGTGTAATCGGATCATGATTTAGATAAGTAATTTAAGAGAAAAATCAGTTTAAAAAGTAGTTTTGCACGTAAATCGGACACTAACGTCAGCATGACGTCAGCGTCCGATTTTTCCCTAAAGCATCGGACGTCTGACGCGTAGCCCTCTCCGAAGGATGCAGCTACGGCCTGCAGGGCATGGCTTCAGCGGCGGCGGCGGCAGATGGTGTCAAACAAGGAGTTGACGCGGCGGTCGCAGAAGCGCAAGCAGCGACAGCTTAGCGAGCTGTGGACGCAGGTCGAGCACCTCCGCGACGCCAACCGGCGGAGGGTGCCAACACCCCCTATCCCAACATCACTATCACTACATCCCTTAATTTTTACTCTGTATTAAGGCAATTTTTACTCTATATTAAAGTTAACTAAGATAAGTATTTATCTAGTTTATTTATGTAGCTTAAAATTATTATAAATTTAGTTAGTTAGCAAGTCTTCTTCTCCAGGGCGGGCCGCAGCCACCGGCCCCGGAGAAGAAGGCCGCTGACGCCGCCACCTCATCGTTGTTGCTCGGCAGCTCGGTGGCCTCAGCGTGCCCTCCCGCCAACGCCGCCGCGTGCGTGCACGCCTTGTCCGACAGCCTCCGGCAGTTAAGCACCTTTGCACAGCCGCTTCCTTCCGCTCTTGCTCATCTCCGCTTCCTTCCGCAGCTTCTTGCTCCGTCGCTCGCTGCCGGAGTTAGCCAGATTAACGGGGATGACAGAAAGTGGCTGGAAGACGTGACAAAGTGGGCATGGTTCCAATTTCCTTAAATTTCAGTGGAACGTACGTAGTCGATATTGTAAATGGTAGTGGTATTTTTCTAATCTGGCATATTTACGTTAGCATGGATTCAATTAACCCTAAATAGGCTATGTACATCCATTGTGAATGCAGAGGCTGGATTTTAATCCATTTTCTAAAAAAATACAAATAAATATTGTTTAGGCCAAACTAAAGGTCAAAGATAAATTGCACTATAAGAAAATATTGTCAGTATAAGCACATGAACTGAAGTTGGGAGTTGGGACTAGCAGAATAAACCCACCATTTGTGGGAAAAATGTTTTACTCAAATGCATAATACTTGACAAATACATATATGCTATGTTATAGTTGATTGTAAATACAAAAGGTTTGTCAATGTATATTAGCTGTGGTAAACCGATTATATATTTACATACAAAAGCTCATATATGTACTCTAGTAAAAAAAATGCATACGTATATATGCATATGTATCTATGACCTTATTTTCTAAAAAAAATGTATCTATGACCTTAACTTATGTAAGGAGAAAATGACATATTGCTTTCTAGGGAAATACACACCATGCAGGGTCTCAAGTAAGAATCCCACTATAAGATAATATTTTTAGGGGAAAAAAAGTGCAGAAAAGAATTTATTTTCCTTTTGCAATCAAACATAAGAACCAATTGAACAACCAGTAAAGTAATTACCTTTTGAACCAAGTTGCCCAGAAGCCATGCTCTAGCGCCCTGCACAGAAGAAAAGATGCATTTCAACAGAAAATGCAGATAACTATATGAACATTAAAAAATGACTTAAATGTACATTTCTATATATTTTTATGCCATAAACAGATTCCTAATTACTTTAGAAACTTTGTAACATAGTTACTCGATCACTAATATATAATATTCAATAAACTTGTGTGGTACAAAGGAAGGTGAAACATAATTCAAGAAAATCTTGAGAAAATTGCTGAGATTCCATTTTCCGCTTACTAAAATTTATATGAAAAGGAAAGCACCACATGGCCATAGATTTGGAGGTAAAAGCAACTGAAACATAAGTCATTGTGGCCTCCACAATCTCCTGCACTGTTTCAAGGCTGAAATATTAATCTATAGCCTCCAGCCTAGAGTAACACAAAGGGAACAAATGAGATACATAATAATATGGTTTACCTAACGTGTGACATTTAGATTATGGATATAACACAACATCCTCATGAAAAACATTGTTATTTAAGAATAGAAAATAAGCATTAAAGATGAATCCATCCTAAGCACAGTGAAAATGCAATCATTCCATCATTTGTTATTACCTGCCAAATATATTACAAAGAGAATTCAGGTCCCAACCAAAGATACAAAACAAAGTTCTACAGCTAATGCAAAGATTGACAAACCGGCCGCAGCAGAATAGCACTCAGCTAGATTCAAGGAACTAATAAATAACATGCTTTGTAAGTATAAAACTATCTATTCTAAGATACTTTTGTAGGTCTTTCTCCAAAGTAATGGTAACACCACTATGAAAACCATTTTTCGTAGCGGCCATTTTGGATTTTCACTGTTGGAATTTGGAGCCGCCACAGAGAAAAGGCCAGTGAAAATCAAGATCTTCGCTAGCGTTTATCAACCGCTAGTGATAATTTATTTTTGCAAGTGGTCGTCTTAAGCTAGCCTCCAGCAAAAATCCATTTTTGCTAGCGGTTAGCTTAAGACGGTCGCCAGCGAAAAAACATTTTCGCTGGCGAGTTACACTATGCCAGCCGCCAGTGAAAATGCTGGCCAAGTTTAAAAAAAACGACGGACGAGCGACGCTCCATCTGTCACCGTCAACACTCCACCATTAAAAAATTTCACAGAAATTTACCTACGCATTCAAAAATTCACAGAAATTTACATCAACAATTTACAGTAAAAAATTTCCATTCACCCAAGCATTCAAGCATCACAAAAAACAATACATTAACAAAAATTTGAAGTCGTCGTCGTGGCGCTGCCCCCGTCGGTTTCGGCGGCGGATCCGGCCTCCTAGGTCGTCGTGGCGACGGATCCGGCCACCCCTGTCGTCGCGACGGCGGATCCGGCCTTCCTGGTGCCGCAGCAGCCGGATCCGGCAAGCCCCGAGCTGGCGGCAGCCTACGGCGGTGGTGGCGACGGCAACTGGCGGCAATGGAGGAGGGAGAGGAGGAGAGCCCGCCGCCGGACCCATCGCTCGCGTCGTCGTCGTCACCGAGACACGCCGCTGAGCTCGCCGGAACCTCCACCAGATCCATCTCCCTGAGCCGACGCCGAGAGCCGCCGTCACAGCCGCCTTCCCCAGCATCGCCGCTGCCGCCGGTGGGGAGGCAAGCGCTGGATCCGGCTCTCTCGACCAACACAGCCGCTGGATCTATCGCTCCCTCCACCGCACCACCGCCCCCTTCATGAGCCGACGCCGTGAGCCATCATCGCAGCCGCTGACCTCCCTGCCGCCGCCGCTGGAGCTGCTGTCCTCCCCACCGCGCGCCGCCGCTGAAGCCGCTGCTGCTAGACCCGCCGCCGCTGCCGATGGGGAGGGAGGGAGAATGTGGTGGTGGGTGGGTTGAGAGGAGAAGAGACAGAGGCGTGGGTGAGGAGACAGAGGAGGAGAGGGATATTAATGTGTGGGTGGAGACAGCTAGGTTTAAATGCTTTTTTTTAAGGGTGGCCATGTTTTTCCTGGTGGATGTGTTTAGGGACCGCCAGCAAAAATTTTCGCTGGTGGACACTTAAGAGGTCCGCCTCGAAAAATACGGTTTTTTTATGGCGCATCTCTTAGCGTGGCCGCCAACGAAAATTGATTTTCGCTGGCAGTCCACAGCCCCCCAACCCTCATTACATTTTTGCTAGCGGTTTTTGCGTATGGCCGCCAGCGAAAATTATAAGGTGATGCCATGAAAAATTGTTTTTGTCGTAGTGTAATACACAGAAATATATGATGTTATAATTCTGTAATGCTGGCTAAAACATTTTAGGAAGGAAAACAAAGCATCTTTAACATTCTAATTATCATGCTATCTTTAGAAGATGACAATATGGCATTCCAGCAGCCTGGACCATGTGATGTGCTAAAGCACATAATAATGCATTCTCATCTCAGAAACATATTTAAATTGTTAGAATTACTAAAGAGCCCTTTGCGCGTTGATTACTAAACAAAGCTTCACAGCCACCCACCGATCTCGCGTTGCTTCCAGATGAGTAATTCTTTTAACAAAGCTTCTCCACGTTTTTGTATTTCCATTTAATCATAACTACCGTACTCCTGTTTGGGTATTGTACCCGTCAGGTTTAGTATTGATCTGATGATCTTGGGTGTGCTTATGCCCTCAGGGGACGCCCTGCCCTCCTTATATAGGCGGAGGAGACGCCCTGCCCTCCTTATATAGGCGGAGGAGACATGTTTACAAGATAGAGATTTAACGTAATATGGTTTGAATCTCCTAGAACTACTTTACAATCTTATACTTTACAATCTTATCGAATCAGGATTACAGGTCGTTTCCTTGATACACAAATATGTAATACCTGAGTCCTATACATATTCCCCTTCTATATGGGGGAATATCCAGTGAAAACCATCAAATAAGTTAAAACACGTGAAAACCATATCTAAAAGTTTTGTAAATTCATGAAAACATTACTAGAGATAGGTATAGGCATGAAATACATTCATACCAAATCGTTCAAACTCAACTTCATTTGAGAGAAACAAAAAAGACAAATTTCGGGTGAGTAGTTTTCTGTTACTATTCACCTCAAATTTGTCTTTTTTGTTTCTCTTAAATGAAGTTGAGTTTGAACTTGAGATTTGGTATGAATGTATTTCATGCCTATACCTATCTCTAGTAATTTTTTCATGAATTTACAAAACTTTTAGATATGGTTTTCACAACTTTTCACTTATTTGATGGTTTTCACCGGATATGTCCCCTATTCTATATACATAATATATCCCCTGCAACCAATTGGATAGTCTGGCCGTGTTGGTATATGGTACCCATAATCTCCACAATGATCTGTATGATAATTCTATTTAATTACTATGCACTCTCTTAGCCATGTTGTGAAGACGCTCCGCTATATCTGTCATCTCTGGTCTTTGATCCACCTCACGATTTAGACACTGCACAACCATGCCTGCTAGATTAACAAGTATGTCAACATCATTTGTCGTTGCAATTTCCTCATCAACAAACTCCGTCACTGTCTTCCCACTTGTGTAAGCATCAATAAAATTCTGACGTAAGCCATTGTTGTCAGAGTGTGAGGCCTTCTTCCTTGTAATGAGCTCCAACAGCACAACTCCAAAACTATAAACATCGCTCTTGTCGGTTAGAAGACCTGTCTGACAATACACTGGATCCATATAACTCGTATCACCAATGATAGACATTGTGTGGTCATGATCCACGGCAAGCAACCTTGATATACCGAAGTCGGAGATCTTTGGTAGAAGGTCATCATTTAAAAGTATATTAGCAGGTTTCACATCACCATGCAGGATGGTAGTGCTTGTTTTGGAGTGCATATAAGCTAGACCTTCTGCTGATTCTGCAGCAATATGCAAACGTTGATCCAAATTGAGAGGAACTCTGTTGCTGCCATGGAGAATGTCTTCGAGGCTACCTTTTGAGACAAACTCATAGACCAAAATTGGGATATCAACCTCTAGGCAGCAACCTATGAGCTTGACAATGTTCTTGTGGATGACTCGAGATTGAATGATAACTTCATTTGCAAATTGGTCCCTTTTTTCCAAACTAACATGAATTGGCTTCTTCACTGCAACTAATTGATTACTATCTCCAATATACCCCTTGTAGACCTCACCGAAGCCACCCTTTCCAATCACATTGGCATTTTTCAATATTGTCTTAAGATCCTCCTTTTTATATAGCTTGATATTGTTAACCTTTTCTAATATAGGGCCTCCATTCTTTTTGAAAAATTCTTTCATCTTTCGTTTTTCTCTACGAAGAAGTGCAATGAATATGAACACTGCTGCGATGAAAAGACCACCTACCACACCTACATTACAAAACAATAATATATGAGGATATCAATATGTTTAGCAATTTTATAAATAGTATAACAATGATTTCGATTGAAATAGTTCTACGAACATGAATTAAATATGTGCCCGTTTGCCACTCGCCACATGCACCATCTACATTTTATCTCTTACAAATCACTTGATATATATTTTTTGATACTACTCCCTCCATTGATAAACATAATGGACCTTGATCCTCTCCATTTGTCCTATAAGGCACTTCACAATGAACACTACTTGTCTTATCAATTATCATTCTTTCAATTTTTTCCTATCTTAACTCCAACTACCCTCCCCTATCCAACCGTCCTCACTTATTGAGAGGCATTGTAGTCTTTTCTCCCAATTCTTAATCTCTCCAAAGGTGCCCAAAATCCTTTATATTTGTTGATGGAGGGAGTACACAATAGACCATCCATATGTTGCTTTTTTTCCTTGGCTTCTAAAATTACAGTCCACATGGAATGGATCCAAGCAAATGACTATTTTTTGCCATGCATATATATGTGTGTGTCCTATGTGTTAATTAATGCTACCGTACTGATTGTGAACATTTATATATATATATATATATATATATATATATATATATATATATATATATATAACTTAATATAAAGTAAGATAAGGATATATATGTTTGATGCAGCAAATGCATGCGCACCTAGTGCATGTAGGGAGTGGATTCTAATCCCTCGAGGGGATATCCCCTCGTATATCTTTTTCTTCCAAATTCGATGCAAATAGTTGTGAAAAATTCTAAAAAAAATTGACAATGTAGAGTATAATGATACCTACTAGTCCACAAAAATTCATGTTCAAATTCGATCTACACATCGAGAAAAAAAAAGACAAATTTAGATATAAACAGTACGCTACTATTCATACGCTGAATTTGTCTTTTTTATATCTCGACGTGTGAGTTGAGTTTGGACTTAAGATTTTGTGAAGTTGTATGTATGTGTTGTATGAATGTTGTCAATTTTTTTTCCAGAATTTTTCATAACCGTTTAGATGGTTTTTGAGGAAACAAGGGAACATCCCCTCGAGGGATTAGAATAGTTTCCCGTGCATGTAAATATATGTACATATTGTTGATCGTTCTTGTGGAAGTTGAACTGAACTTGTAGTAACTCAAGCAAATTAAATATTATTCCTATCTAGTATTTTTATGAATGGAATAAAAAAAATACTAGATAGGAATATTGTATGGTTATTGAATACCATAAATTCATATATAGCATAATACTATTGACGCTCATTGTAATAAAACTATCTCACATTCATCTGCATGACATATATACAAAATTCGCAAATCATGCACTGTTAAATGATTAATCAAAATTTCTTATCATATTTTTGTTTGATTTTCAATTGAATGTATACTTCTGCGTGTTGAATACACACTCTACAAATTTCCAGTAAAACTAAGTAACATTGATTGACATTATTATACGAAGTGGACGATGAGATCGAATATACGTACACATACCTACAACGATCTGTGCAGGGAGAGGAAAATTTTGGATGCACTGTTGACTGTATGGATCAGCACTGTGGGACCCCTTGGGACACCGGCATTCATAGGAACCCGGCAAGTTCCGGCAGTCACCAAAGCACGTGTACAACTCCGGGTGTAGGCACTCATCAATATCTGTGTTAATTTGTACATCAAGTATATCCGGCATAACGATTAGCTGATCATATATGTACTGTGGTGAAAATTAATTAATCATCGATATAGTAATAGACAACATGCAAACTAAAGAGGCCATAGATATAGTTTCGAAGACAATGACAGTCGTCAAGAGTATGCAAGCATCCACCCCGGTCACGCACAGCATGTAAAGAACCACCGTATACAATATTTTGTCCTCAATCAATATTCTATAGCATATCCGTAATTATATATGGGCCTAGTCCGTTATAACATATGGGCATGTTAATTAGTAGTACTCGTATATCCTAATAAGTAGTACCTCAAGGTGGAGAGTCTTTGGGAGGCAGTGAAATCGATGGGGATGGGTGATTCACGCAAAGATTAAGTGAAAATTGTGTGAGGGAAGTAGTAGTTAAAAACGCTTGTATTTACAAACAAATGTTAAGCGCCAGAAGTGTACTCCCTCCGGTTACATAATTTTTGACGATTTGGATAAGGCTAAGGTCAACCTTTTATAATTTTGACTATGAATAATTTTAAAATTATTTTGTTTAAAGGAACTAGAACATATATGGATTTATCTTTCAAAATATTGTCATAAAACTAAACATGCAATAATTAAATAAATATGGTCAACAAATATATTTTAAAGACCGTGTCATTATGTAAAACATCGAGAATTATGGAACTGGAAAAGTAGTTGTATATGAACACATATAGAGTACAGTAGTAATTAACAAACATACCGGTGCAACGATTGGGGAGGTAGGGATTGCCATCATATCCGTTGTTGCATTTACAAACGTATCCCGGTCCGTTGGTCGAGTCGTGACAGTCGCTGTTGTCGCTGACGCAGGCGTAGCCGCCGACCTGCGCCGCCGTCTTCCTCGCCTGGCTGCACGTAAGGTTGTCGCGGATAGCCCAGTCCAGCCTCACCGGCATGGTCCGGTTCTTGTTCATCCTCAGGTCGGCGGTGCTGAAGGTGTAGTTGTCCTTCTCCACCAGGAAGGCGTAGTCGCAGGGGCTGTAGTCGAGGTTCCTCTCGTGGGAGTAGGTGCCATCGAAGCTGACCGTGTTGTCGGTGATGTCCGGCGGGATGTCGACCTGGCAGCAGCCGACGCCGTCGCAGTCGCCGCTCACCGCGCTGCTGGAGTCGTTGCAGTAGCAGAGGCAGCCGGTGTACTCGGCGTGGTCGTAGTCACTGTCCACGACCCCGGGCCGGTGCTGGCTCCCGACGTAGGCCAGTGTGTTGCAGCCGAGGACGACGAGGTGGCTGCGGGTGTGCGAGACGCGGTACACGCCGTCCCGGTTGAAATCCACCCTGGGGCCGCGGTAGCCGTCCACCTTGTCGGAGGAGTTGAAGCACTGCCACCCGATGGGCAGCATCACGCGGGCCTCCGGCGGGTCGAAGGAGAGGTCGCTGACCGGGATGAGGCTGTTGCCGCTGCCGGCGAGGAACGGCACCGCATCGTCGTCGTTGCAGATGATCTCGAAGCCCTTCCGGAAGCAGCCGGCGCCGATGCCGAACGGGTAAGGGATGCCCACGCCGCCGCAGTTGCCCGGGCAACCGGCCATCATGGTCACACTCTCACCAGCAGTAGCTGATCTGGAGGAATCCGCCGATGCAATTAGCAGCAGTTGCAACACTAAGACGATCAATGGCGTTGTCGACGTCGAAATGGCTATGTTTTCTTGACGTAAAGACATCATTGTATGTTGTCGTTCTCCTCTGCCGATCTTTGGTTTCCTTGTTCACTTGATATTTTCTCTATATAGTGAAGTGTGATCTTCCAGCTGCCATCTTCCTCCGTTTAAATAATGTATGTGAAGCAGTGCAAGGCTCGAGTCAACTTTTTTGAAACTGATTCAACTGCTTAGTGGTTATTCCCTCCAATGAATGTTGGGGACTTCTTATGCATGGTATTTGCAACAGTGTGTTTACTCCCTCCGTTCAAAATATAAGGCTACTAATAAAACAAATTACAGATTCTGCCTGTAAACTGTGAGACAAATTTATTAAGCCTAATTAATCCGTCATTAGCAAATGTTTACTGTAGCATCACATTGTTAAATTATGGTGTAATTAGGCTCAGAATATTCGTCTCGCAATTTACATGTAAATTGTGCAATTGTTTTTTTCGTCCATATTTAATGCTCCATACATATGTCCAAACATTCGATTTGACTTTTTGGGAAAAAAAATTTGAATCTAAACACGGCCTTAGAAGTTATTCCCTCCAATGAATGTTGGGGACTGCTTATGCATGGTATTTACAACAGTGTGTTTACTCTCTCTGTTCAAAAATAGAAGACATAATCACCCTTAACCTAAAAACCAAGAAACAATAATTATCATCTCCTTGTTTGAATCACTCTAATAAATACTTCTGGAGTTTGAAATAAGTCCTAAAATAAACCAACTTCTGGAGTTTGAAATAAGTCCTAAAATAAACCAACTTCTACCTTATTACCTACACGAATCTACAAAACCAGAAATTTTATTACTTCAATACCCTTCACCTACCGATCAACAAATACAACTTTTACATTAATTGAGGGCATTAGGGTCTTTTGTTGCTCTCCTTAAAATCTTCTTTGGGATGCTAGGGTTTAAGTTTTTCTGGGACAGAGGAAGTACAATGCATACATCCAATAAAATTAGAGATACTGAGAGTTGAGAATTTAAAAAATAATAATTTAGTGAAGAGAAGGTGCTAGTTAATTGCTTATATGCATATTTGCCTTATGTTATGAAATATCTGAAGAAAAGTAGCTGTGCCTAATATTTTGGAATGGACGAAGTACTTTTGTAACTCCCGTATGTAGACTTGTAGGGTGTTAATTTCACCTTTGTGTTCCGTGTCTTTTTTCTTACCGAAAAATTCCTATAGTCCTACTCTTGTCTTATTTTGTTACAGTAAATTTTATAAAACGTCACATTTTACAGTCAAAGTTATATAAGACCACAAATATTATGATTTGTGATACAAAATTACAGGTTTTATAGTATAAATATTTCATAAAACCCACCTTTATTCAAATTTCAATTGATTTCAAATTAGTGAAGTGCTAAACCGACGACCTTAAACAAGAAATTAACAAGTAAAAGTTTTATGTACATTCCATATTTTAAAACATTAAGTAAATATTTGTCAGATATATATGGGTGGGGTTTTATAAAACTTTAGAATTATTTACAATAGTGGGGCTATGTGCCACGGGCCATAATGCTTTTGGTTTTATGCAACTTCGACCATAAAACTTGAGCTTTTCTGAAATTTTCTCAATTTGTTATGCATTCTCTGACAAGTAGTATCAATGAAAAACTACTTATTGATTTGGTTTGCAACAAAATATTAGAAGGGAAAACGAGTTGCTACCACCACTTGTGCTGATCATATATATATATATCTATAACTCCCTTTGTCGAAGTTCAATTTCAAACTTAGTCGGCATTGCTCGTCCTCTATTAGCTGCGATGGACAGTTTACCTTCAAAAGTGACATGATACAAGTTGATACTTAATCGACGTCGTTGCTCACCTAAAAATCTGTTAAATATCGTTTCAAGGATTCGCTGCCAATTTCTGGATCGCTCAGCAATCTTGTAGCATACTACCCAACTTGCAAGCAAGGGTGTACAAATGATGTTCAATTTATGAAGTACAAGGTGTACTCAGAGTGATGTGCTAAGTTAGTGCGTGTATGATGTTCAGTGCACATCAACAACTGTGTCCTCAGGGCCTTGGTCATAATTTCTTCACTTCTTATATCATTATGTACGAGACACATAGACATTAACATAATGCTTAACTATACGGACCACCAACAACGCTGGGCAGGCATATTCATTGGATGGAATGTCCAATCTTGTGGATTATTTCAACTTTTCTTAATGGGTGTTTGGAGAAGAGATGGAGGAAAATTTCCTGTATAATTTCCCTTTTCTTGGTCTGACTTTTCTTTTCTATTAATTTCCCTCATCAATTTGCATTGCTAGTTGAATTACATACGGCTGAAGGCAGCTGTAACAATATCCAAGGACATGCCCTTTTCTCCCCCGAACTAATTAATTTGAGGTTTTTCTCCTATCCTTAAAAAGGTATATACATTTTCATACTTGAGATGTACCGGACGGAGTTACCAAAACTAACGTTAAAAGTTGGAATATAGTTGAAAACTCATCTTTGCAAATATTCTTGAGTTTTTACTTTATTTTTAAGGTACTGTGTTAGTTGGGAGGTATATATATACCTTCACCCTAAAAGTTATATACCTCGTGACTAACACTATACGAGAATGCTGTTCGGCGATCGATCGCCCTGGGGATGGGGCAGTGATTGATCCCCTCCCCCCTCCCTCCCTCCACCTGGTTTCCTTTTTTGGCACCGCATTACTTTTCTATTTAAGTAAATTTATACACCTAAAGTTTATACACCTCAAGTTTACACATCTAAAGTTTAGAGACCAAAAGTTTATAAGTCAAAAGTTTATATATCTGATTCAAATTTGAATTTGAATTCAAATATTTTTTTATATATAGTATTTCTATACATCTAAAGTTTATAGACCTAAAGTTTATAAGTCAAAAGTTTATATACCTGTTTCAAATTTGAATTTGAATTATATCTGATTCAAATTTGAATTTGACTTCAAATATTTCTATAGTATTTCTATACATCTAAAGTTTATACACATAAAGTTTATAGATCCAAAGTTTATATGTCAAAAGTTTACATACCCGATTCAAATTTGAATTTGAATTATATCCGATTCAAATTTGAATTCAAATATTTTCTATATATAGTATTTTTATACATCTACCCAAAGTTTATAAGTCAAAAGTTTACATACCCGATTCAAATTTAAATTTGAATTCAAATTTTTTATATATAGTATTTCTATACATAAATTTTTCTAACTTTTGTTTTTTTAAAAAATTTGTGTGGTGTACTGTAGTAGAAAGAGAAGAAGGGGAGGAGGAAGGGGAGAAGAGGGAGGAGTATAGGGGGAGGGGGGGGGGGGGCAAACCGATCGCTAGGCGATCGCCATCGCCCATTAGCCTCCCCTTCTTCTAACATTAAAAGCTGGAATATAGTTGAAAACTCATCTTTGCAAATATTCTTGAGTTTTTACTTTATTTTTAAGGTACTGTGTTAGTTGGGAGGTATATATATACCTTCACCCTAAAAGTTATATACCTCGTGACTAACACTATACGAGAATGCTGTTCGGCGATCGATCGCCCTGGGGATGGGGCAGTGATTGATCCCCTCCCCCCTCCCTCCCTCCACCTGGTTTCCTTTTTTGGCACCGCATTACTTTTCTATTTAAGTAAATTTATACACCTAAAGTTTATACACCTCAAGTTTACACATCTAAAGTTTAGAGACCAAAAGTTTATAAGTCAAAAGTTTATATATCTGATTCAAATTTGAATTTGAATTCAAATATTTTTTTATATATAGTATTTCTATACATCTAAAGTTTATAGACCTAAAGTTTATAAGTCAAAAGTTTATATACCTGTTTCAAATTTGAATTTGAATTATATCTGATTCAAATTTGAATTTGACTTCAAATATTTCTATAGTATTTCTATACATCTAAAGTTTATACACATAAAGTTTATAGATCCAAAGTTTATATGTCAAAAGTTTACATACCCGATTCAAATTTGAATTTGAATTATATCCGATTCAAATTTGAATTCAAATATTTTCTATATATAGTATTTTTATACATCTACCCAAAGTTTATAAGTCAAAAGTTTACATACCCGATTCAAATTTAAATTTGAATTCAAATTTTTTATATATAGTATTTCTATACATAAATTTTTCTAACTTTTGTTTTTTTAAAAAATTTGTGTGGTGTACTGTAGTAGAAAGAGAAGAAGGGGAGGAGGAAGGGGAGAAGAGGTAGGAGTATAGGGGGAGGGGGGGGGCAAACCGATCGCTAGGCGATCGCCATCGCCCATTAGCCTCCCCTTCTTCTAACATTAAAAGCTGGAATATAGTTGAAAACTCATCTTTGCAAATATTCTTGAGTTTTTACTTTATTTTTAAGGTACTGTGTTAGTTGGGAGGTATATATATACCTTCACCCTAAAAGTTATATACCTCGTGACTAACACTATACGAGAATGCTGTTCGGCGATCGATCGCCCTGGGGATGGGGCAGTGATTGATCCCCTCCCCCCTCCCTCCCTCCACCTGGTTTCCTTTTTTGGCACCGCATTACTTTTCTATTTAAGTAAATTTATACACCTAAAGTTTATACACCTCAAGTTTACACATCTAAAGTTTAGAGACCAAAAGTTTATAAGTCAAAAGTTTATATATCTGATTCAAATTTGAATTTGAATTCAAATATTTTTTTATATATAGTATTTCTATACATCTAAAGTTTATAGACCTAAAGTTTATAAGTCAAAAGTTTATATACCTGTTTCAAATTTGAATTTGAATTATATCTGATTCAAATTTGAATTTGACTTCAAATATTTCTATAGTATTTCTATACATCTAAAGTTTATACACATAAAGTTTATAGATCCAAAGTTTATATGTCAAAAGTTTACATACCCGATTCAAATTTGAATTTGAATTATATCCGATTCAAATTTGAATTCAAATATTTTCTATATATAGTATTTTTATACATCTACCCAAAGTTTATAAGTCAAAAGTTTACATACCCGATTCAAATTTAAATTTGAATTCAAATTTTTTATATATAGTATTTCTATACATAAATTTTTCTAACTTTTGTTTTTTTAAAAAATTTGTGTGGTGTACTGTAGTAGAAAGAGAAGAAGGGGAGGAGGAAGGGGAGAAGAGGGAGGAGTATAGGGGGAGGGGGGGGGGGGGGGCAAACCGATCGCTAGGCGATCGCCATCGCCCATTAGCCTCCCCTTCTTCTAACATTAAAAGCTGGAATATAGTTGAAAACTCATCTTTGCAAATATTCTTGAGTTTTTACTTTATTTTTAAGGTACTGTGTTAGTTGGGAGGTATATATATACCTTCACCCTAAAAGTTATATACCTCGTGACTAACACTATACGAGAATGCTGTTCGGCGATCGATCGCCCTGGGGATGGGGCAGTGATTGATCCCCTCCCCCCTCCCTCCCTCCACCTGGTTTCCTTTTTTGGCACCGCATTACTTTTCTATTTAAGTAAATTTATACACCTAAAGTTTATACACCTCAAGTTTACACATCTAAAGTTTAGAGACCAAAAGTTTATAAGTCAAAAGTTTATATATCTGATTCAAATTTGAATTTGAATTCAAATATTTTTTTATATATAGTATTTCTATACATCTAAAGTTTATAGACCTAAAGTTTATAAGTCAAAAGTTTATATACCTGTTTCAAATTTGAATTTGAATTATATCTGATTCAAATTTGAATTTGACTTCAAATATTTCTATAGTATTTCTATACATCTAAAGTTTATACACATAAAGTTTATAGATCCAAAGTTTATATGTCAAAAGTTTACATACCCGATTCAAATTTGAATTTGAATTATATCCGATTCAAATTTGAATTCAAATATTTTCTATATATAGTATTTTTATACATCTACCCAAAGTTTATAAGTCAAAAGTTTACATACCCGATTCAAATTTAAATTTGAATTCAAATTTTTTATATATAGTATTTCTATACATAAATTTTTCTAACTTTTGTTTTTTTAAAAAATTTGTGTGGTGTACTGTAGTAGAAAGAGAAGAAGGGGAGGAGGAAGGGGAGAAGAGGGAGGAGTATAGGGGGAGGGGGGGGGGGCAAACCGATCGCTAGGCGATCGCCATCGCCCATTAGCCTCCCCTTCTTCTAACATTAAAAGCTGGAATATAGTTGAAAACTCATCTTTGCAAATATTCTTGAGTTTTTACTTTATTTTTAAGGTACTGTGTTAGTTGGGAGGTATATATATACCTTCACCCTAAAAGTTATATACCTCGTGACTAACACTATACGAGAATGCTGTTCGGCGATCGATCGCCCTGGGGATGGGGCAGTGATTGATCCCCTCCCCCCTCCCTCCCTCCACCTGGTTTCCTTTTTTGGCACCGCATTACTTTTCTATTTAAGTAAATTTATACACCTAAAGTTTATACACCTCAAGTTTACACATCTAAAGTTTAGAGACCAAAAGTTTATAAGTCAAAAGTTTATATATCTGATTCAAATTTGAATTTGAATTCAAATATTTTTTTATATATAGTATTTCTATACATCTAAAGTTTATAGACCTAAAGTTTATAAGTCAAAAGTTTATATACCTGTTTCAAATTTGAATTTGAATTATATCTGATTCAAATTTGAATTTGACTTCAAATATTTCTATAGTATTTCTATACATCTAAAGTTTATACACATAAAGTTTATAGATCCAAAGTTTATATGTCAAAAGTTTACATACCCGATTCAAATTTGAATTTGAATTATATCCGATTCAAATTTGAATTCAAATATTTTCTATATATAGTATTTTTATACATCTACCCAAAGTTTATAAGTCAAAAGTTTACATACCCGATTCAAATTTAAATTTGAATTCAAATTTTTTATATATAGTATTTCTATACATAAATTTTTCTAACTTTTGTTTTTTTAAAAAATTTGTGTGGTGTACTGTAGTAGAAAGAGAAGAAGGGGAGGAGGAAGGGGAGAAGAGGGAGGAGTATAGGGGGAGGGGGGGGGGGCAAACCGATCGCTAGGCGATCGCCATCGCCCATTAGCCTCCCCTTCTTCTAACATTAAAAGCTGGAATATAGTTGAAAACTCATCTTTGCAAATATTTTTGAGTTTTTACTTTATTTTTAAGGTACTGTGTTAGTTGGGAGGTATATATATACCTTCACCCTAAAAGTTATATACCTCGTTACTAACACTATGTGGTATATATATCACCCATGAATCAGAAAAGGCTCGTCATTACCAACTTAACCATAAATTTATCTTCTAATCAATTTAATTTTTATCACTAAAATAATAATATATACCATTTCAGCGATGAGAGAAAACCTCAATTATTTAATACTCTCTCAGTAAAAAATAATATCATGAATGTATCCCGTTTCACCAATAAAAGAAATTCCCATCCTTACCCATCACTGCCGGTTAATTAGGTGTATGAGCCTCAAAAGTTTTTACAAAACTTTGCATCATGCTGCATCTTAGTGGATTTTCCTTTAAACGTTTGTACCCATGCCAAAAACAATTCAAAAGAAATCAAATCTTAATTCTAACTTCAAAGTCAAAATAAATATTTAAGTAACCATTGTTACGGGTAGACCCGGCTGAGATGACGCGACCGCCTGAACGCCACAGCAACGAGTTGTCCTAGCTCGTCCTCGCACGCTCAAGACGTCAATGCGAGGACGATGTCCACCTCGGTGCAACGCACCCGCCCGCCCACCACGCCCCTGACCATGACAGCCACTGCCCCTCCATGCTCTCCAGGTTTCGCGTAGAAAAGTGCCGCCGACCAAAATAGAACGTATCTTCTTATATGTAAATGTATCACATCCCTTTAAAATAGGATGAAGGGATCGGAGTAACTATTTCTTAAAAACTGGATTAATATAATTTTAAAAATAATTTTTGTATATAACATTTTTTTAAAAAGTTACACCGTTTAGCAGTTTGGAACGTGTGCACATGAGAATAATGAGGAATGTGAGTTAGGAAAGCTAGCTAGAAAAAACTCAGCTTAACAAGCTCGGCAAACTCGCCACCATGCTACTGCTCCCGGTAGATGCATGTGCCATCTCCCACACCTTTGCCTTGTCTGCTTCGTTGTGCGCTATGCGTCCACGCTGCGGCCATGCGCCGAGCTCTCATCCGGCTCGCCTGCTCGCGCGGTCGCGCCCCGCTTGTGTCAGCCACAAGAACACCGGAGGTGCGCAACGACGAAGCCAACGTTGACTCGGACGACTACTGCGCCTCCCTGGCCTCAAATCAGATTTGCTTTCAAATAAATTTCAGCAAGCTAGTACTTAGCATTTGGGCATTAAAGTGGGCATTAAATGTATAAATATGCACCTCATTGCCATCCATGGCAGCAAGGAGATCATTCTCAAATCTCATCACAATTTGAAGGTAAATTTTAGCATTTAGAAGAATAAACACAAGTCTATACTCGATACATATCCACACGCCGCTCATGACTGTTAGCACGGCTAATCGATTAGTTTTTACTCTGCAGAATTTGTACACTTTACCCACATGATGCGAGATAATAATCATGCAAGAGCATGGCACACGATACATAAGTACCTGATTTATTACTCACAACAAAGCCCTTCCAAAATTCATGATTTAGTCTTACACCAGCACGACACATGTCTCTCCATCCTAAGCCATACACGTCATATGACATAGAACCGTTAAGTGGCGGGCCCACGCCTTAAACTTAATGGCATGGTGGTGGACACAATGGGAATCCACCATGTGGCATAATACCATTGTATTTAATAGACTTAGTCACCTAAACTACCACGTCGGGGTAAATAGGAAGTTTCTCTGAGTTATTCAAACTCATACACACCGGCATATCAGAATGTAAGGCTAAACCATAAATAAGTTACTAAGCTTGGGCTATCCCATACTAACACAAGTGGTTGTACTGTATACGAAATGAACTGACATTGAGTGAAATCCTTAGGTCAGTTTAAGCACACTCTCCCCCTCATACACACCGGCATATCAGAATGTAAGGCTAAACCATAAATAAGTTACTAAGCTTGGGCTATCCCATACTAGCACAAGTGGTTGTACTGTATACGAAATGAACTGACATTGAGTGAAATCTTTAGGTCGGTTTAAGCACACTCTCCCCCTATCGGTACACAACTAGTCACCATATGTACACTACTTGAGGCCCAAACCTAAAATCCTTATTTTCCACCATTTTATTTATCAAAACCAAAGTATTAAAGTTCTATCTAGATTATTTCAAAATCAATTTTCATGTTTGTAATGAGCCCATAATGACAATGAAAATCATTCTAAGCATGGCTAAGCATTATAGTAACCTAGTGACACCAAAACTCATATATAAAGTGGTATAGTCATATTGTTTCTAAGGTTAGGAATGATGGATATGGACATATGTGGAGTTATCGTAATAATGCAAGTAGTAGGAGTTTGTCTAACAAGTTTAATAAAATTTTAATTTATTAGTGTATAATCACATGCAAGATTTGCAAACATCTTCAATAACCTCCAAAATATAGGTTCAAAGTGATCAGAGAGAGAGGTGGGACTTGCCTTGTAACTGGAAAATGTCAACACCTAATTCACTTCTTCACCGTTTAAGCAATTATCTATATAAACTACACGTTATGCAATTAAACACCGAATTATGCGAAAAATCCAAAATACTGTAAAATGCATGATTTGTGCACGAATAGGTACTGGTCTAAGATGAATTTAGGTGAAAGAATTTATATTTTATCTCTCTTTATTTGGGAGTTATGAATTTTAGAAGTTTGCTCGGTATAGTATAGGATTTACTTAGGTACTATTGTGAAATGCTGTTGTAAGATGGTTCTTATTAAGTTTATGTTTGCTGAGGTGAAGATATGAGTTTTCTAAGACTAATACATTTGGTTTCACAATTTTATTTTTGAAGTTAATATGAATTCTTTATGTATTATACAAGTTATAACGTGTTGTAGGCATATAGTGTTTTACATGTATAGTCTTGAGAGTTTTATGTTCAAAACATATTACTACTTGATTGAGTTGAGTAAAAGAAATAATTTGGTTAACTAATCCATTTTTTTCATAAGCTTATAGTCTTTATTATCATGGTTCATATTTTTATAAACTAGGGGAGCTCTAGTCTATGTTAGCAATTTATTATATCAACCTAGAAATTATTATATGAGATAAGTTCTTCTAAGTTTTGAGATAAGTTCTTCTAAGTTTTGGTGGATGGGGATAGAACTATGGCTCCACTGGTCCTAACAAGTTTTATTTGGATTTATTTGAGCTACCATGCATATATATATATATATATATATATATATATATATATATATATATATATGTATTGTTTAACCACTATTATGTGTTTAGTACCTATACTACCAATTTAAGGTTTAGAGCTATGGTCTGAATAGAGGGTGCTATATTTCACTCTCCTAGGTTGAAGTATATTACTTGCTGGTTTTATAGAAATTTTGTTCACTTCGTTTAGACTAAAGATGAATTTTCTACAAATTTTACAATTTAAGGTATGCTCCATGTTGCTTATTCTTTACATAGATGCTTGGGGGTTTTTATTATACTGTAAGTATGTCTTTTTATTTTATAACATTGAAGTGCACAACTCTATGATTCTACAGGACTTGATTTTACTCAAATTTAAGTTAAGATGAATTTTATATGAATTTCTAAATTCATCTTATCTAAAACTAGGCATTTTAAAATTAATAGTTTTAGAGGCATTTGATACAAAGCAAGCATACCTTTTTATTTTATTTTACAAGAGAGCATAAGTTTGTGATTCTGTGGAATGTGAGTTTATCACAAAATAAGTTGAAGTCAATTTTCCATGTATTTTATAAGTTTGTGCATGCTTTATGTGTGATTTAACTTAGATGAATTTTAGAGGTGAAATTTGTACTGTGAGTGTAAGTTTTTATTTCATAACTTTAAAGTTAATAATCTAGTGAGTTCACAGAAATTTGAATCATATCAAAATAATCTATATTTGATTTTATATGGATTTTACAAGTTCTAGGTATCCCTCTTGTATATTCTCAGATTTTATCTCCAGGAGGTCCACTGTCAGTCTCTTACCGTTTTTCAGAAAGGTCCCTAGTTTTTCCATAAATAAACCTGCGGACTTTGGCCCATATGTCATTGAGTGGAAAAGTTACACGTTGAACCTTATATTTGTTTAAATTCTCAAAATGGGGTCCCTGCGACCTGGACAGAACGGATGTAGCCATGGCCGAGCTCGTTCTCGAGCTCGCCGGCGGCAAACGGCGGCTCGGATGGCGTCGGAGTAAAAAGATAAAATGTATATGAGTTCTTTGCGAAGCCAATGGTGGTCTTCTTGAAATCCATGGTGGACGGAATAGATGGTGGTGATGGTGGAAATAGCGGCATGTCTCGGGTTGCTTGTGCATGTCGAGTTCTAGAGCAACGAGATGTGAGATGGTGCATGCATGTGGTCTTACGGTACTCAAGGGTGCTCACCGAAGCTTGAAAATGGCTTATAGAGGCCCGTCGGGATCTTGACGATGGACGGACATGGCGGCAGCGGCAAGAACCTCCGAGGTAACGGCGTCGGCTCAATCTACTTGAAGAGTGGCCATGCATGCATGTGCAAAGAATCGACGAGGGGCTCACCAGCGAAGGAGAATTTTGTCATGGCGACGGTGGCCGAAGTTGAAGACGATGGAGGCCGATCTCCGTCCATGGTGCTCCATTCTTCTCGGTTCTTGAGGGGTTTTGAAGAGGATCTCAAGGAGGAGTTGATGGCGCGATGGCTCTGCTTGATTTGGTCCAGAACGACGGAAACAGCGACGAGGTCACGACGGCGTCGAGCAGAGCAAGCCCCAAGGCCGGCAATAACACGGCAGCGTTCCCATTGATTAGCTGCACGAAAGAGGATGAAATCAAAAGGAGCAATCTTCGGCATGGTCAGGAGAGTATGGAACGTGGAAGAGATAGGGTTGGCGAAGACTCGTAGGCGACGACGAGCGTCGTCTCCGTCACGGCCGGCGGTGAGATCGATGGCGAGGAGAGCAGCAAGAGCTCTCTCCCTCGGTTCTCTCGGCACAGGAATGGAGAGTGAGCCGAGGCGATGCGACTAGGAGAGATAGATAGTGAGCTCGGCGGATGAACACGCGTCGAGCAGGTCAGTTCCCTCGGTCTCTCTCTCTCTCCTGCTCTCTTGTGGACTGAGGTGTGGGTAAGCCGGAGGGACTGACAAGTGGGCCCAGGTCGGAGCAAACTAGGTGGGGACGAGAAGTTTGGGTACAAAAGCAGTGGACACAGGTCTCAGGCGAATTCCAGGAATTTTTCTTGATTTATTACTCCTCCCTTATTTGTTAATTCATAGATTAATTTGTGGTTCAGATCAATTTATGTGGATTTTATTGGAGGTAGATGAAAGTACCTAGATTCCATTTGCTTTGGTTGCATTTAAAAATTATGGATAAATTACTCACAGAAATTAGGAGAAGATGGGCTATTTGGAAACTAGTTTGAATTTTAGGAGACTTAAACAGAGAAGATAAATTATGGAAAAATTATATTTATTCATGATAGATAACCTAGTATTTGAATAAATTATTTCCCCTATACACTTCGATGCAGTTAAATTCACTTCTAAACAAAGTGTGGTTTTAGCCGATTGAGAATTATAATTAGTCTATTATTTGACAGGTTTGACTGATTTATTTGAGGTATCAAATTTAGTTACTAAATTGTACCAAAATTACAGGGAGTTGTATGTGTCAAGTAGAGCCTACTTGAATTTTCCCATGATTTTATCTTGCACGAATTATTTTAGATAATTAGCAAGACTTATCTTTATATATGTGTTTTCCTCCTCATAAATACATCTAGTTATTTATAAAAATTATATTTGGACTCTCTTAACCTGAGGTGTTATTGATATGTTAGAATTACAGTTTACATTACAGGTCATAAGCTTCTTACCTATTTATCTATAAGTTTACTTTAGTATTAAATTGAGAGGATGCTTAAAGAGATGATTAAGATAGAATATACCCTATATGAGTTAATTTATTTGTTCACTTCATTGTTCATGATATGTCTTCAGATGGGTGGCCAAATTAGTTTTGTGAGGCTTGACATTGGCCTTGTTGTTATATTTTAAGGTGTATTATGGTTCCTAAGTGTAGTTTTTCAATAGTTAGCACTAGGCTCTAATGGTTTAGTTGTTTGTCTAGATTTTAGTTATTATTCATGAGACCTATTATGAAATGCAAATCGAAAATCCAAATGCACATGAAGGACTTAAGTCAAAACATGTCCTATGAGATTATGCATGCTTATATATAAGTTTACATTTTTGTCCTGGGTTAGAGATGCAAAGGTTTTAATTTGTTCTGAAATTTTATTCATGCAAGAGTTAGATAAACTTCACCTAGGTTTAGAATGGAAATTTTTGGTCCACAAAATTGAAGAACTTTCCTTTCAACTAGTTTTGATGAAAATTCCTTAATCTTAGAATTTGGGTATGTTACTCGTACTTTTTCTTTTTTTATATGTTTATAATCATACTATGATTAATGAAACCTTAGTCCCAACAAGTTTACCTTGATGTGTTTTCTCTTTCGTGTGAAAGCAGGTAGTGTATGACAGGTTTCAACTTGCCGGTAAATTTCATTGATAATCTAGATAAATATGTTACACAAGTTTGATCTCGCATTGTTCCATCGCAAATTAGGCTCTTGGCACCCAAACCAGTTATCTTCACACCAGATCGCTCGCAGCCCACGAGGACTCATCGTGAATACTCGGCTCCCTCTGCTTTGAGTGTGCCCGTTGGGGCATCTATCAACACTGGGGATGCCAATTTTGAGATCAAGACGGGCCTGATCACTATGGTGCATTCCAGCCCATTCTGTGGGAAGTCCAATGAGGACGCAAATCCCATCTAAAGCAATTCCTTGAGCTCTCTAACACCATTATCATCAAGAGGGTAACCCAGGTAGGAGCACATCTGTCGCGGCTGGTGTGGCCAGAGGCGCCGAGAGGAGTGCCGACATAGGCAAAAGAGGCGCCGGGGGGGGGGGGGGGGTGGGTGGGGTGGTGTGGTGGGCTAGCACCAGACGGGAGCGAAGCAAGTTTGTCAAGGAAGGGTGCCGTGCTGTCAAACCCTGAATTTCTTCTCCCAAGCATAAATTAATTAATAAATGGTCTCGAGAAATTGCAAAAGCAAGAGGGAAACCCTAATTGAATTAATGCAAATAATAATCGGAAATGGCATGTGGGATTTTTCTTGAGTTCTACATGTCAAAATATGCTAACAGAATTTTTAGTGGAATTTTCAGAACTCTAGAAATAATATTAACCAATTAAAAATGAGCACGAGCAATTATTTAATCCCTGGAAATTCATTTCCCCCTTTTCTTTTTCTTTTTCCCCTCCTTTTTCCCAATGGGCCGCCGGCCCATTCTTTTTCCCCTCACCCTCCCCGCTGGGCCGGCCGAAGGCCAAGGCCCAGCAGCCGGCCGCTCGAGCCCCTCCTCCCCTCGGGTCACTGACAGGTGGGCCCCACCTGTCGGGCCCGTCCCCAACCTCCAGCCGGCTCCGCCCAGCAGCCGCCGCCCCACAACCGCCCGCTCCCGCGCCTCCCGGGCCACTCGCTCACGTCGCCGTCTCCCCGTGTCTCCCACTCCCCCACTACCGATCTCCCGCTCGCCTGCGCCCACTGGATGGCCGGGATTCGAATTTCGAATCCCACCTCTCTCAACTCTCCCACTCCCCCACGTCGGCCGGCGATTCCCGCTTCTCCCGGCCACGTCCGGACCCCTCCTCCCCTATTTAAGCACCACCGCCCCTCCCTCTCTTTTTCCCCATTTCGCCGAGCTCCCCCGGGCCCTCCTTCGCTCTAGCACCGTGCACCCGCCGCCGCCGCTGCCGCTTTTTCGCTCTCCGGCCGCCACTAGCCGCGCGCCGAGCCTCGCCACCGACACCACCGCGTTCGCCAACGCGTGGAGCACCCCGGCCACCTCTCGATCGATACCGTCCGTCGCAGGAACCCCATCCGCCCCGTCCGCCGGTGAGTTCGGCCATGCCCGCCGCCTTCGGCCGGCGTCTCTGTCCTCTATGATCTCTCTCTCCCTCTCTAATCTTTCCCATTGTGTCCCCTAGGCCACCCCGGAGCCCGTCGCCTTCGCCGCTTGTTGCCCGCCGACGCCTTTCGCCGTCGCCTTCTCCGAGCCGGCCGAACCCGTGGTGAGCACCCGGCCCCCTTTTCCCTTTCCCTCTCTCCCTCCCGCGCCGACTAGCGTCGCCGCTTAGCCGCCGCGCCGCCTCCTAGCCATGTCGCCGCCGCCTCGCGCTGCACCACCGAGCGTCGTGGTCGCCGGGCCAGCTTAAGCCGCCCGCTCACCCGGCCGCGTGCCGCCCCTCCGCCGTCCGATCGACCCCGAGTGGATCGGGGCCATTCATCCGGCCGCCCACGTGGCCGCCACGTCGGCGCCACGTGTACGCCACGTGGTGGACCTCTCCTCCCCGGTCCCGTGGACTTGGTCCATCATGGACCCATGCCCCGAGCCTATGACATGTGGGGCCTGCAGGTCAGCGCCGCCCCCCTCTCTCCGTTGACGTCACCGGGGATAATAATTGCGCAATAAATAAATTAAGGATTTTTCTATTTTTAGTAAAAAACACAATGAATCTTCTAAAATTCATAGAAAACTCATCCGAGCTCCGTTTAAGTCCATTCAAGTCTTAGTAAATCAAGAAAAATGCAAAGAATCCATTAAAAATGGTTTTGTTCTCTGTTTTAGTAATCTTATAGCCTGTTTGCATTGTTTGCCTTGTTTGTCGCATAGATTCCGGCTCTCCCGACGCTCCGGTGTACTTTGAGATAGTCGCCGAGGTCCCTCCAGCAGCAGAGCAAGGCAAGTCATGCTCGTCACTTGAACATATTGGTCCCATATTGCAAATGCTCTATTGTTTTCCTTAAATACTGCATTGTTTTATAATGTTACTATGGGATGATTACCTACTGTCTCAGCCATACTATTTGTTACCCTGCTCCTTTGTTAGCTTGGGGTTATAGCATGACTAGATATTGGATTAGGGATTACTTAGCCATGCTTAGCTCAACTAGTACACAATGGGGGAATTACACTAATGCATAGATATCAGATTCTAGTATTGATATTGGTTTAGTGCCACTGTTCCGGTGTTGGTTAATTAAAATATACTAAATGGTGGTCTGTGGGTGTATGGTTTGGATGGTCGCACCCATAGCAATTAAGAACCGGTTCACGGGAAACCCTGGAAGAATTCCTCGTACTTACCACAAGCTAGCGTGGGCAACGGCTGGGCTTGTAGGGTAGCTTTCCTCTAGCTGACGCATCTAGGCAAGGGTGAGCGTGATGGAGTTCGGATGGACCCTGCGACGGCCTATGCGGCTTTCGGATTCACCTAGGCACGGGAGGGGACTGCCCGCTGCCTTGCGAGGAGTGGGGGTGAAACATGAGGTGTGGTGTGTTTGGTTAGAGGGGGTTATGCAAAGAGTCCTGTCACGGCCTCTTTCCGGTATGTCGTGGTGGCATGTCGGCGCACGGGAACGTGTCATGAGGCTGTGTCTTGTGGGTACAGTTATACACCTCTGATCAGAGTAAAACTATTCGAATAGCCGTGCCCGCGGTTATGGGTGGTCAACCAGATTCACCGTGATTAGTCTCACCCTAGCTTAGTCCAATGGAAATGATTAGTTCAGGTGGTTGGTTGGGTCTGTTGCAAGGTGGTTTAGCGTTGGACAGTGGATGATTAATAATGATTAATTACTACAACTGTTTTACTGCTTTCAACTACTGTTTATAAATGCTCGCTTTATGCAAATGTACCACTCTGGCTATCCTTTGATTATATCCTGCATCATACCCCCTATTCCGGTATGACTTGCTGAGTACGGTGGTTGTACTCAGTTTTGCTCTACTTTTCCCCAACCTCCAGAGTTTGAGTATGCGTCAGATGGTGGCTATTCCGAGGAGTAGGCTTCGTCCGTGCCGTCGAGGATGCCAATGGAGTGGTGTTCCCGCTGCAATCCAAGTCAAGGCTTAGCACCGGTTATCTTTTAATTTCCGCTGCATTTATGTAAGAATTTTATAATGTTTGTAAGACGTGGATCTGTATGTCAACTTTGTCGTTTGTGTATCCTGGCCTGTTCTGGACGGGGGTTTTAATGCACATTCTGCTTGAAATTCTATTCGGGAATTTCTGGGCGTGACACGTGCGCACGGCGGTGGAAGCATGGGAGGTCATGAAATCAGCTAAAATGGTGGTGCCGAGGTCAACCTTCATGCCTTCATGGACGTGGAACACAGTGCGGATATCATCCGCAACAGCAGCATTGGCGGAGTCGAGGATAGCAAGATAGAGAAGGCAGTGGAGTCGGTCGACATGGTGCAACTGAGGGAAGCCATTGTGGAAGGAAGGTGACGAGGAGAGGAGATTAGATTGCAGAACCGGTGGACCGGTAGTCCAATACCATGTTGGAAGGATAGACTCGATGTGATAATGTTTTGATCATGGAGATTACATATATATAGGCTACAACCCTCAATTTATGCAACCGACTTACAGCAACAATATCAAGAGGATAGAAAGGGAACTAGATGGGATTACATGCAGGATATGAGAGAAATATTCTAACAGAAAGGGAATGCTTGAGCGATTGCTTGGTTGCATTCATTGAAAGAGAATTATTCTTGGAAGTTAAGGATAAGGATATCACCACTCATTTTGAAAACATCAAGGGTCAGAAAGTTGTAAATTTAAAATTTAACGATAAGGATATGATCTCTCATTTTCAAAACATCAAGGGTCGGAATTTGGAAAGTTGTCCTCTAAATTATAAAATTTCTTTTCATTTTACCATTTTTTATCCTCTATATATTACGATCAATTATATAATTATATATTACACCATGCTCAATAAAGTGTTGTATTTTGTGATACTATACATACCACACTACTACAAAAGTGATTTTTTCTATACGAGCCCCCATAATTTTTGCAAACGGACCATAACTAATGGCGTCTGCAAAAATCGTGGGTCATTTTCCCATACGGCTCCTTAAGTGCCCATATGAAAAATTCGATATTCCCATACGGGCCTTTTAAGAGGGCCGCATGCAAAAATGAGCTCATTTTTGCATGCGGCTCACTTAAGCACCCGCATGAAAAAATCGATTTTTCCATATGGGCCGCTTAAGGAGCCGTATGCTAAAGTAAAATTCGAAAAATTTGAAAATTTTAAAACTAGTTTATTTCACTCATATGAACTCCAAATTAGATGAATTTTTTTCCTAAATGTTTCTAAAATGATGCTCTATCATGTTATTATGTTTTTAGTACTATTATTTTGGCCATTTTTTCTTGTGACTTTGTTTTATCAATTAAAAATTTAAATTTCAAAACTTCAAATAATATTTTGAAGCAGTAAATGATTTCAGCTGAAAAAGTCATCAACACAAAGTTGTATAACTCATCAAGATCTATAACTTCTATTTTGGTCATTTCTTCATCCGACAAAGTGATAGTAACAATTTCACAAAATTTACATATCTCTCTTATTAGTTATGAAACTATAAGATTTGTACATTTTGTGAACAATGTTACAAATTACTTTGTCGGATGAAGAAATAACCAAAATAAAAGTTATGGATCTTGGACTTTTTCAATTGAAATCATTTAGTATTTGAAAATGTTGTTTGAAGTTGTTATATTTTGAAATTCAAATTCAAACTGTTCAGACAAAGTCATATAGAAAAATGACCAAAACAAAAGTTATAGATCACGATGAGTTATACAACTTTGTTGTTGATGACTTTTTAATTTGAAATCATTTACTGCTTCAAAATATTATTTGAATTTCTTATATTTTAAAACTTAAATTTTATATAGTCCAATCAAACTCGGATGGAGAAATAACCAAAATAAAATTGGTAGATCTCAATAAGTTCTACAACATTGTTTTTGGCAACCTTTTCACATGAGTTAATTTAGTGCTATAAAAATCAATTCGATGTTTAAGAGCCGCATGATTTTTGCATGCGTACGCTTAAGTGGTCCGCATGCAAAAAAAAAAAAAATTTACATGTTGGGCCTCCTATTTCCCTCTCAACGGTTCAAAAATTTTTCAACTCTCTGTCACACGCAGCCTTATCTTCTTCTTCTTCTCTCTCTCTCAGTCCTCACTCTCTTCATCTCTTTCTCTCTCTCTGTCCTCTCTCTCACACAAATCTCTTCTCGATCCGCCGGCGGCTAGCGGCAGGCAGCCGTCCCCAGCGACGAGACGACCTTGCGAGCGCAGTGCGGGGTGGACTTGAGAGGCGCGGCGTGGGGCTCAGGAGGCAGCGCGTGGCGGTCTCGAGAGGCGGCGCGCGGGGGACGGCGGCGGTGGCGGCCAGAGCGGATCTAGGGACGACGGCCCTCCTTCGAGTGGATCCGGGGTCCTCCGCCCTCCTGCCACGCAGATCCGGCACAGTGCCCTCCCTTGCGGCGGCGGCGACGATGACAGTGGACAGCGGCGGCGCGGCGGATCTAGCTCGAGCGGGGCGACGACGACCTCGGGCACGATGAAGGCGGCGGGCAGCGGGGGCGAGCTCGGGCGCGGCGACGACGGAGAGGTGGCGGCGGCTGCGACAAGCTCGGGCGGCGGTGGCGCTAGTTTTTTTTTTCGTTTTTTTATTTTTGGAATTTTATTTTTTTTCGCGATTTTTTCTTTTTGCATGCGGTCGGCTTAAGCGTCCGTTTCGCATGCGGTTGTGCTGGCCGCATACAAAGATCGCCATCTTTGCAGACGATTTCGCGCATGCGGCTGCCCCAACCACATGCGAAAATCGTTATGGCCCGTTTGCAAAAACTGAATCTGTAGTAGTGCCATATACTAGGTTTTTGGTTGTTAAAATAATTTTGTAAAAAAATCTGTTGGTACCCATCATATTTCAAACTAGTTGATACCCCATGCTACGTGATAAATATATGAATGCATGTTATACATTATGGAAATGATAAATGTATACGTTTAAATAATATAAAAAAGATGTGGAGACAATGATTTCATATTGAGTTCTAAAATGCAACAAAATTGTAAATGATATGTCATATTTGCATGATATTCAAAATACTCTAGATAATGGTTGCTAGTGGATGATGATATGGCATACTTACATGTAATTTAAAATACTCTAGATAATAATTGCTAGTGGGCGATGATATGACGCACTTGCATGTTGAGTTTTAAAAGTTAGCGGACATCAATTTTATAGGAAGATATGATACACAATCCGTGTCAAAAAAAAAAGATATGATACACAATCTGAAAATCATAGGCCCGCCTAGGCACCTCCCACCCCGCGTATGTACATTCTATCGTTGTTCATTACATGTTTGTTGATACTAATGAGGGCTACTGCAACAATAAGGTGGTTCTCCTAATCCATTATCCCTGTGACATGGCAGCAAGCAGCAAGCAGCAAGCAGTTGGAGATGGTTTTCCAAAGAAATTCATGAAACTAGTAGCTTAAGATCAACAACATCAAAATTTAGAACAAAAAATATATATAGTCAGTTCGGTAGCAACTATGGTTGGAAGAAATATTTAAATTTATAGTTAAGCAGGAGTTAGAGCTTACATGTAAATATACTTATTTTTAGGCCATGTAAACTTACTCAACATTAATTTGTGGAGATTTGATGTTCGGTTAGGAGAAACCATGCATAAACTGTGTCTGTAGTGCAAGAGTACAACATAAGCCTCGATAACGCTACTTGACAAGATCTGATTTTAATGCACAATATACCATAACTACATATATGTTGAACATGATAATTTCAAATCATGTTCCATATGTAACGTTGTTTTGCACATGCATGAACATTCCAGAAAATGATCTGTATGTGATAATTCTATTTAATTACTACGAGCTCTCTTAGCCATGTAGTGAAGACGCTCCGCTATATCTGTCATTTCTGGTCTTTGATCCACCTCAAGATTTAGACATTGCGCAATCATGCCTGCTAGATTAACAAGAAGCTCATGATCATTTGCCGCTGCAATTTCCTCATCAACAAACTCCGTCACTGTCTTCCCACTTGTGTAAGCATCAAGAAAATTCCGAAGTAAGCTGTTTTTGTCGGAGTGTGAGGCCTTCTTCCTTGTAATGAGCTCCAAGAGAACAACTCCAAAACTATAAACATCGCTCTTGTCGGTTAGAAGACCTGTCTGAAAATACACTGGATCCATATAACTCATATCACCAATGACAGACATTGTGTGATCATTATCCATGGCAAGCAACCTTGATATACCGAAGTCGGAGATCTTTGGTAGAAGGTCATCATTTAAAAGTATATTAGCTGGTTTCACATCACCATGTAGGATCGTAGTGCTTGTTTTTGAATGCATATAAGCTAGACCTTCTGCTGATTCGGCAGCAATCTGCAACCGTTTATCCAAATTGAGAGGCAGTCTGTTGCTGCCATGGAGAACGTCTTCGAGGCTTCCTTTGGAGACAAACTCATAGACCAAAATTGGGATATCAACCTCTAGGCAACAACCGATGAGCTTGACAATGTTCTTGTGAATGACTCGAGATTGAATGATGACTTCATTTGCAAATTGGTCTTTTTTTGCCAAATTAACATTAATGGGCTTCTTCACTGCAACTAACTGATTGTTATTTCCAATATGCCCCTTGTAGACCTCACCGAAGCCACCCTTTCCAATGACATTGGCATTTTTCAATATTGGCTTAAGATCCTTCTTTTTGAACAGCTTGATATTATTGACCTTTTCCAATATAGGGCCTCCATTCTTTTCGAAAAATTCTTTCGTTTTTCTTTTCTCTCTACGAAGTAGTGCAATGAATACCAATATTGCTATGATGAAAAGACCACCTAGCACACCTACATAGTAAAATAATATTATATTAGAACATAAACATCTTTATTCAATTTGATAAACGGTAGAACGATGATTTTAGTTGAAATAATTCTATGAATAGCAATTAAATATGTGTCGTGGCCACATGCATCCTCTATACTGCATCTATTACAAATCACCTCTTGGATTTATTTAATACTCTTCCCTCATTGACAAATATAGTGATTTTCACCATCTCTATTCTTCCACCAATATAAGGGATTCTAGGGTACTACTTATCCCATCAATCACATTAATTTCATTAAAAAATTCATATTATCCTCAACTACACTCACACATCCAGTATCTCATTTAACAAGGGGCATCGTTGTTTTTCTCTGCATGCCCAAAGTCCCTAGTATTTGTTGATGGAGGGAATACACAAAAGACCACCCATATGTTTTTTTTTCTTTGGCTTCTAAATTATAGTCGTACATTGAATGGATCCAATCATATGACAATTTTTTTTGCCATGTATATATGTATCCAATGTGTTAAATGTTATAGTACTTTAGTGTAAACACTGTTATATTTTTCTTACTATAAAGTAAGTTTAGGACATATGTTTGATGGACATGCATGCGCGCCTAATGCATGTTTTATACTTTTTGTTGATATCGTTCTCGTTGAAGTGAACTGATAACTTGTAGTAACTGCATGAAGCAAATTAAATATTCCCACCTAGTATTGTGTAGCTATTGAATACCGCAATTCAATATTATTGATGCTCATTGCAATAACACTATCTCATATATATTCATCAGTAATGTATGCATGACAAATACAAAAAATTCGCACAATCATGTACTGTTAAATTAATCAAAATTTTCACATAATAATTTTGTATGTATTTCAGTGAGTTGAATACCCACTCAAACTTTCCAAAGTATATAAAACTAATATTAACGGCATTATTATACCAAGTGGACGATGAGATCGAATACTCACACATACCTATTACGATCTGTGCAGGGAGAGGAAAATTTGGGGTGCACCGTTCCTTGAATGGATCAGCACTGGAATGACCCTTGGGACACCAGCATTCAAAGGAACCGGGCTTGTTCCGGCAGCGACCATAGCAAGTGTTCGGGAGTTGACACTCATCAATATCTGTATCGAACATCAAGTATACCCAACATAACAAACTAATCATTCATCCATGCCTACCATATAACAGACATATGCGGTTTGGAATAACTAATATAACACTCTAGCACACTTGATCTAGTTTTGTGACATTTCATGTAAGACACTCTAGTTTTATGGCTTTACCGTAGGACACTCTAACTTGTGGTTTTTCCCGAAAGAAACTCTAACCATTATTTTAATATGTTTCCTTCAAATTGAGAGATAAAACTTTGTGAGGAAAAGAAAACGAGTTTACCCACCTTGCATATTCAAATCTAAATGCATTTTTGCTGAATTTAAACATATTTTGGAAAACTCAAAACTTGTCACAAAATAATTGAAATAAAAAGCATTCAATATTTTCAAAAACATGAAATTTGAAATATTATTTTCTGAGATTTTAGAAATTTATCGTAAAATATTTTTATTTCCGTAATTTGGGACAACTTTAATATTTTGTACTTTTTAGAACCAGCTAATATTTGTTAAAATTTGAATATGCTAGGTGAATCAAGGGTAAAATAATCTATTTGAAGGGTATATATTAAAATAATGGACCAAATGTCTTTTAGTGTCCAGTGACAAAGCCGCAAACCTAAAATACCGTAGATCAAATGCGACAAATTTAGAGTGTCCTATATAATGGACTTTTATTCTAAGTTTAGGGGTATATAAGATTGTTTCCCCTAATTAAGAAATATATCTATACTTGAAAGCGCATGGCCTCTACAATCTCTAATACTTGTTCATAATCAATAACCTTTGAGCACATAGTCTCTTTAGTCATAAATAAACTAGTGTTGTTTTAAACTTTTCAACATTAGCCATGATTATGAACACTCAATTATTTTGCATAAATCAAAAACCAGTGCCTCAGTGTAATATTATGAATTATATTCTCATAATAAATTTTTTTGTGTCATTTTCATGTGCCCAAAACCTATATTATAACCAACAATGATGGTGAAAATTAGCTGTTATTGGTTGAGCTAATTTTAAAACGTCGGAGAGAGATGGCATGTCTATGTGGTAGATGTAAGAAAAAGGACTACGTAGATCAATGCATATTAAATATTGTTACGATAGATGGATATATGTTGAAACTAATATTGTGAAATGATATGGAGGATGATGATTTGACATGCTTACATATTGAACTCTATGATGTTATATTTATATAGAATGTAATAAATTATATATGATGTGATATTGGTCGCATGAGATTTAAGATATAGTATTACCCCATCCCAAAATATTGCTATCTAGGATGGGATTTGACCCAACCTAGGACACTAATTTGCATAGTTCGTCCGGATTAGTTGAAGGCCAAATGGGTCTATTCAGATTAGTTGTCCTAGGTAGCAATATTTTGGGATGGAGGAAATAGTTGGTAGTGGTTGAGGATATAAACATGCTGAGATTTAACATGAAGTGGATTGTAAGTAGGAATGAAGGGGCTTTTAACTATTTGCCACTTTTAGATTTGACAAATAACTATTTGCCACACATATCTCAATGACATGTGGATCCACATGTGTCTATGACATGTGGATCCAGTAGTTAATTGCCACATCTAAATATGGCAAATGGTTAAATATCTCAGGAATGAAAACATCGGAAATGGTCAGAAAACGTCTCAACCATTTCAATACCCATATTTGTTTGAAAATGGTAAAGCCGGAAAAAAAGATCAAAAATATCGGAAAACCAGAAATGGTCTATACGGACGGCAACAACAACACGTCGGTATGGATTTGAAGCAGATAACAAATATCAGAAACATTGAACTATAAAATCGCACATAATAACTGTGCATAACAATATAATATGACAAAATAAATTTAAGGTAAACTATCTAAATTATAAATTTTCTCCTTTTCATATTGTACTCAAATTAGGGATTTCGTTGAGGAGTTGATGGGTCTCTAAAGCATGAGTCAAACAAAGAATTAGGCCATAAATACTAGTGTATTTAGAAATATGGCAAGAACGGGTAATTACAGTAAGAACGCAGTAAAAGTTGGTAACGATTGATACGCAGCAAAATCATTTCATATCTATTTCCATATGTTTTTACCACTTCCATTTTCGTTTTCGTTGGTAACTGTTTCCACCTAGCTTGGCCGGTTTAAATCGGAAACACACGCCAGTCGATTGGGAATTTTTCATAATCATTTCCACCCCTAGTCATAACTATATTGAAGGCATAAATAAGTTCATAATTTAGACTAAGGAATTTAAACCACTCTACATTTAAACTATAGTGTGTGTCTATATATACACACACACATCTCTACAAGTTCTTTGGAGTTGGATCCAAGAATCAACAAAGGCACTTCCTAGGATGGAATTTTTTTTAGAATGATGAAAGTACTCCCTCCATCCATAAATATAAGTACTTCCAAGTATTTTTTTTTCGAGAGATCAAGAATAAGGAGAAAAGATGGGTGATCGGTTTTCAGTGTCGATTGGGTCAAAATTAATTAAAAGAGGGATGGTTAGGTAGGAGTAGTACTCAATGCATTTATTCATTTCACATTAAGATAATAAATTTAAACTTTAGTAATACTTACTTTTCATTTCACATTATAAGATATTTAAACTTTTTTCCCGTCAAACTTATTTGAGTTTGACAGAATTTATAAAAGCAATATTTTCAACACAAAACAAATATATTATCAAGATATATTAATTATTTTTAATTTTGGGCCAAGTTTATAAGAAAATTAATAACATCCACAACAACAAATTAGTTTCATTAGATTTAACATTAATTATATTTTGACAAACTTTGGGTTTGTGTTTAAAATAGTGCTATTTTTTTCTATTAGTTTGGATAAACTTAAAATAAGTTTGACTAGAAAAAAAATCAGAACATCTCATAATATAATACAGACGGAGTTTTTTTTTCTTGGACGAAGGGGTACGTAGTAATTAACAAACTTACCGATGCAACCATTGTGGATATAGGGATTGCCCTCATATCCCTTATTGCATTTACAAACGTATCCTGGTCCGTTGGTCGAGTCATGACAGTCGCTGTTGTCGCTGACGCAGGCGTAGCCGCCGACCTGCGCCGCCGTCTTCCTCGCCTGGCTGCACGTCAGGTTGTCGCGGATGGCCCAGTCCAGCGTCACCGGCATGGTCCGGCTCTTGTCCATCCTCAGGTCGGCGGTGCTGAAGGTGTAGTTGGTCTTCTCCACCAGGAAGGCGTAGTCGCAGGGGCTGTAGTTGAGGTTTCTCTCATGGGGGTAGGAATCGAAACTCACCATGTTGTCCGAGATGTCCGGCGGGATGTCAACCTGGCAGCAGCCGACGCCGTCGCAGTCGCTGCTCACCGCGCTGCTAGAATCGTTGCAGTAGCACAGGCAGCCGGTGTACGAGGCGTGGTCGTAGTCATTGACGACCCCGGCCCGGCGCTGGCTGCCGACATAGGCCAGCGTGTTGCAGCCGAGGACGACGAGGTGGTTGCGGGTGTGTGAGATGCGGTACATACCGTCCCGTTTGAAATCCACCATGGACTCATCGTAGCTGTCCACCTCGTCGGAGGAGTTGAAGCACTGCCACCCGATGGGCAGCGTCACGCGTGCCTCCGACGAATCGATGGAGAGATCGCTGATCGGGATGAGTTTGTTGCCGCTGCCGGCGAGGAACGGCGCATCATTTTTGCAGATGATCTCGAAGCCTCGCCGGAAGCAGCCGTCGCCGATGCCGAACGGGTAAGGGATGCCCACGCCGCCGCAGTTGCCCGGGCAACCGGCCATCGTGGTCTCACCAACAACAGCCGACGGCGCCATTAGCATCAGCAGCTGCTGCAATACTAAGGCGATGATCAATGGCATTGTCGATGACATAACTACGCTTTTTTGACGTAAAGACATTATTATTGTATGTGTTGTTGTGCTCTGCTGATCATTAGTTTCCTCTGCTGACTTGATATTTTCTCTAGAGTGATGTGTGATCGTCCAGCTGCATTACTCTTCCTCCGTTTAAATAGCTGATCGAGCTGCTATAATATGCATGTGAAGCTGTGTAAGGCTCGAGTCAAACTTTTTTTTTAATTTGAAACAGAGCCAAAGTAGGTGAAATAGTTGATATAGGCCCCAGTTAACCAACATTCCCTGCAATGAAAGCTGGGTAATATAGTATTTGCAACCGTGTGCTTGATAATTGCGATAAGTAGGTCAATGGGTACCAATGCAAACTTGCTACCCATTTGTACAAGCAGACTAATAATTTATATTTCAGCCAAATCACCAGATAATCCTCATTTGTCGCGAGATAAGACTTCTCAAATTAATGAAAATATTATCGAGCAACGACTATGGCTGCTCTTGCTACTGCACTTATCTTAACTAGTTGATACCCAACGCTTTGCTGCGGAATATGTGGATAAGTGCATGCTAAAAATATTATAGAAATTGTAGATATACATGTTTAAATAATGTGAAAATGATGTGGAGATAATGATTTCACATTATTTGCATATTGAGTTCTAAAAATAGAACAAAATTATAAATGATATGTACTTACATGATATTTAAATTCCCTATATAATAATTGCAAGTGGGTAATGATGTGGTACAATTACATGTAATTTAAAATACTCCAGATAATAATTGCTAGTGGGTGATAATATGGCACACTTGCATGTTGATCCTCCCTCTGGTCACCCCTGCCTCCCTCATTGTACGGGCACCATTACCGCTCCTCGACATGCTGGCCCCATCACCACTCCTCCCTCGGCGCACCGGCGCCACCGTCGCGCCCTCCCTTCGCATGCATCTGCTGCCTCCCTCTGCGAGCCGACGCCGCCTATCTCCACGCGCCGGTGCCACCGCCGCCACGCCTTCCCTCTGCAAGCCGGCGCTATCGCCGCCTGCTTCCAGCATCACCGTCACCAGTCGCGTCGTGGGAGATATGATGCGGGCGAGAGAGAGGGTTTGGCCAAAGAAGGGAGGTCAGGAGATGACAGAGAGATAGGGTTGAAGTGAAGTGTATCGAGGGTATTTTGGTCAATTGAATAGTAAATAGTTAATTTTTTTTTCTCTTTTCTTTTTGTGAAGCCCTAACAGTGCAGTAAATAGGGTCGGATGGCTTGTTAGATTTTGAAAAGCGGGGTCAAATTAGCAAACTAAAAAAATTAGGGTCAAATTAGTAGTTAGGCTTCAAAACAGGGTCAAATGAGCAATTATCCCATATATGTTAATTGGTTTGTACGGTGTGTTGACACATTCGCTTGTGCATAATCTTCAATGCGAAGCCTGTAATATCTACCCTATTTTATCTTCTTTGTTTGAAAGAATTAGGCATTTAAACAAACATGGTAGTTTATTATGTCCATTGCTATAAGATGGCATAGGAGTGTTTGTAAAGGTTTACTGGGAGTAAAAGTTTTACTCATGATAATGTGGGTAAATTACATACTTTAATTTTTATATCATGTGATAGTTTTCAGGTTTGCAATATATGTGGTTTATACAATATATTTTTCATTCTAATTAAACCATCGTTTATGTGCATTGCCCGGCCATTGGTCCCGGTGGTGCACACCTAAAATCAGTTTGCTTGAACTTGTCGGAAAAAAATTCACTCCTAGTTGTTGGTTGTTTATGTATGGTAGTATATATCTATGCCATGTTTTACAGTATGCTCAAGTGTGTGTCTATATATATATTGTTGGTTTGAACAATAAAACAATTTAGCATAGTACAATATGAATGGGGACAGATCCATCCTCATCAGGTTGTGCTGTATACGATATAAAGTGTAGATCAGAGAAACTTCACACGGTGACTGTGATCTCTTGAAACCACTGGAGGTGCCGTAGTCCGTAGAAATGTTTTTCCACCGTGAATCGCATGCATGGGGAGCAAGGTGGGCTTGACCACCAGAGACTCTGGTTAGGTCAATCTAATCCAACGGTGGAGGCTCCGGTTGTTCTCTTTTGATAAAATAAATTCAATGGCCTAAAATAATGGGTTACCAATTCATGTAAAAACCAAGGGTGAGATTTTTTGCTTTTTATTAAAATTTATATGTGTTTTTTAAAAAAACATTAGAGCATCATGTGACAATTTAGGAGTGTATGTAGGATGCCATGTGACGATTTAGAAGCGTTTGTAAGAAGTTTAATCGACTTTTATATAGAGTCACACATTTGTGTGACTCTATTACCTCCCTCTCCCTCTCTATTAAATTTACAACAATAATAATGAACAATGTACATAATATGTTCATAGAACATATTTGCGTTGTAGATATAACGTTATAACAATATTATCATGGTATCTAATAATTTATCATACATTGGTGCTACCTTGGTGCATCTGATTATTCTTTGCCATGACGCCTCATAGGGGCACGGGTGAGCTTCGGGATTAGTTTTTAAGAAAAAGATAGATCTAACGACCTAAAATCAATTTGAGTAAAAATCGATGGGTCGAAAGTTTTGTTTTTTTTGGGATTTTCTAAAATTTAAGAGTGTCATGTAGTTATTTATAAATATTTGTAAGATGTTTAGTGTATATAAAGAGAGGACAGAGGAAGAGCTGGCTAGATCTATGATGGGAATAAAAAAAAATGAACGGAGGGAGGGTAGTTAAGTGCGTGAGAGCGCTGGGAGCCTTGGAGTGGAGTGGACGGATTGAGACTTTTTTAAAAGATAAGTCTTGATCTAAAATAATGAGCTCATCAATTTAAATGAAAATCGATGGTTGAATTTGTAGGGTTTATAGGGTCTCTCGTGGCATGGACGGAGGAAGATTTTTTTTTAAAAGACAGACCTAACGATTTAAAATAATGGGGCCACCAATGTAATTGAAAATCGATAGTTGAATTTCTTTATTTTATTAGAGTGCCAAGTGATGACTCGGAAGTATTTATAGGGTGTCACGTGGTGGTTTATAAGCATTAGTACAAAGTTTAGTGGAATTTTATTATATAATAGATTTTTTAGATAACGAAGAATTAATAAGGGGTCCTCGCTTGATACATGCATAAAGTCCATCGAGTCTTTTTCAGAATATAATATATTAGCTACAATCATAATTTAGATTAGGTTAAGGTGATTGGATCATTTCGAACCCTTTCAAACAACTAATTTAATTTGGTAAAAACAAGGACAAGAAAAAAAAGAAGCTCATCGTCCTCTCGGGGCTTGGCCGGCGCTGGGGCCATCGCACGGTTGCTGCCGACCTGCCGTCTGCCTCCGAGCAGGTGCTGACCAAATCACATTGAATTGTGGAGATGTAGAGAGCTTGTTGCAATTGATTACTTGTAACTCCCTTTCTATAGAAGACCATGTCTTTTCCTTACCCAACATTTCCTACTGTCATACTCTTAATTTTTGATATGCACTCGTTCTCTAACATCAATGAAAAACTACTAATTATAATTTTGGTTTGCAGCAGAATATTATAAGGGAAAACGAGTTGCTATGCTACAACCACTTGTGCTGATCATATGGGGCTTGAACAGATTGCTGCTAAAATGAATATTTCCAAATTTTTAACAATGCTAAAATTTTAGTAAGTTAGCAATATTGCCAAATTTTGATAGTATAGATCAAATATGTTGTTACCAAAATTTTTAGACAATATCAATATTTAGTAACACACTGAATGCATCGACATGTTTGTCACTTTGCAAAGTTCAACTTCATACTTATAATCGTCGTTGTTCATTCGCTATTAACTACAATGGACAGTTTGTCTTCAAAAGTGACATGATACAAGTTGATAATGCTTTTTAAGTCTGTTGTTGTTTCAAGCATCTGCTGGCAATTTCTGGACCGCTCAGTATTCTTGTAGCATATCCCCAACTTGCAAGCAAGTTGTACAAATGTCTCATTATGAAACTCAGAGTGATGTGCTAAGTTAGTGTACAATGTTCAGAGCACAACAACCATCCGCAGGTCAGCCTCCAATAATTTATGCATATTTTAATTTGGATCGGTTTCTTAGGGTCGTGGTCACAATTTCTTCACTTGAATTTATAAGCACATAATGATTTAATATATTCCATAAACAAATCATGAAATTGCAGATGTAAAATAGAATGAATGCGTCATTAGATCTACACATGTAAACTATGCAATAAAACATAAACATACCAAATATGCGCAACATCTTAAACACGTACCGAGGATCCCAGAAGACCGGTTGCTCAGCAGGAATTACTTGCGGTTGTGGGCGTTGACAACGGCGTACAGCACGCGAAAGAACGGTAAGACGAGCTGTTATGGTCGAACAGGGAGCAGTCGCGCGAAGCACTTTCCAAAAACCTTATTGCCGCCACTACAAGAGCTTAGGCCTTCTATGACTAATTAATTGTGACAATTACAGCCTTTTTCTTGTCATTGTACCCCTTCTATGACACACTAGTGACAAAATAGCTATAGTCATTGAATCCCTGTCATTATCCTCCTTCTGTGACTAATAGACCCAATTGTCATTAATCGTAGTGACAATTGCACACTTGTCACTGGTCTGTGACAACGGTATTTGTCACTATATTTGTCATAATACATTAGATGGGATGCTAACAAGTGTCTAGTCATCTAACGTGGCATATGACATGGCGTGTGACATGGCATGTGGAGTATGACAAAAATAATTGTCACAAAAACGAATTTGGCCCATTTATAACATGGGCTGGTTTTACAATTATAATTCAAATAAGCCTAACTAGCCCATGGGCCAGCCAACCAATTTTGGCCTATTTCTCAACAGCCTTTTTATTTTTTTCATGTAAACCCAGTAGTATTTCAGCCCATTTTACAGCTGATATTGCAGCCCAAGCTCATTTAAAGAATCATCATAAATAATAAACAACTTATAATTTTATAACAAAAATAATTAGACATCCAAACAGATCATTTCCTCCAAAATTAATGGTTCATACAACCATATAATTGTACATATAATAGTTCTAAACATTCACCATCCATACAAATGAATCACAACAAAATACGTCCACCAAAGTCCTACAAGTCCAACAGATCACCAGGTCACTAATCAGTAATACCAAACATACATCCATCAAAATCATTCTAGTCAAGGCAACAACAGATGGCAACTTCCAATCATCGCCTGTTCACCAACTACAGCAACCACTCCACTTACAGCTTCAGTCATGGCACCAATAGCATACACAAGTTGAAATGGGGTGCCGAACACACATGTTGAAATGTAGAAAAAATATAGTTTATATAAAATGTTGGAGCCCGATAGACTAAACAGGCCCATTAAATTTGAGCCCACCAAATTCAATCCAATTTCTGATACCAGAGGCACAGAGCTGATGCGCTAGTCAACTAGAGGAAGAGAAGCATAGGCAGCTGTTCATTACCTTACCTGCAGGGGAAGGCCATTGCGTTCCGCTGGAATCGAAGCGAAGGCTGCAGGGCTAGGGACGAGCAACCGAGGTGACGAGCGCCAGAGCGGGAGCGGGAGGCCAGCCAGGAGCACCGGAGTGGGAGCGGGAGGCTGGTCGCTGGGCTGGCTGAGAGCACCAGAGCGGAGACGGCGGCGGAACCCGCATCCTGCCGTGCATGGCAACTTTGCAGATAACAGATCAACACAAAGAGTGACAGATATAAGTGCTAAAATCAATTAAGTCACATAATATTAAGGAGAACACATGGCAACTTGCATTATGGTGAAGACAACTGTAGTGAGTTCAGAAAAGAATTGATCAAAATGCTGGCATCAAAAGGCAGCAGCAAAGAAGTATTATAGGCTATAACAGAGTGAAATTCCTTCTCCCTAGGATGGAAAGAGCAGTTGGTCACCCTAACTATCTAGTAAGCACTCCAACGACAAACCAAACTGTACACTATATGGGTGTAATAGACTACTAAATATTTGTAGATGAGGAAGATCCTTTTCAAGTGTTGTTTCAATGCAAATTTGTGTCTAATGGCTCAAGTTGTGCTGAAATAATCATTGTTCTATTTAACCTCAAGAGCTTAAGATAACTAGATAAGATCAATATTGTGCTACTATTTCTAGTTAAATAGGCAGAGCATAATATAGAGGCAAGAGTCAGGGCGTATACCCGAGCTCGCCGCCGCCGCTCGCCACCGCGCCGGATCCGCTGCGCCCGACCTCGCCGCCACCGCCCGCCACCGTCGTCGTCGCCGAGGTCGTCATCGCCGTGGGGAGGTCGTCGTCACCATGCCCGAGCTCGCCGCCGCCGCTCGCCACCGCGCCGGATCCGCTGCGCCCGACCTTGCCGCCGCCGCCCGCCGCCGTCGTCGTCGCCGCGGGGAGGTCGTCATCGCCGCGCCCGAGCCGGATCCGCCGTGCCGCCACCGGATCCCCCGCTCCCGCCGCCGGCCGACCCCGCTCCCGCCGCCCACTCCCGCCTCCGGATCCGGGTGGGACGAGGCCTGTGTCGCCGCCCCCTCGTCGTCATCGTCGGGGTCGGCGCCGCCGCCACCACCCGTGTCGTCGTCGTCGTCGCCCACTCGTTGTCGTCGCCGCCCACTCGTCGTCGTCGTCGAGGTCGGCGCCGCCGCGGAGGGGGCAGCCCGAGCGACGAGGACGACGTGGCGGCCGCTAGCCGCCGGCACGCGCACGCCGCCCATGCGCCGAGAGAGGAAGAGAAAGAGAGGGAGAGGAGAGAAAGAGTGAGAGAGAGAGGAAGGAGAGGTGTGAGGAGAAGGGGAAAATATCAGGGGGGAGAGGGGGGAGGAAAGATGAAATATTTTGAAGTGGTGAGGAGGGAAAATTTTTATTTGAAATTTCGAATCAATTTTTATGGCACTAAATCAACTCGTATAAAAAAGTTGTAAAAACCAAATTTGTATAACTTATTTAGATCTACCATTTTTCTTTTGGTCATTTCTCCATCCGAGTTTGATTAGACTATATAAAATTTGAATTTCAAATTATAACAACTTCAAACAATATTTTCAAATAATAAATGATTTCAACTGAAAAAGTCATCAACAACAAAGTTGTATAACTTATCAAGATTTACAACTTTTGTTTTGGTCATTTTTCTATATGACTTTTTGTTGAACAGTATGAATTTGAATTTCAAATTACGACAACTTCAAACAATATTTACAAGTAATAAATGATTTCAACTGAAAAAGTAATCAATAACAAAGTGGTATAACTCATCAAGATCTATAACTTTTATTTGGGTCATTTCTTCATCTGACAAAGCGATTTGTAACATTGTTTACAAATTTTACATATCTCTTATATAGTTTATAAACTATAAGGGAGATATGTAAAATTTGTGAACAATATTACTATCACTTTATTGGATGAAGAAATGACCCAAATAAAAGTTATAGATATTAATGAGTTATACAACTTTGTTATTGATGACTTTTTCAGTTGAAATCATTTAGTATTTCAAAATATTGTTTGAAGTTGTCATAATTTGAAATTCAAATTCAAATTATTGAAACAGAGTTATATCGCAAAATGACCAAAACAAAAGTTGTAGATATTGATGAGTTATACAACTTTGTTATTGATGACTTTTTCAGTTGAAATCATTTAGTATTTAAAGATGTTAATTGAAGTTGTCATAATTTGAAATTCAAATTTTATATAGGTCAATCAAACTCCGATGGAGAAATAACTAAAATAAGATAGGCAGATCTCAATAAATTATACAACTTTGTTTTGGACAACTTTTTCACATAAGTTTATTTATTATGATAAAATTCGATTCGAAGGTTTAATATTTTGAAATTAATTGAAAGGAGGGAGGCAAAATGGACTTCTCGGTGAGGGAGGAGCAAAAGGGCTGGCCCATAGCTTCATTCCATCTCTGTTTAACCCTTTTTTTCTTTTTATTTTCTTATACTATTGTGAAGTAACACACAAAAGACATAATAAATCAACTTTTATGAAAAAGTTGTAAAAACAAAGTTGTAGAACTTATTGAGATATACCATTTTAGTTTTGGTCATTTCTCCATCTGAGTTTTATTGAACTATATAAAATTTGAATTTCAAATTATGACAACTTCAAACAATATTTTTAAATATTAAATGATTTCAACTGAAAAAGTCATCAACAACAAAGTTGTATAAATCATTAATATCTACAACTTTTGTTTTGGTCATTTTGCTATATGACTCTATTTCAATAATTTGAATTTGAATTTCAAATTATGACAATTCAAACAACATTTTCAAATACTAAATGATTTCAATTGAAAAAGTCATAAACATCAAGGTTGTATAATTCATCAAGATCTATAATTTTTATTTTGGTCATTTGTGTCTCCCAGTGTGTAAAATGTACAAGATGAAAAGAATCAATAATTACACAGCAATGGAAGAGTAGCTCAGTGGTTTGTCCTGGGAAGCCAATCAGCTAGAGGGCGTGGGTTCGATCCCTCCTCATTGCAAGAAGCGCTACATTTTTATTCTTTTCCAGTTAATATTCTAACTTACACATGGGTCCCACATGTCCACCTAGACATGCTCACGTGGCTGTGCCAAGGTGTTCCTTTTTTTAAAAAAAATGGATTTTAAATTATGACAATCATATTCATTCACTTTCGTCATGAACTATTGTCACAAAAAATGGGAAAGGCACATGGTGACATTTGTTTATGACTAAATTACAACTTAGTGACAAACGCTTGTCATCCAAAGAAAAATTGTCATAAACGCGTCACTACTGTGACTAAAATGTGTTTTGTCATATGAAATTTGTCATAGAAGACCAAATTTCTCACATGTCCACCTAGACATGCTCACGTGGCTGTGCCAAGGTGTTCCTTTTTTTAAAAAAAATGGATTTTAAATTATGACAATCATATTCATTCACTTTCGTCATGAACTATTGTCACAAAAAATGGGAAAGGCACATGGTGACATTTGTTTATGACTAAATTACAACTTAGTGACAAACGCTTGTCATCCAAAGAAAAATTGTCATAAACGCATCACTACTGTGACTAAAATGTGTTTTGTCATATGAAATTTGTCATAGAAGACCAAATTTCTTGTAGTGCGCCTTCTCTCGGAGCAGGACGTCGAAGGCAGAGGTTCCTGAGACTTGCTCTCCCGATCGCCGGTGCACGTCGACGAGCGGAATGGAGTAGACTACGAGTGATGGCGCAGCGTAGAGGAGGAGGCAAACCCTATATTGATTTCATATATTGCGTGGAGGCGGCGGCTCAGCATATATAGAGATATCAGGACGCTTGATCAGGATGCATGCACGATGTCCGCTCCGTGTAACCAAACCGGATAAGTCGCGCGGAACTTATCTGGACTGCACGCCGTTTTATGCACCGGATTTTTCAGAGTATTTTCAAAACAAACAAATCTGAATTTCTGGTAGCAAAACAAAACTGTAAAAGGAGGCTGCATCTGCACAAGAGTGAGGAGCCAATTTTAGCGGACCATTCGACCTATAACATCGTGCAAGCACGCTTCCATGCCATGCCATGCCTAGCCTGTGGCCAGGCCAGGCGAGCGAGCGTGCGCGAGTGTTCCCCCTCTTCTCTCCACCTCACATGCTTCAAGTTTCTCGGAGGGCATCCTCCCTTTTAAGGAGGTCCCCCTCTCCTAGAATAAGCAAGGTGGTACTAAACTCCTCATGCATACTATCCCATGAGGTGGGCTTTTGTGATTTTCCACAGAATTAATCTTCGAACGGGCTAAGGCCCATCTATTAATTCCAATAATCCCCCACCAAATCTCAAAATCCCACTAAGATTTGCCTTTTCCAATGTACTGTTTATATACTAGCGGTTCGATGGAGACCGATTAAGGTTGAGCATCTACCTAGAACTCTAAGCTACACTTACTCACAACATGAACAATGGACTACGCCTTGAATTGTAAGTCTTGTGCGAGCAAGTTTCACTCAGAGTCTTATCTGGTACTAGACCATCTGTAGACTACCCCTCGGGTGGAGCGTATAAGTCATACTTTGGTCTTTTAGTAAACTTCCTAGAAGATTCACCCAAAATTTCCATAGACTGTGACCAATAGTCAAGCTCACAAAGGTTAGTTCTTTCAAGAATGCTCTACAGGACAGCATCTTCGCTAATTAAAACCAACAGAACTCATTAAGGCATAGCCAACCTGCCTTGCAGCTCACGAGAGTACATGCATCTTCACTTAGAGAGGGTTTATATTGGTACTTTCCTTCAGTTAACTAATGACTTGTTCTTCCCAGGATCTAATCCACGGGATCTCCGATCAATAGACTAGGTTACCGCCATAGTATAACTCACATGGGTCTCAAACCCATTTCCTTCGATGCATTGTCTATCACATTTCGTGATAGTTCCTTCATGAAGGGATCTGCCAAGCTTTTAGCTGTTTCGATTTAATCTAATTTTATAACCCTAGAGTTTCTCAATTTCCTGACAGACTTCAATCATCTTTTCACATGTCTAGACGATTTCATGTTATCCTTAGAACTGTTCACTTTGACAATTACCGTTTGATTTCATGTTAACGATAAGTTTCGACCGTCGCATTACCGAAATAGAGGAGAACTAGTTATGCTTGCAATGCATATCCATGTTAGAATAATGATATTCCACTAGTATTTGGTTCACTAACCTTTTTGCAGAGAATAACCACAAAATGGAGGAGAATTGACATCAACTCAGATGATAAATCAATCGGACGATGTCGAGAATCAGACTTATGCATGAATGGGCTAAGAACTCAGAATTGACACGATGAACTGCGCCAAAATTTACAAGTCTACATATGAGAGCAAATGAGGAGGCCACCTGTCGATTTTGGGCTAGGCCGGCACGATCCATGGTTCGGCCGAACCTCCCGTGGTGCCAATGGATGCAGAGTTTTGATGGATAGAAGGGATTGATCCTCAATGATGGTTAGAGGGTATTACCGACCTTTCCAACCGTCATAACCGTCATTACCTGCCTATAAAAGGAGCTCTCATCCTCACTTCACTCACACACTTCAAGCAAAGAGCTCTCTCATATTCTCTCAAGTTAGTTTAGTGTTCTCAAGCTAGTGGAATAGGAATAGAGTAGAAATCGGAGTCCGGAAGCCTTCGGAAGAGTTCGTGTATGGCTCTAGTAGCTCTTCTCTTCTCTTTTGTAAGCTTTGTACTTTTATTAGAATACTCTTCTATATACATTTATAGTATTGGAAAACTTTCCGAGTATGTGAATGCCAACTTTACATTATGTTCATGTTATACTAAATATACTGCTAACTTATCTGGGAGATGCATTGGTACAGGTAGAGTGTTTGCTTATGCAATTACTCTATGTCATGACGACGGTATTAGAGTAGTATATGGTAGTTTGGGCGTGGTGTCTAGATTACGAGATATCATTATTTGGGGTTATATGCTGCGGATGAGAGGTGGGCCGCTGATGGTGACAGCTTAGTACGGGTATTCCTCCGCGCGTGTATATAGTCCTAAGTTAATTTCATGGGGAGGGTACTCCTCCATATTTAGCCCCGGTTGTATGGTCAACTCAGCAGTCAGGGGTAGCTTCTCGAAGCACTAGGAGGGCATCGGATAGAGGGTATTAGCTAGTATGTCAGATAACTAGGATGTATGTATACTATGTATAGTAGAAGTATAGGAATAGATTCTCTTTCTATTTTCTTTCCCCTTAGCTTAGATAATTTAGTATGAGAATCAGTAGCTCACTGCCTGTGTGTCACTCTACCCTTGGATTATCTTAACCCCTACCTAGACTATGATTTTTACAAGTAACATATAAATTATTAGTCAGGTTCTCTCTACTATGATCTTCCCACGGGATTAAATAAATACAATACCCTTGGAATACTCTAGGGTGAAATACTACAATGGTATATCCGTGTGCTTGCGGATGAACTCTATAACCATAATATACCATGAGTATTTCTGCGTCATTGCTGGGAATTATATTTCTAGTAATGTCGTTAAGAAATACCAAGAAGCATTTCTGGCGCCGTTGCTGGGGAAGATTTATAATAGAGATTACCATAACTAATACTTTATATTTACCTTTGTATAATCACCGTCCTTTGCAGGCTAACCTTGGTTGTTTTCACTTTTGTCATGGAAGCAGGGTAGTGCATGACTGGTTTCAACTTGCCGGAAAACTTTAAGAAAAATCCAGAAGCTTTCTTCCGGAGTGTCAAGCCGCGAGTCGTCGCTCTGCAGAAAACTCTCCCGACAAAGAAACCAGCCATACCAGCGCCACCGACCTTCAATACTATGGCTGACAAGACACTCCATGAATTCGCTGCTCCCTCTGCTAACAATGTGGCCATTGGACCGCAGATCAACATGGGAGACGTGAATTTTGATTTGTAGTCCAGCCTCATCACGATGGCGCAGGCTAGCCCATTCTGTGGCAAGCCGAACGAGGATGCCAATGCTCATTTGCAGCAATTCCTGGAGATTTGCAGCATGTACACCATGAAGGGTGTCAATCCAGATGTCGTCAGGCTGTGGCTGTTTCCGTTTTCCCTCCTCGGGAAAGCGAAGCAGTGGTTTTATGCCAACCGTGCTACAATCAACACCTGGGACAGATGCTCTACGACATTCCTCTCGAAGTTCTTTCCGATGGGCAAAACCAACGCCCTTTGTGGGAGAATTTCAAGTTTCTAGCAGACAAGGGACGAGTCTATTCCTGAGGCGTGGGAACGACTTCAAGAATATGTGGACGCCTGTCCTCATCATGGGATGGACGACTGGCTGATCCTGCAGAACTTTTACAATGGACTCATTCCCATGTCTCGTGACCACCTAGACGCGGCAGCTGGAGGAGCAGCCTTCTCCAAGACAGTTCAAGGAGCTGTTGATTTAACAGAGAAGATGGTCTTTAATATGGGTTGGAGCGAGGAACGACTCCAAACCCGTCAGCGAGGAATGCACACCGTCAAGGAGACGGAAATGCTTGCTGCCAAGCTAGACCTCCTAATGAAGCGATTGGACGACCACGACAAAAGACCACAAGGCACCGTCAAAGCCTTGGGCTCACACGTCACGTGTGAGGTTTGCGGCAGCATGGGCCATTCTGGGAATGACTGCCCGGAAACCCGTGAAGAGGCGATGTACATGGGCAATAACAACAACAGCGGGTATCGTCCACAAGGAGGTCAGGGATGGAACCAGCCACGCCCATATTATCAAGGAGGCAACAGCAACGATAGTTTCTCTAACCAACGCTCCTTAAAAGCTAAAACCACTGATGCCTTAAGCAAAAAGCTAGCTGCCAATGACATGGTCTTAGAAAACATAAATGTTAAGCTAGATGGCTTCGCTTCTGCTTTTCAAAACCAGCTGAGCTTTAGTAAGATTATAGAAACCTAGCTAGCTCAATTGGCCGCATTAGTACCTGCAAATGAGTCTGGGAGGATTCCGAGGCAACCCAACTACTCCTTTGAAAATGTCAGGGCGATCACAACGAGGGGAGGTAAGTCCACTCGTGATCCGCCATATCCTAACCTTGCAGGGACTAATGGTATCAACAAGGAAGCACCATCTGGTAATCCGGCTGACAAAGAGGTTTAGCCAGAGAAGGCTATGCCGCAGGAATACTGCGACACACAGTTGCTATTGTTTCCTCAAAGGAACAGGAAAACGTCAGTGGATGAGTAGTTCGCTCGTTTTGTTGAAGTGATCCAGAAGATTCACATCAACGTGCCGTTGTTGGACGCTATGCAAGTGCCGACATACGCACGTTATCTCAAGGATATCCTCAACAAGAAGAGACCACTCCCAACAACGGAGGTGGTCAAGCTGACGGAGCAATGCAGCAACATCATACTCCACAAGCTCCTGGAGAAGAAGAAAGATCTGGGGTGTCCAACGATCACCTGCTCGATCGGGGCACAGCAGTTTGACCAAGCTTTGTGTGACCTTGGAACAAGTGTCAGCGTCATGCCCAAAGACGTCTTTGACAAACTCAACTTCACGGTGTTGGCACCAACACCGATGCGCCTGCAACTGGCTGATTCATCAGTCCGTTACCCAGCAGGGATAGCGGAGGATGTGCCGGTCAAGATACAGGATTTCTTCATCCCGGTTGACTTCTTAGTGCTGGACATGGATACGGGAAAAGAAATGCCGCTCATTTTGGAGCATCCGTCCCTTAGCACTGCAGGAGCCAACATCAACATGGGGACGAGAAGTATCCGTTTCCATATCAACGGGAAGGAAGAGAAGTTTGAGTTTCAGCCAAGGACCGAACAATGCTCCATGGTCAGAATCAAATACGGGCAAAATCTGCAGAATATCCAAGCGGTCAACGTGGAGCCACCCAAGATGAACAGCCTGGTGAAGTTCATGCAAAATTTCCTGGAGAAGGAAACAACAATGCCCAGGAACCGTTATTGGAAGACGCCGATAAAAGCTAGTAAACCAGCCCAGAAGCTAGAGCAATCGGCTCAGAGAAAGCCGTCTCTCGCACCGAAACCAAAGAAGATGTGGAAAGAAAAGCCAAAGACACCCGCTCCATCACCTCCGGAGACGGGTGGAAAATCTGCAAACTAAACTAGAAGGAGGTACGGTCTTGCACGTCGGACCCAAAATGACGCGACCTTCGCCAACAAGTAAATTAGCATGTATCGACATATTTATTTTCAACAATTTAAACTTTTGCATCAACACATGTTTGAATTTCAAGTTTGCAATTAGGATTTAGAATTTTGTGGAAATTCTTTCCAATGAATTTTTCAGAGCAAACCAAAATAAAATTTTCAATGAAAATTCATTGTGCCATGACTGCGCTAACCGTTGGAACCCAACGGCCGAAAGTCGGGCCGGTCAGACCCACCAGGGGTTCGGCCGATCCCCCTGTTTCGGCCAAACCGGCCAGGCAACGGTTACCTGCCACTTTTGGCGGGGTAACAGCTAGTGGGTCCCACATTTTCATTCCCTCTCCAAAGTTTGCTCTCAAATTCATCCAAGCTTTGATAGTTTCCCTCAAATTCAAATATTTAGTTGCATACATACAAGTTGCTTTGGTAAAACTAACAGGCTGGTGAAATTCTTGCTATTCTAACCCCCGCCGAGTTAGTACGTTCTTGCTCCATTGTGCAGAATGAGGAGGCGATTGTCTCGTCTGTTCAACGGATCCGGCTCTGCATCAAGTCATCATGACGATTCTAGTGCTCGTTCATCAGGCGATGTCTCGATGGAGGACGCCGATGCTCCACGACGTCTCCTGAACGACGCCAACCTCGACCTTTGTTGGCGGCCGTTAAATGCCGATTCTATACCGCCAACACCTGCATAAAGTCCGGATAATAAAACATCCAACATAGTGGTAGGTGCTTAATCTCACATATTCCACAAGTGTTGGTATATATTTGTATGCAGATGATAAACCCCGATGTTGGGAGGAAAATTAGACTAAAGTGAGGAGAATTATGTATCCGTGCAAGGAGAGGTTGTGAACTTCATCGAAACATCAGTGAATCAACCCAAAATACCGAAGAATGAATAGAGGAGGATCAGGGGAGAACATGGGCAAAAGGCCAGGCTAGATGGGCCCAGCCCGGGTTCGGCCGAACCACCACTTCCACCGTTGGATGTGGGGTTTGGCGTGGACGTCCCAGATGCATCCCTGATGACGGTTGGAGGGCACTTCAGACATTTCCCCTTCGCCAACCGTCATACCTAACCCTATATAGGGACATCATCTCACTCACTTCAACACACACTTCCAAGCTTGAGCTGAATTATAAGAGGCTATTGTACTATATTGTATACTAGAATAGGAAGAGAGTAGAGTAGAAGAAGTTGGAAGAATTCCGGAGTTATCGGTAATCTTCTCTTATTTCTTTTATTCTGTTTATTACTCTGAATTCAATATAATATTATTCTTGAGTAATCTAGATTTATCTTGTGAGAATTATCTCTTGGTTAGTTCCTAAATAGCATACAGGATTATTGTTCACTATAATCAACTAAAATATAGTGATTGCTTTGGTGAGTTCTAAACACTAAAGTAGATATTAATTGCTTAGACGTGGTGTTTAGGTAATTGTTATCCAGTAATTGCTGCGTATCCCATAGTACGTTTGAGGTAGGTTAGAGGTGGTGACAGCCCTCGAGATCACTTAAGTCCTCCCTATCTAGGTACGTAGTAGAGCGACATCTAGGAACACCGGGTTGCCAGTGCCTGAAGTATTGCGTTAGGATTAAAGTTAAGCTTTGCCTAGACACTGTTTCTCACTAGTAAATCCTCTCTATCCTGGCCTATCATTTGCTTGGTGTCCTTGGATGAACCGGAGGAAGATCTGATCACACACGTTCCCGTAGATTCGATACCCTTGTAATACTCCGTAGGGGAAGTGCTACATCGGTATATCCGTGCGCTTGCGGATTTTATCTATTACCGTATTAAATACCAACAACCTTGTCGATGATAGGGAAAGACAAGCCTACTACATGCTGAGTGACCGGGAGTATGCTCACACGCAGGAATACTCTCCGGAGCTGCTGAAAAAGATAGGTATGGATATTGACTTTCGTGCTATTTGGAAAGCTCCTGGTTGATAGAGATTTGCTGTGGTAGATGAGCCTGGTTCTCATTTGCAATTTCTGTGCACTTTGAAAGAATCTGAAGATGGAATTTCCTTTCGCTTCTTCCATAAGGAATATACACTTTCATGGAAAGGATTAAGTAAATTTCTTGGTTTTCACGATTCCTGTAAAATCGATCTCTAGAAAGGAATTTCTGGGTTCAAGAAAAATAGGTTTTTGGGAAGATATTTCTGGTGCTCCAATTTGCAAGAAACCTAGGACAAATAATATCCATAATCCTACACTTAGGCTCATGCACAAATGGATTACTATGACTTTATTTCCTAGAGGTGATCTTAGACCCGTTAGGGGGATGAATTAATTATCATGTTTGCCATGGTTAGAAAGATCAAAGTTGCTCCTGTAAAATGTATGATAAGGCAATAGTTAGAAAGTATAAGATTTTCTGCTCCTATTGAGTGCACTTCCTTGATTTCTTGGATAGCTAAGGACTAGGGGTCGTCAATGACCAGATTGCTTATATCTCAGCCGCTCGTCCCTGTACTGATGAGAATTATCTAGTGCGAGGGCACATTCTAAAACATGGAGTAGATGGATCTTTGATTTACTTTTTCCCCGGTTGTACAAATGAAATCCCATTGCCTAATGCGGGATATCATTTGTACAACTACCATCAACTAACCATTCCCCTGCAGACCATAGAAGAATCTTGTGCAGGTGGAGCATACAGGGAGACACGCAACATGGCAAGGAATGAACGAGAAGGTTCATCATCCTCAACACCCGTGCAAATGTACGAGGCAGGTTGGGAGCCAACTAGGGATGCACTCGGATGGACCCAAGCTCCACGCCACAACATCGGAGTCTCAAGCTGGGCAAGTGCCAGTGAGGACCGGTGGCGTGCACCTCATGACATACACTGGGGGGACAGTCAACCCCCCAGATCAAGTGGTATGCCTCGATCTCCAGGTGAATGGTGGGACTTAGGTGAAATCACCAGGAGAATGGATACCCTCGATGTGTAGACGGGAGAGATTCAATACAACCTCACGGAACACATAGCGCAAACACAAGAATGGCAACAGACTGCTGATGCTCAGTTCGCCAACATCAACAACATGATGCAGCAACAGCATGATGATCTTCAAGCGTACTTCCGCTTTCAGGGGTTCAATCCTTACCAAGGACCTTGAGCGAAAGCCAGGCTTGGGGGCAGACATCTCTCTCCCCATTGAGGTAACTTGTATCACATTGCATATTTCCCTTTCGAATTGCATGTTTGCTTTCCAATTGCATTCTATAAACCTGAAAACAACATAAAAATTTGCAAAATAGGAAATACTAAAAAGATAGGATAGGTTTTGTCATGCTAGGTAAGACAAACTAGTTATCTTTGTTGAAATGATGAATAGTTGTTCTGTTTTATATCTCTTATATATGGGTTCATAGGTAAGTGCTCTCTCAAAGATTAAATATAAGTAGCCAACAATTATCTAGGAACCTGGGGTAAAAGAGCTGTATTTGCTAATCTGAGTCTAAGTTGTTGCGAGATATGAGATAGTAAATAAGAGTTGCTATGATCCTAGTTCTGGTTTAACTTGAATTCCGGATGTTTTGTTTTTTCAAAATGATAAATTGAAAAGTTCCTCGTTTGATATAAATTCCTACCAAAGCCAAAAATATGCCATCATTATTTAAACGATATACACTTTGGTTACTTGCCATTCCATTGAACTTTGTCAAATTCTTATGACTTGTGTAGATACTTCTCATGCTCTATGATCAAGATCATACACCCACATGTATGCACATGCTAAACTCCTACACTGGGAGCTAGCAATTATCCATTCCATTTCCATACTACCACCAAAATAAATTCTCCATGCTTTTATGTGCTTTCTTCTCCTAAAAAGAAAAACCTTTTTGAAAAAAAAAGAAGGGAGGGAAAGGCATGGTTATAAAAAAAAGAAAAAACAAAATAATAAATAAAAGTTATTCTGTCTCAAGCATGAGCATGATATTGAAAATATAGCCATGCCCTCTTTTTAATAATAAAAGAATGATTTTTTGGGAGAAGAAAGTAAGCACAAAGGAGAAGCATTTTCTTTATTTTTCCTTCATATTTCATTTCCACCATATATCACACACACACTTTGCACGATCTTGATCTTGAGTATGTTTAGTCATTTATTTTAGACTAAGTTTTTGACTTAGTAATAAATATGAATGCAAGTATGCCATGTTTGATCCCTACCGAGCCCCATATATCAAACCTTAGAGTAGGAATCAAAAAAGCAATTTGGTGAGGAATTCAAATTGATACACTGAGAGAGACTGAGCGAATCATTTGAGGAACTTGGATTTCTTTTGCAAAATGATTTAAAAACTTCCGGAATAAAAGTTGAATAAAGATTGGGTGACTAGTCCTCTAATTGTTGTTCTGTCTTTCAACTACCCAAGGCAAGGAGAAGTAGTGTCCCATGGGAATCAGGGGTAAGGGTAAGCCACCGTGCCAAAGAATATTTAATTTGAGAGAGAGTACATATACCTTCCACCTGTACCATTGAGATATACAGCATAGTAGCAACTCATGATCAACAACCAAGTCTTTGTTTCCTTTCGTCCTTTACTCGGGATGAGCAAAGGTTCAAGCTTCGGCGGTTTTGTTAAAGGTCGTTAGCGATTAGTTTCGACTGTCAATATTACCGAAATAGAGGAGAACTAGTTATGATTGCAATGCATATCCATGTTAGAATAATGATATTCCACTATTATTTGGTTCACTAACCTTTTGCAGAGAATAACCATAAAATGGAGGAAAATCGACATCAACTCAGACGATAAATCAATCGGACGATTTCGAGATCAGACTTATGCATGAATGGGCCAAGAACTCGGAATTGACACCATGAACTGGCCAAAAATTTCCAAGTCTATGTATGAGAGAAAAGGAGGAGGCCACCTATGGATTTTGGGCCAGGCTAGCCCGACCCATGGTTCGGCCGAACCTCCCGTGGTGCTAGTGGATGCAGGGTTTGATGGACGGTTGGGATTGATTCCCAATGACGGTTGAGGGTATTACCGAACTTTCCAGCCGTCATAACCATCATTATCTGCCTATAAAAGGAGCTCACATCCTCACTTCACTCACACACCTCAAGCAAGAGCTCTCTCATATTCTCTCAAGTTAGTTTAGTGTTCTCAAGCTAGTGGAATAGGAATATAGTAGAAATCGGAGTCCGGAAGCCTTCGGAAGAGTTCGAGTGTGGTTCTAGTAGCTCTTCTCTTCTCTTTTGTAAGCTTTGTACTTTTATTAGAATACTCTTCTATATACATTTATGGTATTGGAAAACTTTCTGAGTATATGAATGCCAACTTTACATTATGTTCATGTTATACTAAATATACTGCTAACTTATCTAGGAGATGCATTGGTACGGGTATAGTGTTTGCTACTCTATGTCATGACGATGGTATTAGAGTAGTATCTGGTAGTTTGGGCGTGGTGTCTAGATTATGGGATATCATTATTTGGGGTTATATGCTGCGGATGAGAGGTGAGCCCCTAATGGTGACAGCTCAGTACAGGTATTCCTCCGCGCGTGTATATAGTCCTAAGTTAATTTCCTGGGGAGGGTACTCCTCCGTATTTAGCCCCGGTTGTATGGTTATGATGGGTTGTCGTTAGGAACTCGGCAGTCAGGGGTGGCTTCTCGAAGTACCAGGAGGGCATCAGATAGAGGGTATTAGCTAGTATGTCGGATAACTATGATATATGTATACTATGTATACTAGAAGTATAGGAATAGATTCTCTTTCTATTTTCTTTCCCCTTAGATTAGATAATTTAGTATAAGAATGAGTAGCTCCCTGCTCACTTCTACACACACTTCAAGCAAGGGCTCTCTCATATTCTCTCAAGTTTAGTTTAGTTGTCTCAAGCTAGTGGAGTAGGAATAGAATAGAAATCGGAGTCCGGAAGTCTTCGGAAGAGTTCAGGTATGGCCCTAGTTGCTCCCCTTTCCTCTTTTGTAAGATTTGTATTTTATTTAGAATATTCTTCTTTATACATTTCTGGTATTGAAATACTTTCCGAGTATATGAATGCCAACTTTACTTTATGTTCATGTTATACTGATTATACTGCTAGCTTATCTGGGAGATGCATAGGTACGGGTATAATGTTTGCTATTGCAATTACTCTCTGTCATGACGATGATATTAGAGTAGTATCTGGTAGTTTAGGCGTGGTGTCTAGATTATTGGGTATCATTATTTGCAGTTATATGCTACGGATGAGAGGTAGGCCGCTGAGCTATCACCAGCCTGAAGTATCGCGTTAGGATTAAAGTTAAGCTATCTGTAGACATTGTTTCTCACCGATGAATCATCTCTATCCCTTGCCTATCTGTAGCTTCGTGTCCTTGGATGTACCTGATTCCGAGTTGACACACACGTTCCCTATGGAAATCGATGCCTGAGAATACTCCCGGGTGAAGTGCTACATTGGTATTTTTCGTGCGCTTGTGGATTTTATTTGTAAGGTTAAGAAGTACCAACAACGTCGAGGATTGCCTGTGGTTTATGGAGGAAGCTTCGTTTTGGTCGTGAAGATTAAGTCTAGTTATTTGTTTTTCCGCTGTGTATGTGAGTTTTATTTTGTTATTTTTGTAAGACATGGAACTGTTTATCAAATTGTCATTTGTGTACTCTGGCTAGTCCTGGACAGAGATTTAATACACATTCTACTTGATATTCAGGTTAGCATATTTCTAGGCGTGACAGTGGTCTGCTAACATATGCTCAATTTTCTGGACCTCCTTTTCACTTTTGCTGATGTGGACATCACTCCTTCTGATACACAACAATCTTCCAACGGTCATTCAAGGACCGATAAAAAGAGCTCGTGCGCGACAATTGAATTTAGAGGTGAGCTCATTCCTATGTTCTTCTTTGTATGAATTCGACAATAGATTGGTACCTAATGATTATATTGTGATTAGGAACAATGGAGGGGACAAGGAGAAATTTGGAGGACTTAGAGCCATGGAGGATCATTGAGGACGTCCAAGTCAAGGTGGAAGCCCAAACCAAGTCGACCTCGGGTGCAATTCGAAGTCCAGGACTAGTCTGCACTAAAATGGGCGCCCAGGTCCCATACGTGCTCGGATTGGGGCATTCTTTATATGAATGGAAAGCTAAGAAGATAACCTTTCCAATGGTTTTGGTCCCACATTAAAATTCTTTCCGAATCAACGGGAATTGACTGAACAAGTTGATGTCCAGAATCTGTCCCGGTGCTGCGTCACTGTATTTGGGCCTTTGGGCCGTGTATCGTGTTGGAACCCATTAGGGTTGCGTCGAGAGGGGGTTGCACGACCCTAAACTCTATATATTAGTACCCGCCGTCATCTTTTGGGTTTTGGGTTTTGCTTAGATTATTCTGTCGAGAACAGTTTCGTCACTAGATCGGTTTGTAAGACCCCCAACTCGTGAGCTTAATCATTCATCTGCAATTTTGGTTGTTTTCTATCTCGTTCTTGTTTGTGTTCTTCGATTGGCAAATAGGGATTGACCTTCTCGGTGAGGTCATCCGTGTTTCGACACGGGTGATAACCAGAGAGACGTGGTGTTGCGATTGCGGGGCTCAAGAGCGTGCGCATTTAAGAAGCAGGATCGATTTGTGTCGCGACTCCGCCCAAATCGTTGTTTATCAGAACCTTTCGGAAGATCGGGAAACCTAGTGCACATCATACGCAGTCCTCCTTTATATCCCACAACATCTGACTAGGATCATCCGCACCGTCGTTATCTTCAACAGCCCTGTTTGCCTCGCCTGTTGTATTTTATTCAAATCCAATGTATTGTGCCCAGTCTGGAATGTTCACCTCTCCTACTTCATCTTCTTTCATTGCAACCCCAAGCTCTTCGTGCAAGGTCCAACAATTATAGCTAGGCATGAATGCTGACTCAAACAAGTGGGCGTGAATAGTTCTTGATGGAGAATACTCCCTCCGTTTCAGGTTATAAGACGTTTTGACTTTTGTCAAAGTCAAACTACTCTAAGTTTGACTAATTTTGTAGAAAAAAAGTAGTAATATTTTTAACCAAAGATTAATATATAATGAAAATTTATTCAATTATAGATTTAATGAAACTATGCTAGTGTTGTAAATATTACTACTTTTTCCTACAGAGTTAGTCAAACATAAAGTAGTTTGACTTTGACCAAAGTTAAAACATCTTATAACCAGAAACGAAGGGAGTACTTCTTCTGGTTTCTATACTTTTTACATCGACAACACATAAAACCCTTATGCTTATTAGCATTAGCCACACTCAAAAAATAATCCACGCCTTTAATAAACTCTTTCAACCGTCGGTCCACGGTGTACATCCATTGTTGACCCATCTATACATGAAATAAACAAGTATTAATAAGGAAATTCTCAAAAGTGAAACTAATTATATAATCATATAATAATTTAAAACATCATAATTAAACTCGCCACTGACGCTACACATTTTATGAATTCTTCTTATTTCTAACGGTTTAACAAGTGTTAAATGGACTCAATCGGAGTTATGTGTAATTTCTATACAATAGCTACAAAGATGGCGACGAGAAGACGAGAAGGAAGGGAAGTTTAGAATTATTTTTAAAATTGTTCTTAAGAACGATTTTTCAATTAACATAGTTTTCTATTCTTTTATATAAATAATCATATTACAACAATTTTAAAATAATCCCACATATTATTCATGTCTTCAGTATGGTACTTTTTTCTAACTACTATTATATTAAATTAAACTAGTTTCCTATTCTTTTATCTTAGTTTTCTATATTTTTCCTTTGTCGTCTCTTTTATAGCATATTTATCCACATGTTTCTTAATTGAAATGTGTCATAATTTTCCCTAAACAATTTCCATAAACCTTGTTAGAGACAGTAATGTGTAGAAACAAAGCTATAAATGTAATATGCTAAGCATACATCATTAGAGAATAGAGTTGCTAACCATTTCGATATCTCTGATTTGTATATTATCATCAAAACACTTTCAAAAAAAAATTTGGCAGCACTCCCTTCCTCCTCCAAACCTTTGTAGCTGGAGGAGGAAGAAGAAGTACAAAAAGATTGCTCACTTTACTCCCAGTTAGTGTTACCAATTGGGACTAAAGATGCCCGCCCCAACGACAGCGATCTGATAGGCGTTGACTGAGAATGAACCGAGACTAAAGACCATATAGTCCGTTGCACTTTTTAACCGGTACTAAAAATGATCAGTCCTAGTTCCTATGCAAAACATGACTATAATGTGGTTTTTACTTAGCAAAGATCAGTTCTTAAGTAGTTCTTAAGTAGTGATTACTTTGCATGTAAGCTAGTTTTAGTCCTAAAAATATGGCGAGCAAACGTGCTTTATCTTTGTGGCCTACTGTGTTGCTTATTCAAATAAAAGCTCTACTTCGGGAGGTAAAACAATGGAGGTCCCTGCAGTTTCATTCAATTCCAAAGGAGATAAGGGACGGTTCGCTACAATGGAGGAAATTGTCATATGTAAAACGATGTAGTGTTGTCTTGCGATCGACTACAGAATAAGGTATAGCTAGTTTCTTTCTCTTCGATATCTCTCCTCCAACTCAGCAAAAATCAAGCGTGGATTGTTATACCTACAACACTCATGCCCCATTCATTGGACGGAATGTCCAATCTTATGGATTATCTCGACTTCTCTTAATCGATGTTTGGAGAAGCTGGAGAAAATTTCATGCCCTTTCACTTTATTTCAAACCCACATGTACCATCTCCCTTGAGTCACCGAATAGTGGGATCCGCTTGTTGGTGCCACCTCTCCCCTCGGTTGACGCTACAATACATAATAATTTCATTATAAATCTGGTTTAATTCCTGAAACTTATTTAATTGGCTTAAAACTTTAAAATTCATATCTAATTCATATGAACTTCAAATTAAGCCATCCAATTGAAAATATTCATCTAAAATTGATTTCTACATGTTTGTTTACTTTTTCATATACTGTTTAGTTGATTTTTATTAGGGGTTTTCCTCATTTTGTGAGCCAACGTGTAGATTCCATCGTTTCGAAGGATCGGGACCGCGAGGAAAATAGTTCGGATGATTAAGTGAAGAAGCAAGACAAATCACACATTGATCCTTTATTCAAAAGTGTAGTGATTCTAAGCTAAATATAGAGTTAGAAGAACAAGATTTATATCCCAATTGAGTTTTTGCCTGTGGAGTAGAGGTAAAGCCTCCCTAGGATCGTCGTTTTTTCCGCTACTGCTTTCTTTTCGGGGTGAGTACTAAGTGTTTTCACCAAATTTACTCTTTATTTAAAAAAATCAAATTGAAATTTATTTTTTTATTAGAATTATTTGGATGCAATTAACCGTTGGATATGGCAGCTAGAATCGCTGAGTTGTTGCGAGGAATGGCATGTGTTTTTAGCTGCTTATCTCGGTTTCGAAATCTATGGGGCCTAGTATTCTTGTTGTAGAGGGGAGTACACCGCAGTAGGAAGAGTTCGGTGATAAAAACGTGCTGAGAGAAAAAGCAGCAACCTAAAACAACAGACTCTAGTACTCCCTCAAACGGAGGTTATAACTTATAAGACATTTTAACTTTGGTCTAAATTAAACTACTTTAAATTTAACTAAATTTATACATAAATATAGTAATATTTATCATACCAAATTAGTTTCGTTAAATAAATAATTAAATATATTTTCATAATAAATTTGTGTTGAGTTGAAAATATTATTATTTTTTCTATAAACTTGGTCAAACTTAAAGCAGTTTGATTTTAACGAAAATCTAAATATCATATAACCTGAAACGTACTCTATAAAGACTAAAATAACACCAAAATAACACCACTAACATTTTCCCCCTTTTCCCAACTCACTTCTCTTGTTTTCCGCGCCCATATTTTTTAAACTGCTAAACGATATATCTTTTGCAAAAATTTTCTATATGAAAGTTGCTTTTAAAAATAATACTATTAATTTAATTTTTAAGTTTTTAAGGCTAATAGTAAATTAATCTTACTATAATCGTGTGCTTGGTTTTCCGTGACGCGTCCCAAACACAGCCTAAACAAGAACGGGTCAGAAAGGAGCTAGGGGACTGGTAACACTAAGTTTGCCTACTCGTTCAGTTTCATAAGAAAAATTATGAGTAAATTGCATCTCTGGTACACATACCTGTTAAGTGGGTGCAATCTAGTGCACGAACTTATAAAATACTCGTTTTTTTGCATGAACGTGTCTGGTGCATACAGAGGAAGGCGAAAAGGACACTATATGGCTAATCTTATTGATTTAGGGGCTCATTAGGATACTATCTAAACATATATGTGAGAAGGTTGCCATTAAACATACACCTCTTCAATAAAAATAGTAAAAATAGAATGGGATATAGTGATTGTAGAAAAAGATAAAAAAAAGAGCAATGATATAAGGGTGGGAAATATATGAAATTCACCACTTCCTTGACGAAGGATAAAGTAGAGATCAAATTTATAAATATTACATGTCTTATGCATACACATTACACATACACGTCATATCCTAATCAATATCAGCTTCGTAAAATTAATATTGACAAGCTATTTTGGTCCTCATTTACACGAACTAGACAAGTTCGTGTACCGAAATAAGAATTTCAATGCAATTTACTCGAAAATTATTACCTGTGGAACCTTTTAAACAAGTTTATCTGAAATTTGCTCAAATGTTTTTGATGCCATATCTCTAACAACCCGACCGAACCGTGAGCGGGGTGAGCCTGAGCGATGCAGCGGCGAGCGCGCGGGGCGGCGACTAACGGCGGCGGTGGGCACCGGCCACCAAGGCGGAGAATGCGGCGGCGGCTGAGATGCGGGCGCGCGGTGGGCGACGAGATCGAGCCGTCGAGCTACACGCGGCTGCCTACACCCCCGGACAGGTTGCTCCTCCGCCGCCATTTCTTGCATTCCCTAGGTTTTGCCTGTTGCAAATCTGAACTCAAATCTGTGAATCGCTGGGCTCAAAATCAGGAGAGGAGTTGTCGTGAAACCCCAGATCTAGGCTCTCTTGTGGGTCTTGCTAACTATTCGGGCAAAGGGTACCCGTCGCATTGATCTTGCTAAGAAATTCTTCCCCCCCCCCCCCCCCAATCTGTTCAGAGTTGGTGGGATAGTAACATGGGAGGAACCTTGATTGTAGGGGTAATAGAAAAAGCTAGAAACATGTGAACTCCAAACCAACAAGTCTGGTGCTGCTTGATTTGTTTAAGAGACTAGAACTACATATTATGACCCGACTCGATGCATCCAACTTGATCGTGAAAGAGTTTACTGTAGACCTATTCTTTGAGACGGACTGGTGTCATTTATAACATACAGAAATCTGTCTCAATCGAAGGTTGTTTATCTTTCAGTTTCAATACAAATATCTCGTCAAGTCAAAATAAAATGTGGCTTCATTAATAAGAAGATGATAGTACTAGTGGAGCACAGTAGAATAGTGGACTAAGGAGAAGTCAACTTATGCAGGTCAATTTTTTTAATTGTCAAGAACATGGCCCACAACATCAATGACTTAACTTAAGGATGAGGACGCAAATATAGGTACAAAGTTTTCAGCTCTTCAGCATGCATAGACCATTCATATCACTGCTCTTCCTCTACTGAACCCTTCCATCAGTCGTGCTGTTCTTCAGCTCTTCAGCATGTGTATATGATTCATATCATTTCTCTTGCTCTACTGAAGCCTTCACCCGTCGTGCTGTACTTGCTGGCATGTTACAGGTACATCCATCTTTAAATCAAAAGTATCACTTTACTGATATTTCTTCCTTTTCTCATGCTATTTTTGTTCATTTGAGATTTCTCATGGCTAATATGGACAAGCTGTCTTACATATTCTTTTACGTTGAAAACATGATTGTTAATCACAGATGGAGTTTTTTGTTTCATGAAAACCTCATGGGATATTGTTATTTCCAAATAGATATATGTTTTGTACATTCTAGCTGGAGCCATTCATTTCTTTGTATGCCATTTTATCTGTTCCAAGCAATGCATATCTATATTGGTTCTGTGGTTACTGGTTGCGGCACTCTGAATTTATGCTTCAAACTATGGCGGTTATAAAATCGTGAATGAAATACATGGCCGGCCCTTAAACTTGAGCGGATGTGTCATATAGGTCCATAAACTTGAAAGTTGCACATTGAGGTCCATGATCTTGTTTTAATGAACCATAGCCGGTTCAAAGTGCGTTTGACCAGAGCTGACCGCCTGCGTGGCGCTCCACATAGGGAACATTTTGCATCCCTCCACATCTCAACGTGGCGGTAATTTTGTACTTACCCCCTTCTTGCTACAGTAGTCGTTAAAATCCCCCAAAATATTCCAAATCCCTTTGCATCCCCCTCCCCCGACGCTTCCGAAGGAGAGGCCTGAGTAGGGGGGTAAGTACAAAATTACCGTCACGTTGAGATGCGGAGGGGGCTGGATGCAAAATGCTGCCTACGTGGAGTGCCACGTAAGCGGTCAGCTCTGGTCAAACGTGCTTTGTACCGGGTATGGTTCATTAAAACAAGATAATGGACCTCAATGTGCAATATTCAAGTTATGGACCTAAGTGACACCTTCGCTCAAGTTTTAGGACCAGCCATGTATTTTACTCTAAAATTATATTGTAAAGTATATATGTTTGGATGCTATAGTTGGACAGCTAGGAAATTTACTCCCTCTCCTTCAACACAAACGCCAAGAATCTTTGAAGGATTTAAGCTTTATCTTTACCACAGATTATTTCAAATTAATTTAATATGTTAAGTTTCAAAGATCTGAGCACATTAATTTTATCTTCGTTGTTGTTTGTTGTACTGAATATTTGGAGAATCCAGGGCCTCCTTGTTGTATAAGTAGCAACGACCATGAAAACACAAGTAAACTTATATGTTGTAACAGTGAATTTGTAACCATTATGCTTGTCCCAGTGTAAATAATTTATCTGGCGCATGAGATGTACTGCCATTAGAATTGACTATATATAGTACATGGGGTTTCAGAGCAGACACTCTGTCCATTTTAAGTTCATACTGTTTAGATTTGGGCAGCATGCCAAGCTAATCTCCAAATTTCTATTCAGCAGGTGTAGTGAAGAACAAAAAAGCTAGTGCGCCCCACAAGGATACGGCAAAGTATGGCGGAAGCTGCAGTAGTCCAGGCCCTCATTAAGATTGGATCTGCTTTTGGAGAAACAGCACTGCCATTACTCCAAGACTTCATAAAGAAAGAAGCAGCTCTGTTACAGGAACTACCAGAGCTCGCAAAATGCATTCGGGGGGAATTGGACATGATTAGTAGCTTCCTTCTGCAAGTGCGGTCGAAGATCCACAGCACCGACAATGAAGTTCTGAAACGCTGGGTGGTGAGAGTACGCCAGGTGGCCTACCATGTCGAGGACATAATAGATGAGTACACCCACAATGTTGCTCTGTTGCAGGACCAAAGTTATTTGATTAGAAAGATGCGTGAGGCCTACAATGTCACAACTTTCCATGCCATTGCTACTGGACTGAAAGATGTAAGTAATGAGATCAAGCAGTTGTCAGAAATGAAGACAAAATATGCAGAATACTTCGGTGAGTTACTTAGCAACACTAGTGCTAATACTCAAGCTCATCTCTCCCGTGATGGCTCCCTCCATACGGTTAAAGAAGGCATTGTAGGCATGACAGTAGAGATGGATTTACTGAATTCATGGTTAGCACCCAATGATCTCAGTAGAGTAGTGTTATCTGTGTGGGGTCTGTTTGGATTGGGAAAAACAACTCTTGTCAGGAAGGTGTATCAATCCATGAAAGAGCAGAAGAGCTTTGACTGTTATTCCTGGATTGAGGTACCACACACATACAACAACGATGTTATATTAAGGCAGTTAATAAGGGACCTGTCTGAAGACCAAAGTCAAGTACCTGGCAGCCTTGAAAGTATGTATGGCAGTAAGCTGGTTGACATATTATCCGGAGTGTTGACAAACAAGAGGTATTTGATTGTGCTCGATAATGTCTGGGATGCAGCTGCATTTCATGGCATATCAAGTTTCTTGATGGACAGCGGTAATGCTAGTCGAATAATCATCACGACTAGGACAAGTGATGTTGCTTCACTGGCTCAAGAAACATACAAGCTCAAGCTTAAGCCCTTGGAGGATGACGATGCAATGGAACTATTTTGCAGAAGGGCTTTTCATAATAGCAACAAGGTATGCCCGCCTCACCTTGAGGATCTGTGTAAACAGATTGTGAGGAAGTGTGGTGGCTTACCATCAGCCATCTATGCCATAGGCAATGTGCTTGCAGTCAGAGAAAAGACGGAAGTGGCTTGGAAAATAATGAATGATCAGTTCCAGTGTATGTTGGAGGACAACCCTGGCTTGGGAGAAGTGAGGAGTGCCCTGAGCGTTAGCATTTTGTTCCTTCCAAGGCATCTGAAGAACTGCTTCCTCTACTGCAGCCTGTTCCCACAGAACTACCGGTTGTCACGTGAAAGCCTTGTGAAGCTGTGGACAGCAGAAGGATTCATAACGAAGAGAGGAAGCAGCACTCTGGAAGAAGTTGCAGATGAATACCTGATGGAGCTGATCCGAGGAAGCTTGTTGCAACTCCTGGAAACAGATGAAATTGGCAGAGTAGCCTTCTGCAAGATGCATGACATTGTGCGTGACTTGGCTCTGTCCTACTCCAGAAAGGAGATGTTTGGCCTGAGTGATGGAGACCTCCAAACAGATCAAAAGGAAGATGTTCGTCGCCTGTCAATATCCAAGTGCAACAAGAATGTGGGATCAATCTTGGAGTTTCCTCGCCTTCGGACCTTCATCACTACCAATGGAGGCGCAGAGTCAGACCTGTTACATTCTCTCATACAAAAATCGAAGTACCTTGCTGTTCTGGAGCTGCAAGACTCACCCATCGACATAATTCCAGCAAATATTGGAGAGCTGTTCAACCTGCACTATCTTGGATTGCGGAGGACCAATGTGAAATCACTTCCAAAATCTATCGAGAAACTTACCAATCTGGAGACTTTGGACCTGAAATACACCAGGGTAGATGTGCTGCCCAAGGAGATCTGTAAACTGAAGAAGCTGAGGCACTTGTTCGCCGAGAAACTCATTGACCGTAATCGCCAAGTGTTCAGATACTTCAAAGGTATGCAGCTGCCACATGGATTTTCACACATGAATGAAATTCAAACCCTTGAAACAGTTGAGGCAACGAAGGACTCCATTGAGCTGCTGGGGAAGCTGACTGCACTGAGAACCCTGTGGGTTGAGAATGTGCATCGCGCTGACTGCACAAAGTTGTTTGATTCATTGTCAGAAATGGAGAATCTCTCAAGCCTGCTCGTTAGTGCCAGCGATGAATATGAGGTCCTTAACTTTGATGCATTCAGTCCTTCTGAGATGAAGCTCCAGAAGCTCATCATTAGAGGCTGCCTCGAGAATGACACATTTGACAAGCTTATGTTCAAAAACCTTGGCTCACACATGAAATACTTGTCACTAAGTTCCTCGAGACTCGGCAATGATCCGTTCCTGCTCCTCGCAAAGAACATGAAGAACCTCATCTACCTGAGCATCAGGAAGTGGTGCTGTGCTGAGGAGGTGGCTCTCCGTGAAGGGTGGTTCCCTCGCCTGACAACACTCTTCCTTGGTGACATGAAGCAGGTGCACACTGTTGTCATCGAGCCATCAGCGGTTGAGAGCTTGGAGGCACTGTACTTGGTGTCTCTGACGGCTATGACAGCGGTTCCGACAGGCTTGGAGCTCGTTGGGTCGCTCAGGAAACTCGTTGTGTGGGGGCAGTCAGACGATTTCAAGCTGGAGTGGAAGAGGGAGAACTGGGAAACGAAGCTGCGCCATGTGCCGGAAATTCGCATTTAATTGATCAAGAACTGCTTAAAATTTGGATGGATTATATCTTGCATGTCTACTGAATCGGTCTCTGGACTGATTCCTCGTGCTTTGGTTCTACTTGAATGTGATTTATTTATCTCTTTTTCTGAAATTTATGTTTGTAATATGTCTGAAGTTACTGAACTTCTATGATGTAATCTAAATTCTGAATATTTTCTTGCACCAAACTACCGATTCTTGTTTCTGTACTACATATATTGCTTCTTAGATAAAGCTCTGAAGCTTCGTGTTATACAGACCTAACAAATCATGGTTGAGTTTCACCTGATTTATATGCTACCTGTTGTTTAGGCTTTGTTCATGTAGTTAAGTGAGAAAAAAAATATAAAACTGTGCTTTTGTGAAGCACCCCCGCCCAAAAAAATCCTGATTTATGAAATTTGCTCTTGAATAAAATCCTGAAACATTTTTACCACACGGATTGCTTTCAGATTGCCTATAATTATCAGTTACTGACGGTTAGCTTTAGGAGTACTTTCATTTGTCTCTTTTCTGTTGTGCCTGCTGCAGTCTTATAATAAAACCCCTAAGGCCCCTTTTGACACAAGGGGAAATTGGATAAGTTTTGTAGGATTTAAATCCTACTGAAAATTTTCCTATTTAACTCGTGGATTTTAGAGGAAAGTTAGCAAGTGCTTTAACCTTGTATTTCCGCGGCCTGTTTAAACATTCATGTATTTTTTTTTTGTGTGTTTTGTAATTCTCTATTTTGCATTTGCAATTCTTTTGAAATCATGAGTCTTTCCGTTTCTATATTTTCTCAATACTTCAATCCGAAGGAGTCCTAAAATCAAATTCTGAAATTTAAATGCAACTTATCAATCCTACATGAGGAATTCTGTTACCAAAGTATTTACTCCATATAAGCTTCACCTAGCACAGTGGAACTCTGTTATATAACTTATGCAAGTTTTTCATAGGAAGAGCATTATTTTGCATTCTAAAATTGGTTACCCTAAACCCCTTTTCTCATTGGTTGACAAACTTTATCCATGGATTTTATTTGATTGAATTTATGACTAACCACCTCCACATTACTTGTGTTTGTTGCATAGGGTTGGGAAATTCCCTCAAGCACGTAAAACGGAACGACTCATTGATGCTTAGATTAATTAAGTATTAGTTATTTTTTTAAAAAAATAGATTAATATAATTTTTTAAAGCAACTTTCGTGTATAAATTTTTTTTAAAAAAAATACACCATTTAGCAGTTTGAAAAGTGTGCGCACGGTAAAAGATGGAATTGAGTTGGAAAAGATGGGGGAAAGAAAGAAAAGACTGATAACACTTTGCTATTTACTACATGAATCCTTCTCAAAACTAGCTAGCTTCACGGCAGTTTGAGAAATCGACCTGCAACATAAGAATCAAAATTTGTATTTATCAATCACAAACAAACCAATAATTAAATACCAAGATACAAAGAAAAAAAAATCTTCTCTGACATTTCAACTCATTCCAAGGTGGTGGTGTACTACTACACCTATCCTCTTATGCATGTCCCCTTGTACACGTTTTGGATGCTCTCTCCAGTTTCATTTTAATTGATGTTTTGGACAATGACACGGTCTGTAAGATATATCTTTGACCTTATTTTTCTATTATAATATATATACAATAAATAAATGAATGTTTACTTTTATTATAGTGCTTTGAAAGACAAATTTATATATGTTGTTCTAGTTTCATAAAACTAAATATTTTTAAAGTTATTAATGGTCAAAGTTATAAAAGTTTGACCTTAATCTTATTTAAAACGTCAATTAATATAGAATCGGAGGGAGGACAAACTTGGCGACAGTTGAAGTGTCCTCTTGGACAGCCAGTTGGAGCGAGTGCACGTTCATTATCGCAATGCTCGTTGAGCGACTGTTGTAGCACTGGGTCAGATGACCCTGATGGACTAGGTCAACCCTGTGTATTCGTCAGCATTTTGTAGGCGGTGACCCAAGAAGCTGAAGTTAGTTGACCCTAGCCTGCTGAACTGAAATCTCAGAGAGGAAATCTCAGTTCTTTGAAAGTTTATGCACTCCCAAGTCTCAATTGAATTGTTGTCTCAGCGCATTTTAAGTAATTTCTAACATGTTGATTATGGATCGTTGCCCAGCCAGCTTTACCAAATTTGATCTGTTAACGAGTTAGCAATTTTAGCTATGTACTGTATCCTCTGTTTTCTTAAAAAAAAAAACAATTCTTGGCTATGAATGTGGACATAGGTTGGATTTTGTTTTTTTTTGGGGGGGGGGGGTTGGGGAGGAGGGGAGTGGGACATATCAGGTGAAAACGAGTTAAGCGTTGAAAACTTCTAAAAATCATACCTAAAAGTTTTTAAAATTCATGTAAAAATACTAGAGATAGCTGTAGATATAACATACATTTTCACCAAATATCAAGCTCTAACTCAACTTTATTTAAGAGTAAAAAAAGACAAATTTAGGTGAATAGTAACATAACAATATTCACACGAAATTTGTCCTTTTTTTTTCTCTTTAACGAAGTTAAGTTTAGAGCTGAGATTTAGTGAGAATGTATTTCATATGTATACCTATCTATTGTAATTGTTTCATGAATTTTCAAAACTTATATATACGATTTTCTTGAGTTTCCAATACTTAACTCGTTTTCACCAGATATGTCCTACTTAACTCGTTTTCACCAGATATGTCCTCAGGGAGGGGGAGAAGGGCGAAGGAAGTAGATGGCAATGAATAAATGATTGTGTGACAATTATACAGAGGCCTGAATTTACTTTCATTATCTAAAATAAATATATGCCTGCAGAAATGGAAGTTATCTAATGGATAACATGTATGGACAAGAAGCTATTAGATTTAACCTATTATAGTTGGTAGATAATAGACAAAGGGATAACTGAAAGTTAATGGAATACTGTGAATTAACTGTGTGCCAATTTTAGTTCAGTCTCTTTGTTCCATATAAGCATAGCAACAGAAGCATATTTTTCACTCTCAATAGAAACATAGCTTAATTCTCTGCAGCAATTCGCATATCTCCTCACATGGCGCTACTTCACAAGGCTGATAGGATTCTGTTCTTTGCAGCCGTTGTAGTCATAGCGATGGTCATGTCATCTTCTCGTGCATATGATAGTATGATACTGTATGCCCACCTTTATTTCTATTTTAAAATATTTACTTTTTACAAAATTTAAAATACCATATCAGTTTTATTGTGTTAAACTTGTTCAAGACTGTTTTGTTTTTGCGCGAAGAAAATGTCACATAGTATAACAAACCGTATTTTTAACCACATTTTGGTTATGCTATTCCCTCGCAACAACCTCGTTTATTAGCTAGGCTCTATCGATGTTTAAGGCTCTGTTCAAATACAAGGATTGCCTGATCTTATCAAATAGGCATGCAAAACAAGATGAGTGATTAGTGTATTGGTAATTAAGTATACTATTATAAACTTGAAGAACGGGTTTATTTGATTTTTTTAAGAGAAACTTCAATACTGTAAATGCTGGTAAAAAAAACACACTTTAGCATATAGTTTTAAGGAAGTGTGTCCAATATAGACGAAGAAGTTGCTCTCCCTAAAGGCAGAACCGATCGTAACCTCAATCTTACACAAAGTTTGATGGAGGCGGATTTGAGAGGCAAGTAATACGAAGGCAGTATATATATATGCAGCTGGTCTTATACAAATTACTCGCACAATTTCATATTTAATTTCTCTCGTATTTATACAAGCATATAAACATTTTGTTTCATTTGGATATGCGTACAAATACAGACTAGATCTGACCTTACACTGCATTCTGGAATCATGTGTGCAGCAAATTGCTACCCGTTGAAACCATGCACGCTTTCGAAATGCGAAGAGTTCTGCAAGAGCATCGATTTCAAGAACCTTCAGCCGACATGCAACATTACTGTACCAGGCACGGACTATGACACATGCTGCTGCTATACATTGCACGACAGCAACCATGCACGGCTTGCACGCCAATTGCTGTCCAGTTGACCTTGGTTTTTAGTTGCTATAATTCACAGTGACAAGACGTGATCTAGCATCCTAATACTACATTGCTACACATGCGGTTGTTGATGATATTGCTCAAGAAACAACAATGATTTGTGAGAGTTGTTCCTCTGTATTGAATTGTGAAACATCTAAAACGGTTCACAAATTGTGATAATAAAATTAAGTGTTTTGTGGTCTTTGATAAGTTATCACATACGAGGAAAATGTTATTCAAAGTTCTTCCTTTGTTCCAAAATAAATACAGTTTTACATTGTTCATGTCTAATGTTTGACCGTTCGTCTTATTTGAAAAAATTTTGTAATTAGTATTTTTTTAGTTATTAGATAATAAAACATGAATAGTACTTTATGTGTGACTATTTTTTTTATAAATTTTTTAAATAAGACAGACGGTCAAACGTTAGATACGGATATCAGCTGCACTTATTCTAGGACGATTCTAGGACAGAGGTAGTAGCATCAAGTAGGAAGGTAACTGAAATTTACCTTTTTGGCGAGGATAAGAGTACCCGAAATTAGAACTTTCTAAGAAGAGCAATTTTACCGTGCTTAAAAAGGTACGATGAAGTACCAAAAATTTATTATGAAATTTGTTACCTCATAATATCAAGATATACCAAGAGGTACCAAATTTAAAATAGAAAAAAGTGGTATCTCGTGGTACCTCCTCAAGAACTGCAAAATTGCTCTTCTAAGAAAGTGTGATATATGCGATGGACTATCAACGACAAACACATCCGAAATTACTTCTGTAAAAATATGTAAAAATAAAATTTTGAAGCAATCTTACCCCGTTCCTCCATCCATTTCTTCTTCCTTTCCCCTTTCTTTTTCTTTCCATCTTTCGCTTTTAGATCCAGATCTGGTAGTTTAATTCTGTATGATTTGACTCCACCGCTAGCTGCCGTGGCCGGAGTTGCAGTGTTCTATAGTGCTAGAAAACGACTTCGGCTACCTCGCTGTTATCCAGGCACCGTGAAAGCACTGTCTCGTCCCTGATGTCTCATCTCTCCAGAATTTGCCGGCCCAGTCTTCGAAGATGCTCATAGGGGTAGGGTTTACGTGCGTGTGTTCATAGAGATGAGTGCGCGTGTGTTGTGAGTGTCTGCATTGTACTGTGTAATTAAAAATAAATTAAGGTGAACGGCGCATGAAGCAGTGTTGTTGAGCATGGAGGTCACGTAGTTGGCGGTGACATTGGGGAGTGCTGTCAGCACATGACGGTAACATTAAATTCCATATATTCTAATTGGTAGTTTTGTTAATAACAGGTGATATCTTTTTAGATATTGCATTACATGCTATATCTAGCATTTACTTATGAACCATGGCACCAAATCACAAACTATAAATGAAACAAATCAAGAAGTAAAATATAGAATCGCTAGAATTAATTCCTCACGGCCGGGATATATTTGGCCCAACCCCACTGCCTCTATATAAGCATCGCAGCATCGACGACAAAAAACACAACTAGGTAAATTAATTTGCTTCACCATCTCCCAGCACCTTTACTCCGTCACATCTCCTGATCTCATGGCGGTTCTCAAGAGCGATGCCAGGGCTCTGTTCTTGGCGGCCATTGTACTCATGGCCATGGCCCTCTTGTCGCAATGCCATGCACAAGCACAAGGTAAAATATATATCCATGCATATACATATTTATGTGTTTTTTTTAAATTTAGTTTGCAAATGTACATGTATATATCGACTGATGACGTGCCGGATATGATTGACTTGTGCAGACTACTGCGGCGAGATCTTGCCGTGCGACGAATCGGCGTGCAGATACTACTGCCAGAAGATGGGGTACAGGTACCCTCATCCACGCTGCAACACGCCCAAACCAGGCCAGGGGAACTGTTGCTGCCGGAAAAACATTGGCGACTGGGACTCACGCCGATTGCTGTCCAACTGATTGATGAATTTAATTCGTGGCATTACGACATCGATCTCAAAATAATATGATATGTAAACTTTGAGATTTAGACATTTTAGTAGCAAAGCTATGCATGCAATGTGGCGATGATATACCAGCCCCAGCTCATGAAACAGTATTTTTTTAATAATGGTATATACTTAATCTTGTTGAGTCAGGCGCATGGGTGGCGTGGGGTGTTGTTGGGGGGAAAGGGACCCAGGCATTTGTTAGCTGCACAAGTTGGGCCTTATTTAGTTTCAAACTTTTTATTCAAACTTTCAACTTTTCCATTACTAGTAACCACGCACGTGCAAGGCACGTTTTTCTTCATATGATATTATAAGAAATACGTGATTACATTAAAAAATTTAGAACTGCAGCTACTGAAACATAATATGTTTGAATAAAATTTGTATAGAATATCCTCATACACCTATAAAAAAGGAATAGCAGCCCACATCATCACTCCATCAACAATATTCGTCTACTCTCAAAATACGACCTAGAACGGAAATAGCATGTTCTTGATTTAGATAATAACTTCATAATCTGAAGACTGTACTTAACCATAATATATTAGTGCACTTTGTTGGATAGTTTTTATACAACACCAATTCGATTCATATAGGAATATCAAAAGAATGATAAAATCATTTAATACAGAATTCTAAATATTGATAAGCAGACATTAGTGAAACCATCTGGTTATTAGAAGTATTACACCTATTCAGATTATATATTTAGTAAAAGGAATGCATCTTGCTGATTCCCATCGGCCTTATCATCATCGTAACAGAATAAAAGAGGAGTAAATCACATTCTGTCGATACTCCAACCAGAGAGTTGTAAAAAGTGACAACTTGAGTGTCTAATCCTTTGTACAAATTCCAAATGTTACTTGAACAATAATCTTACACCACAAGTCATGCTAGCATCAATACAAAATGAGAAAAGGTTACATGTCAGATCTTTAATGATAGTTGGAAAAGGAGTAATATATATAATGGACACATTATCCTCCTTTTCTGCTCCACTTTCCTCCTGATTCCTGAAGCCAAAAGCCCCCAAGCAGATAAACATTTAGATTTCTACCTCCAACGCTACTTGCTGCAATTTCAATGAAGCACTGCACCAAGCTTTTCAAATGACCACGATGTATCATTCATGGAAATTAGTGGCACCTGATTGTTGCAATAGCTGGTAAAAAAAAGAAAGAGATTGGTTCATACATCACCATTGCCATCTAATTCCTTTGACCTGGCAATATGATGTCCCTTAGTTCCAGACAATGCTCAGAAAGTGTTGAAACTGAGAAAATAATTTGCATTAAATCATGTCTGGCATTCCCTGGGTGGAAAAATAGAGAAAAACAAAATTCATACCAAGATTAAGCATAAAACAGACAACATGGAATCTTTGTTGGTAAGAAATAAATCATTGAAACAAAAGAAATCAAAGCCTCAGTTTACTTCCATACATAATGAAAGTTAAAGTAAATTCAAAAATTTACTGAGAACAACCAAATCACACCTGTCGGGCTGATTTATTTTTCTTTCTCCAATCACATTGTCCAGAATCTCATTTATTTTTACAATGATAAAATCAATCTTACTTAGCAATGATAAAATCAATTTTACATTGTCCAGATGATGCTGAAATATACAACTGGGTAGCTAGTGTCATATTGCTAGTGTTAAGAGTGTATAATAACAGAGTAATTTAAAGGATAAAAATGATATACATGCAAGGAGCATCTGCCACTGACAAGAAGGATGCGAATATCAGCAGAGACAAATTTGTCATTGCACCTTCTTGTCAATCATGATATTTGCAATTTACAAATCATTATACTGTCATTAAGTGTGTTGAGAGGAAATAATTAATATAAACAACAGGTACACTCAAATGTATCGCCAAGGGAATAACTTTGAAAAAGCTTCCAAAAGCATATAACTAAACAATATGACAAGCTGCACATTTTCTACCTAGGGATAATTACTCTCGATCATTCATATCGCACAAGTGCTAAAATGGGTGATTAGGCTCCTTGCCCTGTGTTTCAAGCCTATACTTGAAGGCACCTTTACATATGTTTCATGCTACAGGCTGACTTGAATTTTGCTGCACCCACTAAACGACATGGATGAACCCAATTCCCTGAAATTACATGCAAGTGCAGCAAAATCATGGAAGAGAAATCAGTGACAACTGACCTTGCCGGAGCTCACGTTTTCATTTTTACTATGCGATAAGCTCCAACAAAGGATGGCATCCATGGTCCTTGCGGTCTTCGAAAACATTTATATTTTTTTAATAGAACTTACCATAAGCAGCAATAGTCAGGCCTCAGGACCAGAGCAGAAGCATTATACCGTGTCCAGTCGATCGATCTGGAGCTTGGGTAACACATGAATCATGTCAAGGAACAAATCATGTCCAACAAACCAGCTATCAACTACAAAAAAGAAACGAAGTGAAGTGTGCTAAAAATCGATTTGATAAAAATAGAGTGCACATAACATACCCACTCGCAAAGTGAAATATGTTTGGGGGAATAATATTGACTAACCAGCATTTCGTCGGACACCTTTCGGACAGGAGTATCAATGATCCTTTTGTCCCTAATAATCCTGAAAATAGATTGATTGGGAGGCACTCAGATATATAAAATGATTGGCACATAACTTGATATCTAGCTTTTGTCGTGGATCAAGATGAAATGACTTAACAAAAAGGGAAAACACAGATCAAACATCATTTCCATTCCAGATTCAGAATTTGACTTCACAAAATCAAGGAAAAGTAAAATGATTTGTACCTTCACTGCCCGAGTTATTTTATAAATAAATCATATTTGAACAAAAGAAAAGGCACCATATTTCTTCAGTAGTAACAATGACAAAGACATATAGGGACTATCACACAGTGCCTCACATATGTGGGCTGGGCCAAGTGGTGGGAGGAGAAAAACAAAATTTGCATCAACAAGAAGCACATGAGCTAACTAACAATGTCTATTGGTGAAAATTGTACAGATTTACAAAACAGAACTTTTAGAACAATCCATGCACACAAACTTTTATAGAAGTATTTCTGAAAGTAATGGCTTTCTCAATCTCACATGATTCACATTGGTAGTGTTCACCTTTACAATGAAATATCCTACTCTGCTCTTTTCAGCATGGAATTTCCTTTGGGAATCTGGTAATAATACCAGGCCGAATTTTATACTGACAATGTACTATTATTTGCATATTTCAGAAAAAGTTAGTGAGCAAGGCATCACACACAGTTAACTGTTCAATGTGCGAGATGTCTAAAATGACAGGGGAAGTCTGCAGTACTATAGTAATCAAATCTCCATAACTTTACCTATGATTACTGATTACAGGGGACCGGGGAGGGCAGGAAAAATGTAGGAGAGCTCCAGGATTCCAGTCGTTGCCGCCTCGCCGGCCACCGTTGTCATCCCATCTGACAAGGTAATGATCAAAACCCAAACTAAGGACAGCCTCACAACCATATGCCATTAGGGGCGTCGGGGCAAAGCAAAAAAAAAAACAGGAGCGGGGAGCAGCAAGAAGGACTAACCTTTGGCTTGGGGCACGGCGTAATCCGAGATCGACGACGGGATGTGTGGAGGGCGGCGCATGGGGCCGAGCGGGTGGAGGGAAGCGGCGTACCTTAGCATAGAGCTCATAGTCTGTATATTCATAGTGATGTTATTTTCCAAAAAAAAAAAAAATCACCTTTTGTGGAGTGCGGCGGCGGCGACGTCGGGGGCAATCTCGGGCGGGGCTCTGACGGAAAGGGGAACCACCACGGTGCCGGCAGAGGCAGTCCCGGGCAGGGCTCCGGAAGAATGGGGAACCACCACGGCAGCGTCAGGGGCACAATGTGGTGGCGTGCGGCGGGGAGTCGCGAGGAGGCACGACAGCGAGTGCGATGGTCCGGCGGCAGTGAAGACACGGCAGCGGCGGCGCTGGTCCGGCGGTGGACTGCAGCGACAGCCGAGATTCGGGCGAAGCCCGGAGGAGAGAGAACGCGCAAGGAGCGAGGAGCGAGGGGAATCGCACGCGGGGGGCGGAGTTATCGCGCGTGGGGAGCGGAGTCACCGCGCCCAATGGGGTGGAATCGGTGGGATTGGATTGGCGATTAGGTTAGATGAGATGGCAGATGGACGGCTGAGATTAGATAGATGGGATGATTTCATCTGTAGGATTGGAGAGGTGAACTCCTCCTTTTTATATATTAGTATAGACATTAAAATTTTCCTACACACATAAACTTTTAACTTTTTCGTAATATCGTTCTAATTTCAAACAAACTTCTAATTTTAGTGTAAACTAAACACACCCTTGATGTAAAATCCTGTTGTGAGCCGGCAAGAGTTGTTGCGAAACCCTGTTGTGGCTTGTAGACAATAAAATCTTGTTGTGAGCCGGCAAGAGTTGTTGCAAAATCCTGTTGTGCATAAGTTGGTGCAAAATCCTGTTCTATCGAAGATAATGATGAAGATAAAAATTAATTGTTTTACGTAAAACGAGATGGTAATAACATGTGATTAATTGAGTTTTAATTATTATAAACTTGAAAAATGGATTAATCTGATATTTTAGAGTAACTTTCATATAGAAAGTTTTCACACGAAACACACCGTTTACCAGTTTGAAAAGCGTTTCTTTGTATCAGAAACGAACAGGGCTGTGCATGCTGCTGTGCTGAGGGAAGAAAAGTGGACTTTGGCTGAGCAAAATAGAGGGAGTGGGCTACCAGTGGGCTTGGGCTGGAAAGGGTGGTCCACTGGAATAGGAGGTTCTAGTATTTTTCCTGGATTCGTAATTTGGAATCTGTAACAAGGAACTTGTAAATTGGCAGTGTATTTGTAATTGGACTGTATAGATGGGACTTTTGGTTTGGCTCTATACTCGGACTGTATATTTATAAATGGACTGTATAATTGGACTGTACGATGGACTGTATATTTATAATTTGGACTGTCCAATATGCTATATAATTGGACTGTTATCTGGACATTTGGGGTTTAGTTTGGGTTATGTGATAGGACTGTATAATTTGGACAGTAGATTGGTAGGATTGTATATGTGGACTGTGCAGGTCATTGTATATCTGGGCACCGGTTTATTTGGAACTAGTACTGCTGGTTTTGTTTGTATCTTCTCAGGGGATTTTGGAAGTTGGAAACTGGAATTGACACTTGAATTCAAATATGCACAAGGACCGTACCATGTGTTTGCAAGCGTGGACTTGGGAGTTTAGAATTTGATTAGGTAAAAGGCCATGAGAGGATTAGAATTAGGATTTACTCGCGAGCACTTTGTACGAACGAACGATGGTAGTGAAGAAAGGAATTTAGGGACGAGGCGTGGCATACAAATCCATTCGTCGCGGTATGAATAAAATCGGAGATATTCGAATCGATGCGCGATAACTGTGAAAATACTTTACGCCGGTCGCCCGGCGCGGGGGGAGCTGGATCGGACGCTCCCCCCGCGCGCCTCTCCCCCACGTGCGTACTGTTGGGCCCACCCACTTCTCCCTCCATTTTTCCACAAAAGATGTTTCACCTAGTGTACTTACAATGTTTCACTATTTATAGATCTAATGTTGCAGTGAATTAAAATACTCTTTTGCAACAAAAAAACCCACATATTTTGTAAACTCTCTATTAGGGAATTTGGTTTATTTTTTGTTCCACCAAAAATGTTTCACCTAGTGTACTCACAATGTTTCACTATGTATAGATCTAATGTTGCAGTGAACGAAACATTCCATTGCAACAAAAAACCCACATAATTTGGAAACCCCCTATTAAGGGAATTTGGTTTATTTTCTTCCACCGAAAAATATTTCACCTAGTGTATTAACAATATTTCACTATGTATAGATCTAATGTTGCAGTGAACTGAAACATTATTTCGCTATTTGCTGAAACATTGTTTTTATATAAGGTGAAATAACACCCGATTTAAACAAGTGAAACATTTTCGATCTACTTAGTGAAACAATTCTGATATAACTGGTGGAACATCGTGCAACATTTAAAAATAATTCAATAATAAGCTAAATTTTTTTCGTCAGAATATATATATATATATATATATATATATATATATATATATATATATATATATATATATGTGTGTGTGTGTGGGGGGGGGGTGTCTTGTTTTGAAGATTTAATTGCGACGAATTTAATGGTGCAATCAGATCATGATTTGGATAAGTAATTTAAGAGTAAAATCAGTTTAAAGTAATTTTGCATGTAAATCAAGCGCTGATATCATGCTGACGTTAGCGCCCGATTTTACTACCCCTCCCGATCGGGCGCCCGACCGGGAGTCGTCCCCCGATAACTGCATACTTCGATTGATTGTAGATATTCGAGGGGATTTATCTGGTTCAAATTGATAGAGCGGTTTTAATTCAACCGTAGGGTAAGAGTTTGAGAGATAGTAATATTGTGATAAGATGAGAGAATCCAGGGCATGTGATTAGTTTCGCACCGAAGCGCTTAACTGGAGAGACGGGGAGAAAAAAAAAGGGACGGAAAGGATATCTAATAGAGGACAGCCTTTTATAGTTTAGAATTTAATCGAGATCTTTGGCACACAACCTAAATACACACAAATAAATAAAAATTCCTATTATGCAAGCTAGGCTATGTCTGGGGAAAAACTGGACTCCATATGAGAAAGCCATATCTTTGGAAATAGTCTATTCCGGGGTTCACTTCGCAAATAGGGTTTTAATAACCAACAAGTCCTTTAGCCCATGCATAACAGGAAAACGAAAAATAAAACCAAATAAATTCCAGCATGCAAGGGTGTCAAAATTCTGAATTTTTAATTCCATAATTTAAAGTCAAAATTTTCAGGGTGTTACATATAAATATATAGGAGATAAAAGAAAGACACCTAATAGGATAAGACATGAAGTACTACTAGGAAACTAATCCGAATATATTGTGGGCCTAAAATTTGGATCACATATTTAACAATCTCCACCTTGAGACGAATTTCCTCTTGTAGCATAAAAAACATCAATCACCAAAAATACCTCAGTAGGTAAAATCACCGCGCGCCAAATAGTCTCTAGGACTATACTATAACACCAACCAAGTTTGAGCAAAGCTCAAACTTAATAGCTGGAACTGGCTTTGTTATCATATCAGTTGGGTTATCATGAATACTTATCTTGCATACCTTGACATCACCTTCAGCAATCACACCTCGAATAAAGTGATATCTCACATCAATGTGATTTGTTCTCTCATGGAACATTTGATCCTTTGTAAGGCATATTGCACTTTGACTATCACAAAATATATTAATGCAAGACGTAACTTCATAAAGCTCAGTGTAAAAACCTCTAAGACATATAGCTTCATTACAAGCTTCAGAAATAGCCATATACTCTGCTTCAGTAGTAGATAAGGCAACAATTGCTTACAAACTTCTCTTCCAACTAACAGCACATCCTCCAATAGTGAAAACATAACCCATGAGCGATCTTCTCCTATCCAAATCTCCAGCAAAATCTAAATACACATAACCAACAAGTCCATCTCTAAATCTCCCAAACTACAAACAAGCACAAGATGTACCATGTAGGTATCTGAAAATCCATTGAACAACTTTCCAATGCTCTTTACTGTCACAGCCTGATTTCGTTTTAGGATTTATAAATTATTTAATAAATTATTAATAGAATTTATATTAAATATTCATTAATTTACAAGTGAAGTTAAATGTGGGAAATAAAATTTCCTAAATTTAAAGCATGGTTGGATTTAATTTTTATTAAATTCTCTATGATTAATTGTACTCTCTGAAATTTTCTCGGATTTTTCAGAGCTCAATTATTAATTTTAATAATACAAATAATATTTCAGTAATTATTCACATGTTAAATTAATTATTAAATGGTCTGGTTTTTATATTGTTAAATACTTTGAGTGTCCAAGTATGTTCAAGATTTTTATTGGAATAATTTGAGTATAGGAAGTATTTTTAACAATTTAAAGATCAATTCAGTGATTAATTTAATTGGAAAAGTAATAAAAATCCTCCTCCTCAGCTTGGGCCCTTTTCGGCCCCTTCCTTCCTCCCTTCTCTCTGTTCCTCAGCCCAGCCTAAAGTCTAATCCCCTTCCTCCCTTTGGGCCAAGTCTGGCCCAAAGTCCTCCCACTCTCTCCCTCGGCCCGCGGCCGAAGTCTCCCTCTCCTCCCTCTCTTTTTCCTTCCCTCTCTTTCCTGGGCCGGCCCACTCCCTCCTCTTCTCCCCCGGCCCACCTTCTCCCGCCCCCTCCCACCTGGGCTGCCTCCTGGCCCAAGCCACGCCACCCAGCCACCTGGCCCACGCCGAGCCGCTCCCCGCACGCGTGCAGCACGTGCGGTCGTCTTCCTCCTCCAGCCGGCCGCTCCTCTCTGTCCCTCTCCCGAACCCTAGCGCCGCCATCCTTCGATCCCGCTCCACTGCGCAAGTTCTGGCCAAATAAATTGCAAAAACGGAATCCCCATCCCTTCCTCTTTATTTCCCCCAACTTTCCCCATTTAATCCCGACCCCAATCACCGGGATTTAATCCCTCTTCTTTGACCGCCATTGATGCCACCGGTCACGTTCTCCGGTGTCGTTCCCGTCCCCTCCCGTGGTCGGCACTCCTCTTCATGGCCTATAAAACGGAGCCCTAGTCCCCCTCTCCTTCGGTTTTCTCCCTTCCCGAGCTCCCTAGCCACACCGTCACCGACCTCCTCTCTCTCCCACGCCGCTGGCCAACTCCAGCCACCCCTGCCGCCACTTCAGCACGCCGGCCGGCCATGCCGTCGCCTTCCTCGGCGTCGCTGCCACCTCCTCTACCCCGGCCATTGGTTCTTTTGCGCCAAATCCCACCGGAGGTAGCCCGTCATCGTGAACCGGAGCGCCGCCGTCGTCGCTGTGCCTCCAGCCGCACCGTTCGTCGTTGTCCATCGTCGCCCTCGGTCGCCGTCGACTCCATTGGGTTCGCAGGAGCAAGGTGAAGCCCGGCCACCGGTTTTTCTTCGCCGAAGATCGCTGAAACATCGCCGCCATCGCTGACCCGACCCTGTCGCCGCCTCTACCTCGCTGCCGGCCATCCTCCGTCACCGTCCGTCGTCACGTAAGTGTTGGTACGGACCGTCGTCTCGCGCTCTTCCTCCCGGTGCCCACCGTGTGCATCATTGTGCCGTGGTTCGCCGGCAACCGATGCTCTCATGTTGTTTACCGGTGTAGTTTATCCTTAGGGACTTAATCCAATTTAATCTAATCTTGTTTGGCCCTAGCATCGTCGTCGTCTCCATGTGTTGTTGCCGGCGTCGCCGTTGCCTCTTCCTCTTCGGTCTTCCCCGGTGAGGCCTCCTTTCCGTTCCCTAGGTTTAATCTTTGTGTAGCTGCAATCGTGTCTTCGTGTAGTCGCTGTTGTGTAGCCTTAGCCCGTGCGTAGCCGTGTGTGCCTAGCCACCGCAGCCGACCCATGCGCCGTCACTACCCTAGTTGCACGCCGCTGCTCGCTGCGCTGGCTCAGCCAAGCTGCTGCTATACCGCGTGCCGTGCCACTGCTGCATGCTGCCACGTCGGCCGTGTCGCTTGCTGTTGCCGCTGCTGCTGCGTCGCCCTTGCTGCGTCACCGCTGCTGCGCTTGCACGCCGTGCAGCGTTGCTGTCGCTTTTGCCGCAGCCGCTTGCTACCACCGCGTCGCCGTCCTAGCGTCAAGACCGGTCATTGCCGTGCACCGTACCCACTGTTGTCTGCTGCTAGCCGCCGGGTAGCCGCTGCCCTAGTGCACGTACTGCAGTCGCCGCGCCGCTGTCGTGCATCGCTACTGGCTGTGCCGTCACCCTAACCCTAGCCGCGTGTCTCCGTCGAGTCGCCGCTGCCTAGCCAAGCCAAGTCGCCCTAGTGCCGCCGTGTCGCAGCTGTGTGCCGTTTTAACCTAGCCGCCGCTTTAACCGTTGCTCGGTAGTCAAGTTGTCTAGCTGTAGGTGCATCCCAAAATTCCTACCGGTTTCCTACCGGGGCTTTGAATCGTGTCTAGCTCGCCGGTTTAGTCGCAGCCATTGTTAAGTCGTTCGCTCGTTCGTTCGAACGAGGTGTTCCCCGTGCTTCATTCGTTCGTCTGTGTTGAGTCGTCCTTTAGTTCAGAGCCGCCGGTTCCGTTCGCCGGTTTCGGTTGATCATTTGGGTGATCCCGTGTCACGTAGAATTGACTCGTTAAGTTTGTATCTCGTGAGGCTCGCTTGCCAGATCAATCTAAGCCATCCGTTGAATCTTGGTCAACTCTATGTCAAGATTAATCTTAGCCGTCCAAAATTGATATAAATCCGTTCTCTCTTTTCAATGGCATATTATTTCTTTTTAATATATGTCATCTACCAAATATAATCTAATCTTTTCCGGAGGTTGTTTTAATCTTTTATCTCAGTTATAAATCATTTGTAAATTGTTTAATTAATTTGGAATAGTCTTTTCTTTAATAGGTTTAATTGGAATTTAATCTTGTAAAATTTGTAATTAATTCATATGAAATCGGAATGAGGTCGTTCAAGTCTCTAAATTCATCTAAAATTATGATCTACATGTTTGTTTACTTTATATGTACTGTTTATTTTGTTTTTATTAGTCTTTTTCTTCGTTTTGCGTGTTAGCTTGTCGTTTCCGTCGTTGTGATGGTTCGTGAGAGCGTCGGAAGTGGTTCAGAAGATTAATTGAAGACCGATTATTGCAAGGCAAGTCACACAGATTCCAAACACAATTCCTTTGAGCATGTTGATCCTATATTTAAATTCTCTATTTATTTCAACTGTGCATTTATTTTCGAATGTCACCGGGTGGTGTGAATTATTCCTTTGTATGGCCAATTTGCATTGATTACTCTATTCCTTGATACCTTGGGTTATTATAATTTGACTAGTTGAGCTTTATATATTGGTTCAGCTGGATGTTGGACATAATTGCTTAGCCATGCTTAGAAAAAATAGCTCACTAATGGGATAAATCATGTTTCACTATCACTTATGGATATTTAATGGAAGCTCACGATGGTCAATTGTGATTGGTTAATTAATTAATGTGCCTACTAAAACTTGATAATGGTGGGTTGTGAGCACATGGTTTTGATGGTAGTGCTCATGACAATTAAGGACCGGTTCACGAGTTTCGGTTGTGAAACATTAACTGTGCCAACCACGAGCCAGCATGGGCAACGGCTTAACCTTTTGTATAGCATGGTTCATTGCGGAGCACCAGACTGAGAAGTGGCGGAGATAAGCCCACAGGGGTCGCTGGGGAGTCCATGCCTTGTTTATAAGGGGGTGATTATGATCTAGGAATGGTGCGCTGTGGTGGATTGTGTTGTGCGAGGGGTACTGTCACAGCTCCTTTCCAAGGTACCGTGGTGGTATTGAGGCGCATGGTGACATGTCGTGGGGCTGTGTCTTGTGGGTACAGTGGTACACCTCTGGCCAGAGTAAAACTATTCGAATAGCCGTGCCCGCGGTTATGGGCGGGTCTAACAATGTCTTTCGTGATTAATTACACACTACTCATTAATAATAATGTGATAATTGATGGTGATTAATTTAGCTCCTGGTTTGGAATGGTACATTCCTGGTTTGGAGATAGATCTGTGCAGCCGAGTATAGTTGTTCAGGATGGTTGGGTCTAAGCAGCATGGGTGTACTGTTCAGTGTTGATTAATATTGATGATTAATTACTCTACTGTTTTACAATTTTCAATTGTTTGCTAAATGCTGCTTTTGCAAATGAGCCCTATATTATGCCATTCTTTGGTATCCTTGTGCACTTGCATATTTGCTATATGGCTTGCTGAGTATGTCATATGCTCACCTTCCAATAATCAATCAAACCTCAGTTGAAGACAAGTTGCGAAGGAGAAGACGTTTGGCTTATACCCCAGTTAAGCTGCCTGTGGGAGTGGAGCCGGAGCTTCGCTGGACCGAAATTCCGCTACAATTTTATTTTCTTTTGTAAGTATGTAAGGTTATTATTATGATGAATCTGTATATTAAATTGTCAGTTTGTGTACCTCGGCTGATTCCTGGACGAGGATTTAATGTACAAATAAGTTCGGAAATTACTAGTAAATTTCTAGGCATGACATTTACCAGGATTAGCCATGTATCTACTGACAACACTCAACACATATGATAAGTCAGGATGAGAACATACCATGGCATACATAAGTGAACCAACTGCACTTGAATATGGAACTCTAGACATGTACTCAGTATCATAATCTGATTGTGGACATAAATCTAAACATAATCTAAAATGTGGAGCTAAAGGAGTACTTATTGGTTTTGCATCATGCATATTGAAACGATGAAGAACTTTTTCAACATAACATTTCTGACTAAGGTATAATTTGCCAGACTGTCTTTCTCTAGTAATTTCCATACTAATAATTTTCTTCGTTGCACCCAAATCCTTCATCTCAAATTCACTACTCAATTGTGCCTTCAACTTTGCTATCTTTGATTTGTCTTTTGCAGCAATCAACATATCATCAACATAAAGAAACAAATATATAGCTGAACAATCAACAACATTGAGATAAACACAGCTATAAAAATTGGATCTTCTAAACTTCTAAGAAAGCATGAAAGAGTCAAATCCTCTATACCACTGTCTAGGTGACTACTTCAACCCAAAAAGAGATTTCTTCAACCTACATACTAGGTTCTCTCTTTTCCAGGAACAACAAAACCTTCAGGTTGCTCCATATAAATGTCCTCTTCTAACTCCCCATGTAAAAATGCAGTCTTAACATCCATTTGCTCTAGTTCATAATCATGCATTGCAACAATACTGAGTGAAGTGCGAATTGAACTATGCTTCACAAACAGGGGAAAAGACATCACTGAAATCAATATATGGAATCCGGCTATAACTTTTAGCAACTAACCTTGCTTTGTATCTTGTCTCATCACTTGGAGATATACCTTCCTTTCTTTTGAAGATCCACTTGCAACGGATAGGTTTCTTCTCCTTTGGAAATTTCACAAATTCCCAAGTACGATTCTTTTCAAGTCTCCATCTCATCATGCATAGCAGTTATCCATCTATTGCAATCATCAGAAACAATAGCCTCAGAATATGTAGAAGGTTCTGCATTACCTTCAATTTCTTCTGCCACACTCAAAGCATAAGCAACTATATTTGCTTCTTCAATATATCTTTGAGAAGGTTTACTATTTCTTTTGTGCTTATCTTTTGCAATAGAACGTTTTGGAGACTACTCAACAGTAGAAGAACTTGAATCTTCACTAACAGATGCATCTTGATTAATAGCAACTTCTTCTTTTTCTGGTGCATGCCATTAACTGATCAAGTGCTCCACCTGCACACTTGTTTTCTCCTAACTCTCAACAGGAACATTAGTATAAGGTTTGTCATGTAACATAACTGATTCATGGAAGACAACGTTTGTACTAATCACAACCTTTTTAGTTTCCCGACACCATAACTTATAGCCTTTCACACCAGACGGATAACCAAGAAAAATGCACTTAATAGCTCTAGGTTCCAATTTACCATTATCAATGTAAGCATAAGCAGTACAACCAAATACTCTTAAGTCTAAATAATTTGCTGGGGAACCAGACCATACCTCAATTGGAGTCTTCTTATCACTGGTATAACTGGGGGATTGATTAATAAGATAACAAGGAGTGGAAATGGCTTCCGCCCAAAACTGTTTAGGGAAACCTGCATTAGACAACATACAATGGGCCTGTCCTGTGCATACGCTCAGCTACGCCGTTTTGTTGAGGTATAGGAGGAACGGTGTAGCGATGCACAATGCCTTCAGACTTGCAATATGATTTAAATATCTTAGAACAGAATTCCATCCCAATGTCAGTACGAGGTATTTTCACCTTCCTTTCAGTTTGTCTTTCAACCGTAGTCTTCCACTCCTTGAACACATCTAAAGCTTGATATTTGTGCTTTAAGAAATAAGGCAAAACTTTCCGCGAATAATCATCAGTGATAGTCATCATATAACGAGAACCTCCAAAAGATGTCTTACAAATAGGCCCCCATAAATCAGAATGCACATCATCAAGAATACCTTCAGTAGTATGTGTAGATATGTTGAACTTCACCCTCTTATGCTTGCCAAAAAATGCAATGCTCATAAAATTTGAGCTTCTCGAAGCTTTGTCCATCTAGCAATCCTCGCTTGCTCAATTATGCCAAACCAATTTTACTCATATGCCCAAGACGCATATGCCAAAGATTAGTAGCATCGGAATTCGATAATGAATCTGAAACTACAGTAACATTACCTAATATTAGTTGTACCTTGCAGATGGTATAGGTCGGCAGTTTTAATATCAGCTTTCATCACAACAAGAGAGCCACCTTCAAAATTCCGTCTCCACCGGAATATCTGTACCCTTTGCGATCAAGAATATATAAAGAGATGAAACTTCTCTTCAAATTTGGAATATGCCGCACATCTGACAATGTTCTAATACAACCATCAAACATCTTGATCTGAACTGTTCTAATACCTGCAACCTTGCATGGCATATTATCACCCATCAAAACAGTACCATCTTGTACAGCTTCACAGGTGGCAAACCAATCCCTATTAGGGCATATGTGATAGGTGCAAGCAGTATGAAGACTCCACTAGTCACTAGTTTGTGCACAATCAGCATAAGCAACAAGCAATTCTGCATCAGACTTATCATCAGTAATAACTGTGGCTTTACCTTCCTCTTCTTTATTACCTTTTGGTCTATACTTTTCGGTTCTCATGTCATTGTTCTGTAGCTTCCAACACTCAGAGATATCATGTCCATCTCTCTTGCAGTATTTGCATGACCTATACTTGCCTTTGGACTTTGTGTGGTTTTTTTCCCGCAAGGGTTTTTCACGTAAAATTCGTGTCTCCGTTGTGTATCTATTTTCATAACAGTCTATCCCAGAAATTGGAGGAAATGTGTACACCTTCCATGCTGTATTTCATTCCAATTAGCAGGATGCAGTGGAAATCTTCATTTGCATGTACACGCAAATATTGTAACTATCAGTACACTCTATTAGTTTTAGAGTGAGTTGCATATAGCGTGCCATCTTCTTTTACCACTATTAATATTGCAGCTTGGGCTAGAATAAACTTAAATTTTCACACTGGACCAGTAATATTTACCAAATGTTTTATCTTGGACATGTTCTTGTACCTCTGGCTTCCTCTCTCCTCTGTTTCCTCTGTTCCCAGGGGTGAGCAGGTGGAGCAGCCACCGGTGAGCTCAGTCCACACAGTACACTTGAGCAGGAGCGAGATATATAACCCTCACACAGATCATTGGAACTTGTATGTGCACAAATTATTTGTAAAGTTATACAAATTAACCCGCGCGGCCGATTCGCTCCGCGCCGTCCAGCCGCCTCCCCTCCCGGATCCGGTGGAGGGGAGGCTGCCGCCGCCCTCGCGCCGCCCCCGCGCCACCACCACTGCAGGCTGCTGCCCCTCGAGCGGGCCGCCGCTGCGCGAGGCCGCCACCACCGCTACCCGACCGCCTGCTGCGCGGCCGGCTCACACCACTACCGCCCACTAGAGGGGAGGGGAGGAGAGGGGAGGAGATGAGGGTGAGTGGTGAGGGGAAGGAGAGGAGGAGAAAGAGATAAGGTGGAGAAGAGATTGAGGAAGTGAGGAAATTTTTATCGCTGAGAGGAAGAGGCGGCCGGGTTGCGTGCTCTTGGCCGATTTTTATTCCCGATTGTTTAACAACCGGGACTAAAGATAGTGAAGGGGTCTGACACTGCCTGCCATGTTTTGAACCGGGACTAAAATTGATCTTTAGTTTCGGTAAAGATCAAAAAGTATCCCTCGTCTTTCGAACCAGGACTAGAGATATTATTTTGTCCCGGTTGGTGAATTAAAGATCAAAAAGTACCCCTAGTCTTTCGAACCGGGACTAGTGTAGTTTTTAGCCAACCCATCAAAGATGGTTTCTCCAGTAGTGAACCGACTCATCACTCCAATCCAATTCATCCTTCGTGCGGGAAATTAACTCCTCAAATGTGGGTTTGGCACGAAACACTAACTAACTGACAGACATCCCCTCAAATTGGCTTCCATTCGATACTTTCATCTACCAAACTGCCACCAAAATAGAGTTGTACCAATCTATCCATTTACATCAATTAACCGATAAATAAGAGTGCATGATTCTAAAGTTATACATCGGCTGAAAAATATAAAAATGACATGGGTAAACCAAAACTACCGATTTGTTTTTTAAAAAATTTAACGACTAACCACCGGTCACAATGTTCCTAGGATCTATACCTATCGACATCGACATGAATCAATATGAATCCCAAAATATTCACAATACAACGGCACTATACATCCCTTCCAAATTCATCCATAGCGAAGGAGTGTAAAACTTGCAGATGTACAATATGAATCCTCTATACTAACGTCAATATACAACTACAAAATTACATTCTTACCCACATCCCCCAAACCACACCACATCCCGAGCCACATTCAACAACACACAGTTTCAACCAAAATACTAACTAAGAATAAGGGAAACATTGAGGAAATTAGGGTTTTACGAGGGGATTTACCTTGCAAATCAATCTCTAAAATAATGCCCACAAAATAACCTTCGATTTGACGGAGATGCCAATGTAGACAAGGCAATGGGCAGAGGAAACACATAAGCTTTGCACTAAATTAATCATTACTATGGCGACGCTCCACGAGCTGATAGCTGAAGTGAGCCCCGAGGAATTGCTGGGCGCCATTGGTGAGCTCTACCACCATGTGCTGGGCTACGTCAGGTCGATGGCGCTCAAGTGCGCCGTCGATCTAGGCATCCCCGACGCTGTCAACCGCCGCGGCGGCGCCGCTACCCTCGCCGACATCGCGACCGACACCGGCGTGCATCCATCCAAGCTCGCCGACCTCCGGCGCATGATGGAGCTGCTCAGCACGACGGGCATGATTTTCGACAGCTCCACGGCCGGTGACGGCGGTGACGTAGTGTACAGGCTCACCACGGTCGGCCGCTTCATCGCCGGCCCAAGCAACTTTTCCCCGGTGGTGCAGTTCGCGGTTAGCCCCCTCATCGTATCGTCCTTCTTCAGCTTGCCGGGCTGGTTCAGGAGCGAGCCAGGGGCGTCCAGGTCGCTGTTCGACATGGCGCATGGCTGCTCCATGTGGGAGATGGCGAGCAAGAACCCGGCACAGAACAGCGTCATCAACAACGCCATGGTTGTCAATTGCCAGACCTACCTTGAGCTCGTTGTGGCGGTCCAGGGCCATGTGTTCCACGGGCTGAGTTCGCTGGTCGATGTTGGTGGCGGCCATGGCACGAGCATGGAGGTCATCTCGCGGGAGTTCCCGCATATCAAGTGCAGCGTTCTTGACCTTCCTCATGTCATCAGCCAGGCACCAGCCGGCAACGGCAAGGTGCAGTTCATCGCCGGCGACATGTTTAAGTCCATTCCACCTGCAGATGCTGTCGTACTCAAGGTATCTCTCGGATTCAATATTAAATGTTGCAGAAATAAAATATCACGATTCCGAAATTTTGGGAAAATAATGAACGCCCTAAACAATTCAAAATCTGAACAATTTGTCATTGAATTTATTTTTTAAAAAAGAAAAGTTCATAATTTTTGGGCGCAAGATCAACATCTTGCCTCTACCTAACGTTGAATAAAAAAATTTGGATCAAAATATTAAACCCTACATATACATATATATATATATATATATATATATATATATATATATATATATATATATATATATATATATATATCGTTACCTTATTTTTCTAATTAAAGTAGCCAAGCATGTAATTTTTATGTTACAATCAGCCTCCCTTTTTTTAAAGCTTAAATATGGTACTTAAAAATGCTATTCAATTCTGGTACTAGTCAATGACCTAGTCACACTGAAAGAATCACATGTGTGATAAATAGGGAAATTGTTTCTCTCTTTTGTATCTTTTTCTTTTTTTTGCAAGGATATAGTTTTTCTTTTTTTTCAAAAAAAAATTGTCTACATCTATTTTAGAACATTTTGCATGACTGGAGTGACGATGACTGCGTCAAGATACTTCAACGTTGCAAGGAAGCCATCCCTGCAAGAAAGGATGGAGGAAAAGTGGAAGCCATACAGGACATGTTGTTGATGTTTCTCAATGGGAAGGAACGAGATGAACAAGAGTGGAAAATGATCTTCTCGGCTGCTGGATTCAGTAACGACTACAAAATACTGCCGGTACTGGGTCCTCTCTCAATAATCGAAATATACCCATGTAATCAGTGCCAGAGGCAGCTTCCAGGCAATTCAAGCGGTCGCCCGGGCTCCGCCTCTGCCACCTCCACTACTGATTATCGCCATCGTTTATAAAAATCCGTTGATCCATGTGTGCAACGCACGCATGAATATTTATATAACAGGATAAGTTAGCAGAAAATTGTCCCTATTTTTTATGTGCGCGTCGGAACTCTGTTGTCAATAAGCATGTACTTCATAGCATGCATCTAGTATTGCTATGCTTGCTCTGTTATGAATAAATATACATATATGTTGTTGGTGTCCATTGGACGTAAATGTCTTTGAGATCTATTTTTTTAATGGAAATATATAATATATCGAGTTGAGCACTACTACGAAAATAGTTTTTCCAGACTTATAGCAAAACGAACGTGACTACATTTCTTTGTACAACTTTGGAGCAAAAAAGGGTGACATATTTTTGCTTTGATTTCACACTACTACAAAACATCAAATAGATGCCAATACTATAGGTGCCGAAAGTGGTAAAACCGACACCTATAGTGCCTTTTCCGCCCACGCGTCCATCAGCCCGCCAAAATGCTAAGAACCGGCATCTTTATCTCCTATCTAGATGCCGATTATAAATTAAATCCGGCATCTTTTAGTTGGCGTGGGGCCTACCCTAGAACCAGCATCTTTGTGGGGCAAAAGAAAAAGATGCCGATTTTCAGGCAAAACCTACACCCATCCCAAACCGAGCCGATCCGGGCGGAGTACTCCTTATCCTCTCCTCTCTCTCAACCATCCTTATCCACTCCTCTCTCTCTCACCATCCCGCCATCCACTGCCCCTGCCCTCTCTCTTCTTCTTCCTTCTCTCCTCCTCCATCCACCAAATCCGACCGTCAACACGGCTGGGCTCTCCCCTCCGCCAGATCAGGCGGGAGGCGGGAGGGGACACAGCGGTTCGGTGACGGCGTCCTCCCCTCCGCCAGATCTGGCGGGAGGGAAGATGGCGACCCAACGGCGGCCCATGGTGGGAGTCGGCGGGAGGGAGGTGGCCCGCGCACCTCGGTGGCAGGAGGCAGTGTGCGGCAGTGGGACAGAGGCGGCCCTCGCCCCTCGGCGGCGGGAGGCAGCGTGCGGCGATGGGACAGAGGCGGCCCTCACCCCTCGGCAGCGGGAGGTGACGTGAGGCGATGGAGGTGGCCCTCGCCCCTCGGCGGCGGGAGGCGGCGTAAGGCGACGGAGGTGGCCCTCGCCCCTCGGCGGCGTGTGACGGTGGGACAGAGACGGTTCGCGCCGGATCTGGAGTTGCGGTGCTGGCTGGAGGTGCGGCACGGCGAAGGCGAAGACAGCCGGCGTGGAGGTGCGATAGCGTCAGCAGCCGGCGGATCCATCTCTCCCCCTCCTTCCCTCTTTGTGATTTTGTTCTTATTGATGTGAGATGCGTTCTTGTTCATGTGGGAGTTCTTTTGCTGCTATGAGAATCGATGTGAGATCTGTTAATGTGTCGATGTGAGTTGATGTGAGATTTATTCATCATGTGTTGTTCTTGTTCATCTGTTGATGTGGGATCTGTTCATCATTTTTGTTTCTTGTTCGTGTGGGTTCATGTGGGAGTTCAACAGCTCGAGCCAGCTTCTTTATTTTTTTTGCTCATTGATTCCATATTGATGCCGGATTTAAAATGATATTGGTGCTGGCGCATTAATCAGTGCCGCCTCTATGGTGCAGATTGGGAAAACCGGCATCTAAGGGGGTTCCCAACCAGCACCGAAGTGCTTTTCTGTAGTAGTGTCAGTCAGGCCTTTCGTATTGGCTTTTGTTTTTTTGTCTTTTCTCAGTTATGTGCTAATATGCATTAGTATTCCTTAAGAATTCAAGGAGATAAAAACGTCGTCTAAAAATATTAAAGTTAATACTAGATCGAAATCTAAAAATATTAAATACTAAGAATATTATAATTAAGAATCCAAGGTGAGCACAACTCAATAGGACATAGTAATTTGTGTATATATGGTGTATTCGATTATATGGGGCACTGATATGAGAATGTAAACGAAGTTGTGGTGATAGAGAGGGAGAGCAATCCTATCCTATAAATAACCTACACAATTCATCTCTACATAGTGTAGTTATTATCAATTCCTTGTGTTTTGACGTCACTAGGGTTTACTCTGACCTTTGTCTATTAGTTCTACTCCTAAGATTTAGCCTAGCAATGGCATGTGCAGCATATGGGCCGAGCTATACATGGATTGTCTTTAAGTGCTAGGTCATGATTAGTCCTGTAGGGTTATAATAAAAAGGTAAGGGAAAATCGTTTTACGTAGATAAGTTGGGAAGATCCATATAAAATTGTAGAAATTGTCCCAGAAAGTTCATGTTTTGTTCCGACTATAGGGGAAAGTTTGCCAAAAGCTCTTAATGGGAAATATTTGACTATGTATTATCAAAGTGTATGGCAGGAAGATTTAGGATTGGTTCAAAATGGATACCGTAGTTGAGTATCGTTTTGAAAGGACGAATATGGATGGATTCAGGATAGATACCGTGGTAGAGTATCGTTTTGAGAGAACGATTGTGGTTGTTGGATTGGTTAATTTTATAGTGTATTCAGTAAAACAAAACGTTACACTAATTATACCGATCCCTGCCGTTGCCCCCCTCCCCCGCGTCGTTGATCCTCCATGGCATCTCTCACTGAGCCGTGAAAGATCATCTAGTTTGCCACCAGGTACATTATTTTGTGTACATGCTTCCCTACTGCTCGACAATATGATTGAATGGTTTAATTAATCTCCTGTATATTCGAAATTCATGGTGTTTTCAACAGCTCGGATTTATTTTGTGTATAGTCTGATTCAGTGCCTCCTTCAGTTGCTCCTCTTCTGCCAGGTCTTCGTTGATGCAGCAGGGTACAAAAATTGTTGCAGAGTATATTTGATTGAACTGCCAGGTCTTTAGTTTCTCTTTTTTCCTGTTAGAGCCAATCGGGCAGATGAGCAATTTCAGAAACATGGTTGTCCAAGGCTATAAAATTCATATACAATATATGCCAAATTCAGAAAAACAAAACGTTCCATGGGTCAATATATCATTCTTCTGAATGTTTAGAAAAATGAATGTGTAAAATATCAGTGACTTGCTGTGGTATTTGGTAACTGCCTGCAAATGCTCCATTTTTTCTATAATAACTATTACCCTTTAGATCACATTGCGTTTCTATCGTGCTCATAAAGTCTGGAGAATAATAACATCCACCTCGGTGATTTCTCTCTTTTTTACATTTGCTTGCAGGGCAAATTTGGATTTTGCTTAGGGACCGCCTTAAAGCTTATCAAACTGCTTCACCTGTGGTGAGCACCTTTTGTTTTCTTATCTACTATTTAGCCATGCTTATCTAGCCTATCAGGTAACACGCCATTTCTGGCATTTCAGTACTCAATATTCTTCCGGCAGTGCACATTATTCTGCTATTTCAGATGTTAAATTGACATTATTGTACAACTTACATAAGTATATGTCGGGAAAAATATGTAGTACAAACCACATATGTAGTGAAAATTTAAAAACTACCATTGGATCGAGAAATAGACGTCCGATATTTATCCACGTCACCATGAGTTAAAATTTAACTCCCAGTGAATCTGCGAGTTAAATGTGACGTGGACGAATCTCGGACGTCCATTTCTCGATCTTTCCAAGTTTTGCACTACATATTTTCCCGTATATGTCGTGCTCTGAATTCACATGTGTTAGCTCTAAATTTAAGATGTTTCATATAGACTGTCCTTAGAATGCTAACTGCAATGACCTCATTGTTTTATTATTATTATTATTATTATTATTATTATTATTATTATTATTATTATTATTATTATTTGCATTTAAGATGTATTTTTTAACATATTTTTAAACGTATATTGCTCCTTGATTATATGTTATTAATTCTGGCTAAAATTTATTGTGTCCACACAATATCATATAGTTGTAAAAATATGTTTGATGTAATACATGGATTGATTTAAAGCTCAATTACACATATCATAGATTTTTTTTTGCAAACATGAAAATTTGAAAGTTATTGAAGAAAATAGAATTACACCGTAGTATTTAGCACAGGCATATTAGTAGTTTAGAATAGTTGGTGCAATTGCTGAGTGGTTTGCTGAAAAGATTAGTTACATTGGTGTGTGCAAGAATTAATGGTGCATGGAGAAGATCATATGTGAAATTGATGGGGGTGGCCCTAGCATATTCAATCTGGCATGGGGACATGGATCAGCTGAGCTTGGATGTATGCAAATTGATTTCTCTGTGTCGGTGCTGTTGGCATGCGCCAGAGGGTGCAGTGATGGTGCAACGATGGAACCTGGTGGATGCATGCATGTTGGAGCTGCTGTGTATGGTGGCTGCTTCTCTTGCTGTCTTGTAGTTCTAGAGCAAGGAATGGATGACTCCGATCTATGGGAAAAAGTGTTGGCAGCAACTTCAACTGAGGTGACTTGATGTGGCGCAAAGAGTACTATGTTGCTTGCAGCTCCAAACACTTAATTTGGTGAGTTAGGTTGCTTCCAATTTCCTTGATGTTGAGTAGCTTGAAAGCTTGGAGGAGAATGACCATATGGTGGGTAGTTGCCTGGGCACCAAATAGGTTGAAATTATGTAAGAAATTTGGGTTGAAGCTTTGGAAAAACTGAGATGGGAGAAAACTGTTGGGGAATTGTTAGGGAGGAGAGTTGTGGTGTATAGAATTTTCTGGGCTTGGAGATTCTTGATTTAGAAGGTTTTTGAAACTTTTATTGGATGAATCCATGATGAAATGAGAAGGTGTAATATGAAGCTCTATCTATTTTGTTTTTAAAGCAACATAGAGCTCAAGTTGTCGAGCAAGTTTTGTAGCCAATATAGAGCTCAAGGCAATGGTAACTTCAACATTCAACCTTCAACTAACGGATACCTATCGCAGAGTCATAGATCAACTGTTTTTGTTTTTATATTCATTTTCATATAGTGAACTCAAAAAGTAATAAATTGTATTCTCTTGTGGGCAGCCCATAGCTATATAGACTACTTTAGTCATTAATGCTAAAGGCCACATCTACAATATATAGAGGCAGTCTATATAAGTGTATTTATTATATAATGTATATTTTTGATTGACATTGTGGGTATCCTTATGGAGGCTGCTGTATGTAAGCCGACGTGGCATCTGTGCATGAAGGACCTGGAGGATTCGATGGCTCTGCATGCTGCTGAGGTGCCGATGGGCCGTCATGCGTGCACGGACGGGGAGCCGCATACTGCGGTAAAGGAAGATAGAAACATATTTTTAGTCAATTATTTTGTTTAGATGAAATCGTATCTGCTGAGTTAATGTGTTGGAGTTATCAGACGAATACATTTGGAACGGTCTTTAGGTGATCCAATAAATATTAGGGTATTTGTCAGTTTTAGAACTCCAAACAAATCATCAATCTACTATTCTATTTTCTGCTATTTACTTTTCCATTATTTTCTAATTTCTTTTCATGCCTGAGTTCTAACAACCTTAGGATTTGGTTAATTTTGCCGCTGAAAAACAATCGTGCTCTTTGCTAATATGTTCGTAAATTAGTCGTATGATTCTACGAAAGTGAATTAATCTCAAAATTAGGATTACTAGCCAGTTTTGTTCTATCGAATTTGACGACTGTTGAATACACTATAAATCATTATGTGATTCTGTGTTGGCAAAGAAAAACGTCAATGTATTTTAGCGACTCGGTTGTGAAAGAAAATTCCGGTCAGCCAATTTAAATCAATCTACAGTTTTAGCGTTGGCTGCCGAATTAATCAATTCTATGGAAGTGATCGCTCATCAGGTGCCCATAGGTCAGGAGGAAGATAATATACTCTACGGCATCGATTCACGAGGAGTACAGGCACTACAATTGAAAAATATTGAGGCTGATGCTAACATAATGGATAACTCTAAATCATTGGATAAGAGAAATATAGGTAATTGTGTAGCCAAATGGGTAGATAGTAAATCTGAACCATTCGTTTTCTTAGCTTTAAAATCATCTCCACAAATGTGTCAACTAGAGGAGGATAACTATACTTTTGACTTGACCATGTGTGATCATATTTTTAATGCATAGTTGAAAAATAATTATATTAAATTGCTTGATCACCATGTCATGCTATCACTTCAGGATTTAAAAGAATAAATTTATTTAAGTGGCGCAATTCGTTCAATCATTGCACTAATGATTTTAATATTTTTCGTCGAAAAATACAATCGGCTATTAATGAAGGCTGATTACAATTTGCAACTCCAAAAAAGTCACATGCCAATGATGAACGTTTTGATAAAAGAAATCAGTCTACGTAGTTTAGTAAGAAGAAGTCTTCGGTACAGGTCGGAGTTAGTACGTTGAGGAAGTAAATTTGTGTACCTAAGTCTAGAGGTCAAGATAGGTTTAGCTATACATGATTTAGTTGCTGGCACACGTGTGAGTACGCAAAGGCTTCAGTTCACGGAGATGTTGCTTACGCCGGGGGGCACGCACATATACGACAACTAGATAATCTACGGTACGTTAGGACACAAGGGGAGACATCTTCGGCAGAGTTAGTAATAGGTTATAATCCGCCAAAGAGCTCGGAGGGACAATGGTAGCCAGCCAAGACACTCACATAGCTTATCATATTGGCAGAAAAAGCAGCTACACAAGCTAAGTGTATAAAAGCTGAGGAAGAGAGTTATGGCATGGGTTCCTAAACAAAGTGTTAAGACATAGAATGAAAAAATATGTTAAAAGTGAAATGGGGGCAAAGAATGAGAAGGGAGCTAGGAGGAGTGTACCAAATCAATGGTTTGCATCCAATCATCAGGTTAACCCTTATGGCCCTATTTTAATTCTTGGGAGTCGTATGGATCTTTTTATCATGGAGGGATAATATCAAATTATTATGTGTATTGATTCGCTGCAATATGTGTTACTAAATTTTTAGATACCAAAATATTTAGGGGCTAAAAATAATTGTGATTTTTTATAACTCTTTAGAATTTATTTTGGTCGTATATTATTGTGTGAATTGGAAAGGTGTTGGTATTGTTTTAGTTTCACCAAATAATATTGATTATGATGCAACGGTTCTTATTAGTCAGTTTACAATATACTTGTACTAATAATTAGACTGAGTACGAGCCTTTATTATTTGGTTTGCAAATTTTTAACAATGTGGGTGTGAAGTATGCTAGATGCTTTTGGTGATTCACTTTTAGTAGTCCAAACATATTAACGGGAAGTTCTAATGTTTTATGGGCTGCTAAATAATTATTTGGACCGATGTTTAGATTTAGTTAAATTCCTATATATGTTATTGTTCATCATATCCCTATAAGTGAATGTTGAATCCCAAGAATCAACTAGGATGAGCCACATAATCAACAAAATAATAGCCATTGGATTCACATGAAGACAAAATAGCAGGAAGAAATCTGAGCCATTGGATTCACTTTGTCTAGAAGCTTCCTTAACCTACTAAGAAAAAATAGTAATGTTATGGATATAATTTTACAATGTACACTTTTAATTATTAAAAAACTATTTTGCAATTATACCCTCTTACTCTAGCTGTGCAACTTTCCATTGAGGAAAAAAGTTACAAATAGATCATTGACCTATATTTAGAAAGATTCAACAAATGTTGTGCATATAATTTCACAATTCACACGGCTTACAAATAAACATCATCTTTCAATAAAGATTAGTATGATCCGAGTAAGCTTCATATCATTCAAAGTAATATATATATTAGTGATGAGCATATATATATGTGTGTGTGATATACTGATGTAACTATTAGCTATGCACCGTCTAAAGATGTTATGATTAATCATCATTACAAATTTAAGCTTATTATAACTACCTCAATCTATAGACATATTTAATAGAGAGGGAGTCTATAGTTGCGCAAATGCGCAACTTAATATACTAGTTCATCATATATCTAGAAAGAGAAATATTAAGTCATATTGACGCAACAGGTTTCCATTATTACATTAGTATATACGTGTTTTGGTAATAGGTAAATCGGCTATATATAGTTAGTAGTGTTGGTTTTAATAGCAATTTAATGGAAGCCGGTTTATCTAGTAGTGACGCCGTGGTGTAGTTCGTGAAGTTGTACCGGTAGTGTTGATATGGTGTATAAGTGAGTTGTACTCAAATGTTGTGAGATTAATGCAGCAATATATCATGTTGGGTAGATGCATGGTTCAGCTAGGATGGATGGAAAAAGTGATGCCTACCTTTGTCAATTAGGCCGAACCAGTACTAGCAGGAGTGGTGTGGCGTTACAAGCAGTGTTGGAGATAGTTTTTGGTTAATTATTTAATAAAGAGAAAACTCTAGTCTAACGAGCGATAGATAAGTTCGGCGAAGGGCTTTGAGTTTGAGATGTGATTTATTGGATGACGAATTATAATAGTTGGATCATCTTTAAGTGGTAGGTCATGATTAGTCCAGTAGCAGGGTTATAATAAAAAAGTAAGGGAATATCGTTTCAATTAGATGAATTGGGAAGATCCATATAAAATTGTAGAAATTGTATTATCCTGTGGTGTATGGCAGGAATATTTTCAATTGGCTCAGAACAGATATCGTACTTAAGTATCGTTTTGGGATGACGACTGTGGATGAACTCAAACCATCACCTCTGATGAGTTTAGCCTTGATTAGAGATGAGAGCACCTCTGATGGGTCAAGGCCCATTAGAGATAAGGCTGACCACTGTACCATGTCTAGTTGCAACTCATCAGAGGTGACTCACTAATGACAAGTCGCAAGTCGAAGGCCCATGAGAGGTGACTCGTCTATGACGAATCTATGATAGCACACATCATAGGTGAATCATCCGTGACGAACTGATATACTAACACCATTGCAGGTGATAACATCTATCACGGGGTTTATTTTTCATATCAGTGTTGAGGTATTTGCAAAAAAAAAAAAAAAGACTAATCTCGGGAATTGCTAGCCATGTCCTCTGAAACACACATACATCACGTTTATTCCCAGTCCCAGTTGTTCCCAATACATCACAGACACATCACAAAATTAGTAATAGCACATGCATTCTAAAATCCCAACGAAGTTATATTCTATTCTCTCCTTGCAAGATCTGCGATGAAGTCAGGTAGACTGGGTTAGGGGCTGCAGCATGAGAACCAGTCGAAATGCCAACCTCCATTGGAGGTTTTCAGAGGAAGAGCAAAGTATATACTTTGTTTAAATCCTGCCGAAGTTGAAACCCTGCACCGCCAAGGCCAGAGGGGTCATCCTTGAAAGGATGGGCTTTCAAACAAATTGAAATAGGGGAGGATGCCTAGAAAGGTTTCGCAAAGATGAATAAAAATACGAGTTTCATAATCGAATTACGGTTGAGATGATAGAGCTGGATGCCATAGAGAGTATGCAAGATCCGAAAAAATGGGAAGTGGGTATCCCAAAACCCTATAGAAAAATGGCCTAAACTTCAAGATTTCACGAGAGTTGGGAGATGGAAAGTCCTCACCAAGAGCTTGTCACCAGCTGATGATTTCCTTTGGCAGGAGAACTCCGTTCGCCACCAGGTCCAACAAATCCTTCTGATAGATAGTTGATTTTGCCTATTCCCAAACATGATTTCCTTCTCTCCTTCTTCTGCCATTTGGAAGTGAAGGGGGATCGAGATCTACTTATGGTTTTCTAAAGGGGATTGATGCGGCGAAAGTTTGCGGCTGGATCACAAAGAAGTGTGGTGTGGGATCGCATGAGGCTCGTAGCGATGGGGAAGAAACTCAAGAAAGGGCTAACCATAGCCTTCGCAGCAAGAGAGCGGGAGAGTTTTCAGAACAGGAGCACGAGAGAAATTTAACAATATGCCACTCAATAGAGGTGGCTTTAGTAGAATACCACCCTATAGGATGTCCTTATAAAAATGCCACTCATAGAGGTGGCTCTTTAATAGAATGCTACTTTGGGCTGTTTTGAAGCTTTTAATTAGAAATCTCACGTGAAATGACAAAAATACCCTGGTCCTTTTTCACATGCCCGGATCAGAGAGAGGCCGAAGGCGGTGGGGACTTCTTCCCCGGCAACGGCAATGGTTTGCGTGCGGCAGGCGCTGCAGTGGGGGCAGCGGGGTGGGGAAAAGGCAGACGCGGCGATGGCGGTGGGGGGAGAGGGGCGGGGGCAGCAAGAGGCAGCAAGAGTAGCCGCTGCGCTCCTCCTGAGCCTACGCTGTGCTCGACCTCGAGCCTCGCAAGCGCCATCGTTAGCGCTCAACCTCTATGTCCACCAATGCCGTCCTGCACCCTTGAGCCCCGCCTGATCCCATGCTGTGCTTGAGCACATGTTCTACGGCTCCACTTCTGCCCAAGGGGATTTCTTGTTTTCTTTTTAAGCTCACGTATGAACCTGTGCAAGGGTTATCGGGCTCCAGCTCAAGTGTACTGTGCGGATGGAGCTCACCGGTGGCTGCTCGACCTGCTCACCGCTGGGAACAGAGAAAACAGAGGGGAGAGGAAGCCGGAGGTACGAGAACATGTCCGAGAAAAAACATTGGGTAAATATAACTGGTCCAGTATGAAAATGTAGATTTATCCCTAGCCCAAGCTGTAATATAATAGCGGTAAAAAACAGATGGCACACTATAAGCAATTCACTCTAAAATTAATAGAGTGCACTGATAGTTACATTATCTACGTGTACATGCAAATCCTCTGCATCCTGCTAATTGGAATGGAAGGTGTACACATTTCCTCCGATTTCTGGGATAGACAAAAGCTGCAATGTGCAAGAGGACAAAACCTGTACTTTTTTCTCAAGTGTATTTGTTTGTCTACAAAAATCATCTGCATATATGCACCTTCTGGTTCAGATTACACTACAAGAGATCTTATGATAGATGACGCTTTATTTACGTCACAAACATTGAATTTTTCGTCGCATTTCGTAATCTATGACGCTGGAGTGACGAAAATTCATTCGTCACCTATCATGCGTCTCTAATGCCGTTCTATGACGAAATCTTATTTTTTCGTCATTAATCTAGTGACGATTCTTCTGTCATCATAACTTTGTGACGCTCATATTCGTCATTATCTAGCCTAAAAAACGTCATAAAATATCTGATGGCCCATTAAAATCCATGTATTATGAACCCTATTTATGGGCTTAGCCCAATGGAAAGCACAACTAGATTTTAGCCTGGCCCATGTATGATGTAGCATATTTTCAACCCAATTCTATTATATCCATTTGCTTTAATATCAAATAATAAATGGGCTAAGTCCATTGCAAAAGCCCATATAGACCCAAACATTGCACCACACCATTTTCAGCCCGTCATATTATTTTCATTTATATTAGTATCAAATAACAAGTGGGCTAAGCCCATATAGCCCAACAATCAAACACAATAATAACCCATATAGCACAAAGGTTACAGTCCAATTAGCATCCAACACAACCCGACAAACATCCAATACAACACAAGATTTAAAACTCAGCTAACAAGATTTACATCACAAGAGTTAATCGAAGAACTCAGTTTGAAGAACCAAGATTTCATAATTTTCCTGCACTCTCTCGAACAATGTTCTGTGCTTCTCTGCTTTGCCTTCCTTTTGAGATAGCCTACAAAAATGAAGAAAATTAAGCACAAGATTTTGCACTTTCCTGGTCAATTAACCATCCAGTGTTGATTATACAGCATATCCAAGCTATCAAGTATCAATTTGCATCAATGAACTGAACTACCAGAGTTAATGAAATCATGGATCTATATCTATATATGCTATGGAGGATTCTTGATCATTAATTTCTCCAAACTTTATTTTCCACTTAGACATCTGCATTACTACTTATCTGGAAAGAGAAGGATGTAGGACCTAACATATACCTCCAACACTATGATCTAAGGGGTCATCAATTATATGAGAATGGTTCAGCCCACCTACAGTTCAACCAAGAAAACATCCAGTAATCGCTAATATTTATCCATACATCATTGTTATTTTTCTTAGGCATGCCAATTGCTACCAAAATCTGTTTCCATTCTCTGTAATGTGCAGCTGTGCTAGTATGAAGAGTGATCACCTAAACCTCTACAACTCCAGCAATATTGTACCATCATATATTTGTATTGTTGAAAAAGAATGTGAAAATCTATTGGGCTGGATATTGATTTATCGCAAGGTGCAGAATAATCTGGAGTGGGCAAAGCACAACAAGAGGAAATAATCTTACCAGCTGACCAACCGCAGTTCCAGCCACTGCAGGATATTGATTTATCAGTGATAGATCAATTGCAAAGAGAAGAATGGTCTTGCAATGCAGATCTATGAAAAGCAAAAATAGCTTGTTGGTTGCCTGCCCACAAGGGAAAAAATTAGGACAAGTGCAGAACACGTATCATCTCCAGTAAAAGACAAGTGCAGAGAGGAAGTAAGATCGACATCTTTGGTTCACTAACCACAAGGGTTAACAAAGAAAGAGTGCGTATGTTCTTATGAAAAAAATGAACAAGCAACATAATTAGTACCTGCTCGCATTAGTAACTCAAAATTTCAAAAAATGTGTGTAGTAATTCGATATCGTTAAAATTGATATAGTGCAATCATCACTTACCATTTTCCATACAACAGACCATATATACAGAACAACTCAACAGTGCGAAAAAGGTAAATCCTCATATCAGATTTCAGTCATATATAAAACAATCATCATTGGCCATTTCCTATACAGTGCATATAACAGAGCAATGCAACAATGGTAAAGAACCAAAGGAGTATCTGCTCAGATAAAAGTAACATCATTGGAAATTTTTTACTGAGAAGAACAAGTGCATTGGGCATTTCTTCTTGACAAGTACAAACCCGCGACTCCATTATCGTCTTGAATACCCCATAGCCCCACACACTCATATGGAAATCAGATAACCACACTTATTCCCAAAGCTTAATTTCTCATGACAATTGCAATATAACAATGAAATGAGTGAATATGTGGAAAACACCTACCGGATGCCAGGACTCGTCCTTCTTGACATGACCAGGGTTTTGGTGGCATGTCCTGTGGCTTATCCTGCAAATCAGTAGCAGATCGTTCAAATTTAGATACCAAAAAATGATTTCATGTAAGCTTCATATTGTTATTAGAACCATTTGTGATGTTACTTGATTAAGGTACAAAAGGTATAGAACAATTTTTTGAAGCAAGCCTGATTATATTGGGCAAATGACAATGAAACTGGAGAATTAATATTGTCTAATTAAGTTTCAGCAACGTGAAACCAACTTGGTTAATGAGATATTTATCGTATTTTTCAGATTCTCAGAATTAAGATGAACATGTCTTAATGAGTACGAACATTAATATTTTTCCAACTACATCTTGATCTAGGTCAACACAAAATAGGTCTAAAGCAACATATTATCACATTTTAAATCAGCAGAACTCAATTTATTTGTAGGTTTCACATAGTTAGGTTAGATTGTTTATTTATGTAGCATAGAGCGTTTCAAATGGAGTCCTTGCTCTGAATCCTTGATTGCAGCAAGAAGTTTGTTATGGACCTTCAAAACAATACATAGTGTAACTTAGCATTTGCATAATAGAATTGGTAAAGTACATATTACAAAATTACCGAATACTATGATACATGGTCTGAAATATCCAAAAAAAAGCCCACTGTTTTCTCTTAATATTTTTTTTATATTATCCTCTGAAGTTATTATTTTATATGAGTACCTAATTAGATATTCTCATCTCAGAATTGCAAAAGGCAGATGTTAAGCATCTCTTCTATAGGTATTAAGCAAAATGCAATGATAATTTGCCGGAACCGTATCCTCTAACATTACACACAAATGTCACGGTGTGACATTCGTTTGATCCACACCATCCATTTCTAAATCAACGGTCATAGATTATTTGGCATGCAATTAATCAAACTAATTAGTAGATTATGTAGTTAAACAAATTCCCGTAGACCAAATATATTATCAAGGAGGCAAATATCGCTAAATGCTACAGGAATCGGCAAGTAACTAGCACATGACGATAACTAGGTTTAACTTACCTGTTAGACGCAATGATTAGCATATGAACCTGTTAAGGAATGAATCTCGTGCATCAATTTTCTTTGTGTTGCCACATCTTCCATAAGAAAAAGACAATTCTCTTAATCTACAAGTTGGTGGGCTCATGTTAATGAACATGAAGGGATTACTTTAGTGCTAAAAAAATTTCCTACTCATTAAGTATGGTAATGTTTAACTACATAATTTGCTAATTAATTTGATTACTTGTATGCAAATTAATCTATAGCCATTGATTTAGTTTGGATGGCCTGGATTCAAGAATGTCACACCGTGACATTAGTGTGTAATGTCAGAGGATACGGTTCCTAATTTGCCTGTCTATACCCTATATTACTATATGCAATGCCCCAATTTGATTAATAGTGTAGAAAGGCACACAAACTCTCGGAAAATGTGATTATGCCTTTTTAACTTTGTGACAAACGAGGAAATTCTTGCAAAATAAAGAACCACAAGATATGATCATACTCTGGAATGAGAGCTCTGTATCCTTCACCAATTTGGGAAATGTGGACAGCATGACTCTTGATCTCATAGTCAACCCCCCACCACTCTCGCCAGGCCGAGGGCGACGGGCGGCAGGACGCGGGCACGAAGGACTGCCGGCGACGCGGCCACGCCGCAGACGGAAGCTGCCGCCTGGCCGCCTCGCCGCACGCCCGCCTCGGCGCCTCGCCGCCGCCTGCCCGCCTCGGCGCCTAGCCGCCGCCCGGACGCCACCACCGCACCGCCGCTACTTGTCGAGCTCCTTCGTAGGACGGCGGATCCGCCACCCCCCCCCACCCCCCCCCCCCCCCCCCCCCCCGAGGACGGCGCCGCCAGATCCGCTGACGCGCATGGGAGGTCAGGGAAGGAAGGCCGCCGTCGGTGCCGAGCCCACCGCTGTCGCGCTGGGGAAGGGAGGCTGCCGCCGCCGGTGCCGAGCCCGCACCTCCCATCCTTGCCGTCAGTGAGAGAGAGAGGAGAGGAGGAAAGAGTGAGAGGCTGAGAGGAGAGGAGAGGATAAGGATGGTGTGTAAGTTAAAATATCAGGAGAGGAGGGGAGAGAGAAGAGACGGAAAAATTTGAAGCGAGGAGGAGGGGAAAAAATAATTTCAAAATATTAAAACTTCGAATCGAATTTTATCAAACTAATGAACTCATATAAAAAAGTTATCAAAAACAAAGTTGTATAACTCATTGAGATCTACCAATTTTCTTTTGGTCATTTCTCCATCCGAGTTTAATTGAACTATATAAAATTTGAATTTTAAAATATAAGAAATTTAAATATTTTTTCGTCGTTGTAAATGATTTTAAATGGGAAAGTTGTCAACTTTGTTGTTGAGAATTTTTTCATTTGAAATTATTTACTACCTGAAAATTTATTTTAATTGAGAGGAGGGAGCCAAAATAGACTTCTCGGCGAGGGAGGAGCAAAAGTGTTGGGCCGAAGGCTTAAAGAGGGAGGAGGGGAATGGCAAGCCGGCCCGAGGAGGGAGAGAGAGGCTGTGGGCTGAGGAGGGAGAAAGTAACACTTGGGCCGAAAAAGGCCCAAGGAGAGAGAGAGGGATTTTTAATTTGTTTTCTATTTATTTTAACAGGTTAAATGGACTTTCTGGTATTAAAATTAGTTATTGAGCTCTGAAAATTTACAGAAAATTTTAGAGAATAATTTAGAATATGTAGAATATTAAAAAATATTTTCGGCCATGATTTTGAAAGGAAAATTTTAGTTTCCTCATTAATTCACTTGATTAAATTGTTTCACCTTTTAATATAATTTTTCTAGAAATACATTAAATAAATCTATGACGTTTGATTTTTGCCGCTTATGAAAAATTAATATTCGTCACAATGTCTCCATTGAAATACTTCATGACGATTTCTAGTTGGTATTAACGACGACCACCTTATTTTCATCACTAAGCCACCCCATCTCATACTAATCGTCATAAAATGGAATGTGCTAATGACGAATAGCTCCAATGTCACGAGGAATTCGTTACAGAAGGTCATATTTCTTGTAGTGTTATCTGGTGTTTCCGAAAACTAGGAAGGAAGCCCGCACAAATGCACGGGCAATTTATGTATTGTTTATAAAAAGAATATTAAGAAAAGTCATATATGAACAATAGATTACCTTATAATCGTAAAAGAAGAAGTATTTATATCGGGAAAAAGACCATAAACTTTGGCATACTAAATGATAATATCTACCACATTCAGACAAAAAAACATTTTGTTTCAGTTATATGCAAACTCACCTATCACCATCCTTCACAAACATATCAGTTAATATATTTTTTGTTTTATTTTTTTTAATTATACATCTAATTCACCTATACATGTTCAGGGGTAATGTACGATGGAATAATCTATATTGTCAAAATTATTTGTGCTAATTATTAACACTATTTAAAATAAGAATGACATAATTAAAAGGTATATAAAGTGGTTCCTTGTGACATTTTCAATGGTACGTATGCATGTTTTTCTCTTGCGTATAGTAGTCTCTCGTATGTACTTTTTCCTTTTTTTGGACAAATATTTTTCTCTCATGGGTAGGTGTACGTACGTGTATTTAACTATTTATATGATGGGTGTATGCGTTTATATATACGACCATGATTGCCCTTTGCACCAATCATAAAAAATACTTTCAAGAAATTTGGTGAAATGGCTGAAGCGGTGTTGCGGTGGCGTGACTTCTTCGAGAACCTCGCTAGGAGTGGTCGCTATACGTATGAACAATTTAAGGAAAACCTTAGAGCTGCAAAGAAAGAAAAACAAAACTACTCAATGGGACCGATTATATACACACTCTTTTTCTTCTTCTTCTTTTGACATCTCTTGTGTATGCATGTACATAGAGAAGGATTAGCCCATTTTTAGGAGCGAGGGATTATTTGAATAGATACAATATAATGGTTGAAAATAATAGATCACCGATTTAAGTGTAAATCTATAGTTACTCATAGTCACAATGTACTTGTAGTCAACTACTTGATGACGCATATGCTTATTGGATATTAGCTAATTATTAGATGCACTATGCACACGGATATGCCTCGTAAGCATGGGACTTGGCAATTGGTGGCCTAGTTTGTATATAGAACTTATATACATGGGCATTAGTAGCGACATCACATAGATATATTTGCCTATTCCAAATTGTCCAAATTGAAAATGTATATTATGTACTACATATTAAGCGTTGTAGTACATATATAAATAATACATTTAATATTCAGTTCTAAAATATCTATCGAATTGGCTACTCCCTTATTTATGATGAGCATATTTCTCGAACCACTAACGGTACGTGTTTTACAAATAATTTCTACATAAAAGTTCTTTAAAAAATCAAATAAATTCACTTTTCTTGTTTATAATATTTAATGCTGAATTGATCTTGTGCTGTTTAGCATGCCCTAGATAAGCTTATCCAATGAGCTAGATCGAATAAAGCCTAAGTAGATGATAAATATATTGACATGGTGTGAAAAGAATATATCTGATAATTAATTTTCTAATAATATATGAATAAAGAAACACATAATATATGAACATACATTCATGATAAATTTGGTAATGTCATTTTGACATATCGATATTTTTAGACTTAAAGCAAATAATTAATATGGATTTAAATTAGTTTGGTTCTCATCTAATCTAAGTGAGAAAGAAAAAGAATGGAAAAAGTAGTAGGGTGGGGATACGTACGTACACGTACACGGAGCGATGTGGGGGTTTTCAAGAGATAATAAATTGATTTGTTAATTTTTTTCAGATATATTTAATAGTTAAAAATAATGGATCCACCAGATTAAATAAAACCCGATGGTTAGTTGTTTTGTTTTTTCTTAGAATATTGAGGATTTGTTAAAGCGTCACGTGGTGACCTAGGAGCGTTCGTAGGAGTTCACGTGGCAATTTAGAGGATCTTTTTAGTAGGACTTAAATTATTAGTTGGTCTTTCATCAATACAAGTGAGAAAGAAAAAAAAAAAAGAAGTAGGGATGGGGGATACGTACGCCACATACATACAGGAACGTGGAGAGAGGTGTCACGGAACGATGTGCGGGGTTTATAAGAGATAAATTGATTTGGTTATATTTTGAAATAGATCTAATAGTTAAAAATAATGGGTCTATCAAATTAAATAAAAATTGACAGCAAGATGTTTTGTTTTTCTCTTATAATTTTTACGATTTATTAAGACGCCACGTGGCAACGTAGGAGCGTTTGTAGGAGTGCCACGTGACGGTTTATGAGTGTTTATAGAAAGTTTAATGGAATTTTAGTATATAATAATAGATAGATAGATTTGAAAAATATCATAGTAGAAATACGGTAGTTGCAACATTCAATCTTAAGTGAGAATAACATACGAGATCTGAACCCACCTGTCAATGGTACAAAACTATATATATAGCGTGGTATTTTTCATCTCCATAATCTTATCGTCCTTGTTGGAGGCATGTCACGAGGGCCTTTGACTAGACCTGCCGAAACCATCCAACCAACGAGGAATCAAGCCAGGGGCGTGGGCTTCGACCAAGGCGAAGATACATGGCGAAAGCTAGGTGGCGAAACATGTAGGCGAAGACCAAAGTCCCAAGTTCAAGCTTCGCATTCTAGAAGAATGCATGGGCGAAAGGCACATGGCGAAGGTTATGTGGCGAAGCGCAAAGGCTTCGCCCAGGCTGGAGTCTATGCAAAGGAGGAAGAATAGAGGGCTGTCAGGCCATGGGGACCCCGTCCTAGTTGGCCCATTAGAGCCCATAAATGTAAAAGACACTGTGTGCCCATGCTAATGTCCCTATCATAAGGGTATCCATGTAAATTCTCCTATACAATTCAAACCCTAGAAGGTGTAGGCCTATACTAAGGCTATAAATAGCCCCCTAGGGCCATGTAATGGGGGATCCCAAAAATTTTATCAAGTCAATATATTACTTTACTGTTCAAAGCATCCAAGTTCCATATTCTTCGACGTGACGCAGTTATCATTCGACAACAGCTGGCGTCGTCCATGGGGATCCCAGAGCGAAACCACATATGCCACCTAAGAAGGTCGTAAAAGAGAGAGTTGTGCGTCGGCGAAAGGAAGGCAAGGGCGAAGAGGAAATGGCCGGCGAAGAAGGAGCAGAGCATTCGGCCCGTCTATGGTGGGGGCGTCCCATCGTAGGGGGCAATGCAAGCAGTATAGCCTTTGGCCTCTGCGGGGGCGCTGACCGCACCGGCACCAGCCAAGGCAGCGGCTTCGACTCCACAGGCCGTGACTCAGATGGCATGCAGCGGCGAAGGCTACTTCGACGTCCGTCGTCGGCCAGCTCCAAGCTTCGACAACCGTTGTCGGCAAGCCCCAAGCGGCTCCTTCGACACAACAAACGACGAGCATGACCTAGGAGGCCATCGACCTCGAAGCTCAAGCCAAAGTCGACATGGGGGCGATGCGTCAAAACATGAACAAGCTACAAGACATGCTTCGACAGATGCAAGAAGAACATCAGGCATACGAAGCGGCGAAGCAAGTCAAGCCAGCACCATCGGCCCCCCATTCGGCTTCTGCAACAGTGGTCACCACTCAAGCTTTCGGCCAGGCTGCACAACTTCATGCTCCACAAGCCTCGACTATATCCGGACAGTCCTATCAAGCTCCGATGTACGTCGCGAAGACCCTACCGGCTGTCACGGTGTGACCGCCCCCTCACACCTTCACGGCACCCATTCGGCTAGCAACAACACAAGCGCCATCGACATAGCAAGTCCAGGCATAGCGTGCAGTCATGGAAGCAGCTTCGGCCTCACAAGCTCAGTCCCAAGCTTTCCTTCTGAAAGTGTCAATTAGGCCTAGAGGGGAGCGGGTGAATAGGCTAATTCAAAAATCAATCTAAAAGCGGAAGCAGTAATTTTCGGATATTTCCGAAATTTTCGGATATATCCGAAAATTTTCGGAGTCAGCACAACTAGCAAAGTAAATCCCAGATCTAGTTGCCTACAACAATAATATGCTAGCACAAACAGCAACTAGACCTATGGCGGCTCAAACAAGTAAAGCTAGTGGAGAGGGAGAAAGTAAAGTCACCGAAGATGAAGCTCATGAAATTGTTCCTGAAGTTCGTATACTTGAGGGGATTCTACTCTCCGTTGAGGAGCTCACTAAGAGCCGGGTCTTAGCTGACCCTTTCCTCAAGAGGTTGCACTAAGCACTCCTCCTTCCACTAAGGGTATCTCTTCCCTTTCGGAGGTGAGATCCGACCTTCACAAACTTCTCCCGACCAACCACAAGTAGATCGGTGGCTCGGGAGTGACACCTAGCCGCCTAGGAGTCCTCAACCTCCAAGAGTAACAAATGAAGCAAAAAACTCCCGGAGATGATACAAGTGCTCACAAATCTTCACAAAGTCAACAATAAGCACTCACACAAACTCGAATCCACAACTCTCACACACACACCAAATCCGAATCGAACACGGGTGAGAGGGGAAATAAGAAAGCAAGGCTCAAAAGTGCTAGAGAGAGAGCAAGCCAAGGGCACAAATAATTGCAATAGAACCAGCAGCCCTCACAAGTGAGGGGAGGGGGCTATTTATAGCCACAGCCCAAATTCTGCCCGTTATACACAATAATTGAGATTTTCGGATATTCCGAATGATTTTCGGACATGTCCGAAAATTCTAGCTCACCACCAACAGCAAAGTCAACAAGAGATTTTTCGGACATTCCGAAAACTTTTCGGACAAGTAGAAAAATTTCCAAAACCAAAAACACCATTCTGGATGTTTTCGGAAAAGTCTGAAAATTGATTTCGGACAAGTCCGAAAAAACACAGAAGCGTTTTTGACTTTGCTGAAGTTTCCGGAAACTCCGAAAATCGATTTAGGAAAAGTCCGAAAAGTCCAAAAATGTCTTTCGGACATATCCAAAAATTTCCAGAAGCCAAAATTGGTTCTGTGCATTTTTGGAAACTCCGAAAATGTCTTTCGGACATATCCGAAAATTTGCAGAAGCGAAAATTGGTTCTGTGCATTTTCGGAAAGTCCGAAAATTTCCAGAACACATCAAACTAAGGAGAAACGCTTTTAAAAATTGATGTTGAGCACTTTGATCACTACTCATATGTCAATGCATCATCCCTCTTAATAGTGCGGCATTCCTATTGACTCAACAAAATGAAAAGGTACAATATACCATTTGCTCATTTGCCGCATCACATCTCATCAACGTATTTGGCGGGAAATGCATTATGCTAACTCATTGAGGACATAACAACCTTCACATTTGCTTAAAAAAATGTTTGTCCTCTCTAATCGCATTGTAATTAATCACCAAAATCATTAGGGGCCTAGATTCACTTTCAATCTCCCTGTTTTTGGTGATTGATGACAATATGATTAGAACACAAGAGAGGATGAATATAATCTAAGGTTTTTGGTACAAAGGTTTAGTGAAAGCTCCCCCTAAGAGTGTGCATAAAAGCAAGTGGAGAGTTCCCCCTAAATCTTTGCATCCACATTGAACCTCACAAGAGAACAAATATATCACATATGCTCATCACATCCAACACATCACATGCATAAGAATAATTACATCTCATCACAAGCACCATATAAATAGGATAGGGCATTGCACCACATTAAACATAATAAGATCCATTACATTTCAAGCATCCATAATTAAACAATAAAGTCTTACAAAGCATTAAACTTAACTTAGCAACCACACATAGTCTCATACAAATAACAACCAAATGTGCTTGACCATAAAGACATGAAAGATATGATAGATAATCTCCCCGTTTGGCAACAAGACACCAAAAAGAGAGGACGATGCGGCGACGACTCAAGCGAAGGGCACCTGAGGAGAATCCTCTGGAGGTGGTGGAGGAGGACAGCCATAGCCATGGCCATAACCGAAGAAGTCAAAGTCAGGAGGCAACCCAGCAAATGGATCCTCAATCTCTTCATCCTCTGGCTCATCGGGCTCGGCCTCAAAACCTAGAGGGGAAGGAGGGATATCGATGTGGTGATCCTCATAGTACCTTGCCTTGAGGAACTTGACGTCGCGAGCCGTTTTCTTTGCCGAATTCTCCAATCGGCGGTTCTTTTTGGCCTCCGCGGAGCAAAGACCAAAAAGACTCCGCAAAATGCGGAATAAGGGAGACGGCTCACGACGGCGCTCAGGAGGCGGCTAAGAGGAAGAGGAGGGGATGTCCCGAGGAGCCGAGGAGCGGGGGGCCTTAATAAGGCGCAAGTGGAGCTGGGAATGGGGCACGTCATGGCGAAACTAAAGCTGAGTGACAGTCTCGATCATCCGCATAATGTGAGGAGCATAGACCAACCCCTTCTTGTACTGAATGGAAGCCATGCGGATCTCCTCCCACACAAAGTGATAAACATGAAAGCGATGAGGAGGGGGATCAAACCTGAGAAGCACGGTCCTAGAGAGGTGGTTAATGCTGCTAGCATCACCATCCTTAGGCACAATGGACCGGCGAAACATCCGGTTCAAGTAGGCAAAGTACGGCTTGAGACCGTCGACCTTGCCCAACACCACATCACCGCCGGATCCCTCTCGGGTGTATGAATGCGGAGAGGACCAATGGGGACATTGGGATGGTGCGGCGGCGTTTGCGGTTGACGAGAGGAGCCCTCACCATCCCCACCACCACCAAAAGCTTGAGTAGACCGCCGAGGAGGAAGATTGCTATCCCGAGCCACCCGCGCATCCTGAGGAACCGCATCCTCTCCACCGGACCAATCACTGTCCGAATCATCATGAGAGGATGGAGTGGGAGAGCGGTCCCTCGGGCGCTTGGACTTGTGGGAGGTTTGCTTGCGGGGAGGCATCCTTCAAACACAAGAGATACAAGGGATCAGGGAATGGAAGCCAAGGAAGCAAGAAACAAGTGAGTGAAGGCAAGAATCGTGCAAATCCGAAGTGATAGGGGTCGGCCAGGGATTTTCGGACATATCTGAAAATTTTCAGATAAGTCCAAAAATTCCGGCCGAACCCTATAACTCAGACGCCGCACAAATCTACCAACAAAAACTTGTGAAATTGAATCTGTAGGTCCTATGGCACTAGGGAAACATCTCCACCAAAGGAAATTGCAAGATAAAACTTGAGAAATCAAAGGATTTGATTTTAGGGCGAATACCTCAAGAACGCGAAGAACACTTAAAGAACACGGTGAAGATCGACAATGTAGGCCTCAAGAAGTCCCCCAAACACGCTCCCACGAGGTTGGAGAGGAGGGGAGCCACGGGAGGTCGTCGGAGAGGAGGGGGTCGCCAGAGGGGAGGGAGGAGGGAGTCAATCCCGTGGGGAAAAAGAGTGGAAAGGAGAGAGAAGGGAGTCCACGGGGTGATATATAAAGACCCCGAAATTTTCGGAAATTTTCGGATAAGTCCGAACAGATCCAGAAGGGTTGCGCACGGTTCTGATGATTTTAGGATATATCCGAAAATTTTTCGGAAAGTCCAAAAATTTTTCAGAAAATCCGAAAATTCCTGGAAAACACAGTTTTGCAAGGGGATTTCGCCGGGAATTTTGATGAAACTATTTTGGAAACATTTGAAAGGAATTTTGCAAGGGACAAGCACCGGGAAATTTTTTTGTCAACAACACATTTCACAAAAATTTTTGATAGGATTTAGGAATGGAGGGATGATCGAGCACAAGAGGCTCCATTTGAACTTGTGACTAGCACACAATCAATCACACAAAACAATAGCCACAAGTCAAATGGACGATCCGAGGGATCAAAAGAGAGGGAATAACCATGAGACAAGATAATTCACTCTTGAGAGAGGAAATGTGTGAATCTATTTCAAGTTGTGCTAGGACCAAAATTCATTGAAAAATGAGATCCCCATACACATAGATTCAAGTTCTCCACAAAATTGACTAGTGTCTATCCATGAGTTGAATGACCATGAGTTGCAAACCTATTCTACCAAGGAAACATGCATGCAATAGATCAAGCCACATTCCGAGAATCCAATATATTTAATTTACTTCTCAACTCACAAAACCTAGCTTCATCTAAAGGCTTGGTAAAGATATCTGCCAATTGTTTGTCGGTTCTCACATGTTGGATGTCTATGTCGCCTCTTGTGGAATGATCTCTCAAGAAATGGTGGCGAATATCGATATGTTTGGTTCGAGAGTGTTGGACGGGGTTGTTGGCTATCTTAATGGCGCTCTCATTGTCACATAGGAGTGGGATTTTGGATACATTGAGGCCATAGTCTCTCAAGGTTTACTTCATCCAAAGAAGTTGAGCACAACAACTCCCCGCCGAAACATATTCCGCTTCGGCGGTGGATAGGGCGACGGAGTTTTGCTTCTTGGAAGACCAAGAAACAAGGGACCTAGCCAAGAATTGGCAAGTACCCGATGTGCTTTTCCTATCCACTTTGCACCCGGCATAATCTGCATCGGCATAGCCAATGAGATCAAACCTCGCTCCCTTAGGATACCAAAGACCAAGGTTAGGAGTGTGCACTAAATATCTAAGAATTCTCTTCACGGCCACAAGGTGACACTCCTTCGGAGCGGCTTGAAATCTTGCACACATGGACACACTAAGCATAATATCGGGCCTAGATGCACAAAGGTAAAGAAGTGAGCCAATGATGGAATGGTATACCTTTTGATCGACGTCTTTACCTTGCTCGTTGAGGTCGAGGTGGCCATTTGATGGCATGGGAGTGTGGATTGGCTTGGCATTCTCCATCCCAAACTTCTTGAGCATGTCCTTCAAATACTTTGTTTGGCAAATGAAGGTTCCTTCCTTGAGTTGCTTGATTTGAAGGCCGAGGAAGAACTTCAATTCACCCATCATGGACATCTCAAAACGTTTGGTCATCATCCTACTAAACTCTTCACTAAACGACTTGTTAGTAGAACCAAATATAATGTCATCGACATATACTTGGCACACAAAAATATCATTATCATGTCTTTTAGTAAAAAGAGTTGAATCGGCTTTCCCGATTTCAAAGCCGTTTTTCACAACAAAATTGCGAAGACACTCATACCAAGCTCTAGAGGCTTGCTTAAGCCCGTAGAGTGCCTTGTGAAGCTTGTACACGTGGTTGGGATACTTCGGATCCTCGAAGCCCAGTGGTTGCTCCACGTATACCAACTCATTGATAGGCCCGTTGAGGAAGGTGCTTTTGACATCCATTTGATATAGCTTAAAATTGAGGTTAGTAGCAAAAGCAAGCAATATGCGAATTGACTCAAGTCTAGCTACCGGCGCAAAAGTTTCACCAAAATCTAATCCTTCGATTTGGGTGAACCCTTGCACCACTAACCTCGCCTTGTTCCTTATTACGACCCCGGCCTCGCCTTGCTTGTTGCGGAAGATCCACTTTGTGCCAATCACATTTTGCCAAGGTCGCTCCACCAAAGTCCATACTTCATTCCAGGTGAAATTGTTCAACTCCTCTTGCATCGCCATCACCCAAGCCGGATCATTAAGAGCTTTTTCCACCCTTAGAGGTTCAAGAGAAGACACAAACGAGTAATGCTCACAAAAATTTGCAATACGAGAACAAGTGGATACTCCCTTGTTGATGTCTCCTAAGATGTTGTCGGTGGGATGATCTCTTTGGATACTTTGGTGGATCCTTGGGCGAGCTAAGTTGATCGGTGAGGGTGGCACTTGCTCGCCTTCTTCACTTTGATCCAAGCTTGAGGTAGAGGGATCGTCGGTTTGGGTTGATGTAGGTGGCTCCACTTGTGTTGAGGAAGACGCCCCTTGTTGTGGCTCCCTAGGACGTACGTCCCCAAGAGCCAACCTTTTGATTGCTTCGCTCAGGTCCTCCTCTTCACCTAACACATGTGAGTCAACTTGCTCTACTTGAGAGCCATTAGTTTCGCCAAATGTCGCATCACACGCGATCTCAACAATATCGGAGGTTTTGTTGAAAACGCGGTATGCGCATTCATTTGACCCATACCCAAGCAAGAATCCCTCATCCACTTTAGGAGCGAACTTAGAGGATCTAGCCTTCTTATTTAGAATGTAATACTTACTACCAAAAACACGAAAGTAAGAGACATTAGGTTTGTTACTAGTAAAAAGCTCATAGGGAGTCTTGTTAAGAAGGCGGTGAAGATAGAGGCGGTTGATGGCGTGGCATGCGGTGTTGACGGCTTTGGCCCAAAACCGGTTTGATGTCTTGTACTCATCCAACATGGTCTCACCATCTCAATGAGAGTCCTATTCTTCCTCTCAGCTACTCCATTTTGTTGAGGTGAATATGGAGCCGAGAACTCGTGCTTGATGCCTTCTTCATCAAGGAAACTCTCGATGCACGTGTTCTTGAACTCCTTGCCGTTGTCGCTTTGAATGTTCTTGATCTTGAGGTTGAACTCGTTTTGTGCTCTTCTTGCAAACTTCTTGAAGATGGCTTGTGTCTCACTCTTGTCATGCAAAAAGAACACCCACGTGAAGCGTGAAAACTCATCAACAATAACAAGACCATATTTGTTACCTCCAATGCTTAGATAAGCAATTGGTCCGAAGAGGTCCATGTGGAGAAGCTCCAATGGTCTTGTAGTGGTCATCACATTCTTGACGGGGTGATGTGCTCCAATTTGTTTGCCGGCTTGACACGCGCTACACACCCTATCTTTCTCAAATTGAACATTTGTTAGGCCAAGGATGTGATCGTGCTTTAGAAGCTTGTGAAGATTCCTCATACCAACATGGGCTAGCCTCTGATGCAAAAGCCACCCCGTGTTGGACTTAGCCACTAAGCATGTCTCATGTTTGGCTTTACTTGAGGAAAAATCCACAAGGTAAAGCTTTCCCTTGAGAACACCCTTGAAGACTACCGAGGAATCATTCCTTCTATAGACGGTCACATCAACATCGGTAAAAAGACAATTGTAACCCATTGAAGATAATTGAGAAACGGACAAAAGATTGTAGTTTAGAGATTTTACCAAGAGAACGTTGGCAATGGAAAGATCATTAGAGATTGCAATCTTACCCAATCCCATAACCTTTCCCTTTCCATCGTCCCTGAAGACTATGTTATCTTGTGAAGTGCCATTTGGATCAAGAGTTGAAAACATTGATTCTTCTCCGGTCATGTAATTGGTGCATCCACTATCAATCACCCAACTTCTTCCACCGGAAACATATTCCTACAAGAGATCAATTTCTAGTTTTAGGTACCCATACTTGCTTGGGTCCTCTCATGTTAGTAACAAGTGCCTTAGGCACCCAAAGTACTCTCTTGATAGAAATATTCTTGCCCCTTGGTCCTACATACTTAGCAACAACACGACCACTAGCATTCTTCCTAAGAACATAAGATGCATCAAAAGAACAATGTGAAGCATAATCACTAGGAAGGATACTTTTGGCCTTAACAAAGTTGCTAAGACCTTGGGGCCTCTTGATCATCACACTCTTGTCCACCTTTCCTTTTGGTGGTGGAACATACCCAAGACCCTCATGGTTGAAGTTGTCCCTTTGATAGCCTAGGTACTCCTTTAGGGCCTTACTACCCATATGACACTTAAGTAGGCCATTGTGAAGGAGTCCCATAAGCTTCTCATTTTGCTTTTGCAAAGCACTCAAAGAAATAGAGTTAGTAGCATAAGCTTCAATATCAATATCTTTGCATCTCACACATGGTTCATTGCTTGGGACAATTTTGGAACAAGATGGCTCGCTAGGGAGAGAGACACTATTCTTTAGGGTTTCGAACTTCTCTTCAAGAGAGAGGTATGCTTTGTCCAAGCCATCCACTCTCTCTTGAAATTGAGCGTTCGCCACCTCAAGATTAGCATGAGACTCTTTGGTTTGCTTGTAAAGCCGTACCAAAGCCTCATTTTTCTCTCTCTCCTTAGCAAGCTCACTCTTGAGTTCATGAGACCGCTCTTTCTCACGAATGAGCAAAGCCTCTTGCCTCTCAAGAGTTGCATATTGGTCCTCAATTCTCCCAAGCAACTCACTCAAGTGTGGTAGGGATTCCTTAGTTATGGATTTGAACAATTCGTCATCCATAACCTCATCCTCAACCTCATCCTCCTCATCACTAACAAGATCAACATTAAATGACTTGAGAGGAGAAGGTACCTTGGGCTCCTTTGCCATGAGGCAAATGGGAGCATCCTCATCACTTGAGTAGTCAAAGAGTCTCGGTGGTGATGAAGGCTTGATGGCAAACGTGGCGACTCCTTCTTCATCACTTGAGCTTGACTCGGAGTCGGAGCCGAAGATCATCCTAAGGTGAGCTTGGCCATAATGTTCCCGCTTGCTATGCTTGTGCTTCTCCTTCTTCACATCCTTCTTCTCACCCTTCTTCTTATCTTCCTTGATGTGGGAACCATCCTTGAGGTGGGGGCAATCCGCAATGAAGTTCTAGGGCTCTTTGCACACGTAGCACACTTTTGCGGAGTGTCTTCCACTTGACTTGTTGGAGTAGTGCTTGGAAGAACCTCCCTTGAAGAAGCCGTTCGCCTCATGAACTTGCCGAACTTCTTGACGAAGAGAGCCATCTCTTCATCATCGATCTCCGCCTTGCTCTTGCTCTTCCGGTTCTCTTCTTCTTCTTCTTTTGCCTTCAATGCCAAGTCTTCCTTCTTGATGCTTGTGGTTGAGCTTTGGTTGATGTATTGGATGACATCCTTGGACTCTTGCACGAGCATGTCATGGGCAAGAATACGTCCAAGCAAATCATGAGGTATGAGAGTCTTGTAGTCCAGACACTCACGAATGATGGTCACTAAGGTAGAGTTCCTTCGGGTGATTGCTCGAACCATCTTCTTGACCACAACCTCATCGGTCATGTCCTTGGAACCAAGTCCCTTTATCTCATTGACGATCTTGCTCAACTGGTCGTACATGTCACTTGGGCTCTCACCATCCAACATCACAAATCTCTCAAATTGCCCCTTGAGGATCTCCACCTTGGACTCACGAACACTATCCGTGCCTTCATGCAAGTTCCGAAGCGTGTCCCAAAACACTTTGGCACTCTCAATGCCATCCACACGGTTGAACTCACTTCTACTCAAGGCGCTAAGTATTGCATTAGCGGCTTGAGCATTCTTGTGCTCGTTCTCGTCGTCCTCCTTGTTGGGATCTTCGGGATTCTGCAAAACATAGCCTTTTTCAACTATTCTCCAAATAGATGGGTTAATAGACTTCAAATGCATCTTCATCTTATGCTTCCAAGCGGCATAGTCCGTACCATTGAAGTACAGAGCTTTGCCGCTATAAGTACTCACATAAGATGTAGATGTAGGTGGATAGTCATAAGGAAACGTAGCTCCCTTATCACCATCTTTGCCATCCCCCATTTGGCCCGACATGATCTCTCCAAGCGGTTAATCCTAATTAGGAGATTAGGCTCTGATACCAATTGAAAGTGTCAATTAGGCCTAGAGGGGGGGTGAATAGGCTAATTCAAAAATCAATCTAAAAGCGGAAGCAGTAATTTTCAGATATTTCCGAAATTTTTGGATATATCCGAAAATTTTCGGAGTCAGCACAACTAGCAAAGTAAATCCCAGATCTAGTCGCCTACAACAATAATATGCTAGCACAAACAGCAACTAGACTTATGGCGGCTCAAACAAGCAAAGCTAGTGGAGAGGGAGAAAGTAAAGTCACCGAAGATGAAGCTCACGAAGTTGTTCCCAAAGTTCGAATCCTTGAGGGGATTCTACTCTCCGTTGAGGAGCTCACTAAGAGCCGGGTCTTAGCTAACCATTTCCTCAAGAAGTTGCACTAAGCACTCCTACTTCCACTAAGGGTATCTCTTCCCTTTCGGAGGTGAGATCCGACCTTCACAAACTTCTCCCGACCAACCACAAGTAGATCGGTGGCTCGGGAGTGACACCTAGCTGCCTAGGAGTCCTCAACCTCCAAGAGTAACAAATGAAGCAAAGAACTCCCGGAAATGATGCAAGTGCTCACAAATCTTCACAAAGTCAACAACAAGCACTCACACAAACTCGAATCGACAACTCCCACACACACACCAAATCCGAATCGAACACGGGTGAGAGGGGAAACAAGAAAGTAAGGCTCAAAAGTGCTAGAGAGAGAGCAAGCCAAGGGCATAAATAATTGCAATAGAACCAGCAGCCCTCACAAGTGACGGGAGGGGGCTATTTATAGCCACAGCCCAAATTCTGCCCGTTATGTACAATAATTGAGATTTTTGGATATTTCGAAAGATTTTCGGACATGTCCGAAAATTCCAGCTCAGCACCAACAGCAAAGTCAACGAGAGATTTTTCGGACATTCCGAAAACTTTTCGGACAAGTACGAAAATTTCCAGAACCAAAAACACCGTTCTGGATGTTTTCGGAAAAGTCCGAAAATTGCTTTCGGACAAGTCCGAAAAAACACAGAAGCGTTTTTGACTTTGCTGAAGTTTTTGGAAACTCCGAAAATCGATTTCAGAAAAGTCCGAAAATAAACAGAACCACATTTGCCTTCTCAGTCATTTTCGAAAAGTCCGAAAATGTCTTTCGGACATATCCGAAAATTTGCAGAAGCGAAAATTGGTTCTGTGCATTTTCGGAAAGTCTGAAAATGACTTTCGGAAAACTCCGAAAATTTCCAGAACACATCAAACTGAGGAGAAACACTTTTAAAAATTGATTTTGAGCACTTTGATCACTCCTCATATGTCAATGCATCATCCCTCTTAATAGTGCGGCATTCCTATTGACTCAACAAAAAGAAAAGGTACAATATACCATTTGCTCATTTGCCGCATCACATCTCATCAACGTATTTGGCGGGAAATGCATTACGCTAACTCATTGAGGACATAACAACCTTCACATTTGCTTAAAAAATGTTAGTCCTCTCTAATCACATTGTAATTAATCACCAAAATCATTAGGGGCCTAGATGCACTTGCACTTTCACCTTCAACAGCTCAACCAACCGCACCCAATTCCCAAGTCAACCCCTTCAGCGAATGCTGTCGGGAGCTCAAGTCAAGGTGCTCCGATTTGGCAACCGTCGAACCAGTTCGGCGCAACACCCCATGCAAGCCAAAGCGCCCTGGTCTAGCAGCCATCAAGTCAGTTTAGCACGGCGATCAACCAAGCAAGTCAAGAAGCCATGACCTGGCAGCAAGCACCAAACGTTGAACAGAACATTGCGAATCATGCACCGACAACCAACATCCAAGGGATGATCACATGCTTCGGCCCGGCACAGCAAGCAAGCCATGCGAATCAAGGCACCATGCACTGGGCCCAAGTCCCGCAGTTCGACCCAAGCCAGATAACCCAGGCGGTTTCAGCGGAAATGCAAGGAACACGGTTCGGAACCAGGCCACACCCGAACACAATGGCCCAACCGCATGTACAGGCAATGACCTCCCCATTCGCCACCCCTTACCCAAGCCTGAATTCACCACATCAGGGCGTAATGATGAAAGGCGGAGGTGAAAGAGGATTGCCATTAAGCTGGGGGCTCAAGAACCATCCTATCCCACCTCAGTTCATGTACCCAACCGTTGCAAGGTATTCGGGCGTGTCAGACCCAAGCGAATTCTTATCAATCTATGAGTCAGCAATCGAAGCAGCCCATGGCGATGACAATACCAAGGCGAATGTCACACCCGGAGTTTTCCTTTCCCTTAGGTTCCAAATCACTAATAAATGACTACAAGAATTTGCTTTCGTTAACCAGTAGAAAACCCTAGTTAACAATGCATTTAATAATCGAAATTGTCAGGGAGAATTTTTTTTTTCGAATTCTCTTTGCTCTGAAAATCACTAACATGACTTAAAGAGTAAATTTCATATCATCGGAGTCAATGTTGCTAAGTTAAAAGTGTCAAGATAATTTTCTTCCTTTGCCTTGGATCGTGAATTGTGCCCAATTCACTCCCCTCTCAGTCCGCGGTTTCGTTTTGCATGACGAACTGTATCCGTGCCAGTTCGCAGGACCGTTTCCGTTCTTTTCCTAAAACGGCACCACATTGTTTTTCCTTTTTGGGAAAGTCCTAGTCTCCTTGTTTCCTTTTTCCTCCCCCTCTCCCCAGCCGGCCGAGCGCGCTCCCCCTCCTTCTCTCGCACGCACGCCCCCTCTTCCCCCTATCCGACTTCCTCCCCTCCCTCCTAGTCCTACTCCCTCTAGGAATGGGTGGGAACTGGATTGGAAATGGGAAGCTACCACCGGAAACGGCGGTGGCTGCCCATTTTTTTTAACGCTGGAAACTATTTTCGCAGGTGGACCAATTACACGCCTATGAAAATCAACTATTTTTATAGGCGTTGAGTTGCAGGCATACCGCTTGCCCGCCTGCAAAAACGTGATTGGCCCGTCTGGAAAAACACTTTTTCCAGTAGTGACAACAGTAAATGATTTGTAAATGATGATGTGGCCTCATAGATTTTAAGCTTTACAGTAGTAAATGATTTGTGGAGAGTACCAAATTCTATAGGAAGAAAGGTGCTGCCTCATGCCCATCATCATCACTGGAACACAAGTTCACAATATCACCCTCATCGTCTTCCTTGCCCTTCCTTGCAGCTATTGGTGCTATAGTTTGGCTACATTTTGCTCTGAATGAATCGACAGCAACTAGAGGGCTTGGTGGATTATCATGTTGAATTACAGCTTCTTTGCCCTTCCTTCTAGCTATTGATGTAGATCCTGTGTCTAGTAGGTTAATAGCCAAAGGAAATATATCCTCCACATCGGTATCTCCCTCGCAACGCTCATTTGGATCCTCCTTTTGCCTCTTAATCTCCTTTAACTTCTCCTCCAAATCATTATTGTACAGTTGTAGAAAATCTTCATCATCCGATGATGGATTTGAGCTATCTGACACGGCATCATTTACCAAAACACACAAGTCATCCACCTCTACAATTACATCACCCAAGTTTGTAACCAATTCAGTCTTTGGACCATGCAGAGTGCTTGACTGAGATATACCTTGTCTCTGCATGATGTACAAGTTTGCAACCTTTTCACTCTCAAACTGCTTACACATTTCATCCACTTGCCAATCACTTTCTGTAGCAACCATGCTAGCTACACCCCTCCCATCTTTCTTGTTGTAGTAGATAAAATCACAATCTAAGTAGCCAATGTGTCAACGATCAGTCCAACCAAATTGAAGTAGCAAATGATATCTCTATCCATCTTTTTCTGCGCATGCATCGGGCCATTAACAGTATCATCACAGAACAAATTCAAGGTCCAAATGTCATCCTCCATCCTATCATATCAAGAAAATCACTGATGACTAAAAGCACAATTTAGCCAAAAAAAAATCTGCTGCAACATTGTCTTATCGAACTAAGATTATCGTGGGTTCAGCAACTAAATGGGAAATTTCAAACCCATCATCCATATAGACAATTAGGGTTCGTTTAGCAAGCCAAATCTGCAGTAAATAAATGGGGGGAAAGCAATCATACCTGCTACAAAGTTCAGAACAAGGCTAATCTCCTTCCTCCACGGGTCTCCTTGATCCTTTGTTGTGTATCGATCAAGTTATGTACTATGCTGTTGTCTAGGGCAGAGAAGTGGCGGGAGATGGCCCCAGGTTGGCGCCAATTCTTCGCGCCTAGTGATGATGTGGAGGGGATTCCCGCTTTAAGTATGGATGTCCTCGTTGTGGAAACAGGAGCATAATCTTGGAAACGGCGACAGGAGTAGAAAACGGCGACAGGAGCGGAAAACGGTGAAAAAAAACGGCGCACAAGAGGAGAGTAACGGAATATGGGTGGTATGCAACAATATGCCCCAAAGGGTGGGGTTTTGTGATAAAAATTAGTTAACATGGTTTTGTGATAAAAATTAGTTAACATGTGGTTTTGTGATAGATGTGCCCCAAAACCTGAGGTTTTGTGATATTTACTCTAAAAAGAAAACATGAAATCCCTCAGGGTAGAAGTGGAGCCGTAGAACTTGTACTCAAGCACAGCACGGGATCAGGCGGGGCTCAAGGGTGCAGGACGGCATTGGTGGAAATAGAGGTTGAGCGCTAACGGTGGCGCTTGCGAGGCTCGAGGTCAAGCACAGCGTAGGCTCAGGAGGAGCGCAGCGGCAGCTCTTGCTGGCTTGAGGTCGTGATAGCGCCGATACCAAGAGGACTTGAGTCTCTTTTTTCTTGCGGTGGGGACTCGAGGTTTAATGTGGCATCTGTACTAGTGAGCGGCACTGGCGGGACTCAAATGTTGAGATGATGGCTGTGGAGGTCAAGGTTGCCATCGATGCTTCTAGTGATATGGAGAAGTGATAGGACCCAAGTGTCAAGGTCTTAAAATAATCCTCTCCTTGAAAACTCGCACTCCAAAAATCTCGGACCAAAAATCCGTCCTTGAGATCCTAAAATCCCAAATCAAAATTTCTTTCCAAAATTGAAAATCTGGAATTTGAAATTCCTTCGGAAGTCCTTCATAAATTTCTCTTCATCTCCAATACCAAGATTCTATCAAATTTTCTCTTGAACTCCTTCCCTTGGTCTTTCCCCAAAATGCCCAGAGTTTAGTTTTCAAGTTTGAATTCAAATCCAAATCCAAACTATCAAAACATCCCCCTTGGAAGCTCCTCCTGGAAAATTCGAAAAATGTTACTATTAATATGGGCCATTTCCTCTCCCTCTCTCCCCTCCCGGCCCACGGCCGCCGCCTCCTTCCTCCCTCTCCCTAGGAATAAGTTCACTTTTGGTCCCTCATCTTAACATCGAGTTTGAATTGGATCCCTAAACTACAATACCACAATACCAGAAACATTGACCCTACAACTTTTTTAGAGTGAATTGCACTCAACATTAAATAGTATATCATACGTACAGAAATCATCTAGAAGTAATAGACATGAAGCAATCGTCATAAATAAGGAAATCAACCCGAAACCAACTCCAACACGGAGTTTGCCGGTCAAATCATCGGCCAGGCCAGTCCGACCACACCCATACCTATGGTCTGACTGCAGCTATCAGGCCAGTCTTACCACATCAAAACCTATGGTCTGACCGCTCTTTGAGTGCAAAACAACTTCGTCCAACCACCATAATCAACTCACATGCCAATTGTTTATCGTACAAACATTAATCAAGACATTAATTTCACACAAGGCATATATTTTCCCATCTAATTGTGTCGGTCAATTAATTTTCACATCAAGGATACATGAAGTAAAATTGCTGTCAACTAGACATTATGTAATGTGAGATCAACTCGTTGGATGACATAACTTGTGTATGTACGAGAAAAATATAAACTAATTAGCTATTTATTTTCATGTGGACAATTGCCTGTTTGCCTGTTGTTTATATGATCCCATCAGATCAGTTCCTTACAGTTCACTATTTTCAAGTGGACATAACTTGTGTATCTACAGATCTGTTCACTACATTTCAAGGTAAAGATATACATGAAAAATAAAAAACAATTGTATGAAAAACAGTTTTACTTGGAAAACTCACAAAGCAGAGCAATCATACATTTGAAATGGGTTAAATTATACGTATGTATAAAACAGCTCTGAAGCAGCTACATGCAAGTACTGATCACCTAATTCTTTCCCATATTTGTTTCTGGATTTGTCCAACAGTGACATTTCTTATGTGGCTTATCTTCATAAGATCTTCATCGCATTCATCTGAATCTCTCATTTTCCGGAGCCTCTGTATGAGCTCTTCTGATGCTTCAAGCAAACATAATTTCTCAAGGACTGTAAGGTGCTCAATCCCATGAGGAAGATCCCTCAAATTAGGGCATTCTATGAACAATAAATAATCGAGACTTTGCATTGCGCCATTTTCTATATCAACTTGGTTGAGCTCTGGAGCGCCCCCTACAATTAGAGTTCGAAGGTTTGGAAATGATCCTGCAGAAAATTTCAGCCTCTTCCCTATAAAACCCTTGGTTGATATTTCCAGACAGTATAAACCATGTAACACAAGGAGGCTAGAAAAGGAATCTTCATCAAGCCTGCAGAATGCCAGCCTCAACCGAGTGAGTGTGCTCACATGGGACCAAGATGAAAGAACCTGAGGCATAGATGTTTTTCTAGTATCCCTTCTATGCCAAGCCAAGAAACTGTCATTGGTAAATGGAGTCCTTCCAGATGCAGCACCTCCATCTCACCTGGAGCAGTAATTTCTAGATGAATAAGATGGCTCAGTTTGGTGATAGCAGCACACAAGTCAGCAGAGTATTCACTTTTCACGTTGGCGACACCCAATGTTCTTAGCTCTCTCAATGCTCCAACTTCATGCAGAATCTCTGAGCTCGCTTTAACACATTGAAGAGCCTGCAGTCCTGTCAAGTGTCGTAAACCATTGGGCATCTCGATTCCTCCAAAGGCACCAATTATTTCATGATCTCTGAAAAATGTACCTGCATATAGATATCTCAGCTTCTCAAGCTTTACTACATGCTTTGGTAAATATGATAAATTTGTCTCAAAAGCATCAAGGACTTCTAAGTTTTGCAATCTTCCCAAGGATTCTGGTAGAGTTTCAATGTTTGTATTATGAAGTCCCAAATATCGCAAATTAAACAAGTCAAATACTTCATTAGGAAGCATGTTGATCTGAACATTTTCTAGATCCAATGTTGATAACATAATATGACTCTTGAAAACATGGAGTGCACGTAAATATGTAGCACCGGACCGATCCAGTTGTTCAACATTTTCATTCTGAATTGATAATCGACGGGTGCCTGCTACTAAAACTTTCCTAGATCCATTGTAAATTTGACAGAAGCGTTCTTCATTTGATTTGTTGAGGGCAAGAAGGTGAATAATGTCATGCATTTGGCATTGGCGCAGTCGTCCAAATTCATTCCTCCTCACTACTTGTAGTAGGCTTCTGTTAACAAGTTCATTAAGGTAGCCCTCTGCAACTTGCTCCAATGTTTTGTTTCCTATTTCTTGGATAAATCCAGCTGTTATCCAGTGCCGAATTATCTTTCTCCTATGTATCAAATAGTCTTCGGGGAATATCGTACAATACATCAAACAGTTCTTCAAATTGTATGGGAGATCCTCCAAACTGAGCTTCAAAATATTACTGACATCAAAGATTGCATTGTTAGTAAGTTGAATCTCCAACTGCTTGTACATATTTTCCCATTCAGAGTATGTTAGCTGTTTGCAGGACAGTAAGCGACCAATGCATGCAATGGCAATAGGCAAGCCATTACATTTCTCCACAAACTTTTGTGCTAAATATTTCAGTTCCAATGGGCATGTTTTGTTGTCATTGTTCCAGAATGCCTCCTTGCAAAATAGCTCCCACGAGTGATGTTCATGAAGTGGTTCCAACTGAATTACAGAATTTCTAGTTGCCAGTAGTGCCACTTCATGTATTCTTGATGTGATAATGAATCGAGAGATACAATTAGTAGGAAAAACATGCCTTACTTTGAACCACACATCCACGCCCCAGACATCATCCATTATCACGATATACCTTTTGCCTTGAAGATACCTGCGCATCATCTCGATTAGAAAGTCTTACATTATGAAACGGAGGGAGTATATTACTACAACAATAAAATATACTTACAAATAAATATTATGTCCAAGTAAACTTATGGCCGTTTTCTAAACTTTCAATCAAGAAAAGCTGTGGGCTGTTAGTGGTCCATCAAATACCCGCCCACAATCTATTCAGGTCAATGGTCCAACTGTACAACAAAGGAATATATTATGGGCCAATGTCTGTCAATAGGAAATAAATACATCACCCTGGATCTTAACTCCTTCCCTAGCAACATACAAATAATCACCCTAGCTTCAGATTATTTTAAGAGAAGGCTCAGTTGTGTTATAGTTTTGGTTTTGAAAAGAGAACAACAATAGAAACATTCCAATTGTAACTAGGTAATTTTAAACGATTCAATCGGTTTAGTTTCACCACATAGGTAAATTTCAGAAAGCACAAGATTTAAGCCCTTGTAACAACGCCCCGCAAAAAAAAAAAAAAAAGCCCTTGTAACAACGATAGCATATATAGCGCTGACCTATCAACCTGCGTAGTTAAACAAATGTAGGAGCTACTCAGTTTCATCAGTTGGAATACTGACCTGAGATGGAACCTGGAAGCCGATAACAAAATCGAGCAACGGAATATCAACAATTTGACAGGGTGTGTTGGGTTAGCAGACAAATCAATTTGGTTCATGCGGTGGTAATGCAGGGAGGAACTGCGCGAACAGTAATTTGTCTATGGTGCTACAGTAAATACAGCAGTACTGTAGTGCATGTTTGATTTAAACAGTGCTAAATTTACTGTTTTTGAAAGTACTGTGCGTCTTTTCCTATTTGCTAGTTACTGTAACACTTGGTCCGGAGCCATTGGATGCAGATCGGACAGCACAAAACATAGCTTAATGCACTGTACTGTAGCTTCTTTGCATTTTCTACTCCAATGCAGAGGATCCCGTTCCTTGCCGGAACCGGCATGTATGGTTGTACATTAGTTGTTGAGAAGACATCACACTGATGTTTTAGCTTCTGTTGTCTGTCATTTTAATGTATGCTTATGTATAATATTCCAATCATCGAAGGTTCCATTTTTTGTAATTTGTCATAATGATATTGTATTAGCTGCATGTTGAATTTGTCATGTTGATATTGATATTGCAAATGCCTGCCTGTTCAGAATCATGTCGTGGTTAATAGGTAGTAATTTCAATCACTATTTGCATGTTTGTACTTTGTACTAGATGGTTGATATTCTAAAGTTGAAAAAAAAAGTCTCATAACTACTAATTTCTTAATGACATGTGTCACATGAAGATAATCAGTGTGATTGCGATCTGTTGGAAGGTCCTCACCTAGTAGGACCCAAAAAATCATGATGACTATGGTATTAAGATCCTCACATACTAGAGGGGTTTAGCTGGAAGCTCAAGAGCTAAAGGCTGGAATTAATTTAATTCTGTGATCTTAAAATACGTACTGGTTTGTTCTGTATGCTTCGTGCTGTCACTGCCATTGTCCACCTTCTTCCGTGGTGTCACAATTGTTCTAGATATACTCCCTCTGATGACAAATGAGGTGTTGAGGGTATGAGATTGGCCGGGGATAATTTCAGAAGAAAAATTTAAATAGGGATAAGTAATATATTTATGTACGAATTGAGTAGTACGAATGTTACCATCCATCCAGCTTGCCAAAGTGGTTCCTATCTTATATTACTTGACATCTGACTTGCAGACTTGGAATTTAATATCAAAGACAGCGCAGTGAGGATTTGTTGAGTAGTAATATGGTTCTTGCAGGAAACACGCCAACTGCAATTGCTGGGAGCCTTCCCCTTTGCGTACCGTTGCATTTCTATGCCATCCTCATCTTCCTAGCCATTTTCTAGCTTCGAAATTAAGGAAATATACGACTTTGTCCTGAGACCCTGAGAGGAATTCGCTAGAAACACATCAATGGCAGAGGGTGTTGTGGCCTTGCTGATACTGAAGCTTGGTTTGGCCTTGGGGAGAGAAACTTCAATCTTAGGTGCAAAGAAGCTCTTCCATGAAGCAACTGCTCTTTCACGGCTATTCCAAGGAATCCGCGAAGTCAAGGAGGAGCTGGAGGGCATGCAATCCTTTCTCCGAGGTGCCGAGCGGTTCAAGGACACGGATGAAACCACTGCCAACTTCATCAAGAAGATCCGTGACCTCGCTTTCGAGATCGAGGATATTGTCGATGAGTTCACTTACATGCTGGAGGATAGATCACATGGAGCATTGGCCTCCAAGATCGTAAAGAGAATCAAACATATCAAGGCATGGCGTCATCTCGCATCCAAGCTGGAATACATCAAGCTCAAGATAGAGAGTGCTGATAGGAGAAAGGTGAGGTACGACATGAGAGGAATTTCAAGTGTAGCTGGCAACATCGACGATTGCTCGACATCTTCAGGTAATTTTGCAAGGGAAGAAGATCTTGTGGGGATTGGAAAGAATGGGGAATTGTTGACACATTGGTTGAAAAACAATTTGGAACAGCAAAGAAGCATAATTACTACAGTTTGGGGAATGGGTGGAGTGGGCAAGACAACATTGGTTGCTTATGTTTACTATGCTGTAAGACAGAGTTTGATGCAGCAGGGTGGGTAACTGTCTCTAAAAGTTACCTAATTGAGGACTTACTGAAGCAGATCATCAGAGGATTCATCAACAATGATCCACAGGAGGACTTGTATAACCACATCGATTTTTCTACCATGAGAATCACAAATTTAATTGAGCACATCCGTAATTATCTGCATGGTAAAAGGTATGTCCTAATTCTGGATGATGTTTGGGCTGTGGATGTTTGGTTTAAGATAAGAGCTGCCTTTCCTTCAGATAGCACCGGTCGATTTGTCATTACATCCAGGATACATGAAGTAGCACTGCTTGCGACAGGGAACTGTATAATTCAGTTAGAACCACTTGGACCACGACATTCATGGGAATTATTCTGCAAGGAAGCATTCTGGAAAAATGAAGAAAAAGTTTGCCCACCAGAACTTGAGATTGTGGCTCAAAAGCTTTTGGACAGGTGTAGTGGCCTACCCATTGCAATTGCATGTTTAGGTCGCCTGCTGTCGTTCAAAGAACCAAGCTATGATGTTTGGGAGAATCTTTACAAGGATGTGCAATCGCAGCTGACTAATAATGTGATCCTTGACATCAATGTTGTTCTCAAAGTTAGCTTGGAGGAGCTTCCACATGATCTAAAGAACTGTTTTCTACACTGCACCATGTTTCCAGAGGACTACTTGATGCCAAGAAAGAGGCTAGTGAGGCATTGGCTGACAGCAGGATTCATCAGAGAAACAAGCAACAAAACCATGGAGGATGTTGCAAACGACTATCTGCATAAACTCGTAAACCGAAGCCTATTGCAAGTAGTAGAGAGGAATCGAAATGGAGAAGTGCATACCTGTCGAATGCATGATATTATCCGCATTCTTGGTCTGGCAAAATCAGAAGAGGAATGTTTTTGTAGAGTTTATGATGGCTCCAGGGCCTTTGTAGCAGAGGGTACACGACGTTTATCGATACAGAGTTCAAATGTCAATCAGTTGTCTCAATCCGGTGCACCTCATCTGCGCCACCTCTACATCTTTGGGAGTGGTCTGAGTATTGATTCATTGACACCCTTTCTGAAATCTTTCAATTTGTTGTCATCTTTGGATTTGCAAGGGGTAAATATGAAGAGCTTGCCACATGTGGTCTTCAAACTGTACAACCTAAGATTTTTAGGTCTTAGAGATACTTACATCGAAATTATCCCACGATCGATTGGAAGACTTCGACACTTGGAATTCCTAGATGCTTGGAATACTAAACTGACGACCTTGCCTGAGGACATTGTGCAACTTCAGAAATTGCGATATCTAAATGTATATACTATTCCTGAAGAAGCAGATCGGAAGGTTGTGTTTTTCGGTGGAATCAGGGTTCCTACTGGAATAGTACAGTTGACAAGCTTGCAAACGCTGCAACTGGTTGAAGCAAACACCGAAACTGTACGCCATCTTGGATCTTTGACACAGTTGAGGTCTTTTGCTGTCAGCAAAGTGAGAAACGAACACTGTGTCGACTTGTGCAATGCTATCATGAAAATGAGACATCTTGTTCATCTAGAAATTACGGGAATAGATGAGAAGGAAATCTTACTGCTGGAAGCACTTCGTTTACCTCCTAGTCTTTCAAAGCTAAGCTTAGGTGGACAGCTTTGTGGAAAATCATTGTCTCACCTTATTTTTTCTCTTAAGAGAACCAATAACCTCACTAGGTTGACCCTAATCTTTTCTAAACTCAGGGATGACTCATTTAGCTGTCTGCTGAACTTGCACAGTTTGTACGTACTTCATCTTTTCAAAGCCTATGAAGGCAAAACACTGTACTTCGATGCAACATCATTTCCAAAACTCAAGCGCTTGTCAATATGGGATGCTCCCTGGCTGAACAAAGTTGACATAGAACAAGGTGCTATGCCAAATCTGGTTAAGCTAGTCCTCAGAGACATTCCAAAATTGAAGACCCTTCCTACTGGCATTGAGCATCTCAGACTACTTGAGGAGTTAGAGCTCCGAGATACTTCAGAGGATCTTATAGATAAGCTTCGGCAAAAAGAACCACCCATTGGATGTGAAGCTCCTAAGAGGATCGATCATATCAAAAGGGTAAGTATTTATGGCACCCAAAAGAATGTGAAGGAAAATATTGGGAGATTGCAGATCAGCAACGAACAAGTATTGGAAGAACCTTCCTCAACTCAACTGGCAAATATTCACTTGTAAACTTGCATGTTCTTATTTCTGCCTGTAATTTTTAGGTTGCCATTTGGATTACACCAAAATTCATTGCCATTGTAAACTGTTTTTTGGTATTATGCAATCAAACAACAGGTTACCATTGTCATGTGATGTAGATGGTTGCATTGACCAGATCAACAATTGCACTCTCCGTCCTACATACACTAGATCCAGCATAATTGATCACGGTAATGAGGGGAAATAAGCATGTTTGCACTAGTGAATTGCACAATCTTCTATAGAACAGAACTACAGAAGCAATTTATCGCGAGCAATCAAAAAACCAAACAACAGGGCTAGTGCATTTTGTCTTCCAGGTGATCAATCTTTTGTTGTTGTTGTGTGATCTTAGTAGTACTAATTAATTAACAGAACTGTGTTCATGTTTCTCCGAGCATAATGCCAAATCCAGACAATACTATTCTTCTCAAATTAAAGCAATGTGCATAAAAATAAAGTTCACAGCTCAATCCATGCTAGCACATGGGGCGACATCTTTTAAAAAATTAACAGTGGTCAGATGTCATGTAGGAAGTATTCTGACTGTGCCTATTATCAAGTATTAAGTTTTTGATCTCATTGACGCACAGTAGTGTTCCCTTCTGCAAACATCAGTTGTTCAGAAATGCCATGAGATTTCCAAATAAACCATCAATTGTTCTGTGGCATTGTGGCAAACAGGCAGCAACTACTGTCGCACTAGTGCACCCTATCTGCTTAACTTCAGAATAGGTGCTACAAATGCATTAAAAATTAGTACAAATAAGTTCCAATAAATCTGCTAACCTGATTAGCATCGGCCGGCGAATAATAGGTTGGCGCTTGTGCAGCATCTGTCATTCGGGAGAAAGGAAGCAGGTGCCGAATCTGCTTGAATCCGGCAGCGAGCGGCTAAGGGCCAAGAGCTGTGGCCTCGTCGCCACTTCACCTCGATTACCCCCATTGAGAGGATGGATGTACAGGCCAAATTGCATGCGGTTTTGTCGAAACAAGATTTCGGCAATAGTAAAAGGGGTGGCTATCAAGCTGGAAAAGTGGACTGGCTTAGAGACAAGGAATTTTATACAGGTTCAGGCCTTCTTAATAAGAAGTAATACCCTACTCCTGTCCGGGGATTGATCCGCCGAGTGTATTATTGATCGTATGATCTGGGAGAAAAATCGTGCCCCAAAAGGCACCCGGACCCCTCCTTATATAGGGGAAGGGGTCCGTGTTACAAAGTACAGCCCATATCCCTAACGGAATAAGTAGTTACAGATATGATACAGTCGTAACCGACTAGGATTCCGGATATTTCCTTGACATGTAAGTTTGGAATTTAGCCCGAGTCCCTTTAAAGATATTCTATCTATACATGGTACCCCATACCCAGTCGGATATACATGCCGTGTAGGTATGGGGTATCCATAATCTCCACAGTAGCCCCCGAGACCTTTACAGTCGACGAAATAGTCTTCTCTCGTAATTCAAAACGATAATCCGAGTGCTTCAACTTCCTCTGCCTTGGTCTTCCGAGTACTAAAATCAAAAACTGTGAAGGTCTGAAAATAGAAAAAATCAGATGCATCGACTAGATGCACCTAATTAGGTGTAGCCCCCGACTATGTGATTAGTTGAGAAACTAAACATATGGTCAAAGTGCAGCCAATATTCATCTGAGTGGTTTTACAACCGAATCATCCAAAGTATCATATAGCGAAACATATGCGACGTTTAATAAAACATCCAGCCAACTGCTTTAGCTTTGATACATAAAAAAGGAGATATAAAGAGGCCCGAGTGAAAAACACTCTAAAGGTCTATAATCAACACACATGATAAGAATCCGAGTAAAAACTCTCAAGAAGATCCATCAAATGTGGTATAAAACACGACAAATGATGAGTCTAAATAGCCTAAGCTATAACTCACGTCATGGTCAAAATAAGCATATAACATGCCAGGAGAACGACTATTCAAAACCAGTCATCTCAACAAAACCCAAACAGCTTTGTAGCCCAAGAAGGCCTACGGAATTAGCTCTGTTGGGCACCTTTTTATGTGCATTGTAGTAATTCCAAAGAATTATCTAACTGCGTCAAAAAGGATTTTAACAGCATTGGGCTGTACTGTCATGAGCAAATGTTGCCGAGGCAAAAACAAATGCCTAAGTCCCTAAGGATCACAACTTAGCCACACCGATAGCAAAAATGGGCTGAATACTGTTTAGGCCCAAGCCCATTAGTACTCCCGATACCCTAGCGAAATAAACACTGGAGACGAGGCCTCGTTTCGTCTTCCCCGCCGAAACTCTTGCCACTTTCCCCACTCACTGCTACAGTGTGAAACCACACCGGCAAAAGCTAGGGTTCGCAAATCCACTCCGATCCATCCTACAGAGCTCCATAAAAATCTTCCGCGCAACCACCGCATCGATCTTCCATCCATTCCCAGCCATTTTTAAACCAAATCGCATCATCCAATTCGCATCCATGGCGCAGGAGAGAGAAAGCTTCGAGGGTCAGTGGGCGCCCTCCGATGTCACGGAGGAAAACTTGAAGGAGACGGTGGCGCACGGTGTTCTTCCGGCGAAAGAGATCATCGGGTGGCGTCCGGCGAGCGGCAAAACATTTCCGACCCCTGACACAAACGAGGTCGTGGTGTTCTCTCATTTCTTCTACGGTGGGTTTTCTCTTCCAACCTCAAGATTCTTCCGGGGGATTTTGGATTTTTATGGGATTAGTTTGCATCACCTAAACCCCAACTCCATAGTCCATATTGCCAACTTCATTCATGCCTGTGAAGCTTTCCTGGGTATCAGACCATATTTTGCCCTATTCCGCCGTATCTTCTTTCTTAAGCCTCAACCGAACAAGAGCAAACCATGCGTTTTCGGGGGAGCCGGTTTTCAACTAAGGGGAACTTTGAGCTAGAAATACTTCTCCATGCCCTTCAAGACCTCGAACAAGGGTTGGCATGCAAATTGGTTCTATGTGCAAAACCCTGAACTAGCACTTCCTGAATACTCCTGTCTTCCTCCAGTTTATCAAGATACCTGGAACTCTCTTCCCATGGGAGATGAGGCTGCTCAAGTGCTTGCCCTGATGGACCGTATGCTGAAGCTCAAAGAATAGGGGCTCCAAGGGGAACAAATCACCCAGCATTTTATCAAGAGCCGGCTAGCACCAATTAAAGAGAGATCTCGTACAGCCTTCGAATTTGATGGCAAGCATGACCCTAACAGTGAAGATCCCGAATCTCTTGAGTTCAAGATCATGAAGGAGAGAATGTATAAAATCTTCTCGAATGCTATCGTGGTCATCTATTCACACTTGCTACCGGTGGTGCCGTATAATGCTTTCAACCCTCCTCCACCGGTATGTATTAAACATCTTAGTCTTTCTCAAAAGCATGCTTTTATCATCTGCAAGGTTGATTGAGAACTTGGAACATCATGCGCAGGAATTTGCCTTGATGAAATCAGATCCTCCGATTGTCCGACGCCGCTCACCCCGTCGGCAGACTGGTCAGGCTAGTGGAGGGCCAAAAATCCGATCCGATGCTCAACCTAACACCTCGAAGTCGACTAACCAGTTAGACTCTCATAAGAGGAAACTGGTTCTGAGCGACGATGAAGTTGACAATGCTGAAAAGGCTGGCAACAAAGGGATGACTGGGAAACAGCCCAAACAAGCCAACCCGAAGAAGAAAACATCCAGTCATCCCGTACCAAAAATCAGGAAGTCATCCAGGTATGAGTCATTTAGCAATTTCCCCTATATCGCTGGTGTCTCACTATTGAAGTAGTGTTGATAGCACATCTCAAATTTGCAGGAAACCATCTGACATCGATCCTTTTGGAAAAGACCCTGAGCCGACTGGCACAGAGACTGGTACTACAACAGAGACCGAGCCGACTACTGAAGATCGCCCGAGTGGTCATCAACCAGCAACCGACAATGTAGAGGCCAGCAACGAGTCCCCGACTGGAAACCAGTCAGCCGAAGCTAGAGTCGGTATTGATCAAGAGCCCCCGACTGGAAATACGTCGGGTATAGAACAAAATGAAGACATCCCGAAAATGGAGGCTCAAGCTAACAGCCCTCCTCAAAAGGATGCCAACACCGACCCGGGGTCGAGCTCACCTGCTAGGGTGCAAGGGCCTGCTTGTCACACCCTAAAAATTTCAAATATATAAATTGTTGTTTAATTGGAATTATTAGAATTGATTTTAAAAGCCCAGAAGAGAAGATCTAATTTTAAATAATAAATCCCAATATAAAATGGGGCTAGATAAAATTTTATTAAATACTTTGCTTAATTCTATAATTCCTAGATTTTTCTGGGATTTATTTGAGCTAAGGAAGTATTTTTAATAAATGGAATTGCATTTCATGAATAATTTAAATGGAAAAAGGTTTTTAAAAGTCTCTTTTGGCTTTGGGCCGAAAGTCGGCCCAAAACCTTCTCTCTCTCCTCCTCGGCCCAAGTCGGCCCAGTCCGCAGCCGCAGCCGTCGCTCGCGCGCGCGTCCGCCCGCTGACAGGTGGGGCCCGCCTGTCAGGGTCGTCGTCTTCCTTGCGCCGCCGCCGCCCGAAACCCTAGCGCCGCGCCGCCGCCGTCTCTTTCCAAATCCGGCCGATCCTTTCCGTTTCCGGTGAAATCAATAGAGGGGAAATGATCTTCTCGATCTCCTCTACCTTTTCCCTTTTGGAACTTCGGCTAAAATCGTTTGGAAAGCGGAGGATTCGATCTCGAATCGGATCGGTCTCTCTCCTCCGAACCCTAGACTTTCCTTCTCGTCGCCGGCCGCCGTGGGCCTTCGCCGCCGTGTTCTTGCCCCTATAAAAGGATCCCCGGTGTCTCCGCTACCCGTCGCCACCCTCGCCTTCGCCTCTCGTCGTCCGTAGAGCCCTAGCGCCGTGAGTCCTCGCGCCGCCGTCGTCGCCGCCGCTCCAGCCGTGCGCCGCCGTCGCTCCAGTCGTCGCCGTCGCTCGGGAAGGCCGCCGTCGTGGTCGCCGTCGCGTCGCCGTCCTCGTCAGCCCCTTCGCCGTCGCTGTCGACCGCCGGAACATCGTCGCCGTCGTCAAGCCGAAGGTTGCCGCCGCTTCTTCCTCGTCGCCGACGTCGTCCGGTCATCGTCCGCCGTCGCTTTGGTCGCCGGTGAGTTCGCCGTGCCGACCGCTACCCGTAGGTGCTCTCCGTTCGCGCCGCCGCGCCGTCGTTCGCCGGCGAGCTCGCGCGGTTCGGTCGCCGCCGGAGATGACGTCATCGCCGACGTCATCGATGCCGTCCGCCGTGGTCCGGCCGTGGACCGGTCGATCTCGGCCGTTCGTTTTGAATGAATCGATCTCGGCCGTCCGTTCTCGTGAACCGTCGCCGTGCACCCGGTCCACCGCAAACCCTAGCCGCTGACGCAATAAATCCTCTTTTCCTTTTCAAAAATAATTCATTATTGCGTCATAATTCAATTAAAATCCATATAAAGGTTTTAATCCGATTTAATCTTTAAAAATTCATAACTAATTCATCTTAGCTCGGATTTAGTTGGTTCAAGTCTCTAAATTTTTCTAAAATTGAGATCTACATGTTAAAAATATCCACATGTACTGTTCATGCTTGTTTATGTGCTGTTTTGGTGTTTTGCTCTTTTCTGTTTAGATTCCGACGTTTCCGGAGAGTCCGTTTTCGCAGGAGAAGAATTTGAAGAGTTCCAAGGCCAGCAAGGCAAGTCACACAGATCCCAAATAACCCTTTGAACATGTTGATCCCGTTTAAAGCTATTGTTTCTATTCAACTATTGCATTTATTTTCGAATGTCATTGGGTGGAATTAACCTATTGTTTGTTATAGCCCTTTTGTTCTTGATTACTTTATTCCTTGATACCTTGGGTTCTTATAAATTGACTAGTTGAGCTTTATATATTGGTTCAGCTAGATATTAGATGTGATTGCTTAGCCATGCTTAGAAACATTAGCACACTATTGGGATAACTTATGACTCCCTATTATTCAATGATGGCTTAATGATAACTCATGATGGTTAATCATGATTGGTTAATTAATTAATTTGCCTACTAAAACCTGTTAATGGTGGGTTGTGAGCACATGGTTTTGATGGTCGTGCTCATGACAATTAAGGACCGGTTCACGAGTTTCGGTTGTGAAACATTAACCGTGCCAACCACAAGCCAGCGTGGGCAACGGCTTTACCTTTTGTATAGCATAGTTCATTGCGGGGCACCAGACTGAGAAGTGGCGGAGATAAGCCCACGGGGGTCGCTGGGGAGTCCATGCCTTGTTTATAAGGGGGTGATTATGATCCAGGAACGGTGCGCTGTGGTGGATTGTGTTGTGCGAGGGGTACTATCACAGCTCCTTTCTGAGGTACCGTGGTGGTATCAAGGCGCATGGTGACATGTCGTGGGGCTGTGTCTTGTGGGTACAGTGGTACACCTCTGGCCAGAGTAAAGCTATTCGAATAGCCGTGCCCGCGGTTATGGGCGGGTTTAACAATGTCTTTCGTGATTAGTCTCATACCTCTCATCATAATAAAAGATACTATGACTGGTAATAATTTGATAGCTCCTGGTTTGGAATGGAATATTCCTGGTTTGGAGATAGAACTGTGCAGCCGGGATTGGTTGTTCAGAATGGTTGGGCCTATGCAACAGGGTATGTTGTATAGCGTTGGATTAATATTGTTTAATTAATACTCAACTGTTTTACTAAATTCTGAAATGTTTATTAAATGCTGTTTATGCAAATGAAACCCTACTATGCCATCCTTTGTTATCCTGTGCACTTGCATATTTGCTGCGTGGCTTGCTGAGTATGTCATATACTCACCTTGCAATCATTCATCAGAGGAGGAGTTCTACAGTGATGCTGATGGTGTGGAGGATTAGGTGTAGCCCTGGTCAAGCTGCCTGTGGAGTGGAATCGTCTGCGCCGTTTATCTTATTTTCCGCTGCTTAGATCTTTATTGATTGAGAGGGACTATCTACCTCTGTAATGACATTTTATTCGCTTATTAATTAGAGTAATAATTGTACTCTATTATCAATTTGTTATTGTGTGCCTCGGCTGATTCCTGGACGAGGGTTCGCGCACATGTAAGCGTTTGGAATTTTGGATAGAAATTCCGGGCGTGACAAGTTGGTATCAGAGCCTCCTTGACCCTAGGTTATGCCAAATGGTTACCCATAGAAGCCCTTTAAAAATATTGGAAAAATAGAACTATTCTCCTCTCTTTCTCTTTTAATTAAACCAAACAAATGGCACATGCAGTTTGTAATTCCTTTAATTGTTCTCATTTAAAAAAAATTATTTATTATTATTCCTGTGTTATTAGTACCGTACATCTATTACTGTACTAATGACTCATTTGCCAGCAAAAGTTTTACAACGTTGTTCTATTTAATCTTGCTGCAATGAAATAAATTTAGCATGTTGATTTTACAACTTTTCTTTTATTTTATTTCTTTTGAAACCTGTTGTTCAAAAGTGCAAAATTTGTGATCTTGTTTCCACCTGTTTCAACTTACCTTGCAAGCTGGGTTTACTTTACTTACTTATCTTTTTACCTGGATTTTCTAAATTTATTCAAATTAATCCAAAAACTTGTGCTATTAATTGGACAAATGTCTTAACTCCCTCCTTTTACTTGTCTTTAGATGCCGCGCTACAAGCCTGAGTACTTGTTTGGTGTTGAGGGATTTGTCCAGGAGTTGCGTACGATGTCCTTTGCCATAGGATTCGGGACTGCCCCTATGTATGCCCAGATTCCTCATGATCGGGATGAAGAGAAGTGTCGAGTCAAAGCCACCTTAAACAGTAATAGTGAAGATATCCCATCAGTGATGTTCGAAGCTGGAGGGGGAAATTATATTCATGCATGTCAGGAGGTGGCAAGGATCGCCATAGGAGAGCTCCGTGATCGCTACAGTGATCAGTTGGCCGACACTGAGTATCGCTACCATCCTCGCCAACCCCAGGGAAGTGACCGTGGCAGCTACCTTGAGACTGAGGGGATTGAGAATGATGCTACCACAAGGCATTTGGTTGAAATGCTGTGGGCTATGGATGAGACCCGCGCGGAGGTTGTGCTAGCAGCTCAAGATCGTGAAGACCGGAATCGTGGAAAGATTTGCAAGCTAGAAGACAAGGTGGATCGTTTGGAGAAAGAACTAGCCGCATTGAAGGGGGAAGCACCGCCACAGAAGGCCAGGGTTCGTCTTACCGCAAGGAAGAGAGCTCTATTCGTCCCTCGCTACCAATTGGCGCCAAAGGTCCGTGTGGTGGAGAAAGAAGTTACCCCAGCCCTAGCAGATCCTCCGATCGTCAATATAAGTGATGATGAAGGAGAAGAATCGAAGCGCACCCATTCAAAGGTCGAGTGGGGAGCCACTCAAGATGATGAAGACGAGCCGAACGAGCCTTCAATCAACTCCGATGCCCGGAAGACCTAGAGTTCCTTGTCAAGCCGTTGTCCTAGATCGTTGTGTTAGTTTGCTTGTTTAAGTTTGGTTGTGTGTGTGGGTCCTGCATGTGGTTTACATCAATGGTGGGATGTAAGTGCATGCGTTTGTTTGCTTTCGAGTGTTAGGTAGTTGGTGAGTTTAGTGGTGTGAAAGAGTCTTCAGTTTTGTAATAATGAAACTCAGTTAAGATCAATAAAAGTTAAGTTAGTGGAAAAATTAATTCTCTGTCCTAAGTAGTTTTTCCCGGTTTCTCTTCCTGTGCTCTTGCCTGTGCCAGATGGTGCTCACTCGCAGCAATGGGAATGGCCCCAACAACAACAACAACAACAACAACAATGGAGAGAATCCCACACTTGCTCAAGTCCTGGCTCAACAGGCACAGCTTATGAACATGATGATGCAGCAACTCCAGAACCAGCAGAATCAGGGAAATAACCACGCACCTCCCCAGAACAAGTTAGCAGAATTTCTTCGTGTGAGGCCGCCCACTTTCTCTAGCACCACTAATCCTGTGGAAGCTGGTGATTGGCTCCACGCCATAGAAAAGAAGTTGGATTTGCTTCAGTGCACCGATCAGGAGAAGGTCTCATTTGCATCACACCAACTGCATGGCCCTGCCTCTGAGTGGTGGGATCACTTCCGCCTTAACAGGACTACTGCTGAACCTATCACTTGGCTTGAATTCACCGCTGCTTTTCGGAAGACGCATATACCATCGGGAGTGGTGTCTCTCAAGAAGAAAGAATTTAGGTCGCTCACCCAAGGATCTCGCACGGTCACCGAGTATCTGCACGAGTTCAATCGTCTGGCTCGTTATGCTCCAGAAGATGTGCGCACTGATGAAGAGCGCCAGGAGAGGTTCTTGGAAGGACTTAATGATGAGCTTTCTTACCCACTCATGACTGGGGATTACCATGATTTCCAGAAGTTAGTGGATAAGGCTATTCGTCAGGAGGACAAGTACAACCGCATGGAGCAGAAGAAACGTCGGATTGCTCACTTCAAGGCACAACAAGGGAATAGTCAGAGGCCGCGTCTTACTTTAGGACCCCAGTCCATGCCACAAGGAGGTTCTTCGTCTGTTGTTCGTCCGCAGCGTCAGTTCTTCAACAACAATGCTGGCAACAACATCCGAAATCAAGCTCCACGTCCTGTGGCAGCTCCAACACAACAACAGCCTGCCAAGAAGGAGCAAGGCAGCAAGCCCGGAGTATGCTTCAACTGTGGTGAACCAGGAAATTACTCTGACAAGTGTCCGAAGCCCCGACGCGCGAAGATTGTCCCTACCCAGAGTAACTTTACCGCACCTACGCCAAAGGCTCGTGTCAATCATGTTGCTGCTGCAGAAGCTCAAGGTGCTCCAGATGTAATTTTGGGTACGTTCCTTGTTAACTCAGTTCCTGCAACAGTGCTTTTTGATTCTGGTGCTACACATTCATTTTTATCTATGAGTTTTGCGGGAAATCATGGGATGGAAGTAGAAGATCTTAGACGTCCTTTGATGGTTAGTACCCCGAGTAATCAAGTACTCTCTTTGCAACGTAGCCCCTCTGTCAGAATAGAAATTCAAGAAGTGCCATTCCTGGCCAATCTTATCTTGTTAGAATCCAAAGATCTTGATGTCATCCTAGGGATGGACTGGTTAGTCAGGTATAAAGGTGTGATAGACTGTGCCAACAGAAAAGTAACTCTCACCAGCAATGATGGTCGAGTTGTAACAGTTCATGCACTGTCCTCTGAGTCTTTAAGGTCAAGTCTGAACCAAATAGCTTTGGAAGAGATTCCCGTAGTACAGGAATACCCGGACGTGTTCCCGGACGATTTACCTGGTATGCCGCCTAAGAGAGATATTGAATTCAGAATAGATCTGATACCCGGAACAACTCCGATCCATAAGAGACCTTACAGAATGGCAGCCAATGAGTTGGCAGAAGTCAAAAGGCAAGTCGACGATTTGCTTCAAAAGGGATACATCAGACCAAGTTCATCTCCATGGGGAGCTCCAGTTATTTTTGTGGAAAAGAAAAATCATACCCAGAGGATGTGTGTGGACTATCGTGCATTAAATGATGTGACTATCAAGAATAAGTACCCGCTGCCCAGAATTGATGACTTGTTCGATCAGCTTAAAGGTGCCACCGTTTTCTCCAAGATAGATCTTCGATCAGGGTATCACCAGTTGAGGATTAAAGAAGAGGATATACCTAAGACGGCTTTTACCACTAGGTATGGATTGTTCGAATGTACTGTTATGTCTTTTGGACTTACCAATGCCCCCGCTTTCTTCATGAACTTAATGAATAAGGTGTTTATGGAATACCTAGACAAGTTCGTGGTGGTCTTTATTGATGACATTCTTATCTACTCCCAAACAAAAGAAGAGCATGAAGAACATCTTCGTCTTGCACTAGAGAAGCTGCGAGAACATCAGTTGTATGCCAAGTTTAGCAAATGTGAATTTTGGTTGTCTGAAGTGAAGTTCCTTGGTCACGTCATATCAGCCGGAGGAGTTGCCGTTGATCCTAGTAATGTGGAATCCGTAACCAACTGGAAACAACCGAAGACAGTTTCAGAGATTCGCAGTTTCCTGGGTCTTGCAGGTTATTACCGGAGGTTCATAGAGAATTTCTCCAAGATTGCTAAGCCCATGACACGACTGCTTCAGAAGGATGTAAAGTACAAGTGGTCAGAAGAATGTGAGCAGAGTTTTCAAGAGCTGAAGAATCGCTTAATATCAGCTCCTATTTTAATTTTACCTGATCCAAAGAAGGGTTTCCAAGTGTATTGCGATGCATCTATGCTTGGCTTAGGTTGTGTTTTGATGCAAGATGGGAAGGTGGTTGCCTATGCATCTCGTCAGTTACGCCCGCATGAGAAGAACTACCCTACTCATGATCTTGAGTTGGCTGCAGTGGTTCATGCATTGAAAATTTGGCGTCATTATCTTTTCGGTACTCGTACAGAGGTGTACACCGATCACAAGAGTTTAAAGTATATCTTTACTCAGCCAGATCTGAACATGAGACAACGGAGGTGGTTGGAATTAATTAAGGATTATGACATGGGAATTCATTATCACCCGGGAAAGGCTAATGTTGTAGCAGATGCTCTTAGCAGGAAAGGTTATTGCAATGCTACGGAAGGACGACAGTTGCCATTGGAGTTATGTAAGGATTTTGAAAGATTAAATTTGGGAATTGTTAGTAGAGGTTTTGTTGCAGCCTTAGAAGCAAAGCCTAATCTAATTGATCAAGTTAGAGAAGCTCAAATTAATGACCCCGATACTCAAGAAATTAAGAAGAATATGAGAAGAGGAAAAGCTATCGGTTTCTTGGAAGATGAGCAAGGAACTGTATGGTTGGGCGAGAGAATCTGCGTCCCAGACAACAAAGGTTTAAAAGATGCAATCCTGAAGGAAGCTCATGATACTTTGTACTCCATTCACCCTGGTAGTACCAAGATGTACCAGGATCTCAAGGAAAGATTTTGGTGGGCAAGTATGAAGCGTGAAATCGCAGAATACGTAGCAGTATGTGATGTTTGTCAGCGAGTCAAGGCAGAACATCAGAAGCCCGCAGGTTTGCTGCAGCCTTTGAAGATTCCTGAATGGAAGTGGGAGGAAATCGGTATGGATTTCATCACTGGTCTACCCAGAACATCATCAGGCCACGACTCTATTTGGGTGATAGTCGACAGACTTACCAAAGTGGCTCATTTCATTCCAGTAAAGACAACATATTCCGGAAGTCGGTTGGCGGAATTGTATATGGCAAGGATTGTGTGTTTGCATGGTGTCCCTAAGAAAATAGTGTCGGATCGAGGTAGTCAGTTTACTTCACAGTTTTGGAAGAAGCTTCAAGAAGAGATGGGTTCTAAGCTGAACTTTAGCACTGCTTATCATCCGCAGACAGACGGACAAACCGAAAGGGTAAATCAGATTTTGGAGGACATGTTGAGAGCTTGTGCTTTAGACTTCGGTGGAAGTTGGGATAAGAATTTACCTTATGCGGAATTCTCGTACAACAACAGTTATCAAGCTAGTCTTCAGATGGCTCCTTACGAAGCGCTGTATGGTCGGAAGTGCCGCACTCCGCTTTTGTGGGATCAAACGGGAGAACGTCAGGTTTTTGGGACTGATATTCTAAGGGAAGCAGAAGAAAAGGTAAAAATCATTCAAGAAAGATTGCGTGTGGCCCAGTCCCGTCATAAGAGTTATGCCGACAGTCGTCGTAGAGATCTAAGTTTTGATGAAGGAGATTATGTGTACCTTCGTGTCACGCCTCTTCGAGGAGTTCATCGTTTCCACACTAAAGGAAAATTGGCACCGCGTTTCGTGGGACCTTACAAGATTGTCAGTAGAAGAGGAGAGGTCGCTTATCAGTTGGAGTTACCTCAATCTCTAACAGGAGTCCATAATGTGTTCCATGTGTCGCAATTGAAAAAGTGTTTAAGGGTACCAACCGAAGAAGCTAATCTTGAACAGATAGAAGTCCAAGAGGATCTGACTTATATTGAGAAACCGATCCGTATCTTGGAAACAGATGAGAGAAAAACCAGGAATCGAGTGATCCGTTTTTGTAAAGTTCAATGGAGTAATCACTCAGAAGAAGAATCAACTTGGGAACGAGAAGATGAATTGAAGTCAGCTCATCCGCATCTGTTCGCCAGTTCTTCCGAATCTCGAGGACGAGATTCTGTTTAAGGGGGGTAGGTTTGTCACACCCTAAAAATTTCAAATATATAAATTGTTGTTTAATTGGAATTATTAGAATTGATTTTAAAAGCCCAGAAGAGAAGATCTAATTTTAAATAATAAATCCCAATATAAAATGGGGCTAGATAAAATTTTATTAAATACTTTGCTTAATTCTATAATTCCTAGATTTTTCTGGGATTTATTTGAGCTAAGGAAGTATTTTTAATAAATGGAATTGCATTTCATGAATAATTTAAATGGAAAAAGGTTTTTAAAAGTCTCTTTTGGCTTTGGGCCGAAAGTCGGCCCAAAACCTTCTCTCTCTCCTCCTCGGCCCAAGTCGGCCCAGTCCGCAGCCGCAGCCGTCGCTCGCGCGCGCGTCCGCCCGCTGACAGGTGGGGCCCGCCTGTCAGGGTCGTCGTCTTCCTCGCGCCGCCGCCGCCCGAAACCCTAGCGCCGCGCCGCCGCCGTCTCTTTCCAAATCCGGCCGATCCTTTCCGTTTCCGGTGAAATCAATAGAGGGGAAATGATCTTCTCGATCTCCTCTACCTTTTCCCTTTTGGAACTTCGGCTAAAATCGTTTGGAAAGCGGAGGATTCGATCTCGAATCGGATCGGTCTCTCTCCTCCGAACCCTAGACTTTCCTTCTCGTCGCCGGCCGCCGTGGGCCTTCGCCGCCGTGTTCTTGCCCCTATAAAAGGATCCCCGGTGTCTCCGCTACCCGTCGCCACCCTCGCCTTCGCCTCTCGTCGTCCGTAGAGCCCTAGCGCCGTGAGTCCTCGCGCCGCCGTCGTCGCCGCCGCTCCAGCCGTGCGCCGCCGTCGCTCCAGTCGTCGCCGTCGCTCGGGAAGGCCGCCGTCGTGGTCGCCGTCGCGTCGCCGTCCTCGTCAGCCCCTTCGCCGTCGCTGTCGACCGCCGGAACATCGTCGCCGTCGTCAAGCCGAAGGTTGCCGCCGCTTCTTCCTCGTCGCCGACGTCGTCCGGTCATCGTCCGCCGTCGCTTTGGTCGCCGGTGAGTTCGCCGTGCCGACCGCTACCCGTAGGTGCTCTCCGTTCGCGCCGCCGCGCCGTCGTTCGCCGGCGAGCTCGCGCGGTTCGGTCGCCGCCGGAGATGACGTCATCGCCGACGTCATCGATGCCGTCCGCCGTGGTCCGGCCGTGGACCGGTCGATCTCGGCCGTTCGTTTTGAATGAATCGATCTCGGCCGTCCGTTCTCGTGAACCGTCGCCGTGCACCCGGTCCACCGCAAACCCTAGCCGCTGACGCAATAAATCCTCTTTTCCTTTTCAAAAATAATTCATTATTGCGTCATAATTCAATTAAAATCCATATAAGGGTTTTAATCCGATTTAATCTTTAAAAATTCATAACTAATTCATCTTAGCTCGGATTTAGTTGGTTCAAGTCTCTAAATTTTTCTAAAATTGAGATCTACATGTTAAAAATATCCACATGTACTGTTCATGCTTGTTTATGTGCTGTTTTGGTGTTTTGCTCTTTTCTGTTTAGATTCCGACGTTTCCGGAGAGTCCGTTTTCGTAGGAGAAGAATTTGAAGAGTTCCAAGGCCAGCAAGGCAAGTCACACAGATCCCAAATAACCCTTTGAACATGTTGATCCCGTTTAAAGCTATTGTTTCTATTCAACTATTGCATTTATTTTCGAATGTCATTGGGTGGAATTAACCTATTGTTTGTTATAGCCCTTTTGTTCTTGATTACTTTATTCCTTGATACCTTGGGTTCTTATAAATTGACTAGTTGAGCTTTATATATTGGTTCAGCTAGATATTAGATGTGATTGCTTAGCCATGCTTAGAAACATTAGCACACTATTGGGATAACTTATGACTCCCTATTATTCAATGATGGCTTAATGATAACTCATGATGGTTAATCATGATTGGTTAATTAATTAATTTGCCTACTAAAACCTGTTAATGGTGGGTTGTGAGCACATGGTTTTGATGGTCGTGCTCATGACAATTAAGGACCGGTTCACGAGTTTCGGTTGTGAAACATTAACCGTGCCAACCACAAGCCAGCGTGGGCAACGGCTTTACCTTTTGTATAGCATAGTTCATTGCGGGGCACCAGACTGAGAAGTGGCGGAGATAAGCCCACGGGGGTCGCTGGGGAGTCCATGCCTTGTTTATAAGGGGGTGATTATGATCCAGGAACGGTGCGCTGTGGTGGATTGTGTTGTGCGAGGGGTACTGTCACAGCTCCTTTCTGAGGTACCGTGGTGGTATCAAGGCGCATGGTGACATGTCGTGGGGCTGTGTCTTGTGGGTACAGTGGTACACCTCTGGCCAGAGTAAAGCTATTCGAATAGCCGTGCCCGCGGTTATGGGCGGGTTTAACAATGTCTTTCGTGATTAGTCTCATACCTCTCATCATAATAAAAGATACTATGACTGGTAATAATTTGATTAGCTCCTGGTTTGGAATGGAATATTCCTGGTTTGGAGATAGAACTGTGCAGCCGGGATTGGTTGTTCAGAATGGTTGGGCCTATGCAACAGGGTATGTTGTATAGCGTTGGATTAATATTGTTTAATTAATACTCAACTGTTTTACTAAATTCTGAAATGTTTATTAAATGCTGTTTATGCAAATGAAACCCTACTATGCCATCCTTTGTTATCCTGTGCACTTGCATATTTGCTGCGTGGCTTGCTGAGTATGTCATATACTCACCTTGCAATCATTCATCAGAGGAGGAGTTCTACAGTGATGCTGATGGTGTGGAGGATTAGGTGTAGCCCTGGTCAAGCTGCCTGTGGAGTGGAATCGTCTGCGCCGTTTATCTTATTTTCCGCTGCTTAGATCTTTATTGATTGAGAGGGACTATCTACCTCTGTAATGACATTTTATTCGCTTATTAATTAGAGTAATAATTGTACTCTATTATCAATTTGTTATTGTGTGCCTCGGCTGATTCCTGGACGAGGGTTCGCGCACATGTAAGCGTTTGGAATTTTGGATAGAAATTCCGGGCGTGACACTGCTCGTCCCCGACCAGAAGTCATAATAGGTATACAACTCTTCTAAATCCGTTTTGATCCAACAAACTTTCTTCAATTGTTTCATCATTGCTCATGAATGCATAAGGCCCAATGATCGGTGACGAAGAAGAGGTCCTTCGGATACAGTCGGCTGAAGATTCTCGCCCACCCATATTAGTCAAATGGTGGGATGACGAAATACGACCACAAGGAATTGTGGTAAATAAACAGAAGGAAGACGAGGAAGTATGTCTGCTGAAAAAGACGCTCAATCAAGCCACTCGTCTTGTAAATGTAAGCCTCTTTACACACAGCTTAACCATCCTGTCAGTCACTTTACTGAGTAAAGATGAATTTGTAATGCAGAGAATCCATCTTAGGAATGAGGCGAAGACTGTGACCCTCGAGAAATTGGTTCCCCACCTTGGAACCCTGGAAGCAACCAGAGACCAGCTGCGTGAAGCCAAGGAGCTTGCCTGGAAGACTGAACATGATCTGAGAGACCGGATCGCCGAGCTTCAAGACTCCAACTTTGAGCTGAACGGTTCATCAAAAGGTAACTCTCATCCTTGTCTGACTTGTTTCGTGCTGCTGTCCATGCGCGACTAACCAGTGGAAAACAATACAGTGCAAGCCGCCAAGATATCCGAGCTAGAAAAATGAATCAAGGCTCTGGAAAAAGATAAGGACGAACTGACGAAGCAGAGGGACTCGGCTCTGAAAGATGTCGAAGGTACTTGTAGCCGAAACTTCAAAAACCACTCTCATCTTCATGCCCACTCGTTGATGTGAATCTATTTGTGCAGATCGCAAAATCAAATCCCAGGCTCAATTCGACGTCTTGGTCAACAAAATCAAGAGGCTTGAAGAAGCTAGAGATGAAGTCGCCAACGCTGCTACACCACTCGTCCAAGCCATGTTTTTTAATAACAATGGTCCGAGTTCATTTGATGCTGCTGAAATCTTCGACAAACTGAGAATTGCCCCGGATACATATTTTAAGAACATTAAAGAAGCCGGAAGTATGGGAGCGAGTCTGGCGTTGGTGATGAGCAAGTCATTGTACCCGAAGATTGACATCGATGCTGTTGATGGCTTTGCAGACGGGACAAGTGAAGAAGCCGCCCTTGACCTCATCAATGATGCGCAAAAAGCCGCTGACAAGATAGCCGTTGATGTAGTTGAGAGGTTCCAGGATAATGACCTCAGGCTGACTGGGTCTGATAACTCTGATGATGAAAAGACTGAAACTGATTGATATTGTATTCTGATGATAATGATGATGATGGAGGCATAATTTATACAATACCGATGAATTTATGCTGTGCTTGATGATTTAAACTCAGCTCCTGATTTCTTAAAAGTTTTTGTCAAATCTTATTGAGCCTAAAACCCGCAAAAGTTCTTAAAAACTTTCAGTCCTCACTGACTAAGCCAAAAAATCGAACAAAGCAATGATAGATCAAGTAAGCAAATTGAATTGATAAAAATCACACTCCATTATTATTATAGTAGCCCCCGACTGATAACACAAGGAGTAACTTGATGTTAGCAGTCAAAGAGGAAGGTACAAAAGTAATGCCTAAGCATAAAAACGACGAAGATGCTCAATATTCTAAGAGTTGTCAACATGAGTACCGTCTTCACGCTTGAGTCGGTAAGAGCCTAGCCGAGTAACTTCAGAAATTATGAACGGTCCTTCCCATAAGGGAGATAACTTGTGCCGATCTCGTGTAGTTTCAATTTTCCTCAGAACCAGGTCTCCGACTAAGAAAGCTCGCGATCGAACATCGCAGTTGTGATAACGTCGCATCCCTTGTAAATACCAAGCCGACTGGATTAAGGCTGCTTCACGGGCTTCTTCCAGTCGGTTGAGATCATCCACTCGGTCTTCCCCGTAGCATTCCTCTCTGAAGTTACAAAATCGCAAAGATTCGAATTCTACCTCGCTTGGCAACATTGCTTCCGCACCGTAGACTAGAAAGAACGGTGACTGGCCCGTAGCCTGACTGGGTGTAGTGCGCAGGGACCAAAGTACAGACGGCAGCTGATCTACCCATTTGCCGACATAGGGATGCAGTCAGTTGAAAACTCGTGCTTTTATTCCTTGAAGTACCATACCATTGGCGTGTTCGACTTGTCCATTGCTCATGGGATGCGCTACGGAGGCATAGCAAATTTTGATGCCAAAGTCTTCACAGAAATCTTTAAACACTCCGCCAGTGAACTGGGTGCCGTTATCAGTGATGATCCGATTTGGTACTCCGAACCTGTGCACAATGTTGATGAAAAAATCTCTAGCCTTGTTTGCTATAATTGTGACGACTGGTTTGGCCTCGATCCACTTGGAGAATTTGTCGACAGCTACAAAGAGATGAGTATAGCCACCGGTAGCCCTTTTGAACGGGCCAACCATGTCGAGCCCCCAGACCGCAAATGGCCAGGATAATGGAATGGTTTGCAACTCCTGAGCTGGTAGATGAGTCTGTCGGGCGAAAAACTGATAACCCTCACATGTTCACACAATTTTGTCGGCATCAGATATAGCGGTGGGCTAGAAAAAACCCTGCCGATAGGCCTTGCCCACTATGGTTCGTGCGGCAGCGTAATTGCCACAGATGCCTGAATGTATGTCTTTTAGCAATTGCTTTCCTTCCTCCAAAGACACGCAGCGTTGCAGAATCCCTGATGGGCTTTTCTTATATAACTCGGTCTCATGCACGACGTAAAGTTTGCTGCGCCTGGAAATCTGCTTGGCTTTGTCTTTATTTTGAGGGAGCTCTTGCTTAGTCAAAAATTTGATGAGGGGCTCTCTCCAGTCGGCTTCGATCATGCTTACTTCCTGAGTGTCGGTAGCCTCGACTGTTTCTTTTCTCGGTAAGGTTGGTTCAAAAAGATGCTCAACAAACACATCGGAAGAAGGTACTTCTCGTTTTGAACCGAAATTGGCCAGTCTGTCGGCTGCCTCGTTGTTATGTCGGAGAACATGGGTTAGCTCAAGGCCATCGAACTTATCTTCCAACTTGCTTACCTCCTGCCGATAAGCAATCATATTATCATCAAGGCAGGACCACTCTTTCATGACCTGGTTAACAACCAACTGAGAATCTCCACGAACTATCAGACACCGAATTCCTAAAGAGATCGCAATCCTTAATCCGTGAAGAAGCGCCTCATATTCTGCCACATTATGGGACGCAGAAAAATGTATCCATAATACAAAGCTCAGCCTTTCTCCAGTCGGGGAAATCAAGACAACACCCGCTCCGGTGCCTGAAAGCCTCTTTGACCCGTCAAAATGCATAGTCCAATACTCCATCTTCTCTACAGGCGTGTCTTCTTGGTGCTCGGTCGACTCGGCGACGAAGTCTGCTAAAGCTTGGGATTTGATCGAAGTTCACGGCTTGAAGGATAGATCCAATGACATCAACTCTAAGGCCCACTTTACGATCCGCCCATTTGCTTCGCGGTTATGAAGTATGTCCCCGAGTGGAAACGATATGACCACTGTGACCGAGTGACCTTGAAAATAGTGAGATAATTTCCTAACGGTAATTAAAACACCATATAACAGCTTTTGCACCTGAGGATATCTTGTTTTGGAGTCGGCCAAAACTTCGCTGACGAAATAAATTGGTCGTTGGACTTTTTGAACATGGCCGTCTTCTTCGCGCTCGACCACTAGGACCGTGCTCACAACCTGAGATGTTGCCGACACGTATAACATCAACGGCTCTTGCGGATGTGGTGAAGCTAAGATCGGTGGAGTGGTGAGAATTTTCTTGAAATCTTCGAAGGTTTTTTGTGCTTCGGGTCCCCACTGGAAATTGTCGGTTTTCTTTAGCAACTTGAAAAAGGGCATCCCCCGCTCACCGAGTCGTGAGACAAACCAGCTGACCGCCGCCATGCATTCAGTTAGCTTTTGAACATCTTTTTGGGAGCTTGGCGGTTTCATGTTAAGGATGGCGTTGATTTTCTCCGGGTTGGCTTGTATGCCCCTACGGGATACCATAAAGCCGAGCAACTTCCTTGACGGTACTCCGAAGATGCATTTTTCAGGGTTTAATTTCATCCTGAAGGCGCGGATGCTCGCAAAGGTCTCTTCTAGATCCGCAATCAAATCATCCTTCTGCTTGGTCTTGACAACTACATCATCAACATAAGCTTCAACGTTACGACCAATCTGAGTTGAAAAGCATCTCTAGATCATGCGTTGATAAGTTGCTCCTGTGTTATTTAATCCGAAAGGCATGGTGATGTAACAGTAGGCCCCGAAGGGTGTGATGAATGAAGTCTTCAAGCAGTTCGACTCCTTTAGTCGGATCTGATGATATCCTGAGTAGCAATCCAAAAAACTGAGTAACTCGTAGCCGGCTGTTGAGTCAACTACCTGATCAATCCGAGGTAACCCGAAGGGATCTTTGGGACAAGATTTGTTGAGGTTGGTGTAATCAACACACATGCGCCATTGTCCCGTCTTCTTCCGAACCAGGACTGGGTTTGCTAGCCAGTTGGGATGTAGGACTTCTTTAATGAAGCCTGCTGCTAACAGCTTGGTCAATTACTCTTTGATCGCATCCTTCCTATCTTGTGCGAAATGGCGGAGTCGTTGCTTAATGGGTTTAGCATCTTCCTTGACATGTAAAGAGTACTCAATCACCTCTCTAGGGATACTAGGCATATCAGATGGTTTCCACGTAAAGATATCTTTATTATTTTAAAGAAAGGTGATGAGCGCGCTTTCCTATTTACAATCTAACTCAGCGCCTATTACAACAGTTTTAGTAGGGTCAGAGGGATCTAGAGGAATTTTCTTGGTCTTGGCATCGCCTTCTCCGTTCTTCGGCATCTTGGTTGCAGGCACTTCTCCTTCGGTTGCTGTGGACGCAACCAGTCGGATTTCTTCTTGAGTGAGCATGATCTCACGCGTCTGGGCCATCTCGCAGCTTTCCTTGTCGCAAGTGATGGCTTGCTTGATGTCGCTCCGCAGGGATATGACTCCTCGAGGACCTGGCATCTTCATCATCATGTAGGTATAGTGCGGGACAACCATGAACTTAGCTAACGCCGGACGCCCGAGTATAGCATGGTACGCTGTCTCGAAATCAGCAACTTCGAAGCAAATGTTCTCTGTGCGAAAGTTCTCCCGAGAGCCGAAAGTAACCGGCAAAGTGATTTGGCCGAGTGGAGTAGCAGATAGCCCGGGGATGACTCCGTGAAAGGGTGTGTTACGCGGCTTCAATTCTGTGCGAGGGATCTGCATGTCGTCCAGAGTCTTGGCAAAAAGGATGTTGAGTGCACTACCACCATCGATGAGGGATTGTCGGAGCTTGACGTTGCGAACCACTGGGTCTAGTACCAGGGGAAACCGCCCCGGGTGGACCACTCAGTCAGGATGATCTGAGCAGTCAAACTTGAAAGCTGTCTCTGACCACCAAAAATATTGGGGCGTATCAGGCTGAACAGCATTTATCTCCCCCTCGGTCAGCTTTTGCTTGCACTTAGATTCATAAGCCAGGGGTCCGCCAAATATATGGTTGAGTTCTTTGCGAGGGTCTTGGAAACCAGTCGGGGCATCATCTTCATCATCTTTTTTCTTTGACGTGCTTTGATCTCCGTCAGTCGGCTTGCGTGCGGCGGCGCCATTGATGGCGGCCGGACCTCCCGCGCCGGTTTCCTTCCTCCCCGGCCGCCCTCTCCCCCTTCCAACCCTATTTAAACCTTCCCCGCACCTCCTTCGCCCGTTTCCACCCTTTGACGCGCCTTCTCCTCGCCGGAATCGAGCTCGCGCCGTCGTGCTCTCTCCCCGCTGCCGCCGCCGAGCTCCGGTCCGCCGCCGTCGTCGCCCCGAACCGCCTCCCACCTCGGCGCCGCCTCCTTCGGCTTCGCCGCATCCTCGCCGACCTCGTCCACCTCTCCGCTTCGGTCGCCGACCGCCGGAGCACCGCCGACCCCGTCGACCCGAGCCGCGCCACCGCCTCCCTCTGCTCCGGCCGCCTCCTCCGTCGCCGCCGTCGCCTCGGGGTGAGCCGTGGACCGCCGCCTCGTTTCCCCCTTTCCCTCCCCTCTCTCGGCCGCCGCTCCGCCGTGCCTATGGCCGCCGCCGGCGACCAAAGGGGCGCGGGCGCGCCGCCTCCCGCCGGCCACGCCGACGTGACCGCCTTCGGGCGCGCCGAGCGGCTGCCGCGTGGGGCCCGGCCGTCAGCCGCCCGTGCCCTCGGGTGCGGCAGACGTGTGGGGCCCACAGCGCCGGCCGGTGTGAGCCCGGGTGCACCCGGTCCACCGTGGACCGTGAGGCTGCCGCGTGGGCCCCACTCCCGTGGACCCGGTCCGCGCGCCCCTCCCCCTCGGCTGACGCAATAAATCCTTTTTAAATTAAAATTTAAATGAAGAAATTCGCAAATATTCACTTAAAGAGCATATAAACTTCAAATGGCCATAACTTGGCCATTTGAACTCGGAATTGGACCGTTCAAGTCTCTAATTTTCCCTTAAGAAGTCAAGAACCCATTTTTGTGCTTTGTTCCTGCTTGTTATATGGAGTTTATTAGAGTAAAAGCCTTTTTCCTTTCCGTTGGTCGTGTAGACGCTGCAGCTTCGGAAGATCCGCTCTACGTGGAGGTTGAAGCCGACCTTTGGGAAAGCGAGCAAGGCAAGTCACATCATCCTTGAACATATTGAATCCCAGTTTATAAAATTATTTTGATTTAAATTATTGCATTATCGCTTTATTTAAATTCCCGCGTTATCACTGTTTTATTTAGCCATGCCTATTTACCTTTGTTATTACCTTATTATTATTGCTATTGCTATTATTACCTTGTTCACCCTAGGAAAATAAAACCCCAACTAGTGGGTTCTCTATTTATGGTTCCACTAGTATGAACTTAGGTAGATGCTTCGCTGGTTAATTAGGCAACATTAGGTGGTTTTACAACTCTAGACTTTGGGAATATTCATATCACCTGGACACTATGGAATGGTTGGATTATTGTGGAATTGAATTCACACCTCCCCCTCTATTCAAAACCCTCAAAATGGTTTTAGGCTGGGCTCAGGGTGCATGGTTTTGATAGTAGCACCTCGGCCACATAAGGACCGGTCTTCGGGCCTCTGTTGCAAAGCACTACCGTACTTCCACATGTCTAGTGGGTAAGGCTTAGTTTGTGGCTCAGTCTGGTTATAAACAAAAGTACAAGGATGGAGATGGACAAAGTCAGGGGTCGATGCACATCTCTAGGGCAAATGAAGGCTACACGAGCTGCGGCCTGGTAGTCGAGATGTCATGGCACAGCGCTAGTGTCCTGATGCTAGGGGCTCAGTCCTGCCTACCTGTCCCGGAAGTTCCGGCCGTAGGTGGGTTTGGGTCGGTACTGTTGTCTATGGCTAGGATGGGTTGGAAACTATGTCATGTCTTCCGTCCATATGCCGTGGTGGTCTGTGGCACGTGGTTACACGTGAGGAAGACATGTCTTGTGGGTAAAGATGTACACCTTTGATCAGAGTATAATCTATTCGAATAGCCGCGCCCTCGGTTATGGGCAAGCCTAGCAATGTACCCAAGTTAGTGTTTTAATTCTTAAAACCGGCTTAACAACTAAAATGTGGAATGGTTGGCCTGGGTTGGCTTGGGACGAGCTGGGACCTAGGGTCGGGTTGCCAGTTCGGCCTGAATCATCGTAGGCCTTGGGTTAAGGCAGGTTCGTGTGGGTTCACGGCCTTGATTAATAATCTTGTATAGCTCTAGGATCGTCTTTATAAAATAGCTTTGGGTAACTAAGTGTCTTTTAAATGCTGTTTACTGCAAAACTTAACCCTTATATTATGACTCCCTTGTACTCCCTTGCATTTATTCTGCACTTGCGGGTGTGTCTTGTTGAGTACGGTGGTTGTACTCAGTCTTGCTCAATTTTTCCCAAACCCAGAAGAGGAGTTCCTAGAAGATGAAGGCTTTGGTGTCTAGCTCGTGCCTGCCGTCAAGCGCCTGTGGTCGTCGCCCTAGTCTTTCGTTGTTTTTCGTTTGTCTTCCTGTGTGCTGGGCCTTCGCCGCCCATGTAATAAATTAACTATTTATGCTTCCGCTTGTTAAACTCTGTATTGTATCAACTTTTGGTGTACCTTGCCTCCTGGGACAAGGAATAATACACGCACGTAAGGAACGCCCGTTGGGTTATTTCCGGTCGTGACAGTGTTGACGCGCGAACGCTGTCGGGAGGATGGTGTAGTAGTGGCCACAAGTCCCTCGGGCTTACGCTTGTGATCCTTGTGATTGGTACTTCCACTCCCCCCTGTGATCAGCGTATCTTTCTTCGGCTTCCAGGTGGTGCCCGACTGCTTGGATGCGGTGACGGCATCTTCGGCTTTTGCATACTCATTGGCTTTTTCAAACATCTGCTTGACCGTCCTGGGAGGCTTGCGGCCGAATTTGCTGACTAAAAGATCATGGCGAATGCCCTTGGTGAAGGCAGCGATGATAACGTCGTCAGTGATGTCAGAGATCTTGTTGTGTTGCTCAAAAAAACACCGGATGTAATCTCGAAGGGATTCTCCGGACTTCTTGACGACGTTGTAGAGATCAAATTGGGTGCCAGGGCGTTCAAAGGTGCCCTGGAAGTTGGCGATGAAGTGGTCGCGAAACTATGCCCAAGATCCGATTGTGCCACGGGGTAGCCCGTGAAGCTAGGACCAGGCAGAATCTGCTAGGGCCATGGGCAGGTAGTTTGCCATGGCTTTGCTGTCTCCTCCTGCTGCGCGGATTGCGAGACTGTAGACGGTGAGCCAAGACTCGGGGTTTGTCGTGCCATCATACTTCTCGATTCTAGTCGGTTTGAAGCCGGCCGGCCAATCTACTCGACGCAGTCGCTTGTGAAGGCAGCAACTCCATTCACGTCGTCGTCGTAACGATCTGGTGAATGGTTGGGGATGTAGCCTCTCGCCGCGCGGCGCTGGATGATAGTTTCGTGAAGATCGACGGGACGCCTGCGATGTGTGGAGCGGGGATGTTCGGCTCGACACTCCCTGTGCCGGTCAGGAGGCAAGTGGACAGATCGCTCGCCGTGATCCCTGCTCCTGCGATTGGATCCCGCGGCGACGACGCTGAGGCTTGGTTGGTGATAGTCTTGAGATCGAAGAGGCGGAACTTGGCTGCCAGTCGGCGTACGGACGCTTGCGGAGTTGACCGGGACCGAAGCGGCGATCATGGTCTTGGTCTGGTTCAAGATGTTGACGACGTGATTGGCCTGATTGAGCGCGTCTTCCTTGAGGAGGGTGTCGACGAGAGTGATCGCTGCAACCGCGTTTTGCTGGGGGGTGCGAAAAACTGTCGTCCCCTCGACGTCTTGCTGCCCGATAAGTTCTCGCGCTCGTCGCCCGGCCTCCAAGGTGCGCTGTCGCCGGTCCTCAGCCTCCTTTGCAGCACGTTCGCGCTCCTGTTGCTCACGCTTTAGCCGTTCTCGCTCTTGTGCTTGGCATTCCTTCTCCAGTCGGCGACGTTCAGCTTCTTGTCGCTCGCGCTGTTTCTCTGCTTCTCGGGCTTGACGCTGTTCTTCCGTCTCGTTATCGGCCATGAAGATGCCAAAGTAGAGAGGCGTGTAATTATCTTCGTAGCCTTCGTCAAAGTCGTCGAGGTCGCGGTAGTCGTAGCGGTAGCCGAAGTCGTCGTACTCGATGATCTCGGTTGGTCGAGAATCGACACCGGGGGAGCTGAGGTAGCCATCCAATTGTTCCGTCGAAACCGTGCCGAGGGGTTAGAGTGTGACGCCGACTTCCCTAGAGCTAGACTGGATCGGGGCCGAGGCTGGATCCCGCCTAGGCCTACGGGGAGAGGACGACCTTGTGGTGAAGACGGCAGCCAAGTCATTGGGGAGTTTCATCAGGATTGGGGGATAGGCTCCGTCGTCTTGATCGGGTCGTGTTGAAGTAGATTGGATCTCGTCCGAGTGGTTTGGAGCCGACTCGGTTGAGATGATCTTGGAGTAGATCTCAGCCGAGTTTGGGATACCGAACAGGGCGGAGACCTGGCCTCTTCTCGACTGGTTCGAGTCCGAGTCGAGGAGAGAAATCTTGCCGAAGTCGTTGGTGATGAAGTCGAGGCTGCCGAACCGGAACGCCTGCCCGGGAGGGAAGACGAAGTCGTTGATGCCGGAGACGAAACCCATCGCACTTGTCGGCGAAGAACTTGATGCTATCCTTACCTGGCGCGCCAACTGTCGAAACAAGATTTCGGCAATACTAAAAGGGGGTGGCTATCAAGCTGGAAATGTGGACGGGTTTAGAGACAACGAATTTTATACAGGTTCAGGCCTTCTTAATAGGAAGTAGTACCCTACTCCTGTCCGGGGATTGATCCGCCGAGTGTATTTTTGATCGTATGATCTGGGAGAAAAATCGTGCCCCAAGAGGCACCTGGACCCCTCCTTATATAGGGGAAGGGGTCCGTGTTACAAAGTACAGCCTATATCCCTAACGGAATAAGTAGTTACAGATATGATACAGTCGTAACCGACTAGGATCCCGGATATTTCCTTGACATGCAAGTTTGAAATTTAGCTCGAGTCCCTTTAAAGATATTCTATCTATACATGGTACCCCATACCCAGTCGGATATACATGCCGTGTAGGTATGGGGTATCCATAATCTCCACAGGTTTGTAGAGAGGAGAAGCTGGTCACCCGGTCATAGGGGAGGGTGGTGCAGCACTACAGGTAGTAGGTGGCCATACGTGGGGCGTACAGGAGGAGCCAGGAGGACTGTGCCGGCGAGAGAGAGACGCGCATGGCGAAGATCGCAAGACAGCGGCGGCGGCGCGAGGAGGAAGATGGCCAGCGATGCCCCTGCTTGGCACGGCACCGCCCGCTTCACCAGCCGTGCGGCCGCGCCATAACGGGCCGGGCCATGCGGAACATTTGGGCCGCGCTAGGGGAGAGGAGAGAAGTGGATTGAAATACATATGGACCTCCATGTTAAATATAACGTCATATGGGTTTTATAAAAAAAAAAAAAGATAACACGTTGGAACTGTTATGAGCAGGTACAATAGCAGCCTATAAGCTAGCTATAAACATATTTTAAAAAGATAAAAGAAAGAGAGAAGAGCAGCGGGCTAAAAATCTGTAGCCAGCTGCAGCACGGACTTCAAGATGTAATGTGTGTATGACTGATGGGACCAGGTATTAATAGTACAGTAAACAACTATTGTATGAATTGTCTATTACATTGGCTATAGATGATTTAGAGTTAGTAGTGGGCTGTACTATTAAATTTGCTCTAAGTGTGTAAGATCCCCTAGCAAGTTTCTTCACCCTGTCACATCGAATGTTTGTACATATATATAAAGTACTAAATATAGAAAAAAAACTAATACACAGATTGCGTGTAAATTGCGAGATAAATCTTTTAAGCCTAATTGCGCCATGATTCGATAATGTGGTGCTACAGTAAACATTTGCTAATGACGAAATAATTAGGCTTAATAAATTCATCTCGCAGTTTACAGGAGGATTCTGTAATTTATTTTGTTATTAGACTATATTTAATATTTTAAATGTACGTCCGTATATCCGATGTGAGACGAAAAAATTTTTACCCATGTATCTAAAGACAGCCTAAACCAACCGGACTGAGATCGTTGTTGTTCTTACTGCCACCGATATGTGAGCCCACCTGTCAGTGGTATTGACTGCAAAGTGGTCACCGCACTGGATAATCCTCTGAGCCTAATTACGCCATAATTTAACAATGTAATGCTACAGTAAACTTTTGAGAATTATGGATTAATTAGGCTTAAAAAATTCGTCTCGCGGATTAGCTCTTATTTATGAAATTAGTTTTTTTTATTAGTCTATGTCTAATACTCCAAATTAACATCAAACATCCGATTTGATAGGGTCTAGAAAATTTTAAACAGTCCCATAATCTTGAAATTACTTCTAATTAAGAGGATCTGAGCATATCTAAATCTTTATCCATTTACTCATCCGCTTTAGATGTCATGCGCTCCCTCTTTTCGCATTGTCGATTTCTATAATTGACGGCACTGATCGGTCCGCGGTAATAGTTTCGGTCTGTGTTATGAGCAGTTTACATCCCTAGCCCACAGGTGCTCCTTTCGCTCTTTGTGTATGACCACTAGAGAAATCCATTGGCTGCTGCTGTCGCTTCTCGTCTTCATCTCACGCTGGGTAAGTACGTTTCCTAGTTGACAAAACAGAACAGTCATGGGTGCGGCGGCTACTGTACGTCCAAGTTGCACGTGCCACCGTCGCGATCTCTCGACTATGAAAATTCAGCACCTTTGCATTATTTGTACTTATCAACAACAATACGGTCATTTTTTTAAAAAAAACTTTGATCATTATTTTCAATTATAATATTTATAGAGATCGATATTAATAAATACATTATTTTGTTCAAGTAATTTTTAAGACTAATTTGTATATGGTGTTCATATTTTTGAAACTCAATAATAAAAGTTTTAAAAGTTTCGAACAAGTATTAGGCTTAGTTCCCAAAAATTTTTACTAAAAACAATACATTAAATCTTTGGACACATGTATGTAGCACTAAATATAAATAAATGAAAAAACTATTTGCACAGTTTGCTTGGAAGTCGTATGACGAATTTTTTTAGCTTAATTAGTCCATAATTACTAATTAAAGATTTACATGTGTCAAAGATTTGATGTGATGTTTTTTTTTAAAAAAAATTGAGAACTGAACAAGGCCTAAACACACCCTTATTAACAGATCGAGAGGAAGACAAAGCTAGCGTGACGTGCTCAGTGTGTGCACGTATAAAACTCCAGAGAAGACCAACCACATCGATCCATGGCCGCCACGCACATCCTCTTCTTCCCGGTCGTCCTCCACTTATTCCTCCTCTGGCCACACGCGGCCTCGGCGTCCGGTCTCCATCCGGTCGTGCTGCTGCCGGGCGCCACGTGCACCCAGCTCGAGGCCCGCCTCACGGACGCCTACTTGCCGCCCTCGCCGCAGTGCGCCGCAGCAGCCGCCGCCGCGCCACGCGGCGCGCGCTGGTTCCGCCTATGGAAGAACTCCACCGCGCTGGACGACCCCACCGTCGCGCCGTGCGTCGCCGACCAGCTCAGCGTGGTGTTCGACCGCGTCGCCGGCGACTACCGTGACACGCGCGGCGTCGAGACGCGCCTCCTCGACTTCGGCTCCACCCGTGGGTTCCTCGCCGACGACCCCGCCGACCGGTAAGCCGCCCGCCGCCCGCCGCCGTCGACTCCCATGTGTATATACCATCATCTCGTGATGAGAAGAACTCTACATTTGAGCAGAGACCTGTGCATGGGGAGGCTCGTCGAGGCGTTGGAGAGAGTTGGTTACCGCGACGGCGAGACGCTCTTCGGCGCGCCGTACGACTTCCGGCAGCCGCCGGCAGCGGCGGGGCAGCCGTGCAGGTCGTTCTCGCGGTTCCAGCGGCAGCTCCGGGCGCTCGTCGAGCGCGCGAGCAGGACGAACGGGGACAAGCCGGTCGTCGTCGTGTCGCACAGCCAGGGCGGCTACTTCGCGCTCGAGTTCCTCAACCGGAGCCCCATGGCGTGGCGGCGGAGGCACGTCAAGCACTTCGTCATGGCGTCCACCGGCGCCGGCGGCTTCGTGGGCTCGATGCGGTTCCTCGCCACCAGGGACGACTCCCCGCTCGGCCGCGTCGGGCGGAGCTCCGCCATCAAGTTCACGCCGCTGCCGTCGCCCAAGGTGTTCGACCGCCACACGCCGCTGGTGATCACGCGCCACAAGAACTACACCGCGGAGGACATGCCGGAGTTCATGGCGGCGGTCGGGCTACCGGCGTCCGAGGTGGCGCTGTACAAGACGCGGGCTCTTCCGGTGGCGATGAGCTTCCGAGCGCCGGTGGTGCCGACGACGTGCGTCAACGGCGGCGGCGTGCCGACGACGGAGACGCTGGTGTACTGGGACGGCGACTTCGGCAAGGACCCGCGAGTCGTGTACGGCGACGGCGACGGGGTTGTGAACTCGGCGAGCATACTGGCCCTTGACACGGTGATCGGCGACGATCCGAAGCAGGAGTACTACAGATCGGTCAAAATCGCCGGCGCGTCTCACGTCGGGGTCGTCTCGGGTGCTGCCGCATTGCGGCGTGTGATCGCTGTGATTCTTCAAGACAATTTTGTGTGAACTCCAGGAAGATGGCGTCGCTAAACACTACAAATTGTACTTCGGTAGTCCACAGTGCTGGACACGTCCTTAATTAATTAATAGTAACAGGAAACGTGTTCTGCACCTGGACCAAATTGGATAATCTCAACCTATCGTGTCTGCCAAATTAAGGATCAACCATGAAAATAAATCGACTACTACAATTAATGGCATCGACAATGTACTATTAAAGTAGCGAATAAGCAATAAATGATCTCTTACTAGTACTATTATAAGGGTGAGTTTGAGAGACAAGGGATTGAGATGATTGAGAAGTTACGCAAAACGAGGTAAACCATTAGCACAAGATTAATTGAGTATAAACTATTTTAAATTTCAAAAATGATTAATATGATTTTTTAAAACAATTTTCCTATATAAATTTTATACCAAAAACACACCGTTTAGTAGTTTAGGAAACGTGCGCGCGGACTACGATGTGCTTTCTCCCTAACTCACCAGAACGAAGGCTCCCTAAGTTATGAGGACAGGTAATAGTAACAATTACCAAGCATTTATGCTACTACCGGCAGGAATGAGTAAAATACAGTTGTTTAGATTTTTCAGACAACTATCAGGCATTTGTGAGTGAAATTCGAACGGTACTTTTTTTTGGCCCCATCTTAATACCTCACATCTATCCGTATGCATCGTGGTGCCTGATTCAACTACTACTAACTGACAAATGGTCCCACACACTAAGGCCCTGTTTAGATTCTCTGACAAAATCAAAATCTATTATATTATTAAAACAGCTTTGAAATGAGACACCACGTTCGCTGTGGGGCTAGAAATTCCCACGTTAATCGGAGAAAAACAAAAAAAAAGAAAAGAAAAGTCCAAGTAGAAATACAATCTAACAATAGCTGAAATTCGGAATTAAAAGTAATCAATATTGAAAGAAGAGTCCATATATGAACCCAATACGAGATTAATCAAAATTTGGAATAAAAATAAAATAAAATGCGAAATTAGCAAAAAAAAGTATAAGTAGAAATACAATTTAAAAATAGATGAAATTCGGAATTAAAAATAAGGAATATTAAAAGAAGAGTCCATACGAGAACCCAATACGAGACAAATTAAAATTCGGAATAAAAAAATAAAAAAAATCGAAATTAGAAAAAAAAAGTCCAAGTAGGAATACAACTTAAAACTAACTGAAATTCGGAATTAAAAATAAAGAATATTGAAAGAAAAGTCCATATTAGAACCCAATAGTAGATTAACTAAAATTTGGAATAAAAAATAAAATATAATATGAAATTAGGCAAATTAAAAAGAGAGTTAAAGTAGGAATACAATTTTAAAACAAAAGAAATTGAAAATAAAAAATATAAATATAAAAGAACACAATACGAAAAATAAAATAAATTTTGAAATTAGAAAAAGAAAATAAGATATCAGCAAGGAAAAAATTTATAAATAACTAAAATTGGATAAAAAAAATAAAGATTACTAAAAGAAAAGACCATCTTAAACACATGACGAGAATAATTAAGTAACATACCTATAGAGGAGCAAAGTGATGGCGGTTGATGGGACATCTAAAAACTATTAATAAAACACCAAATAGAATCCTAATTACGACTAAAAAGAAGTAACGGGCAGGTCGTATGTGAAGCAATTGGTCAAGACGGGTGGCAGGACTTCTAGAAAAGTAAAAAAATAAACCCAATGATAATTATATTTAATTTTTAAAATCTCAATAATAATAAAAATGAGAGGCAGCGGGCGGGTCGTATAGGAGTACAATGGCAAAGTTGCCGATGGTTGGTGACTCTTCTAGAAAGTAAAAAAAAATGAATTCCAACGATAGTTATGTTCGACTTTTACAATCCTAATGACAATAAAGAGTATGCGGCGAACGGGTCATAGAGGAGTATAGTAGCAGCGTTTGACAGGATTTCTAAAAATTATAAAAAAAATGAAACCCAAAAAGACAACTCCAATTTTTCTTTAAAGGTTCGAGTTTCTAAAAAGTAAAAAAAATAAACCCGAATGATAATCCTGTTTGATTTTAAAATCTCAATGACAATAAATAAGGGCGGCAACGGGTGAGCCATAGAGGAGTAAAAAAAACCTAAACGATATGTTCGATTTTTAAAATAACAATGACAATAAAGAAGATGCAGTGGATGGTCATAGATGAGTATAATGGCAGTGTTTGACGGGACATCTAGAAATTATAAAAAAGATGCCCAACAGGACAATAAACTCTAAAACCTATAAGTTTTTAGATCCGATTTTTAAAGATTCTAAGGAGAATAAATAGAAAACAGTGGTAGATCGAGCAAGCAAATAAATAATAATATGACAGAAGTAAGGGGTAGCAATTGTTGTGACTTTTAAAAACTAAAAAAAATTAAAAACACGAGGATAATAAGGTTTAGTCTTTAAAAATCTTAAGACAACGAGATAACTATTTAATAAATTTGAAGTAAAATCATATTAAAAATATATAATTTTATATGGGCACTAGCCGCGTAATTGCGCGGGCCACCCAGCTAGTTTTACTAATGTCACATCGAATGTTTAGACACATGCATGGAGTATTAAATATAGATGAATAAATAAATAATTACACAGATTGGGTGTAAATACGAATCTTTTATGTCTAATTGCGTCATGATTTGACAATGTGATGCTACAGTAAACATTTGCTAATAACAGATTAATTAGGCTTAATAAATTCGTCTCACGGTTAACAAGTGGATTATATAATTTGTTTTGTTATTAGACTATGTTTAATATTTCAAATGTGTGTTCGTATATCCGATGTGACACGCCAAAAACTTTACACCACTAATCTAAATATAGCCTAATGCACACTTCCGTACTATGCATTGCTGTTGCTAACAAAGATAGGTCAGTTTTATTTTACAAATAAAGTATTGGAGTAATATATTTTCACTAGTACATTATTACGTTGGTGATGTATAAGCTTGTCAGTGGATATAATTTAGAGTGTGTTTAGTTCCACGTTAAAATTTGACGTTTGACTAAAATTGAAAGTTTGAAGAAAAAAGTTAGAAGTTTATGTGTGTAGGAAAGTTTTGATGTGATGGAAAAAGTTGGAAGTTCGAAGAAAAGGTCGGGAACTAAACAAGGGCTTACTCCCTCCGTCGTATTTTAAGTGCAACCATAAGTTTCCGCGTCCCACTTTAATCGTTCGTGTTATTTGAAAATTTTGTATAATTAGTATTTTTGTTGTTATGAGATAATAAAACATGAATAGTACTTTACTCGTGACTTATGTTTTTAATTTTTTTAAATTTTTTTTAAATAAGATGGACAGTTAAAATTGCGTACGAAAAATTATGGTTGTACTTACAATGAGACGAAGGGAGTAATATACAAACTTATAGATATATCTCATCATTGTGTACGAACTTGTGCGTGCGAACCTAAATCCAAAACGATATGACTAATTATGCTAGGTTAAAGTCCGATTATGTTGTCACAGCGCACGCGTCGTGGCACGGGACATGTCGTATGTGCAAATTACACTTATACATACCTTTTCTTTATTTTATTCCTTCATTATTTTATATTTATATATGCCGTACTCTCTTTCGATTTTACACGTTTTTCAAAGGTACAAGAAACATTTCTTATTCTATATTTGATACGTTTGATTGAGCCTATGTAAATCTACTTAACATCAATTTGACACACGGACCTACATAACATCCTAATATTAGTGTCTAACTTAGTAAAATTTAGTTATAACAGGTTACATCAATAATATTTTAATTATTTGAGGATAAAATTAAATTTCTAATAATATTATAAGTATTTTTACAATGTTTGGTTAAATTATTTTGATGGATGGTACCATAAGTAATGAAAGATTAAATAATTAAGCTCAATGTTGAAATATTAAATTACTTTTTAGAATATTAAATTAAGCAAGGTGCCGCAGCACGCACAACTTAAAATAACTCACATGTCCGCGTAGGATTGGGCCCCATCTTTTCGCTTATGCTTATATTTATCAACCAAAATTTTAATTTTTAATTTTTAATTTAAAGTTGATGTTGGGGTTTTTCATCGAAGTGTATTTTTCAGTTTTTGCTTTTAGATTGCTAAAAACACGTATATAAAAGTTTTATTCGTAAATTACTTTTCACTTGCAAATATATCATTTGGCTTATTCCACGGGACAATAGCTTTTACAGGAAGAAGTCAAGGAGTGTAAACTTAGTGGGCCATGTTGATTTGGGCCCAGCAAAAATAAATCTCGCCGCCATTTCAGGCCCAAACAAATGCAAATGCTCGCAGAACAAGTTCACCAGCGGTCCCTCCACTTTACGTCGAGTTTGTATCACATCTCTAATCCTCAATTTCAGATATATTTGCTCCTAAACTATACGTGCAATTTAGGTCCAATAGAAATATGAATATTAGTCAATAAAATAAAAAATAAAAATATTATGGGGCCCACATACAAGTGAGAAGAAAAAAAGTGGGGTCTGCATCTTTCCTTCTTTCTTCTCTTCTTCTCTCTTCTTTCACGTTCCTGGCGAAATGCGGCACGTCGGCGCCATCTCGTGTGGTCACGGGGGCATCACGTCCATCGCTGCCGGGACACCATAGAAATGGGGTTCAAGGGATAAGGGATTTGATGAGGGTGGCATCCTGTCTATCGTTGCCAGGTGCTCGACGCACCTACTCGAATTGATTAAGGTGATGATGTAGCTAAAGGGCGAGGCTTTGGCAGGCGTGGGCGTCACGACGGAGGCGGTGAACTCCTCCACGGGCCCCAGCGAGCGGACGAACTCGTCGGCACGTCGTCGCAGTCGCGGCAGAGGCGGAGGTGGCAGCAAACGCCCCCACGGGCCCCCGCCACGGACGAGCTCGTGGGTGATTGGCTCCGCCATTCAGCGGCGGCCCTCGGAATCCTCCTTCGCCGAGGAAGCTGGCTGATATAGTCATCGGCGCGCAGATCCTGCCGGTGGAGGGCGCGGCAGGGTTCTTTTCCGGGGTGTCGGGCTAGGGTGGATTCAGCAAGGAGGCGGCGGGGTCTTGAGCCCCTAATACTGACGTGAAGAATATGAGAGCCCCGCGGAGACCCTACTAAAACAGTGTTGGCCACCATGCTCTGGAAGGATCTAGCCCCTCCGCCATCGAGAGCCGCGGCGGTGCTCTGAGGGGACGGGTGCCGTCGGTGCGCGGATCCAGCCGCCTCCGCCCTCGGGAGCAATGGTGGCGCTGCCGACACGTGGATCCAGCAGCAGCCCCTGTGGCGGCTCATCACCAGCGCCACGCCGGTCACCCAGGCTCGCCAAGGGCCCACGCCGATGAACGCCGCCACCACTGCTTCCTTCACCCCGGTGTGCTCATGCTGCTGCGCGACTCCAAGGTCACCACCCGCTCGCTCCGGTCCGCTGCCACAGTGGTGGTCGTGCCCACGTTGTCGCCCGCACGCATGGTCCCGCCGTCCGCCGCCTTGACCGCAGGAGATGGCACCGGCGTGCCGCATTTCGTCGGGACCGTGAGTGAAGAGAGAAGAAAAGAGAAGAAAGATGAGATGTGGACCCACATTTTTTTCTCATTTATATATGGGCCCTATATTATTTTTATTTTTTCTGACTAGGATGTCACTTCAGCAAAACTAGATATTCATATTGCTATGGAATCTAAATTACACGTTTTGTATAGTTTAGGGGTGAAGATTAGATTAGGAATGTCACTCGACGTAAAGTTGAGGTACGGCGGGTGAACTTATTCCAATGCTTTCAGGTGTCTGCCGCCTTTCAGGCCCAAACAAAGTCTCGCCATGCTTGACAGTTGCTCCACTGCCGCTGCCGCCGCCGCTGCTGATCCTCGTTTCTGGTTCGCGAATCCAACTCTATCAAGGCACTGGATCCGGCGCCCTCGCACTGGCAGCATCTCTGCTCTAATGCCCGAGTTCGTCTCTTCCTGCCACTCAAGGATAATCATTTCCCAGTTCCTCGCCCTCGCGCGAAATGGGGGGCGATCTACAAACCCTAGAAGGTATTCGCACGCGCCGCTTACCGGATTTGAGAGGAGGACTGTCGAAACATGAATTCGGCAATAATAAAAGGGGGTAGCGCACGAGACCTAAAAGTGGATGGATGCGGAGACAAGGATTTAGACAGGTTCAAGCCCTCTCAATGAGAGGTAATACCCTACTCCTGTTTGGGGATTTGAATCCGCCGGGTGTAGTATAGATCTGACAATCTAGTTGTCTCATGCCCCCTAGAGGGCCTCCTGCCCATCTTATATAGGATGGGGGCAGGATTACAAGATAGAAACCTTAACCAATACGGTATCGGTTTCCTAAATCTATTTTACAATATTATCAAACCAGGACTTTAGGCCGCTCCATAATATAAAAGAAAACGTAATACCCAAGTCATAATTTGTTACATATTCCATAGATATAAGCTATCCCCTATGACTAGTCGGATAACCATGCCGTGTGCGTATGGGGTACCCATAATCTCCACAATAGCCCTTAAGACCTTCACAGTCGAAAAGATAATCTTCTCTCGAACTAGATTACTCCAAAGCCGAGTGCTTCAATCATCTTTGCCATGGTCTCCTGAGTACTTTTACCAAATCTGAAGACTATGGAGGGCTGAAAAATAATTGAATGTAAATTTAGGTGCATCGAGTAGATGCACCTAATAGGTGTAGCCCCCGACCATGTAGTTAGTTGAACAAACCAAGCATATAGTCAAGGAATAAATAATCCAACCAACTGAGTGGTTTTTGATAATTATAGTCAACCAAATGACTTGATATCAATATATAGCATATGCGGTGTGAATCCTCAAATAACATGATCCAGATGATATACCGACTGCTTTGTAAAAATTGATGCGAGCAACCTAAAGCTGACTACATCATTGAAAATTCACATAGCAAAACAGAGCTTGAATGCTGTGAATAAAGAGATTTCCAAAGCATTGGGCATAAGCCATGCGCACACTGCTTTAACAGATGTGCTTAAGTCCCTAAAAGATACATGGTTTCACCACACCTGGAAATATACGTCATATGTGGTGTAAAATCCGAGTAAATAAACTCATAAAGGATTTACCAACCGCCTATAAAATGACCATAATATATAATCAGCCTAAGCCATAATATTGGTCAATAAAAATGCGCACTTACATGGCAAAAAGCAATGATATTGTATCTAATCAATTGCTTAAAAACCCAAACAACACCTTGACTTATATAAAAAAGTCAGCGGGGCAGCTATATAAAGCTTTGTTGTTTGACACATTTTAAGATGCATTGTACCAACTCCTAAAAAGTTGAGTAACTGCGGTATAAAAGGATTTTAAGGTATTGGGCACTTGATCACGCGCACTTTGGCCTAAGCATAAAGTGCCTAAGTCCCTGAAAGAACGTGACAGGCCACACCTGAAAATATGGGCTGCAGACATATTAGGCCTAGGCCAAAAAATATGCCTTCGACACCCTTTAAAGGATGACGCATGTAATATGCTCCCGAGTAATAAATCTTCCGGGTAATATAGACCAAGTGTAGCTCATATGAATAGCTTCTGATCTGAGTGATTATCCCTTATGGAATACTCCAAAATATATATAAAAATTGAATCCCGACTGGCACAAGCATTCGGTTGATAACCCTTACGGGGAATAATAAATAGTCTAGTCTTTGAGCATAGAAAATAGACCCATGATCATGAATTCATGTTGCATGTATCCGGAACAAGTCCAAATTGAAGGTATGTACTTGTGTTTAAGCTAGTAAGCCCCTGAGCATATAGCTTGTCCTTCTATCCTAGTCACAATTGTCCATTGATGGTAGCTGACGCAGTTGGAATAGAGACAAGATGACCAATATAGAGATAAAAATGCCCACCAGAGGTGACGGAAGATGTCAGTGGTAGTAAAAATAGTGACACCAATCAAAGGTGATGAAGTCGCATAGCCGTGGAGGCGAAGAAATCAGTCGGCAGCAGTCAGGTCAGCTAGCAGTGAAGATCAACGCGCCCAACAACAACGACAGAGCAGTCGGTGGCGACGAAAGCAAGCCGACGATGAAGACATAGACGCGCATCAACAGTGATGGCGAAATCCACCAATCATGAAGATGAAGAAAATAGTCGGCGACGACAAACGCAACCGACAGTAATGATGATAAGCAGCAACAGAGATGATCAACTATGATGACGAAGTTACCCATCAAACAGCAGTAGAATAGGCTATGTTGAAGAGGCTTGACAGGATATTGATGAAGATGACGATGTCGGTGATCCAGTCAATAGCAGTGTAGCAGCCGATGATAATGACGAAGATGCCCATCAGCGTTTGCATAGTAGGTCAACCGTCAAGGCGAAATAACAAGTCAGCAATGAAAGTTGGTGATGACAAAAGCAACCGAAGGCGAAGATGTAGTCACCCCTTAGCAACGGTGGAGACGTCAGGGCCGATGAAGTAGAGGTGTTGGTGATGATGTCAGTGACAATAATCCTTCAAATTGTTGAGAAGATGGCGAAGCTCGAATAGTTTTCTTGACGTTAGCGTGTGCATAACTGAGATTGATGCTACACCTCTTGATTTATAAAGATGGTAGTAGAACTTGGAGTTGTAGCTGTTGCAGATGCTTCACTTGAAGGAAAGTAAATGCTGTTGTCCAACTCATAAAAACTGAGCTGATTGGTTGATAACTCTAAACTCCCGGACATGTAGATAGAATCTCAAACTTGATACTTGAAAATTTTGGAGTAGATTGTGGTGGTGTGGAGAAGCCAAAATTGCCGGTGAAATCATTGGAGTTGCTGAAGTAGAACACTTGCTCTGAAGCAAAGACAAAACTTATAACTCCTGAAGTAGATTCCATAGAACTCGTTGGTTGATTTGAGTGTCTTGTATTTGTATAGCCCCCGACTCTTTGGTTAGTTGGGAAACAACTGAACATAGAGTCGAGAACTGTAGCTTCTTGTCGTCGAGTAGTCATTGCAATCAAAAGTGAAGATGCATGTTGAAGATGTCCGAGTAAAAATATTGAAGATTTGAACACCACTTGTTGTAGTAAAATAATACGGCATCATATTTGGTGACGCATGCCGAGATATCGAAGCTCTTATAGACGTCGTGGCTGGTGAAGTAGCAAAACTTGCGAAGTAGAGGCAATAGTGTTTGCCGATGCCGAAGATAATAAATATGAAGTCGTTCCACCATGGCGACAAAGTTGCATAGCCGTGATGAAGTGAACACGAGTCGGCGGCAACAGAAGCAAACCGGTAGCAAAGACACGTGGTTGTGAAGATAAAAACACCAGTTGGCGGCGGCATAACCAGTCGGCAACGGAAGAAGTAGAATGATGATGAAAACGAAGACGTTCTTTAACAGCGGCAAAATAGGCCAGCCATGATAGTGAAGACACCATGGGCGGCGCCGAAGGCAAACCAGCGATGACGATGACGCCAGTCAATGATGACGAAGACGCGCAGCTGTGGAGGTGAACAAGCCAGTCGGCGTCAGACAAGGCGGCCAGCAATGAAAACGATGACGTCCATCAGTAGTGGTAGCAATATAAACCAGCAGTAGAGGCGACTGCACTAGTCAGCAGCAAATGAGACAACCGGCGGTGAAGACGATAAGGCCAATCAACACTGGAAGAATCATGCAGCCATGGAAGTGAAGAAACCGGTCGGCAGCAGACGCAGACAGCTTGCGTTGAAGATGATGATGCCTATTAGCGGTGGCGGCGACGTGGCCAACCGTGAAGACGATATCACCAGTTGGCGTCATACGAGACGGTCGGTCGGTGAAGACGTAGACGCCCAACAACGGCGGCATAATAGGCCAGCCGTGCAGGCGGAGACACCAGTCGGCAGCGGCGAAGGCGAGTCGGCGGTGAAGACGTAGACGTCCAACAACGGTGGTGTGACCAACCAACCGTATAGGTGAAAACACCAGTCGGCGACGGACGAGGCAGCCGGTCGGTAAAGACGTAGACGCCCAACAACAGAGGTGTGACCAACTAACCGTATAGGCGAAAACACCAGTCGGCGACGGACGAGGCAAGCCGGTCGGTGAAGACGTAGACGCCCAACGATCGGTGGCATAATAGGCCAGCCGTGCAGGCGTAGACACCAGTAGGCGGCGGCGAAGGCAAGCCGGTCGGTGAAGACGTAGACGCCCAACGAACGGTGGCATAATAGGCCAGCCGTGCAGGTGAAGACACCAGTTGGCGGCGGCGAAGGCAAGCCGGTCAGTGAAGACGTAGACGCCCGACAATCGGTGGCATAAAAGGCTAGCCGTGTAGGCGAAGACACCAGTCGGCGGCGGAGAAGGCAAGCCGGTCGGTGATGTTCTGACTGATCCATTCCTGAAGCGTAGGAGATAAGCTTAAAGTCATGAATCCCTTTTATGCATATCTGGATCTGGATCTAGTCAACGGCGAACCAGTTGATGTAGTGAGGCAGAGGAAAAAGAAAATATCATATAAAGAAAATTAATGATGACTTAGCTTTGTAATATTCCCCTTAGTGATGGCAGAGGTGGCCAATGTGGGAACAACGTCGTCCATCAATAATAATGAAGACACCAGTCGGCGGTGGCGAAGGCGGTCGACAGCGAAAGACGTGGACGCCCAACAATGACAGCATCATAGACCAGCCTTGTAGGCGGGGAAACCGGTCGACGGTGAAAGCGAAGACGCCCATTAGCGACGGTAGAGTCCACCAACCGTATAGGCGAAAGCACCAGTCGGCGGCGATAAAGGCAGGCCGGTCGGTGAAGATGTAGACGCCCATGAACGGTGGTGTGACCAACCAACCATGTAGGCGAGGACACCGGTCAGCGGTGACAGAGGCAGGCCAGCGGTGATGTCGTAGACGCCAATCAATGGTGGCGTAATAGGCCAGCCGTGTAGGCGGAGACACCAGTCGGCGGCGGCAAAGGCAAGCCGGTCGGTGAAGACGTGGACGCCCATGAACTGTGGTGTGACCAACCAACCGTATAGGCGAGGACACCAGTCGCCAGCGACGGAGGCAGGCCGGCGGCGAAGTAGTAGACGCCCAACAACGGCGGCATAATAGGCCAGCCATGTAGGCGGAGACACCAGTCGGAGGTGGCAAAGGCAAGCCGGTCGGTGAAGACGTGGACGCCCTTGAACGGTGGTGTGACCAACCAACCGTATAGGCGAGGACACCAGTCGGTGGCGACGGAGGCAGGCCAGCGGTGAAGTAGTAGATGCCTAACAACGGCGGCATAATAGGCCAGCCGTGTAGGCGGAGTCACCAATCGGCAGCGGCGAAGGCAAGCCGGTCGGTGAAGACGTGGACGCCCATGAACTGTGGTATGACCAACCAACCGTATAGGCGAGGATACCAGTTGGCGGCGACGAAGGTAGGCCGATGGTGAAGTCGTCGACGCCCAACAACATCGGCATAATAGGCCAGCCGTGTAGGTGGAGTCACCAATCGGCGGCGGCGAAGGCAAGTCGGTCGATGAAGACGTGGACGCCCATGAATGGTGGTGGTGACCAACCAACCGTATAGGCGAGGACACCAGTCAGCGGCGATGGAGGCCGGCTGGCGGTGAAGTCGTAGACGTCCAGCAGTAGCGGTATAATAGGCCATCCAACCGTGAAGGCGAGGAAAACCAGTCGGCGGCGGTGAAAGCAAGCCGGCGGTGAAGATATGTCGCCATCAGCAACGGCGGCGGCGCACACCAACCGTGGAGACGAGAAACCAGTCGGCAGCGACGAAGGTGGCCGGCGGCACATGCATAAAATAATAGATCAAATTACAATTAGTGATATGTGAATTAATCTAATTTATGCAAGAATATTTAAAACGATAAACCTGGTAGTGGTTTGTGACCCAGAAGCTCTTGATTCAAAGGTCTAGCAACCGGAATTTTGGCAAAAACTATAAATCGACTTGGAATAGTCAGATCGCGATCTTGATAACCTCGACACCAAGCTGGGTGCCTTGATGAATGCTTGCGCTTTGTAGAAAAATAAAAACTGTTTGGCCGGTAGATAGCTTCGTGACTGGAAACACGTACTGTAAGGCCAAGTTATGCACCATCAAGAGCATACATGACTACAGTAGATTCTTCCATCTATTCCTGCTTGATGACGTGCAGTTGCTTAATGGTTCTGGTTTGGAGTCCGAGTCCACGTCGACCCCGGCCGCTTCAAACTGCCGGAACAATTTAATATTGGATACTGGTAGATAGGAGTTGATCTATTGCACGGTGGAATTGAGATTGCATTGCATGCTTGTTGTAGTGGCTTCTGCTCTTGCCGATTAGCAGGATGACTCGGCGACTAACGTCCGGTCGTAGATTGATTAGATCGAAAAGTAATTCCAATGGCACAGAAACCAGACGACTCGAGTCTCGAGCGAAGATGATGTTGACGACATAGGTTGATTCCATCGCACTTCTTGATAGATAACTTGGCGTACCCCTACCTGGCGCGCCAACTGTCGAAACATGAATTCGGCAATAATAAAATGGGGTAGCGCACGAGACCTAAAAGTGGATGGATGCGGATACAAGGATTTAGATAGGTTCAGGCCCTCTCAATGAGAGGTAATACCCTACTCCTGTTTGGGGATTTGAATCCGCCAGGTGTAGTATAGATCTGACGATCTAGTTGTCTCATGCCCCCTAGAGAGCCTCCAGCCCACCTTATATAGGATGGGGGGCAGGATTACAAGATAGAAACCTTAACAAACGGTATTGGTTTCTTAAATCTATTTTACAATATTATCAAATCAGGACTTTAGGCCGCTCCATAATATAAAAGGAAACGTAATACCTAAGTCATGATTTGTTACATATTCCATAGATATAAGCTATCCCCTATGACTATCGGATAACCATGCCATGTGGGTATGGGGTACCCATAATCTCCACAAGGACCGAGCTGAAGCGGCGTGTCAGGATGAATCCATGCTCGGAGGTTCTCTTTGTTTAAAGGTAAATCGAGCAGAGCCGAAGTCCCCTGTTTCTTCACCAATGTTTTCTTAAAGAATTTAGGTTTTATTGATGGGATGTGCTTCTGCATTGCTAACTACTGCTATAGCCCGCTCTGTGATCCAACCATACAATTGTTGAATTGCACTATTTTAACAGACAATTTATGTAGAGCTACAAAAGCTTTTGAAGGGTTTGGCTAGCTGTGATGAACGCAGAAAACGATACTTTTGTCATGACATGTCCCCACTTATTACTTGTACTATTGTATTTCAATTCATCAATTGTAACATGATTTACCAGGCCAAGAAAAATAGATTAACTACCTATCATTAGCAAATAACATAGCAGTTAGGCCTGTGGAATAGGCCTATAAAACCCAAAGTCCCCAACGAAGGTGAATACTATAGGAAAAAAACATGTAGGTATCCAATCTGTACAATTGGTTTTCACAAGATTGAGTTATGACACTGTTAAACAGTTTAGGTGCTTACAGTCAAATATCTTACATAATTACATCAACTAAGTTTTACATTGACCACTCTTAAGTCTTAACCCATGGACACCTTCCAATTTCATCTCTGTTTTATGACTTGAATGATAGGTAGACAATGTTCAGTTGGAGATATTGATTGATCTTACTGAAACTTTGGTTTAAGAAATCATCAGGCCATGGCTGGAGATAGTGACAGCTATCATGGTGTTGCAGGTCTTGGTTTGCTATGCTTGGCGTGTCTATGCACAATGGCCTGGTAGACCAAATATGATCTAAACTGAAGTAGAGCTAGAAAAACCTTGATAGGACAATCTGATCATATAACACCCCTACACCAAAGAATGTGCCGAAGGAAATCATAAAGACAATCATGCTATTGGTATGTTTTGTGGAGACAAATGGTGTTTCTGTTGTATCACAATGCTGTGTAAGCATAGGACCACACAATCTTGGGTTCCCCTCAAAGCTATTACTCGGGAACGTGCTAAGCTGGCCGACATTTGGAACTGACCCTTCAAGGTCATTGTTAGAAATGTTGAATACTGAAAGGAAGTGCAATTCGTTCAGTGCATCAGGTATTGTACCATTGAGATTGTTTCTTGACAAGTCAAGCACCTGCAGGTTCGTGAGGTTGTAGATTGAATCTGGTATCTTTCCAGATAATCTGTTGGAACTCAAATTAAGTAGAAGAAGCGCCTTCAAGTGACCAATCTCGTTGGGGATCATGCCAGTGAAGTTATTGATGCCTAGATTCAACACTTTAGGGAAAGAACTAGTTATTCGGTACTGAAGTGAATGACTTCTAGAGATAGGCAGCTCAAAGGTCTTCGTTGCAACATTGCCTGTTTGTAACATTGGCATCTCTACTAAGGCTAATGGAATTTCCCCTGAAAGACTGTTGTTTGACATGTCTATATGGAATAAGAAGTTTAGGCTGCTGATCCAGTAAGGTACTGGGCCATTTAGTTTATTGTTATATAAAAATAGCATCTCCAAATTTGTCAGTTTTGATAACCAGTGAGGTATTTTTCCAGTCAATGAACAATCATTCAGGGAAAAAACCCGAAGATTCTCAAAACCATAAATCTCATCATCCTTTGGCATGGTCTCATGGATAAAGTTGTATCCAATAAACAGGGTGGTTAGGGTCCTGCAATTCTGAAGTATCTGAAGTGCATTTGTTATATTTCTTAGAGAGATCCCGACAAGTGATAGAAATGTGAGGTACTTCAGATTACCTATTTTCTCTGAGAGCTGGCCATGGAACCTGTTGTAAGACAACCGTAATGCAGTTAGATTTCTGCATGAGTAGATACTTTCTGGAACTGTTCCAGTAAAGTTATTCCAGATAAGATCTAAGGACCTTAGATTGCCTAAGGTGGAGAAGTTGACATTGTCAAGATCTCCTGATAAGTTGTTGCTCCCGAGGTTCATGGTCATGAGTTTTGTGCAATTTCCTAGAGTTAATGGCAACTCTCCAAACATGTTGTTGTATTCCAAATTGAGCTTCTCCAGTGTCTTGAGCTGTCCTATGGAATTTGGGATACTGCCATTGAGCCTGTTTTCTCCAAGATCTATGGTCACCAGATTTTTTAGCTTGGTGATGCCAATAATTGATCCTTCTAACTGATTATTAGGAAACCAGAGGTGCTTCAAAGAGGTAATATCAAAGATATCGTCTGGAAGAGCCCCAATGAGGTTGTTGTGGCCAGCACTCAGCAATGTCAGCATGGAGCAATTACCAAGCCCCAAAGGGATTCTTCCGCTGAATTGGTTATAGCTGAGTTCAAGCACAGCAAAAGATGGTGCGCTGGCACAGAATGATGTTGGAATCGGCCCAGTAAAGCTGTTGTTGCTGGCATTGAGCATGATCAGATTGTTCATCATCTCCCATGTGTTGGATGGGAACAGTCCTGTAAACAAGTTACTTGAGATGTTCAATACCTGCAGAGGCCGGTGAGGGGTTGAAGACGGCAGCTCACCAAGTCCTCCTGTGAGACGGTTAAAACTGACATCAAGGACCACGATGCTGCTGGATGACACCAATTCCAGCGGTAAGCCACCAGACAGTGAGTTGTGGGACAAGTTAAGGCACACCAAGCTGGTGAGATCACCAAGCGATGGTGAGATGTGCCCTTGAAGGCTTCTCGAGGCCAGTGAGACCTCGGCTACTGTCCCTTCTCTGCTGCAGGTGATGCCTTCCCAGGAACAGCAGTCTGTACTATTATGCCATGATGCAGTGAGGCCGATGTCCTGGGACAGCCCCGCGAGGAACTGGAGTAGGGAGCGCATTTCCTGCTCGGTGCATGAGCCGGCTGGAGAGACGAAAGGCAGCAGGAGCAGCACAAGAACATGGCCATAGGAAAGCATCCTGCTGCATGAGGAATGCGGCCTTGGATTCATGGTTCTACTCGTGGACACTATCACGGAATTGTGTGCTTGTTTCAGCAAGATAAACATGTAATGCTATTATGTGCGAAACCATGTTTGTTAGGTTTATAGAGCTGGAGACCCATTGTTGTTGGCTTGTCACCATGTGCTTACCTGCTTCTAATGTTCTAAATCACTGGCTTGGTGTAGTGCTTATTTCTGTAAAGTACACAATCTCTTCATTCTTTAACTAGCCTGATTTGTTAGGTTAGCTAGCTGCTCACCTTGTTTCTCAAGTGCAGTTGCACTTGAGAAACTATGCTTCTTGAAGGGACTATTTAAAACCTTCTTAAGTGCTAATGTAGAGTCAGTAGGTCAACTCACTATTTTTGTTTGTCTTCTTTTGTACAGAAGGACGTATCACGTACCCTGTGCTAATAAACTCTCTGCAGCAGTTGTAGTTGGAAAGTCTTCAGCAGTTGCACTGGTTCTGTGCAAAATATTATACCTGCCTCAGGGGATCTCCTCAGAAATAATGCAGATGCCAATGCTGCAACCTGAGAAGGTTGCTGTTTGCATCATAATTTGGCTTTTAGTTAGTACATATGGGCAGGCCAATTTATTTAGAATAGTTTGCTGGAATTATCATGTGGTTTGCTTGAGAGTACTTTGAAATATATGTGTGCAGGAACTTATCATGCATTGCTCGGCTGATCTGTGTAAGATGCTGGGGGAGCGGCACCCGTTTAATTGGCTTGGGCATGCAGCAGTAGCATAGGAGAGTGAGATTTGGCGACTGAGATCAATGCTTGCATGATGATTTTACTAGCTGGCTGCATTAGTTTGCGAGGCAGTTGTTTTGCAGGGTACACAAATGCAAATAGAGCTGTGCACAGGAGGGTGATCAAGCCGGTGCTGGAATTTGTGCAGATGGATACTGGCGGCATGGCTCGTGTTACACTGCAGGTGCTCGGTTTGATCCACGCGGGGCCTTTTGCCGCAACCCGCAGGTGACGGGCGTTGGAGGACTACCGAGTAAATTTGCCTGCAATAAGACCGTCGTCAGCGTGTGTTACGGCGATAGAATGAAAGAGATAAAGTTTGGTAACTGATTGAGTCGTATTCGGCCAAGGGATTTGTTTCAGTTTAACGTGCAAGCCGAATACCTGGTGTTTGATCCCTATATGTACTAGCGTATTAGGTTAGTAGGAGCACCCCGAACAATTTTATCAATCTATTATTCATCTTCTTTTCTTTTTAGTTCTTTTCTATTTCGTTTTCATGGCTGAGTTCTAGCAACTCTAGAATTTGGGTTGATCTTTGCCATTTTACGCTGAAAAACGGTCGTGCTTCTCCACGAAGGCGAGAAGGTTATCCTTTGCTAGTTTGCTCGGAAACGAGTCGTTCGTCGTCACATAAGTACGATATTTATCCTCTTTGCTAATTTGCTTGTAAATTAGTCGTTTGATTTCATAAAAGCGAATTAATTTTGAAATCGGTTTCACTAGCCGATTTTGATCTATTGATTTTGGCGACTCCGTTGATTACACCGTAAATCGTTAGGTGATCTTGGCTACGAAAAAGCGTCAACAGTTACCACCCATTTTGATCCATGGATATTTGAACTGTTGTTTGCCAGCTGATTTTACTTCCTTTTTGTGAGTAGTTCTTTCCATTTTTCATGCTTATCTTCTCCTTGAAATGTACAGGATACTAAACGTAGAGTATAGATCTTATAGGATAATATGGACAACAAACAAGCACGTAAATACCCTCAAACTCTTGTCTTTGTCTAAAATTCATTCCTGAACTATAAAACAAGGTATGTTACGTAACCTAACTATAAATACCAGACACTTACCCCCTTAGGCGGTTTTACGGTGGTTTTGGTACACGGTCGGATCGATGAATACTCTATAGCCTATCATCTGTGGTTGTAGACTTGTAGCCATATGTAGAAGCCGCAAACCTCTCAAAGACACAACTTCATGCGCTGCCAACAGAGGTATAGAAGGTGCTCCTTCCCATGCTGGCGGCTCCGGCATCAAAGGAGCTACTTCTCGCATCACCGAAGCGCTGCGGTTACGTATACTCGCTCCATCTTCCTTCACCGCGCCGTCGCTTCAACAAGTGCACATCGCCAAAGCGGCCGCTCGTGTGTGATGCCAATGGAAAGGGAAATTAATCGCACACATTGGCTTGGCCCAGCTAACCTCAAGAGTCAAGACTTGATGCAGCTGACAACGGCAATCTCCCACACGTACTGTCCTTTTTCTAGTGGCAGGTGCAGGCGCACGCGCTAGCTTTTGCGTGGGTCTTTACCGGTTCAGCCCCACATGTCAGAGAGGGAATCATGCTAAGTGAGAAGGCAATCAAGCGTGCCTCATCAGCAGCCTCAACTTTGCCAATAGTCGAGAACTTTGCCCGTCGGGATAAAACTGCATCGTAACTTAACCAATCTAATTGTGGCACGAAGACAAAGCTACAAAGTAAGAATACACAGTGATATCCAATATGGAAGTGGAACACCGCAGGAGCACCTCCAACCTGCCGGCCTTGAAGAGGTTGATATTAAGTTCACCTAACCATATTTGTGTCATGCATGAAAACACAACAACCCACTTCCTTTACAATATTCTAATAGGCCTTGTCTTTCTCAGAAGCTATACATCACGACGGTATATTGTCATTTCCAAGAACTCCGCTATCATCGGCCGATCAACAGTAGTCCCTTTTCTCTTTTGGTTTTAACAATTTTTCGCATGTAAAATATTATTTACTTACAGTGTTAATTTCATCATCGTGAAGTTATTTTAAAAAATTCTATCTCCATCTGCAAAAACTTGGAATGAACACAATGTTTTAATTAAAAATACTCCTGACATGGCATTTCAAATTTTTGTTACGGATCCAAAATATTAACATTCAGAGTAAATATGATGATAATTAAGAATCATTTTACAATACAGGGACCTTTGTTTACAACATGCAATAGAATTGATAACACAAACATGCATACCAGTACATCATAATCCCACTTAAAACGTGATCAATTGATTCAGTGTCACGCACTCACACTAATTACTCTACCGTGGTGAAATACCCAAAGTGCAGAAGACGATCGACCTTTGCATTTTATTCTTCATAGTGGTGATTAATTTTCCTTCAAACCATGTGAGAGTGGATTACGCAGCACGATTGACTCTATTGTGACTCCAGGTCCAAAGGCTAGCAACACTCCCCACTCAGGCTGTTGCTGCATGTCTTGTTCCTTCTCCCGACGGCGGCGTAGTTCATCAAGAACGAATGCGATTGTTGCACCACTCATGTTCCCGTACTCGCTCAGCACTTGGCGGCTCGCCGCAAGCTTCCATGGCTGTAGTTGGAGCTTGTCTTCTATGTTATCAAGGATTGCGCGACCGCCAGGGTGCACTGCCCAGAAGAGGTCGTTCCAGTTAGGATCTGTGTTTCCGACAGATCGGAACGCATCAAGCAAGCACTGATGGATGTTGTCCTTTATCAGCGTTGGCACCTGGATAGAGAGGTGAAAATCTATGCCACTGCTAGTGGCTTGCATGCCGAGTGCGTGCTCGGTTCCTGGTATCATGGTTTGCGAGGCGGCAACCATCTCGAATAGCGGGCGCTCACCATCGGCCGAGGGGTTGGCACCAACAATGACTGCACCAGCACCATCCCCGAACAGTCCATGGCCAATGATTTTGCTTTCGTCCGGGGTAGAGAAGCATATCAGTGTCAGCTCGGAGCAAGCTACGAGGACACGCGCACCGCGGTTATTCTCGGCGATCTCCTTTGCGAGTTGGAGTGCCCTGCCACCACCTGAGCAACCGTGGAGACTAAGAATGGTGCGAGAAACGGAAGGGCGTAGTTTGAGCAATGAAGCCAACTGGAGGTCGGCACTAGGTGCACGACAGCCTGAGTAGGTGCTAAAAATAAGGTGGGTGATGTCAGTGGCCGGACGGCCCCACTCAGCAATGGCTTTCCGCGCAGCGGACTCGGCAAGCTTGGGGACCTCGGTAGCCACGATGTCTACACGAGTTTCAAGGGAGGGCGAGTGTTTGTCAATGATCTCTGGGTGGGCACTGATAAGCTCCGCGTCAAGGTGGATGTAGCGCTTTTCTATACCAGATTTGTGACCTGAAATGGAAATGAAAACCCATGTGTATATTTAATTTGTTACTACTTTGTAATCGTGAGGTTACATAAAAAATAAAACATATTATTGGACATTTATACATGCTTCAAATTAAAATATGAATACCAATTATTTTTTGCTTGAATAATTACATGCAAGCACTTCCCTTAAGAAACTAAACCACACATTTGATTTCTCTGTATGTCCTATCCAAATATTTAGGAAGATATACATGTTTAAATTTTCAGAAGAGCGTCGTAGTACATGAGTTTTATTCGAACAGTACATGAGTTGTCTGACGACGTAGTCGTGCATCCATAACTCTACCCACTAATTTCCAAATCATATGTGAGTGCTATTTCAGTAAGATGAATGGATTAATCTTTGTAACTTTCCTTACTTATATGTACACGAGTTCTGTGGCTTGCATGTGTGATGGTAGGGTGAGGAAGTGACAATAGGTGGAACAGCTATCATATTTAACAAAACCATGACAGTATCAATTATTTTTTTTGTTCGAACAATTACAAAACTAATATATGATATAATGAAAGCACTTCTCTTAACAAAATTAAAATCACACATTTAATTTATATAGGTCCCTATCCAAAAGTTAAGGTTTATAGCCTCGTTTTTCTCTACATACCATAAATATATTATTTATGTATGGTTTATAGCGAATGATAGCATGATATATACTCCGCGATATTTAAGCATTTGCAAATTTTTCACACTAGAGTTAGTAAAAAATGATTAATAATAATGATGATAAGTGCAATTATTGATCTACTTACATATCCTCTTCATCTTATCCTTGAGCTCAGTAAGGTGCTCGCTCTTGGTTAGACCAAAGTAGTAGTCAGCAAAGTTATCCTGACACACGATGTTTTCCGGGTTTGCAGTGCCAATGGCGAGGATCGTTGCAGGACCTTCCGAATGCTGTGTGCCACGGCGGTTGTCAACAATAGCGGCGGTAGTTGCTCCAGGCATGGTCGATGCAAAAGGAAGAACTTGTGCCTATGGAATTAGTTGCCTTCAGAGAGAAAGAGGTGGATATGCGATGCGCCTATGAATGAAAACTCTAGCAGTTGGCTGTTGGCTTTATACTAGTTGATCGATAACCAGGCCTTGTTAGCTCCCAAATATGTTTCCATTATTAAATGACACAAAAAAAACTAGTAAAGAAAACCTTCACATGTTCTATGGAGTGTTTAAAACCGCAATAAATTTTCTATTGACAACATAATATAACCTGAACAAAATCACACGAGAGATTTTATTTGTTTTGGATCGTGAGGTCTGCATTACGAAGCAGCTACTACGGTCTGGAGTATGGACATTGTTTTCCACTGGTGTGATTAGCTTGATCATCGTGCAAAGCAGTCATCCCCAGCTTTAGGAGCTGTGCTTACGTTTATAGTATTGGGAGAAGCTGCAACCTGGCCGATGATCAAGGAATTTTTTTTCTGCACAATCACCATACTCCTGCATTAAGCTTATTCTTCTGTATCAAATGAGTGATTCACAGGAAAATCAAGAACCCAATCGTGCACTGGAGATTATAAGTCATAATGTTCTTATTTATGCTCTAGGATTAGATCGATCTAGAGAATATTTTCTTATTTAGCTTGCAATCGCCCAGATTTAAATATAATCCAAAATTATAATTGAGAATTTAAATAATTAACTTCACAATCAACCCTGCATCTCTTAAACGAATTGTTGGCCTGGCCACGAGAATCAAGCATCCAATAAACAATATGGATCAACTCATGACCGTGGCGTGTTAAGCCCCTGGTGATGTTCATGATCGTCGGAGATTAAATGCATTGAGATATGCCACACTGTTGCAGATGTAACCTGGACGGAGATGGCTGATGTCGTCTCAGTGTCATTAACTGCTTGTGAAAAAAAATTCCTTTCTTCCTATATAATTTAGTACTCACTACAAATCATTTACTACTGTAAAGCTTACAATCTATGAGGCCACATCATCATCTACAAATCATTTACTGTTGTAAAGATTAAAATCAGTGAGGCCACATCATCATCTAACCCTTGCCATTAGATCAACTAAGGAGGTAGCCCGCACACAAGCACGGGGTATCTTATTTATGTTCCATAAATTTTATTATTGTAAAGATGTACCGATGAACTTAACATAAAATATTATTTGTAAACAATTTAAATATATGATCTTTATCTTAAAAATGTTTGATATTGCTGATTCTCGACATGACGTTTATATTTATAAAATTATCAAGATCTTGGTCTATTATTTGTAAACAATTTAATTATTGTGCTATCATCTTATTAATATCTTATAAAATTATGCAACCATATTTTCTTCTTTTGAATATGAGTATGTGACATTTCTAAATTAAATGTTAGTATCAATTATCCTAACAATCAATCCCATATCTGGTCATTGAAACATTTAAATCAAAATCATATTCAATATAACGACTTAGTTTGGAGTCTTTTCTTATCGCATGTATTATTACTCATTATTGTGATTATTTTTCTTATTTACAAAAATAGCAATGGTAAATTTCAAACTGGTTATTTGTAATTGTTTTGCTACTGTCAATAAATAAATAAATGTGTGATAAAGCACATTTGGGCAACACAACCATTTTATATGAAAATGTTGTGAAGTACACCTCCGTTATTTTTTTAGAAAAGCAACCTTCCATGTAAACTTAATCTTTAAACATTTGTGTTTTTTTCTTTTTCTTTAGTAGGACTATTTAAATGAATTTGTAAAAGGAATCCTTGAATTTTTTTGCATTTCAATCAAATAATTGTAAATAATAATTTTATATGCCCTCAAGTCCGCCTTATTATCCTCTATGCTCACACCACAATGTCACTACCACAAACCTCAACGCCGACTGTCTTGGTTCCACTGTCGACCTCCCTCGATTTTGTTAGCACCGCTAGCCTCATCATCACTTGCCGGCACCTCCCTCAATGTTAAATGTGGAAATTGATCGGGTGCCTTATTTAAAGTTTCTTAAATTTTGTTGTCGTCTGGGTTTGCATATTATGAGTTTTTCTTCAAGTCATATTTAATATATTTTATATATCTAACTGTATTGTGTGAAATTGAAGGGGCTCATGCGCATATAATTAATTTATGCCATTTTAGTATACACACTGGCAAAGGATGCACTTACGTATGACAGATAGCAGGAAGGATTTATTGTATAGTCACTGGCAATTTCTGGAATCTATCTACGGAACGGCAGATAGCAGGAAGGATGCACTTGAGGCCAAGTTCGGAGTTTCTGATGCTAGCAGTGAGCTATATGTCATGGAGCAGTTCTATGACTAAAAGATGGACGATGACCGTTCTTTAGTTGAACAAGCTCATCAGATTCAGGCACTGGCAAAGGAACTTGAGAATAATGGTTGCGACGAGTTGCTGGACAAGTTCGTGGCGGGTTGCATTACTGCCAAATTGTCACCTTCTTGGTCGAATTTTGCCACTTCTATAAAACACGAGAGACAAGAGTTCAGTGCCACTGATCTTATTGGCTCTTTAGGTGTGACATCCTGGCCCAATCAGGATGAGATCGACCTGTGTGGCCCAAGAAAGCTATATGCATGTTTAGTACCACCTTGCTAGTTTAGCAAGAGTGGAACCAACTTATAAGAGCTTATCCCTCCAACCATATCATTCCCGGGTTAACCCTTTTACACGAAGCGAGGATGGAAGTTTAAGCGGGGTGGTGTGTGTAAGTGCGCCTACCCGTCAGACTATGCAGTTCCGGAGGGTGGGCTAAATGGTATCAGAGCTGACGCTCACGGTTGCGCGTACGGGTCAGTATGCAGGCATATGACGCATGGCGCATGTGGGCTCTGTGTGAGGCAGATGGCATGGCATATGTTGCCAACACTGGACGTACGGACGTGCGCTAAGAGGTGGCGTCTTCCTGGACATTTTCCTATATGCCTGTGTGACTACATGGGTAAGTTGAGCCGACGAGGACGTCGGATCCTTTGAGGAGAGGTGTATGTGACATCCTGGTCCAATTAGGATGAGGCCTGTGTGGCCCACGAGAGCTGTGTGCATGTTTAGTATCACCTTACTAGTATGGCAAGAGTGGAACTAGCTTATAAGAGCTTGTCCCTCCAACCATATCACTCTCGAGCTAACCCTTTTACACAAAGCGATGACGAAAGTGTAAGTGGGGTGGTGTGTGTAAGTGGGCCTGCTCGTCGAATGGACTGGCTACGCTGTTCTGGAGGGTGGGCTACATTAGGTGTCGAGGACAAGGCGAGGGCAAAGGACAACCGCAGTAAAAACGATGAGGGAGGTTCTAGTGCCAACTTGGTGTAGAAGAAGAACTTTTATGCATCTGACAATAACAAGAAAAAGGTCAAACCTGATGCCAAACCCAAGATTGCAACCACTTTTAAGAAGAAAGGCAAGGGAAAGACATAGGGTAACTGCTTTGTGTACGGTGAGCCTTGTCATTGGGCCAAGGGTTGTCTTGATCGCCAGGACAAAAAGTCTACAAGCATGGTTATTAGGATGGAAGAGGAAAATTGGGGTATGGTAATTTTTTATCTACAGTACTTTCTGTTTTTACTCACTTGAGTGGTAGATGATACTAGTGCTAATATTCATGTCTGTGCTGAAATTTCCTTGTTTTCTTCTTTATCAGGACGGGAGATGTTCCTCCTTACTGATGGGGAACGGTTCGCTTGCATTCGGAAGAGACCGTGCAGCTCAAAAATTTGCATCATGTCCCCTTAATAAAGAAGAATCTTTTCAGCGGCTCTTCACTTTGTAGAGATGGTTTTAATCTTGTGTTTGTGTCCAATAAATATGACGTATCTAAAGTGGAACATTTGTTGGTAAAGGTTATGACAGCAGAGGCTTGTTCCCCTTTTCTTTAGATGATGTGTGTAATAATGTTGTGAACCATGTGAGCAATGATGATGACTCTAATGTTTGGCATTTGCGACTTTGTTATGGGATTTTGGTTATATGAAGTGCTTAGGTAACATGAGTTTAATCTCGAAATTCACTTTGGTCAAGTATTCTAAGTATCATACTTGCGTTCAAGCAAAACAACCTCGAAGCCTCACAAGAGATTGTTGACTAAAGCGGGAAAGAAATACTGCATGACACTTATAGATGATTGCACTAGATTTTGCTATGTGTACTTATTGAAAACAAAAGATAAATCATCGCATTACATTAAAATTTATAAGGCTGAGGTAGAAACCAACTTAAAAGGAAAATCAAACTGTTAAAGGTTTGTTAAGGTTTGACTGAGGTGGAGAGTATTTGTCAAATGAGTTTACTTCATTCTGTGAAGAGTCCAAAATTATTCATGAGAGTTTTCACCCCAGTCAAATAGGGTTGCTGAAAGAAAGAATCGCACTTCAATCAATTGGTGAATGCCATGTTAGACACTGTGAGACACTGTGGGGCTTTCCAAGGAATGGTGGGGTGAGGCTATATTGACTGCATGTCATGTCTTGAATAAAATTCCTACTAAGAATAAAGAAGTAACACCATTCGAGAAATGGGAAAAGAAAATGTTAACTCTCTCATACTTGCGCACATTGGTCTCATACTTGTGCACATGGGGTTCTTTCGCTAAGGTCAATGTGACTATAGTCAAAGAGTACAAAATTGGACCAAAAGCCGTGGATTGTATGTTCCTTGGTTATAATATATGCAACATGGGTTATAGATTCTTAATTGTAAATTATGGAGTGTTAGACATGCGTATTGGTACAATTTTTGAGTTCAGAGATACTACACCTTTTAAGAATGAATTTGCCATGAAAGACGCATCTAGCTCTTCTTGTCAAGAACCTATTTTGTCTCTTGAGTTTTTGCCGGTAGAACACGATAATCAAATGTCTGTTGAACCTATTTTCTTGATATACATCATCATGTCAACCACGGGTGCCGGCACTACTAGAGGAGTAGGGAATGACAACACTGGATGAAGAGAAACTGAGAACGTTAACATCAACGGAGGCAACATCAATGCATCATCATCATCTTGAGCGTTTTCTGTATATGACTATTGTCATCTCGGTGTTGAACATATTTCTAGTTGCTATTGTTCATTTTTATCACTCACTTTTTTTGCATATGTCATGTTTATTGTGTTATATTTCTAGTTTAAAATATGCCGAGTTTTGATTATATTTCCAACAAAAATCACCCCATTTTTATAGGCTTTTTTTAAACACTGCCTTTAAAATTGTAACTTTCACATGCGGCTGCTTAGGAAAATCGCCTGTATGAAATACACTTATTTTCACATACAGTTTTCTTTATAACCTATCAAATAGTTTTGTTCACAAGTCGTCCATGATACGGAGGCAACATCAACCATCTTTATATGCATTTCAAAATCTAGGCTACATAAGGAACGAATGTTCTAGGACATGTGAAAACTTTTTTTTTATAATGTGGCATATCTCTCTGCATTTAATCTCCGAAGATCATGAACCTCACCAGGGGCTTAACACGTCAAGGTCATAAGTTGATTCATTTTGTTTACTGATTGTTTATTGGATCCTTGATTCTCGTGGCCAACAATTTTTTTATGAGATGCAGGGTTGATTGTGCAATTAATTATTTAACATCTCGTTCATAATTTTGGACTGTACTAAAAGGCTGGACGATCACAAGTATGAAAATATGCACTAGGATTAGATCGATCTCCAGTTATACATTATGATTTGTAATCTCGAGAGCACGAATTGGATTCATAGTTGTCGGGTCCTTGATTGTCCTGTGATTCTGTGGATCACTCATTTGATACAGAAGAATAAGTTTAATTTCCTTGATTATCGCGGCCAGGTTACAGCTTCTCCCAATATTATAAACGTTGCTTCAAAAATAAAAAAAAACGTATAACCACAGCTCGTAAAGGAGGGGGATGACTGCTTTGCACGATGGTCGAGAGCTAATCACACTAATTAAGTGGAAAACAATGTCCATACTCCAGACCATAGTAGCTGCTTTGTACATGCCATGGCATGCAGACCTCACGATCTGTAATAAGAAAAATCTCTCATGTGATTTTGTTCAGGTTATATTATATGTTGTCAATAGAAAAAAAATATTTTTGTTTTAAATTAACACTACATGGAACATGTGATCAAGGTTTTCTTGCAGAAATTTTTTATGTCATTTAATAATGGAAACATATTTGAGAGCTAACAAGGCCAGGTTATCGATCAACTAGTATAAATCCAATAGGCAGCTGCTAGAGTTTTCATTCATAGACGCATCACATATCCACCTCTTTCTCTCTTAAGGCAACTAATTTCACAAGCATAAGTTCTTTCTTTTACATCGACCATGCCTGGAGCAACTACCGCCGCTATTGTTGACAGCCGCAGGTGCACACAGCATTCGGAAGGCCCTGCCACGGTCCTCGCCATCGGCACTGCAAACCCGGAAAACATCATCCTTCAAGATGACTTTGCTGACTACTACTTTGGTCTAACCAAGAGCGAGCACCTTACTGAGTTAAAGGACAAGATGAAAAGGATATGTAAGTAAATTGATCGTTGCACTTATCATCATTATTATTAATCATGTTTTATTAACTCTATTGAGAAAAAAAATGCAATTGCTTAGATATCAAGGAGTATACTGCTATCATTCAATATGAACCATATATATATTTATGGTATGTAGAGATAAAAAGAGGCTATAAACCTAAATATTTGGTAGGACACATATAGAAATTAAATATGTGTTTTTAAGAAAAGTGTTTTCATGATGTCATATATTTGTGTTGTAATTGTTCGAACAAAAAAAATAATTTTTGCTGTCATGGTTTGTTAAATATGATAGCTAGCTGTTCCACCTATTGTCACCTCCTCACGCTACCATCACACATACACGCCACAGAACTCATGTACATATAAGGAAGTGTACGCTTTTAACAAAAACACATGAAAGGAAAGTCAAAGATAAATCCATGCATATGAGAAAATTTCATAAGAAGAAAAAAAATATGCACAACCTAATAGCAAAATCTACTTGATGCATGTCTGTAACGCTACTAGTACTTCTCACGTAATTGTCCGCGTCGCTCGTTAAGTCTAAATCGAGATGCCTCTCGAAATAGATTTTGCGGTCACGCTACTAGTACTTCTCACGTAATTATCCGTGTCGCTCGTTATAAATAGATGCCTCTCGAAATAGATTTTGCGATCTTACTAATCTTTCTACTGAAATAGAACTCACATGTTCATAATTGTTGGCACTGTGATGTGGAACTTAATTGGTAGAGTTATGGATTCACGACTACATCCTCAGACAACTGGTGCTTGAATAAAACTCAAGTAATATGGCGCTTTTCCGAAAATTTAGACATGTACATCTTCCTATAAATCAAAAGTGTGATTTAATTTGTTAAGGGAAGTGCTTGCATAATATCATATATTTTACGTTTTGTAATAATTATTCAAGCAAACATTAATTGCTCGTCATATTTCAATTTGAAGTATGTATAAATGTCCAACCATATGTTTTAATTTTTTATATCTAACCTCAGGATTACTAAGTACTAACCAATATACGCGTGGGTTTTCCTTTTGTATTTCAGGTCATAAATCTGGTATAGAGAAGCGCTATATCCACCTTAATACCGAGATCATCCATGCCCACCCAGAGATCATTGACAAACACGTGCCCTCCCTTGAAACCCGTGTAGACATCGTGGCTACCGAGGTCCCCAAGCTCGCCGAGTCCGCTGCACGGAAAGCCATTGCTGAGTGGGGTCGTCCGGCTACTGACATCACCCACCTTATCTTCAGCACCTACTCAGGCTGTCGTGCACCTAGCGCTGACCTCCAATTGGCGTCATTGCTCGGACTTCGCCCTTCCGTTTCTCGCACCATTCTCAGTCTTCACGGCTGCTCAGGTGGTGGCAGGGCACTCCAGCTTGCAAAGGAGATTGCCGAGAATAACCGCGGTGCGCGTGTCCTCGTAGCCTGCTCTGAGTTGACCCTGATATGCTTCTCTACCCCGGATGAAAGTAAAATCGTTGGCCATGGACTGTTCGGGGATGGTGCTGGCGCAGTCATCGTCGGTGCCGACCCCTCGGCCGATGGCGAGCATCCACTATTTGAGATGGTTGCTGCCTCACAAACCATGATACCAGGAACCGAGCACGCACTCGGAATGCAGGCCACTAGTAGTGGCATAGATTTTCACCTCTCCATCCAGGTGCCGACATTGATAAAGGACAACATCCATCAGTGCTTGCTCGATGCGTTCCGATCTGTCGGAAACACAGATCCTAACTGGAACGACCTCTTCTGGGCAGTGCACCCTGGCGGCCGCGCGATCCTTGATAACATAGAGGACAAGCTCCAACTGCAGCCATGGAAGCTTGCGGCGAGCCGCCAAGTGCTGAGTGAGTACGGGAACATGAGTGGTGCAACAATTGCATTTGTTCTTGATGAACTACGCCGCCGTCGGGAGAAGGAAGAAGACATGCAGCAACAGCCTGAGTGGGGAGTGTTGCTGGCCTTTGGACCTGGAGTCACAATAGAGACAATCGTGCTGCGTAACCCACTCTCACGTGGTTTGAAGGGAAATTAATCAACACTATCAAGAATAAAATGCAAAGGTCCTCTTCTGCTGTTTTGGTATTTCACCTCGGTAGAGTATTTAGTGAGTGCGTGACACTGAATCAATTGATCACGCATCAGTGAGATTACGATCCACCGGCATGCATGTTTGTGTTCTCAATTCTATTAAATGTTGTAAACAAAGGTCCTTGTGTTGTAAAATAATTCTTAATTACTATCATATGTACTCGGAATGTTAATATGTTTGGATCTGTAACAAAATTTGAAATACCATGTTATGAGTATGTATAATTAAAACAATGCATTTATTCCGAGTTTTGACCGATGGAGATGGATTTTTTTTAAAAAAAAACTTCAAGCCGATGAAATTAACTGTAAGTGAATGATATTTTACAGGCACAAATTTGTTAAAACCAAAAGAGAAAAGGGGCTAATGTGTAAAATCAAAGTGTGTTTGATTATTATTTTATGATGAATAATTGGCATCTAAGATTATTGATTTTGATATTTGGAGATTATTGTCAAAATGATTTTGGAGATGATTGATTTTCAGACGATGAATAGGGACTACTGTCAGATTTGATCCAGTTATGTTAACGGGGGATACCTATAAACCGGATAAATGGGATATTGGGGTACGTTGGTACGAGGATCTACACGATACGACATCAAAACAGACAAGAAACAAGGATTATACCGGTTCAGGTCCCTCATAAGGTAATAGCTCTAATCCAGTTTATATGAGATTGATATGGAAAACTACATAGTACAAAGAGAACAGATGAACTCGTTGATACCGACGAGATCCTTGTCGAGACTATTCGACGAGATCTCCTGTGGCTTCGGCTTGAGTCCTTTGGCTTTGTAGACTATGGTGGGTGTGTTGGCGCTATGATTCGGTGATCCTGAACCCCTCCGGGGGTGTGCCTTTTACACTGTGAGTTGCCTTAGTCTCCAAGTATAACTCGGAGACAACGAACCCTGCACGATATAGAATAGTCCCTATCCTTTTCGAGTAGGACTCTGATAGTCTCCGGCCCGTAAGGATATTTTCCATAATATCTTGTATATTTCCTTATCGCATATGGAAACATATCGTAGGATATGAGGTATACCAATCTGGTACACTTGGTGAATAGTAGGATAGGATGTATGCCTTATTCGTAACCCTGACAGTAGCCCCGACTTCAATTTAAATGAACTCTCGTTGTCATCCGCGACTTCCTGGTCAATGTTATAGCTCTCTTCTGGTCATTCTTGATAAGAATCGAAAAGACACTGAGTTCTCAATAACTCTGGAGGAAGTTCAACAGTCTATATAGGTGAATTTAATTTGAAGTCCAATCATCCTGTCAGCAACGGGTCATAGAAAATTTCAGCGGCAATCTCTCTCTTTCCCTCAAAATACGAACTGTCAAGTAGTGCGCTTATATAAAGCAGTTTCTGGATCCATTTCAAGTCTGTTTGCCAAAAAAAGGCCTTTCCAACTTTCTTTGCGCCCAGACTCTCAGCTTCTGCAATCTCCCGAAGAAAACCCTAACTTTCCTCTTCCTCTCCGGTGATCCTACGATGGTGATGGATCTTGGGGCTTCTAGCACCGACACCGCAGCCATGAAGAAGCTACAGGTAGAAGGAGCTCTCCCCGGCCATGAGCACCTGGTGCGGGAGGAAGGTGGTAATCATCCTTAATTGGTCTTAAGTCGGATGGTCATTGTTGAAGACTTTGTTCGTTGCAGTTTTTTTGCCTCCGCCATCCGAATTCCTCCTTCTGATTCTGAACTTCTACGGCCTTTCTCTTCTGCACCTTAACCCCAACTCCATCGCTTTTTTGAGTATTTTTGCTCATCTTTGCGAAGCCTACGTTGGGGTGGTACCCTTCCTTGATATTTTTCACTACTACTATGAGCTCCGGTGGAAGGAATCCAACAGATTTGGTCTCCGGATGCTATGGATTTCGTCTCTAGGACTGCATGAAAGCGGTTTACATCATCTTCAAATGCCATTTGTCCCGGAGCCATTGGAGATCAAAGTGGTTCTATATCGAGATACAGGATCTCGATCTTGTTCTGATCGTTCTAGAGGACAAGCCTGAATGTTCTCAGGATTGGACCTCAAAACCCCCACTGACTCCCTCCCTCCTAGAATTCGTCAACACCATCAGCAGCCTACGAGAACGGGGTCTGACTAGGTATGAAGTCGCTCAAGACTTCATTTCCCAGCGGATTCAACCGCTCCAGGCCCACGCACACCCAACCTTTGACTACACGGGGAAGGACAACATGACGTGGATCTCGACGCGGGGTACTTATTCTGGTGTCCTCGTGTCCGCTATTCTTTTGATGTCGGGGAATTTGTATTTATTCTAAAACAATCTTGTCCCTTTTTCCTTTGCAGATCTTAGCGACAAGACGGTGTCCCAGCGAGTGGGACAGGTGCTGATAAGCGCGGCGTTGGGCGTCGACAAGCCGCCCAGCACCATCTATGAGTTCGCGGACACGAGCCGCCTAGTGCCATCTACGAGTTCGCGGACGCTGACCAGACCGCCATCATTAACGTGAATGCCCGACTTGATTTTGTCGAACTTTCGTTTCTGTACTTGGAAGGCGAAGTGACTTCACCTCGTGCAGGCACTTCCCCTAGTTGATGCCATTGGACCACTGGTCGACTACCAAGCTGCTGCCTCCTTGAATGAGAAGGTCTCTCAGGAGACAACGACAACGGTTGGGTCGGTGCCAAGTGGGATCGGCAACAAGAACCCAAAGAGGAAGTGGGCTACCACCGTCCCAAGCCAGTTCTTGTTCTCTGAGGATGGGAAACTGAAACGAAGCAAATTTTGACTCCTAGTTCAATGTAGTACTCCTAGAAATCCTCGCTTGTGAACTAGGAGCCGTTATCGGTGAGGATGTGGTGAGGCAACCCATATCTTCAAAAGATCTCTTTGATAAAGTTGATGGCATTGTTGGAATTAATTTCACGTGTGGGCTCTGCCTCAATCCACTTTGTGAATTTATAGATTGCAATGAACAAGAACTTGTATTCTCCTCATCCTTGTGGAAACGGTCCGAGTATATCGAGTCCCTAGCATGAGAACGGCCATGTCAGAGGGATAGTTTGGAGCGCTTGTGCTGGCATCTTGGTGTGTTTGCTGTAGAACTGACAGGCTTCATAGCGTTGTACCATATCGCAAGCATCTTTGAGGGCAGTTGGCCAGAAAAACCCTTGTCGAAAAGCTTTTTCGACCAAGGTATGCCCGCCGACGTGCGATCCGCAGATTCCTTCGTGGATGTCGAGATGCAAGGCTTTTGCATCGTCGGTCGAAACGCATTTGAGGAGGACGTCATTCGGGGCCTTTTTGTATTGATCGTTGTCGATCAAACAGTAAATTATGGCCTGTCAAGATAGCTTCTCTGCCTCTGCGTCGTCCTCTGGCAACTTGTCAGCACCCAAGAAGTCAATAAGTGGAGTTCGCCGGTCTTTCATTGTCTTGATGTCAACAACGACATGTTCGACCTCTTGAGCCCCCGAGGAGTTGTCGGTATTGGCCATGGTACCTTCGTCGTGCGACTCTTTTACAGACGGTTTTGTCAGGACATCTAAGAAAGTTCCTAGTTCAAGAGGTTCTCTTCTGGATGCTTGTCGTGCTAAGTCATCTGGTTCGATGTTATCCTTGCTATAAACGTGTCGAACCTCGATGCCGTCAAACTTCTGCTCTAGCTTCTTGACTTCAAAGAGGTACTTAGCCAACTCAGGATTGGAGCATTTGTAATCCTTATCCACTTGGTTTGCGACTAATTTTGAGTCCCCTCTCACAATCAATCGTTTAACTCCTAGTGCAACGGCTGCTTGAATACCAGTGAGGAATCCTTCGTACTCGGCTGTATTGTTTATTGCTCGGAAATTGAGGTGAATTTCATGTTTGAACTGATCTCCTGTTGGAGCAGTCAAAATGAATCTGGCTCCTGCTCCTTGGCTGTTGAGTGTACCATCGAATGCCATGGTCCATGTCTCATTATCCGTTTGGCTGGTTGGTATATTTTCAGGGATAGTCCAGTCAGCTACGAAATCAGCGAGAACTTGGGATTTGATGGTTGTTCTTAGTACGAAATGGACATTAAATTGACTGAGCTCGACTACCACTTTGCAATGAGGTCGACAACGTCTTTGTTCCTAACGACTTCTCCTAGGCGAAAAAAAGAGACAACTGTAACTTTTTGTGCCTAGAAGTAGAGGCGCAGTTTCCTTGATGTCATGACTACAGCGTAGAGCATCTTTTGAATATGTGGGTACTTGGCTTTTGCGTCATGGAGGTCTTCGTTCACATACAACACTGGGTGTTGCACCTTCTCCCTCTCGACGATGATAACTGTACTCATAGAATATGGTGTGGCAGCGATGTATAGATAGAGCTCTTCGTTAGGTTGTGGGGCAACGAGTACAATGGATTTGACAGGTAGCGTTTGTGCGTGATGAACGCGTTCTCAGCATCCCGAGTCCACTCGAATTTGTCCTGCTTTTTGAGTAAAGTGAAGAAAGGTTGTGCTCGTTTTCCCATCTTGGCTACGAAGCGACTAAGTGCTGCTATACATCCGGTCAATTTCTAAACTTCCTTGAGTCAGGTGGGTGACTTCATGTTCTCGATGGCCTTGATCTTTTCAGGGTTTGCTTCGATGCCTCTTCCTGATACGAGAAAGCTGAACAACTTCCCTGATAGTACTCCGAACCTGCACTTCTCTATGTTCAGCTTGAGGCGATGTTGTCGGAGGTTATTGAACGTTTCTCCGAGGTCATCGATTAGTGTGTCACCCGTCTTCATCTTAATGACAACGTCATCGACATAAGCCTCGATGTTTCGTCTGAGTTGGTTACCAAGAGCCCCTTGGATCTCACGCTGATATGTGTTGCCGGCGCTGATTAATCCAAAAAGCATCATGGTGTAGCAGAAGACACCGAAGGGCGTGATAAATGATGTCTTCTCCTCGTCCTCTTTTCCCTTGCTGATTTGATGGTACCCGAGTAAGCATCAAGGAAACTTAACAACTTACAACCGGATATTGTATCCACCAATTGGTCTATTCGAGGAAGAGGGAAGTAATCTTCGGGGCACGCATTGTTGAGGTCGGTGAAATCCACGCACATTCTCCACTTCCCATTGGCTTTCTAGACCATGACCGGGTTGGCAAGCCACTCCGGGTGGAGTACTTCTCGAATGAAACCGGCCTTGAGAAGTTTGTCCAATTCTTCTCGTATGGCCTACTTTCAGTCTGGTGCAAATCTCCGCATTTTTTTTCTTAACTGGCTTGGCATCGGGTCGTACCATCAGTTTGTGCTCGATCACCTTTCTAGGTGATGAGGACACAACTAGCTCGGATATAATCATGACTACCTTATGTATTAATCAACCAAAGGTGCATATGTTCTACATTAGATTTACTTGTTATATATTTGAACAAACGTTGCTACACAATGAGTTTTGTGTGTTTTCATTTGCAGAGGTACTTGCTTGGGCGAAAGAAAAGAGACCGAACGTAAGGAATGCATGGATGATTGAACAATTTGATTGGGGACCAAACCAAGACCTTCTCCAAGTCTTCTTTCATCTCACCACGTCACTTTTGGTCCATAGAAGATAAGAGATAAAGTTCTACATGTTTTGGATTTGGATTCGGGCCTCCTGACAGCATCAACTTCAAACGGACCTAGCCGCTGATCTAGAAGGAATTTCGGGGCCCGTGAGTACTTCTTGGAAAGCTTATGGAGTCTAATTTCAGATGGTTTTGGTCCCACGTCAAAATTTCTACCGAGCTACTGGTAATCTGCAAAACAAGCCACATATCTCATCCAGTCTGAATCTGATTTAGGTTTTGGGCCTTGTAATTGTATCATGGGCTTAGCCCATAGGGGTGTGCGCCCTAGGGCAACCCTAGGACGTCCCTAATCATACTTAATCAGTAGTCGTCATCGTTTAGAGTCGGGTTTTGCTTAGATTATTCTGTCGAGAAGAGTTTCGCTGCTAGATCGGTTTGTAAAACCCCAACTTGTGAGCTTAATCATTCATCTGCAATTTTGGTTGTATTCTATTTCGTTCTTGTTTGTGTTCTTCGATTGGCAAACAGGTTTTAGCCTTCTTGGCGAGGTCATCCGCGTTTCGACATGGGTGATAACCAGAGGAGACGTGGTAATACGATTGCGGAGCGTGTGCGTTCAAAAAGTCGGATCAATTTGTGTTGCGACTCCGCCCAAATCGTTGTTTATCAGAACCTTTCGAAAGATCGGGAACCCTAGTCATCATCACTAGGGACTCCTGGAATGCCTGACGGTTGCCAAGCAAACGCGTCTGCATTATCGCGGAGGAAGGTGATGAGCTCGAGTTCCTATTTGCTACCTAGCGTTGCCCCGATCTTAACGGTCTTGTCGGGGTTGGTGCTAGTTTGCGGGACAATCTTGATTGCGTCATCGGGTTTTGGTGCTTTGTTGGGCTTGCTCACTTTCCTGGGTGGCTCGGTTGTGGTGGGTGGTGTGGGAGTATGTTCGACCATGTCGAGGCTTCTCTTGTCGCAGTGCACCGCTAACTTCGCATTTCCCTGGATAGTGATTGTCCATTTTCGTCCTGGTATCTTGAGCAATTGGTACGCGTAATGGGATGCCACCATGAACTTCGCGAGTGCAGTTCTCCCTAAGAAGGCATTGTACACAGTGCCGAACTCAGCAACATCGAAGGTGACCTATTCTGTTCCAAAGTTATCGGCCTGTCCGAAGGTAACTGCTAGCGTAATTTTTCCCAATGGTTTGGATGATGATTCTGGAGTGATCCCATGGAAGGGCTGATTTGAAGGTGTTAGCTCGCTTCGTGGAATGCCCATTTCATCCAGAGTGCTAGCGAAGAGAAGATTGATGGAGCTACCACCGTCGATGAGGACCCAGGCAACTTTGATGTTCCGAATAGTGGGCTCGACCACTATTGGGTATTTTCCTGGTATTGTTGTGGTCGTTGGGTGGCGTGCATCGGAGAACTTGATCTTTTGGTGAGACCATTTCATCTTGGCAGTAGTCCCTTGTGATGCAGAACAGACTTCGTGTTCAACCTTCTTGTACTCTCTCTTGGAAGAGAACGTCATAGAACCGCCAAAGATATGGGTGACATGGAGGTCGAATTCTGAGAAAATGAGTTCGTTATCGGGTGCAAGTACTTCGGTATCTACTTTAACAACGCGTACTCGTTTCCCTTTTTCCGCTGCCATCTGTCTTGCCAACGCCTTCTTGAAGACCAGACATTCTTCCAGAGAATGAGCGTTGGTTTTATGTATCAGGCACCATTGTCGTCGCGAGTCGTCGCCTTGGGGGTTTGGACGCTTGGGCGGGTATACCTGTTCCGTGGCTAGAACTTCTGTTGTCGCGTTGCGCTTCCCACTCTTACGACTTCTCATTTTGCTAGAATCTGGTGCTTCTTTGTTGGTTGTTTCCTTCTCCTCGCCTGTCTTCCCCTTTCCATCTTTTCATCTTAAGGCGTCATTTGCTTTAGCGCACCTATCGACGATCTCGAATAAATTGTGTGCGGAGGTAATCCGTCGTGTCGCCAGCTCCTGGGTAGTATAGCGATCTCGGACGCCTGATTTGAACGCGCGCAGCACAGAAGCATCAGAGATTTCGGGGATCGTATTTTAGCATTCGTTGAAACATCGAATATAGTCCCTCAAGGATTCACCGGAATTCTGAGTTAGGGCGTGTAGGTCGTCTGCTGGAAGTTAGCGACAAACTACTGCCACAAGTCTTCCCAAGAGGAAATTGAGCGAGGAGGGAGATGAACCAGCCATGATCGGGCTGATCCTTTTAACGTGGCAGACAAGTAATTTGCCAGAGCGTTATCATCCGCCCCAGCATCGTAGAGAACTGTAGAGTAGACATGGAGGAACTCCTTGGGGTCTATGCTTCCATCGTACTTCTCTATTGCTCCTGGTCGGAATTTCTCAGGCCATCGTACTTCTCGCAGTGTGGGTGTGAATGATCCGCATCCACCTCCCGGTATGATAGGCGGTCGGTGCCCATGCTATCTTCTAGGTGATCTGGTTGATGACAAGGACGATGAAGATGATGATGACGAAGGTCCCCTCGGATCTGGAGCACGACTCCAGGATCGACGCCCTTGTTGTCGATCTTGATGAGAGTCTGGAGAGCACGACTCCCGCCATCATTGATCGTCATTATCTCGTTGTTGACCTTGACTGTTGTCGTCCCGAACATGCTGTTCTTGGCGGTAATCATAGCGGTGACTTCGACGATCCTGTCGGTCTTGGTTCTTATTGGGGTGGCCTCCCCGATTCGCGGATTTATTCCGTCACGGTGGAGGACGGCATTGGTGAGCATCGTTGTCGACTCATTGCTCCCGCCGGCGCTTATCTAAGTGATCGCGTAAATCGCGATTACCTTGTGGCGGTGGGGTCTGTTGACGAGGGACACAAGGTGAAGCGTTGTGGGGGTTTCGACCCAGATCTCAACTTGGGTGATTGCAAGGGTCATGGCTGACTTCGGTCTCGGCTCCATCATGTACATATTCTTCTAGATGCGGCAAGTCTTGAGCTAGTGGTTCGGCGATTGCTGCAAAAGCACTATTCAAATTGGCCACTGTCTCCCGAAGTCGCTGAACCCATTGCTCACCGTTGGGATGCAAGACCGGATCGAAAGGGCTCTCTCTTAGGTTCGAGTTGACAGTGTCTAGATGTTGAGCAGGAGTGCGCACGGGTGTCATCCGCATTTGCACGAGCAGATGGTTCAGCACCGCCCTCCGCATTGATCGCGTTCACATCTCGTGGAGCGTTTGACGAAGATGATTCTCGATCCTCCAGACCGTGCAGGACCGATGTTTGTGAGTATCTAAACCCACGAATCCTACCAAACGATCTAGGCTTTTCTCTGCGTCCTGTTCCTTTGCGACATACCAAGATTGGACTCGCGGTTGTTGAACATTAGGACGTGAAGACTTGGTAGCGTTGAGAAAAACTCTTCAACTCGAGAGATCATGCATCTTCGATTTAGGGATCGGACACAAGGTGGTATTTGTTGGTGAAGTTCACTGGATTCCTCGTTCTTTGCAGGCTCTGAGTTTGTCCTTTATATGTTGCAGCACCGGGCAGTCCGATAGGGATTGCTTGGGTGTTTTATGGATAACACACCAAGCAGTTGATTTCTGAGAGAACGTCCTTGTCAGCGTCTGGTTCCCGATCGAGGGACGAGAAGTGGCCGCTTGAGGTTGTTCCCGAGATGTTGTTGTAGTCGGTGTCTGTTTCTCTATATAGAGAAGGCACCAATGATGTGTCGTTTCTCGAAGTCGTAGCTACGACGTTCTCGCTCCCGACAGAGATTGGGCCAGACGAGATCGGTATCGCAGAGTAGACTAGAAAGACGATGGATCCGACTTGAGTCCACACTAGCGGAGTAGAGGTTGGATCTCCTGCACTGGGGCCGATGTAGACGAAGTTGTCGGAGTAGCTTGAAGTCATATTGGCAAAACCTTGAGCACCAAGTCCTCCTACCTGGTGCGCCACTGTCGATGGGGGATACCCGTAGACCGGATAAATGGGGTATTGGTGTACGTTGGTACAAAGATCTACATGATACGACATCAAAGCAGACAAGAGACAAGGATTATACTGGTCCAGGCCCCTCGTAATGTAATAGCCCTAATCCAGTTTATATGAGATTGATATGGAAAACCACAGAGTTCAAAGAGAACAGATGATCCTCGTTGATACCGATGAGATCCTTGTCGAGACTATTCGATGAGATCTCCCGGCGGCTTCGGCTTGAGTCCTTCGGCTTCGTAGACTACGGTGGGTGTGTTGGCGCTATGATGTGGTGATCCTGAACCCCTCCGGTGGTGTGCCTTTTATATCGTGTGTTGCCTTAGTCTCCAAGTAGAACTCAGAGACAAGGAACATTGCATGATATAGAATAGTCCCTATCCTTTCCGAGTAGGACTCTGATAGTCTCTAGCCTGTAAGGATATTTTCCATAATATCTTGTATATTTCCTCATCGCATACGGAAACATATTGTAGGATATGAGGTATACCAATCTGGTATACTTGGTGAATCGTAGGATAGGAGGTATGCCTTATCCGTAACCCTGATAAGTTAGACCAGCATGTATCATGCGGTTAGACCGGCCAACCCGCGGTTTGACTGGCTAACATGTGTCGGTTTCCATTTTGGGTTTTTTCTTTGGATATTCGTGGGTAATCCATGTTTATGACTTTTAGATGGATGCTATGCGTATGTAATACTATTGTCTGCCAATATTGAGTCAAGTTAGAGAGAACTTGTGCTCGGATATGGTTTCTTGGTTGCCCCACGTGTAGGTAAGTCTTGATGCCTCGGGAGAGCGTGGCCAGTGATGGATCGGTAGTCAACTTGGGAGAAGATGACGTATGGATGATCAGGATATCATGCGGGATGCTTAGGCTGAAGATCAATGTATGTGGTTGGTGAAGATTCCATATGGTATGCAAAGAAGATATTGTGTGTATGGGATGTGGAGTCGAATTTGGAAGGAGACCAAATTCAGTACTATTGGAATTTGTAAAGTTTGATTCTTGTACGGGAAGGTTTCCTAGGAGATTAGGACTTCTTGTATGAGTTTGGTTCATGGCTTTAGGCTGCCTACCTCAGGTATAATAAAGAGGGAGTGTGTAGCCTCACAGTGTCGATTTTGTGAGAGTTGAGTTTAGAGAAAAGTTAGTGTTTCAAGTTTAGTCAAGATTTTTATGAGGAGTGATGTTGTTGTATTATGTAAATACAAATAGAAGCAATAAAGTTTCAATCTAGTTTGAGAGATCTTCAATTTGTGTTTGCTCAAGTGCGGCGGTCCAACCGGCGGGACACCAATCACATATCCGGGCCTGTCTGTCCATGAGGGGAGATTGACAGTGGCAGATTTGGCAATTGCTCCACATAAAATTGAAAATAGCCTTGCAACTTGGAACTGTCGGCACTTCTCCTATGGAGGCAAGGCTTTTTGATCAATTCATGTTTGAGTCGCATTCCTATGATCAATTCACCACGGTATGGATTCTATCATAGCAAGGTTTTTCTGGGAGGGACTGGAAAATAAGAGTAAATATGACATGATTAAATGTGAAGCTCTATATAGACCAACTCTAGGGTGATGAACATTGCTCTGCTGAGCAAATGGATTTTTAAATTAGAGACAAGCTGCAATGATCCTTGTTGTGACCTGCTCAGGAGGAAGTACTTGAAGGAGGTTTTTTTTTTTCAATCTAGTGCCAACGGGGGATAACAGTTTTGGAGAGGACTGGATGCGGTTAAGAGCAGTAGTTAAGAAATTGGAAGTGGGAAGACAGTTAGCTTTTGGGATGATGTCTGCCTAGGAGAAACTCCTCTGAAGGTTCAATACCCTTACAAATACAGCATCTGCACTGACAGAAAGGAGACTGTCTGGCAGGCCAAGGAGGGAAAACTGGGTAATCCACCTGTGAAGAACCTTGGGACAAAAGAAACTGGAGGAATGGAATGATTTTCAAGGAAAATTAAGAGGGATCCACTTAAACAATGAGAAAGTTGTTATGAAATGGAATGTTCTTCAAGGAAAATTAAGAGGGATCCAGTCAGGACTTTTTACAACTAAATCCCTTTAAAGAGAGATATTGTTTGGTGGAGTGAGAGAGATGAGACTGCAAGAAGTATGGAAGACACCTGCTCCCTTAAAAGTCAAGATCTTCTTCTGGATGATGTTGAAAGGGAGAATTCAGGCAGCCGAGCAACTTAAGAAGATGAACTGGAAGGGGAACTCTTTATGCAAATTATGTGAATAAAAGGAGGACGTGGATCACCTGATCTTTAGATGTGCGCCGGCTAGGTTCCTCTAGTGCTGCATTACAGATGTGCTAAATTGGGACTTTGTGCCCTCTTCTAGAGCTGATTTGCTAACTCTAAATCAGGGGCTTGGCAAAAAGAAGATGGCTCTGCTATGTTTTTTTGCTGCATGCTCCTGGGCCATCTGGTTAAGGAGGAAAAATAAGGTGTTTAATGATAAATTGATGAATGATGTTTCGCACCTTCCTCACAAGGCGGTGTCTTTTATGGTACAATGGAGAGGTCTTCGGAAGGACTCACTGCTTGGCAATATACACAAGATGGGAGATCAAAGGAGCGGATGAAGCTATAGAGCGCGGGGGTAGGCAGTGCGCTATCAATCTAGTGTAATCTATTTCTTCTTGGGTGCTTAGGTTTGTTCTGGTTGTGATCTGGCTTGTACCCCCACGATCTCCTTGCTTCGTTGGTCTTTCCAGCTTTCGTTTTTCTTTTGCTGTTTTTCTGTGTGAATCTGTTATGCTTTTTATTAAAAACTAGGTGATGAGCCTTTGTCTAAAAAAATCTAATCACTAATTAGAGTGTTGGATATACCCGGTTTTTATAGTAGTGATCACACATATACTCCCTCCCTATAGATGGCCAAATGGGCTGCCCGCCCCGCCACGGACCGGGTACGACAAGGCCCGGGCTGAGATCAGTTGGGCCGGCACGACCTGACCTACAAGCCGAGGCGGGTCGTGCCCGCCTACGGGCTGCAACAACGACCCAGGCACAACCCAACAAGACTCTGGCCATGCCAGGAGGCCCGAAGGCCCAACAGCCTATCATGCTTCTCCATGGAATAACTCTATTTTTCCTCTCCCATCTCTTTGGGTCATATCTTATATAGCTAGAGTAAGTCTATTTTATGTCCCTCTTGTCTTCGGATCGTGCCATATCTCTAATAATGAATTCAATGCATGTTACCGACCGGAACAAACGCCACGTGGCACGGCATGGTTCGAGGATACTCCCATGCGTGAGTATCTAATGTAAAAATTAAAAATTGATTAGGAGTTCAATAAAAAAATCGCCGGTACCCATATCTCTGGAAAGGTCGTGCCTCTTCCGCTCCCAATCGCTTCTCTGGATAAATCGCCCGGTCCTGTGGTTCGTCTCTTCATTAATCTCCTCATCTATCTATGAAAATATAAGAGCAAGTTTAATAGTATAGCCAGCTACTAGCTTCCAATTATCTATAGTTAATTTAATAGTCAATTCATACAATAGCTACCTATAAACATATATACTACACTATTAATATATGGTCTCACATATCATACACACATTGTGTCTTGGAGTCCGTGCTGCAGCTGGCTACAAATTTATCTTCTCGATATGTGTTTATAGTTGGCTTGTAGTCTGCTATTTTATCTGCTCTAAAAGACACACCCCGAAGTCTTAAGATATATTTGCAAATTCCTCTAGAAAAAAAACATTTCAATGAAGAAGGATGTCATCTGATCCACAATTTCTTCCGTTCAGTTCCCATAAGACCATAAGAGGAACTTAATTATTCGATTATTGTATTGTGTTACACCTGCTGCTATCAGCCTACTCCCTCCATCCCACAACAAAATAAATCTATGACTGAATGTGACACAGCCTAGTACAATGAATCTGGAGAGATCTATGTCCAAATTCATAGTATTAGGATGTGTCACATCTAGTACGAGGTTGGTTTTTATGAGAGAGTACTTTAATTAAGAGAGTAATAGCAGGTCTAGATGGAATATGTGCATGTGCTATGCCTCCTAGTATTCATTCTTCAGGATTTATTTGGTTAGCATATAAATTTCTGACAACATGTTGATGTATTTATAAGCGTCAAATGAGATGGCATCACAGGGCTAGCGTCCCAGCTAAGGTGTTCGATACGCCCAATTTAAGATGGCCCATCTACTATTGCACGCGGCAAAGCCGTGGGTACTTTCTAATTTATCTCTAAATCTCTTCTCTCGCGTCGCCCTCCCCTTGGCGGCATGAAAGGCAACGCCACGCCGCCACCCTCCTTCCCCGCCTCCTCCTCATCCTGCCTTGCTGCTGCGGCCGCAAGGACGGTGGCGGCAGGGCCTCGTCTCACCCACCCCGTGCTAGGTTGCCGGGGGAGGCTGTTCGGGGCGGTGATGGTGGTGGCCAGATCCAGGCCGAGTCCGGCCAGATCTGGCGGGGGGTGGCTAGCAGCGGAAGCTGACGGTGGTGGCAGCAACGCCTGGTGGCGGAGATGGCGGCGACAGCGGCGCAGCCCCGTCTAGATCCAGACCACCCCAGGTGGATCTGGCCAGGTGGCGGCAGGCCGTCGCGGATGAGGCGGGACGACGCGTCTTCATTGGAGGCAGCAAGTGGTGGCAAGGAAGGATATGGCGGCGGGGTAGGAGGCGCGGACGTCGGAGCGGTGGAGGGCAGCGGTTCGTGCAAGTGGCGACGGAGGCCGGCGAGGCACGGGCGGCGCGTGCAGGGGGCGGCGGAGGCCGGCGAGGCACGGCCGGCGCGTGCAGGCGATGATGGAGGCAGACAAGGTGCCGCCGCGCAGGTGGCCGCGGAGGCTGCTGGCGGAGGCCTGTGTGTGGTACACCGGCCACGGAGGTCGGCACGGTACGAGGAGGTACGGTCGGTGACGGCAGAAACCAGTACAGCACAAGGAGACGCTGCTGGTGGTGGCGGCGGCTTGCCGGCTGTCCGGTGGCGGCGAGTGGGAGGCCTCCGTGGAGGTATGTGGACGCTGCCCAGCGAAAGGCGTTGGTGCAGCAATGTCCACGCGCTAACAGTGAACGATCGGTGGTTGGAGCAAGGGGGAACAACTTTTGATCAGCAGGCGGTGGACGGCGGGTGAAAACCCTGCCCAGCGTTGGCCGGGTCGGCAACGGTGGCGTTCGAGCGCCACTCCCCTAATGAGGGCGTTGTCATGCCGTCTCACCTCCTCTAGTGTGGTTACTGGGTGAAAGCCCAGTCCCAGTTCTCTTTGAGACCTTGACGGATGGCGGTGGTGATTCTTTCGTCGCTTCTCTCCTTGGAGACATTGTCTAGACACCCCCTTGCCAAAACCTCCCAAGCAATTGGTGCAACCACGCTCTAGATTCTTATCCTCTTTTGTCGGTGTCCTGGCTTCCGCAAGTTGGCTACATCGGAGGGCCTAGGGGGAGAGTGGTTCCATTCTTCTCTCTCACCCTCTCTTCTTCAATCCCAAAGTTTTGGATAGAGCGTGGTTTTGTGTTAGTGTTGACAGAAAACACGAGGCCTGGGAGATCTGCTTAACCGTTAACAGTTAGTTGTAAGGGTTGGGTTTTGGGTGATCTCGACTGTATTACGTTGTTGGCTTAGGGTGGTCGGTCCCGCTTACCACCGGCCAGTCTGGTGCTAGCCTTCTCCTGGGTCTATGTGTTGGCACTGTCAGTGTGTGGATGGTTGTATACTTTTATTCTTTTTCCTGGTTACTACCTCCTAGGATTGTAATATTTTATTTTTCTCCTGCTTTATCAGTAGAACTTCGTTAAAGAAAAAAAGGGGATATGCGTATTCTAATAACATGAATCTAGTTTATTTTGAGATAGAGGTTGTAGGTCGGTTCGGATCCATTCACACACTTTGTCACCACACTTACGAGAAGAAGTGATTTTTTTAATCCCTAGGATAAAAAATGATGGGCAAAATTTGCTACAGGACACTCAAAGATTGTGGTCTTTACTGTGAGACACCCGAAGATCGTGTATTTTCTCGTGGACACTGTAAAAAAGTGGTAATTAGCTGCTGGACACTCCTCCCATTATTTTATTAATTTCGATGAAAACGGAGAGAGAAACTTTGGTTAAAGACAAGTTTGCCCATGGGCCCACTTGTCATTCTCACTTATCCTCTCTCTCTCTTCCTCTTCTTCCTTGTGCTGCTATGTGTGCCGCCGCTCGTGCCTCTCCCGTCTTCATCTCCGATTGGCGCGGCAATGGTAGCGGAGGACAACGTGGCATCCGCGGACTGAATCGCCTCAGCGTCGTAGGGATGTTGCGCCTGCTGGAGCTGCTTGTACGTTGCCTTCACCGCCGACACGCCATAGGATGCCATCAGCAGGATCGCGTGCGCGGCGGCCAGGTGGCGCGGCTAGGCGAGCGTCGTGCGGAGGCGGTGCGGCTTTGCAGGCGTGGCACGGCGCGACCACTGGGATACGGCGGTCGTGGCCAGGCGCAGCGCGGGTGCAGGCTGGCACGGCAATGCAGATATGGAAGCGACCCGACGAGGATGGTAATGGTGCAGCCTAGTGGTGTAGTGGCCGGCCGAGGGGCGGTGGAGCAGCACGGACCGGCCATGCGGCGGCGGGGTGGTGGCGGGGTATGCGCGATTCTGGCCATCCAGCGGGCGGTGTGGTGCGGCATGGCGCGGTGGCTAGATGTGGCACGGCGACCGGGATGCAGTGGTCGCGGCTTACCGTGCGACGACGATGACGGCAAGGGTGTCTTCGACCTCGTCTTCTCCACTGACGGCCGCCTCATTGCCTCCGTTTCCAACTGAGAGGGGATTGAGTCAGGTTCAACCAGTGTTTACAAGCAAAATGGCACAGGGGCATTTTGGTACTTTCAACGCCCTTTCTTTCTCCAGTTCAGCTAGAAATAATAAAATAATGGAAGGGGTGTCCAGCAGCTAATTACCATATTTTTACCGTGTCCATGAGCAAATACACGATCTTCAGGTGTCTCACAGCAAAGACCACAATCTTTGAGTGTCCTGTAGCAAATTTTGCCAGCTGTCGAGCTTTGGTTGGAGGAAGGACTACAGGGAAAACGTCGTTTGCCTTTGTCCTTTCAGAGCAAGTTTAATAGTATAGCCATCCATTGGCTTTAAATCATCTATAGTCAATTTAATAGCCAATTTATACAATAGTTATCTATAAACATGTACTGCATAATTAACGTCTGGTACCACCTGTCATACACACATGCACCTTGTAGTCTGTGCTACAACTGGCTATAAATCTGTAGCCTGATGTTTTTATTTCTCCTCTTTTATCTACTTAAAATATTTTCAACCGGCACCTATTGGTCGGCACCAATACAAGCAACCGGCACCTATAGGTTTCCACGAGCCAAAAAAAAGAGCCGGCTCGAATCGAGCCGAACTCACAATCGCCTTCACTGTGCCATGCCCCACACAATCGCCTTCACTGTGCCATGCCCCACATCTAGTTGTTTGAAATCCCCAAATCCCCACATCACATATCATCCACAAATCACATTTGAAACCCCCAAATCTCCACATCATAGATCATCCACAAATCAAGATCGAAACATATTCAACAAGAAAATCATCCACAAATCAAAAAAATCTTAAAAGAATCTACAAACCATCCCAAAAAAATTCCTCGGGCTCCGCCGCCTACCACCGCCGCCCGCCGCCACCCCTCCCACCAGATCCGATGGAGGGGAGTGCACCGCCGCCGGCCATCCCCGAAGGTCCACCACCTCCCTTCCGGCTGGATTCGGCGGAGGGGAGAGCGTGGCCGCCGCCTCCGCCTGACCACCGGCGAAGCCCGCCGACTCCCAAATGCCCTCCCACACAGGCTCCCCTCTACACCGCCGCCTCCGCCCGCGGGGTGCCTGCAGCCTCCCCTCCCGCCGGATCTGGCGGAGGGGAGGGCGTGGCTGCCGCCGCCGGTTGCCAGCTGAGGGGGCTCGCCGTCTTCGCCGCTCAGCCACTGCCGAGACGTGAGAGAGAGAGGGGAGGGAGAGAGACGCAAGAGCTGAGAGAGAGGAGAGATGGATAAGGCAGAGAAATGAGTTGAGAAGGACCGCTTGTGGTGCGGTGCTTGTAGGCTCGGCTCAAAACTATAGGTGCCGGTTTTTAAAAAAAACCGATGCCGGTTCTTTTATGAAAACCGGCACCTATAGTATAAGTGCTGGTTTTTTCGCTAAAAGCGCACCTACAATGTTTAAAGGTGTCGGTTCTATGTTTTTTCATCGTAGGGAGGTGGGAAAAGCTCATATGTGTCGGTTTTAAATGAACCGGCACCTATGAGAGAAGCCGTTCTCTATTAGGGTTTTTTTAGTAGTGATTGTACCTGCTCTGAGTGCATTTGTTGTGAAGCTGGCAACGGTCATCTTGGATCGGATGCATTTCTGATTCTTTGTTCCTCTCCTATGTACGTATGACTGTATCTCTAATTCTACTAGCAAAATGCCCGTGCGTTGCACCGGGTAATGATATGGTGACTGAAATTTGATTTGACTAAAGTTTTCTGCAATATTAATTACACTCTTTTAAATTATAGCAAAAGTGGTCTTGCGTTGCAACGAAAAGAAAAAATAGATAAAATTGAATTAAAACATATTAAATTCTAATTAAATTCTAATATTTGGTATTTTTTAAGTAGGTAGGTATATAATTAAATTAATTTATAAGTAAAGTAAGTGTAAGAAATAAAATGTTATGGTTGATTTAACTTTTATTAAATTTTCTATATTAATTACACTCATTGAAATTTTCTTGGAATTTACATTGCTTAATTGCTAATTTTGATAATACAAATATCATTTCAGCGTTTATTAAAATAAAAATCTAAATAAAAATCCTTTTTTCTCTATGGGCCTTTTTCAGCCCGCAAGAGAGCAAAGTCTACTTAATACCCCATACCCCCATACTCCTCTCTCGCTTAGTGGACCGCCGGCCCACGTGCAGCCCAAGTAGTGCGGCCCAAACCTTCAATTGATCTCAGCCGTTCGTTTTGATGGACGCCTTAGATTAGTTTAAAATTGATGAAAACCTAACCCTAACCCTCCCCCCTCCCCCCAGCCGAGCCGAGCCGTCCGCCTCCTCCTTCCCCGCCCCAACGCCGCCTCCTCCTCCCCCTCTCCATCTCCCCACCGGCGCCTCTCCCCTTCCCCCTCCCCCCAGCTGGCCGACTCCCCCGCCACCGGCGCCGTCCCTCCCTTCTCGCCGGCACTACGCGGCGACGGTGGGGTGCGGCGGGGTGTGGCGGCGGCGCCGCCTTCCCCCACGGCGAGCGGCGGCAGCGGCGGCGACGCCTCCCCCACACTGAGTAGCGGCGGCGGCGCCGCCCTCCCCACAACGCGATGCCCCCACCCCCACTCTCTCCACTTCCCTCCCTTTCTCTCTGTGTGGCGGCGGCGGGAGGGGAGGTGCGGCGGCGGTGGTCCCGGCGGAGCGGGAGGGGTGGCGGCCCGGACGACGTGGAGGCGGGCGGCGGCCGGCCGCCGTTTTTTTTTTTTGGCAATTTTTTCCATGGCTATTGCTAACCGAATCGAATTGTGTATGGACGAAAAACGGATGAAAATTAGATCTGACGATCAGAAAAATACGAATATTTATAGTAGTTATAGATATCACGATCACCGGACTAATTGACTTTCCCGGCTAATAAATACGTATCACGAGCTCTATCTGATGCATCGTGTCCTTGTTTTTCTGCTGTGGACGTCACCACTGACGCCGGATTTGTTTCATCCAGTTTCTGTAAGTCACCACTGACGTGTCCTTGTTTCACTCCTGTGGACGTCACCACTGACGCCGGGTGTGTTTCCTTCTTTTGTTGTAAAGTTTTTAGAGTATACGGATACACTTTTAAAATATTAAGTATAGATTAATAATAAAATAAATTATAGATTTCATCCGTAAACTGTGAGACGAATTTATTAAGTCTAATTAATTAGCAAATGATTAGTGTAGCATCACATTGTCAAATTATAGCGTAATTAAACTCAAAAGATTATCTCGTAATTTACATGTAAACTGTGTAATTGGTTTTTTTCCCACATTTAATACCCTGTGTGTATGTGTCCAAATATTTGAGGTCAGGTTTTTTGCAAAAATTTTTTGATGTAAACAAGGCCCTAGACTGCAAGGGGTTCCTAAACAATCAGGTTTGTGAATCTCGAGGCCTACCGGCCGATTAAATTTAACCACATCTGTTGGTTGGCAGGGACGAACGACTAGAAGCCATCGATCACACTATGATCCCATCTTGTGCAGCAGTATACGCCAGACAACCAAATATTTGCGTCTTTTCAAAATTTGACAATTTTCGCAAGTCTTTTACTTCTCCACATAGAAAGCTTTCGTTTTTGGTCATTGCTCTCACGGAAATAGCCGTCATGACGTGAGCATAGTAGAAAAAATCGAACCGGTACTTGAACCGTGGCAGCTGCTGGGTCACCAGGTCAGTGGTCTAACCGCCGGTTCATCCGGGTCAATTGCAGAACCGGCCTACTAGTTACTATGATGTATATCCTTGGGATAAGTCCATTTTACACCCTTCAACTCTTTGCTTCGTCTAAAATACACCTACCAACTTCAAAACTGGGTATTTGGCACCCCCTAAACTTTCAATACCGTCCATTTTACCCTCTCGAGCGGTTTTCAACTGGTTTTCACCTATGTGGCGCTGATGTGACGGTCCAATCAGCAAATAAGGAGAGCCACCTCTTCTTCCTCCATCTCCCATCCCCTTTCTCTCCTTCCTCTTTCTCTCTCTATCCATATTCCTCCCAGGTCAGGAGAGCAGCAGTGGTGGCGGTGGAGCTCGAGCGGGGCAGTCGGGTAGCGGCGAAGCTCGCGGACGGCAACCACATTCTAGATCTGGCGGTGAAAGTGGTGTGGGCGACGATGAGCTCGCGGACGCCAATGCCAATGTTGCTGGCGAGCTCCATTTATGGAGCCACCCCCTACCCCCCAATGCCTGGAGCTCCACGCCCTTCCGCCGCCGATAACACTGCCCAACGAGCTCCAATTGAAGGCGAATACGGCACAGGCAGCTCCAAGTGAGCTCACAGTGGGGTCGACCCACATCCATCAACCCTCGTTGGAGCTTGCCGACGACCCCGTCTTATTCGTGCTCCGCGACCCCTCTTCTCTGACCTCGGCCAAGGGGGCGGGCTCCGATCCGTGTTGAGCTCGCCGTCAACCTCCCTCTTCTCGCATCAATCTCGCCACCGACCTCCCTCTTCTCTCAAGCACGGCGAGATCTCGGCTGATCTTGGAGAAGATAGGTTCGGTGTCGAGCTTGTCGCGGTCTAGATCTGGGGGCTGAGGCGTCGACGACGCAAAGAGGCGGAACTCGCCGGAGCCCAAGTTATCGGTGAGATCGACCTAATCTCTTCTCCCCCTACCTCCCCGACGCCCGAGCACATCCTCCTGTATGCACCGGCGAGCTCAAGCTCCGGCTGCCCTCTGCCTTCCCGAGTGGCTCCTCCTGCATGTGCCGGCAAGCTCGAGCTCTGGCTACCTGCAGTCTCCCCGAGCGGCGTGAGCGTCTCCTCCGTGTGTCGTCTTCGATCCACCCACCGAGCGTCTCCTCCTCCTCTAGCGTGAAGGTCTCGAGCGTGCACGGTGCCGCAGAAGCTTGTTCCGTCGACCGCAAATACCACCTGCTTGCTTGTTGTGGCTTCCTCGCCGCGGGGAGCTGCTTCCCTGCTCAGCCATCTCCGCTGGCGCGCAGACCTCCTCCACTGATGACCGCAGCAGCTTGTTGGAGATGCTCCGAAAAAGTTGCCTTCCTCCGCCAATGACCGCGTAGACTTCCTTGCCGCTGCCGCTCGTGAAAAAGTTGGTCAAAACAACCGTCCCTACCATCACCCATTTAATCCTATGCATATGAAGTGTCATCCAAGTGTGCAAAAACCACAGCAAAACAGCTCTAGGGGGCAAAGTGTCTGGTATTGACAGTTCAGGGGTATAATATATCCGGTTTTGAAATTTAGGGATGTATTTTAGATAAGCATAATAGTTCAAGGGTGTAAATTGGACTTATCCCAATATCCTTTCACTAGATGATCTAAACAAGTAGCATTGTATCCCAATGGTAACGTGTGAGTGTTTGTAACAAAGCCAATCAGGTTCGATCCCCCATAAAGCATATTTTTTCACATATTCTTCTAATAAATAGGTATTGGGCCTTACCAGCTAATGACTTCGGCCTTCGCAAGCCCTATCTCTTTGGCCCACTAATCGAACCACCGTTTTCGACAAAAGCCGCACGGTTCAGCCGGGTCTCACCGGGTCAACTGCATGGACGGTCTCTGAAGCAAACCGAATCGGCGAGGTCTTCGTTCCGGTTTTTTCGGTCGAACCGTCGGGCTGGTCCGTTGAACTGCTGACTAGAGTGAAAGAATAATCATCAGGACAAAGATCATCGTGAATTCCTCCGAAACTTTATAAAGCCAACGTGAAATTTGTGTTGGTTGTGCATGCAGGACACATTAGGGCGGGTCAACGTTGCTCACCATGGCTTACTATATATTCAACGCCGCTCGCACCCTCGCGCTATATATATTTGTGGTTGTCCGATTTGAGGGCATTTGTTTCCGTTTTTTTTTTTTTTACAACCCGTTTGATCGGAACAGCTGCTAGCCATGAAGAGAAAGACGTTTGTGCTGTTCCCGTCGCTGGGCGTCGGACACCTGAACCCCATGGTGGAGCTGGCCAAGCACCTGCGCCGCCACGGCCTCGGCGTCGTCGTCGCGGTGATCGACCCACGCGACGATGATGCCACGTCGGCTGACGCGACGGCGCGCCTCGCTGCGGCCAACCCTTCCGTCACGTTCCGCATCCTGCCGGCGCCGGCCACGGCCAGCCCGGACCCCGGCGCGCACCGTGTCAGGCGCAGCCTCGACACGCTCCGGCTCGCCAACCCGGTGCTCCTGGAGTTCCTCCGCTCGCTGCCGTTCGCTGTCGACGCGCTCCTGCTCGACATGTTCTGCGTCGACGCGCTCGACGTCGCGGCCGAGCTCGCCATCCCCGCATACTTCTTCTTCCCCTCCCCGGCAAGCGCCCTCGCCGTCTTCCTCCACCTCCCGCATTACTACGCCAACGGGACGTCGTTCAGGGAGATGGGTAAGGCGGCGCTCCTCCGATTCCCCGGCATTCCGCCGATCCGCACCGTGGACATGATGGCGACGATGCAGGACAAGGAGAGCGAGACGACCAAGATCAGGTTGTACCAGTTCAAGCGGATGATGGAAGGGAAGGGCGTGCTGGTGAACAGCTTCGACTGGCTGGAGCCCAAGGCCCTGAAAGCGCTCGCCGCCGGTGTCTGCGTGCCCGACAAGCCCACGCCGAGCGTCTACTGCGTCGGGCCACTGGTCGACACCGGCAACAAGGTAGGGAGCGGCGCCGAGAGGCGCCATGCGTGCCTCGTGTGGCTTGACGCCCAGCCGCGGCGGAGCGTCGTGTTCCTCTCCTTCGGCAGCCAGGGCGCGCTCCCGGCGGCGCAGCTGAAGGAGATAGCTCGTGGGCTCGAGAGCTCCGGCCACCGCTTCCTGTGGGTCGTGAGGAGCCCGCCGGAGGAGCAGGCCACATCACCGGAGCCGGACCTGGAGCGGCTGCTTCCGGCGGGGTTCTTGGAGAGGACGAAGGGCACAGGCATGGTGGCCAAGAACTGGGCGCCACAGGCGGAGGTGGTGCAACACGAGGCGGTCGGCGTGTTCGTCACGCACTGCGGGTGGAACTCGACGCTGGAGGCGATCATGTCGGCGCTGCCGATGATATGCTGGCCGCTGTACGCGGAGCAGGCGATGAACAAGGTGATCATGGTGGAGGAGATGAAGATCGCCGTGCCGCTCGACGGCTACGAGGAAGGAGGGTTGGTGAAGGCCGAGGAAGTGGAGGCGAAGGTGAGGCTGGTGATGGAGACCGAGGAAGGGAGGAAGCTCAGGGAGAAGCTGGTGGAGACGAGGGACATGGCGTTGGATGCCGTCAAGGAAGGTGGGTCTTCTGAAGTGGCATTTGATGAGTTCATGAGAGATTTGGAGAAGAGCAGCTTGGAGAATGGCGTTTGTAGCTGATCAAGCAGAGTTACGCTCATGACCGAATAGAAATGGTGATGGTTTCTTGATTCCATTTTTTTTTTAAAGTTGGCGTAACTGAGGACTCTGCATAACTGTATTAGTGCATCAATGCGTAGCTGATGGGTGGGGGCTAACAGAAAGGAAAAATTGCAAAAACCACCCCAAATATCACTCTAAGTTTAAGATGCCCCCCTATAAGAGATTTGTTGCAAATTCCCACCTCCTAATTCACCTTATTTTGATTTAGGCACCTTCTCTCTACGGGCCTGTTTGGTACAGCTCCAACTCCTAAATATAACTCCAGGAGTTGAGTCTGGAGTGGAGTTGTGGAGCTGTCTAAACCCAGCTCCACAACTCTAGTATATTTTGTGAGAGAGCTCCACCCAACTCCACTCCCAGTTTTGGTGGAGCTGAAACTATTTGGCTGAAATTAGCCAAGTCCTGCTCGTCGTGATGATTTGTCAATAGGTCCCTTTTGCATTAGATTGTGTGGCCTTAATTTCTTATTAAACTATATTGAAACCTGCTATTTTAGGTCATCTGACCAATTGCAACGGATGAAGTCATGCAGTTCTAATCTAGCTATATGATTACTCCTTCATGTTCAAATGTTTCTATATGCTCATTACGTCTATGAAAAAAAAAGAGTATGTTGTTTAGTACACATGTCAGTTTGGAATATATATATAGCTAGTACACTATGAAAAACAGTGTTGGTCATGATAACACAACGAAATGATCGTCTTATACAGAACAAACAACATAATCACTTGCTCCCGCCGAGTGGGACTCAGTTAATTTCGCCAAGAGATTCTTCAGAAATCACACATATGTGAAGAGAAGGTACCTAAATTAAACCAAGGGTGAATTAGGAGGTGGGGATTTGCAACAAATCTTCTTATGGGAGGCATCTCAAACTCAGAGTGACATTTGGGGTGGTTTTTGCAATTTTCCCTAACATAAATTATTGATCTAATTTAGGCCTTGTTTAGTTGGAGAAAAATTTTGGGTTTAGTTATCACATCGGATATACGGACACATTTAAAGTATTAAATGTAGTCTAATAACAAAACAAATTACATATTCCACCAGGAAAATGCGAGACGAATTTATTAAGCCTAATTATTCCGTCATTAGCACATGTTTACTGTAGCACCACATTGTCAAATCATGGCGCAATTAGGCTTAAAAAATCGTCTCGCAATTAACACATAAACTGTGTAATTGGTTTTTTTTGCCACATTTAATACTTCATGCATGTGTCCAATTAAGCATTCGATGTGATGGGTGAAAAATTTTTGTTTTGGGAACTAAACAAGGCGTAAAATTGAAGGCAAAATTTGCTATACGACACGCAAAAATCCTGTAATTGGATGGGAGACACCGCAAAAATGCAACACTGCCCATAGATACTACAAAAGTTGTGTAATTGGCTGTAGGACACCAGAGATAATATTTTATAATTTCTGAGACAAAAGAGGGGAGAGAATTTTCTAAATGACCAGATTGGCCCCGGCGTCACCCCATCTGAACCAGACCCAGTCGGAGTCTGCTAATGGGGTTAGGCCCACATGTCAGCATCGCCGGCGGTGATGAGGTTGTGTGGCCCTGTCCGGATGGGAGGTAGAGAAGCGGCAAGGTTTGCAGCATCGCAAGCAGTGATGAGGTTGTGTGGCCACGACGTGTCGACGGCTCCAAACTTCTCCTCGGCTCCTAGCTCACCCTGCAACGTCACACGACTTCACTCTCCACTCCATTGCCAAGAAACCGAAGCCGGGTGTTCCATCTCATCCTCCTCGCCCTCATCTTCTCTGTCGGCCGTGTTGAAGACGAAGGCCGTCATTGCCATCGAGTCACGGTCGTCTCTATCTTTTACCCGTTCCATCATCTCCTTTCAGTGCCATCTCCATTCCACCTAATCCCACCCCATTTCGTGCAGTGACGGCGTCGGAACGCAACCTCGCCACCGTAGCTTGGGAGCACGCTCCGAGCACCACCGCCACAGCGACCTCGGCGTTCCGACCATAGTGGAGCATGCCCGGCCAAGCTGCCTCGCCATCATTACCACCTCGAGCACCTCTTCAAAACACTCCAAGAACCACCAAGATCGATGAAGTGAGGAGGAAGATCAACCTTCTCTTCTCCGGCACCGGTCTACCGCCATCGTCGTCAAATTCGTCCTCGCCAGTGAGCCGTTGTCCGATTCCCCTGTACACATGTCGTCCCTATGAACTCACCACCCTCAAGCATGCCACAACCTAGTGTCTCGTCAACCCTTTCGTGCCATCATCGTCGTCGTGGTCACCGCTAGTAGACTTTCTCCATCGTCATCGCTATCTGGACCTTGCGGAACCTTGCACGCGATTCGGTGAATACTCTAGAGCCCCTAGAAACCACATGCATGCATTCCCTTAGGCTAAATCGAGCTCTAACACGACATTCACCACCATCCCGAACTTGGCTGCCGACCGTACTGCTGATGCCATTGATTCTGTTCACCATTGCTTACAATAAGACCACGATAGCTTCGCCTTAGATCCCTGTACAAATTCTCTTTTGACCGCAACCTCATCCGAGCCGCCGTTCACCGCTGGCGACGCCACAAACCTCGTTGCTGCCCTACCTCCCATCCACCACCTCGCTGATGTGTGGGCCTAACCCCATTAGCGGACTCTGACTGGGTTGGGTTTAGATGGTGCGACGCCGGGGCAATCTGATCATTTAGAAAATTTTCTCCCCACTTTTGTCTCGGAAATTATAAAATATTATCTTCGGTGTCCAACAGCCAATTACACAACTTTTGTAGTGTCCATGGCAGCGTCACGTTTTTACGGTAGGCTAAACATTAGCCTAGGTGATATGTTTGGATATAATTAGTTTGGTGTTAAAATTATTTAGAACTACTATTAGGAGCGCAGTTCCAAGCACCAAGTATGCATCAGCTCAGGCTCACCCCACCCCACATCCCGTCATCCCACTCCTATCGTTGTCGGAGTAAACGATTTACTCCTATCGTGCGCCTCAACCACCCACCTTTATTCGAGTAAACGATTTACTTCGATAATAAAAACAACTCCCCTGCTTCTGATCCCACCCAATGTCCCGCATCGTGCTCCCACCATTATCGGAGTAAATGATTTACTTCGATAAAAACAACTTCTCTGCTTCCAGTATATATTCTATTTTTCCCGTACCCAACCAACCACTCTCGCCCCCACTTCATTTTTTCCTTTTTTTTTGGGATCTGAATCGATCCACCATCCCAGCCCACAGATCGGCGACACACCATGCAGGAGGATGATGACACCGTGGCAGTTGATGGCGGTGGCCTGGGCGGTTGAGGCAAAGGCACTACTTCGGCCTCACTGTCGGACGCTGGGCCGCACCTTAACCAGCAAGGAGGTGTTCACTTAGGCCAATAGCAACAATCAGCGGCTGCTCCATGTCGGCGAATCTGATAGAACAAGCAAGTAAGGAAATGACACTCTGATTTGCATCTGCATACTCTCCTTCAACTTGACGCATGAAGCCCCAATTTTTTTTTAAAATCAAATTAACGTGCAATCTCCAATATTACCTGATCTCAATTGATGGACTGCACAAGTCCTACATTTGCACATCGTGCTCCATGTGGTTGGCCGCAGAGGATAGGGTGGAGTCCGGTGGTGATGAAGGTTGTTTGCTATTTTTCTTTTGCTCGTCATCCCTATTGACATGAACGAGAATGTTTTTGCATTTTTTTCGTACTTGCTGGATGATGGATGGCTGCTACTGCGCAACATCGAGCTCATCTCTATACCACACCGCTACATCCTTCCATGATTCCATCGTCGACTACTGCTCGCCACCTGGTTGCCCTCTCCACTACCAATCACAAGACACGGATTGTGCTCTTCATTCTTATAGCAAAGATCCAGCAAAACCACCAGACGGATTTTTGGTTTTTTGGCCGAATCTTTTTTTTTTCTAGTTTGATTCACCTGTGAGTAATTTTATCGCTTATGTGTGATTGAGCCTGTAATTTTTTCATTCATACGACTATTTTGTGATACAGATCAACAATACTCTTACTATCAGTTTTTACTCTTATACTGTATATTGAACACATCAGTAAACATATTACTACACGATGGCTACTAGATCTATTAAACACATCAGTAAACATATTACTACACGGTGGCTATGAGATCATGGCTATATTAAGAGGAAGGTGATAATTGTTTTCCTCGCAGACCACAAAATCTCAATTTTTACTCTTATAATATGTATTGAACATATCAGTAAATATATTACTACATGGTGGCTACGAGATCATGAGCTGTATTGAGAGGACATGGTGGCTACAAGATCATGGGCTGTATTAAGAGGAAGGTAGTAATTGTTTTACTCATAGACCACGAAATCTAAACAATATTTATAATATTGGTAAAAGAATTACTAGCGTTGTAAGCTGGTAGTAATTCTTTTACGACCATCTAGGTATGGCGTCATACGATGTGGAGGCATTCATGCGAGTAAATTTGTTACTTTTGAATGAGCAGATATGGGAGGCTGAGAGTAAGTGAAAAACTCCACAGAGTAAATTCGTTACTTTTGAAACGTGCAGAGATACTAGAAAAACAGAAAACTCGAAAAGAAAAACAAGACGGTAAATATTTTACTAAAACGCGAAAACACTACAGATAAGGAATGAAAAACAGAAAAATATTTTACCGGGCCCATTGATGAAGCACGGATGAGATGGAAAAGAGAAAAAAGAAACACGGAAGGTGGAGTGGTAAAAAACGAAAAAAACGAACCGAGAAAAGGTGGGAGCGGAGGAAAAGTGGGGTGGTAAAAAAGGGAAAAACCGAAAGGAGAGGGCGTTGTGCGACGCTCGAACTAATATTCCGTGTTGTAGAACGTGGAATAGCGCTTCTCTCAAATTTCAGTGGTTTCCGAAAGTGTGAACCTTTTACGCTACTTGCATTCCTGTGTCTTTTGAGTGCTGGTGAAGCTGTCGGTGCTCGGTGGTCGCCTTAGCTCGGATGACTTTCTGAAATTCTCTCCTCCTTTGCTTGTATCTCTATGACAGTCACTCAGCTAGTCAGTATTGCTATTTATTTCTTTGATATTTTCTAACTATATATATATATATATATTACCGAAATTGATTAAAATCGGGCGACCGGGGGAGGTGGGAAGAATCGGTCGCTTCCCCTCCCCCCATGCGCACACGCTCCCCTCTCCCCATCTGGATCCACCCACTTATTCCCCCATTTTTCCACAAAAGATGTTTCACCTAATGTATTTATAATGTTTCACTATTTATAGATCTAATGTTGCAGTGAATTGAAATACTCTTTTGCAACAAAAAAAACCCACATATTTTAGAAACTCTCTATTAAGGAAATTTAGTTTATTTTTTGTTCCATAAAAAATGTTTCACCTAGTGTTCTCACAATATTTCGCTATGTATAGATCTAATGTTGCAGTAAACGAAATATTCCATTGCAACAAAAAAAACCCACATATTTTGGAAAACCCCTATTAAGAGAATTTGGTTTATTTTTTGTTCCACCGAAAAATTTTTCACCTAATGTAATCACAATGTTTCACTACGTATAAATCTAATGTTGCAGTGAACTGAAACATTCTTTCGCTATTTGCTGAAACATTATTTTATATAAGGTGAAACAACACCCGATTTAAACGAGTGAAATATTTTTGATCTACTTAGTGAGACAATTCCGATATACCTGGTGGAATATCGTGCAACATTTTAAAAAATCAATAATAAGCTAATTTTTTTCGTCGGAATATATCTATGTGTGGTTTTGTTTTGAAGATTTAATTGCAACGAATTTAATGGTGCAATCGGATCATGATTTGTATAAGTAATTTACGAGAAAAATCAGTTTAAAATATTTTTGCACATAAATCGGTCATCAGCGTCCAATTTTTCTTGAAATCGTCAGGCGCCCGAGCCGTAGGCAGCCCCGAGCTAGGAAAGGATTAACCATGTTTATTCTAGAGACTACAAATTCTATTGAAAAGGGAGAAATATATTAACCTAGCCAAAAAAAAAAAAAACTCCTACCGTGTCACCGCTCATTCAATGTAAAAAGGCCAACTATTCACATCTTCTCACGAAGGGAAATAAAAAGTCTAGTATGACTGAATTAAGTCTATATTGGGTCCCTTATATAGTTTTCTTCTCTACTCATTGGACCGTTCCGTACTGGGCCAGCCCACCGTGCCACTGTCAAGCCAGGCCGGTATTGGCCCGACACTAGTCATGTCATGCTATGTTTGGGCCGGGCCATCGGGCCTTGAGCTTTATGGCCATCTATATCCCTCCCTCCAAAAAAAACTCACTTTTGGACTTAAATCTGAATATAGAAGTAGTTCTATATTCCTCCCTCCAAAAAAAACTCACTTTTGGACTTAAATCTGAATATAGAAGTAGTTCTATATTCCTCCCTCCAAAAAAAACTCACTTTTGGACTTAAATCTGAATATAGAAGTAGTTCTTTTTGGAATGGAGAGAGTTCCTAGCTCGATTTAATATAATCGCTCCCGCGAGTGGCACACTGAGGCAAAAGAACTGTATGATATTTGCACCGGCCATAATACGACCTCGTGATAATTACAACAGAACGGATTGCATGGCATCCGTACAATCCGTTGTTTTAATCTTGATCATATAGTTTCCAGGGAAGGTATCGCTAGCTTTTTCATGATTTCTACGGACGGCATCGGCTTGACGAAGACGCAAATCAGGATTTTAATTAATCTCCTTGATGCTTTTATTGTTGAGAATGACCAGCTTGACCTAGGACAGCGATCAGCAAAATGAAGACTGTTCGGTGAAAGATGCGCGTTGACGCCACCGACGTAGAAGCTCGAGTTTTCATCAATCTCTGTATAAACAAAAGTCAAAATTTGCTAGAAGACACTAAAAGATTGTGGCTTTTGTTGTGAGACATTCGAAGATCGTGTATTTACTCGTGGACACTGTAAAAAAATGATAATTAGCTACTGAACACTCCTCCCATTATTTTATTATTTCCGGTTATGGGAGGAAATAGTTGTGTAAGTACCAAAATGCCCTAGATACTGTTCTTTCTCTATCTTCTTTTCTTTTCCCCTTCTTCTTCCTCGCAGCAGAGCAGAGGCGCGACGGCGGTTGGCTCGAGCCGGGATGGCTCAGCCATGATGGGGCAGCGGCGGCGTATCGCCGGGGTTCACTGCCGACGGCGACAACGCACGGCAGCGTCCCGGCACACAACTTCCTCTCTCTCTCTCTTCTTTTCTTTTCCTCTCTCTCCCGACGCACGTCGACGTGGTGTGCTGCCCGTCCTACTCTTCCTACCTCCACCCGCCGCGGCTCTGGCTCCGCACCGCACCGGAGTCGCTAGAGCTCATGAGGCTCCTCCTCCGCCACGTCAACCGCCACATCGCCCGCCTCGGCATCGTCCTCGCTGCCGCGGAGTTCGTCTTCACCGAGCCCCACTCAAAGCGCCTCATGCTCCGCCTCCGCGCGGCGAGATCCTCCTCGACAGCGGCCGCGTCACGCTGGAGCAGGGCCACGTCGTGAAGTTTGCTGTCCACGGCCGCCTCTGCGACGCGTGCGCCATGGCAAGAGCGCGGGCACAGGTGCTGGCCGAACCCCCCAACCAGTGCGGCTGGTTCGCTGTCGTGCAGGTGTGGCAGCACGCGTCGCATCGCCGCACGCTGCTCCACCTCGAGCAGTAGGTCGTCACCCACGACACCGCTGGCGACGCCCTCCGTGTCGGCACGGCGCGCGGTGTCGGCGGGCTCGACTTCTTCGTGTCACGCTCCCACTCCGCCCGCCTCATCGACCTTGTCACCTTGCTGTCGCCCACCCACGTCGTCGCGTCCAAGCAGCTCGTCTCGCACGATAGCAATAACAGTAGCTACGACGTGAGGCACACCTTCACCGTGGAGCTCTGCCCATTGTGCCGCGACAGAAAAAGAGAGGAAGAAGAATAGAGAAAGAGAGATTGACAAGTGGACCCATGGGCAAACTTGTCTTTAACCAAAGTCCCTCTCTCCGTTTCGACCGGAAATAATAAAATAATAGGAGGAGTGTCCAGCAGCTAATTACCACTTTTTTATAGTGTCTACGAGTAAATACACAATTTTCGGGTATCTTACAGCAAAGACCGCTATCTTTCGATGTCCTGCAACAAATTTTGCCTAAACAAAATATGTGCCATACATGTTCACCACCGACGGTGCAGCGCTGCTTCATGTGCAGCGCCCGCCTTGCATTTGTGTGGGTATTTAGATGCAAGAAGGCAATATCGCCCTTAAATAGACTGCATATGCGTATAGTGATGTGTCAATATCAACAATCGGAGAGTGTGAGATGATCGTGCAATCTACAAACTTACCGTATTGATAGCCAGAGCATCCATCCTGATGCATGCATGCACATTACAAAAAGGCCTCTATTTTTTACTAGTACTAACTAGGGATAAAAACGCTACGAAAACGGACGGAAACTATCTTTATTATTTTCGATTTCATATTTTTTCGGAATCAGAATCGGAAAACCTGGATACAAAAACGAAATCGAATATTATCAAAACCGAAAACCCGGAGCAAAAACGAATCGGCGCTGGTAACAAAAATTTATCAGAACACCAAAACCCCTCAAACTGATAAATCCAATTCTCAAGTCTCAACGGTCAACAATTCATCATAAAACACAATCATACAAGTCCAATTGTTAAGTCTCAACAGTAAATCTTAAAACACAATCTATAGAATAAATTATCTATGTTTAAAGAGTAATGATGTTGATAAATCCCAATGCAGAAAAAAAATTCATATGTAACTTCAGATTTGCATAGCAAATATTTTTTAAAGAATAACAATCAAACACCATGATATTCAACATTCAGTTCTTACAAAAAAAAGTCCAAGGTATTTCAGTCACAAAATTTTTGGAAATTCCGAGAAAATTTCTGGAAAGTTTCCGATCGGATTCCGAGTTCCGACGAAAACTGTCCTTATCATTTTCGATCCCGTTTCCGAGAAAATATTTTCGAATTCGTTTCCGTTTCCAAAAAATTCCGACCGATAGATTCCGTTTTCGAAAATAGGTCTGGCACCCTAGTATTAACTACATACGGCTCATTATTGCATCGCGTACGCAGTGATAGGCCAATGTCAAGCACTAGACCCAAGGGTGTGTTTAGTTCCTGAAAAAGGTTAGAAGTTTGAAGAAAGTTGGGAGTTTAAAAAAAAAGTTAGAAGTTTATCTGCGTAGGAAAGTTTTTGATGTGATATGATGTGATGGAAAGTTGGAAGTTTGGGGTAGTTGGGGGTGAACTAAACACGACCCAATTCATGTAACATATAAATATATATCGTACAGACGTGGGCATAATAGGAGGTATTGTGAATGGCGTGGCCTCATCTTTTTAATGTAAAACTAGGTTTATTAATAATTTGTACAATATACTATTGGCTATGCATTTATTTTTCTCAAAAATATCGGCAATAGTCTTATTGGCATAGAGACATTTTTATAGTAACAATAAACAATTTGAAATATAGAAATTTCGCATCTGACTTATAGGAATTTTGCCTAAAAATCTTGATTCTCGTACTACGAATCAAGAAAAATCCAGTCGCCTTGGCAATTTAGCATCCCTAAATTTCAATAAAATTTAATGTTTTATCGGCGAAAAAAATCATGCAGCCCTTTCGAAATCTCCTCCTCTTTGCGAGTAAAAAAACCCTCGGCTACGGGCTATCCACAAACTGCCATCGACGGATACTGTGTGGGTCGCCCATGGCGATTGGCGACAGCCGCTGCCGCGGCGTGGGTTTTCCGGTCGCAAAGAAACCGTCAAACGCCGCGGCCGCACCAAGCCACCCACTCGCCGCGGCCACTCGATATCCTCGGCGGCTCATCGGCTGCGCCCTAGGCCGGAATCCACATCTGCAGGTTATTTTTCTGTCTTTTTTATGTTCTTGCTCGCCATCCTTTTATTTCCTTTCTTTTCCTCACTATTTAATCATTTTGTAGGTGCGGAGGAACCAGTGGCTTCTAGATTCCATCATCTTTTTTATTCCCCAACTGCTGAGGTAAACCAGGTCATAGTGTTTAATTTGTTAATTTGTCTGTATCCCCATCATCAACCACGGCACGAATATTTGATTTACTTTCTGATCGGCTGTATATTCAAGATTCATGGCATCCACATGGGCTTGAAAGCGATGCTCCGGTTGTAAATTGTTACTGTAGCTTCTTCAGACACCGGAAGAGTTCTGAGAAAGTGAGCTTGTGGTGTAAGTTGTATTTTGCTGGAAATGGATAAGATTCCATTGCAGGGGCATTGACTTGAACCTGAAGGAAACTTCCTTGATATGCCTGATGAATAGGATTCAGGCTCTGAATGTGATTGAATCTTTGGTAATATCCACTGACCGGACAAAGTATTGGTCACTGCTTTTGCGATGTCCACCGACCAATTTAGAATTGCTTTGGTTATCCTTATTGGCACACGCAACACCCGTCAGATTCAATTTCCCCCTCTTTTCATCCATGACTTTTTGTGCAGTAACCAGCATATAGAACAGTCACAGTGTTCATTGTCACACTCATTAGCTCACAATTCACAGACTCTACACTTGAAATGGTGAGAATCTTATAGCTCTGGCTAGACAACCATGGCTGAGGGCGTCATTGGCTCGTTAATCCTGAAGCTAGGTGATGCCTTGGGTAATGAATCTTGCCAGCTGGGATCGTCATTGCTCGTTTATGAGGCATCTGCTCTGAAAGGCCTGTTTGGCGAGATACGGATGATCAAGGAGGAGCTGGAGAGCATGCAGGCCTTCTTCTGCACCTCTGAGCGGTTCAAGGATACTGATGAGACAACAGTTGCATTCGTGAAGCAGATCAGAGGCCTTGCATTCGACATCGAGGATGTTATCGATGAGTTCACCTACAAGTTGGGAGAAGATCGCGAAGGCATGTTTCTGCTGAAGGCATTCAGGAGGATCAGACAGATCAAGACATGGTATCGGTTGGCCAACAGTCTGCAGGATATCAAAGTTAGCCTCAAGAGTGCTGCAGAGAGGAGGTGCAGATATGACCTGAAGGGTGTTCGAAGGGAGAGGAAACTGATGCGGTTAGGGAGCTTGAATCAGAGATCTACAGAATCAGTACATTTCAAGAGGGAAGCTGATCTTGTGGGGATTGCTGAGAACAAACAGCTGTTGATGGATTGGTTGAAAGATGAGGAGCAGCAGCACATGATAATTACTGTATGGGGTATGGGCGGTGTCGGTAAAACGACACTTGTTGCTCATGTTTACAGTGCTATCAAGACTGACTTTGATACTTGTGCTTGGATCACAGTGTCTAATAGCTATGAAGCCGATGATTTGCTGAAACAAATTGTTGCGGAGTTCCGGAAGAATGACCGCAAGAAGGAGTTCCCAAAGGATGTCGATGTCACAGATTATAGAAGCCTGGTTTGAGACAATCCGACTTTACCTGGAGAAGAAAAGGTATGTTCTTGTTTTAGATGACGTGTGGAGTGTGAATGTTTGGTTTGATATCAAAGATGCATTTTCTGGTGGGAAACATGGGCGGATAATTTTTACATCTAGGATCTATGAGGTCGCTCTACTCGCTCCTGAAAGCCAAAAGATTAACCTTCAACCCTTACAAAATCACTATGCATGGGACCTTTTTTGTAAAGAGGCATTTTGGAAGTCTGAAAACAGGAGTTGTCCAGTAGAATTGCACCCTTGGGCCCAAAGGTTTGTTGACAAGTGCAAGGGCTTGCCAATCGCTATAGTGTGCATAGGGCGCCTCCTTTCATTCAAGAGTGCAAATTTGTTGGAGTGGGAGAATGTGTACAGAAATCTTGAGATGCAGTTTACCAACAATTACATCCTTGACATGAACATAATCCTGAAGGTTAGTTTGGAAGACTTGCCACACAACATGAAGAATTGCTTCCTCTATTGCTCCATGTTCCCAGAAAATTATGTGATGCAAAGGAAGTGGTTAGTACGGCTTTGGATTGCAGAAGGATTTATTGAAGAGAGTGAGCACAAGACGCTGGAGGAGGTAGCAGAGGATTACTTGACCGAACTTATTAACAGATGTTTGTTAGTGGAGGTCAAGAGGAATGAGTCTGGATATATTGATGATTTCCAGATGCATGATATATTTCGTGTTTTAGCTCTTAGCAAGGCACGAGAAGAGAACTTTTGCTTTGTCTTAGACTACACAAAGACTCATCTTATTGGCAAAGCACGCCGTTTGTCGATTCAAAGGGGGGATATCTCACAAATTGCAGAAAATGTGCCACATCTGCGGTCATTGCTTGTTTTCCACAATTCACTTAGTTTCAATTCACTTCGTTTGTTTGCAAGGTCTGTGAAGTTACTGTCTGTCCTGAATCTGCAAGATAGTTCAATTGAGAGTCTACCCAATGATGTGTTTGATTTGTTTAACTTACGTTTTCTGGGCCTTAGACGAACTAATATTGCATATATCTCAAGATCAATTGGGAGACTTCAAAATTTGGTCGTGTTGGATGCTTGGAAAAGCAAAATTATGAACCTACCAGAGGAAATTATAAGGCTATCTAAGTTGACACATCTTATTGTGACTGTGAAACCAGTGATTACTTCTATGAATTTTGTTCCTTCTGTTGGCATACCTGCACCTACTGGTTTATGGTCTTTGGGATGTTTGCAGACCTTATTACTGATGGAAGCTAGTTCTGAAATGGTCTTTTACCTTGGTGCTCTGGTGAATTTGAGATCATTTCGCATCAGCAAAGTACAAGGCCGCCATTGTGCCAAGCTGTTTGTGGCAATCACCAATATGTTTCATCTTGTCCGCCTCGGGATACACGCAAACGACAATCAGGAGGTTCTACAACTTGAAGCATTGAAACCATCTCCGTTACTTCAGAAGCTTATCTTGCAGGGGGCATTAGATAAAGAATCATTGCCTCAGTTCTTCATGTCAATCAGTAAACTGAAAAGCCTCACCATTCTACGGCTTGTCTGGTCGAAACTCGACGAAGAAGACTTCTACTATCTTGAGGAATTACAGCAGCTAGTGAAGCTTCAGCTTTATGATGCATATAATGGCAAGAGGCTGTCTTTCCAGGCAACATCATTTCCAAAGCTCAGGATACTGAAGATCTGGGGAGCTCCTCACCTCAGTCTGATCAAGATAGAAAGAGGGGCCATGTCAAGCATGGTTGATCTTAAGCTCCTGCTCTGCCCTGAATTGAAGTTGTTGCCTCGCGGCATTGAGCATGTGACCACTCTCGAAGAGATGACTTTGGATTCTACAGCAGAGGAGCTTGTGGGCAGGGTTAGGAAGAAGAATGAGGCCAGGATTTCTCATGTCAAGAGAGTTTATGTTGGGTTCATCAGAAATGGTGAGCTGGCTGCAGAAAGGATACAATAAATCGATGTCTATCTAGACAATGTCATGTATCTTTTCAACTATGATTTTCCTATTTTGTACATTTATAATTTTGTATTGGTCTTATGATGTAATCCAGACAATGCCATTTTCCTTTTCAGATATAGTTTCTTATCTGTAAGTATTTGTACATATTTGTGACATATAAACCTGTTTTGGGTTTTATTGTCAATATATGAATGTATACAAATAAGATTCTTCCCTATTGTATTCGTTCATTATTGTGTACATTCAAATTTATTTTCAATTTTCAACTGTAACTTGTTTCTTATCCAACTGGTGTGTATTTGTCTTGCAATTTAATCCTTGCCATGATCAATGGTATTCAGGGGCGGACCAAGGCCTTTGGGTTACGCATGGTCTGAGGGGATTGGAGGTCTATTAGGATGTACATTTTTTCACAATGTAATTGTCATTCAAGGCCCAACTCTCCATGGGCTTGCCCGAGCCTTGGGCTAATTCTAGGTTTGCTCTAGACTATTTTAGAAAGAAATAAAGTTGCAAGTCCGTGTACATGGACACCACCACTGTCGCGGGTGGGATCTTTTAAAAAAAGGAAAATGTACGAATTACCCCCCCCGAACTATCGCGTCGTCTGAATTACCCCCCTGAACCACAAAACCGGACATTTTTTACCCTGAACTATGCAAACCGGACAAATTACCCCCCTCGATCCAATCCGCGATGGTTTTGATTTACGTGGCGTACACGTGGCAGTCCAGTCAGCATTCTATATAAAAAAAATATGGGGCCTACATGTCATATGCTCTTCTCTCTCTATTCTCTCTCTCACTCTTCCTCTCTCTCTCTAACGGTCAGCGGCAGGCGGGGGCAGCGCTGAGGGCGGCGGCCTCGGCGCGGAGGCGGCGGCAGCAAGCGGCGGCCAGCGCGGCTGGCGCCGAGCGGCGGTGCGCGGGGGCGGACGCGGAGGCGGCGGCTGCGAGCGGCGGTGCGCGGGGGCGGAGGGCGGCGTGGGTGCGCGGGGGCGGACGGTCGGTGGGCGGCGGTGGCGGAGGTGGGGATGGTGGAGACGGCGGCGCCCCCGCCTCTCTCTTCCCCTCTCTCTCTCACGGGCGGCGGCGCGAGCGGCAGTGGCGGGCGCGGCTGGTGGAGGGCGATGGCGGATGACCGGACGGTGCGCTGGGGCGGGCGGACGACGCCTCCCAATCCACCTCTATCGTCGCCGCCGCTTCTCCTCCTCACCGGAGAAGCTCGCCTCGGATCCCTCCTCCTCCTTGTCGTCGTCGTCAGTGCTCGGCCCCCGGAACCTCCCCACCCCGGTCTCCAGCATCGTCGCCGCCACCGTCTCCATCATCCCCACCTCCGCCACCGCCGCCCACCGACCATCCGCCCCCGTGCACCGTCGCCGCCCATCTGCCCCCGCGCACCGCCGCTCGCCGCCGCCGCCACCTCCACGTCCGCCCCCGTGCCCCCGCGCATCGCCGCTCGCCGCCAGCCGCGCCCGCCGCTCGCCTCCAGCCGCCGCTCGCCGACGCCGCCTCCGCGCCGAGGGCGCCGCCCTCAGCCGCTGCCACCGCCTGCCGCTGATCGTGAGAGAGAGAGAGGGGGGAAGAGTGAGGAGAGTGAGAGAGAAGAGAGAGAGAAGAGTGTATGACATGTAGGCCCCACATTTTTTTTATATAGAACGCTGACTGGACTGCCACGCGTACGCCACGTAGACCAAAACCACCGCGGATTGAGTCGAGGGGGTAATTCGTCCGGTTTGTATAGTTCGAGGTGAAGAATGTCCGGTTTTGTGGTTCAGGGGGATAATTCAGACGACGCGATAGTTCGGGGGGGGGAGGGTAATTCGTACTTTTTCCTTTAAAAAATGCCCGTGTGCATTGCAACAGGTGAAGACTATTTTAATCTTATTATTGTTATACGATTTAGTTAAGGTGACATTCACTGTGGGAATTTGGTAGGATATATATGTTTTTAGAAAACCATGAGCTTTAATTATGAGTCCGATTATCTCAAGTTAGTATGCAAGTTTTTTTAAAGGCATTTCTTATATGACTTCTTCTATATTTCCAAAAGCGAATGAACTTAAAAACTGACTCAAATACGGATATGTATTTCCAAAAACGAACGAACTTAAAAATCGACTCATACATGGATAACGTACCAAAATACCAGCAAAACCATCTTTAAATTTTATAATAGTAGAGATCAGATGCTAGATTCCATCGTTCCCTAAGGAGATTTTGGATTTCATATCAAAATATATTTTATGCATTTTCTACCCTCAGTTTAAATTGTTCGGAAGAAACAAAGAATAATTTATATATTCTTTTTGTTTCTACTCCTCACATGTCGCCTGTGCTGCACCTCCAAGGAATCCAGGGCAAGATGGAATCAAGAACATGAGGAACACAGCTTGTCTTTTACTCTTAACTTTTTCTTTTTCTTTTGCGGGGGAAAAGGAATCTTTTACTCTTAACTTGAGGTGAGTTATAATATAATCCTCTCATCTGTGATGGCCCCTCACATGCCTGGATTTTGCGGGCCGTCACAATAAAGTGATCTTAAACGGGCCCAAAAAGAGGCCGACAAAGATATACCTGCACAAACATGTTAGATGTGCATAAAACTCTAACCCGTCACAGATGACACCTATCGGTGACGGGCTATAGTTGAGGCTCGATTGAGATAACCGGTGATATCTTTGTGGGGCCCTAACAAAAGCCCGTCACCGATGTCCATCATCAGTGTCAGGCTCCAACTTGAGGCCCAATTGAGATAACTATTAGGGCCGTCACCGATGAATATCATCGGTTACGAGCTTTTACTTAGGCCCAACAAAGATAACTGGAATACCCATCACCGTTGTAAGTTTTTTTGCCGTTACAAATATTTATTACACAGTATAAATACCCCAATTCCCTAGTGTAATGGTTATCCCACTATTCACTATTTTGGTGGGAGTGTGAAGGGGGCGATTTTTGCCTATTTTTTCCAAGAAAATTATAAATTGCAAATGTAATTGAAAAATAGTAGTCAATTCTCATAGATTTAGTAAATACTTACCTACAAAATGTATATATAATATTTTTCCACCTTTTTGCAGCTCAGGGATGGATCGAGGTTGGATGTATGGGAAAATTGTGTTATATTATACCAAGGAGTATAGAGATGGCATATTGAATTTTATTAACGCCACTGAGGATGATAGGAAAAGAAGAAACAACGAGAATGTGTTGTCCATGTGCAGATTGCAAAAATGAGAATATGTTAGATAGCATAGTGGACGTACACGCTCATCTGATACAAAGAGCTTTCATGAAGGGCTATACTTGTTGGGTGAAGCATGGAGAGCAACAATCAGGAAGTGGTGCACAAAATCAATAACATGAAGTTCATGAGCATGAATCAGGAAGTGGTGAACAAAATCAGGAAGATGAAGATGAGCATGACATGTTTGTACCTTCTCTATTGGGTGGTGAAATTGTTGATGTGGATCACGATCTGTTGCAAGATATGTTACGTAACGTTGAGGACCCAGCTTACAACGAGAGAGATTTCATGAAGTTCAGTAGGTTGGTCAGTGACTTACTAAATTAACCTTGAGTTCGAGGCGGCTAAACCTTAATGGTAGGCTGAAATTGGCTATGGGCTAAGGGCAGCCCGTCTCTTCTGTAAAGTGTAAACCCTAAATCCCTCACACTCTCTCTCCATCTCTCATTTCTCTCCCTCTTCTCTCCTCGATAGACATACAGGCAATGGCGGCGACTGTGCCTGGAGGGGGTGACAGTGGCGGGTGGCGACGGCTACGGCGGCGGGGTAGTAGCGGCGGCTACGGCAGCTGTGGTTGTGCCTGGAGCTACGACAGTCCTTTCCCATGCTTCTTCGTTCTACGATTCTTCCCCAAGCAGCGGCAGTTGCTCCCCAAGGCTGCATCCTGACTTCGGAGGCCCACTCCTCTCCCACAAGCGGCACCAACACCATGTTGAGACAGGCAAGTTTTTTTTTCTGTTCCTATGATGAACTGTTTATTCTTCTGTAGTGAACTATTTATCCCGTGACTCATGTCCTATTTTTGCAAAATAGCTAAATAGCTTAGCTGCAGCAATAGCCCACTATATCTGATCGTTTCTAAAAATTGGAGCCCGAGATTTGAATCATTGGTACATATTGACTATGGTGCCTATTATAGATGATATGTACACTAATTAGAGCCAGTAGCTGGCTCTCCTATTCACCTTGCTCTTAGATTTTTCATGGGAACTTTTTTGAAGAATTCTTTAAAGTTACATTTCTTCATTCCCGTTCTCCCTTCTGTTTTCTTCCGATTACCTCCATCGGTAACGAATTCATCTGTGTGGGGTAGCGACGAGGGAGTAGCCAGAGACGGTGAAACGCAGCAAGGTAGTGGCAGTAGGGGCGAAGTGTGGTTTCAGCGTTTTGGACCACCATGGCTTCTCCAAGCCTGTCCTTTAAATTTTGCAGTCGCTGGAAGAAGTTAGTTGAACGGTTGATCCAGAGCCCGTCATACAATGACAACAATTTCTTCACGATGGCGTTAGTCGCTGTCCCCTTCGTCTTTGCCAGGAATTTCGTGTAGCAATGGAGGCAACGATCACGATGTCGAGGTGGTTTCCCTGGAGGAACAAATAGTGTAGCCATTATCCTCCTCCTCCTCGTTGGTGGTGATGTATTATGGCTGCCGCTGTGAGTCCACCACTGCCAGAGTGCGGGTGGATAAAAGAGGTGAGACGAAAATAAGGAGTGTGCCAGGAAAACCTACACTTCTATTTATAGCCAAATAGCAGCTCAATTGGAGCTGAGCAGGTGCGACGTGGTAGTACAGGGCGTGACAGGTGTCCGAGTAAATTGACACGGGTGGTGGTCCTTATAAAGCATAAGTAGTTGTTTTGTATTTTTATCCGCCTACGAAATTAAGGGTGAGGGTCATGTGAAAATAGTGTTTATTGAGTAAAAAATACGGTCGATTCTTAAACTTAAGAGAGGGTGTCAGTTAGATCTGTAAACAAGAAAATTAAAAATCTAGATCCATCATATTGGTTTAATGAACCATAGCTGGTCCAAATATCGTTTGACCTAGACTGGCTACCGACGTAACATTTCATGTAGGCAACACTTTTGCATCCAGTCCTATACACAGTGAAGCGTGGTTGGAAAATTATCCGTGTGCTCAAATATAATTTTCGTGTGCGGAGGTCCTGCCCGTCTGCACCTAGGTGATGAGGACACAACTAGTTCGGATATAACCATGACTACCTTATGTATTAATCAACCAAAGGTGCATATGTTCTATATTAGATTTACTTGTTATATATTTGAATAAACGTTGCTACACAATGAGTTCTGTGTGTTTTCGTTTGTAGAGGTACTTGCTTGGGCGAAAGAAAAGAGACCAAGCGTAAGGAATGGATGGATGATTGAAGAAGTTGATTGGGGACCAAATCAAGACCTTCTCCAAGTTTTCTTTCATCTCACTACGTCACTTTTGGTCCATAGAAGACAAGAGATGAAGTTCTACACGTTTTAGATTCGGATTCGGGACTACTGACATCATCAACTTCAAACGGACCTAGCCGTTGTTCTAGAAGAAATTTCGGGGCCCATGAGTACTTTTTGGAAAGCTTATGGAGTCTACTTTCAGATGGTTTTGGTCCCACGTTAAAATTCCTACCGAGCTGCCAGGAATCTGCAAAACAAGCCACGTATCTCATCCAGTCCGAATCTGATTTGAGTTTTGGGCCTTGTAATTATATCGTGGGCTTAGCCCAAGGGGGTGTGCGCCCTAGGGCAACCCTAGGACGTCCCTAATCATATTAATTCAATAGCCGTCATCGTTTAGAGTTGGGTTTTGCTTAGATTATTTTGTCAAGAACAGTTTCGCCGCTAGATCGGTTTGTGGAACCCCAAATTCGTGTGCTTAATTATTCATATGCAATTTGGTTGCAATCTATCTTGTTCTTGCTTGTGTTCTTCGATTCGCATGCAGGGATTAGCCTTCTCGGCGAGGTCAACTGGGTTTTAGCACGGTTGATAACCAGAGGAGACGTGGTGCTGCGATTGCGGGGATCAGTAGTGTGTTCGTTTAGAAGCCGAATCGAGTTGTGTCATGACTCTGATACCAACTGATGAGGGATGTTAAGTTCCAATCTTCCGATAGGTATTGATAAACAGTCGATTTGGGCGAAGTCACGACACAATTCGATCATTCCATGCCGGCCGGCCCTCCGCGCGCCGCGCCGCCGCGCGGGCCGGCCGTCCCTCCGCGCCCCGCCGTTGCAGAGGGAGGTGAGGAGGTTGGGAGGAGGGAGGAGGGAGAGGAGGAGAGGAAGGGAGGAGGGAGAGGAAGAGATAAGGATGTGACTGTGTCATGAGATGAGTTAAAAAGGAGAGGAGGAGATTGTATCGATCCGATCCGCGTGCAACCACTCCGTTTATGTCGACTTTTTTTCCGGTTGGTAATAGATCTTTAGTCCCGGTTGGTAACATCAACCGGGAGTAAATCTTATATCGATCTTTTTTCCCGGTTGGTAACACTATAAATGGATCTTTAGTACCGGTTGGTGATCAAAAAATTCCTCTGAGTATTCAAACCGGGACTAAAGATATTTTTAGTCTCGGTTTTTAATACAACCAGGACTATTGTGAAATCTGGTGGACCGACTAAAGATGGTTTCTCAGTGAAGGGTGGTATGCGAGGGCGCAGTTATGCGCATCACGCAGAAGGGCTGCACACATTAGTTTTTGAGCGAGATGTGCAAGTACCATCCAACGGCATGTAGCAGTAAGGAAGACAAAAATATGAGATTGCTTAAGCATTGGAATGTGGGCTGTCATTGGAAGCTATGCATGGACGTGGTGTGCGCATATGCATGAGAAATTGAGAATCATGGTGGTCATTAATGTAAAGCAGGGATATCTGAATATTTTTGTTGACTTGTAGGCAACTACATGGTGGCTGGTGGCTGGGCAGGCATGGAAACCGAATCCAATCAAGCGCCAGAATTGCTAGTCGAAACTGTGTTGGTCTAGGTAGAGGCATGGCACAGTACGTGAGCCAAAGGCGAGGAGGTCAGATGCTAGACGGAACGGTGCGGTTTTTTTTTTGTTTGTCGCTGGTTACGGTGTGATCGAGGAGTTGTTCTCAACTCGGAGTCGATGAACTCGTTGGAGATCGGGTGGCAAGAGAGATGACAGAGTCAATTTAGACTCATGTTATCTAGCTAAGCCGGAAAACGGGACCGTGAATTAATAGCAACAGTAATTCAGCACTAGGTTTAGGCGTTCGCCATGGATTGATCGGAGAAGATGGAGGCTCAGGCGGAGGTGTACAGCAGTGTGTGCAGATCTCGGGCAATAGCGAGTGAAATCGTTGAGGGTGTCAACATGGTTGTTTGGCAGTACAGGGTATATCCAGGATTTGTGGGGTTTGCATGATGGGGACATATGGAATCTGCGTCACCGAAGAGTAAGAGCAAGCGCTATGGTGATAATTTCTTCAGATGATTCAAAGCAATGATGATTTTCTTAAATTATCAGGAATTCAGTCTACAGATGCAGGAAAGCGTAGATGTTGGATTTATTAGCTCAGTTCATAAGACGACAAGGAAGAAAGGGTTCTCTTCAAGTCTGGTGAGTTTGGTTTATCTATTTGGTGATGACACGGCCATGAATTAGATCAAGTCAAATTTAAGATGGTAGATAGAGTTGAACATGATCTTCGGAAAGTCTATGACATGATAGCTAGGAAGGAATCCAATTTCGTTTGGTAAGACGATTGTGGTAATATGAGAGAAGGTGGAGCACTGTTGCAGGTGGAGTCAATATGAAGAAATTACAGGAATAGTGGAGTCTCTTGTTATGGTGAGCCTGGTGGAGGCTTGTCGGGGCAGCTCGGCATGAGCGGCGAAAAGGAACCAACTCAAGTCATGGTACACGGAGGTTCGAGCAAGTAACACATGCATACATCGTCAAATGAGTTAAATGCCGAACTCATCTCCTCGCAAACCCGAACTTGACCCGACCGCGAATCGCTCCCTCTGAGCTCCGGCGCTCATCTGGTCTCGGTGCCATACTACCATCAAGAGGGGAAGAGGAGAGTCACTGCTCTGTGGGTCCCACCTGCCACGTCAGCAAAATCGCTTTCTAAAACCAATAAAGAGTCGATTTACAAGTTTTTTAAATACGAGGGGAACGTTATATCCAGCGATTTCAATCAGGACCTCCTTTAGTTGCAAACGGTATTTATTCCCTGAACCAGCCCGTCGGACCTTAAAAACAAAGAAAAAAAGTATGTACTTCCACATTTATATATATATATATATATATATATATATATATATATATATATATATATATATATATATATATTTATTAACATCAATATGAATGTAGAAAATGTTAGAATGACTTACATTGTGAAACGGAGAGAGTTCTCAAATAAAATAGGTCTATTAGCTACAGTAGGTAACGCGCGATTAAAGTTGTAATAAGCTGATACTCCCTCTGTCCTATAAAATAAGGAATTTTGATTTTTTACTTGCACTGTTTGACCATTCGTCTTATTCAAAAAATTTTGAAATTCTTATTTATTTTATTTGTGACTTACTTTATTATCCAAAGTACTTTAAGCACAACTTTTCGTTTTTTATATTTGCACAAATTTTTTGAATAAGACGAATGATCAAACAGTACAAGCAAAAAGTCCAAATCCCTACATGATACTTGCAGTTTTGAAAATTTACCCTTTTAGCAATGATTAATTTTGTTGTACTACAGTTGCATTATTATTGACACAGTTCTTTCAAATTATAATCGCAGATGGGAAGTTACCATCTATGTGCATTTTTCCACTGCTCCTTATAATAATTAATATATCTTTGATTGCATCGGATGGCAACAAATAATGCAGCAACAAACTCAACTATGCTAGTATAAACTAAAGAATGGTTCCCTTTCCTCTAAATAGGCAATGACGGGCCTTTTAGGTATATGTAATTCTCTTTTACAAAAAGAATTGGTCGGCCTTTGCCAAACACAATAAAGTAATTTATGCATATTTCTTTTCTACTATAATATATACTCCCTCCATCCAAAATATTTGACGCCGTTGACTTTTTTAAATATGTTTGACCGTTCGTCTTATTCAAAAAATTTTAAGTAATTAATAATTCCTTTCCTATCATTTGATTTATTGTTAAATATACTTTTATGTATACATATAGTTTTACATATTTCACAAAAATTTTTGAATAAGACGAACGGTCAAACATGTTTACATTTAGGAAAGGAGGTAGTATATATCTATCAGAACACGGAAAATGCGCGTTCACAAGTGTTACAACTAGTACTTTTTCGTGTGTCTACCAACCTAAACTGGGTCACTGCTTCTAGGTATTATCCGTACAGGAAGGCTGGCTGGCGTAGAGCTGTAAATATTGGCTACACCATGTCCATCTCCTTCACTTCCACTGTCCTTCTGAGGGGCATCAGTAAAATGGAAACTCGGGCCTTGTTCTAGGTCAAGATCATCATCACCCATGTACCTTGTCTTTGACAGGGCATGGGGGCTTCGCCAACTATTGTTGCTTTGATCTAGTTCTGAGTTTCCATCCGACGTTTCATCGCCATGATAGCTAGAGCTATGACAGGACATGTAATCACCAAAATCAGGAGGCTCAACGAAGCTGTCTTGTGGATCAGTTGACCTTCTGGAGGTCAGCCTACAATCACTTTGATGGCTGGAATCATGGCTAGCTTCCAAATGATTTCGGAAGTCCGGAGGCTCAAGAAAACTGTCTTGAGGAGGCCCTTGAAAACTGTTTCGTGGATCAGCCTGCTGCCTCGAGGCCTGAGCCCACCATTGACGGCTGGTAGAATTTTGTTCCCTGCCATGGCGCTTGAAGGTGGTGGCCTGTCGAAAGAATGCACTTGATGTTGATGCCTCCAGGTAGCTTCGAGCTCTTCTATATAAATCAGAATCCCAGATTTGCTCACCTTCAATTTCTGTTAATGGTTTGCTCAGAGGTGGCCATATCTCCTCCTGTTGCTCAGGTGATGCTTCATTAAGGTGGGAAGATGATCCCGCTTCTCTATTTGTGTGTTGGTGTGTGTAATACCAATCCAGGATATATGGACAAGTTCTTTGATCTGTGTCAAGCAGTCCTAATGGATCAAAGTTAAAAATGACCCCATTGCCAGGATAGATGTTTCTAGGGAGCAGTCGATGGAAAACTGCCGTTTGACCTCTACTACTCAACCCAAGCTGTGATGATTCCGTTGTTTGAAAGGTATGTTGACGGATTTGTTTCTCCTTGAATTTCTGGAGGTTGCAAATAAATTTCTTGCCATCTGCGTTTGGCTCCCATGATGTGTAGGTGCTTTGGAAACTGTAAGAAATGAAACAGCGTAGTTAGGCCAAGGCAATCTTCATCCAAACATACTATTTTTCCTGAGCCTTTCTGTTGAATTTGATATGGGTTTGTGGTGTTGTCATATCAATGAGATTATTAAAACCTGATTCATCTTCCTATGATTTCAACATGGCATTTGAAAGATGGATTTTGTGACACAATAGGCGAGCTCCCAGTACACTCAAAAGGACTGAAGGGCAGATGACTAACTACAAGTTCTCTAGTCAAGGAATAGCCTAACACCAAAGGGTATGAAAAGGCAAGCTAGAAAAGTGGCCCATGATAGGATGTGCATAGCATGTAAGCACACAACAGTACAAGGACTATAGTAATAATGCTAATATGCTTCAGATAAATATAAATGATAAGAGACATGTTTAAAATTAAATATGGGTACCTTAATAGTGATTTCTCCATTTTTCCTTGGGAGCTTCTCATGCTTTTAACTGCATTATGTGGTGAACCGTAGTTTCTATTTCCATGTCTTCTTAAGTCGAACATGCTTAAGCTGTTGAGATGTCAAACAGCAATGTCATTAGATGCAGCTGAGGTAACAGACTGATAATTTATAATCAACTGTAGAAGAAACAAACAAACCTGCACACATCTCCCACTCCATCAACGTAAACTGTGAAGTCTGATATGAAGCATAGAATATCATCAACACGCTACAAAATGGTTAAAAACTCAACATTTTAGAACATAATTTAGAAACACATGTGTTTTTTGGTATAGAAACTTAAAATACATTACCTTTGGAACCACAAATATTAGCAGATATGGAGTGATGAAAATTGAGGCCATCTCTTCTAGTAGCATCGTTATGGTATACTGCAATTGCAATTTACAGGGCATCAATTGTAAAAATAAACTGTACAAGAATAGAAAAGCTACACAATCAAAATAAGATAGAATGTAAATTCACTAATGCAGATTTTCTTTTTAATACCACCAATGCAGATTATAGCTGGGCAACATTCTGATTTCTATAAACCGGCTGTTATAGCTTCTATCTAAATAGGTACTAATTAGCAGCATACAGAAAATACATATCTATCACATGTCTTGAGTTGACAAAGATTGAAAGAACAAGAAACTTGAAAGTGACAGCTTTTTGAGAAAAAAAAGTGCAATATAATATAGTTTTAGTTTATATATCGAAATTAGAATTAGTGAGAAGAATTTCATTTCCATATAATTACTGATTATGCTCCCAAAAATTAAAAATCAACAAAATTTACAGACTTTGAAAGGACCTTATCAGCCGCAATCAGAAAATAAAACAACGCGCTTACTACTGGTTGCTGTCTACTGTTGTGAACAGCAAACACTTAGACACAATCAAATCGCCCATTTCAACATTTGAATCATATACAGAATTGACGGCTAAATTACCTGAAACAGAGATTCAAAGTCCCTTCGTACAAGTTCACTGCCCTCTTTACCGCGCCACCTTTTAGGCATGTAGTGTGTCTGCTGCAGAACAAAGGACATAGCTCCTTCTGGATCAATCACTTGGAGTTCATCAACCACAACATTCCGACTAACAGTTGCTATTGTTCCAAAAACAATAGTATACCAGAGAAGATTTCGGCCAAATACCTTCACAAATAATGAATTATATGAGTTTGCGAAAGGTAAATGGTATTCATGTGCCACTAAAAGCATGTGAATGCAAAATTAACAACTTACATGACCCTCAAGGATGGATTCACCTAGAAATCCAAGGATGAGAAGAATTCCAGCCAATCCACCAGATACAAACGATATGAATTTTGCAATAATAGATACTAGTGGAGTTGGAAACTGCTTCAAATAATTTAGTGAGTTGACACTACTGTTGTTCAACCTATGTTTGAAGAAATGGTCAACCTGAAAATTGTTTTCAGCAGTTACATTAGTAAAATGGGAAGTTTACTACATATTGATCTATAGAACTTGAAAGACGTCCAAAAAGGAAAAATAGAAAGGTTTGCCACGTGATTATTCAGATTTCAGAATTATCAACGCTATTCACAACAGAGAAACTAGTTTGAGAAGTCACCTCATTGTATTCCCTCAAAATCCACTTTGAAAGATTCGACCATTTTCGAGATGATGCCGTACTGGGGTGATTGTAGAATTCTTCTGCATATCTCAGAAATAGGTATACCAATGGGAAGATAACAAGACAAGGTGACAGAAGAAACATGGCAATACCCATAAATACAAGCCGTTTCTTCAATAAAGACGGACTTGTCAGAATGTCTTTTCTAACACAAAATTTCCTGCAGCAGAACAGGATGTGAGTTTTGAACAGAGAAGAATAGTACATAGTCCAAAAAGATGGAAACTATTTAATAACTACATAGTCCAAGATAATCAAGGTTATAACGAACTGGATTCTCTACAATGAACTTTCAAGGTTATAACGAACTGGATTCTCTACAATGAACTTTCTAATACAATTACAACAAGCACCACAGACTTCTTTAACTGTAAAATAATTTATTGGTTACAACATCCAGTAGATCTGTTTTGGCATAAAATTCAATGTTATCCAACTAAATGTCAATTTGATATGCCATAGTATCTCCATTTATGGTCGTAACTGTTCCTTGGAACTGTAGATTATATTAATTGATTTTAAATACTTGAATAACTTTGATGAACAAGTGAAACACCAACAGTAATAAAACAATATGCTACTTATGGCTAACAGAGACAGACACACAGCACATACCTATCAAACATGGTTTGGAAGATGCACCAATTCAATGTCCACTCCAGGGCCTTTGGAAGCATCAGATAGCTTTTTTTTCCATGCATACGTGAGCTGACAGTTGGGCCAACTCCAGGAAGCCAAGAGGGGATTGGCAATGCGATGATACCTTTATTAACCATCCCAATCAGGTAGTTTTGTTTACGCATTATTCGCATGATTATGTCATGCTCCGTGAGATCTTTAACGACACAAAGTCGTTGTGACTTCTGCAGAAGTACGACCTTCTCAACTACTCTAGGCCATGATATAGTCTGAATTTCGAGATCTGTAACCTTGAGACTGCAGGAAAAATACAATAGATGCATATAGATAAATCACCTGTTCTAATCAGCAAATGCTACTAACATGTACAACACAAGAAGATGGAATGTTACCTGTTACAGTAGAAGTCACGGACCTTGAGTGTGCTTCTCAGTTTTACAAAAAACTTCACAAAGTTAATGATTCCGTAAGTTGAGAGTATAACCATGGATCCAATAGTGATAAACTTTGTAAATGTGAAAGGATCTAGGGGATGATACTTAATGAGTTTCATTAGGTCACAAGGTTTTGCCCCTGACTCGAGTGCTTCCACTCCACATTTCAAATCGCCAAGGGCAGGCCAATCAACAAACAAGAAGAAAAACCCGATACAGCAAACCATAAACGTCACATTGAGGATCTCAATTATCCACTTGGTGATGATGCACCGCAGACCTTTCGCGCAGAAATACTCATAGAGCCTCTCAAAGAAAATATCCAAGTCAGGGATCACCTCCTCCTTAAAGTCTTCTCCATGAAGTAGCCCTGATGGGCTCTCATTACCAGGGCTTGGCAATCTTCGGTAGTCCGACAATTCGATTTCAGGTGGAATATCAATGAGAAGATGCGCCGATAGCTGCGATTCACCTCTCCATGGCCACTTAAACGCTGTTTGTGTAGTTTTGCCCTTCGGAAGGAAGGACATCATTTAAGAAAACGGCGAGCAAAAAGAGCTTCAGGCTTATCTCCCATGCCACAGCACACAACCTTCAAGGGCAAAATCATATTTTTATTATTATAAAAAAACTAACATTACTCCTCTAAAAAGGAAGGCTCACTTCAAAAGTAAGATGGCCTTCTATGGCTAAATAATAATTCATATAAACGGCATTATAAAATTAAATCATATGCAGAATCTAATTATTTGGGTCCAGTAATTCGTCTTAAACCCTAGAGCGCATATAGTAGTAATAGAACTAGAACCGAGTAACTAAACAAGAAGAATAGACACCAACCACGCGTCGGATAGCTCAGCCCAGCAGCACGATTCCCGTGCGCTGGAGCCGAGCGCGCGAACGTCCCCTGCAGCGGCGACTCGAGCGAGCGAGCGAGCGAAGAAGCGGCGGAGGCTACGGCTAGGGCTAGGGCTAGGGACGTGGCGTCGCTTATAAGTAAAGGGAAGCAGGTAGGGGCGGGGCGATTGGGCGGAAGCCGTGTAGCTTACCAGGACGGGGGCGGGAGCGGCGGCGTACGGAATCGGAGGCCGGGAGGGACGGGGTCGGGGGAGGAAGAGGAGGAGGAGGCCGCCGGAATCGGAGTCGGGGAGGCCGCCGCGGGGGGATTGCTTCGGCGGCGGGGTTAGCAGCAGCAGCAGCAGCGGTGGTGGTAGAAAAGCGGAAGGGGGAATCGGAATCGATGGAGACGACGATCTATCGATCGATTTCGTATTCTCGTCGGAAAAGGATTGCTGGGTCATCAGCTGCTGGGGCCTTGGGCCATAAGGAGCTGGGCCTTTGGCCTTGGGCCTTGGGCCTAGAGCCTCAAACGAGCCTAGATTTTTTGGATTAAGTTCACTATTGGTCCCTCACTTGACGCCGAGTTCCTTAATATACAAAACCAGTGTATCTATAATCCTCACATGATGAGGTGGATGAGAGATATGAATGTTAGATAATTCCATACCAAATGTGCTCGCTCATGAGCCCATTCTAAAGTCTCAAATAATTCCTTGTAATGAAATGTATCTGAATCTAAATACGCTACTCCCCTCGTGGTTATAAGACGTTTTGAGTTTAGTCAAAGTCAAACTGCTTTAATATTGACCAAGTTTGTAGAAAAAAGTATACATTTTCAACCCAAGACAAATTTATTATGAAAATATATTCAATTATTGATTTGATAAAACTAATTTAGTATTATAAATATTACTATATATATTTTTCTATAAACTTAGTCAAACTTGATATAATTTAACTTTGACCAAAATCAAAACGTCTTATATCCTGAAACGGAGAGAGTAGGTTGTAAGTTTTAGGCCCTGTTTGATTCAGCTTAGGGCTATTATAATATGGATTATTAGGAGTAACCTGAAATAAACAGATAGCTTATTATGATAGATTATTATAATCATAAGCTAGATTATTATAATCTGGTTGACTGTTGGTCCTTTTTACTCCCGACTAAGCCACTCTAAAGGTGTTTTTTTTTAATTGTTGGGTGGCTAACAGATAATAATCCAGAGAAACAAACAGCTAGCAGCTTATTCTATATAGGCTTATTATAATCCAGATTATAGTAATCTAGTTCTATAATTTAGATTACAATAGTCTTAAACTGAAACAAACAGTGAAACAAACAGTGCCTTAGTCGGTTATATTTACTCCCATCGTTTCATATTATAAGTCATTTGATTTTTCCCTAGTTAGATTTCTTTAAGTTTGACCAAGCTTATAGAAAAATATAGTAGTATTTTTAACATAAAATAAATATATTATCAAAATATATTCAATGCTATATTTAATAAAATTGATTTGATATTTTAAAAGTTAATAAATTTTTCTTTAAACTTTGTCAAACTTAACAAAATTTGACCAGGAAAAATGTCAAACGAGTTATTCATGTTTATTCATGTTTTGTTTGGTTCTCATGAGAATTTTATAGTATTTTCTAATCACGATATGTGCGCATATTTCATTTAGGAATCTGGGTTATAACTAGTAAGCATATTTATATTTAAGGAGTATATCGAACTTCAGTTCTGAGTTTGTAAGTGAATATTTTTTTCTCTAAAATACGTCAAAACTTACCCAATCTTTATCAAGTTTTGTTGAGACACTGGTAGAGAAACCCTTTTTACTCCCGATTGGGAATCCCCTTTAGTCCCGGGTTCCAACCGGGAGTAGCAATCCGGGACTAAAGATGCCCATCTTTAGTCCCGGTTGGTACCAACCGGGACTAAAGATAGGGTATCTTTAGTCCCGGTTGTTACCAACCGGGACTAAAGAGGATAGCCAGGTTTTTTTTTCCTTTTTTATTTTCTCCTGAATCTGGGTGGTATGCATATCCTTTTTTTTTATTTTCTCCCCAATATGGGTGGTATGCATATCCCAAATCGAAGTAAGATCCCATGTCCACATTACAAATTTTAAAGTTCTAAAAAATTACATCACAAATCCTAAAAAAAATTATACACAAATCAAATTACATCACAAGTTTCTACAAAATTCATCACAAATACATCACAAGTTCACATCACACACAAATCAAATTCATCACATGATGCTGCAATAAATCACAAATTCTTAAAAAAAAACAACAACAGAGGAGCCGGCCGGCCGCTGCCGCCTAGCCTCCACGCCGGCCGGCCGGCCACCGCCACGCCGCCCGCCTGCCGCCGCGCCGCCTGGCCCCAGCGGCGCTGCCTGACGCCGCGGCCCTCCGCGCTGCTGCGCGCCGGCTTCCCCTCCGCGCCGGCCGGCCACCGCCGCCCGTCCCTCAGTGCCGCCGCGCCGGCTACCGCCCGGCCCGCTCTCGCTCCAAGCAGCTAGCCTCTATCGCTCCGATCCAAGCGGGCTAAGGAAGAAGAAGAACTAAGGAAGAAGGAAGAGGAAAGGATAAGGATAGGGAGTTAGAGAGGAAAAAAAGAGATAGAGAAAGAGTTCGTTGTGTGGACGGGAAAAGAGGATAAGTAATAGGGATTATATAGTACGTGTTGATTTTTATTCCCGGTTAGTAACTCCAACTGGGAATAAAGTTAGATCTTTAGTCCCGGTTGGAGTTAAGATCCTAGCCGCCTGACATGGTCTAACATATAGACAACCGGGACTAAAGATCATCTTTAGTCCTGATCTTTATACCAACCGGAACTAAAGATGACCCCAACCGGGAAAAAAGATCATCTAGTCCTGTTACGCTTATAAACCGGGACTAAAAATCGTTTTTAGTCCCGGTTTTTAATGGAGCCAGGACTATTGTGGATTTGGGTCGACCGACCAAAGATGGTTTCTCCACCAGTGAGAATTTGTGAAAAAGAAGTTGAATCACAGTACAAACTCTATATAACTCTGTATAACTCATCATATACTGATAAATGGTCTTATATATGGGGTAATGCTTCATTATTTTCACAGAAAATATATGCTATCAATTTTACAAGTATATTCAACCTCCCTGTCACCTAAATTGGATACGGAATAGCACACGTGCATCATGAAAGTTAGGGTCTTTGGGTGTTTGCTCCTAATTGACAGACAAAAAGGGACATGTTGGATAGAAAACAATGTATGCCTGAAGATGGTGAGATAACATGAGCGCGCTCGATGTTCTATGTTCTGGATGAGGAAGAGAGACTTTTTTGCATCAATTTTTCCAATGCCAATTTAGTTTGGCGGCTCTGGCATGTTGGAATCTGTTGTAGATAACATGGGTTACCTCCTTGTCTTTTAGAAACATGTTGCAGCAGTATCACAACTCATAAAGTTCTTCATGTTTTGTAGACATCATATATGGAGCTTGGCGTATATCGAAACAGCGTAATGGCTCAAATGTTTAGAATATTGTTCACTCTGTATAGTCTTGGAGATCACTCTTAAAGGGTGATCTTTTACTTTTGCATATGTTAAATCCTTCTGAGAGAGCAGTCTTTTGTTCTTATTATCTTTTGTAATTGTTTTAATCTTATATTAGTAAAGCTTTAACATTGTGGCTGCCTCCCCTACCTTGTTTTGGTGCTACCCCTACAGTGTTTTGCAGGGCCGCCACTTAAAATTTGGAGGCCCTGTGCAAAGTCGTAACAAAGAATAAAAACTTAACTCATGGTACAATATGATAAAAAATTATACTCCGTAATATTTCATAGCAATGTGAAATGTTCTAAAACGATATACCTGGGCATAATATTCCTTAGAAAAGCGACATTCTTTTAGTATATTTTGATATAAAATCTTCGATGATAGCTTCATATTGATTCTTCCCCAACATACCACCCACAAGTGCAATTATAGCTAATCCAATAAGTCTTTCTGGTGGCATTGTAGATCACAAGTATTGACTTCAATAGCTTCAATTTAGAAAAACTCCATTCCGCCGATGCAAAAGTTAGGGGAATGATCAACAAAACTCTATATGCAATAGTTGCATTGGGAAAACAATCATGTCGCTTCAGAAACTTCAAGATTTTGAACAGGGCCCACTTCTCTTTGGGAATAAAACTTTGGAGAAAAATCAACTACACATACAATTCGTTTACTCCTCTCGTTTGTTATGATTGGCGATTGGTGAGGCCGCAGCCCAGAGGCCGAAGTAGCGCGAACGCGCGATCGAAGCCGAAACAATGTGGAAAAAATGACAATTTTTAGAACTAGTTGGGCTACAATTTTCTTGTTGGGCTGTATATCTAGTGTTAAAGTTTGGGGCTTAGGGGACCCGTGAAAATTGGGGGTCCTGTGCGGGCGCTCCGGCCGTACGCCCTTAGAGACAGCCTGTTTTGGGTAATCAGCCATAGATATATAAACGAAAATTGTTATCTAGTTGTAATGTGTCAATTAAAAGGACGAGGAGTTGGTGGCAAACTTTTCATAACTTCATTTGTACCATATTTTTGTTTGCACAGGAAACTAGTTACAAACTACCATGCTAATCCCTTATCTATCTAGACAATTTTATCGTCATCATCGCAAATTTGCCAAGCATCATCTTTCATTCAATCATAGTGCTGATATGCTATGCTATCTCATCTCCAACCTGCTCGTTGTGGTCTGTGTTCTGCTTGTGGCTGGTGTGCTGCGCCACAGCTTGCTTCAGCTCCTTGCCTTTCCCCCATAGAAACGCATTCAGCCCCACAATGATGAATGCTGTCCCCAGAATGCTGCAGATCATGACAGTAAACAGTCCCATAATATATTCAGAGAACATTCCCATTTTGTCGTATTTGCTACAGAACTAACTATGTAGCTCCAAAGAAAGTGAAATTTATATCCCTGCTCAAGAACAGGAACTCACCTCCCTAAGAAGATACTTGTACCAAGTAACACTGAGTCCATGATCACCATCAAGATCAGCGATAACGAGTTGAACATGGATGGGTAGATCGGTCCACGATGCTTGACCGCCAATGACATCAGGACAAATGAGATACCAGTGTTGAACACCCCCTGGTAGAATCAGCACATCAACATATAATTTCATATTTCAAACCAAACAGGTAGGATGAAGTAGTACCTAGACTACACAAAACATCATAGTTATTGTTTGGATGGTAATGTTCTTACTGAATAAACCACTGTCAGAAGCTGCATGTCCCATTTGAGGGTCCAGGCAGATTTTGTAGGACTGATCAGAATGCCAATCACAAAGGCTTGCAGGCTTCCAGAAAGACATGTCAGCGTAGTTGCCCAATACCTGTACGGGAAGACGCTCGCAAGCCTAACCTGTAGTTGCATTTGCAGAAAAAAATTACAATCTGAAAGTAGCAACGCTTCAGAAAGTCGATTCGCATGAACCATACATTGCACTACAACTCCCTGAGAAGTAACTACAAGCATAAACCTGAAATTGGCAGGTTTCAACTTGAAAGACTTGATTTGGTACCTGTATGATGAACCAAAAGGCGTAGCTAAGGCAGCTGCCACACAAGAACAATGTACCGGCTAACAAATTGTGATGATAGGCATAGCCTGATGCTTTCTGCGTGTGGAATTTCAACAGGTGGGAAGGCCAAGGGTGATGCAGCAGTTTCCCTTTGTACAAGCTCACTACCATTGTTCCTCCCACACATGTTATGATACCGAAGAGCTTTATCTTGCCAGGCCAGTTTGTAAACACCAACTTCTCTGCCCTGATGAAATTTGTAAACATAGAGAGAGGTTGTTAGTTGTAATGTTTTGTAACTAAGTGTAAAAACTTATTAATGAGAAGTGCGAATACCCGAATATGATTGCAATGATGGACGTGACAATAGGAATCAGGTTCAGAAATATGACTGAATATGTGGCGGAGGTGCTTCGCAGTCCATAGTAGTACAGCCCCATTGATAGGATTACCCTACATTAGGATTCTTGTACTTTTGTGAAATCACAGTTGGACTAGATAGATATTATATTCTTGCAAAAAAAAAAATTCCAGCAGTCAACATGGTCAAAGTTTTTATGTACACATTGAAGCGATATGAGTATATTAGGATGCATTGTGTTTTTTCCTTTTTTTTTAGTGAAACATATTTATTTAGATAATGGATTCATTGAGCTTGTAAAGCATATTGTGACTAAAAATTGTGGATTTTCTTTACAAAGTAAAAAGAGTATTTAATTAAAAATTTTCCTATAAGCATCTGTCAATGTAAATACTCCATCCGTCCTCTAATATAAAAGATTTTGACATTTTACTTGCACTATTTAACCATTCGTCTTATTCAAAAAATTTTAGAATTTTTATTTAATTTTTTTACTTACTTTATTATCCAAAGTACTTTAAGCATAACATTTCGTTTTTTTATATTTGCACAAATTTTTTAAATAAGACGAGTGGTCAAACAGTGGAAGCAAAATATCAAAATCCCTTATATTATGGGACGGAGGGAGTATATTTTATTATAGTGTAATTACATACATACAAGCGGGAAAGGAAAAAAAATCAAAGCGCGTGCATGGGTGAGGGGTTACATCCAACAACTCCCGATGCGTTTTGGAAAGCTACATACATTTTCCTTTATATTATAGCTACTTCCAAGTTACACAATGTATACTAGTATATTACTCCCTCCATTTCTTTTAACACCATTAACTTTTTAGCACATGTTTGACCGTTCGTCTTATTCAAAAACTTTTGTGAAATATGTAAAACTATATGTATCCATATAAGTATATTTAATAATGAATCAAATGATATGAAAAGAATTAATAATTAGTTAATATTTTTTTAATAAAACGAACGGTCAAACATATTTAAAAAAGTCAACGGCGTCAAATATTTAGAAACGGAGAGAGAGTAATATTTGACTGGCAAACATATAAGTGAGAGTCCCTTTGATTAATCTGGAAAAAAAATACCAACCCAAATGTAGCATTAAGCGAAATCCAGCACCACTCCACAATGCTCGGGATTTTCCTATTTTTCCTGGAACATACAAAAAGATCAAAAATCAGGAAGGCAATAAAGATCTTAAAAGAAGACAAGCAAGGGTGCTTCCGCTGAGGTCCATTTATATTTCCACTACCAATAAAGTAAAGGTCAGTCAACCCCTAGTTGGTACGAGATTCTATGGTCTTGTTTGGATCCTTCGGACTATTAAATAGCCCTCCGGAATATTGCTATTTAGGATTATTAAACTTAGATTACCGACAAAACCGATTCCATAACCCCTAAGCTATTTTGCGAGACGAATCTAATGATGTATATTAATCCATAATTAGTGGCTGATTACTGTAGCATCACTATAGCAAATCATGGATTAATATACCTCGTTAGATTCGTCTCGCAAAATAGCCTAGGGATTATGGAATGGGTTTTATCAGTAATCTACGTTTAGTACTCTTAAATAGTAAGATTTCGGAGGACTATTTAATAGCCCTCCCGATCCAAACAGGGCCTATGTACTAGTAGAGATTATTCATGTTAGTTGGTAGTACCAGTGTTAATTGATGATTAATGTATGATAAAATAATACTACATATATACTCGTGGACTGAGAGGAGTACTAATTAACTTCGTCCTAAAATAACATTTACTTTGATCTACCTCACACCTACCAATACAATGCTACTACTCCTTAAGACTATGCCTTCTAGCTAGTTTTAAAAACTCTAGTCAATTTGTCTCTGACTGAAAAATCTAATATATTTGTATGCACTTTCTCGAACTTCAATGCAATTGGTGATCTTCAAGATGTAGTTTTTGAGACAAATAAAGAAAGACAAGTGAAGACTTTGTGAGATGGCCGGGCTGGGCCGGAGTAATGGTGCACGCATGCAGACAAAAATATACCCCGTGGCTAGTGCATGACGTTGGGGACAACATTTGGAGTAATATTTTCTATGTACTTCCAACGTCATACAAGGATGTATGCTCTAAACCTCAAATTATACTTGTGTACATGCGCAGAGAAACAACAGCGTTGTGAACCAAACAAGAACGGATTAGGCTCCCCTACAAAGATATGTGTCTTTATCAGTTGTTACTGACATATGAGTCCGATGAACCATATATGTCCACCAGTCAGTGACAAATAGGTATGGTAGCTTTGGAAGCAGATGATTCCAATCCAACAAGAACTACTATATATGTTCAATGCAGAAAGCAAGGAATAATACAAGCTGGCCCAGTCGCCATTGCAGATGACGAATAAGCGACGAATGATTAACCTCTCAAAGATGAAGGCGAGAGGCGCGACGGCGACGGCGCCGACGAGGTTCCGGTAGGCGAGGAGGGCGAACGGCCGCATGCCGGTGCTGAGGGCGAGCTTGGACAGCAGCACCAGCACGACGGAGAAGAGCTGCACCAGCACCATGCTCGCCGGCAGCATCACGCTCTCTGCCGCCACCACCGCGCCGCCGCCGCCGCCGTCTGGAATGATCTCTCCGGCCATGGTGGTGATCGTCTCTCCTCGATCTCTGCGTGCACCCGCAATGAAATGCAGGCTTGGTGGGGGGATCGATCTGAAGATGTTGCTAGCTAGCTAGGAAAAGACTTGGAGGCATATGCGAGGGTTTTGGTCCGATATATGTATTCCCTGGATAGCTGCATGAGCACGAGAGCTGCCGACAGAGAGTAATAGTTAATGCGAATGCGTCACTGGCCTTGCACTGGTAGCAGCTCGTAATAGTTAATGCAGCAACAATGTGCACCTGAATTGATTTGTTTTTCTTTGGCTCGACGTGTTAGAGCAGGTAAAATAGCAGGCTATAAGCCAGTTATAAATACATTTTAAAAAGATAAAGAAAGATAGAGAAGAGTAGCGGGCTACAGATTTGTAGCCAGCTGCAGCACGGACTCTAAGACATAATGTGTGTATGACAGGTGGGACCAAGTATTAATAGTATAGTAAGCAGCTATTGTATGAATTGGCTATTACATTGGCTATAGATAATTTGGAGCTAGTAGTTGGCTATACTATTAAAGTTGCTCTTAGTACTGAGTATTGACCTCAGTTTTTATGACCCACTTTGTTCACCACGATTATACCGAATTAATAAAACAAAATACTATTTGGTGTTACCAAAATTCCTAGGCATTAACAAAACTTAGTGCTCCATCCATAAAAAAACACTTCATTTTTGGAACGTAGGTTTTAAAAAACTTGATACCACTTCCTCCGTTCCAAAACAAGTGACCACTTTGATTTAAAAATTATCTGAAAATAAGTAACAAGTTTAAAGTACTACTTATGTCATTACTCACCTCTTATTCAAATTCCTTCTTATCTTCTCTCAACCACCATCTTAATCGTAAAAATAACCTCATTTGACAAGGATATCTAAGTCACTTATTTTCAGACGGAGGAAGTTCTCCGTGTCCACCAATATGTATGTCTCATCGCTACCTTTTCTAAGCGTGAAGTATACAGACGGTCTCTAAAAACTTATAAGGATGAGTCATCTAGATCTATCTCAAAACGTATTTTTGGGTCTCTAAACTAACATTGAAAACTATACAGGTCCAATCAGTCTCCAACCCGCTCCATGCGCTTACACGGCATGTCATACTTGCACATAAGTGTCAATGAAACCGATGTATCAGTCACATGGAAAAAAAATGAACTAATAACATCTTTTCTCCTCTTAGGTGGAGAAGAGAAAAGATAAAATTAAAAAAAATTTAAGATAGAGAGGAGAAACCTAAGAGGAGAAAATATGTTTTTAATTTAATTTTTTTTCTGTGTGACTGACATATAGGTTGGCATACAACATCAGCGGACACTGTGAGTTACATACAGCCCGTTTGAATCTGTATGATGCCGTATGATACCCAAGATAAGTTCAAGAACCTAAAAATAAATTTTAGAAGTTTAGGAAACTATGGGGCTGCTTAGATTGATGTCATTATCAACCATATTATTTTTTTGGTAAAGTTGCTAAAAAATATCTACATTTAGTTTGTTGCCAAATTGGTAAATACATAAGAAATCCTGCCAAAATTTTGGCAATGCCATAATTTGGTAAGGTTTATTTTGGCTACAATCTGAACAGGCCCTATATGACACATCTGTACAAGTTTAGAGACCATTCGTGCACTTCACATGCACTTCATTCCTTCTAACTATATGTATTGGGTTAATTTGATCCATACCATTGTAACTTTGCCAATTTAGAACTATTTGCGATATCGGTTGGGTGCCACTGAAATTTTCCAAAATTGAAACCATGCGATCGCCGTTACATTTTCCATCCATTCCATCTTATTCCTTCTTCTCCCCATCAAGGGGTCGGCTGCAAGGATGCCAACCAGCGAGCTCCCACGAAGCGGGAGAGACTGGTGGCACCAAAGGCTAGGGAGCGAGTCAGCGAGAGAGGTCAGAGGCCGACCAGCAAGCTCCGGCGAAGCGGGTGAGGCTACCGGCGCCAAAGCCCAGGGAGGGAGTGAGGTCAATGGCAGAGAGGGATGACGCGGTGAGGACGGCGGAGCATCAAGTGATGAGGGCAACAGCCGACGCACATGAAGAACACGGAGGTGGAGCAGCAATTGATGCCAGCTGTGACCACCATCACCTCTCCATCCACGGTGAGGAGTAGGAGGTGAAGATGAGAGTAGCGCCTGGATCTAGCACATGGCGGCGGAGCCTAGATCCGACCTCCTTGGAGCTTGTGCAAGGAGGAGGAGGTGAATATGGTGGCCGGCGCTTGGATCCGGCCTCCCCAGAGCTTGCACGAGGAGGAGGTGGTGAAGATGGAGGTGACGCCGCTCGCAGACAACGCGCACCTGGATGCGGCCTCCTCGGAGCTCTCGCGAGGAGAAGGTGAAGAGAATACGGCACCGGTGCTTGGATCCGGCCTCCCTAGAGCTCGCGCAATGAGGAGGTTGTGATGATGGTGGTGACACCGGCTAGGGAGCACGCATGAGTTGATCCGGCCTTCCTAGAGCTCACGCAAGGAGTTGAAGATGGCGGCATTGGCTAGTGAGCATGCCGGAAAGTGAAGGAAGGAGCTGAAGGCGTGGCGGCAGTTCATTGAGGACCAGCAGGCACGGTCGGCCGACGGGAAGGAGACGAAACGGAGAGAAGAAAGAAGACGGAAGGGACGGAAAATGTGACAGCGATGACATGATTTCTATGGGTACCCAAACATTATATCATCCAGTGCAATTTGTGACCACCACATAATTTTGGATGAGTGGGATCCATACACGCATAAATAGCCACTCATACCTCAATGTGCCCATGATCACAATTTGACACCATTCGATATAAAATCCGCAATGCCGAATAATGGGCAAAGGAGATATTGTTCGGACTTAAGCATGCCAGTCAACTTCAGCCTGACACATGCCCGTCAAACCACAATTTCATTTTGCAAAATTTCAGTGACACCCAGCTGATATCACGAATAGTAATAGCATTTTTCTAAATTAGCAAAGTTGTAATGGCATGGATAAAATTAACCCATATATATTTGTGTAAAAATGACTAATAGTATATTTTGTATCAAAGTTTTTTTCACAACAAATATACCAATATCATTTTTCTGATATCAAATTCAAAATTTTTTATATTAGTTAATCATTTAATTAAGATTTGGTTAAACCCATCATAGGTAGAGGAAAAAAAAAGTAGTACTGCATCCATCCCACGAAAAATTCAATTATAGCTATGAACCTAAACATGTACTGTGGTGCACGTTGATAGCTAGAAATGCAGTCTTAGCTAGTAGGTTAATTCTGATTTTTCTTTTACCATCTACTCTCTTTGTCTCAAAATAATGTAATTTAAGACTATATCTAGATTCATAGTTAACCTATCTTATATAAAAAATATAAATCTAGATATATATATATATATATATGTCCAGATTCATAACTAAAAATACATATATCCATATTCATAGGTAAAAATATTTATATTTTAGGACAGAAAAAGTAATATTTTAAGACGAAAAGAGTTCAGCAGTTGTCGTGTTACCAAAATTCTAGTAATTACCAAATGGCAGCGAACAAGATGAGATCAACCTTGTTAGAGCAGGTACAATAGCAGGCTATAAGCCAGCTGCAAACATATTTTAAAAAGATAAATTAGGAGAGAGAAGAGCAGTGGGCTACAGATTTGTAGCCAGCTGTAGCACGGACTACAAGACACAGTGTGTCTATGACAGGTGGGACTAGGTATTAATAGTGTAGTATATAACTATTGTATAAATGAGCTATTAGATTGGCTATAGATGAATTGGAGCTAGTAGTTGGCTATACTGTTGAACTTGCTTTTAGGCATGCATTGAAGGAAGAGTCAGGTTTGTGGAAAGAACAAAAAAAACAAAGACAGGCTGGATTAACTAAATCATTGACCATTTGGTACAAACAAAACAAGCAGGTCAAGTCATTTGTTGTCTTGCAGTTAATTTATTGAACAATACAAACGCGTCTGTGATGGCCCGTGGAGTTGCCGTAGCTTGCTGCTGCTGCCGCTGCCGCTGAACACTAATGGATGCAAAATTAAGGGCAAATAGAACCAGGAGCACAAGGCATCAGCCGCTGTAGACGCTGCTCCCTTCATCTCTTGTGACCATAAATCCATTGTTGCTCTTATCATGCTCTCATCATGCTCTTGTCTCAGCCCCGGTGTCCAGCTGCTTGTCAAGCTTTCCGAATGTCTGATTGGAGGAGTTTTTTTGGCCACTTTAGATTCTCTCGGAATCAGAAAGCTCCTTAAAACAGTTACTCCCTTCATCCCATAATACAAGATATAGTTAAACTTGGCACAGTCTTCAAAACTAATTTTTGACTTAAAATTTCTCATATACAATAAGGTTTGTTGTAACAAATTTATAACCATCTTAAAGTAAATTTAAATATCAATCCAATGATATTAATTTTAACAAATAAAATTTATTTTATTTTATAATAATTATTGATCAAATGTTTTTAAAGTTGAATATTAAAATGTGTGCACGCCTTATATTATGGGATAGAGGGAGTAGTAAGTTTCTGATCCAGAGTAAATTCGAACAGACTTACAAATCAGGCCCTATTTAGTTCCCAATAACTTTTTCCTAAAAACATCACATCGAATATTTGGACACATGCATGGAGTATTAAATATAGGTAAATTTAAAAACTAATTGCACAGTTAGGGGAGAAATCGCGAGACGAATCTTTTGAGCCTAATTAGTCCATAATTAGCCACAAATGCTACAGTAACCCACATGTACTAATGACGGATTAATTAGGCTCAAAAGATTCGTCTCGCGGTTTCGAGGCGAGTTATATAATTATTTTTTTCATTCGTGTTTAAAAACCACTTTCGATACCCGATTAAACGTCTGATGTGATACTAAAAAATTTCCTTTTCGAGAACCAAACAGTCCCAGAATGAATCAAGATTGAATTAGTGATATGACAAGGGTACAGAGTACAAGACCATGCTGACAATTCCCTGGCAGGAATTGCATCGAACAGGTGTGCAGTAGAGGAAACGGAGTTTGGCTGTGTGGTCACAGGTAGAGGTCGGAGATGTAATCTATTTTCTTCTATTATTATATATTAAAAGTCTATTAATCATACTATAAATGCTTTCAAGCCGTCACATAGCATTCCTATAATCGCTCCAACACCGCCACGTGGCATTTCATAAATTAGAAAAATCGCAAAAATTCTGAGAACAAACAAATTATCTAGCCGTCGATTTTCACTAATATACGGTGGACCCATTATTTTTTACCATTGGATTTATTTATCCAAATAGAAAGAGATAAAAAAAGGGCCCACATATCCCGCTCCTTCCGTCCAGTAAGTATGCTTGTGTACGTGCTTATGTGCCTCCCCCACATATTTCCTTTCTCTTCTATTTTCCTCTGTTAATTAGATGAAAAAAATATTTTATGATTTATCCAAATACAAAAGGATTAAAAAAATCGAAAAAAAGAGCCCGTATACCCCTCCCCTCCTGTCCAGTATGCATATGTGTACTTACCTCACCCATATTTTTCTTCTCTCCTATTTTTCTGTTTTAGTTAGATGGAAAAAATATCACCTCCCCCACATATTTCTTCTCTCCTATTTTCCTCTTTTAGTTAGATGTTAAAAATATTTTATGATAAAAAATTTTAAACAATTATACTATCTAAATCATATAAAATAAATTTATTTGTGCACACTATTAGATTATTTACTATAAAATTTAAAATTGAAGATCCAAATTAACTGTTCATTAATTTTAGTCATATATCTTCTACGAACTATACCTATTGTTCACTGATTCATACATTTTTAAGAATCTAATAGATTTTAAACCTTCTGATTAATAACATGGGTGGACATATTTCATAACAAGAAACCTAACTAGTTGAGCTATGCTCACTTCGTAATAATGTTGGATAAAAATAACCATAATTTTTAAGCTATATTTTTAAATATCCCTATGCCTTTTAAACCGGTAGAACCATTATTTCTAACCATTAGATCTATCTTATATAAAAAACCAAGTGTTTATACATGGTACATGACATTTCTAAAACATTATTGTGCAATGATATTTCATCGTTATCGTAGTCCTATTAGGTTGCGTGGAGCCTCTCATCCACTCTAAATGAAATACTTATAGATGAATCGCCTCTCAAAATATATCAATCATATTATGCTATATAAACCCATGCATTTTGTTGAGCTTCACCTCCCACCCAATTCATCTTTTAACAGATTATGATAATATATTATACAATCAAAAAACAATGAAAAACACCTTAACTTTTATTTTACACTTACTTTTACTTTCGTTGACATGTTTTCTAAAGAAAATAAATCTACCTTCTTTCTATGGTATAATATAAGGCTAATAGGTTAAAATATTATTAAATAATTAATTAATGCTAACAAAAACAATTTGTGGAGAAATAGTGTCAGATGTTCTCCGGTCAATATATCGCTTTTATAAATACCTCAAATTTAGTGTATGAGGCATGCCTGCGTGAATGCGTGGGCTAACTTTCCAGTTTATAAAAAAGTGGAGTCAACGGAGAAGAACATAGATTTGACGTGGGGAGGAGGACTTGATTTGGGGATAAATGTTTTGAGTTGCAATGCGTTCATTGCGTTGCAATGCTGGCCTTTGCCAATTTATAGACGCACACCAACTCCCTCTCACGCCACCCTATCTGGCACAATGCAGCGAACATTGGGCCGCGACTCCCTGATGGGCCTCTTTCCTTTAGACGTTGGTTGCTGCCGATCCTAAGGCATAACCGCATTCTCCTTTTTTTTTCCCCTCCATCACAGATGGCTTGTCCCCAAGTCGGATCAGTCGAAAAAAGGAGAGCACAGCAGCTATAGGGTTGAGCTTTTTCCCCAATTTTTCTAACTCACATTTCTCCTTTTTTTTCACACATTTTTCAAACTGCTAAACAGTATTTTTTTAAAAAAAATTTCTGTAGGAAAGTTACATTAAAAAATTATATTAATTTATTTTTTAAAAAAAGTAAATGCTTAACTAATCTTGTGTTAATGAGTCACTATATTTTACATACGGAAGGGATTAGTTCCCCCAAGATCTAGCCACAGCTATCCTCTGCAACACCGGGCGCCCTTGCCGGCTAACCTTGACTTGCTTGATTGCCGCTGCACCACGACGAATCAGTTCGTTGTTCACCACCTGCCTTGTAATCGGTTCTGGTTCATCTTTAACAGGAGGGAGAGCTGCAGTGATACGATTAGCAGGTCTCAACGCAATTGTGTGACATGGACCACGCGGTGAATGGTGCACAATGGAAAATTCCAGACGATACGCCACCTGCCCCACCTGAGCCACCTCCCCCCGCTTATCCTATCTTACTATAAAGTTATCCCCCACTAACTCTTTAAGTTTAACATGCAAAAATGCCACATCATCATCCACTAACAAAATACCACATCATCATCCACTAATTAATAAGATGCCACATCATCATCCACTAACAATCATCACATTTAAACATCATGCAAACATGCTATATCTTTATAGTTTTTATAATTTAAGAGCTTTTCAAATACAAACATGTTAAATCATCCAACATAATTCACATAATGTTTTAATGTATATCTTTATTATGATTTATGATATCCTATATATTTATATAGTTCATCCTCACTTAGTTAGTGCTTAAAAGATTAATCTATGGTCGAAATTATCTTTCTTCTTTTTTCCTTTAATTAAGTCATATCACATCAATTGTTTTTAGCCTTTAGATGATTAATCTACGGTTCAAACTATCTCTCTACTTTTCTTCTTCCACTAAGTCATACGACCTTACTTTTTACGTTTGAATCACCATTTTGCATACTTTTAAATTTAAATTATCATAAACCACATTAATTTACTTAATCTAATGTTATCTATCTATCTTACACGTTACTTTTTTTATTTTTATTATATTAAATTCCCGCATCAATGCGCGGGGTTTCACCTAGTTAATAAAGTTTTGAGTAATCTTAAATCCGTTGATAAGCATAGTAGGAGGAGTGGTGGTGTAGGATTTTTGTAGGATGCCGGTTGATGAGGTGGATAGCTGTGTGGAGGGCCTCGGCCCACAAGGAGCGTGTAAGGCTGGCCTGACACAGAAGGGAGCGCACAATATTGTTAATGGAACGAAGTATATGCTCGGCTTTACCGTTTCTTGGAGACGTGTGGGGGCATGAGATCCGCATAGCGACGCCATTAGTGAGGAAGAAAGTCTGTGCAGTGATGTTGTCAACCTGTCGACCATTGTCGCATTGTATGCTACTGATCTTAGTAGAAGACTGGGTGCACATAAGCGAAGAATGGTAAATTGAGGTGAACTTGAAATACAGATCCCTTTGGATTTTTCAAAAATAAATTTCTTCTACTCTTATCTTTCCATTTTTATGAGGTTTTTGCGGTGCTACCGACTAATTAATTTACTCTTATCACAATATTCATTTACCTTTATTTCCGTTGGCATGTTCTTTCCGAAAGTAAAATTGATTCTTGTGGACTATTGTAACAGTATCCCTAATAGTACATACGAGCATGTGTGGAGACTGACTTGAAATCATATTAGCATATCCCAGAAACCGTGACGTGTAATACGAATAGAATGGATGATCTGGGCAACGATGTACGTTATCCACACGGACTCTGCGAATTTCATTCGCTTCGTATCCACATCACACGAAATCTCTTTCACAGTTCACTCGTAAGTCGTGACTTCGTCATGAATGTTACGCATATGGGAATCGGATACGGACGACGTACCATAGTTTGGACAAAAACATCTTCAATTTTTAGATCGTGGGGGAGGGCGACGCAATAACAATCGGACATGCGGCATGGGTAAATCGCACGCGCGAGGGCGTCGTGGGCCCAACTGTGGTGGCGCGCAATGTCGCATTTGGAAAATGAACTCAGGACAAAAACATCTTCAATTTTTAAATCATGGGGGAGGGCGAAACAATAACAATCGGACATGCGGCAAGGGCAAATCGCATGCGCGAGGGCGTCACGGGCCCAACCGCGGTGGTGCGCAATGTCGCGTGTGGAAAACGGACTTAGACGCGGACCCGATCGCTGCGTGCGGCAAGGGGCGTGCTACGCCGTGAAAAGCCACGGCCCAATTAATTCGCGTGTGTCTTAGGTAAGAGAGACACTCTAGAGTTCGAAAAAAAGGAAAAAATTTGGTAGAAACATAAAATTAAAATTGCTTCAAACACGGATGACATACCAAAATTCTGGCGGAAACAATTTCAATTTTTATAAAAGCATAGATATGTACTTTAGTAATAACTTATTTATAAAATTATTTCAATAGAACGAATAGTCATATAGTTCTATCTGCCTATATATATATTCTACCTCCGTTTTTTAATACTCTTTCATATTGTAAGTTGTTTCATTTTTTCTTAGTTAAAGTTCTTTAGGTGTAACCTAATTTATAGAAAAAATTAGTAACATCTACGACACCAAATTAGTTTATTAAATTTACCATTGATTATTTGTCTTATTCATTTTTTTTACAAATATAGAAATTTTTAAGTCATGGTATAAAAACATTTGATAATAAATTAAATCATATTAAAATAAATGATAATTACATATATTTTTTAAATAAGATTAATGGTAAAGCGTATCTAAAAAGTCAATAGTGTCGTATATTAGAATCATAGGTTAGCATATACATCCATGTATGTATTTGTAGCGTCATAGGGTTATTTGGACGGATAATTGTGTTGCCAATTGACCACTTGATTCTAAGTACACTATATAATGGAACAGATTCATCCATCGTCATCTGATCCCAAGTCAAAATTAGTTGAAGATATTGATACGGAATGGAGTCGAACCACTAAATTAAATTTATGAAAAGACCCCATTATGAGTCAATCCTAATAGGGCTTTCAATTTCAGCAAACCCAGGACGAAACTATTTATCCTGAAATTTCATTTTGTTACCCATTTTTTTGTGATTTTTTGGTCAAATATTTAGATCTCAAATAGTTTGAAATTTACTGAAATTCACAAGATTTTGGTCCCCGGCTCTGTTTGCAAGAGGGTGTTCCCAACTCACCCTCTCGTTTTCCGTGCGCACGCTTTTCAAACTGCTAAATGGTGCGTTTTTTACACAAATTTTCTATACGAAAGTTGCTTAAAAAACCATGTTGATCCATTTTTGAAAAAAAAAATTACGTGATAATGGACCGCTCCGTTTTCTGTGCGGAGAGAATCACTACTACATAAACTATTTTTTCCGTGCGGAGGTTTTCCCCGTCTGGACCCACGCGTCTGGAAAAATAAATATTTTCACGTGCGGGCGGCCAACCGCACAGGATAATCATTTTCCCGTGTGGTCGGGTTAAGTGGACCGCACGGGTTAATCGATTATCCCGTGCGGTCAAATTATTTCACCCGCACGGAATAAAAAAACCAAAAATAAAAAAAACACAAAAATCGAAAGTCGCCGTCGAGCCCGGCTGCCACATCGCCCGGCCGTCGCCTCGTGCGCCGCTCGCCGCTCGTCGCTCCTTCGCCAAGCCGCGTGGTGCCGTGGCAGCCGTGGCGTCCGCCGCTCGTCCCATGCCCGTCGCTCCTTCGCCGAGCCGCACGATGCCTCGGCCGCTGCGCCGTCCGCCGCCCGTCCCGCGGCCGCCGCTCCTCCGCTCACCGAGCCGCCGCGTCACCTCTGCCAGCAGCCGTCCCGCCCCGCCAACAGAGCCGCCAACGCCGCCCCCGTGCCCTCTCCCGTCGCCACCTTCTCCTCCTCCTGGTCGCTCTCGCTGAGCCACTGCTCCCACCGAGCCGCTGCTCCCTCACGGGGAGGAGGGGAGGGGCCACCGCCGCCGTTGACGGAGGAGGGGAGGGGAAGGAGTAGGGGAAGGTGGGGAGGAGTGGCTGAGAATAGAGATATGGTAGAGAGAGAGGAGAGTGGTTGAGGGAGAATAAAAGGGAAAAAAGAAGAGAAAGGATGTGAAAAATTTGAAGTGGGTGGAAGTGAAAGGAGGGAGGTATTTTCCTGTGCAGTCCACTTAAAAAGCCCGCACACGAAAATCGATTTTTCCGTGCGGTCCTCTTAAGTCGAGCGCATGGGATAGTGAGGATTTTTCCATGCGTACTCTTAAGACGCCCGTACGGGAAAATGCATTTTCCCGTGCGGGCGACAGCTCGGTGCCGGTCCCTCTATTTTTCCGTGTGGTTCCACTTACGGACCGTATGAAAATAAAAAGGGGATGACGTCCAGAAAAATCTATCGTGTAGCAGTGAATGAGTTCCCAACCGCTAGAAACGAACGCACCAAATATGCTAGCAAATCCTGATGCTAACGAACTTGGGTATAGTGTTATTGCCAGACGCAGACACCAAACACAGACATCCGCAACCAACTGTATTTAAAGTTGATGCCTACATATGTGGAGTTATCTATATTAATAAGCCCTATTATAGTATATTTAGAAAAGAACCCGAGGAGATGAGAGAAAAAACGTAAGAGAACGCTAGCTAGTGGTTTCAGTTCTACACTTGTACTGAATAACTGTGAAGCGCTAATAGGCTGTTGGCATGGCGACATCGCCGCTGCCACGCTGGGCACCGACGCCAAGCCCGTCGCTCCCGCTGTGGCGAACCTCTCCCGGCGGCGGTGACGGCGCCACCGTCCGTGGCTTCCTGCGTTCCACATTCCGCACCGTGCTCGCGGCTCTCCGCGGTCGGCGCGCCGCTCCCCGCGGCGACACGGCGCCTCCTCGTCCGCTACATCCGGCGGCAGCGGCGGCGACGACGGAGCACGCCGCCGCCAGCGGGTTCGATAGTATAGGTATCGACGTCGTCGGCGCGGCTCGAGGGGAGAAGCGGCTTGACGACGGCGATGGCGGGGGCGTGTTCCTGACGTGGGAGGACGTGTGGGTGACGGCGGTGGACAGCAGGGGGCACGCCGCCGCCATCCTCAACGGCGTCGGCGGCTGCGCGCGCCCCGGCGAGGTGCTGGCCATCATGCGGCAAGACCACGCTGCTCGACACCCTCGCCGGTAACCCAACACGTACACTTTGCTCACTTAGTTTCTCCCCGTGGATCGCATGCTAGCTGATCTGAGGTTAATTACATTCATCTTGAATTTGGCAAGGTGCTGTACATGTCCTTACATATCTTGACAGTTTTGGAATAAAAAAAAAAATCAAATTCTCCAACCACACTATTATTAGTAGCAAGTAGCATACTCCAACCGTTTTGTAATATATAACACTGTTGTTATTTTGACATACGTTTATTTCTAGAATTTATGTAACTATTATTTATTTTATTGTGACTTGATTTATCGTTGAAGGTTCTTCAAGCATGACTTATATTTTGGTTGGTTTGCACATAAATTTTGAATAAAATGAATAGTAAAACGAATTTCAAAAAGATCAATAGCGACATATATTAAAAAACGAACGAAGATAGTACATGAGAAAGTCTTTTTAAATAGTTAAACTTTCACAGATAGAACTAATCTCCACTACTTGCCTCAGAACTACTATATGAAGAAAAAACTTTACGGAAGTTCCTATATGACAAATATATCGATATCATTTTCACATATAAAATCGTATTTTATTCTATTATTAATTGAACATTTCAAAATTTAACTCTAAGCATAAGGCGTCATCTCTTTGAGAACTGAATTTTCCTTAATGTGAGGTCGCTTATACCATAAACATGGCAATGTGCAGTGTTACATCATTTTAATTTGCACGTAGTGTCCAAACATCCAAAGTTTTTTTTTTCTTTTTGCATGTAGGCAGGATATTTGCCTGTTTCTAGCCAAGAGCATCAATAGAAATTGAGAAAATCTCTTATATGCCACTGAAAATTAGTCTGATCCCTTATATGTTACTGAAAATTGGCTCTTCCACTAAATGTTTTTAGTCCAAATTTACGCACCCTCTCATGCCAACCGTTAACTCTCAAGTAAAAAAAAGATGTATTTGCCATTTTGAGTTGTTAGGCATGTCCTATACTTAGAATGGCAAATATGTCTTTTTTACTTGAGAGTTAATGGTCAACACACAGTTAACAGACGGGAGTAGCATGAGAGGGTGCGCAAATTTGGAACAATGGCATATAAGAAAAAAAACTAATTTTCAGTGGCAACAAGGGATCGGACCAATTTTCAGTAGCATATAAGGAATTATCTCATTGAAATTACAGTATATTCTACACTGTAAATTATATAAGGGTCAAATAGCTGAGTGGAACTCCCTAGAAATGTAATATTACGCGCGTGCCAAAATATTTAGGCTGTGTTCGTTTGAAAGTGTCGGGAACACAGCTTGTGGACGGAAAACAGAGCGATCCATTAGCGTATGATTAATTAAGTATTAGCTAATTTTTCTTAAAAATGGATCAATATGATTTTTTAAGCAACTTTCGTATATATATTTTTTTTAAAAAAACGCATCATTTAGCAGTTTGAAAAACGTGCTCGTAGAATACGAGAGATGGATTGGAAACATAGAGAGAAGAACTCAGCCTAAGATTGTGTGTTGGTAACTATATAGGGTCTTCGTATGGGTCCTGTTATTTAATGGCCTAAGATTCAATCTGAAAATTTTAATTTGTTTTTCCCCGACCACTGAATTGTCTGTAAAATTCATATGCCACGTTTGGATTCAAGCGTACCTAGCTGGTCTTCCACGTCTGATATGCACGGTGATCCTGCTTGTAGTTTGGTTGCGGTAACCAGCGATTTGGTTGGATCCAATTAATGGAATCACCCTGGTCCCTTTCAAAATAAAACGAACGTTTAAGAATCTCCAAATTTGGCAGTTAATAAAAAACAACCCAGCATTGACCCTGACAAAAAATTTTAAAAATGTTCAAAATTTAAAATATCATTGTTTTAACAGCAGGAGTATAGATAAGTTACAACTAAAATTTTAATATTGCTAATCATGGTACTTATACCTTTTATAGATTACAAATTTCTCATCAGATCATAGAAGAATATTGTCTGGAATTTTTAAGTTAATAAGATAAATTCGACTAGTTAATTCTTTTACATAAATTAAACAACGACGCAAGTACTACCTCCGTCCAGTGCGCAATTCTGGTTATTCATATAAAGAAATACATGCACATGTGCGTAGCCCGAAATGTATTATTTTTATGTTGGTAGTATAATATTATAACGTAAACATTGAGAAAGATATACAATCCTAGTTATACAAACGTCCGTCCTCAAAGGCAAACCTAATCGACTATGATATAAAACTTCTAAAACCTTTAGTGAGTAGTACTATGTCCGTCTCAAATTACTTATCTTTCTAGGTAGTTTGGCATATAATAAGGTTTGAAATAAAATACTATAATAACTTTATCAAATAATTTATGGTTGAGAATAAAACGGTGGTTGAGGGGTATAATATGGAAAAATTGAAATGTGTTGTGATTGATGTGGTAAATAGTAATAGAGAAAAACGAGATACCTGTCCCTTTCTACTTGTCACCGAGAAGAATGCTAGACAGTGAGGAGAAGTGCTGAAGGGGGACCGAAGAGAGGTAGCAATTAAGAGGTCTTTCGACTACATGCACGAGTTGCGAGAGCATATATACCACGACACAATCATCTTTCCATAATAAATGCTCTTTGATTAGTTCAGTGTTATTAAGGAGTCCATATCTTTCCCTTGACTTGTGGTTACCGTGATAATCAAACTTACCGACAAACTACATTAATAATGAGGTAGTAAGGAGGACTCATTAATCACACCTAGTATTATAATTTTATAAGATACTAACTCCATCCTAAAATGTATGACACGCTTGACTTTTCGCTGTTTGATCATTCGTCTTATTAAAAAATTAGTATAACTATGTTAAAATAAAAGTTAACATTACAATTTCTTTAACGAGAAAATAAGTCACGGAAAATAAATAAAAGATTATATGATTTTTTAATAAAACGAATGATGGGAACGATATACGAAAAATCAACGTCGTCATGTATTTCTTTAGGCAAGGGTGAATTCATTTTGCGGCGCTGACTGAATTTAGGTGAGCCACGCATGCCCTTTGATTAGCCAACAGTATTAGGACAGTGAATAGACAAGAAACTTCCTGACGCTGACTCTATTTAAAATTTACATCTTGACCTTTCATTACTACTAAAACCTAGGATATTGACTTAGCGCAGGACCTGTGGGTTAGTTTTCATGGACAAAGTCGGGATTTAGAGATTAGAGCAAAGATAATATATAAGAGAGCTTACTTACTGCTATTATTAGTCTATCTTAAAGCTAATATATATAATATATTAGCTATAAGGTTAGTATCAATTTTTTCTCATATCTCTTCCTCACTTATACATTATTTAATGTATTTATCTTGGAACACGTGTTAAGCTAGCACTGGTATAAGAGCCAACACTTTTTATTTTTTTTTACCTCACTCCTCCACATAAGCTTATACTCCCTCCTTCCCAAATTGTTTATCGTGTAATGGAATTTAAAATTTCTCAAGTTGATCATCACATAACCGCACGGACACGGATCATCATAATACAATTGATGCAACATAGGAGAATGTGTTAGCGGAGGAAAGAGCTCCACGGCGGTGGAGGATGAAGTTATACAACTTTATTGTTGATAACTTTTCTAGTTCAAATCATTTAGTATTTAAAAATGTTGTTTTGAAGTTATCATATTTTCAAATTCAAATTTAATATGTTCAAAAGAAGTTATATAGAAAAATGACCAAAATAAAAGTTGTAAATCTTTATAAGTTATACAACTTTATTATTGACAATTTTTCCATTGAAATTATTTACTACTCAAAAAATTATTTTGAATAATAAAATAAATTATTATACTGCAGTTAATTATTTTGCTACATGTCATCTCACAAATATAAACATTTCATATGATGAATGGAAAAAAAATACTAAGTCATCTCAATCGGACATTAGTATAGAGCCCATCACGGATGAGTCATCTGTGACGGGCCTAGATGTTATCGATTGAGATATAGTCGCACATACATGTTAGATGGGCATAAAACTCAGACCCGTTACGGATGACACCTATAAGTGACGAGCCGTAGTTTAGGTCCGATTGAGATAACATTACATATCTCCATCGGGCCCTAAGTTGGCGCCCGTCATATCTGGCCTGATCGAGATATGTAATGTTATCTCAATCGGGCCTAAACTACGGCCCGTCACTGATGTATCATCCGTGATGGGCCTGAGTTTTATACCCATCTAACATATCTGTGCGACCATATCTTAATCAGATGATTTTTCGACCCGTCACAGATGACTCATCCGTGACAGCCCACTAATCACTACTTAAAAAAAAACATTTATGCTGGTGGCAAGAAGTGGTTTGTGTTGGCGGCTAAGCAGCCCGCCAGTAAGTAAAGGCCAGAGAAAATCATTGGTTTTCACAAGCGGTCATAATACCGCTTGCGAAGCGTTCTTAAGTGGACCGTCTGCGAAAACCAATTTTCGCAAGCGCGTTCTTAAGAGGGCCACCTGCGAAATTTAATTTTTCACAAGCGTGTTATTAAGAGGGCCGCCTGCGAAAACCAATTTTTGCAAGCGCGTTCTTAAAAGGCTGCCTGTGAAAATATTCTCCAGTGCAAAAAAACAAAAGTCCAAATTCAAACCGATTCAGATATGCCCTAAATTACAAATTCATGCATCCTCTTTTTCTCACAAATTCACAAATACAAGTCCACAATCACAAATTCAAGCATCGATTCAAATATGTTGGCCTCACAGTGCAATTTCACCATCACAAAAATCAAAATTAATTTTGCCAACCATGCTGTCGATCCTGCAGAACAAAAAATGTTTCAATCCCAGCATGCATCACCCATTGCCTCACCACGAGAAGAACAGCAGCGGTTGCTGAACCCCCGAGCTCCCGGCAGCGGCTCGATGCGGAGGAAGGAGCTCCACGGTGGCAGCTCGTCATGGAGGAAGGAGCTCCACGCCGTTGTCGATCCAAGGACTTGGGGCTGCCGGATTGCCTAATGGCTTGCCGATGGAGGACTTGCCAATGCAGGACTTGAACGAGTCGCCGCCGGATCCGCCATCTGCCTCCCAACCTAGCTCCGCTGCTCGCAAGTCTCTCTGCCCGTTCACCGCCGACCACTGCCGCCACCAACGCACTGCCGAGCACCGCCGCCGCCCAACAGATCCGGAGCTCTCGTGTACCCCCGTCGCTGATCCGCACTCCCCACCCTTTCCTCCACCGTGCCTCCCCTTCATCCTCTTCCTCCACCACATCATCACCTCCTCTGCGCCGACCACTCCCTTCCAACCAGATCTGGTAGAGGGGGAGGGTACAGAGGGAGGGGAGGAGCCTGCGGATCCCGAGTTGGCGGTGGATCCGCTCTCCTGGCCGGCGTCGTCGTTGTGGTCACCGAGTGTCGACGACACGCGGTGGTGGCGGGTGGGAGCGGAGCGCAGGAGGAAGGGCGCGCGGTGGCGGCGGCGGGTGGGAGAGGAGCGGTCGAGTGGAGGAGGAAGGAGCGCGGTGGCGGCGACAGAAGGGAGAGGATCGGAGGAGGAAGGGCGCACGGTGAAGGTGGTTGGGTGGGAGCGACGGGATGGGGATGGGAGATGAGCGGATAATGTTGGGGATAAGGTGTGAGGCTGCGAGGGATTTTAAGGATTTTTTTTGTTTGCAGGCGGTGCTCTTAACCTCCGCTTGTAAAATTTCATTTTTGCTGACGGTACATTAAGTTGGCCGCTAGCAAAAAGAAATATATTTTCGCTGGCGGTACATTAAGTGGGTCGCCAGTAAAAAGGGACATATTTTTTTGCTAGCGGTTCATTAAGTGGGCTGCCAGCAAAAATGGACATATTTTTGCTGGCAGCTATCTTAACCCGGCGCTGGCGGTACTTAACCCCACACCCCTCATTACATTTTTAATGGCGGTTTATGCATATGGCCGCCAGAGAAAAAAAGTAGAGTGACGCCATGGAAAATCGATTTTGTAGTAGTAAATTCCAGGCATGTTAGAGGGCGTCACAGATAGAAGGATTCTGTACTAGTGATAATACTGATGTGACATGCCAAAACTTTAAACCCGTAGATCTAAACGCCCCTTTATTTTATTTGTTTGTCTAATCCCCTTCCTTTCATTAGTATATAGTACTTGCCCTAGGGTTTTAATGTGCCAGATAAGCACCCATTTAATGACTATATTTTAGTGTGCTCCATGTTCAAGTAAAATTCAAATCAAATTTCGATACATGTTTCTTCCGTAGGATACTAAACTAAATCTTGTAACTGCTCAGCACACAAGAACGGCAGCACAGACCAATTTGCCGAATAAATTTTGACAGGGAGTTAATTAATTATCACCGGTTGGTTAGGAGTGGCATTAGAGCATGTACAATAGCAGGTTATTAGCCAGCTCTAAACATATTTTAATGAGATAAACGAGGAGAGAGAAGAGAAGCGGGCTGCAGATCTGTAGCCAGCTGCAGCACGGACTCCAAGATACATTGTGTATATGACAGGTGAGACCATATATTAATAGTATAGCAAGCAACTATTGTATGAATTGACTATTTGATTGGCTATAGATAAATTGGAGCTAGTAGTGGGCTATACTATTAGACTTGCTCTTATAAGATAATTAACTCGAGCTAAGTCCCGTAAGAGAATGTCTGTAAGCACGATATGGTCGGCAGTTCATCTCGCGCGGTTAGTCTTCTCTTCTCCGGCATTAGCGTCCACGCGGCCTCAAGGGTTATTTCAGACCTTGTTGGTGTCCTCTCTTAGCTTGTCATGCTGACAATAACAAAAGAGTAAAGTCCATCACCTATCTCTAAACTTGTACCGCTGTGTCATCCCGGTCTCTAAACTCACAAATCGACCTATCAGATCCTCAAACTTGTTCGACTGTGTCATCCCGGTCCTTAAACTTGCAGATCACTTGTAAAGGTCCTCCAACTTGTTCAGTTGTGTTACCCCGGTTCTTAAACTTGGATTCGAATATCATCTGGGTTAAATAGGACGATCTAAAGACTTTATATTTAAAAATAATTCATAACTTTAAAATTAAAATTTCAAAATCTATAAACATGCAACAATATTTTGGGACCCTAAACATTTTTAATTCAAAAACTTTTCAACTACAAAGTTGTAGGTTGCGTCGAGGGCTACAATTTTGATATAAAGTTTGTCTTTATTAGAGTTCACATAAAAAAGTTATGAATTATTTTTTGATATAAAGTTTTTAGACCGTCCTGTTTAGGAACCAGGGTGATACAGCTGAACAAGTTGGAGGATCTAAACGAGTGATCTGTAAGTTTAGGGACCGGGATGACACAGTCGAACAAGTTTGAGAACCTGAACGGTTGACTTGCGAGTTTAAGGACCGGGATGACACAACGGTACAAGATTAGGGACCGGCGATAGACTTTACTCACAACAAAATAACGGTGACAGTATCCATCAGCAAATAACATATTTTAATAGTATTTCTCTCAAAGATTTATTTTGGTTTTACAGTGTCCTACGAGAACAATAAAGTCACGAGTCATAATGTTCAGCAGCAAATTTTTCCTATATTACATTGTTGGTGTATATCTAAGTTCGGCCCATAATGCGTCCTATTTCAATTTGTATTTATTTTTACAATGTTGATATACGCAGGAAGATTGGACTTGAACTTGAAGATGAGAGGACAAATTTTAATTAATGGCCGATCTCAGAAACTTGCATTTGGAACCTCGGTGAGTTCAAATTAGAAAATATGTTGAAGCATTTAATTGATAAAACCAAAATTTCACACATCATGTTGAATATTATTGATTTTTTTAGTCAGCTTTTATTGAGCTGCACTGTGCACTAAATGCCACTTTCTACATAGGAGCGAAGAAGCAAACATGTTCACTACAATATGAGTCGTTGTACATAGATGGATGACTACAAGTTTGTCTACAATAAGTTGAAGTTTAGTCAAAGTTGACGACATAAAAAATTACACTATAAAGAACTACTCCCTCCATCCCTAAATATTTGGCACCGTTGACTTTTTAAAATATGTTTGATCGTTCGTCTTATTCAAAAAAATTTAAGCAATTATTAATTCTTTTCCTACCATTTGATTCATTGTTAAATATACTTTTATGTAGAGATATAGTTTTACATATTTCACAAAAGTTTTTGAATAAGACGAACGGTCAAACATGTTTAAAAAAGTCAACGGTGTCAAACATCTAGGGAAGGAGGGAGTAGAATATTAAGCTATAGTGTAACTGGACAATCTAATTTTCTGCAACACTTGTTTAGAAATATTAAGGGGGTATTTCGCTTATTCCCCTATTTTGATTTTTAATATTGATTTTACTCTTACTTTTAGGGTTTTCGTTTTTGCCCCTACTTTTTTTTACTGAACTATCATTTTGCCCCTACTTTAGATGATAAAGTTAACGGTGTTAAGTAATTAGCAAAAGTATATTTATACGCTCTCCTATCTCAGTTGGTATTGGCTACTATGATTTCATATGATTGTGTAAGATGTTGAAATCTTGTCAAAATTTTGGTCAAGTTCCAGTTAAAATGCTGCTTAAATTTTGTCAAAATTCCATCAAATTCAGAATCTGTCTAAATTGTTATGTTAATCAATGTGCGTCATTTAATTTTAAATATACTAAAAAAATAAAGTTTCAAAGCTACATGCATAAAATAGGGCAAAAACACAATTAATGAACAGAGATAGAAGATGGTATAAATGTCCTTTTGCCAATTACTTAACACCGTTGATTTCACCATCCAAACTAGGGGCAAAAACGACAGTTCGGTTCAAAAAAATGGGAGCAAAAACGAAAATTGGGGTAAAATTAATATTAGACATCAAAGTAGAGGCCTAAACAAAATTGCCCCAAATATTAAGGTTGTGTTTGGTTGGGATTTTTTAGAGGGTAGTGTTCGTTTGCAGTTGGGAATCCTTTCCAGAACGTAAAACAAAATGGTAGGTCAGCACACAAATTTTTAAATCAATTATTCTATAGAACTTTTCTTTAAAAAACATTGTTTAGATATATGATAAGCGCGCCTATGAAAAAAAAACTTTTGATGTTAGAAAAGTGTATCACCGAACACACCCTTAAGGAGAGAAAAAACCGAGCAACTGGCGATCGTAAAACGTAAATGATTGGATATATGCTTATGCACACATGGACCGATCAGGCATACGTGACTCAAGACAACGTGCTAATGGTAACGCTGACGGTGCGCGAGGCCATTTACTACTCGGCGCAAATCCAGCTGCCGGACACCATGTCGACGGCGGAGAAGCTGGCGCGCGCTGACGACACGGTGAGGGAGATGGGGCTGACTGGCGCGCTGGACATCCGGATCGGCGGGCGGTCGAGCAAGGGAATCAGCGGCGGGCAGCAGAAACGGCTGAGCATCTGCCTCGACATCCTGACCTGTCCCCGCCTTCTCTTCCTGGATGAGCCCACCAGCGGCCTTGACAGTGCTGCCTCCTTCCATGTCATGAGCCGAATCACCAGCCTCGCTGCCAGGGAGGGCATGACCATCGTCGCCGTCGTGCACCAGCCGTGCAGCGAGGTCTTCGAGCTCTTCCATGGTCTCTGCCTGCTCGCCTCTGGGAGTACCATCTTCTTTGGCCCAGCTTCAACTGCTGCCGAGGTTAGTCGATCTAGTTGTGATATATATAGTGGGAAGTGGATTTTAATCCCTTAGGAGATATCCTCTCGTGTACCGTTTTCTTGAATGTTTAATGCGTGATGTGTGAAAAAATAAATTTGATAATGTAGTTTATATATAGAGACCACTCCACCAAAAATCAATTTCAAATTTGATCTACATATGGAGAAAAAAAGGACAAATATGAATGTGAACAGCATTGGAATTGCTAATATGATGGACTTATCTTTTTAATTTTTCATTGTGTAAGTTGATTTTTGGCTTGACTTTTTTGGAGAGTATATGTATATTGTATGAATGTTGTTATTTTGTTTGAAAATCTTTAGTAACTATTTGGAGGATGTTTGAACAAATGAGGATACATCAGTTCCTGGGATTAAAGAGTTTCCCATATATACTGTCTATGTATGTACGTGTTTACTGGTTTTACCTTCTAATTGGTTTAATTTGCAGTTCTTTGCTTCGAATGGCTACCCTTGCCCGCCAATGAGGAACCCATCGGATCATTTCTTGAGGACTGTGAACAAAGATTTTGATAAGGTTAGATATATATATAGTGTGGTCTGTGACTCCAATTCATTTTTGATAAGGTTAGATATATAGTGTGGTAGATGACTACAATTCATTTTTATTTAGAGAAGGGTATTTTTTACCCGGCCTCTATATCCAACCGGATATATGCAGCCTTTTTAAATTAGAAACTTAGCCTATCAAATAGGGAATTTAGCCCTCAAATAATCCAATTTGAAATTCACTCCTATAGAGATTTGACTCAAACATTGGGGTGCTACTCAGGTCACTGCAACCACTAGGATACATGCATTTTACAATGGAAAAGGCTATACGTACTAACTTTTTCTTACTAAATTCTTACTAACACTGATGTGTCATGCTATAAGTGCATCTAGATTTTTTGTAACTTCCATCTACTTAAATCAAACAGTTGAGATGATTGTTAGTAAAAGTTTAGTAAGAAAAATTTAGTACGTGTAGCATTGCTCTTTCACAATTCATACGCAGTATAACTAGTTAATGGAATATCATAATTTGTTTTAGATAATGAAAAATTGTTTAAACCTCAGGCCTCTGCACATACTATGTATACAACCCAACAGTAAAAGAGAAGTTAAAAAGATAGGCTACGAGTAACACCACCGTAGGTTTTTCTCTAATCTGGAAGTAAAGCACAATTGGAAATTGGACGACAGCATTTATAACTGAATGGTTTTCAGCACGACAAAGTGAACATATCTATGCTATATATAGATGCCATAATTTCTTCGTTTCGGAATTGTTGTCTTTCAATTTGCTGACACACATACAGGAGAGTGAAGAAGGACTCCCGTGCATGCCAGCAGAGGAAGCAATAGACATTTTGGTGAACTCATACAAATCCTCCAATACATCAGAAGTTGCGAACCAGGAAATGCGTTACGTAAACGAGATGGTTTCTGTTCTAATTTTGCGTACATAATTACATGTAAACATTAGCATAATTATATTTTCATGGTATATATCACAAGTTACGTTTAACATATTCTTTTCATTCAGGATCGGGCGATAATTGGAAGAAACCGACCTGGTTTTGTTACTAAGACACTTGTGCTTACTAGACGTTCATTTGTCAATATGTATAGAGATATTGGATATTATTGGTTGCGGTTAGCCATTTACGTTTGCATAACTGTTTGCCTTGGGACCATATTTTACCATGTGGGCTATGGACCCGATTCAATTCAAGTAAGTGAAGATAAAACATTGGTTGTTCTCTCGCAAATTGCTGATCGAGTATGCATCAACAATTAAAAATTAATATATTAATTAATTAATTTTGATTCTTTCAGGCTAGATCACACATGCTAATGTTTATTGCCACACTGCTAACCTTTATGGCAATTGGAGGGTTCCCCTCCTTCGTGGAGGACATGAAGGTATTATGAATTTAACTTATATATATATTTATGAACAGAAAGATCAAACGTGTTTTCTCTATATGATTTTTTAAATTCGACCGTATATACCAACATAAATAAATTTGTAGGTGAGCATAGAAGCGATGTCTGGAATCGATTATGCATTTCACCAGCACTTTGTGTATACAACAGTGCAAAATCATAATACTTTATAATGATTCAACAAAGTATCAACGCAACCGAGGCTCCCATCGTTTCCCCATTCAGCATCAGCCGCTGCTAAAATTTGAATTTTGAACCATAAATTTGAAGTTGATTTTGAAGTTTTTTTATTAAAGTTTATTTAACTGAAGCACAAAGTTTCATCAAACTTTCTTACATAGAGGAAAAGGAAGAACATTATTTAACTAAGAGAGAAAGAACAGAAAAATAAATTCATTTCCAATTTTGGTTCCGCATAGAAAAGCCTAAAAAAAACTCTTAGTATCCTGAAAAAATTCAGGGAGATAAAATAATTCTAACTCATTTCTATTTTTTACTGGATTGAGTATACTGAATTACCATTAAGCTTTAACTACATCAACGTGTCCATCCATACATGCTACGTATTTTACAAAATTAATATCAGCTTACAATATTGTAAATCAGATTTTAGAACCAGTAGTCCCTCTGTTTCAGGTTATAAGATGTTTTGACTCTGACAACTGTCAAACTGCTTCAAGTTTGACCAAATTTATAGAAAAAAATAGTAATATATTTTTTACGCAAGATAAATTTATTGTAAAAACAAATTTAATTATAATTTAATAAAACCAATTTGGTAATGTAAATATTACTATATTTGTCTATAAACGTAGTCAGACTTGAAGCAGTTTGACTTTGACAAAAGTCAAAATATCTTATAACCTGAAACGAAGGGAGTAACAAATATTATTTGATTAATATTTTCTGATTTCAATATTATTTGATTGAGAAAAAACAAACTGAAACTATTAATTTTTATTTATTCTGAAATTTGGATTGCAAAAATGAATACTTCAACAGAGAACTCCAAGTGAGTACAACTAGGTATTTACTAACTCATTACTAACTCGAGTTTTAATAAATCCAAATATTATTTGTTGGACGATATCTGGCCATAGGTTTGATAGATGAACTCACAAGTTTAATATTGGAATTTCTACCTTTTCTATCTTCTATTGGGATTTATGTCGGTTCCTCTTGGTGAAGCCTCTCTAATTAGTATATATAGATTTTGAAGCAATAAATTATTTATTAATAAATACAGAGTGATGATTTTCATAATTTTATTAAAATATTTTAAATACTTGCCATTTGCACAAGAGGTCACATTTTATGACATATGAAATAATCAAATTAGCAACATTCTTTTTTTAGATAATGGAATTAAATCCCGGACTTTACTTAAAGAGGTACAGCCATTTATTACACCAGTTCAACCAAACTCGAACTAAATAAAACAAAGACATAGAAACACACTCCTCACAAAACAGGAGCACACACAAGTACTTAAAAACACACTCCTTTCAAAACTGGGGCACAAACAAAAACCAACCTAAAAGAACACATGATTATTGAATTCTATTTGTGAATCTTCATCCAAAGTTGGCGAAAAGATGCATAACCATTGAATCAATATTACGACATGCAGTTTTTACTAGCTTGATATCATCATCAAACATTAGTAGTTGAGCCCATGACCGGAGCCAGTATGTTGCTCTGAAAAGAACCTACATATAAGGTACATAAGGTGACTTGCCAAAAACATATCATTCCTATGCAGCCATATGGTCCAACAAATAGCGGATGCTCCAACAAGAATAAGTTTACTACTTCTTTTATCCACTCCCACAAGCCAATTCTAAAAAATATGAGATATACTATGTGGAGCATATAAACCACAAGAAAACTGTAGAGCATATAAATTTTGCATAATGACACTCCAAAAATAAATGTTGAATAGTCTCATTTTTCATGCAAAAGCAACATTTCATACGACCATGCTAGTTCCTCCTAGCCAAATTGTCCTATGTCAAGACAACCCCTTTAAGTAGGTATTACATAAAAATCTTAATCTTAAGAGGCATCTTAAGTTTTCATATAAACTTATTCCTCTCAACATAACCATGATTAATTAAAACTAAATACATAGAACGAACGGAGAATTGACCATTTTGATGAAAATTCCATCTAAAAATATCATTTTCCCCGGTCAAATGAATATGAACAATTGAAGCACATAAATTATGCCAATTAGTCATATTCTAACCTACTAAAGCTCTCCTAAAAGAAACATTCAGAGAAACATAAGACATAATATTTGCAATCGAAGAGTTTCTCCTTCGAACTATAGCATATTGTGATGGGTACTTATCTTTAAAAGAAGAATTTCCTACCCAATTATCCTCCCAAAATCTCACTTGCTGACCATTATGCACAATCCAAGAACCCATATTTAGAAATGTGCTCTTAACTTTCATAAAGCCCGACCAGAAATGGGAATCCCCTTGTTTCCACTCAACTTGACTTAAAAGCTTATTCAAATATTTTCTTTTCCATAGATCTTGCCAAACACCCTGTTCATTAATTAGCTTAAACAACAACTTGCTAAAAAGACATTAATTTTGATTTTCTAAATTATGAACTCCAAGACCACCCTGATCTTTAGGATGACATATAATATCTTATCTTGTAAGTCTATATTTCTTCTTATGCTCATCACCTTGCCAAAAGAAACGTGGCCTATAATAATCAATTTTTTGAAGAACTCCTTTTGAAATCTCAAAAAAATATATGATAAACATGGCTAAACTAGAAAGCATAGAATTAATTAACACCAATCTCCCCCCCCCCCCCTACAGACAACTACTAAGTTTCTTGTCAATTCTTTCCTCAATTGTTTTCTAGCCCTTGTTGTTTAGTTTCCTAAAATGCATAGAAATACCAAGATATCTTACAGGAAAGTACCCAAGCTTACAACCAAAAATATTAGAATAAAGCTCCTAACATTCTGCAGCCTGACCAAAACTAAATATTTCATTTTAAGACAACATTCATTTATCAATCTGGTTAGAAAAAACATTCATTTATCAAATGAATTTGCGTTTGTGCATCAAATTTTGCCTAATGAAATTTAAACTCTTGTATGTCTCATGTTGCTCAGATCTTCAGGAGGGAAAGACTAAATGGACACTATGGTGTGGCCGCATTTGTCATCTCCAATACATTGTCATCCATACCATACCTTCTCCTTAATGCTGTAGTACTTGGTGCAATTGCATACTATCTTACTGGCTTACAAGGGAAAATTGAACATTTTGTCTATTTTGCGCTAGTACTTTGTGCATGCACAATGCTAGTCGAAGCCCTGATGATGATCGTAGCAACCATTGTACCAGATTTCCTAATGGGGATAATCACAGGTGCTGGTATATAAGGTATTATGATGCTTACTAGTGGATTCTTCCAAATACCTAATAACCTTCCAAAGATATTATGGAAGTACCCAATGTACTACATTTCCTTTCACAAGTATGCACTGCAGGGGTTTTACAAGAATGAGTTCTCAGGGTTAGTCTTCCAAAGTAACCTAGGAGGACAGGAAACAGTGAGTGGTGAAAAAGTTATTGTTGAGTTATTTCAAGTGGAAACAGGTCATTCAAGATGGGTGGATCTTGCGGTACTTTGTGGCATGATTGTCATCTATAGGCTATTGTTTGTAGTGATTATCAAGGTTATTGATGTGGTCAAGCCCATGCTTTTGGGGCTGACATTTAGGTGCAACACTAAATGCATTTGTGGCATAGAGAACCTTTGCAGTACTTCATGATGTTTTAAGAAAATATTATATCTAACATTGTTATATTGCTTTGTCCTCTATACAATGAGAAAACAAATTGTAATGATGCCATGGCTATTACTTGGACGAATCTTTCATGGGTTGCATCAAAGTAACAGTAGTTCTCTCCATTAGCACTGTCAAGGAAAACAAAGTGATGTTTGTTTCCTGTCAGGAAAGTGCTCTTGCTCTGCCTTGGAGTCATTCATGGAGACAATTATATTTCATTAACTATGTTTAGCATAGAAAGTATGCACATTAATAAGTTATATTTGTATGAATGAGTATAACAGTGTGACCAATTGGTTAATAAAGTATGCCTTCCGAGCAGTTGTTAAGGTGTTTCAGTGAGATACATACGTATGTGTGTGTGTGTTTATTCAGACAACCCAATGAATCGATAGTCTGCTACAGTGCCTGTGATACACCATGAAGGAGGCCGGTCGGGAACCTTGGCTGCCCCAAGCAGGGCTAAGCTTGGGGTCTCCCTTCAGGTTGGAAGCCAGGATCTGAGCTCGGGGCATAATCATCTTTTGTCCCCGAGATCGGTGTACCGAGCTTCTCGAGGATAATAGCAGTGCATTAATGGCATTGAGACACAGTGTCCTGCTGTGCTCTTTTGTGTGTAGGCTTTGCATTAAATGTGATATGACACTTTACATGCAACCAGTCTAACGGGATAGTGCCTGCACAGCCATCTTGCACAGCATCATCACCCCTATGGGGAGGGGCGTGGGCTGTTAAGTGGCACGGTTGACTAATGTGCTTCCCGGCAAGTCCTACACCTTTCTACATGTTCCACCTCCTGAGGCTAACAAATGGGGCTCAACAATTGGCCATTAGAGCACCAGCCTTCTACCCCAAGCTTTTCCTTGTCGCGCAGGATGCATGGCAGATCAGCACAGCATCTTCCCAATGTTGCCACTAGAGGTAGGAGGAGGGGGGGGGGTGCATGGCGGTTTTGCATCTTGGTCCACTCTTCTACAAGCAATAAGACTTCCCATATCTAACCACTCTATGCTACGGTTCAGTCGCGAGGGTTCTATAACTGTGGTATTTTCCCATTGACTACAAAGGGAGAGCCAAGGCCTTCAGAAAGGGTTGTAGGAAACACAAAAAAACTCCATAGGATTTGCACCATCCTTTAGTCTCTGAAAAAAATATAACGGAAAGAACCCCACAGGAGTAGGGTATTATGCACCACGCAGCCTAAACCTGTATAAATGATTTTGCCTCATTTACTACCACAACTATAGTATAACATTTCCACTCCTTAAGCTATTATAAAATTATCAACCGCGTAATAAGTGCATGGCACATTGTATTACAATACTTAATACTTGTCATGCCCCGATTTTCATTCGGGATTAAAAATCATAATAATAATGCATTTCTAGAAATTATATTAAAAGTTAAAGCAATTTAATCAAGTCAATTATTGAGGGAATTAAAAATTTTCCTTTAAAAATCATGGCCGGAAATATTTTTGTAATATTCTCCATGCTCTAAAATACTCTCTGGAATTTCCTGTGAATTTTCGGAGCTCAATATCTAATTTTAATATCACAAAGTTCATTAAACCAATTAAATATAAATGGAAAACAAATAAAATCTCTCTCTTGGGTTCTTGGGCCATTTTCTTCCCAATGTCTACCACCCCTCCCTTGGCCCGCATGCCCCTCCTTCATCTCCTCTCTCTCGGGCCGCCCTCCTTTCCTCCTTCCTTTCGGGCCTGTGTTTTTCCCTAGTCTACTTTTCGTCCCTCTTGCTACCGTGCCTTTTCAACCTCCGGCCTGAGGCAGTGCCCGACCCGGTGTTGATTCCCCTCCTAATTTGGCCGTTTCGTTGTTCCATTTCACAAATTGGTTGAGGGGATTTCTTTCCCTTATCCTCCTGTTTCTTTCCCCTCAAGTAATCGAAGAAATCCCGTGATTTATCTCCGTGAATAGGAACGGTTTTGATCTCCTATTTTGCCGGCGAACCCTAACTCTTCTGCCGCCAAACCCCACCGTATCCAAGCCGATCTCCTCCCTCTTTGCTTATAAATAGCACGCCCTGGACCTCCTCTCCCTTTTCCACCTTTTTCCCAAGTTTTTACCTTGCCCTAGAGCCGTCGCCACGCTCTACCTCTCTCTCCACCTCTAGCTGCCGCTCTAGCCACACCATGCCGTCACCTTGGTCGACGCCGCCTTGCGCCAAATCCTGCCCGAAGCCACTCGTCACCCTGCACTCGGGGCTCTCAGCCTTTCTTGATGGTCGTTATAGAGCAATTTCAACTGTCATTATACACAAAATAATGGAGAACTAGCTATGCTTGCAATTCATATTTGTTTTAGAATAATTTATTTCCACTTGTACTTGGATTCTATTCGATTGCAGTTCGACGAAAAACAAACGAACAATCAATTGGAAGTCGTCAAGAGGTAGACTTGTGGATAGATGGGCCTACAAATCCAAAGAAATAATCTCAAAAGGCCCAAAATACCACGTCACTGGACTAAGGAATCAACCAGGAGGAGGCCTGCAAAAAATTGGGCCTTCTAGGCCAGGCCAAGGTTCGACTGAACCCCCACCTCAGCCGTTCAGGTTGGGGTTTAGCATGGACGTCCAGGATTCTAACCTTTCCAACCATCATAACTGTCATACTGAACCTATAAAAGGAGCTCACCTCACTCACTTCTTCACACACTCAAGCAACAAAAATCAAGCTCTTCTCAAGTTTAATTAGTATTCTAGTGCTAGTGGTGTAGGAAATAAAATAGTTTTCTTAGTCCTCGAGTCTTCAGGAGAATTCGGGTATGACTCTAGTAGCTTTTCTCTTTTTTTGTAAGACTTGTAAAATTAATGAAATAATCTTTTTTATTCAGTCTCGGTATTTTACCTCACTCTTATTATTTAAGTACCGACTTTACCTTAGATTTATCTTGATATAATTGTGTAGCTTGCTTACCAGAGATATGCAAATGGCGTGTGTGACATCCCGACCCAGGGCTTAATAGAATTAATAGAATACTTATATCAACAAGTTGCAACTTCTTTTTCGGAAGCCGATCTCTAAAGAACTCTGAGGTTAAGCGTGCTTGGTCTGGAGCAATTTAGAGATAGGCGACCAGCTCAGTACGGATCTTCCCCATGTTAATATATAGTTCTAAGTGAATTTCCTAGTATGAGCTTTGGGCCTTGGCCCATGCGTGCAGCCCACAGCAAAGTAGCCCAGCAGCAGCATGCCTTGGGCCTTGGCCGGCCCATGTGAGCAAGCAGCAGGAGCAGCAGCAAAAAAGCGGCAGTGCAGCCAGCGAGCAGAGAGCAGCGGCTGTGCAGCTGTAGCTAGCTTTAGTCCCACCTCGCCAATTTGAGAAGAGAGGGAGCAGCGTATAAGGGAGGATGGTTGCCCGGTCAAACAAGGACAAAAAAAAAAAATGCAGTGAGTTGCAGTGTTAGGTTGTGGGCCAACTGTATGAGAGATGGTCTGTTACCGTTTTCGGGCCCTGGCTTGTCGTAAGGTTATTAACAAAGTCTTCTCTTATCAATTAATTTGGGGATGTGACTCCAGTGCTCCAGTCTCCAGTCGCCACCAATATATGATTTTGATTCCTATGGTGAGATTCCTGTGATTTTTATTTTGATTCCTATGGTGAGATTCCTGTGATTTTTATTTTTTATTTTCGTTATTGGGACAACTGCGACGGACACAAGAAGAATTGTGACAATTTTTTTATTTGTGAATGCCAGATGCACTCAATCCAAATGAATGTGATGGTAAGTTAGGAGGCTGGTGTTTCTCTTTTTTATTTTTCCTTATTTCACACCAGTGGCGTTCCCAATTATGATCAGTAACGTGTTAAAATATAAACCCGTCAGAGGTGACTCTCACCCGTAACGGGTTTTGGTTGGGACTAGTCAGAGGTGACTCTCACCAGTGATAGGTTTTAATTGGGGCCCATTTGAGGTGGCTCTTAACTCTGACGGGCCTTCACCCATCACAGGTAACTCAAAATCATCAGTGACCACTAATCTCTGACCAGGCCGAACCCGTCAAAAGTGAGGGTTTAGACCCGTCAGAGGTGACCTGATCCGGTGTAGTGACTTCCAGCTCAATTGGCCAACACCCAAGGTCGATCAGCATGTTAGCAGTTCCTAACCTTATCAAGTGCCCGTATTGCTTTCACATTTTCTCAAGAATTTACTAGTTTTTTCAGAACTGAAAATTTATTATTTTCCAATATTTTCATCCATAAACGTGCTAAAGCCTATAGAATACTTAATGGCTAATGCAGGTGACGTAGAGAGAGGGAGATGTTTTTACATGCTGGTGGGGAAATCTTCAATATATCCTTCATATGCTTTGATCTAATTTTTTTGATGTTGTTTAATTGATCCTTGCTTTTTTTTGTCTGATGGTTTGTTTATTTATTTAAAACATCAAAATTTTACCTTTTTTTAATTCTCGGCAAAGCTAGCTCAAAAACCATCAGACATTGGCTTTTTTTGATTTTTTTGTGCTGACCAAAGTGCTGGTTCGTTGGCTGGGCTGCTCTTGCGGCAGGCATTGGGCCATGGGTGTGTGTAGCCGTTAGCCATAGGCGCGTGATTAATCTAGAATGGTGGCGTGACTGTACGACGCGTATGGTGAAAAATCCCAAAGGGCAACCGTTTGGGTAATGCACGCGTATGTCTAATGCACGATCGATCGCTAGTCCAACATCCCACGCGATCGTACGATCCTACGACCCCACGTGCAGCTGCGTGTTTGTTGGACTTTCTTTTTGGATATTTCTATTTAGGGCCTGTTTAGATCCCTGGTGAATTTTTTCACCTTGTCACATCAAATATTTAGACATATGTATGGAGTATTAAATATAGATAAATAAAATAATTACACAGATCGTGTGTAAATTACGAGACAAATCTTTTAAACCTAATCGCTCCATGATCTGACAATGTGGTGTTACAGTAAACATTTGCTTAATAATGTGGTGATACAGTAAACATTTGCTAATGATGGATTAATTAGACTTAATAAATTCATCTCGCAGTTTACATGCGGAATCTACAATTTGTTTGTTATTAGTCTACGTTTAATACAGTCCGTATATCCGATGTGACACACCGAAACTTTTCACCGGCAAGTGTTTATTTAAACACAGCCTTAACAGGCCTATTTATTTAAAGTAAACCCACGAGTGTTTGCTCTTTTAAGAGCGTCTTTTGTGGCGGATGGACCCATTGCACATAATGGTGCACTTGGCCCAGCTACTTGCTAGGCTGCAGCGAGTTGAGGCCTTGAGTGCCCGACTAGTAACAACAGGAGTCCAAGCCCCAACTCAGTTCGATGCTGACGGTGGTGTTTGAATCTCTAAAGATATTCAGATATGAAGATAAAGATTAAGTGTTTTATAAAAAATTAGGTGGCAATAATGTGTGATTAATTGAGTTTTAATTATTATAAACTTAAAAAATAGATTAATCTGATATTTTAGAGCAATATTCATATAGAAAGTTTTCGCACGAAACACACTATTTATCAGTTTGAAAAACGTGTCACAAGTATCCAAAAATTCAACAACTTTTGATGGAGAAAGGACCACAGCCGAACATTAGGGGAAAGTACGCCCGAGCACCCGTCTAATTATTTCTAATGAACTGTGTGTTAGTTCACACCAAAATTAAAAGTTTGGTTGAAATTGGAACGATGTGATGAAAAAGTTGGAAGTTTTCGTGTGTAGGAAAGTTTTGATGTGATGGAAAAGTTGAAATTTGAAAAAAAAAACTTTGTAACTAAACACGGCGGAATTATTGTCTGGCCGTGTACGATGAGTTGAAGAGAATGAAGTGATCAACTAATAGAAATCCCAGTGCTGATAAATTACAGTTGAGCAACCCGACTATCCTCCTCCTTCGAAGCTTGCACAAAATTCTCCCGAGGAATCTCACTAACCAGACGCTCCAAGGCGGCACCATCAGAGACAACGCCGTCGTGAGACGTGCCGGCGATCTTGACGGACTTGTAGTACCCCTGCCTCGGATCTTCGCCGATCACCGTGTCGAGAGCCAGTATGCTCGCCGAATTGACGACCCCATCGCCGTCGCCGTACACGATCTCCGGGGCCTGGCTGAAGTCGCCGTCCCAGTACACCAGCTTCTCCGTCGTCGGCACGCCGACGCCGTTGATGCACGTCGTCGGCACCGCCGGCGCCCTGAAATTCATCGCCACCGGCAGCGCCCTCGTCTTGTATAGCGTCACCTCGTACGCCGGGAGACCGACTGCCGTCAGGAGCTCCGGTAGTTCTTGTCCCGCGTGACCACCAGCGGCGTGTCGCGGTCGAACACCTTGGGTGACGGCAGCGACGTGAACTTGCAGGCGAGGCTCCTCCCGGCAAGGCCCATTGGGGAGGCGTCGCTGACGCCGGAGACCAGGGACTGCAATCCCAGCACGAACCCGCCGGCGCCGGTGGACGCCATGACGAAGTGCTTGACGTGCCTCCGGCGCCACGCCATGGGGCTCCGGTTGAGGAACTCGAGCGCGAAGTAGCCCCCCTGGCTGTGCGACACGAGGATGACCGGTTGGTCCCCGTTCGTCCTGCTCGCGTGCTCGACAAGCGCCCGGAGCTGACGCCGGAACCGCGAGAACGCCCTGCACGGCTTCCCCGGCGCCGCTGGCCCCTGCCGGAAGTCGTACGGCGCGCCGAACAAGGTCTCGCCGTCGCGGTAGCCGACTTTCTCCAACGCCTCGACGAGCCTTCCCATGCAGAGGTCTCTGCTCGCGTGTACAAACCACAGTATTTCTCGTCACGATCGATGTGTTTTTGTTGGCGCAATTCATGGGAGACAGTAGTCTCGGCGGGCTGAACTGTTGGCGGGCACGTCGGCGAGGAACCCACGGGTGGAGCCGAAGTCCAGGACACGAGTCTCCACGCCGGGGACGCCGCGGTAGTCACCGGCGGCGTGGTCGAAGACGAGGCGGAGCTGGTCGGCGACGCAGGGCGCGCGCGACGACGGGGTCGTCCAGCTCCGTGGTGTTCTTCCACAGCCGGAATCACCGGCCGTCGGCCTCGTGGTGGTGCGCGGCGCATTGCGGCGACGGCGGCACGTAGGCGTCCGTGAGGCGTGCCTCCAGCTAGCTGCAGGTGCTCCCCGGCAGCAGCACGACCGGGGGGAGACCACCGGAGGGCGCGTCGCGCCGGCGCGGCGGGGAGGTGGTGGTGTGCCGCCGTCCGCCGGCGAGGTAGAAGAATGGGAGGAAGAGGAGGAGCGGCAGCAGCCGATGCAGCTGTGTGGTGGCCATTGATCGACGTGGAGATACAGGGTGCCGACGATAAGGATAGGTAGGTGCTGATAGTGATAGCCCATCTACCACGTGGCTGCATGCTGATCTTATTGGTGTATGCACAGTGCATGGGTACCACAGTTGCAATCAGTGTTCCTTCCTCTCGAAAAGAAAAACGGTTTTGCTATTTTGAGCCACCTACACCTACGTAATACTTACTCCCTCTATTTTTTTTATATGACTTTGGGACAAGCTAGAAAGACAGCCTTGCATTCGCGCGAACATGTGTTATGTGTTACAGATTTATGAACATCTCATGTATACGATTTTTCCATAATTGTTTTTATTAGCATTGCTTTTATAATATTCTAACCTAGCTATTAATTAGCTTTATAACATATCATATTTAATTAATCCCTCCAAGCAATTATTTATAATATTTTTCACCATCTAAAAAGAAGAAGGTAGATTTATTTTGTGTAATAAAACATGTATACCAAATTAAGTGTAAAGTCAAAAGTAAGAAGTTTTTTAATTGAATATAGGTTGTCATTATTCATTGACGGATGAATTCGGTGAGATATGAGGCTCCACTAAATGTATGGGTTTATATAGCCAAATATTATTTTTTAGTTTGAGAGAGAGTCCATATGTGAACGTTCCATATAGAGTTGCAACCTAGTGTGAATAATGCTGGATGAAGAAATATAGTTGTGCAATATATATTTTTTTGAATGCGATGTATCATAAATATTATTTCTAACCATTAGAAATAATGAGTTCATCGATTTAAAAGGCCTAGGAGTATTTATGGGGTAACAGGTGGCGGCTTTATAGTAAAAAGCAACCATCATCTAAAGTCGATTAAATGATAAATAAAATAAGTTTGAAACACTTAGGCAGAAGATCATTTGACTTGTTTTGATTATTTGAGCATATTAATTGCAAAAGTAATCATGAAGTAATCGGATTATTTTCTCTAACTGAAGGCACCAATTTTTTTTATACAAATCAGATTTCAGATAGTTATTTTTCTTATGTAGTGTATATCTAATTTAACTATACCTTGCTTGCGAAACAATGTACTTACAACCTGTTTGTTGAATTAATTTATTTTTTTTGCAATTCGGATGATTGTCCCTATGAATTTATTTCTACGTAGTCGCTTGGACTATTTGTGTTCGAGCTATTTTTTATGTACGGAATGTCTAATTAGTTTAGTTATGTATGGTTGCAAAATAATATATGATAGTGCAACTTATGATGTTGAATTATTCCAAAATCTTTAGTGGAAATTCGAATGACACGTAAAATGTTAGGGATGTTGCGCACCGTTAAAACATGAATTTACATTTTTTTAATAATATTGATTTAATTTAGCGATTCATATTTCTAGATTGATGTATAATAAGGAAATATATGTTGATAATGCTTTTTAGTATTCCATCGCTCTTTGGGTGACCTGCAAAGTGCACGGTGGAATGTGCCAAAATGTCATATTTTTATATAAATAAATATCGGCACATGGATCTTGAATTATTGCTTTATTAATTACAAATAAAGCAACAATTAGATTAGAAAATTACAAGTGTAGCTTAAAATTATTTTTATAATTAGGCAAATACTCCCTCCTTCCCAAATTGATCATCATATAATGGAATTTAAAATTTCTTAAATTGATTATCAGATAACCGCATGAACATGAATTTCATTTAACTACAATTATTATACCATGTGAGTATGCACATGCTAAGATGTAATTGGCATGGTGTTTTAATCGATGCATATATTGTGGGAGAATGTGTGTATGGTGTCTTGATTGATATAATTTAAATTACCCTTGGTCTTGGTGCATAAATATATGTGATGATCAATTTGCGAAGGAGGGAGTAGTTTAGTATATGAAAATAGGGAGGAGACTGGAGAGGAACGAATAGCATAGAACTCGAGTCATAGATGAGAGAGAGGGATAACAGTGCAATAGTGTTATGTGTAGGGACGAAATCGGTACGAAAACGGATGGAAACAACATTTATCGTTTTCGTTTTCATATTTTTTTTCGGAATCGGAATCGGAAACCCTGGATATAAAAATGGAATCAAATATTGTCGAAACCGAAAACGGAGCGAAAACGGACCGGCGTTGATATGGTAACGAAAATTTATCGGAATTCAAAAATCACTCAAACTATGCTTTAAACTATGTCAAATCCAATTCCTAAGTCTCAAATTTCGGGATGGCCGGGGTGGGGGGGGGGGAATTATAGACTATGGTATGGGCCTTTATAATTCCGATAAATTTTTCGGGAAGTTTCCGACCGATTCCGAGTTCCGATGGAAACTGCCCTTATCATATTCGATTCCATTTCCAAGAAAATGTTTCTGATTCGTTTTCGTTTCCGTTTCCGAAAAAAATCTGATCGACAGATTCCGTTTCCGAACTAGGGGCCAGCCCAATCCAGCCCATTTTTGGCTGGCGGCCACCTCTTCTATTGCTCACTTCAGACTTGTGAATTTTGGCCCAATTAATCGTGTCATTTCTGCGTTCTTGGCCCATTTATTGCTAAGTCTGATTCTCGATATCATCCGATTGATTGATCGCCTATTTTGATGTCAATTCTCCTCCGTTTTATGTTTATTCTCTGCAAGAGCTTAGTAATCCTAGTGCTAGTGGAATATTTATTATTTTAACATAAATATGCATTGCAAGTATAACTAGTTCTCCTTTATTTTGGTAATATTGACGGGCGAAACTGATCGCAGACGACCATCAACAGTGTCCTGATCAAGCGTCCTGATATCTCTATATAAGCTGAGCGGAGATCGTACGTCATGCAGGAGTCCTGATCAAGCGTCCTGATATCTCTATATAAGCTAAGCGGAGATTGTGCAGGCGCCCCGATATCTTTATATAAGCTGAGCGGAGATCGTGCAGGCGTCCTGATCAAGTTCGGAACCTCCGCCTTCGACGTCCAGCACCAGGAGAAGGCGGCAATAAGATTTTCGGGAAGCGCTTTGCACGACTGCTCCCTATTTATGCTTTATTGTCTAGTTTATATGTGTAGACCTAATGATGCTTATGCTAGTTTAAATCTGCAATATCATGATTTATATATGGAATAAATTAAATTGTTATGGGCTTATAAATTCAACAATTTTAAGGCTTCAAAGCTTCATATTGAAATAGAGCAGCTCAATCGACTAAACTCAAAGAAGTGAAGTTAATTTCATTCAACAAAATCACCCAGCACCGGGCAAATCAGACAGTTACAAAGTGATTGATAAAAATAAAAACTCCGGGCCAGCTGATGTTCATCAGCAAATATTTTACAAGAAAAAAACAAGGTTCTGGATTATTAAGACAAGGCTTTTAGATAACCACAGATAATTTGTGCTCCAGGGTTCGATCTGTCGGAAAGGGAAAGATTCTGAAATCCCGATCCGAAATTGTGAATCCTGTTAGAGCCTCTAGATATCAAAACCGCATTATGTAACGGCCCCAGAATGGGAAATCGATCAGGTAGCCAAGCCATAGCAGGCCAGCGCCTGATGCAGATCAGTACTTGTAGTCCTTGACGTGCAGGCTTTCAGCAGCGCCCTCGCCGAGGACAGCATCACCCTTGTAAGTACCCAGGGTAGCCTCGGAGTTGGCCTTGCACCTGACGAGGAAGGCCGCCCTGGCCTTCTCTACGTTCTCCGTCTTGCCAGCCCAGGCCTTGAGCGTGCTCTGCTGCAGGGCACGGCCAAAGGAGAAGGACAGCGACCACGGCTTCTTGGCGCTGAGCTTGTTCATGGCGTTCAGGTTCAGCGTCGCCTCCTCCTCGCTCTGTCCACCGGAGAGGAAGACGATGGCCGGCACGGCAGGAGGGACGGTCCTCTGGAGGGTGCGGACGGTGTACTCCGCGATGACCTCCGGCGCCACCTTCTTGGCGTCGGAACCCGGGGTGACCATGTTGGGCTTCAGGAGGGTGCCCTCGAGGAGGACATGGTGGTCGTTCAGCGCCTTGTAGCACGCGGCGAGGACCACCTCGGAGACGTACGCGCATCGATCGATGTCGTGAGGGCCATCGACGAGGATCTCCGGCTCGACGATCGGCACCAGCCCGTTCTCCTGGCAGATGATGGCGTAGCGAGCAAGGCCCTGGGCGTTCAGATCAATGGCAAGCTGGGAGGGCTGGTTGGGTCCGATCTTGAGGACAGCACGCCACTTGGCGAAGCGGGCACCGGCCTCGTAGTACTTGGCGCATTGCTTGCCGAGGTCATCGTGGCCCTGGGTGGTGGTCTCCTTGTCGGTGCCGGCGACCTCGATGGTGCCCTTGTCCACCTTGATGCCGGGGAGGGCACCGGCCTCCTTGAGGACATTGACGAAGGGCTTGCCATCCTTGGTCTTCTGGTAGAGGGTCTCGTCGAAGAGGATCACGCCGCTGATGTACTGGAGAGCGCCAGGGGTGCAGAAGAGGAGCTCACGGAGGGCACGGCGGTTATCCTCGATGTTCTCAACATTGATGCTGGCGAAGCGCTTGCCGATGGTGCCAGTGGACTCGTCCGCAGCGAGGATACCCTTGCCCGGGGTGCCAATGTAGGCAGCATTTTTTATGAGCTCATCTGTAAGATATACAGCATACAAATACAATTTCAGCGTCTCCTTGTGGATTTAATTATTGATTTATCCCAATTGCCTAGTGTAAATTATGCCTGATAGATGCTTATTTAATCCAACCAAGTCATGCATGCATGCCATCTAGATCAACTTAACTGTGTCACAAAATAATGCACAATTTATCACTAAAGATGCCATTTGTATTAATAAAATGAATCTTAACGTATTTTTATGATAAAAGCAATCTCCATTAGATTAATAAGTACATGCACTATATGGCGAGATAAATTAAAGTACACGATCGATTTACAGATGCTGAATGGAAAACTCTTCCCGAATCCTGTCACCAAAACTAGATCTAAGACCACACAAATCCATGCGCATGACCCTAGTACTGGAGAGAAGAACACCAAGAGAGAAGGATGATTGTGGATGGATCATACCTTTGTACTTGCCGCAGTAGGCCGACATTGCTGTGGATGAACTGATATTATGGTGAGTTTGGTTAAGCACCGAAATGGGGTCAAGAGGAGAGGAGATGACTATGAGGAATGGGGTGGGAAGGGGTGCTGCATAATTTTAGGCCAAGAGAGATTTGTGGAGGGTGCATGTGTGTACGAAGAAAGTTTTGGTCCATAAACAAGAATAGAATGGCTGTAACTGTATGGACAATAATAGGATATTCGTCTATTACCTGAGTGGTAGATAACATATAAAGCTATCTATAGTACCTGTTTATCGATCAATAGGTGGTACTTCTTCTCTCTCTTCTCCATCCGTTTACAGCCCACTCACAAACTACAAAGTTTAAACAATATTTATAACACTGGTAAAAGAATTACTAGCGTTGTAAGTTAGTAGTAATTTTAGTACGGCCATCTAGGAATGGTGTGGGGGACATTTATGCGAGTAATTTTAGTACGGCATCTAGGAATGGTGTGGGGGCATTCATGCGAGTAAATTTGTTACTTTTGAAGGTACAAAGGTGGGATGTTGGTAACAAATGGAAAACTTAGTAGAGTAAATTTGTTACTTTTAAAACGTCGAGAGACACTATCAAAACAGAAAACTCAGAAAGAAAACCTAGATGGTAAATATTTTACTAAAACGAGAGAACAACAAAAATCTGGACGAATGGTGGGATGCTGAGTAAAGGTAGAGTGGTAAAAAAAAAAAGAGAGAAAACTGGATGGAGGGTGCATTGTGCAGCGCTGAAACTAGCATTCCACACGTATTAATGCTACCGATTTTTTAATGATAAAAAATCATATCAAAATGAATTATAATTACTTAATTTTTGAATAAGATAAATAATCAAACATGTGTCTAAAAGTCAGCTGCGTCATTTATTAAAAAACAGAGGTAATGATGAAAGAACTACTCTCTCCATTTCATAATATAATGCACAACCACTTTTCTTAGATATTTCATAATATAAGGCATGCATGCAAGCATGCAATTAACTATGATATATTCTCCATTAAATTATTACTTTTTTAAATCCTCCACTCTCATATTATCTAATCCTATTGGATGCATGCATTATATTTATTAGGATGATCCAAACTATAATATGATAATAATTATTTCTTGGTCTTTGGGTTAAGGGTGGTTGTGCCTTATATTTTGAAATGGAGGGAGTATAATGAAACCATGCACGTTGATGTTCTAAACGGTGAGTTGAAGAGAATGAAGTGATCGACTAATAGAAATCCTAGTGCCGGTAAATTAGAGTTGAGCAACTCGAAGCTTGGAGTCACAAGACAGACCGTAGGAGGAAAAATGCTTGTAGTGAGCAAAGTCAGACCGACTGGATGGATCCAGAAATAGTAGGGTTTTCATGGGGTCTCTCATGGTTACACTACGAGTAGTGGGGTCTCGAGACCCCAGAGACCCCATGGTGGATCCGCTATTGACTGGAGTCACGAGACATACACGGTACTGATAAGTAAAGACCTAAATATATAGGAGGATGATGCATGTAAATGTAATATTAATATATTTATTTTGTGTTAGAAATATTACTATATTTTTTATAAGCTTAGTTAAACTTAAAAAATTTTGATTTATAAATATATTAAAGCAACTTATAATATGTATAATATGGAACGGAGGAAGTATTTTATTTTAGTTACAAATATACGAGTAGAAAAGTTATGATTAAACAGTTACTTACTGTCTTGTATTTCATTTCGTATTGTAATATGTTGGTTTGAATAGGTTTATAGTTTATACATGGATTCATCTAGGTGTTTTATATACGTTTTCAGATTTTTTTTATACGTGTGTTAGTGATACGAAAACATTTTATAATGTGGAACCAAGTGAATACATTACAAGTAGTGCATACATGTTGATCTAAACGATGAGTTAAAGAGAGTAGAAAGAGTGATCAACTTAGAGTTGAGCAACTCGACGATAATCCACCTTCTTGGAATCTTGCACAAAACTCTCCCGAAGAATCTCACTGATCAAACGCTCCAAGGCGACACCGTCGGAGATAACGCCGGCGTGATACATGCCGGCGATCTTGATGGACTTGTAGTACTGCTGCATCGGATCATCGCCGATCACCGTGTCGAGGGCCAATATGCTCGCCGAATTGACAAGCCCATCGCCGTCGCCGTACACTGTTTCCGGGGCCTCGCCGAAGTTGCCGTCCCAGTACACCAGCTTCTCCGCCGTGGGCACGCCGATGCCGTTGATGCACGTCGTCGGCACAACCGGTGCTCTGAAGTTCATCGCCATGGGCAGCTCCCTCGTCTCGTACAGCGTCACCTCGAACTCCGGTAGCCCCGCCGCCGCGAGGAACGCCGGCATGTCGTGCGCGGTGTAGTTCTTGTCCCGCGTGACCACCAGCGGCGCGTCGCGGTCGAACACCTTGGGCGACGGCAGCGGCGTGAACTTGCTGGGGACGCTCCTCCTCACGCGTGCAAGCGGGGACACGTCGCTGACGCAGGACGCGACGACCTCCATGAACTTCACGAACCCGCCGGCGCCGGTGGACGCCATGACGAAGTGCTTGATGTGCCTCCGCCGCCACGGCAAGGGGCTCCGGTTGAGGAACTCGAGCGCGAAGTAGCCCCCTTCGCTGTGCGACACGAGGACGACCGGTTTGTCCCCGTTCGTCCTGCTCGCGTGCTCGACGAGCGCCCGGAGCCGCTGCCTGTACCGCGAGAACGCCCTGCATGGCTGCCCCAGCGCCGCCGGCGACTGCCGGAAGTCGTACGGTGCGCCGAAGAGGGTCTCGCCGTCGCGGTAGCCGACTTCCTCCAACGCCTCGACGAGCCTTCCCATGCACCGGTTTCTGCTCATGCGTATGTAGCAACCATGAGAGCATTTCAGTTTTCACGATGATTATTATGTTGGTGACATGGCCGCAGACCTGTTGGCGGGCTCGTCGGCGAGGAACCCACGGGTGGAGCCGAAGTCCAGGACGCGCGTCTCCACGCCGGGGACGTTGCGGTAGTCGCCGGCGACGTGGTCGAAGACGAGGCGGAGCTGGTCGGCAACGCAGGGGGCAACGGCTGGGTCGTCGAGCTCCGTGGTGTTCTTCCACAGCCGGAACCACCGGCCGTCGTGGTCCTTGTGGTGCGCGGCGCATTGCGGCGACGGCGGCACGTAGGCGTCCGTGAGGCGTGCCTCGAGCTGGCTGCAGGTGGTGTCCGGCAGCAGCACGACGGGGTGGAGGCCGGACGGCGAGGTTGAGGCGGCGATGTGGAAGAAGGGGAGGAAGAGGAGTAACGGGAGCAGCCGAGGGAGTTGAGTCGCCATGGATCGAGCTGAAGATGCACCTCGTAAGTCCAAAAAAGGGCAGGGTTGTAGTTCTAATACAGGATGTAAATTCAACACTCCCATTTATGATATGCCTCTCTTAAAATGGAATAAATGTTTCGGTAATAAGGACATCTTTTCATACTAAAACAGATACATAAAAATCCATAACAACTTTACATGTCTTTCTCATATTCCTCTTTTACGTCTTTATCTCTCGGTATCATGTCCTGTCCACTATCGGTCTGACTATTCTCACTACTAGCTAGTGTTTTTCCTCGTACTGTACTCCGCACTACGGAGTACTGTTCAGTCTTGGCACCTTCTAGCATGTAGCAAAACAAATTTCTTTCGTCCATAGCTCCGCTTCCAAATTCTAGCTTATCACACAATGCAATAGAGGGTGAGGGTGAACTCGCCATAATTATTCTCGAGTGTGTCGTACTGATGATCGTGACGGCTTTGAAGAATCTTCCTCCGGATCATCTCCGTGCATATCCAGCGCCAACACGCTGGTCAGTGGTCACATTCACCGCCCCATCTCTCAATTTCCTTACTCAAGTGTCCCAGTAGACAAGCTTCTCCGAATTGTTGGCCTGCCAAAAAAAAATTTTAAGTATACGGACACACATTTAAAGTATTAAATGTAAACTAATAACAAAACAAATTACAGATTCTGTGTGTAAATTGTGAGACGAATTTATTAAGCCTAGTTAATCCGTCATTAGCAAATGTTTACGGTAGCATCATATTGTCAAATCATGGCGTAATTAGGCTCAAAAGATTCGTCTCATAATTTACATGCAAACTATACAATTGGTTATTTTGTCCACATTTAATACTCCATGCATATGTCCAAACATTTGATGTAACGGAATTTTTGAAAGTTTGAATGGAACTAAACACTGCCATTAGGTAAAAAAACAAGTGCGCATAAGCTGCCAATCTATACTTTCTATAAAGTTATAATCCACTAACGCTAAAGCTTAACATGCAACCATGCCACATCATCACCCACTAGCAATAATTACATATTCACCTCATGCAAGCAGGCAACATCATCTACAATCTATTTAATTATACAAATCAACATGCAAACATATCCAATCATTACCCCTCACATCATTTTCACAATATTTTTATAAATTTATCTATCATTTTTATAATATTTAACACAAACTTGTCAATATGTTTTCACATTAAAGTGTGGGTTTCATTTGTTTGATTCATGATTAATACTGATAAGCCCTGAGATTTCATTTGTTTTCTTTTTACCTCTACCTTGATTGTAACGAAAAAATATAAATTCCTGCAGCGAAGTGCAGGGAATCACCTAGTTAATTAAATACTCCTGTATAACGGTGAAATCTGACATGGCCTCAACACAATGATTCCATTGGATGGATAGAGCTCGAGTACATATAGGATGGGACTTTTCTTATCCTATCCTCTAACCGACTTATAAAGATTGAATCAAGAGAATAGGGAGGAAACCAAAAAAACAACTTAATTTAACACCTCCAGTGGTCATAATATCGGTAGGACAGACGTGTAATGTAGGCCGGAACTCAGTAAGAACTGAGGAAGGCATGCCTTCCACACGCACCGGCCTCAAATCCCCCACTTCACCAGCATCCCGTGGGATGATGGGACCAGCGGTGCGAGGCGACGTCGGCACGGGTTGGACGAAATGGACCACCTCCCCCACCCGTGCGCTGCAATACTAACGCTCTCACCATGCACTCTACGGTGGTCACCAGTCCTGTGTTGCTCCACTTGCCGCTGCAAGTCCCTAGTGGCTGCTTCACCATGGCTCCCCGTGCTAGAGGCATCGCCTTGCCGTCGTCCCATGTTCTCCGAAGCCGAGTAACCATTGTCATCACATAGTGCTCCATCACTTACACTACGGCCGCCACATACATGCTTGAAGAGAAATGGGGAGGTTAGGGAGACTACGGAGATGGGAATAGAAGAGGAAGAATAAGACATACCCGCTGACATTTGGGCCTATGTGGGCCCCATGCTGATTTAACCGTATTGACCACGGTCGGCTCATCACGTCAGCTCTAACCAGGCACAAAATTGCAGTGGGACCTTGAGTAATTGGGTATTGCAAGTTGACCAACACATTCTAATTCAACTAGCACTTCAAGATGAGGGATTTAAATTGAACTTATTCCACATAAATAAGGAGTTAATGACAACAAGGTCCATGAGATGATTTGTTGGTTACTACTCCTATTTCGTATTTTAATAAGTTTTGACTTTTTTCTAAGTCAAAATCTTATATGTTTTCCAAATTTATAGGGAAAAATAAACTCGTATAATACCAAATTATTTTTCATTAAACCTAACATTGAATATATATTTGATATTATGTTTGTTTGGTGTTAAAATTATTACTATTTTTTATAAACATAGCAAACTTAAAAAATTAAAGCAGATTATAATATGAAATGGAGAGATGGAGTATTAATTATTGTTACGCAACAATGTGCATCACTGCGTGACTCAGAATGTCAGACGCGCATAATTATTTGACACATGCAAGGAATATTATTGACACATACCTAACATCAATGTTCTGATCCTTAACTCGAAACTCAGCTCGTTCGTAATTATTTGTCATAGGTGGCACGATTCGCTTCAAGGATCTCGCTAATCACACGCTTCAGGGCGAACTCGTCGGTAATGATTCCGCCGTGTGTCATGTTGGCAATTTTTTTTTTGACAAGTTGACAAACACGATCGCAACACCTAAACGTCTTGCGGTGATATGGAGTCGCCAACTACCTCGATCTAGCCAAAGGGCCAAATTAAGATGGGTTTTTGGAGAAAAACAGCTAAACTGGCTAGCGGAGCCGATTTAGAGATCAAAATCAGCCTCTAGGCCAATTTAGATCGATATGAGGATAACTACCTGTCTCGTGGGCAAAACGGAAGGTTTCCAGGACAAACCTACGAAGAGATGTCGCACTCTCGCAGCGGCGGCAGACGGTTTACGGCGCAAACCGACAAAGATGGACTAAAACTAGGATAAAATAGAAAACATAGTAAAAGAACGATTCAAGTAGATTGTATTAGAGGGTTTTACAATGAACCGGCCTTGTCCCTTAAATAGGGGTTGGTCTTGCCCTCTACAGGCCCTTCTCCATGCCCAACTCGGGATAGAAACCAAAGGAAACACGAAACATGCCTTCCCGAGTAAGGAAACCCGAGACCCAACGAAAACAGACTAGGACTCGGACCCTGCCGGTCTGACTGCCCACATACCTGCGGTCAGACCGGCCCTACTAGCCGGTCAGACCGCCCATATACCTGCGGTCTAACCGCCCATATACCTACGGTCTGACCGACCCTGTGAAGCAAACCCGATACTTTCCAAACTTTGGCAATTTTCCCCTATTTCGTCCATAGGTGCCAAATTTGGGTGTAAACACATTGTCACAACCTAAAAATCCTAAAAATATAAATTGTTGTTTAATTGGAATTATTAGAATTGATTTTAAAAGCCTAGAAGAGAAGATCTAATTTTAAATAATAAATTCCAATATAAAATGGGGCCAGATAAAATTTCATTAAATACTTTGCTTGATTCTATAATTCCTAGATTTTTCTGGGATTTATTTGAGCTAAGGAAGTATTTTTAATAAATGGAATTGCATTTCATGGATAATTTAAATTGGAAAAAGGTTTTTAAAAGTCTCTTTTGGCTTTGGGCCGAAAGTCGGCCCAAAACCCTCTCCCTCTTCCTCGGCCCAAGCCGGCCCGCAGCCGCCCGCTCGCGCGCGCGCGTCCGCTCGCTGACAGCTGGGGCCCACCTGTCGGACTCTTCGTCTTCCTCGCGCCGCCGCCGCCGCCCGAAACCCTAGCGCCGCGCCGCCGCCGTCTCCTTCCAAATTCGGCCGCGCCTTTCCTTCTCCGGTGAAATCAATTGAAGGGAAATGATCCTTGGGATCTCCTCTACCTTTTCCCTTCTGGAAACTTCATCTAAATTGCTTTGGAAATTCGTGGATTCGATCTCGAATCGGATTCGTCTCTCTCTCCCGAACCCTAACCTTTCCTTCTCGTCGCCGGTCGCCGTGGGCCTTCGCTGCCGCCTTCTTTCCTCTTTAAAAGGATCCCCGGTGTCTCCGCTACCCGTCGCCACCCTCGCCTTCACCTCTCGTCGCCGGTAGAGCCCTAGCACCGTGTAGCTTAGTGCCGCCGTCGCCGCCGTCGCTCCAGCCGTGCGCCGCCGTCGCTCCGGTTGTCGCCGTCGCTCGGGGAGGCCGCCGTCGTGATCGCCAAGCCGTCGCCGACCTCGTCCGCCCCTCCGCCGTCGCTGTCGACCGCCGGAACACCGTCGCCGTCGTCAAGCCGAAGGTCGCCGCCGCTTCTTCTTCGCCGCCATCGCCGTCCGTTGCTCCTCCGCCGCTTCTTTGGTCACCGGTGAGTTCGCCGTGCCGTCCGCTACCCGTAGGTGTCCTCCGTTCGCGTCGTCGCGTTGTCGTTCGCCGGCGAGCTTGCGTGCCCGAGCCGCCGCCGCAGATGACGTCATCGCCGACGTCATCGGTGCCATCCGTCGTGGTCCGGCCGTGGACCGGTCGATCTCGGCCGTTCGTTTTGGATGGATCGATCTCGGCCGTCCGTTCCCGTGAACCGTCGCCGTGCGCCCGGTCCACCGCAAACCCTAGCCGCTGACGCAATAATCCTTTTTTTTCTTTTCAAAAATAATTCATTATTGCGTCATAATTCAATTAAAATCTAAATAAATGATTTAATCCGATTTAATCTTTGAAAATTCATAACTAATTCATCTTAGCTTGGATTTAGTTGGTTCAAGTCTCTAAATTTTTCTAAAATTGAGATCTACATGTTAAAAATATCCACATGTACTGTTCATGCTTGTTTATGTGCTGTTTTGGTGTTTTTGCTCTTTTCTTTTTAGATTCCGACGTTTCCGGAGAGTCCGTTTTCGCAGGAGAAGAATTTGAAGAGTTCCAAGGCCAGCAAGGCAAGTCACACAGATCCCAAACAACCCTTTGAGCATGTTGATCCCGTTTAAAGCTATTGTTTCTATTCAACTATTGCATTTATTTTCGAATGTCATTGGGTGGAATTAACCTATTGTTTGTTATAGCCCTTTTGTTCTTGATTACTTTATTCCTTGATATCTTGGGTTATTATAACTTGACTAGTTGGGCTTTATATATTGGTTCAGCTAGATATTAGATATGATTGCTTAGCCATGCTTAGAAACATTAGCACACTATTGGGATAACTTATGACTCACTATTACCTAATGATGGCTTAATGATAGCTCATGATGGTTAATCATGATTGGTTAATTAATTAATTTGCCAACTAAAACCTGATAATGGTGGGTTGTGAGCACATGGTTTTGATGGTCGTGCTCATGACAATTAAGGACCGGTTCACGAGTTTCGGTTGTGAAACATTAACCGTGCCAACCACAAGCCAGCGTGGGCAACGGCTTTACCTTTTGTATAGCATGGTTCATTGCGGGGCACCAGACTGAGAAGTGGCGGAGATAAGCCCACGGGGGTCGCTGGGGAGTCCATGCCTTGTTTATAAGGGGGTGATTATGATTCAGGAACGGTGCACTGTGGTGGATTGTGTTGTGCGAGGGGTACTGTCACAGCTCCTTTCCGAGGTACCATGGTGGTATCAAGGCGCATGGTGACATGTCGTGGGGCTGTGTCTTGTGGGTACAGTGGTACACCTCTGGCCAGAGTAAAGCTATTCGAGTAGCCGTGCCCGCGGTTATGGGCGGGTCTAACAATGTCTTTCGTGATTAGTCTCACACCTCTCATCTTAATAAAAGATGCTATAACTGGTAATAATTTGATTAGCTCCTGGTTTGGAACGGTATATTACTGGTCTGGAAATAGAACTGTGCAGCCGGGATGGTTGTTCAGAATGGTTGGGCCTATGCAACAGGGTATGTTGTATAGCGTTGGGTTAATATTGTTTAATTATTACTTAACCGTTTTATTAAATTCTGAAATGTTTATTAAATGCTGTCTATGCAAACGAAACCCTACTATGCCCTCCTTTGTTATCCTGTGCACTTGCATATTTGCTGCGTGGCTTGCTGAGTATGTCATATACTCACCTTGCAATCATTCATCAGAGGAGGAATTCTACAGCGATGCTGATGGTGTGGAGGATTAGGTGTAGCCCTGGTCAAGCTGCCTGTGGAGTGGAGTCGTCTGCGCTGTTTATCTTATTTTCCGCTGCTTAGATCTTTATTGATTGAGAGGAACTATCTACCTCTGTAATGATATTTTATTCGCTTATTAATTAGAGTAATAATTGTACTCTATTATCAATTTGTTATTGTGTGCCTCGGCTGATTCCTGGACGAGGGTTCACACACATGTAAGCGTTTGGAATTTTGGATAGAAATTCCGGGCATGACACACATGCCCCCTACCTTTTTGGTGAACATACGTGAATCTAAAAGTATAGAACGTGTTATCTCAGGGCGATAATCCAATTACCGGCCATAGGACTTCCTAAGCATCTTGCCAAATGCTCGGGAAGTATTTCTTCATGTATTTCCCATTAATCGCTCTCCGAAAACACCGTCTTGAAGTGTCTTCATCTCCTTCAAAGTCTTCAAACGCTTGTCAATGACGACTTCAAAATTGTTTCCCATCAAGGTCTTGTAATCTTCAACCGACAAGTCGTCTTGCTTGAAATATTAAAGAGAGCCAAGATTTACCTCAACTGGCAAAACGGCAATTTCAACAATGTTTTATTACTCGACTCGGCTTATCCATTAGCCTGAGTGTACTAAAGAGAAGAACTCAACAACTTAATATTATAAGATTCGGTAAAACTTCTCACTTCTTTGGACATAAAAGAAGCTCCTTTAACGTTTGAGGAATACTGAATCTATGAACAATATGCTTCAAAATAAAGTCAATTACCTCCGCACAAGTAATATTTTTGAGCGGCACGGCTTTGGCCCACTTAGTGAAGTAATCCATTGCAACTAGCACGAACCAATGCCCTTTTGATGACGAAGAATAAATTTGACCAATGAAATCCAAAGCCCAACCTCGGAACGGCCATAGTTCAATGATAGGATTCAACACAGCGGTAGGCGCCAATTGAACATTGCCGATCCGTTAACAAGCTTCACTCCCTCTATAACATTTGAAACAATCATCAATTATTTTCGGCCAATGAAACCCCACTCTCCTAAGCAACCAATTTATCTTACGGGCCGATTGATGAATTTCACAAATCCCTTCATGTACTACTCTCCTAGCAACTTTAGATTGATCATTATCTAAGTAATACTCCATCTATTTTTCGGCGATATAATATTTGAGCGCTTGCCGCCGAATCTTTTGATCAACCTTAAGTGTAGGATCATTCAAATATCTAATCAAATGAATTCTGCAAGCTACCTCTAACTCATGGGCACAAATGTCTGAATTCACAATTAATTCGGCCTTTTAATCAATTGTAACGTGCCCCCCAGCCTCCTGTCTGGGATCGGTCAGACCGGCCATGCAATGCAGGTCAGACCGCCCTGTCTACCTGGTCAGACCAGCCATGTAGAGCCGGTCAGACCGCCGGTACCACCGGTCAGACCGGCCGTGCAATGCCGGTCAGACCGCCCTTGGTCTATGACTTTGCCAATTTCGTCCAAACTTTTGAAATCAAGCATCGGCCTTTAGTATATAATTTCTCTTCACATAATAGCCAGATGCTTGGTGTATCAAATTATTGGACCAAAATTTCTTCTCTCTAGACATATGAAAAATTATAGCATCCAACTAACATGTCTAGATGAATACTAATTCAAATGGCTTTTGAAACAATAATCATCGTGGCATCAAAACACTTAGCCAATTGAAGTATGATCAATAATGAATCACCAAAGTCATATGCCTCACACACATGAATTCCAATAAACTACAAATGTAAGTAATCGGCTTGAGTATGTATGCAAAATATTAACAATGCCAATGTTTCTAAAGAAAACAACTCTAGAATAAATCATCACATTGACCATTGACATTAGCCGAATTACTAATAAGCAAAACTTTCATGGTGCAATAATTATAAAATCTATATCTTATATGGTGATCCATAAAAACACATACAATTTGGCTTTAAATAAATATCAAAGACTCATGAGCCAAATCATACTACAAACAAATTATATGCCAATCTACCAATTCCACTACTTAGAACTGGCATTTGCAACATGTATGTATAATATCAATTCGATAAGCAAAAACACACATGTGCTAGATAGTAAGCAATGTTGTAACATGGCATAGGCATATAATATGATGATGAACACAATAAACTCATACCTTGCCTTAGCATCTGACAAACGGCGGCTCAAAGATGTGATGTCGTATCCATCGCTGCTCATCTCTCTTGATTCCTTCATGAGCATATTAATGTCTTGCCCCCCAAGCAAAATCGGCTTTCTCGACTGCACGATTTCGAAGGCAAGATGGATACCGCACTAACTCTCATAGCATCATGTGGAGGAGACTTATCTCTAATGACCGATGATTCTTCTCTCATCAAATTGAATTTATCACTACTACTATGGGAAATCACCGGTCTCTTAACTTTTACTTCTTTAGGTCTCCACACTTGCCTAGGTGCTATTCGAGGCTCTAAATTATTGCATGTCTTGTTCTCCACATCTTTGGCCTCCTTTTCTTTTTGACCTATGGCCCGAAGACGCTGTAGCCTCCTCTTTTGAGAGCGAGATAAGCCAGAAGGTATCCACTTCGGTTGTGGTTGTTTTCCAGGAGCTAAGCAATGATTCTTCATATTTTTGGTCGAAATGGAAGCTCCTATGTTGCTTTCAATTTTCCCACTCTTCTCCAATGCCCCCTGATCAGACCGGCCTCTGGGCCCGGTTAGACCGGTCACAAGCCGTCAGTCAGACTGATCAGGAGGGTCGGTCAGAATGGCCGTAGTCTGGCAGTTAGACCGGCCAACCGTCTCGGTCAGACTGCCGATGTCGACAGCAACGGCGTCGGCTTCAGTCTTCTCCGCTTGTATATTTTTCGCCGCATCTCCAGTAGGTACTTGAACATCTTGAGATTCCTCCTTAATAGTGACGACTTCCGGAGCTTTGGCTTCTTTTCTCACCCACACCTTCTTCACCTTTTTCACCATTGATCCACCGGACCGATTCTTTTGTGGGAAACGGTCTTGTCTTGAGTTAGAATGACTTGGTACTGTCCTAAGTGATTGCTTCCATCCTTGATGATACAGCATAGGCGGTTGATGCATCCACGGCATGTAATACATAAAAGGATAACCAAACGGTGACATTGGATATGGATACCATGGCATCACAATCGGAGGTTTGTATCGAGTTGGTATAGTTGATGGCTCCGATTGCTTTGGTGTTTGACCAAATCTCTTCCTACGAGATGATCTTGGTCTTTTTGAATCACTAGTTTGATTATGAAATCATTGACCAGCTAATCCTTTCTTGTACTTAGCCATAAGCATGTCAAAAGTGAGCTTCGGCTTTTTGGTCTTTTGGAAACTAGATGACTCATCCTTTGCAACTTTATGATCTTCGGCCTTCGCATTTTTATCCTATTCTTGGGCCGAGGATCCCCAATAATAACACTTTTCCCTTTCTTTTTGCCAACATCAATAGAACTAACAGGGAGAGGATCACTAACAATTCCGGTCTTAGGCATAGATGTAACCGAAATAGTTTCACAAGTGACCGATGAAGTATCAATCGGTCTTTGCTCCATCAAGCTTGCATATTTGAAATAACCATGAAACTCATGCTCCATTTGTGACCATGTAGAAATTGAATTAGGAGCAAGTAAACTATACCATGTAGATGCAAAATTTGACAAAGAAAGAGGAAACAACTTTAACTTAAGCAAATCATTACTACCGACCTTACCACATTGATCAACAAATTGGCCGATATGCTCCATTGTTGTTCTAGCATCCTCACCTGTGAATTTTGTGAAGTTGGGCACCTCAAATCCTTGCGGGTATGGGACTGAATCTACGTGTTCAGGATACGGCCTTTGGTATGTATGCATAGCTAGTTTGGATTCTATTTCACTACTATCCCGCAAGACATTGTCATCATCTTTCCCAACATCCACATGACCGATTTGTGATTCGGTCTTAGGTGATAATGCTATTTCACTTTCGCTTGTGATACAATCCGAACCGTCATTTAGTTTGGTTATATCTTCAATGGTATTATTCTCTAAGCTAGCAACACAATCCGAACCATTACTTGGTTCGACTATTCCATCTTTGTCTAAACTAGTAACACAATCCGAATCATCGCTTGATTCGGCTATAATGGTTATTGCATTATTATCCACGCTAACAAGACAATCCGAACCAACATTTGGTTCGGCTATAATTGTTATGGCATCATTGCACAAATTATTAACACAATCCGAACCGTCGCTTAGTTCGGCTACACATGATATTGCACTATCATCTAAACTAGCATTTAAACTATTATCATCCACTTAGCTTTCCTGAGCCAGAGCTTCATGCAACACATGATCAACATTAAAAAATATTTGGCCATTCAACCTCTCTTTAATAGAATCAAGCAATCCATCATATGCAATGTTGGCCAAATCTTTGTCAGTTATTTTCAAACTAAAACATCAGCTTTTAATATCTCTAAACCTTTCAATATAATCAACGACAGATTCATTGTATTTGTGCCTAACCGATATTAAATCGGACAACCTAAGCTCAGTCTCACTAGTGTGGAAATAATCATGAAATTTTTGTTCTAATTGAGCCCAGGAAAAAATAGAATTTGCCGGTAAAGAAGTAAACCATGCAAAAGCAGTACCAGACAAAGATAAAGAAAACAAGTGCAATTTACATGTATCCTAATTAGCCTCACCACATTGCGCTAAAAATTGATCTACATGCTCCCATGTGGTCCTACTATCCTCACCACTAAACTTGGTAAATTCAGGAATTTTATAACCACGAGGATATGGGATAATATCATAAAAATCAGGATACGACTTTTGGTACTCCCTAGCACGATTCCTTAGCTTTGCAAAATTCTCTCTGATAGTATTTCTAAACCAATCCTCCATAGTTTCAGGCTTTGGTGGATCTGGTGGTGGACTTGGTGGCCTAAAAGGTGGTTGTTGTGGCACAATATTGTTATATTGGCCATACCTAGTATCGGGAGGATATCCCCTATTAATATCATTGTAGGCATTAGGGATATGTGGAATAGCATGACTAACAGTATTAACAGGTGAATTAAAATCAGTACTGCTAGTCGTGGTATGAAAACCTAGAGAAACTCCCTGGGAACCGGTCTGACCGGCGCATGGCCCGGTCTGACTGGTGGTCAGCGGTGCGGTCATACCGGCCACAGGAGGTCTGATCTGGCCAGCATAGGGCACGGTCTGACCGGCTATGGTAGGCACGGTTTGACCGGCGTAGTACATGGTTTGACCGGCCATGGTGGGCGCGGTCTGACCGGCAAAGGATGCGGTTAGACCGGTGTCACGACCGGTCATACTATCAGCTCGGTTTTGCGTATAGCCGATTCCTGTGTAATCGGCTACATAATCACCCATTGACCCCCCTAAGCATTATAAGCATATTGTATAGGAGCAAAACTAGAAGTAGCATATGCATCTACACAATGATTATTAACGTTTTGAATAGCAAAGGATGGGTTGGGCGAATCGAAGGTTACCTTTGGTGAAATTACAACTTGAGGTAGCGGGACGTTTCCTCTCATGACGCCTTGATCGGTTCTAATGTATTGTGTAGCAATATTGTTGAACCCGTTCCCGCTCGTCATAGTTGATGAAGAAATTCCTTGATTAAATCCGGCCATATAGCTCATAGCCGAAATATTTGACCGTATTGATTAATATACGGTCTTATAATTTTCCTAGATATATCTGACGTGTGTACCTAGCAAAAATTCCAAAAATCAAAAGATCAGTAGCCTTGATTGGCCGAACCCCTGTGTGCAGCAAAAATCTGGAAAATCAATGCTTCACAGTAACGGCCGAAACAATATGAATCGGCTTTTTGTCTTTATGTAAATATATGTGTGCAGTACTAGCTTTGATCGATCTAATCCGAATGATTTTCTTGCTCTAGCTGTACACAGCAAGACAGAAAAGGCAGCGTGCTGCTATCTAACCGATCGAATCGATCGGTCTCAAATACCAGACAACGATGAAATCGGATAACGTCAGCCGAACTAGTAGATTGGTTCTGCTTGATGACCAAACAGTACTGCCGTCAATCAAATTGATCCAATGAGAAATATGCAACAGCAGTAGATGAATTGTATGGATTGATTTCGGCCGCACAGCCGAAACAGACGTGGAACTCGTCTCGACGAAACACAGATGGGTAGATCGCAAATTCGGCTATTCTAAAGCCGAATAGATTTGTCCCCAGCGGAGTCGCCAAAACTCGTGTTGGCAACTTTTCGTGACAAGTTGACAAACACGATCGCAACACCTAAACGCTTTGTGGTGATATGGAGTCGCCTACCACCTCGATCTAGCCAAAGGGCCAAATTAAGATGGGTTTTGGAGAAAAACAGCTAAACCGGCTAGCGGTGCCGATTTAGAGAACAAAATCAGCCTCTAGGCCGATTTAGATCGATATGAGGATAACTACCCATCTCGTGGGCAAATGGAAGGTTACCAGGATAAACCAACGAAGAGGTGTTGCACTCTCGCAGCGGCGGCGGACGGTTTACAGCGCAAACCGACAAAGATGGACTAAAACTAGGGTAGAATAGAAAACATAGTAAAAGAACGATTCAAGTATATTGTATTCGGGGGTTTTATAATGAACCGGCCTTGTCCCTTAAATAGGGGTTGGTCTTGCCCTCTATAGGCCCTTCTCCATGCCCAACTCGAGATAGAAACCAAAGGAAACACGAAACATGCCTTCCCGAGTAAGGAAACCCGAGACCCGACGAAAACAGACTCGGACTCGGACCCTGCCGGTCTGACCGCCCACATACCTGCGGTCAGACCGGCCCTACTAGCCGGTGAGACTGCCCATATACCTGCGGTCTAACCGGCCTTGTGAAGGAAACTCGATACTTTCCAAACTTTGGTAATTTTCCCCTATTTCGTCCATAGGTACCAAATTTGGGTGTAAACATGTCGCATTCATGACCTTGACGGCCTTGAAGAAACCTTGCTCCAGATCATGTCCGACCACTGTGTTCCACGCCAACACGCTCACCAGATTGACTGCTCCGTCGCCGTTGCCGTACACCACCTCCGGCGCCTTGCTGAAGTCGCCGTCCCAGTACACCAGCTGCTCTGGCGTGGGCACGCCGGCGCCGTAGACGGCGGTCATCGGCACGCACGGCGCCCTCAACCCCGAGTTCACCGGCAGCACCCTCGTGCGGTACAGCTTGACCTCCTCGCCGGAGAACCCGACCACCACGAGGAACTCCGAGATGTTGTGGGCTGAGTAGTTCCTGCGCCGCGTCACGACCAGCGGCGCGCCGCCGAACACGTTCGGGGACGGTAGCGCCGCGAACACCGTCCCGTAGCTCCGCTCCGTCCTCGCCAACGACCCCGGCGCCGCGTAGGCGGAGGCGGCGAGGCTCTGCATCGCCACGACGATGCCGTGGGCGCCTGTGGAGACCATGACGAGGTGCTTGACGAACCTCCTGCACTACGGCGTCGCGCTCCGCGTGAGGAACTCCGCGGCTATCAGGCTGCCTTTGCTGTGGGTCACCAGGATGACCGGCTTGCCGCCGTTCTTCCTGCTGGCGTGCTCGACGAGACACCTCAGGTCGGCGGTGCAGGCAGCGAACGCCATGGCGGGCATGCCCGGTGGCGCCGCCACATACCGGGAGTCGTAGGGAGCGCCGAAGAGGTTCTCTCCTTCTTTGTAGCTGATTCTTCCCAGTGCCTCTGCCTGTTGGGATACGCGTAGGCTATGATAGCATAAATCAAAATTTTCTACCGCGTAAACCAGGAACCATGCAAGTATTAGATCATAGATCGTTACCACTCGACGCACTGTGCAGCGGAAGAAGATGCTGAGAAGTCGAAGGAACTCTCGCGAAGTAGCGTGCATCGATGTAGAGGAAGTAGTCGATCGCACCGGCTCGACCTTCTCCTCCTCATGCGTTCTCCTCGCCGTACTCCCACGCCGGTCAGCACCGCAAACCAGCGGCGCCTCTACCGGTATCCACACGTACAGGGACGGAACGCCACGCGCAGATGTGCTAGCACCCGCGCGCGGCTAGGGTTTTGCTCGGGGAGGGAAGTGACGGCTAAGGTTTCTCACGTGATGCAATGCCTCCGCCGGTCACACCCCTCACGAATATATAGGATCCATCACTCGGGCCTCCAAGGCCCATAGGACTCCTATTCGGATCCCAATCCGAATTAAGCTCATATTGGATCTCTATCTAATTCCCTTATTCTGGCCCATTAAGCGTGCGACCCTGTAGGTTCATATATACTCGGCTGTAACCCGAAGACTCCTTTTCGGTCCACACGTTAACAGCGGCCCCTAGCAGAACGTATTGACCCACCGGGCATCCATAAAGATCATATCGGCTGAACCTCTAGTGTATACTTGTATGAACCCCTTTGCCTCACGATATCGATTAAGCTCAAGGCTAGATATGTGCCATCCTCTAATAGCTCAATCATTCACTCGAACTTGTTGATAGATTATATAACTTGTGCTTGACTCCTCAATCACCTTTGGCATGGCCATGCACTTCCATAATCTACAACATCGAGGGGCACAGAGATATCTCTCCATAGGAGGGGCAAATCCCACCTTGATTATTCATATCCCACTACATGTTTCATAGCATACCCGAAAACTACTTTTATAACTACCCAATTACGGAGTAGCGTTTTGCAGTCCCTAAGTAAGCTACTATACATGTTGAGAACCATGATAATTTCTGGTCTAAGGATTCAACACCAACACTCAATGAGATTACTGATGACACAACACATATGGCTCTTGCAGTGTCTCATGTTGGGTCTATCCAACAACATGTTCACCAACATGTGTCCATGTCACACCCTAAAAATCCTAAATATATAAATTGTTGTTTAATTGGAATTATTAGAAATGATTTTAAAAGCCTAGAAGAGAAGATCTAATTTTAAATAATAAATCCCAATATAAAATGAGGCTAGATAAAATTTCATTAAATACTTTGCTTAATTCTATAATTCCTAGATTTTTCTGGGATTTATTTGAGCTAAGGAAGTATTTTTAATAAATGGAATTGCATTTCATGAATAATTTAAATTGGAAAAAGTTTTAAAAAGTCTCTTTTGGCTTTGGGCCGAAAGTCGGCCTCAAACCTTCTCTCTCTCTCTGGCCCAAGCCGGCCCAGTCCGCAGTCGAGCCGCCGCTCGCGCGCGCGCTCCCGCTCGCTGACAGGTGGGGCCCACCTGTCAGGTCTTCGTCTTCCTCGCGCCGCCACCCGAAACCCTAGCGCCGCACCGCCGCCGTCTCCTTCCAAATCCGGCCGATCCTTTCCGTTTCCGATGAAATCGATAGAGGGGAAATGATCTTCTCGATCTCCTCTATCTTTTCTCTTTTGGAATCATCGGCTAGAATCGTTTGGAAATTCGTGGATTCGAGGTCGAATCGGATCGGTCTCTCTCCTCCGAACCCTAGACTTTCCTTCTCGTCGCCGGCCGCCGTGGGCCTTCGCCGCCGTGTCCTTGCCCCTATAAAAGGATCCCCGGTGTCTCCGCTACCCGTCGCCACCCTCGCCTTCGCCTCTCGTCGCCGGTAGAGCCCTAGCACCGTGTGGCTTAGCGCCGCCGTCGCCGCCGTCGCTCCAGCCGTGCGCCGCCGTCGCTCCGGTCGTCGCCGTCGCTCGGGAAGGCCGCCGTCGTGGTCGTCGTCGCGTCGCCGTCCTCGTCCGCCCCTCCGCCGTCGCTGTCGACCGCCGGAACTTCGTCGCCGTCGTCAAGCCGAAGGTTGCCGCCGCTTCTTCCTCGTCGCTGTCGCCGTCCGTTGTTCTTCCGCCGCTTCTTTGGTCACCGGTGAGTTCGCCGTGCCGTCCGCTACCCGTAGGTGCTCTCCGTTCGCGCCGCCGCGCCGTCGTTCGCTGGCGAGCTCGCGCGGTTCGGTCGCCGCCGGTGGTGACGTCATCGCCGACGTCATCGATGCCGTCCGCCGTGGTCCGGCCGTGGACCGGTCGATCTCGGCCGTTCGTTTTGGATGGATCGATTACTTATGACTCACTATTATTTAATGATGGCTTAATGATAACTCATGATGGTTAATCATGATGGGTTAATTAATTAATTTGCCAACTAAAACCTGATAATGGTGGGTTGTGAGCACATGGTTTTGATGGTCGTGCTCATGACAATTAAGGACCGGTTCACGAGTTTCGGTTGTGAAACATTAACCGTGCCAACCAGAAGCCAGCGTAGGCAACGGCTTTACCTTTTGTATAGCATGGTTCATTGCGGGGCACCAGACTGAGAAGTGGCGGAGATAAGCCCACGGGGGTCGCTGGGGAGTCCATGCCTTGTTTATAAGGGGGTGATTATGATCCAGGAACGGTGCGCTGTGGTGGATTGTGTTGTGCGAGGGGTACTGTCACAGCTCCTTTCTGAGGTACCGTGGTGGTATCAAGGCGCATGGTGACATGTCGTGGGGCTGTGTCTTGTGGGTACAGTGGTACACCTTTGGCCAGAGTAAAACTATTCGAATAGCCGTGCCCGCGGTTATGGGCGGGTCGAACAATGTCTTTCGTGATTAGTCTCACACCTCTCATCATAATGAAAGATACTATGACTGGTAATAATTTGATTAGCTCCTGGTTTGGAATGGTATATTCCTGGTTTGGAGATAGAACTGTGCAGCCGGCTTTGGTTGTTCAGAATGGTTGGGCCTATGCAACAGGGTATGTTGTATAGCGTTGGATTAATAATGTTTAATTATTACTTAACTGTTTTATTAAATTCTGAAATGTCTATTAAATGCTGTTTATGCAAATGAAACCCTACTATGCCATCCTTTTGTTATCCTGTGCACTTGCATAATTGCTGCGTGGCTTGCTGAGTATGTCATATACTCACCTTGCAATCATTCATCAGAGGAGGAGTTCTACAGTGATGCTGATGGTGTGGAGGATTAGGTGTAGCCCTGGTCAAGCTGCCTGTGGAGTGGAGTCGTTTGCGCCATTTATCTTTTTTTCCGCTGCTTAGATCTTTATTGATTGAGAGGAACTATCTACCTCTGTAATGACATTTTATTCGCTTATTAATTAGAGTAATAATTGTACTCTATTATCAATTTGTTATTGTGTGCCTCGGCTGATTCCTGGACGAGGGTTCACACACATGTAAGCGTTTGGAATTTTGGATAGAAATTCCGGGCGTGACAAGTTGGTATCAGAGCCTCCTTGACCCTAGGTTATGCCCAATGGTTACCCATAGGAGCCCTCTAAAAATATTGGAAAAATAGAACTATTCTCCTCTCTTTCTCTTTTAATTAAACCAAACAAATGGCACATGCGGTTTAAAATTCCTTTAATTGTTCTCATTTAAAAATTTATTTATTATTCCTGTGTTATTAGTACCGTACATCTATTACTGTACTAATGACTCATTTACCAGCAAAAGTTTTACAACATTGTTTTATTTAATCTTGCTGCAATGAAATAAATTTAGCAGGTTGATTTTATAACTTTTCTTTTATTTGGAAACCTGTTGTTCAAAAGTGCAAAATTTGTGATCTTGTTTCCAACTGTTTCAACTTATCTTGCAAGCTTGGTTTACTTTATTTATTTACTTATCTTTTACTTTGATTTTCTAAATTTATTCAAATTAATCCAAAAACTTATGCTATTAATTGGACAAACGTCTTAACTCCCTCCTTTCACTTGTCTTTAGATGCCGCGCTACAAGCCTGAGTACTTGTTTGGTGTTGAGGGATTTGTCCAGGAGTTGCGTACGATGTCCTTTGCCATAGGATTTGGGACTGCCCTTTTGTATGCCCAGATTCCTCAGGATCGTGATGAAGAGAAGTGCCGAGTCAAAGTCACCTTGAATAGTAATAGTGAAGATATCCCATCAGTGATGTTCGAAGCTGGAGGAGGAAACTACATTCATGCATGTCAGGAGGTGGCAAGGATCGCCATAGGAGAGCTCCGCGATCGCTACAGTGGTCAGTTGGCCGACACTGAGTATCGCTACCATCCTCGCCAACCCCAGGGAAGTGACCGTGGCAGCTACCTTGAGACTGAGGGGATTGAGAACGATGCTACCACAAGGCATTTGGTCGAGATGTTGTGGGCTATGGATGAGACCCGCGCGGAGACTGTGTTAGCCGCTCAAGATCGTGAAGACCGGAATCGTGGTAAGATTTGCAAGCTAGAGGACAAGGTGGACCGTTTGGAGAAGGAACTAGCCGCATTGAAGGGAGAAGCACCACCGCAGAAGGCCAGGGTTCGTCTTACCGCAAGGAAGAGAGCTCTATTCATCCCTCGCTACCAATTGGCGCCAAAGGTCCGTGTGGTGGAGAAAGAAGTTACCCCAGCCCTAGCAGATCCTCCGATCGTCAATGTAAGTGATGATGAAGGAGAAGAATCAAAGCCCACCCATTCAAAGGTCAAGTGGGGAGCCACTCAAGATGATGAGGACGAGTCGAACGAGCCTTCAATCAACTCCGATGCCCGGAAGACCTAGAATTCCTTGTCAAGCCGTTGTCTTAGATCGTTGTGTTAGTTTGCTTGTTTTAAGTTTGGTTGTGTGTGTGAGTTCTGCATGTGGTTTACATCAGTGGTGGGATGTAAGTGCATGCGTTTGTTTGCTTTCGAGTGTTAGGTAGTTGGTGAGTTTAGTGGTGTGAGAGAGTCTTCAGTTTTGTAATAATGAAACTCAGTTAAGATCAATAAAAGTTAAGTTAGAAGAAAAATTACTTCTCTGTCCTAAGTAGTTTTCCCCGATTTCTCTTCTTGTGCTCTCGCCCATGCCAGATGGTGCTCACTCGCAGCAACGGGAATGGCCCCAACAACAACAACAACAACAATGGAGAGAATCCCACACTTGCCCAAGTCCTGGCTCAACAGGCACAGCTTATGAACATGATGATGCAGCAACTCCAGAACCAGCAGAACCAGGGAAATAACCAGGCACCTCCCCAGAACAAGTTAGCAGAATTTCTTCGTGTGAGGCCGCCCACTTTCTCTAGCACCACTAATCCTGTTGAAGCTGGTGATTGGCTGCACACCATAGAGAAGAAGTTGGATTTGCTTTAGTGCACCGATCAGGAGAAGGTCTCATTTGCATCACACCAACTGCATGGCCCTGCCTCTGAGTGGTGGGATCACTTCCGCCTTAACAGGACTACTGCTGAACCTATCACTTGGCTTGAATTCACCGCTGCTTTTCGGAAGACGCATATACCATCGGGAGTGGTGTCTCTCAAGAAGAAAGAATTTAGGTCGCTCACCCAAGGATCTCGCACGGTCACCGAGTATCTGCACGAGTTCAATCGTCTGGCTCGTTATGCTCCAGAAGATGTGCGCACTGATGAAGAGCGTCAGGAGAGGTTCTTGGAGGGACTTAATGATGAGCTGTCTTACCCACTCATGACTGGGGATTACCATGATTTCCAGAAGTTAGTGGATAAGGCTATTCGACAGGAGGACAAGTACAACCGCATGGAGCAGAAGAAACGTCGGATTGCTCACTTCAAGGCACAACAGGGGAATAGTCAGAGGCCGCGTCTTACTTTAGGACCCCAGTCCATGCCACAAGGAGGTTCTTCGTCTGTTGTTCGTCCGCAGCGTCAGTTCTTCAACAACAATGCTGGCAACAACATCCGAAATCAAGCTCCACGTCCTGTGGCAGCTCCAACACAACAACAGCCTGCCAAGAAGGAGCAAGGCAGCAAGCCCGGAGTATGCTTCAACTGTGGTGAACCAGGACATTACTCTGACAAGTGTCCGAAGCCCCGACGCGTGAAGGTTGTCCCTACCCAGAGTAACTTTACCGCTCCTACGCCAAAGGCTCGTGTCAATCATGTTGCTGCTGCAGAAGCTCAAGGTGCTCCAGATGTGATTTTGGGTACGTTCCTTGTTAACTCAGTTCCTGCAACAGTGCTTTTCGATTCTGGTGCTACACATTCATTTTTATCTATGAGTTTTGCGGGAAATCATGGGATGGAAGTAGAAGATCTTAGACGTCCTTTGATGGTTAGTACCCCGAGTAATCAAGTACTCTCTTTGCAACGTAGCCCCTCTGTCAGAATAGAAATTCAAGAAGTGCCATTTCTGGCCAATCTTATCTTGTTAGAATCCAAAGATCTTGATGCCATCCTAGGGATGGACTGGTTAGTCAGGTATAAAGGTGTGATAGACTGTGCCAACAGAAAAGTAACTCTCACCAGCAATGATGGTCGAGTTGTAACAGTTCATGCACTGTCTTCTGAGTCTTTAAGGTCAAGTCTGAACCAAATAGCTTTGGAAGAGATTCCCGTAGTACAGGAATACCCGGACGTGTTCCCGGACGATTTACCTAGTATGCCGCCTAAAAGGGATATAGAGTTCAGAATAGATTTGGTGCCAGGAACCACTCCGATCCATAAGAGACCATATAGAATGGCAGCCAATGAGTTGGCAGAAGTCAAAAGGCAAGTCGACGATTTGCTTCAAAAGGGATACATCAGACCGAGTTCATCTCCATGGGGAGCTCCAGTTATTTTTGTGGAAAAGAAAGATCATACCCAGAGGATGTGTGTGGACTATCGTGCATTAAATGATGTGACTATCAAGAATAAGTACCCGCTGCCCAGAATTGATGATTTGTTTGAGCAGCTTAAAGGTGCCACCGTTTTCTCCAAGATAGATCTTCGATCAGGGTATCACCAGTTGAGGATTAAAGAAGAGGATATACCTAAGACGGCTTTTACCACTAGGTATGGATTGTTCGAATGTACTGTTATGTCTTTTGGACTTACCAATGCCCCCGCTTTCTTCATGAACTTAATGAATAAGGTGTTTATGGAATACCTAGACAAGTTCGTGGTGGTCTTTATTGATGACATTCTTATCTACTCCCAAACAAAAGAAGAGCATGAAGAACATCTTCGTCTTGCACTAGAGAAGCTGCGAGAACATCAGTTGTATGCCAAGTTTAGCAAATGTGAATTTTGGTTGTCTGAAGTGAAGTTCCTTGGTCACGTCATCTCAGCCGGAGGAGTTGCCGTTGATCCTAGTAATGTGGAATCCGTAACCAACTGGAAACAACCGAAGACAGTTTCAGAGATTCGCAGTTTCCTGGGTCTTGCAGGTTATTACCGGAGGTTCATAGAGAATTTCTCCAAGATTGCTAAGCCCATGACACGACTGCTTCAAAAGGATGTAAAGTACAAGTGGTTAGAAGAATGTGAGCAGAGTTTTCAAGAGTTGAAGAATCGCTTAACATCAGCTCCTATTTTGATTTTACCTAATCCAAAGAAGGGTTTCCAAGTGTATTGCGATGCATCTAAGCTTGGCTTAGGTTGTGTTCTGATGCAAGATGGGAAGGTGGTTGCCTATGCATCTCGTCAGTTACGTCCGCATGAGAAGAACTACCCTACTCATGATCTTGAGTTAGCTGCAGTGGTTCATGCGTTGAAAATTTGGCGTCATTATCTTTTCGGTACTCGTACAGAGGTGTACACCGATCACAAGAGCTTAAAGTATATCTTTACTCAGCCAGATCTGAACATGAGACAACGGAGATGGTTGGAATTAATTAAGGATTATGATATGGGAATTCATTATCACCCGGGAAAGGCTAATGTTGTAGCAGATGCTATTAGCAGGAAAGGCTATTGCAATGCTACGGAAGGACGACAGTTGCCATTGGAGTTATGCAAGGATTTTGAAAGATTAAATTTGGGAATTGTTAATAGAGGTTTTGTTGCAGCCTTAGAAGCAAAGCCCACGCTGATCGATCAGGTTAGAGAAGCCCAAATTAATGACCCCGATATTCAAGAAATTAAGAAGAATATGAGAAGAGGAAAAGCTATCGGTTTCTTGGAAGATGAGCAAGGAACTGTATGGTTGGGCGAAAGAATCTGCGTCCCAGACAACAGAGATTTAAAAGATGCAATCCTGAAGGAAGCTCATGATACTTTATACTCCATTCACCCTGGTAGTACCAAGATGTACCAGGATCTCAAGGAAAGATTTTGGTGGGCAAGTATGAAGCGTGAAATCGTAGAATACGTAGCAGTATGTGATGTTTGTCAGCGAGTCAAAGCAGAACATCAGAAGCCCGCAGGTTTGCTGCAGCCTTTGAAGATTCCTGAATGGAAGTGGGAGGAAATCGGTATGGATTTCATCACTGGACTACCCAGAACATCATCAGGCCACGACTCTATTTGGGTGATAGTCGACAGACTTACCAAAGTGGCTCATTTCATTCCAGTAAAGACAACATATTCCGGAAGTCGGTTGGCGGAATTGTATATGGCAAGGATTGTGTGTTTGCATGGCGTCCCTAAGAAAATAGTGTCTGATCGGGGAAGTCAGTTCACTTCAAAATTTTGGAAGAAACTTCAAGAAGAGATGGGTTCTAAGTTGAACTTTAGTACTGCTTATCATCCTCAGACAGACGGACAAACCGAAAGGGTAAATCAGATTTTGGAGGACATGTTGAGAGCTTGTGCTTTAGACTTCGGTGGAAGTTGGGATAAGAATTTACCTTATGCGGAATTCTCGTACAACAACAGTTATCAAGCTAGTCTTCAGATGGCTCCTTACGAAGCGCTGTATGGTCGGAAGTGCCGCACTCCGCTTTTGTGGGAGCAAACGGGAGAACGTCAGGTTTTTGGGACTGATATCCTGAGGGAAGCAGAAGAAAAGGTGAAAATCATTCAAGAAAGATCGCGTGTGGCCCAGGCTCGTCATAAGAGTTATGCCGACAATCGCCGCAGAGATTTGAGTTTTGAAGAAAGTGATTATGTGTACCTTCGTGTCACGCCTCTTCGAGGAGTTCATCACTTCCACACTAAAGGAAAATTGGCACCGCGTTTCGTGGGACCTTACAAGATTGTCAGTAGAAGAGGGGAGGTCGCTTATCAGTTGGAGTTACCTCAATCTTTAACAGGAGTCCATAATGTGTTCCATGTGTCGCAATTGAAAAAGTGTTTAAGGGTACCTACCGAAGAAGCTAATCTTGAACAGATAGAAGTCCAAGAGGATCTGACCTATATTGAGAAACCAATCCGTATCTTGGAAACGGATGAGAGAAGAACCAGGAATCGAGTTATCCGTTTTTGTAAAGTTCAATGGAGTAATCACTCGGAAGAAGAATCAACTTGGGAACGAGAAGATGAATTGAAGTCAGCTCATCCGCATCTGTTCGCCAGTTCTTCCGAATCTCGAGGACGAGATTCTGTTTAAGGGGGGTAGGTTTGTCACACCCTAAAAATCCTAAATATATAAATTGTTGTTTAATTGGAATTATTAGAAATGATTTTAAAAGCCTAGAAGAGAAGATCTAATTTTAAATAATAAATTCCAATATAAAATGAGGCTAGATAAAATTTCATTAAATACTTTGCTTAATTCTATAATTCCTAGATTTTTCGAGGATTTATTTGAGCAAAGGAAGTATTTTTAATAAATGGAATTGCATTTCATGAATAATTTAAATTGGAAAAAGTTTTAAAAAGTCTCTTTTGGCTTTGGGCCGAAAGTCGGCCCAAAACCTTCTCTCTCTCTGGCCCAAGCCGGTCCAGTCCGCAGCCGAGCCGCCGCTCGCGCGCGCTCCCGCTCGCTGACAGGTGGGGCCCACCTGTCAGGTCTTCGTCTTCCTCGCGCCGCCGCCGCCCGAAACCCTAGCGCCGCGCCGCCGCCGTCTCCTTCCAAATCCGGCCGATCCTTTCCATTTCCGATGAAATCGATAGAGGGGAAATGATCTTCTCGATCTCCTCTATCTTTTCTCTTTTGGAATCATCGGCTAGAATCGTTTGGAAATTCGTGGATTCGAGGTCGAATCGGATCAGTCTCTCTCCTCCGAACCCTAGACTTTCCTTCTCGTCGCCGGCCGCCGAGGGCCTTCGCCGCCGTGTCCTTGCCCCTATAAAAGGATCCCCGGTGTCTCCGCTACCCGTCGCCACCCTCGCCTTCGCCTCTCGTCGCCGGTAGAGCCCTAGCACCGTGTGGCTTAGCGCCGCCATCGCCGCCGTCGCTCCAGCCGTGCGCCGCCGTCGCTCCGGTCGTCGCCGTCGCTCGGGAAGGCCGCCGTCGTGGTCGTCGTCGCGTCGCCGTCCTCGTCCGCCCCTCCGCCGTCGCTGTCGACCGCCGGAACTCCATCGCTGTCGTCAAGCCGAAGGTTGCCGCCGCTTCTTCCTCGTCGCTGTCGCCGTCCGTTTTTCTTCCGCCGCTTCTTTGGTCACCGGTGAGTTCGCCGTGCCGTCCGCTACCCGTAGGTGCTCTCCGTTCGCGCCGCCGCGCCGTCGTTCGCCGGCGAGCTCGCGCGGTTCGGTCGCCGCCGGTGGTGACGTCATCGCCGACGTCATCGATGCCGTCCGCCGTGGTCCGGCCGTGGACCGGTCGATCTCGGCCGTTCGTTTTGGATGGATCGATCTCGGCCGTCCGTTCTCGTGAACCGCCGCCGTGCACCCGGTCCACCGCAAACCCTAGCCGCTGACGCAATAAATCCTCTTTTCCTTTTCAAAAATAATTCATTATTGCGTCATAATTCAATTAAAATCCATATAAGTGTTTTAATCCGATTTAATCTTTAAAAATTCATAACTAATTCATGTTAGCTCGGATTTAGTTGGTTCAAGTTTCTAAATTTTTCTAAAATTGAGATCTACATGTTAAAAATATCCACATGTACTGTTCATACTTGTTTATGTGCTGTTTGGGTGATTTTGCTCTTTTCTCTTAGATTCCGACGTTTCCGGAGAGTCCGTTTTCGCAGGAGAAGAATTTGAAGAGTTCCAAGGCCAGCAAGGCAAGTCACACAGATCCCAAACAACCCTTTGAGCATGTTGATCCCGTTTAAAGCTATTGTTTCTATTCAACTATTGCATTTATTTTCGAATGTCATTGGGTGGAATTAGCCTATTGTTGGTTATAGCCCTTTTGTTCTTGATTACTTTATTCCTTGATACCTTGGGTTATTATAAATTGACTAGTTGAGCTTTATATATTGGTTCAGCTAGATATTACATGTGATTGCTTAGCCATGCTTAGAAACTTTAGCACACTATTGGGATAACTTATGACTCACTATTATTTAATGATGGCTTAATGATAACTCATGATGGTTAATCATGATGGGTTAATTAATTAATTTGCCAACTAAAACCTGATAATGTTGGGTTGTGAGCACATGGTTTTGATGGTCGTGCTCATGACAATTAAGGACCGGTTCACGAGTTTCGGTTGTGAAACATTAACCGTGCCAGCCACAAGCCAGCGTGGGCAACGGCTTTACCTTTTGTATAGCATGGTTCATTGCGGGGCACCAGACTGAGAAGTGGCGGAGATAAGCCCACGGGGGTCGCTGGGGAGTCCATGCCTTGTTTATAAGGGGGTGATTATGATCCAGGAACGGTGCGCTGTGGTGGATTGTGTTGTGCGAGGGGTACTGTCACAGCTCCTTTCTGAGGTACCGTGGTGGTATCAAGGCGCATGGTGACATGTCGTGGGGCTGTGTCTTGTGGGTACAGTGGTACACCTTTGGCCAGAGTAAAACTATTCGAATAGCCGTGCCCGCGGTTATGGGCGGGTCGAACAATGTCTTTCGTGATTAGTCTCACACCTCTCATCATAATGAAAGATACTATGACTGGTAATAATTTGATTAGCTCCTGGTTTAGAATGGTATATTCCTGGTTTGGAGATAGAACTGTGCAGCTGGGTTTGGTTGTTCAGAATGGTTGGGCCTGTGCAACAGGGTATGTTGTATAGCGTTGGATTAATAATGTTTAATTATTACTTAACTATTTTATTAAATTCTGAAATGTCTATTAAATGCTGTTTATGCAAATGAAACCCTACTATGCCATCCTTTTGTTATCCTGTGCACTTGCATAATTGCTGCGTGGCTTGCTGAGTATGTCATATACTCACCTTGCAATCATTCATCAGAGGAGGAGTTCTACAGTGATGCTGATGGTGTGGAGGATTAGGTGTAGCCCTGGTCAAGCTGCCTGTGGAGTGGAGTCGTCTGCGCCGTTTATCTTTTTTTCCGCTGCTTAGATCTTTATTGATTCAGAGGAACTATCTACCTCTGTAATGACATTTTATTCGCTTATTAATTAGAGTAATAATTGTACTCTATTATCAATTTGTTATTGTGTGCCTCGGCTGATTCCTGGACGAGGGTTCACACACATGTAAGCGTTTGGAATTTTGGATAGAAATTCCGGGCGTGACAGTCCACATTATTAATTTGGTATCTCTAAACCATGATCCATGAGACATGATTATCAATTAATACATGTGTGGATCATATAAACATATTTGTTCCACATATGATATTTGATCAGGGATCCTTTAGAAATAGTAACAAACAACATAAAGAGTCTCATGAAAGAATCACATATTAGTTAACCAATAAGGAGTTATCTATTTTAAGGAACAATGTCGGATAAATATGTAAACATAGTATATGATACAATCATCTCTATGATTGCCTTTAGGGCATATCACTAACACTGCCATCTTCTTGAAACAATGGCTCCTGACAGGATTTTCAGTTCAATCCAAAAAAAAATTGAGGCTGAGGATTTGATGAAAAAAAATAAGCATACATGAATTCAGTTATACATAAAACTTCTTGTTTGAAAAAATGCACATGTAGTTTCTCGAGAACCCTAAATTTTCTCATATTTTTTTCATACTACTTACCATTACTACTAGCTATTTCTTCATTCCATATTGATTATTGTATAAGTTTTTTTCTACCAAGACCAAATAAGAATTGACTATCATGTATTTTAATTAATGTAAGTATGTAGTGAGGAAGAATCAAGAAAAATACATACTTTGACTCTCCATATGCATAAGAAACGATCGAGTGCTTTAGTTCTCCTAAAAACCTACATGAATGCATAAACACAATAATGCTGCATATCAAATAAGGTACAAGGGTCTATATGGTGATCAATTTAAACATTATGACTTTTGATTATATAATGATCGATCAATATGAAATGGAGGAAGTACTTAGAACAGTTTTAATAACAGCGCCGACTGATGGCTCCAAAAACATACCAACCTGACATACAACAATATGCTACTAGCTTTATTTTTTAATCGTGCTATTCTCTTGTTCCAACGCTGCATGTTGCTCTCCTATTTTTCTACTAGCTGTTGTGAGGGGTGGAGTTACAGGCAATCATCGGGGTGATGTTTTTTGCCGATGTCTAGTACCCCTCTTATTTGCTATGACCCCAGTGAAGAGTTAAACTAGACCCTGGTGACATCATTGATTGTTCCATCAAAGCTCAACTGCTACTATAGGAATGATACTAGCAAGCAGCAAATAGAAAATGAACTAGCACTTATGATTATACGATGGTCCAATATACATATATGATTTGATATTTGGGCCCATAAATAAGGCCAGAAGCCACTACTCCATAAATTCCCTGGTTGCATCATCATATTCCTAGTTGTCTTGCATCGGCATCGCACGTCCTGACATCATATTTCATTTTATTTCCAGCATAATGGAAGGCAAAGAATTAGTGTTTTTGATAATTTTTGATGCATTTGGTGTATTTTACATATTAATAATATATATGTTTTAATAATTTTATCGACATAAACTGTAATAGGCAAGATGTAACACTACTACAATAGGAGTTGGTTTTATTTTGATAATTTTGTCTCGTATTTTGTAGTCTCTTATCGTTAATTACAAGTTGTAATAATTATGTAGTTTTATTTCCAATTTACTGTTGGATTCCAACCAGCCATATGACATTTTTCACAAAATTTTGATAAATTTCGATCAAATCTTGGTCTAATTTTACTGTTTTAAAAAATAATTCTCGAAAATCATTCAAAATTTTACTCGGAATCTACTTTTTCCCCGCCTGGAAATATCAAACTTGCGTAGTTTCGATTGGTTTTGGTGAAAACATGAATCCTGATTAGTACGAATACTGACCCCGGTAACTATTTATCCTGGCTTCACCCCTGGTTGTGACAGTCCGATGACATGCAGATTTACATACCACACATGGTCAGCTGGCGACTAATTAGTCGCTGGCTTTTCTCTCTGCAGTTTAGCTCGCTGCCACATGTGCTAAAATCCTACGTAAACGGCTATCAGCTCACTATTGTACATGCCCTTAGCTAAAATTAGTTGTACTCGCTCCATTCCATTACACAGTGTATCCATGAAAATCAAAAAAATATGTTCACAAAGATTTCGATAGTCCCTCGTATTAAAATATAAGATGCCCTTTTTTCTGGAGAATCATATCATTTGAGAACTTAATGAAGGGTTTGTTGTCATGCATATAGTGTTACTATATCGATCGTATTCCAAAACGGTTTCATGTGATGTTTATATTTTAGTGCAGTATCAAAGAAATCAATGGTCAAAGCATAAATGTTGTTGACCGTGGCCAAATATAAGCCAAAACCTGTTTGCTATGCATTGTTATTTTGGTATTAGTGGGGGCCTAAATAGCTAAATCTTGTGATCACTAATCATAGTAATTTTTGTTGGTCGAGGCCAGGCCTCACCCTGTCCTCTCTTAATTAGCTCCGTCACTTATTCCATATATAACTGATAATTCCACTTAGATTGTGACATATTAATGTCGACATGTACAAATCTAGGAAAAGTGAAATTTTACAAAGGTTTTCTTTCCAGACAGAAACATTAACATTTGGAGTATATCATAAGATTTTGTCAATTTTCAAAACTGAACTTTGAGTAACTTTTCAGATGCTTATCTAAATAAAACAAAAAAAAAAGGTATGCACATGTTTGTCTTACATTGGTTCAATATTGTTGACGTTTTGAACGAAGTTAAACAATTGTAGCTTTGACTATTACTAGCTTATAACTTTTAGAACATTAAATTTCAAGACACATGTGTAGATTAGTCCAAAACATTCTTTAATAAAACTAAAATATTTAAAAGCTTTTATATATATTATAATAGACAATAATATATAATTGAAGATGTCGTTACTAGAAAAATTATTTCCCCAGGTGGCCAAAAATCATTTTCTAGGCGGGGGAGGCCCGTTTGTATGCATAAGTCTGTGAAAATAGATGATTTTTACAGGCAGGTCATTGCTGGCATCTCCATATTTGCAGGCACCGTAGCCTCCCGCCTACGAATATATTTTGGCCGAAAAAAAAACTCACCACCACCCCCACCCCCCACCCTACCCATCTCCGTCCGCGCAGCCGCCGCAGCCATCCCACCTCTTGCCGTTGCAGGGGCGCGGGCGCCGCCATGGGCCACCACCACTGCCCTTCCCCCTCCCCCTCCGGCCAGATCTGGGAGGGAGGGAGGGAGGGAGGGGAACCGCCTCTACCACCGCTTGGAGCTGTGCCACCACCGTCGTGTGGGAGGGAGGGGAGAGAATTTAGCCGCGCTGGGGTGGGGTATGCTACCGCCCTCCCCCTCGCTCCGGCCGGATTCGGGAGGAGGGAGGGGAGTCGCTGCCGCTATCGCCCTCCCCCCTACCCCCTTCAGTCAGATCTAGGAGGGAGGGGACGGGAGGGAAGCCACGCCGGTGGTGGGGTGACGCCGCCGCAATCGCCGCCCTCCCCCACCCTCCGGTCGGATCTAGGAGGAGGGCAAGGGAGCTGCCACCGCCACCACCCTCCCCCCCCCTTCGGCCGGATCTGGGAGGAAGGGGAGGGAAGCCGCACCGGGATGGAGCCGCTGCCACCACCGTGGTATCTGCCATTGCTACCGCCGGCAGGGACAGAGGGAAGGAGAGGTGGGAGGGGAGGGGACCGTCGGGAAGAGAGGGAAGGAGAGGACGCAGGGAGGAATTGAAGGAGAGGGACTTAGGCAATTTTGACTAGGTAGGTGGTCATTTTTATGATGCTTAATCTTTTTGCTGGCGGAACTCTTAAGGTACCACCTGCGAAAATAGATTTTCGTAGGTTGATTGTTTAAGAGGTCCGCTTGCAAAAATAAAGATATGACCACCTAAAGATATTTTTGCAGGCGGACCTCTTAAGAGATCCGTCTGCGAAAATCTATTTTCGTAGATGGACGACGATCTTGCCCACGGTTGTCATTTTTATTTAGCTCTGAGAGGCCTACCCACCTGGATAAAAATGCTATCATTTGGAAAAATGGTTAATTTAGTAGTGTGTATTTTGGAGACCGCACCGTTTTCCAAACGTAAGAAATAATGTACTGGAGGAGGGTATAGATTTAATTATGTCTTATATAAGCTTGGATTATTTGTACCGAAGAGAGTATTTTTGTAGTGATTTCTCTATAAATTTGTCAAATATAAATACAGTATAATTATAGTGTAATTACATTATAACTTGTATGTAAATACAACATAACATATATATATGCAACTTTCGTATAATTATAAACCATTAGATATTCTTTCACGATTCGTGCAAGCAAGGAAGGAAACAATCACAACACACGCATAGGAGAGGGGATTTGGGCATGTGACCACCGCTTCATGGAAATAGTATGTTATCATGTGAGTTTCTAAACTTACATATGAAAATTATATGATAGTTACATGCAAACAGCTATACAATTGCAAGGCGATTGTATAATTTTAAATCGACAAACGTATAGGTAGTCCCATTTATAAACATGAAGATCTAGGATCTAAGATGGTACTTACACGGGGATGGATTCAGCATGGGTGCACGTACCATATTAAGAGAAGGGGAGAGGGAAGGGGGAAAGAAAATGAAGAGAAGGAAGAGTAGGGAGGCTGGACCGCTGGAGGAATAAAAAAGAAGATAAGCCCCCTCCATTCTATTTCTAGCCTGTACGTACATATTTTCTCTCTTAAAAAATAGCTTTAACTTTAAGTTTGGACCACCATATCTTCCGCTGTGCGGCATCTCGTGAATGACAAACCTATATAAATACTCCCTCTCCGTTTCAGGTTATAAAATGTTTTGACTTTGTCAAAATAAAACTACTCTAAGTTTGATTAAATTTGTAGAAAAAAAGTTGTAATATTTTTAATCCAAAACTAATATATTATAAGAATTTATTCAACTAGGAAGGTAACCCGCGCATTCGCGCGGGTATGCGTCGTATGCTAAGTTTAATATACTTATATGAGTGAAATATTAAACGGAAAACATCTGCCACTATTTCTCCATAAATTATTTTCATCAACATTAATTGTTTTATAATTTCTAACCTATTAGTTTATATTATATTATATTTAAGTAATATCTACAAGCAATTATTTATGATCTTATTTATCATTTGAAAATAAGGTAGACTTATTGTTTTAAAATGAAAATCGAGGGCTAGTTTTTTTCTCGGAATTTCTAAGATTTTTTCTATTTTTTTAGAGCGTCATGTGGCAGCTTGAGAGTGTTTTTAGAGTGCCGCAAGTTATTTAAAATATTATCATAACATTAATTATTATATGTCGGCCTTATGTGTTGTGATGTATTTATAAACATAGGCACCAATAGTTTAATTCATTTAATTAAAGGAATCTGACTGGATAACAAATTAAAAAACATTGATCGGATAATTTATATTTATATATCATAGAAGATCTAGTTTAATTGTGCATATTTACGTAGATTTATAGTAATATATTTTATTTTATTTTTAAATAGTGCCATAAGTTTTTTTTCAATGGTAGTATATATTACTTGTAAATAAAAATTTATATTTTATAGAACATCGATTTTTTTCTTCAATGGCATGTTACTTATGTTTATTTTTCTTTATGTTACGTATGTTTTTTTTATTGCTCTTATCGTAATTACGTACATGATGTTATTTTCTTCTTGTGAGAGCAGTAGGTAAGCTTATACGTTTTTTTTTCAGTTGTACGTACTATTTATGTTTCTCTAATCAATTTTATAATCATACTTATGTTTCGTATGTATGGAGTCCTTTCGTACATATGGATTTCTTTTTCCGACCCACATGAAGGTATTAATTTTTTAAATAGTATATCTAATCTAATGATGTAAAATATAGGGTCCACCAATTTAAATGAAAATCGACGGTGAGATTGAACGTGCCATGTGGCGGCTTATGAGCGTTTGTAGGATACCACATGGTGGTTTAGGAGCGTTTGTAGGAAGTTTAATAGACTTTTAGTTTATAATAATAGATAGATAGAAGATTATGGATTTAATGATACTATGTTGGTGTTGTAAATATTACTATTTTTTTCAATAGAGTTAGTCAGACTTAGAGTAGTTTAACTTTATCCAAAGTTAAAACGTCTTGTAATCTGAAAGAGAGGGAGTAGCTAATTACGATAGTCAGCATGCATCACGTGCGTTTGCATCACAGTACGTCACTACTAGAAAAAGCATTTTTCTTAACGTGAGGACCTTATTTTCACAGGCGGACGTGACCCTTAGAGCCAAATGACAGCCTACAAAAATATAAATCGGGGTGAAATTTGATGCCCGCTTGCGGAAGGCACCTGTGAAAATCAGTTTCGCAGGCGCCGCTTAAGTGGTTCGCCTGCGAAAATAGACTTGAATATAAATAGATTTGCGGGCCCTAATTTCTTTCTAAGTCCTCACACCTCTCAGTCGCTCCACACCTCTCCTCCCTTCCTCACCGGCCTCTCCCCTCCCCTCTCCTCTCCTCCTCTCCCCTCCCTTCACTTCTACTCTCCCCAGCGGCGATCGCGGGCGGTGACGGCGGAGGGCGGCAACGGCGAGGAGGCGCGACCGAAGTCCGGGCGGCGGCGACGCGGGCTGGGCGGCTGTAGCGGTTCCCCTCCCCCCTCCCTCCTAGATCTGGCCGGAGGAGGGAGGGGGAGGCCGGCGGCAACGGCGTGGAGCGGCAGCGGAGTGGGCTGGGCGGTGGCGGTGGCTCCCCTCCCCCTTCCCTCTCAGATCTGACCGGAGGAGGGAGGGGGAGGCCGGCGGGGTTGACGGCGGCGGCTCTCCTCCCACCTCCCTCCCAGATCTGGCTGGAGGAGGGAGGGGGAGGCCGGCTGGGGCGACGGCGGCGACGACGGCGCGGGGCATCCTCGTCGTCCTCGCCATCCTCGTCGGCATCATCGCGCTCATCGTGTACCTCGTCCTCCGCCCCACCCACCCTCGCTTCTACCTCCAAGACGCCACCCTTCGCCAGCTCGACCTTTCCAACTCCTCCTCCACCGCCGGCGCGGGGCGGCGCGCGGCGGCCGGCGGCATCTCCCCTCCCTCCCTCCCTCGCAGATCTGGCTGGAGGAGGGAGGGGGGAGGTCGGCGGGGGCTGGCGGCGGCGACGAAGGCGCGGGACGGTGGTGAAGACGACGCGCGGGGCGACGATGGCATGGAGCGCGGCGGCGGCGACGATGACGACGGCGGCGGCTCCCCTCCCCTCTCAGATCCGGCCGGGAGGGCGGCGGCGGCGAGCCGCGTGCGGCGATTTTTGTTTGTTCGTTTTTTTGCATTTTCTCAGGCGGGCCGTTGCGCCGACTGCGAAAATCGATGATTTTCGCAGTCGTTGTGATGCAGCCGGACCTCCCTCCTGCCTGCGAAGATTAGTTTTCTAGTAGTGCGTACACCGTAATCGCCCACGTATATCACGTAGCAAACTTCGTCAAAAGTGCAGAGTGTATGACAATAATAATGTTGTACACGTACGACATGGCCGGCGGCTCACCTTTCCGGATCCGAGGGATCATCGTCGGAGCCGAAGCCGCGGGTGGTGCCGAACGACACGACATGGGTCCAGACGCGGGCGATGTTGCGGTAGTCGGTGACGGCGCGGTCGTACACCACCCGCAGCTGGTCCGCATAGCAAAGCGCCACCGCGGGGTCGCCCAGTGCGGTGCTGTTCTTCCACAGCCGGAACCACCGTCGTCGTCCCTTCCCCTTCCCCGCGGCCGCAGCGCCGCCGCAGCTCGCCGGCGCCCATGGCGATGGCTCGTAGTGCTCGGTGAGCTCCGCGTCGAGCTGGCTACAGCCATTCCCTGGCAGCAGCATGATGGGGTGGAGATCGACGGCGGCATCATGGAGCGGCAGGAGGGCGCTGCCGTTGACTACGGGGCACATGAGAGCTAGAAGGACGGGGCACATGAGAGCTGGAGGAGCAGGAGGAGGAATGGCAGTGCGTCCATTGTGGCGGGCAGATAGCTGGCTAGCTTGGTTGGTTTGTTTGGGGCGAGATGAGACGATATGTATAAGCAAGTGGCACTCTAGGTATTGCAAGCAGGAGCCTAGCAAACTTGCGTGTTATTGTGGGCTCGTACAGAGAAGGTGCGTTGATTCACTGGTGGAGAAACCATCTTTGGTCGGTCGGCCGAAATCCACAATGGTCCCGGATTCATTTAAAACCGGGACTAAAGATGATCTGTAGTCCCGGTTGGTGGCTACAACGGGCATATGTGATCGCCAACGGTTGTAAAGATGTCAGACGTTGTCAGGGCCCCCGGGATCACCAACCGGGACTAAAGATCACGGCGATCTTTAGCCCTGGTTGGTAACACCAACCGGGACAAAAGATCCCCCCTTATATATGCCTTCTTCCTCCTCCAGCCCGAGAGCGAGCTTCAAAATTTCTCAAAGAAAGAGGGGAGGTCATGCCAAAATTTCTTGTGAAATTTTTTTAGTGATTATATACAAATCGGAGGTGTCTAAAAGGTTAGTCACTTCATCCTCACACATTTTTTTTGTCTCCAAAACTTTGTTGTAAGATGAAGAGAGAAAATTTGTGTGGAGAAGAAGAATATATAGATATTTTATTCTCATAGTTTAAAATATGATAAAAATTCATCTTAAAAAATAGAAAACAAACTAAATTTAAAATTAAGAGAAGTATAACACTAATATTAGTTTAGAACTTCAAAAATTGTTAATAAGAATTGCTTGTCGAAAGAGTTTTTAATTATTTTATCATTACTGTTTGACTGTCATTATTGTACCAAAATTTATTTATATACGATTTTTTTTCATTTCATGTAGATGAATCGGCAATGGATGTACGCTGACCGGCGGTCCAAAGAGTTTATCGATGGCGTGCATTATTTTTTGAGAGTGGCCGAAGCTGACAAGCGTAACTGTTTTATTTGTTGTCCATGCAATAAGTGTAAGAACCAGAAGGAGTATTCTGCATCCAAGACTATTCATTTGTACTTGTTTGAGTCGGGGTTCATGCCAAGCTATAATTATTGGACATCCCATGGTGAGCAAGGGGTTGAAAAGGAAGAAGATGAAGTGGAGGACGAGAACATTCCCGACTGGGCTCAGTACGCTGGATTTTAAGGAAATCAAACGGGCGAGGTGGACAGGGTTGCTGGCGATAACAACACTGCGGATGATCTTGGTCAGATGTTGCAGGATGCAAATGAGGATTGTGAAAGTGAAAAGGAGGCCCATAAATTGGAGCGGATGTTAGAGGACCACAGAACGTCGTTGTACCCAAGTTATGAGCAGGGGCACAAAAAGTTGGATACCACTCTGGAGTTCTTACAATGGAAGGCAAAAAATGGTGTTAGTGACAAGGCATTTGGCGATTTATTGAAACTTGTCAAGAACATGCTTCCGGAGGAAAACAAATTGCCCGAGACAACGTACGAGGCTAAGAAGATAGTCTGCCCTCTAGGACTGGAAGTTCAGAAGATTCACGCATGTTCGAATGATTGTATGCAATGTTTGTAAAGCACTACGATACAAGATTAGACGAGAGGAGCTAGGTGAAGTTGACGGGCAGCCAACAAAGAAGAGAATTCCTGCTAAGGTGATATGGTATTTCCCTATAATACCACGGCTAAGGCGTTTGTTCAGGAACAAGAGGAATGCTAGAATGATGCGTCGGCACGCTGAAGAACGTCAACAGGACAGGATGCTGAGACATCCCGCCGATGGTTTGCAGTGGCGAAACATCGACAGAAAATTTAAAGACTTTGGAAAGGACGCACGAAACATAAGGTTTAGTTTAAGTACGGATAGCATGAATCCTTTTGGAGAGATGAGCAGCGGCCATAGCACTTGGCCCGTTACGATGTGTATCTACAACCTCCCCCCTTGGCTATGCATGAAGAGGAAGTACATAATGATGCCGATTATTATTCAAGGCCCCAAGCAACCTGGTAACGACATCGATGTGTACCTAAGACCACTGGTCGAAGATCTAAAACTGTTGTGAAAAAAGGAAGGTGTCCCCGTGTGGGACGAGGACAAACAGGAGGAGTTGGAGTTTAACCTACAAGCGCTGCTGTTCGTAACCATCAACTATTGGCCTGCACTTAGCAACCTTTTCGGGCAGTCCAACAAGGGGTACAAGGCTTGCACTCACTGTATGGATGAAGCAGAAAGTACGTATCTTAAGCACTGCAGGTAGGTTGTGTACACTGGTTATCGTCGATTCCTTGCTGCAAACCACCCGGTACGGAAGAAAGGCAAGCACTTGGAACATAAGGCGGACCAATGTACGAAGCCTAAATATCGAAGCGGGAAAACAGTGTTTGCTATGGTTAAAGATCTTAAAGTAGTGTTTGGAAAGAGGCCTGGAAGCCACCCTATAGAGAGCGAAGATGGTCACGCGTTGATGTGGAAAAAAAACTCTATATTTTGGGAGTTATCCTATTGGGAATTCTTGGACGTCCGCCACGCAATCGACGTGATGCACCTCACTAAGAACCTTTGCGTAAACCTTCTTTGCTTCCTAGGTGTATATGGAAAGTCGAAAGATACACTGGAAGCATGTAATGATCTGAAGCATATGGAACAACGCGACGACCTTCACCCGGAACCAAAGGAGAAAGGAAGCCATTACTTGAGTCCAGCCAGCTACACTCTTAGCAAGGCAGAGAAGAAAGTATGTTTGAATACTTGGAGAGCATAAAGGTACCGTCTGGATACTCCACGAATATAAAGTGAATAATAAGCACGAAGGAGAAGAAGTTCACAAACCTAAAGTCTCATGACTGTCACGTGTTGATGACACAACTTCTACTAGTTGTAACAAGGGGTATCCTTCCAGACAATGTCCGGGCAACAATAACAAAGCTATGCGCTTTCATGAACGCTGTTGGCGGTATGGCATGAGGCCCTTCGACCAAACCTGCTGAAACCATGCGAGCAGTGAGGATTCAAGCCTGAGACGTTAAGGTTAGTCAGGGCGAAGCCCCCCCATGGCGATGACTATGGAACAAGGATGGCGGTGGCAGGGAATCGCGCGGGTACATCGCCAAGCCAGAGGCCTCTTGGGCGAAGGATGTAGGGCGAAGAGTATATGCCGAAGGGAGATGACTTCGCGGTAGCAAGTTCGGCCCCGCGAGGACCGAAGAAGCCATCCTGGCCCATCAAGCCTAGGGGCTATTGGGCCAACGATCGCCTGACAGCCCATTAGGAGCCCATGAACCTTAATTACACTGTATACCCATGTAAATGTCCCTTTCATAAGGGCAACCATGTAAATTCCCCTGGATAACCAAAGCCCTAGTAGTAAAAACCTGTAATGAGGCTATAAATAGTCTCATAGGGCCATGTAATACGGGGGGATCACAAGAAAAATTCTCAATTTAATACACTTTACTTCTTTTCCAACTACTGTTGAGTAACCACGTCTTTCGACGTATGCAGTTGTCGTCTCGACAATAGCTGGCGCCGAACGTTGGGACCTCCGAGCGAAACCACTAAGAGCGAATGCCACCGAAGAGGGTCGTGAAGGAGAAGGTTACAAGGCGAAAGGAAAGCGAAGCCGGGGGGGAGATGACCGCCGAAGAGGGAGCAGAGCCTTTGCCGCCCATCACCGAAGATGGAGGAGCGTCGTCTGCCTCCGCACCTGCGCCATCACTACCGCCTTCGGCTCCTACCGCCTCTAGGTAGGTGCCGAACACGGCTGACATGGCAAAGGCAGCCGCGGCGGCAAGGGCACTTCAGTCCAGGGCGGAGATCCTTTCAACAAGCCAACTGCTGGTGCCCCAAGCCGCCCCGTCGCAGCCGACAGCGGCCTCGACTGCGCTCGCCGCCGTACAAGTCAACCCTGACCTTGAAACACAGGCCGAACCCAACATGGTAGCCATGCGACAGAACATGACACGCCTCCAGGACATGCTTCGGCAGATGCAAGAACAGCAGCAAGCGTACGAGGCAGCGAGGCGGGCCAAGGCCGCTTCGACCCAATCCTCCAGTATTCGGTGCGTGTCACGACCGGAAATAGCCCAACGGGCGTTCCTTACGTGCGTGTATTATTCCTTGTCCCAGGAGGCAAGGTACACCAGAAGTTGATACAATTCAGAGTTTAATAAGCGGAAGCGTAAATAGTTAATTATTACATGGGCAGCGACGGCCCAGCACACTCAAAGACAACGAAAAACAGCGGAAGACTAAGGCGATGACCACAGGCGCTTGACGGCAGGCACGAGCTAGACACCAAAGCCTTCATCATCCAGGGGCTCCTCTTCTGGGTTTGGGAAAAATTGAGCAAGACTGAGTACAACCACCGTACTCAACAAGACACACCCACAAGTGCAGCATAAATGCAAAGGAGTACAATGGAGTTATAGTATAGGGGTTAGGTTTTGTAATAAACAGCATTTAAAAGACTCTTAGTTGCTCAAAGCTAAATTTAAAACACGATCCTAGAACTATTTAATATTATTAAACAAGGCCGTGAACCCACACGAACCTGCCTTAACCCAAGGCCTACGATGATTCAGACCGAACTGGCAACCCGACCCTGGGTCCCAGCTCGTCCCAAGCCAACCCAGGCCAACCATTCCACATTTTAGTTATTAAGCTGGTTTTAGGAATTAAAAACACTAACTTGGGTACATTGCTAGGCTTGCCCATAACCGAGGGCGCGGCTATTCGAATAGGTTTTACTCTGATCAGAGGTGTACATCTTTACCCACAAGACACGTCTTCCTCACGTGCAACCACGTGCCACATACCACCACGGCATATGGACGGAAGACATGACATAGTTTCTAACCCATCCTAGCCATAGACAAGAGTACCGACCCAACCCACCTACGGCCGGAACCCCCGGGACAGGTAGGCAGGACTGAGCCCCTAGCAGCAGCACACCGGCCCTGTGCCATGACATCTCAACTACCGGGCCGCAGCTCGTGTAGCCTTCATTTGCCCTAGAGATGTCCATCGACCCCCGACTTCGTCCATCTCCATCCGTGTACTTTTGTTTATAACCAGACTGAGCCACAAACTAAGCCTTACCCATTAGACATGTGGAAGTACAGTAGTGCTTTGCAACAGAGGCCCGAAGACCGGTCCTTATATGGCCGAGGTGCTACCATCAAAACCATGCACCCCGAGCCCAGCCTAAAACCATTTTGAGGGTTTTGAATAGAGGGAGAGGTGTGAATCCAATTCCACAATAATCCAACCATTCCATGGTGTCCAAGTGATATGAATATTCCCAAAGTCTAGAGTTATAAAACCACCCTATGTTGTCCTATTAAACAGCGAAGCATCTACCTAAATTCATACTAGTGGAACCATGAATAAAATGTCCACTAGTTGGGGTTTTGTTTATCCTAGGGTGAACAAGGTAATAATAACAATAACAATAATAAGTTCATAACAAAGGTAAATAGGCATGGCTAAATAAAACAGTGATAACGCGGGAATTTAAATAAAGCGGTAATGCAATAATTTAAATCAAAATAACTTTATAAACTGGGATTCAATATGTTCAAGGATGATGTGACTTGCCTTGCTCGCTTTCCCAAACGTCGGCTTCAACCTCCACGAAGAGCGGATCTTCCGAAGCTGCAGCGTCTACAAGACTAATGGAAAATAAAAGGGCTTTTACTCTAATAAACTCCATATAACAAGCAGGAACAAAGCACAAAAATGGGTTCTTGACTTCTTAAGGAAAAATTAGAGACTTGAACGGTCCAATTCCGAGTTCAAATGGCCAAGTTATGGCCATTTGAAGTTTATATGCTCTTTAAATGAATATTTACGAATTTCTTCATTTAAATTTTAATTTAAAAATATATTTATTACGTCAGCCGGGAGAGAGGGCGCGCGGACCGGGTCCACGGGAGTGGGACCCACGCGGCAGCCTCACGGTCCACGGTGAACCGGGTGCACCCGGCTCACACCGGCCGGCGCCGTGGGCCCCACGCGTCAGCCGCACCCGAGGGCGCGGGCGGCTGACGGCCGGGCCCCACGCGGCAGCCGCTAGGAGCGCCCGGAGGCGGCCACGTCGGCGCGGCCGGCGGGAGGCGGCGCGCCCGCGCCCCTATGGTCGCCGACGGCGGCCATAGGCATGGCGGAGCGGCGGCCGAGAGAGGGGAGGGAAAGGGGGAAACGAAGCGGCGGTCCATGGCTCACCGCGGGTCGACGGCGACGACGGAAACGGCAACCGGAGCGGAGGAAGGCGGCGGCGCGGCTCGGGTGGACGGGGTCGACGGTGCTCCGGCGGTCGGCGAGCGAAACGGAGGGGTGGACGAGGTCGGCGAGGACGCAGCGAAGCCGAAGGAGGCGGCGCCGAGGTGGGAGGTGGTCCGGGGCGACGACGGCGGCGGACCGGAGCTCGGCGGCGACGGCGGAGAGAGAGAGCGACAACGCGAGCTCGATTCCGGCGAGGAGAGAGGGCGGTGAGTGGCGGAAACGGTGGTGGGGAGCTCGGGGAGGGTTTATATAGGGTTGGGAGTGAGAGAGGGCGGCCGGAGGAGGGGGAAACGGGCGCGGGAGACCCGGCCGCCATTAATGGCACCGGCGAGGTTAGGGGAGAGGTTTCCAAACAAATCCGAGGGAGAGAGGGAGGGAAAAATGGGGGGAAAGGGGGAGGGGATCCCGGGGAATAATTCCCCCCACTTTATTGCGCGCGGGGACGGCGGGAGGCGGCGGGATTCGCGGCGGCGGTGGCGCTAGGCGCGGGCGAGGCGGCGGGGGCGGCGGGAGGAAGGGGATGACGGGTGGGCCCCACCCGTCAGCGAGGGTGGCGGGTGGGCCCGCCAGTCAGCGGCGCGCGCGCGGGGAGGGCCGAGTGGGCCGCGGGGGAGAGGAGAGAGGGGGAGGGAGATGGGCCGAATTCGGCCCATTAGAGGGGAGAGGGTGATTTTTAGGGTTTTCTTTTTATAAAACCTTTTTAACTTTGTTTATTTCTTAATAATTATTATTTGTGCTCTGAAAATTCCACTAAAATTTATTTACACATTTTAGGCTTTTAGGAAATATACAAAAATCCTCCAAGCCCTATTTGACTTTTAACTTTGCACATTTTAATTTTTGAAGGCTTTCACAAGCATTTTAATTATTCTAGGCATAATTTAGAGGATGTATTTTAGGGTCGATTTGGGACGCGACAATGCGTTACGTCCAACCCAAGTCTATCCACAAGCACCGATCCAGCCCCTTCCGCCACAAGCTATGCAAGTGCCAGTGTGCTTTTCCGGGCAACCTTTGATTGCGGTAGTATATCCGGCCCCTCATGCGCAGCTGCAAGCTCAGCCGGTCGCTGCCCAAGCACACTCTCAACCGCCTGGCCAAGTGTCACAAGTAATGGCAGAAGGGGCTTCGGCTCTGCAAGCGCAACTTCAAGCTCTCCTTCAACAACTTAGGCCCTGTTTCTTTCAGCTTGGGATTATTATAATCAGATTATTGGGAGTAAGCTAAAAGAAATAGACAACTTATTGAAGTAGCTTATTATAATCTGCAGCCCAGCTTATTGTAATCTGATAAGCTCATTTAGGTGAGATTTTTCCAGATTATTGGGTGAAAAATTACCCACCATGCTGTTGACAGAAAACACGAGGCCTGGGAGATTTGCTTAACTCCAGTGCAGGTCCAAAGCTCGCCTTCGAATGTATGAGCGTGCCAGTTGATTTGATCCTATAATCAACAAGAAATAGAAGCAAAGAAACCGCAGTTAAATCTATAAATGATAGCCGATCGGCTAAGTGCCGATGACATATCATTTATCTTTGAGCCGATGTCATCGGTGAATCGATCGGCGGTTGTAAATAGGCAATAAAGAGCTAAATCTATTCGATCGGCTGTAGATATTAACAATATATAGTTCCTATACCGATATATACTTAAATCAAGTGACAGGGATAGATCGGTCGCCATGCCGAGACAGTATGAATCACTTAGACCGAAATATATATTGATAACAACCTTATATATCTTAATAGCATAGCCAATCAGATAGATCTAGCGTGTACCGGCTAATACTCCGATACTACTCTATATCAGGATACTTAAACAAGTAAAATATATCAAACAAGAGCCTAATATACTTAAATGCAGTAAGATCTTGACATAAAGGGCAGATTTAATGTATCATTGAAGCATATAGAGCAAATATAATTAAATCAGGTAAGATCGGCTGAAACTCCGATACTATTCTAATCGGCAACCAGGAGGCAGGCTAGAGATTGATATTCTAAGCACGACTTAATAGATCAAACTCAACTGATGCAGCACTAAGTATGAAAAAAGAATAATATCTAGACAATCAAGCCGCTGGAAGTTTCATAGAATAGTAGATATCTTATATAATCTAGGTCAACGTCACTATTTAACCTAATCGGGTGTCTTCTGTTGACAGATGTTAGCCGATTGTAGGTTAGATGACGATATTGTCGAAGATTATGTAAGATATATGGTAACTTGACGAATTACATAAACAAGATTAGAGTATCATAAAGATGGAAGCACTAATCCCGAGAACATAATCCATCATAACAAGTTTTACCTCTTGTTGAAGATCGAAACCGATGCAGCTCAACCCGAAAGCAAGAACTCATCGAAATAAAACTAAAGCAAAAAGGTGGCGATGCGCCGAGATTGTATTGAACGTGTGTGTTCAAAGTTACAATGGGCTCAGGTCTATTTATACCCGAGAATTACAAGATATGTCCATAACAGACACGACTACTATCTCTAACAAACTCTAAGAGACCATAAGTCTTTGCGGCAGACTTTTGCCCAAGCGTATCTCTAAGGAAATTACATAAAACATCCTAATTAATAGATATAATTGCCTTCTCAGGACTCTATCCATGTGCGGCAATCACCTTGAAGCGCCTCAATTCAACCCGATATCATACATCAAGTTGCATTGTCGGAATCGGCTGCATCGGCTTACCTAGTCCGACCCAGACCCAGCCGATCCTAATCATAGCCAATCTGGACTCCAGCCGATTCCTGCTCTGTTTCCGAACTCGATCTCTGCCTTCGACTTCGCTTCGATCTAATCTTCTTTCCCGATGCCGATATTACCAATTTTGGTTGTTAACACATGCCCCCCAAGTCCGGAATATTTGGTAATGTTTCGGATTTCTGTAAATCGACTCCGAGCAAGTTTCGCACTTTGCCATTTTCCGACCGTTACTGCCGTGCTTTAAATACTAACCGTTACCCTCGAGAAGTCTCACACCGTCCTCCTCCGTTTTCACCGTTGAAACCAACTTTGTTCTCTCTCTCCGGCGATCTCCCCGATGCACAAGGCGATCCCCAGGCGATTTTGTTCCTGACCAGATCTCCGCCCATGGCGATGTCGTCTTCCACCAGCCCTTCTACTACGCCATCGGCCGAGTACACTGAGGTAAGTCCTCACTAGCTAGATCCCTTTTCCTCGCATGAAATCGATTTCTCCTTTTCTCATCATGTTTTCTGCTACCCGATTCCTTTGGATTTGCAGCACCTTTCCAACTTAGTCGCGATTCCCAGCCTTTCACACAAAAACCACTATTTTCTTGGCCCAATCGGCAATCTCGTCCCCACTGATTTCATCATCGGTGAAACCAACCAGATGCCCTTTAGACTAGCCAACACTAACCTGAGTCACTGGAAGAATACCTTCAAGTCTTGGCCATCTCTCGAAAAACCTACTACTGATAAGAGCTGAACCACCAGGTACCAACGCGTATCGGCTAGTAAGAAAGTTCACTGGGATGAGATTGGAATCGGCCAAGCGCTCGCTCTCACCATAGCCAATTCTGCTAAGGATGAACCTCTGATGGCTGTCGCCACCTACTTCTTGTCCAACACCATCAATGCTTTCTTATTCAACCAAGAGCCGATGACTCCAACTCTAATCGACATCACCATGATTACTGGATTAGATGTAACTTCATCGGCTAACCCTATGAGTATGAACACCAAGAATCAATTTGACTTCAAGACCAAAAGCATAGGTGGCTGGTCTGGCTATGTGGCGGCATATATGGGCCAAGGGTCTGTTACCCCTCGAGAGCATGTAGCTTTCTTGCTCATGTGGCTGGAAAAGTTCCTCTTCTGTGGATCCAGTAGTGGCCCTACAACCAACTGGCAATTTGTGGCCGAAGCCTTAGAATCAAAGAAAGAATTTCCTGTGGGCAAAATCCTTCTCGGCTATCTGTACCAAATGTTGAACAATGCATCGGCTAAAATAGCCATCGACTCAATAGTTGGAGCAGGTGGACCATGGTGCCTGCTACAAACTTGGTTAAACCTGATAGTCATGAAGGTTGTCAATCGGCCCTCTGTGACAGAAGCTGAATTCCCACTGCCAGAGCCGATTGCGGAAGACGACGGAGAAGAGCGCACCCATCGCAGATGCATGTCATATGGAGAATATGCATCCACACCAACCGATGCTGGAGCGAAGCTATCGGCTGAGCTACTCAAGGACTGATTCTGCAGCTTCTACGAAGGTTTTAAGAAAGATGCACGAATCTGGTTTCCTTATGAAGACTCAGCAGACCTTGAACTTCCATCAGACTTTAGATTTGGAGACATTAATCATGAAAAATTCCAAAAATCCAGAGAAGTTCTTATAGCTGCAATCAGCCCATGCATCCTCCCTGTCGGCATTCACCAAGGGAGAAACATCCAAGTCTCCTACGAGTTTTATCACCCAATGAGCTCGGCCAGACAACTTGGATTGGGCCAACTCCCAATCGGCTTATTCTTTGTCGACAAGATTCAGTGCCGAGGACAAATCACATCTACTCTAATGATGGATCGGCTACTTAACCTACCAGGACTCCCTCTGGGCAGCATTGATAATATTGAGTTGGCAGGATTTAGAAGCAAAAACTTTGAAAGATGGTGGGGTGAATGGAAGCTGCATCTATTTCATCAATCAGCTTCAATGTATATGACAGATCTATTCCCTGACGTCATACCCCAGGTAAACTTTATCATTACTAAATCGCATAATCAGTTAGCCGATTCATTACTTGACTAATCTCTTGATCCTGTGTTCCAGACAACAGAGTCCTCCCCTCCTCGCCAAAGTAACAGTGGCAAGAACATTGAATATGTTCCAGGTCTAATTCTGAATGGAGGTGGACTATCTCCCCCCGTTATCGGCTATCATGCCCCCAAGACTTCAACTCTCCTTCACGGCCTAACCAGGGAACCAGCCGATGCAGGCAAAAAAAAGGAAAACCAGATCATCGGCGTGAGTACCTTGGCCTTAGCTCCAAAGAAAAAGGCCAAATTCAAGAAAACTAAGCCGACTGATAAGCCGGCTGATGATCTGCACGCCTTGGATCCATCTATTGAACAAGCTTTAGATGAAGAGGAAATTGGTGAAGATGATGACCAGGCTGTAGCCGAAATGAGTGACACAGAAAGAACACCATCGGCTTCACCCAAGCAAACGCCTCCAACTCCTTCTGCCCCCGTTCATTTTACAAGAGTAAGTATCTCTCTTTGACTTCTTCTAAAATTACTTCCCTCTTCGGCTAATTACTCATAGACTTTGTGTTTGCAGAAGAAGAAAACTGCTGTGAAGAAAAAACCAGCAGCAACAATTGTTAAATCGGCTCCACCAGTAAGATGTCCTTAATTCTTTTACTTAATCAATCTCAATCGACTGTATATAACACTGGTCTATTTCACAGCCTCCTCTTCCTTCTCCTCCTGTACAGCAATCGTCAAGTGATCAGACACCATCGGCTGTGGGGAGTCATCACGTCGAGGAGGAAGAACAACCAGCTGCTCCTGCTATCCCAGTAAGTTTCCCTTTGTCTCAACAATTAGATTGGCTATAATTTATCTAGCTCTTAATCTTTCCGAAATTGTCTCTGCAGGTTCTAGCCGATCTCTTCTCTTTTGACATCAGAGATTACCTTGATGAGGCAGAAGAAGACACTTCAAGCAAAGCCCTAGCTCCCTATCTGATGATGTGAGAAAAACACTTGAAGACATCTCTCATCGGCTAGAAGCCTCTTCTTTAGACAGTTTGTTAGTTGACTGTGGGTCAATTAGGACACGGCTGCATGAAGTTCAAGCTCTGATTCCCAAAGATTTGGCCGATGTCCTAATTCCAGCTGCTTATCTTGAGCAACATCAGTTCAAGCTAGAAAAAGCCAAGCTAAGACTAGCCGAACGCCGTGAGTGCAAAGAGATTGAGGCCACAATCCAAGCTAATCGGCAGCTTGTGCATGAAGAAAAAACCAAACTTGATCAGCTATCTGAAGGTCCGATCAAATCCAATATTGATCGGCTCGAAGCTCGCAAGATTGAACTCTTGGCGCAACTTGAAGAATGCAATGCCGAGCTAGATATGGAACACAAGAAGCTAGCCGATTTCCCAAAATCAATTGAAGAACAAAAAGCAAGGCTCAAATCAGCTATCAAGAATGTTGCTGACCTAACCAAGTCCCTGAAAGTCATCTCTGGAACTGATGCTCAAGATGCCGAAGCTATTGAAGAAGTAGAACAAATTAGGCAAAGGGCTATTTTGGCTATCCAGCGATACTTGTCTCAATAACTTTTGTGTAATAGGACTTAGAAATTTTTGTAATCAGCTAAGATGCTCTAGTACTTTACTGTCTTGACAATCCTTTATGTCGATTAATATGACTTTGAAATTCGCTCAAAAATTTTGCCTCAAAAAAATTTGCATTGCATTTTGATATATATGTGCCCCCCTAATTTTACAATGTCAAAAGCATTGATAAAATTATAAAAACAACTAAGGGCGATATAACAATATCGGCCGTTGTACACCGGCAAACCACAACCGATTACACCATGAAAAACAACTAAGGGCGATATAACAATATCGGCCATCTCAACGCGATGTAAACACATCGGCTGTCATGCATCGGCAATACTAGCCGATCATGCGTTAACCCAAATACTTGGGTAATATTTCTTCAAATACTTGCCATTGAGCGCTCGCCCATAGACTTCACCATCAAACCCTTGCAACATATATGGTCCCTTAGACACAACCTTATAAATTTGGAACGGTCCTTCCCAATTCGGCGACCACTTGCCGAATTTACTATCACGAGTACCAAACGGCAAAATCAATTTCCATACAAGTTCTCCTTCCGAAAAATCTTTAGTTACCACTTTCTTATTATAATGCTGAGCAACACGTTCCTTATCCTTGGTAACCTTTGCAAGGGCTCGCAATTGTGACTGAACCAGATCCTCCCTCTCATCGGTCATAAGGTTGTAATACTCATCAGCTGTTAAATTGTTTTGTAATTCCGTTCTTCGAGAGCCGATTCTAACCTCCCACGGCAAAACAGCCTCATGCCCATAAACAAGTTTGTAAGGAGGGACTTGGATCGATCCATGACAAGCCATCCTATAAGACCACAACGCTTCGGCCAACCGAGTATGCCATTGCCGAGGATAATCAGAAATTTTCCACTTAATCAATTTGATCAATCTTTTATTAGACGCCTCGGCTTGCCCATTAGCTTGTGCATAATAAGGTGAAGAATTCAATAATTTGATACCCATGCTATCGGCAAACTGAACAAACTCGTCAGACACGAAGATTGACCCCTGATCAGTTGTAATAGTTTGAGGAATACCAAATCGGTAGATTATATATTCTTGAACGAATTGAGTCGCATCCCCAGAATCAACTTTCTTCAAAGCAATCGCCTCCACCCACTTGGTGAAATAATCAGTTGCCTCCAATATAAATTTATGTCCTTTACTCGATGGTGGGTTTATCATACCGATCATATCAATTCCCCAACCTCTGAATGGCCATGGCTTAAAAATAGGATTCATAGCCGACGCCGGCGCTCGCTGAATTGCCCCAAACTTCTGACAATCTTGACACCCCTTATAATATCTGAAACAATCCTCCAGCATTGTCGGCCAAAAATACCCTGCACATTGAAGTAACCACTTCATCTTATAAGCTGATTGATGAGTACCACAAATTCCTTCATGAACTTCGCCAATTGCAACTTTAGCCTAATCGGCACTCAAGCACTTAAGTAACACTTCATCAATCGTCCGATAATAAAGCTCATCATCCAACAGTGTATACTTTAATGCCTTATATCTCAATTTCCTAGAAGCCGATTGAGACGGATTATACAAATACTGATGCACATCATACCTCCAATCATCGGCTGTCATTGCTGCAATTTCAACCTTAACATCTTTGATCATCGGCTTATACCTCGTTGCCCCTTGGGCCAAATCATTAGCTTCAATATTTTGTTATCGAGAGACATGCTTTAGAGTAACCAGCCGAAACTCCTTCATTAGTTCTTGGCACTTCTTATTATAAACCATTAATGTATCATTCTTGCATTCATACTCTCCTGCCAATTGACTGATTACTAGCAAAAAATCCCCCATGATTTCAATGGCATCGGCTTCAACTTCCTTGAGTAATTCCAACCCTTTGAGCACTGCCTCATACTCAGCTTAATTATTAGTCGCATATAGTTTAATAGTATAAGCAAACTCGAAACATGCCCCCCTAGGGCAAATTATAACTAGGCCGATACCACAACCATGAGTACACAACGATCCATCAAAGAATAAAGTCCATGGTAGTATTTCGACCAAGCCGATTGAATCATCATGATGTTCCACAATAAAATCAGCTATAGCTTGTCCCTTAATTGCCTTCGGCGACTCATACCGAAGATCAAACTCGGTTAAGGAAAATATCCACTTTCCAACCCTCCCTTTCAATATTGGAGCTGATAGCATGTACTTGACAACGTCGGCCTTGCATATAACAGTACACTCGTTGGATAGTAGATAATGCCTCAACCATGTACACGAAAAATACAAACACAAGCACCACTTCTCCACAGGGGAATACCGAGTTTCAGCATCCAAGAGCCGACAACTGAGATAGAATACAACTCGTTCCTTCCCTTCCAACTCCTGAATTAAGACTGAGCCGATTGACTTCTCACCGGCCGATAAATATAACCTAAAAGGTATTCCTTTCTGTGGAGGAATCAAAACAGGAGGAGAGGTAAGATATTCCTTAATATTATCTAAAGCCTTTTGCTGCTCTGCCCCCCAAGTAAATTGCTGATCGGCTTTCAATCTCAACAATGGTGTAAAAGGTTCTTAACCTTCCAGACAAATTAGAAATAAACCTTCTAACAAAAGTTATCTTGCCGATCATCTCTTGTAATTCTGTCTTATTCTCCGGAGGCTGAATCTTCTTGATCGCATTAACACTCCTTTGAGTTATCTCGATCCCCCTCTCATGAACAAGAAATCCCAAAAACTGGCCAGCTGATACACCAAAAGCACATTTTGTTGGGTTCATCTTCAGGTCATATTTTCTAGTTCTCTCAAAAACCTTCCTCAAATCGGCTATGTGGTCCTCTATTTCCTTAGACTTAACAACCACATCATCAATGTAAACTTCAACTAACCAGCCGATTAGATCATGGTAAATGTAATTCATAGCTCTCTGATATGTAGCTCCAGCACTCTTCAAGCCAAAGGTCTTGACAACCCATTCAAACAAGCCGATTGCACCAGGACACCTAAAAGCTGTCTTACGAATGTCTTCTTCGGCCATAAAGATTTGATTGTATCCTGCGTTTCCGTCCATAAAACTCAAATCTTATGTCCCGAACCAGCATCAACTAGTTGATCGGCTACTGGCATTGGGTATTCATCTTTCGGGGTGGCCTTATTCAAATTTCAGAAATCAATGCATACCCTGACCTTGCCGTTTTTCTTGATAACAGGAACTATACTAGAAACCCACTCAGCATATCGGCAAGGACGAATAAAACCAGCTTCATATAATCTTTTAATCTCAGCCTTGACCGGTTCAAGCATGTCAGCCTTGCATCTCCTCGGAGGTTGTTGATGTGGCCTAACCCCTAGTTTGATTGGTAGCCGATGTTCAACAATCGTCGGCTGAGTCCAGGCATCTCATAATACTCCCAAGCGAAGCAATCTCTAAACTCTTTTAAGAGCTCTATCAGCTTGGTTCTAAACTCTGGAAATAAGTTCTTACTAATAAATGTCGGCCTTGGCCGATCGCCTGAACCTATTTCTATTTCTTCCAAATCATCGACCGACATGAAACCTTGACCTTGCTTGTCATCGAGATCATCTACTGTATCCTTAGTGCAGACATTTGAACCCTCCACGACGCCCTCAAAATAATAGCTTGGGTTCTCCATCTTCAATTGGTTGTATATCAGAATCGGACACTTTTAGAAAATCTCCATCCCAGACTTTTCCAGATAAACAATCAAGGCCATCCATCTCCCAAAGAGCTAAATCGGCACTGACAACATTAACTGACCTGTCGGCTGGCACGATCTCTATCTTGTCGCATTGCCACTGAATCAAACATTGATGCATAGTTGAAGGAATGCAACAATTGGGGTGAATCCAAGCCCTTCCAAGCAACAAGCTGTAAGAACCCTTCCCATCGATGACAAAAAACGTTGTAGGAATAGTCTTACTGCCGACTGTCAGCTCTACATTCAGAACACCTTTGGTTTCCGATGGATTACCACCAAAGTCTTTGAGCACCATATTTGTCTTGATGAGATCCTCGACATTTCTACCCAACTTCCTAAACAAATCATAGGGCATCAAATTTACCGCGGCCCCACCATCAACCATCATTTTAGACATCGGCTTCCTGTTGACATAACCGTTTATATACAATGGTTTAAGATGTCGATTCTCTGTTCCTTCAGGCTTCTCGAACACCGCCTGCTCTAGTGATAAAACCAACTTAGCTGATTCCTCTTCCACCTCGTCAACATCGATTTGATCGATTCCGAATTCGGCTGGCAGGGTAAAGACCATGTTAACCAGTGCCGTCACAACACTCTTCCCTTTTGCCAACCTCTTTGCCTCATCGGCCGCAACATCATCGGCTATAGGAACCTGATTCTTAACACGCCACTCCTGCCTTGGCTTTGCTTTCTTCAGTCGATGATTAATTTCTTGTTCAACGTCCTGAAGGCGCTCCCTGTTCCTCAATCTTTGAACCCTTCTCTTCTGATTCTTTGTGAAAATACCAGAAGGGCACCATTGATTCTTCCTGATTACGCTGTCCTCTTGGCCATGATCTTGATTTACTGGACCCAATCTTTGATGAACAAAAACTCGTATTTGTGGCGCATGTGTGTCGATTTCACAGACCTGAACAAGGCATGTCCGAAGGATGATTTCCTCTTGCCACGGATCGACTAACTCGTGGATTCGACAGCTGGCTGAGAACTCATGAGCTTCTTAAATGCATACTCTGGCTATCACCAGATCAACATGAACCCGGCCGACATCCCCAAGACAGCCTTCATCACACCAATTGGCACCTTTTGTCACCTCAGGATGCCTTTTGGCCTAAGGAACGCCGGGGCAACCTTCGCCGGGCTGGTGTACAAGGTCCTTTACAAGCAGTTGGGGCGAAAGGTGGAAGCTTATGTCGACGATATCGTTGTAAAAACCGCAAGGCTTTCGACCACGCGTCCGACCTACAGGAGACCTTCGACAACTTACACGTGGCGGGTATGAAACTGAATCCTGAGAAGTGTGTTTTTGGTGTTCGCGCAGGCAAGTTGTTCGGTTTCCATGTTTCTGAAAAAGGCATCGAGACGAACCCCGAGAAAATCAATGCCATTCAACAAATGAAGCCTCCGTCGAGCGTACATGAAGTTCAAAAGCTCGCAGGCCGAATTGCGGCACTAAGTCGATTCCTCTCAAAGGCAGCCGAAAGAGGTTTGCCCTTCTTCAAGACCCTCTAGGGCGTGGGAAAATTCACCTGGACACCCGAATGCCGATCAGCGTTCGAGGAGCTAAAGCAATATCTGCAAAGCCCGCCCGCCCTGATCAGCCCAGCACCAGGAAGCGAACTGCTACTATACCTAGCAGCTTCGCCAGTGGCAGTCAGTGCTACCCTCGTCCAAGAAACAGAGTTAGGCCAGAAACCGGTCTATTTTGTCTCCGAAGCATTGCAAGGAGCGAAGACAAGATACATTGAAATGGAGAAGCTTGCTTACGCCCTGGTGATGGCTTCGCGCAAGCTTAAATACTACTTTCAGGCCCACAAAGTCACGGTGCCATCGCAGTACCCTTTGGGCGAAGTACTCCGAGGCAAGGAAGTTACTGGCCAGCTCAGCAAGTGGGCGGCGGAGCTATCCCCTTTCGACTTGCATTTTGTTGCCCGCAGTGCTGTAAAGTCTCAGGTGCTAGCTGACTTCGTGGCCGAATCGACATTGGCATTCGCCTCTGAGCCCGAGCCCGTTGAACAACCCTGGGTGATGTACTCTGACGGCTCGTGGTCGCACAAGGGGGCGAGCGTTGCGGCGGTACTCACTTCGCCAGGGGGCCTGCCAATTTGCTATGCCACAAGGCTGCAGTTCGACACAACCAACAATGCAGCAGAATACGAAGCTATTCTTTTGGGCCTAAAAAAGGCGAAAGCATTGGGGGTTCGGCGCTTGCTCATCCGAACCGACTCCAAGTTGGTGGCAGGTCATGCCGATAAGTCCTTTGAGGCAAAGGAAGAAGGAATGAAGAGGTATTTGGAGGCTATTCGGTCTATGGAAAAGTGCTTCGCCGACATAACGGTCGAACATTTACCTAGAGGCCAGAATGAGGAAGCAGACGCCTTGGCGAAATCTGCTGCTTATGGGGGCCCACATTTGCCGGGCATCTTTTCGAAGCCTATACGCACCAAGTGTGCCCACAGAGGGCCTGGATGTCATGGCAATCGACCAGGCAGAACTGGGCGAAGATCCAGCAGACTGGCGAACCTCATTCGTAAAATACTTCAAGAGCGGCTGGTTCCCGGAAGATGAAGCAGAAGCAAAGTGCTTACAGCTCATAGCCGCGAAATACAAAATAGTCTCGGGCCAACTATATCACTCCGGCGTACTCCAACCTTTACTTCACTGTATCTCTTTTGCCGAAGGCGAGGAAATGGCCAAGGAAATACACCAGGGGCTCTGTGGCGCACACCAGGCCACAAGAACAGTTGCCTCCAAAGTGTTTCGACAAGGAGTATACTGGCCCACCATGCTGAAAGTCTGTGTTGAGCAAGTCAAGAAGTGCGAAAGCTGTCAGCGCCATGGCCGAAACCAAACTGCGCCCCAATACGAGCTGCAACCCATCGCACCAATCTGGCCCTTCGCCAGATGGGGGTTGGACATCATTGGGCTGTTCCCGGTGGTGCGAAACGGGTACAAGTTCGCAATTGTGGCCGTCGAATACTTCTCCCGATGGATTGAGGCCGAACCCCTCAGAGCGATCACTTCAACAGCAGTGCAGAAGTTTGTATGGAAAAACTTTATTTGCCGTTTCGGAGTGCCAAAAAAGTTCATCACGGACAACAGCAAGCAGTTCAACTCTAGCGAGTTCAAAGAGTTGTGCGAAGGGCTTAACCTGGAAATCAGGTTCACGTCGGTCGCGCACCCGCAGTCAAACGGGGCGGCCGAACGCGCAAATGGAAAGATCCTAAAAGCACTAAAGAAAAGGCTTAAGGGGGCAGCGAAGGGCAAATGGACGGATGAAATGCTATCTGTTCTCTAGGCCCTTCGGACGACCCCCATAAGGCCAACCATGCTCAGCCCGTTCATGCTCCTCTATGGCGATGAGGCAATGACCCCGACAGAGCTAGGGGCTAATTCACCAAGGGTGATATTCTCTAGGGGCGAAGAAGGGCGCGAGGTGTCGATCGAACTCCTGGAGGGGGTGAAAGTCGAAGCACTAGAACACATGCGCAAATATGCCGCAGGCACTTCGGCAACTTATAACAAAAAAAGTTCGACCGATGGAGTTGTTGTCCGGCCACCTCGTCCTAAGGAGGAAAGCGAACCCAGTGGCGGTCGGCAACCTCGAATCGAAGTGGGAAGGACCGTACCTCATCAAGCACAAGTCTAGGACAGGCTCCTTTCACCTAGCGACACTGGAAGGCGAAGAGTTCGACCATTCCTGGAACGCTGCCTCTCTCAAGTGTTTCTATGTGTAGAATGGGTGGCACCCGAATCGCCAACTTGTAAAAATGTACATATCGTTATGTAAGCCTTTCGGCACGAAAATGCAAAAAAAAAAGAAGAGGAAAATGAAAAAAGACAAAAAATCTGGATGTAGGGCTATTATCCATCATGGAGGCCCGAACTAGTATAAAATTTTTGTGTCCTCTGCCTTCTTTTTATTTGTGTGATTGATAATTTGTGGAAAAACCCCAAGGCAAATGCCTGATCAGCGAAAATGCCAAGGGGGCGAAACGAATCGGCCAAAGCATCACTCGCCGAACATTGAAACCGCAACAGCTTGTTTCGGGAAACAACTAACCGAACACCGTTACACTCGATCAAAACGAAAGCACGAGTGCTTCCTCCAACACAGAATAAAACGGATCGAAAACGGAAGCCGAAAGCTGAAAAGTCAAAAACCTATTTCGCTAATATACACAAAGGGGCCGACACGTTCCGACCCAACGAAAGCATGCGAAGTGACAATGCAAAAATAGCGAAAAGGAAATAAAACACATCTTTATTGATTTCGAAGAAAAATATATCGAAGAATTCAAACCCAGCAACATTGTACAAGTAAAAGAAAAAGCAATGGCTTTACAGATAAATTACATCTTCACCCCCACAATCACTCTCTCTCTCTAAGGACTGGGTTCATCATCAGTACTAATATCATACACAACCCTAAGAGGAGAAGGGGGCGAAACACAGACTAGACTGTAACGACACTGGGAGATCGCCTCCTGCCGATCAGTCTTCTGATGATTTCACCAAAAGCGAGCCATATCCTCCAAACGTTTTGTATGAACAAGATCGTAGTCTTCTAAGGTTCGCCCGGGGTGCGCCCGTAGCCAGCCGGCAACCTTAAAAACCTTATAGCTGTGGCCGTTTATCACCATTTCGCGATAAACAGGCCGAAACGGGCATCGCACCTTTGGCAGAATTTTAACGCCAAAAATTTCTCGTTTTTGCTTCGCCAATCCCTAGAGGAGGGCCGAAGGCACAATATTCGGCGAACACCCTGTTAAACAGTGCAGAAAGGGCAAAAGACGAATTGTATAGTAAGAATGGGCAAAACAAGATCAAATATTACATAATATGAAAATGACGTAATCATATACGCCAAAGGCATCGACCATAAAAAGTGGCTAAGATAGAGTCATACATTCCAAATATCCAAAGGTCCTTTTTCGACTACAATAAGGAGAGTAAGGGGCCGAATATACATTGTTCGCCTTTCCCGGCAAACACAAAAAGAAGAAAAATTTCAAAAATCTAAGGAAAGGGCGGAGGGCCTTACACCTTTGGGTGATCCTGGGCATCGCCTCCAACCCCTCCGACCGCTGCATCCTCTTCTTCTCACCGGTCTGCCGCCTCTACCTCTACCAGTTGCTCCAAAAGGCGCTTCTTGGCGGTGGATCCGCCGTCCTTCTGCCAGAACTGTTTTCTCCACGCACGAAGCGCGGGCGAAACGTTCTGCGCACTAACCTCCCAGTCCCTTTTCGCATAGTTAGGGAACTCGGCGACATGCTCACAGCCGAACTGCTGCAGAAGGCCCATAGTGAAGGCTGCCGATACACGCGCACAGCAATCGCCGTACGCAGTGGCACAGTCCGAAACGGCACCACTAGCCTGCTGGGTCCACTCCGAGAAGTCGAAGGCTGAGGCATCTTCGGCAGGGACTCCTCGCACCTTTACACCCATGTCAGAAAGGGCAAGGCGGAGCGTTTGGCATGTTGTTCTTGCGGACTCAGTGGCTTTCGCCATCTCCCGTGAAAACTGTTGCGACTCCTTCGCAGCGCTCGCCTCGGCCTTGCTGACCTCCCAGGCGAAGAGCCTCCATCTTCGGCTCAGTAAGGTTGTAATAATCAGTCAGCGCGGCAGAATGGGCTTTTTCTTTCTTTAGTTCGGCCTTGAGGCAATCAACCTTAGCTCGGGCCTCTTTCCCCTTCTCCAATTCGGCCTTGAGGCAATCGACCTCGGCCCTAGCCTCTTTCCCTTCTCCAATTCGGTTTGGAGCCGCTTGTTCTCGGCCTTCGCCTCCTTGAGGGTGTTGGGAGGGCCTCCATCTCCAAGCTCTTGCGGCCTATTTCGTCATCTTTGGCCTGAAGACGGTTCCTAAATCCATCAAGATGAGCCCGCATGGTTCGCTCTGTCGAACAGTAGGCCGCAAGAATCTGAATGCAAGATAAGAGCGGACGAAGAGAACAAATGTTAATTATGGGACCAGTAAAAAAGAAGGGGAGGAAAATAAAAAAGAGAGCGAAAAAGCATACCCGAACCAACAAGCTTTTAATAGTGGAACACCCTTCATCGAACTCATTCAACTCGGTGAATAGGCTCGGGGTGCTGGCAGGTAAGACAAGATTGCTTACTCCCTCGACGAAGGGAATAAGATCCGCACGGGTCTCGAAATCGCCAAGGGCGAAGTGGGGCGCCGCGAGAGAGTACTCCGAGGCAGATGTTTCGATGGCCGCCACCTTCCCCTTCGCCTTGACAAGCGGCGAAACAACCGGCTGACGCAGATGGCTTCCGAAAACCCTCGCCGCAGCCGTCACAATCCGATCGGCGGACGCTGAGGCCCCGGCGGCGGCAGTACCACCTGCTCCACCAGCGTCGAGCGGAATAATGGGGGCGGTCGAAAGGTCTAAGCTGCCGCCAGCAAGCGAAGTCGGGGTTTCGTCAGAAGACTCGTCGTCACTGAAAATGCGAGCAACATCAACCATCGACGAGTCCTTTCTTTTTGGAGATCTTTTTAACCGGACCTCCATTCGCCGCCTTGCCTGCTGAAAATGGAACCAACACCTTCGCCCGCTCCAAATCCTTTCGATGAAGGGGGGAGCTGTTCGATTCCACCCCAGTCTCGTTGTGCCAGGGGTCTCGACGCGGTTTTCGACCGCCTCGTCCCCGCCCTTTTCGGCCGCGACCTCCACCGTCACGCTCTTCGACGTCGTCCTCGTCGTCAATGTCAGAATCAGAGGAAGCAGGGACCCTTCGCTTCCTAGGGGCCAGCTTCACTTGTCCGTGTGTCCGCTTTCGCGAAGGCCCTACATCGTCGTTGACCTTGTGGGGGTCCGCCCGGGGAGGCAATTCGCCGTTGTAAACCCGGTTCGCCCGGGCGGCAGCCTGTCATGTAAGCAGCTGGCTATACTCGACAACCAACACGTCGCCGATCATCTTACGAGCTTCGGCGTCAGCCTGGTCGAGAGTCAACACTGTGAAAATAAAGGGTGTAGCCATGTTAAGCATTGAACAACGAAAAATAACGAAGCGCAGGAGTGCATAGTGAAAGTGCAGTCTTACCGTTCGTCCCCTCAGGAAGAACCAACTTCGGCAAACCATCGACCTCTTCGCCTTGGTCAAATGCCACTTGACATGACTGGGAGAGGGGAAAGATGCGAAGCATGCAGAACTCCTCCACCAAGTTGCAGCAGCTAAGTCGGGAGCAAACCTTACGCAGCAGGGCGAACCGCGCCTCCATAGCGCCGTCCACGGCAATCTTGGGTTTCCGGTTCGGTGCAATCGACTTATGCTAGCACCAGAGGGCCTTCGCTGACTCGGAACCAGCCTTGAAGGGGATGGTGTGGTAAAACCACCTCACCATCCAATGGCGGTCCCACTTCGACATGGCGGCATTCACCGACCAGAGATCGGAGCGCTCGGGGCGAACATTAAAGTTCACGCTCCCGAACACTGTCTTCTTCGTTCCGGCCGGGGTAATCACCATATTCGAATTCACGGTGGTGAAAAATATGGCACCGAAGAGTTCGGCACTAGGCTCAAACCCGGAGGTCCGGCACTGTGGACCCCCGTTTTTATAACAGGAATCAATCGTGTAAACAGTACCATTTCCCTGGATCAAGTAGTCTGGTACACACGAACTCATAGCTGAAATATCAAGTGCACATACACGAGAGTCTAGTACGAATTATTACATCATAAGCCCGCAGGCACAGTCTTAAATCATCGGACCGAGCGGTCCGGAATACATTCCAAAAACAAAAGTAGGTAAGGCAGCGGAGTTAAGGCAGCGGCACGCCATTGCCACAGGCAACGACCGTAACTAAGACCTACTGAGCGCCATCGTTCTCATCACCCTCCTGGTAATAGGCATAGGGATCCTCTGAAGCTTCATCTCCGGCCTCTGATTAAGTTTGAATATTGCAAGGGTGAGTACCAACCGTACTCAGCAAGCCACCACAACAATGATGCACATGACAGAGGAATTCAAAGGATGGCTATGGTTCTTTTGCGCAAAGCAAGTTTTGTAATTCTTTTCACAAGCCTAAGACCTAGCATAGACTGATCAAGTTTTAATACGAGTGTTCACATTAAACAACGACGGTTCTGTCCACCATCCATTGTGATCCCAAGGATAGCTTCCCGCCATTGAGTCGTTATGGTTTTCTGAGGACGTCCACATTCCCGCCTCTCAGGAAGTGGCTCCATCAGCATAAAAATCATTATGTAATATCCCATCCCACACAAGTTAAAGAATTTAGAGTCTAGCCAAGTGTAATACATGTCCCGGTGCTCAATAACCGCGAGCACGGCTATTCAAATAGATTTGGTTTACTCACACTGCAGTGGATGTACACTTTACCCGCACTCCGCGACTGCCCAACACATGAGCCTCGTCCCAACACATGAGACGCGTCACGGCAAAGCATTTTGATAACTTCGCATTGGCAGTACCCGCTCCATGAACTTAAATCCTCATGCACTCTAGGCGTCCATGTTTCTAGCAGTGAGAGGAGTTTTGGCGCTCCCAGGAAAGAGAAGTCTCACACACATATTAAATTATGGTTCAAGTTAAGTTCGCTCTCTCACACACTCATGGCAGTCCTACCAATGGCGACACCGATGTAGGGCACGCCTCTCGGCCCTACCTCAACGGCTGTCCCACCGTAGCGCACCTGCCTTACTCAGGGGTGAACCATCTATGTAGGGATACTGCCTCCGCTCGGCTATCTAATCCGCTAGGTCTATACCCATATGAGAAGTGCGGTTGTACGAGGGTCGTTTCATGCTTAACTTCATGGCTCGGTCCTTAATTAACCGGGGACATTACTAGCCTTTTCCAGATACCACCCAATTCCTCCGTTCGCCCCAGTCGAAAACAGTTGTTTATTTTTATTTCTCCTTTCACAAATCATGTCATCAACATCATAGCAATGTGGCGCTCATGTCTCCACATGCCGCATCTCAATTACCTTCCCAAAGGTAATTGCCCAAGCATATAGCATTTGATAAATATGAGTATGCATGATTCTAGAATAGCATTTCTAAGCAATTGTCATAGTTGTCTAGGGACTCATACGTAAACATGGTTACGAAGATTTAAGGGTAAACAATAATCAAGGCATGGCATAATCACAAGTGGGATGTTCATCATTGCATGCAATTTTATTTGTAAACAAAACAATTTCGCAATTGGGATCAACATGTTCAAGGAATAGTGATGACTTGCCTTGCTCAAAGTCTTGCAGGTCTTGGCCTTCACTTGGATCCACAACTCCCTCGGGCTCTATAGTTACGTGCGAAAATTGATTTGAATTCGGTTAGAATTCAAATAAAAATCCAAATAAATCCAAATGGAAGTCGAACGCGAAAGTCGATTCTTTTATATTAACTTTACTATTCGCGAACTACGGCAAACCCAATTTCGATTTATATATCCTAAACAATTTTGCGGGTATAAATATTTTGTTATCATAAGTTTTTAATTTAATCTACCCGAGCATTATATCCATATAATAGGTTGGAAATTTCTATCGCAAGCTAAATATCGGACGGAATCCTAAAATTATCTTATAATATTATACGATTTAATTTTAGTCTAGGACCAAACGACTAAATATAATATACGTCTAAAATTCCTAGTAATTAAATCCGAATTTCTACCGTGAATCAATTACTTATAGAGATTACCCAAAATAATCTATAATATTCTATAAGAATTCATCTAATCGTTTAGTTCTTAATTACATTTAAACTACTACCGCGAATTGATTTCTTGTAGAAATTACCAAGAATAATCCATAATTTATATTAAATTTCGCAATTCTACGACTATAACTAATCTATAACTAAATTCTAATTATTTTAAATTTTCTAAACTTCCCTAATCTCCCTCTAATTTCCTATTTATTTCCCTTTTCTTTTTCTTCCCTTCTTTTTCTTTTTCCTTCCTTTCTTTTTCTTTTCTTTTTTCTTTCTCTCTCTCTTTTCTTTTCTTTTTCCTTCTCTCTCTCCCTTTTCTTTTCTTTTTCCTTCTCTCTCCCTCCCGGTTTCTCTCCGCCTTCCTTCTTCTTTCTCTCCCTCGGCTTCTCCCTTCCTCCCTCTCTCTCGGCTCTCTCTCTACCCAGCGGCATGGCGACAAACAGGGGGGAAGGCAGCGGCTCACCGACGGCGGCGGCGGCGACGACGGCGACGGCGACGATGGCGCACGGCGCGGCACAGGGCGGCGGCTTCGTGGCGGCGGCGCGGCGGCTCGAAGGCGGCGGCGCGCGGCACGACGACGGCGACGCGTGGAGAAGGGGAGGGAAAAGGGAGAGGAGGAGGAGATGGAGTGGGGAGAGGGGAGAATGGTGGGCTTTTATAGGGGAAAGAGAGGATAAGGGGGAGAGGGAAGAGAAGGGAAGGGCAGTGGAGGGGGGGTGAGGCGACGGCGGCGATGGGACGGCGCGCGGCGCGCGAGCGGAGATGGCGACGGCACGACGCGGCTCGGGGCGCAAGGCGGCGCGGCATGTGGCAGCGGCGCGGGGCGCGAAGCGACGGGCGCGCGGCGCGAGGCGACGGGACGGCGCGCGGCACGGCAGCAGCACGGCTCGAGGCGGCGATGGAACGCGCGCGCGGCGACGGGATGGCGACGGCGACGGCGCGGCAGTGGTGGCGTGCGGCGCGAGGCGGCGATGGGACGCACGCGCGGCGTGAGGCGGGACGCGACGGCGACAGGCGGCGATGGCGACGGCGGCGCGGCGGCAGGCGACGATAGCGACGGCGCGCGGCGGCTCGGGGCGCGAGGCGGCCAGGCGCGACGGGCGGTGGCGCGTGGTGACGGTGGCGACAGAGAGAGGGGGAAAGAGGAGGAGCTGGGTTAGGGGAACACGTCGAACACCTGGCGGCCGATGAATAGTGTCTTTTCCTATTTAATCCCCATTTTAGCCTATTTCTTGTGTAAATTTGATTCTATAAATCCTAGATTTTGTATAAATGAAGTTTACTCAATATTTGTGTCATTCCAACCAATGGATTTACTCTAGATTAATATTACTCATTTTTTTATTTATATAGTTTATTTGAATTTTTAATTAGGGTAAATTCTTATTCCATCGCATTTAAATTTAATTGATCCAAATATGGTCGCGACAATATTTTGTTTATTTCCAATCCCACCTAATCTTTATTTTAATTTCTATTTTAATTATTTATTTAGCCAACTTGATTTTTAGGGTTTATTCCTAGTTAGTTATTCATTATTCGCGATTAATAAATTCCGAGATCAAAATCCAATGAAACAGGCGAATAAAATCGGCATGATGCAATTTATTACTTAAAAAGTTTTTGAAAATCCGTATTTTTGGTGTTTTGATTTCGTTGGTCGAATTTTCAGGGTGTTACAGGCACGCCCAGTCGAAGATAGCGATCCGGACTAGCGCCGACGGGCTCAACTGTGGGAGCTCCACCTGGAAAAGGCGAAGGATCTCCGGCAACAACGCGTTGCACGGAAACCGAAGCCCCGCCTCAAAAAAGACGGCGAACACCACCATCCGGTTGTCGACGGGCTTCGGTACCACGGCTTTCCCTGGGGCGAAAGCCTGTCCCTCGACCAACGCCCCAGAGCTGACCAACTTCGTCAACTCACCGTCGTCCATGAGAGAAATCCCCAAATAGGCGGTGGTTTCGTCGTCAATCCGGCCGGGGTCAGGCCCTTTCGCCGAAGCAGGGTTTGGCTTGCGAGGAGCCATGGTGAAGGGTGTGTGCAGTGGTGAACAAAGAGAGCGGGCGAAGGATCTGAAGGGTCAAGGGGTGCCGTGAAAGGAATGAACGGAGGAAGAGAGCGCGCACGGTGAAAATGGGGAAAGGGGGGGAGAATATATAGCCCACCCAGGCGACGGTTCGCCTACCCACCAGTAGTAAAGCGCCACGTGTCGCGAGGGTAGGCAAAACGGTAAATTCCCATCGACCGAGCCGCACAATAATAAGCCCACGAAGGGAAGGCCTATTACTGTTCATTTCGGCCCAGGAAAAATAAAAATAAATATACCACCATCCGCAGGAGGCGAAAAGCGGCAAAACAATACCAACCACATAGACAACAAACTTTATTTGCAGGAACAATATAGGTTTCGGCAGGAGCATCGGTCGAAAGGGGGCGCCACATACCATACCACATGGTTTGCATGGTCTCGGCCGAAGCTCCTATCTCACCCTTGCCCGTGAGGGGCTTGTTGGAGGTATGGCATGAGGCCCTTCAAACAAACCTACCGAAACCAGGCGACCAGTGAGGATTCTAGCCCGAGATGTCAAGGTTAGTCAAGGCGAAGCCCCCCCATGGCGAAGACTATGGAACAAGGACGGCGAGAGGCGGGGAATCGCGCGAGTACCTCGCCAAGCCAGAGGCCTCTTGGGCGAAGGATGTAGGGCGAAGAGTATATGCCGAAGGGAGACGACTTCGCCGTAGCAAGTTCTGCCCCGCGAGGATCGAAGAAGCCATCCTGGCCCATTAAGCCTAGGGGCTATTGGGCCGACGATCGCCTGACGGCCCATTAGGAGCCCATGAACCTCAATTACACTGTATACCCATGTAAATGTCCCTTTCATAAGGGCAACCATGTAAATTCCCCTGGATAACCAAAGCCCTAGTAGTAAGAACCTGTAATGAGGCTATAAATAGTCTCATAGAGCCATGTAATACGGGGGGATCACAAGAAAAATTCTCAATTTAATACACTTTACTTCTTTCCCAACTACTGTTGAGTAACCACGTCTTTCGACGTATGCAGTTGTCGTTTCGACAACAAACGCAATTTCGCAGAAGGTCATCGATCCGGATAGATTAGAAGCCCTTCAGAATGATGTGGTGCAATGTCTTGTCAGTTTTGAGTTGATATTTCCACCTTCATTTTTCAATATATAATGACGTATCTGCTTTGTCACCTTGTCAAAGAGATCGGTATTCTCAAGCCTGTGTATCTACACAACATGTTTCCTTTCGAGAGGTACATGGGCGTTCTGAAGAAGTATGTTCGTAACCGTGCTCATCCAGAGGCAAGCATCGCCAAGGGGTATGGAACAGAGGAGATCATTGAATTCTGCGTAGAATTTATTGAAGACCTTTGCCCAATCGGAGTACTTGAATCACGCCATGAAGGCAGACTACGGGGAAAGGGGACTCTCGGAAGGAAAGCCACTACAAGAAAAATACTTTGTGGAGACATTTTTCTAGTACTATAGAGACACTTTTCAAATGCCTTTACAATACTATAGAGGCATTTTAAAAAATGTCTAATAAGTGCCTTATGGTGAATTGTCTCTACAAACGAAGAGGCATTTTATATAATGTATATAAGGTGGTAGAGACATTTTCTAGAGACATTAAATTGTACCACAACCATATGAAACCAATGTAAAAATGAGAATAAAATATTTTCCCTTGTTTCTGTCAATCCTTGAACTCATGATCTTTTGAACAAATCATTCTTATGTTCAAGGCACTAACCAACTCAACCCCATGTCATTCATTGTATATATTTATGCCTTAAGTTACTTATATTTAGCCATTTAGTATACTTTTATTGTAAGAAGTGTCTCTACAGAGTTTAAAGTGTCTCAAGCAAATGTCTTTACATGTTAGACACATTTTAAAGTGCCGAAAGAATGCCTCTACAAGCTAAAATCTAATAAAATGTGCTGAAAATATTTCTAAAGTGTCTCTAGAGTAAAAATTTTCTAGACAATTTTGGAAGTGTCTCTACGCTATAAAACTCCTGATCTTAGAGGCAATTTGCAGAATTCCTCTACAAAAGTGTCTTTATATAATGTTTTTGTTGTAGTGGCAATAATGACGATAGACAACAATTTATTCCGTAATGCCCATTTCACGGTTCTGCAGCAATCTTCATTGGTGGCTCCTTACATCGAGGAGCACTTGGCTCTAGTTCGCGCCAGAAACATCGGTAAGTCTGATGCATTGATTACACGGCATCACATTGATACTTTCCCCGCGTGGCTATGACAACATCTCATGGGTAACGAGACAATTAACCAAGAACTGGCCTTCCTGGCGAGGGGACCATCTGGCTCGATCACGACATTCCAGGGATATGAGATCAATGGGTACACATTCTACACGAGAGCCCAAGACATGAAGAGCACGAACCAAAACAGCGTTGTTCGTATCGATGCCATGGGACATGATGGAACAACTGGCACGTATTACGGTGTCATCGAGGACATATGGGAACGACTATGGTCCTCTCAAGGTCCCTCTGTTCTGGTGCCAATGGGTTAGGTTGACTGGTGGAGGCGTAACGATTGTTGACAGTGGGATGACAACGGTTGACCTTAACAAGGTTGGATACTCGGACGAACCTTTTGTCCTTGCCAGTGATGTAACGCAAGTCTTTAACGTGAAGGACATGTCTAGCAAAGAAAAGAAGGGCAAAGAGCCTGACGAGCCGAAGCGCCACGTGGTTCTCCCAGGCAAAAGAAAATCGTCGGAGTAGAGGACAAGACTAACGAGAATTACGATCAGTTGGATGGGCAACCCCCTTTCACGGTGACGATTGACCCTAGCATCCTCCTATCAAATGAAGACACCCCTTACTCACGTAGCGATAACAAGGAAGGAACAATAGTGAGGAGAAAGTACGTGCGGTCAACCGTCACCGCCGATGTATTGCCGTAATTATTGTGTACACAATGTAAACTATTTTGGATGTATTGAATATCCATATAAATCAATTGTTGTATGGCATATGATAATTATGTATGATTATTAGAATTTTTAACAATTTTAAATCATGCATATGCTAGTTATATGCGATAATTAAAATTTTTAAAAGTTTTAAATCATGCATGTGGCATTTACATATGTTAATTAGAGTTTTTAAAAATTTTAAATCATGCATATGCTAATAAAATATGATTATTAGAATTTTTATTAATTTTAAATCGTGCATGTGGTATTTACATATGTTAATTAGAATTTTTAACAATTTAATATCATGCATATGCTAATTATATATGATTATTAGAATTTTTAACAAGTTTAAATCATTCATGCGCTTATTACGTATTATCCACTTAATTTACTACAGACAACAATAATTTTTCGAAGTAATTGTCATTAATTTTTTAACTTTAAATAATTTTAATGCATTATTTACTATTTGAGAAACAGATATGTAATGAAATTCAATATTCTGTGCTATTTTCTGTAGTCCCGGTTCTTAACCCTAACCGGGTTTAATAAGAATTTGGAAATAGCGGGAAAATATCTTTAGTCCCGGTTGGTGAAAACAACCGGGACTAAAGATATGTTTACTCCCGGTTGTTCTCACCAACCGGGACTAAAGATCAAGGGGTATATATATTCCCGATGCGCGCCCTCGTCTTCTCCACCAACACTTAGAAGTTTTTTTCCCCGATCTCGGCTTCTCCTTCGTCGCCACTGCCTAGGGCATCCCCGCGCCGACGCCGCCGTCATATATCGCCGTCGTCTCGCGGGGGTTGTTGTCGCCGCCTCTGCCGCCGCCGCATCTCTGGTGTGAGAGCCGCCGCCGCGTCCCTCTCTCTCGACCTCGATCTCTCTCTGTCTCTCTCTCCAAGCCGCCACCGCGGACGTCGACACGGCCGACCCTGACTCCGCCTCCCGCCGATGCCGACCCCAACCTCGATGCGGCCGCCACGACATGCTGCCGCCGCACCGCCTCGCCGCCACCGCGCCACGCCGCCGCGGTGCCGCCATGCCGACGCCGCACCACCACGCCGCCGCCGCGCCACGCCGCAGCCGCGCCGCCACGCCGCCGCTCCGCTGCCGCCCCATCAATGAACGAAAAGCGAACGAACGTACGTGAACGAAACGTGAACTTAACGAGAACGTGAACGTGAACGAAACGTGAACTTAACGAGAACACGAACGTTAATGAACGTGAACGAAACGCGAACGCGAACGAACGTGAACGAAACGTGAATGAAACATGAACAAACGTGAATGAAACGTGAACGAAACGTTAACGAACGTGAACAAAACGTGAACAAACGTGAATGAAACGCGAACGAACGTGAACGAAACGTGAATGAAATGTGAACGAACATGAATGAAATGTGAACGAAACGTTAGCGAACGTGAACGAAACATGAACGAACATGAATGAAACGCGAACGAATGAGAACGAAACGTGAATGAAACGTGAACGGTCGCTTTATTCGGCACTACGTGAAATACAATATATGTTATTTTGCATTTAGACTAATACATTTTTTTGTATGTTGCAAAAAAGACGTCGTCATCGTCGTCCCTCAAGCCGGAGTGGTAGCTAGCCCGTAAAGGAATTCGCGCAGGCACGTGATGTAAAGATATGATTGTTAGATTTTTAATATAATTAAGATTATTAGATTATTAGACTTACTAAATGTGAGTGTTAGAGATTATTATTAGAGTTTTAGACTTAGCATATGTGAGTGTTAGAGATTGTTAGAGATTTAATATAAGATTATTATTAGACTTAGCATATATGATTATTTGAGTTCTAATATATGACACTTAGACTTAACATATATGATTGTTAGAGTCTTAATATAAGATTATTATATTTTTAATATAGGACTAATAATATAAGACTATTAGATTTAATATACGACACTTAGACTTAACATATATGATTATCTAGGGTTCTAATGTACGACACTTAGACGTAGCATATATGATTATTTGAGTTCTAATATATGACACTTAGACTTAGCATATATGATTGTTAGACTTTTAATATAAGATTATTAGATTTTTAATATAGGACTAATAATATAAGACTATTAGATTATTAGAGTTTTAATACAAGATTATTACAGTTTTAATATAAGATTATTAGATTTGTAATTAGACTTAGCATATATGATTATCTAGGGTTCTAATATACGACACTTAGACATAGCATATATGATTGTTAGAGTTTTAATACAAGATTAGTACAATTTTAATGATTATCTAGGGTTCTAATATACGACACTTAGACTTAGCTGCACTGTCTCCTCCTCATGCTCCAGCACCGTCTCCACCTCAGGCTCCTGCACCGACTCCTCCTCAGGCTCCTGCACCGACTCCTCCTCAAGCTACTCGTCCGGCACCTTCCAAGTCAAGGGCCCCCCAAGCTCCATTGCCTACCCCACAAGGGCAACGAAAAAGGCGAAAGTTGACGCCGCCAAAAACAAGGACCTGGGGTACGACTGCACGCAAGAGAAGCTTAACGCTTATGTGGCATCAGAAGTCAGGAGACAATTGAAGCCTCGAAGTCCAGAAAAGAAGATTCCTATAGACCCGAGTGCCAGGAACTTCTTCAGGGGTATGTCTGCACCTGCCAAGGAGGCCATAAAGCTATCGGACTACGAGCGAACACTTAAGAAAGCATCTTCTGTAAAGTCCAAACCAGTCCCTCAGCTTGGAGAGCAACCAAACCAGGTGATCGAGCCGTTGGTGACCGGTGAAGAATTTGGAATACAAGATTTTATTAATGACACCGGGCTAACTACGGATCAATTGCTACGAGGAGCACCATTCGAAAAGGCGGAAGTGAAATACAAGTACGAACTCGGTAAACCGCTTGTCAAGCCTGAGCAGCTGCAGTCCCTACCGACACAGATGTACAAATTCCATCGACTGTACATGGAGATGAGCGCCACCGGTAGAGAGATGATCGAAGTGAGGATCAGGGACACGGACTTCTTGCAAGGAAAAGATATTCTCTGGATCAATTTCAAGGGTATCTACGAACTATACCAGCTGGACGCCTTCGACGTCTCTATTATGAGTTGTTGGACTGTAAGTATCGTCCAGTTAGATTTCTTATTACGTTTCCTTCAATTAATTAGGTCCTTGTATATAAGTACACCATATATAATATATACTTCCTTTTATCGTTGTAGAATAGAGATTCAAAGGGCCCGACGGCAGGGGGTTTTCGATACTGGATTCATCGACCCTCGGAAAGTAAACGTCGCAATGCTCGACGAGTATCCGCAAGCCACAGAGGACAATCTCGTCCATCTCCTAAAGGCGCAGCATTACAAGATGTTCATACTATTGCCGTACAACACAGAGTTAATTTTTACTGTCTTCCTACCAAATTTCATTCCCGTACGAACATGCTAAGTATTTCATATGTAAAGCATCCGACGCACATTGCAGATTCCACTGGGTACTTTTACTCTTCGACTTGGAGGCCTGCGTAGTCAATGTATATGACTCAATGGATAAAAAAGAGTCTACGTTTGACCAGGTTTTTGAACTTATAGACAGGTACTGTCATAAGTTCCAATGTTAATTACGAATCTTGTTATAATTAATTGCTACTACGAATCATAGCTTTAAACTCCATGTAGGGCTTGGTATCGGTTCCGTCATTTAGTCCACGGCAATTGGAGAGAAAGACTTAGGCGGAAGTTTAAATTTCCTGTGAGTACACATGCTCTACATTTATATTGAATCTCCAATTCAAATACAAGTGTATATTAATTAGATCTCTTGCCGTTTGTCATGTATATATAGTGCGCAAAGCAAGCCCAGGGAACTAACTTGTGCGGCTACTACGTGTGCGAGAATTGCCACTGCCTTGCAGACCAAATCATCAACACAAGAGAGTTCGATGTACGTACAAATAAATTGAAAATTTCATTGCGTACGTATCGATTTGTTGTTTACTAATTAATTTCATACATTCATAGGTTATTCGCATGAGGGATAACCTCACACACAACGAATTTATCGCAGCGGTTCAAGAACAACTCATGGGATTCATCAACAAACAAATCCTTGATCCCGAGGGTGAATTCTACTACGACGGAAATATAATTCATAGGTCGTTAACTTCTGAGATAACGACTACTACTATGTCGAAGTCGTAGTAAGCTAGGACATCATAATGAATTGTAATTAATACATGTCTATTTTTCTATATGCATGTACACATTTACTTTAGTGTAAATATATATTTTGGTCATATATATATGCACATAAAATGTTAAACGCTTTAATATATATAGACATATGCATTTGCATAACATATATGTATAAATACATATATATTATGCATGTATATATATTGAAACATATATAAATATAATATATATATATATATATATTAAGCATATATATGTATTGAAACATATATATGCATGGTTTATATATATGCATATATATATATATATAAACCATGCAGCAACAGGGCCTTGCAAATAAAGAAAAGGGAAAATTAGAACCATGCCATTATAATGTTGCAAAATTTGAGATATGCCATCCTGACCCACATGTCATTGACTCATGTGGGTTCTACATGTCATTGAGATACCGATAGCATATCTCAAACTTTGCAAAATAATAATGGCATGATTTCAATTTACCCAAAAAAAAAGGGCAGCTCGATCTTTAGTCCCGGTTATTTCACCCGGAACTAAAGATAGCGATCTTTAGTCCTGAATTGGTAGTCCCGGTTTGAAAACCGGGACTATAGGGGGGTTACCAACCGGGACTAATAAGGGTTTCTCCACCAGTGATTATACGATGCGCCGTCCCCACGCATGCGTCATATCTCCGTTTTTTAGTTGGTTGGTGAGAGGGTTGTTTGGTTGGTTGACTTGCATTGCCAAGTCATATTTTAATCATGTCACAGCTTATTAGTTATCATTTATAAAAAATAGTTGCTTAGGTATGTGTTAATTTGTTTCGCTGCTACAACTTTGTCATGCCCCCTTTTCTTAATTTTTGGATTCACTAGAAAAATACCCCTGCATTGCAACGGGTGAATGCTATTTTAAGCTTATTATTATTATATGGTTTAGGTATGGTAGAATTCACTGTGGGAATTCATTTGGATTTTTTTTTAGAAAATCACGAGCTGCAATTAGGAGTCCGACTTTCATCTCAAGTTAGCATGCGAGTTTTTTAAAAAAAGAGATTTCTTATACAATATTTTCAAAAGCAAACGAGTTTAAAATCCAACTCAAATACGGATATGTATTTCCAATAGCGAACAAATTTAAAAACCGACTCAAACAAGGATGACGTACCAAAATACCGGAAAAACATCTTCAATTTTTATAATTTTTATAATAGTATAGATAAGTTACACTCTCAAATTTAGAGCTAACCGTGCTACACTTTTGACCAACTATTTCTTAGCCACACTTATACCACCCATGCCACAACTAGTCACCTTATAGTGGAAGGATAGTGGATGAGATACTGTTACCTAATTACCAAATTGTTCAGAGTTGCTTGTGCAAAAATTGTAATATCTCCCCAATAAAAAAGAAGAAACATCGCTACATGCAGTTCTGAGTGGGCCGTCTGTTATAATACATGCCAAATAGTGATATTGGGATGTGAGAAAGTGAGGGCACTGTGGTCTTTTGGTTTTCTCTATTTGTAGGTATGTGTCAGGTAGGTGAAAACTAAATTTATTTTTGTATGAAGAAACAGTATGTATTATCATTACATTTGTATGTAAAGATATTTTCATGCAATGGTAATAATTTACTCCTTATGTCCCACATTAAAAATGTCAGGTTATTTAGTATGGATTAAGAGAGTCCAATTGATTACCCTAATAAGTCAAAACCAAATCTAAAATTTGAATTTTCAAACTTAATTTTAACGTTAATTAAAAGATATTTTGAACGTAGTTTATTTTTTGCCATTGGCATTTAAGTGATTACGAACACGTATATAAATTTTTATCTATAATTTTTTATTCCCAAATAAACCGTGTTGGTTATGGGCAAACGATGAGCACAGTGCTGTTCTTCCACAGCCGGAACCACCGTCCCTTCCCCTTCCCCGTGGCACCGGCGCCCATGGCGATGGCTTGTAGTGCTTAGTGAGCTCAGCGTCGAACTTGCTACATCCGTTTCCCGGCAACAGCACGATGGGGTGGATATCGACGACGGCGTGGTGGAGCAGACGACGGCGTGGTGGAGCGGTGGGAGGGCGCTGCCGTCGATGAGGAAGAAGGGGGACAACAGAGGAGGAGCAGCAGGAGGAAAGGTAGTATGTCCATTGTGGCAGATAGCTCGCTAGCTTGGTTGTTTGGAGTTTTAGATAACCACGCGAGATGAGACGATAAGTAGGAGTATATAAGTAAGTGGCACTCTAGCTATTGCTTGAAAGAGCCGAGCAAATTAACTTGCGTTATTATGGTAAGCTCAGTTGCCACGTTTCCGAAAACGGAAATTTGTCTGGACGAAAGTGATTTTCATTTAAGGATCCAACGACCTGAATTTATACATTTGGGCTCGTACAGATAATGTCACACCCTAAAAATCCTAAATATATAAATTGTTGTTTAATTGGAATTATTAGAAATGATTTTAAAAGCCTAGAAGAGAAGATCTAATTTTAAATAATAATTCCAATATAAAATGAGGCTAGATAAAATTTCATTAAATACTTTTCTTAATTCTATAATTCCTAGATTTTTCTGGGATTTATTTGAGCTAAGGAAGTATTTTTAATAAATGGAATTGCATTTCATGAATAATTTAAATTGGAAAAAGTTTTAAAAAGTCTCTTTTGGCTTTGGGCCGAAAGTCGGCCCAAAACCTTCTCTCTCTCTCTGGCCCAAGCCGGCCCAGTCCGCAGCCGAGCCGCCGCTCGCGCGCGCGCTCCCGCTCGCTGACAGGTGGGGCCGGTCTTCGTCTTCCTCGCGCCGCCGCCGCCCGAAACCCTAGCGCCGCGCCGCCGCCGTCTCCTTCCAAATCCGGCCGATCCTTTCCGTTTCCGATGAAATCGATAGAGGGGAAATGATCTTCTCGATCTCCTCTATCGTTTCTCTTTTGGAATCATAGGCTAGAATCGTTTGGAAATTCGTGGATTCGAGGTCGAATCGGATCGGTCTCTCTCCTCCGAACCCTAGACTTTCCTTCTCGTCGCCGCCCGCCGTGGGCCTTCGCCGCCGTGTCCTTGCCCCTATAAAAGGATCCCCGGTGTCTCCGCTACCCGTCGCCACCCTCGCCTTCGCCTCTCGTCGCCGGTAGAGCTCTAGCACCGTGTGGCTTAGCGCCGCCGTCGCCGCCGTCGCTCCAGCCGTGCGCCGCAATCGCTCCGGTCGTCGCCGTCGCTCGGGAAGGCCGCCGTCGTGGTCGTCGTCGCGTCGCCATCCTCGTCCGCCCCTCCGCCGTCGCTGTCGACCGCCGGAACTCCGTCGCCGTCGTCAAGCCGAAGGTTGCCGCCGCTTCTTCCTCGTCGCCGACGTCGTCCGGTCATCGTCCGCCGTCGCTTTGGTCGCCGGTGAGTTCGCCGTGCCGCTCGCAACCCGTAGAGGCTTTCCGTTCGCGCTGTCGTGCCGTGGTTCGCCGGCGAGCTCGCGTGGTTCGGTCGCCGCCGGTGGTGACGTCATCGCCGACGTCATCGATGCCGTCCGCCGTGGTCCGGCCGTGGACCGGTCGATCTCGGCCGTTCGTTTTTGATGGATCGATCTCGGCCGTCCGTTCTCGTGAACCGCCGCCGTGCACCCGGTCCACCGCAAACCCTAGCCGCTGACGCAATAAATCCTCTTTTCCTTTTCAAAAATAATTCATTATTGCGTCATAATTCAATTAAAATCCATATAAGTGTTTTAATCCGATTTAATCTTTAAAAATTCATAACTAATTCATGTTAGCTCGGATTTAGTTGGTTCAAGTTTCTAAATTTTTCTAAAATTGAGATCTACATGTTAAAAATATCCACATGTACTGTTCATACTTGTTTATGTGCTGTTTGGGTGATTTTGCTCTTTTCTCTTAGATTCCGACGTTTCCGGAGAGTCCGTTTTCGCAGGAGAAGAATTTGAAGAGTTCCAAGGCCAGCAAGGCAAGTCACACAGATCCCAAACAACCCTTTGAGCATGTTGATCCCGTTTAAAGCTATTGTTTCTATTCAACTATTGCATTTATTTTCGAATGTCATTGGGTGGAATTAGCCTATTGTTGGTTATAGCCCTTTTGTTCTTGATTACTTTATTCCTTGATACCTTGGGTTATTATAAATTGACTAGTTGAGCTTTATATATTGGTTCAGCTAGATATTAGATGTGATTGCTTAGCCATGCTTAGAAACTTTAGCACACTATTGGGATAACTTATGACTCACTATTATTTAATGATGGCTTAATGATAACTCATGATGGTTAATCATGATGGGTTAATTAATTAATTTGCCAACTAAAACCTGATAATGGTGGGTTGTGAGCACATGGTTTTGATGGTCGTGCTCATGACAATTAAGGACCGGTTCACGAGTTTCGGTTGTGAAACATTAACCGTGCCAACCAGAAGCCAGCGTGGGCAACGGCTTTACCTTTTGTATAGCATGGTTCATTGCGGGGCACCAGACTAAGAAGTGGCGGAGATAAGCCCACGGGGGTCGCTGGGGAGTCCATGCCTTGTTTATAAGGGGGTGATTATGATCCAGGAACGGTGCGCTGTGGTGGATTGTGTTGTGCGAGGGGTACTGTCACAGCTCCTTTCTGAGGTACCGTGGTGGTATCAAGGCGCATGGTGACATGTCGTGGGGCTGTGTCTTGTGGGTACAGTGGTACACCTTTGGCCAGAGTAAAACTATTCGAATAGCCGTGCCCGCGGTTATGGGCGGGTCGAACAATGTCTTTCGTGATTAGTCTCACACCTCTCATCATAATGAAAGATACTATGACTGGTAATAATTTGATTAGCTCCTGGTTTGGAATGGTATATTCCTGGTTTGGAGATAGAACTGTGCAGCCGGCTTTGGTTGTTCAGAATGGTTGGGCCTATGCAACAGGGTATGTTGTATAGCGTTGGATTAATAATGTTTAATTATTACTTAACTGTTTTATTAAATTCTGAAATGTCTATTAAATGTTGTTTATGCAAATGAAACCCTACTATGCCATCCTTTTGTTATCCTGTGCACTTGCATAATTGCTGCGTGGCTTGCTGAGTATGTCATATACTCACCTTGCAATCATTCATCAGAGGAGGAGTTCTACAGTGATGCTGATGGTGTGGAGGATTAGGTGTAGCCCTGGTCAAGCTGCCTGTGGAGTGGAGTCGTCTGCGCCGTTTATCTTTTTTTCCGCTGCTTAGATCTTTATTGATTGAGAGGAACTATCTACCTCTATAATGACATTTTATTCGCTTATTAATTAGAGTAATAATTGTACTCTATTATCAATTTGTTATTGTGTGCCTCGGCTGATTCCTGGACGAGGGTTCACACACATGTAAGCGTTTGGAATTTTGGATAGAAATTCCGGGCGTGACAGATAAGGCGTTGATTATGTGGTGCTGTCCCTGTCCCCACGCAATCGCTTATATTCTGCGGGCAGAGTACAATCAAGCGCCTGATGTTTGAAGAAAAATTGGACGCTTCACCTATGCACTTTGTGTTGCATACATCATATCTTCTTTTATTTATTGGTTGGTTAGAGGATGGTTGGTTTTGGTTGCGTCGCATTGTGAAGTCATACTTTAATCTTGCCACAGTTTTTTAGACATCCAGTATCTGAAAAAACAGTTTCTTGGGCATATGGTAGACCCTATTTAGATTACACCCTGTCACATCAAACGTTTGAACACCTGCATGAAGTATTAAATATAGTCTTAAAAAATAACTAATTACACAGATTGGGACTAATTTGCAAGACGAATCTTTTGAACCTAATTGTTTCATGATTTGACAATGTGGTGCTAGAGCGAACATTTGCTAATTACCGACTAATTAGGCTTAATAAATTTGTCTCACGGTTTACTGACATATTCTGTAATTAGTTTTTTTATTAGTGCCCAAACACCCCATGCGACACCCTATATAATATTCGATCTGACACGCTAAAACTTTACACGCCTGGAATATTTAAACACCCCCCGTAATTTGATTAGTTGCTGCATCTTTGTCATACCACAATTTCTATCTAGGGATCTACGCTTTCACATTTAGAGCTAACCATGTCACACTTGTGACCAATTATTTCTTAGCCATACTTATACCTCCCATATCACCACTTGTCTAAGTTTGCATTAACAAAATATCCTAACTGCAGGCTATATTCTAGGCTACATCCCATTCTTATATACTTATCTTAGCATTTTTTTCCCCAAATGATTTTTCCTTCTAAATTAGTTATCTAATCTGCGATTTGGTTACACCATCATATTTCTTTTAATTTAGCCGTTACAACAAGATCTTAGGAAACTAAATTTGATCTTGGACAAATATATTTTGATGAGAAAAATCATGTGTTATTTTATCGTATATTGAAAATTCTTTCATCACTCGATCAAATTTAGTTCAATTTACAAAAGGTTTCAGAGAGATGCAACATTCAAAATATATATGGACTACACCCCGATAACCACAATATGAAACATTGAGTCCCGATAAACGATACAATATATTTGCAATTTTTTTTATATTCTCAAAATATTTTTATATCATATAGGAACATTAAGTTGTGTATGTTGAAACATCATGAATATTCCAGAACATTATGTACAACATTTACAATTTAACTGAACATCATAAAATACTACCCCTTTGTTTCATATTATAACTCATTGACTATTTTCTTAGTCATCTCTATTTCATATTACAAATCATTTGACTTTTTTCTTAGTCCAACTTCCTTTAAGTTTGATTAAGTTTATAGAAAAATCTATTGACATTTTCAATACAAAATAAACATATTATCAAAATATATTCAATACTAAATTTAATGAAACTAATTTGGAGTTGTAGATGTTGCTACTTTTATCCATAAACTTTGTCAAACTAAAAACATTGACTAGAAAAAAGTCAAATAACTTATAATATAAAACGGAGGGAGTAGTTGAAACGTCCAAATAAACTTCGTGCAACAATTAAAGAAGAGCTAAATATTTTGTCATCGAATTATAACTATTTGTGGTCTTGATGTAAAAATATAATTGTAACGAACATAGTAGTGCAATCGGACCGCTGATTGGAGAAGTAATTTATGAGTAAAAATCATTCAAATATTATATTTATATGCATGCATAGTGTGGGTGATGTGCTATTGTGCATGCATACAAGTAGTGTACAGGCTGCATAACAATCATCACGCCGGAGAACCCAGAGGGAGATCCTACCTTTTTCATTTTCCCCCTCATTTCCCCTTACGCTTTCTACTAATAGGTATTCCTCCTCTCAGTCCCATTGCCTCACCACCAAGTCCAGTGCAACCGCGCCTGCTTGCCCCCCCTCCATATCCCCTTCACCGCTACAAGCGCACCGCCTCGGTTTCTCCCTGTCCCCCTGCAACGAAGTTCATCCTCCTCCCAATCCCCACCTCCACCAACTCCTAGTCTACGCCATTCAACCCCAGCCCCATACTGTAACCTCCTCCCCCCTGCCACCGGCAACTCTCCCTCTTCCATGCCCAATCAACGCCGCCTACACACTCTCCTTCCCCCTCCTTCCTTCCCCACTAACCCGTTACTGCTACATCGATCCTCCTAGGAGGGCAGAAAGGAAGAGCGACAAGAAGGGCACGACAGATCCAAAATGGAGGAAGCCGAGTAACGCGTTGCTGATTAGGAGGTCGAGGAGGAGGCCATGCTTCTATCCAGGACGAGTTGATGACTCTGATGTTCATATCTTGGTGTGCAAACTGATCGAGCTCGACTGCCATGATCCCCTGATTGCATATAGTTAAGATGTGAGGAAGTAACCAGACGACAGCTAAGATTTCGAATTATTTCACCCAAAATATTCTGTGGAATTAAATTTCAGTGCACACTATCAATTTAAAAATTTAATCCTTTTCTGTTGAAATTCTAATTGATTTATATTATCAATCTGCCGCATGCAAAGTTACCAAGAAAAACAGCAAGATTTAGCCTTCATTCTGTCGCAGATTTGACATAGCAAAGTTTAAAATTATTTTCCCATTTGTATTACTGTATAATCGCCAACTATTGATGTTAGGTAAGTGTTGGTATTTCTTACGACCACATATGAATCCGCAAGCGCACGGAATACCACTGTAGCACTTCACCTTCAGGTGACCCCAAAAGGATATCGAACTCAGGGAACGTGTGTAATCTACCTAAGGCTAAGACTATCCAAGGACAACAACTATAGGTAGGCATGCTAGGCTTGAGAGGACATTCTTTGTATTTTAATTATCTAAGCTAAGTTAAAGATAATTTCCTATCTGTTGCTTCGGGCACCGACCCCTGCTAGTCTGCCAGCGTGGTTCCAGCTATAGCTCTATGATTTATCCGAACGTGGAGGATTACTAGGACAGGATTCAGGGCTGTCACCACCTGTCGCCTACCTCTGACAACTCCGTGGGATACACAAAAAACAAAGGTAATCTCTAACTTAGACACCACGTCTAAGTTATTAATTACTACTCTAATACTCGTGCAGGAACTTCCTTCTCTATCCGGAATCCTAGTACTAGAGCACTTAGTATGAATACGAAACAATGAACCCGCAAAAATGAAAATCTATCTTACTTAAACAAAGTAATTAAATAATAAAAGAAAGGAACACGAATGCTTACTTTATAGAAGAAGGTTCTCCAAACTCGGAGCAGAGTGTACCGACAGCTTCGGTACTCCACCAGAATTCCTCCTAGGAAGCTACACTCGTTGAGGAAGAAGTCTGAGGGAGCGCCAAACCTTCCGGGCACTCCTCCAGAGCTTCCTCTCAATCTCTACCTTATTCTAATGTACAAAAGATACAATAGAGCCTTTTCTAATTCAGCTCAAAGTTGTGTGTGTTGGAATGAGAGTGAAAACCTCCTTAATAGGCTCCAAATAACGGTTACTGCTATGGGAAATGACCAAACTACCCTGCAACCGCCATCAGGAAGTAATCAGGAGCGTACACGTGTAAAATGGGGATCAATGGCTGCAATAACGGTTCGGCTGAACTGGTGGTTCGGCCGAACCAAAAAAATGTCTTCCCGACCTCTCCTTTAGCCGGTAGGTAGCTTATTGGGCCCCTAACATCATGTACTTTGATTTGGCTCAATTCTAAATGGTTTTGATTGACATATGGGCCCTCAAAGAGTTTGCATCCATATCCTGATTTGAACTTTTCCTATTTTCTAACTATGAAACTAGTAGATTTTCCGCTTAAATAGTAATAACTCAAAATGTATTAAGCTTTGGAATCACCTATACATTTGTCGACAAATTTTCTTTTAAAAATTTCCCAAATATAATTATAGTACAATCATGATATATTTACACTGTAATTTGCATGTAACTACAAATAACTTGTATATAACTTTCAAAAATCTCTCCTTAACATGCTATTTCGGTAAAACACAAATTCTCTCACATGTATGCGTGCTGTGACTTTTTTTCTTCCCCACTTACATAAATCTTGAAACAAATCTAACTGTTTGAAATTATGTGAATATAGTGTAATTACATGCAAGTTACAGTGTAATTACATGGTAATTACATTACGATTATACTATAATTACATCTGTCAAATTTCTAGAAGAAAATTTATGGATGAATATATAGCAAAATTGTAAGCTTTTGTATCTCTGGCATCGCCTGTACTAACAGAACTTATCATATGCAAGCCCATATTTGGAGATTAATCCTGACAGATACGGCAAGCATACATTTGATACCAAAAGGATGTGTTGACTACATATCTTAATTTACCTATTATAAAAATTAAAGATGATTCCACACTCACCATAATCTTTTAAATTTTAGGACTATCTATATATCATTGGACAGAAAATCCCACCTGCCATCTTTTAATTTTTAGACCATCGGATATGCTTTAAGATTCGTGCAGAGACATTAACCCTACCTCTTCTCCTTCCGTTCCCCGCGCATCGCTCGTTCCACCGCTTCCATCGCGTTTTTCTCCGCTCCGCCTGATCCCCCACCGCCAACCTCGCCGGCTGGCCGGAGGGCGTCAACGGCACCGGCGAGGCCCCCCCCCCCACCCCCGGCGGCCAGCCTCCTCCCTCTCCCCCTCCCACTCGCCCCCTCCTTCCTCCCCGAGTGTTGGCGACGAGATGCCCCCACCACCAACGCCAGCCCACCGCCCTCCTCCAACCCAGCGGCTCCGGCCTCTTGCTGCCCACCGTCGGGCTGCCGCCAACTCTGGCCATCCCTTTAGAGTTGGCGAACTCCGCCCCTTCCCCCCTCCCACCCCACCCCACCCCAGGTCCTCTACCGGAGTTTAGGGTGTCGCCGGTGTTGGAGAAGAAGAGGAGGTCGCCGGAGTTGGAAGAGAATACCTGGAGCATGAATCTCGAAGCTCATCTTGTGTCCCAAAATTTTCAAGATTTAGGGATGTAATTTGTCGAATGAAGGTTAGCAATTTCGTTAAATTTTTCGTCCGTTGTCCGTTTTGGAACATGTGTCATGTCGCGCGGAACGTGTCGGACTCGGGAAAACACCGCGCGCGCGAGAGGCGCGCTCACGGGAACACGCGATGGGCACGTGTTTTCGTCCGTCATCCCATCCGAGTCACTGGACCCCTCTCCCGCGCGCTCTCTCCCTCTCCCTGAAACGTTGTCCCTCCAGGAGGGAGAATTCATGTCCCTGCATCTGCATCCGCTGAAGACGAGGGTAGTAATACAGAGGAGCGATCCACGCCAAGGACGACGTAATCGGCACGACGCGCGGCCATGAGCAGCTCGGGGTGCATCACTACCTTCGGATTGCAATTGCAGCCAGTCTCATTTGCAGTAGTTTTTTTTTTAAAAAAAAGGCTCATCTGCAGTTGCCGGCAGTTGCACTTGTGCATAGCAATCGATCTAGGCTTTATGTTGTAACAGTGGATATATATTTACACAGTTATATACTGGATGTTACTACATTGCGAATTTATAATTGGAAATTACGAATACTAGTCGCCAACCCGTACGTTGCACGGCTATTGTTATTGATATTTAAATATTTTTAAAGAGATCTATTTATGATTTAGTTCTAAAATTTGTACTTAACTAGAGAAAATGCCCGTACGTTGTAACTGGTAAAGATGTTTTCATCAATACAACAACTATTAGGAGATGAGCAATCACACGGGTAAAGATGTTTTTAGTGATACAAGAGCAATAAATAAAAACATTAGGATCGCTATACATTATAATTGAAAAAAATAATGAATATTCTTCCTTGGTTTTGGGCCGAAGCATATTTCTTCCATACTTTTCAGCTTACCCCATACCCGTATGATGCCAAATTGGTTGAGGGCTTTTGATCCATTCGATCTCCTTTTTCCATTTTTTTTCACAAAATCAGGAAAAAGGGCCAGGGAAGCTTGCCGGTAAGCCATTATTAATGGAGTGACGAATTGAAGCCGAATTGAAAGGGGAAATCATGGGGAAAATAATAGGGAAGGAGTGGGGAATCAATTTTTGTAACCAATTTTAGAGGAAGTAGGAAGGTAAATCGACGTTGTGACGATGCTAGGGTTTGACCTGGGCAGTGGCTAGTAGGGGTGAAAGTGGTTCAGATAGTTTCCGTCCGGACCATTTTTCGGATTCGGATAGTTTCGGTCAAAACTATCCGGAAATTCTCGGATTCGGAAACGAATTCGGATTTTTTTTCTCGGAAACGAAAACAAATAAAGTAAGGGTACTATCCGTCGGAATCGGAAAACGGTCGGAAACTTTTCGGATTTTTTTTGGATATCCGCAGACATTGAGCAAATTTTAGAAAAAACACGTATATATACATAACTTTTTCATACGGAATTAGATGGAGACAAACTTTATATCAACATTGTAAAGCTCGATGAGATCTACAACTTTCTTATTGACTATTTTATTATTTAAGGTCATTTAAGGGTCTAAATATTCATTATAATATACCATATTATTTTTTACAAAATCTCAGATCTACAATTCAAACGACATCTGATGGAGATGTGCTCCATATCAAAGTTGTAGAGCTCAATGGGATCTACCACTTTGTAGTTTATAACATTTGTATTTGAAAGCATTTAAAGTATAAAACAAACATTACAAGTTTCAAAAATGTGAAGTAAAATAAATAATATCTCCAATTTATACAATGGTAAATAAGTTATACATATAGTAAAAGGTCTTGGGAATAGAAAATGATAATCATATTTACATATGGATCTCTAAGAGGAATAGCCATGAAAATCGATTTTCACATACGGTTGTGGGACCGTCTACAAAATTGACGATATAAATGTTGGAGATGTTGAACTAGAATAATAAGCGATATCTCTTCCTTGATCAAGAAACTCAATTTGAGGGGTTTTTTATATACCGATAAATATTCGCTACCGTATTCGTTCCGTCTCGTATTCGCTCCTTATCTGTATTCGATAATATTCGATTTCATTCCGTATTCGAGTTTTCGATTCCGATTCCAATTCCCAAAAAAAATATGAAAACGAATATGATAAAGCTAGTTTCCGTCTTTTTCTGATCCGTTTTCATCCCTAGTGGCTAGAGGCGTGCTGCAATTGTGCAAAAGATTGGATACTACTGAATACAAAAGAACCAACAACTAAAAAGGGGATGGATAAAAAAAACACGCACAAAGAAATTCCACATGTGAAAAAATACAAATTGGACAAAAAAATGATGAAAAAAAAGAAAAGAAGACGAACAAAAAAAATGCAAACCGGAAGAGATAAAGATAAATATTAGAAAACCAACTCAAACACGGATGACGTACCAAAATTTTAACAAAAGCATCTTTAATTTTTCTAATAGTAGAGATATAAATATCAAATTGTTATCGGGTTGGTTTTGAAAATCATTAAAACTGTAAAAACTAAAAAATATTTATTTTGTCATTATAATAAATTAATTGTATTTTTTCTTAGAGTTTACCGAGCTATTATTGTTAATATTATAAATATTACAATTTTAATCATGTGCTGTGCTTTCCAGTGGCTTAGATAAAGTTCATATAAGTTACTAATAACTTTGAAATTAAATAAAGTAGTACAGCTTAATTGATATTAATTTATCGCCAATTTTGTCATTATTAACTCTTAAAAGTAAAATCTTAAAAGTTTTCGTCCGCTGTCCACTGACTTATTTAGAAAATTAACGAAGTATTTGTTATTTTTGTTCTGTCTTTTTTATTATTAAAATTGCTCTAAGCATGATTTATTTTTTTATATTTGTCGTAAATTTTTTAATAAGATAGATGGTCAAATTTAAGATCCAAAAGTTAACAATATTATGTATTTAAGATAATTAGGCACTGTCCATATGCAGCAGTCTATTGAAAATAAGAATAATCGAAAATGACTATTATTTAGTGTAAAAACACACACACATATACATATATATATATATATATGAGAGTCTTCTATACACTCAGGTGTATGACGGGGTTGTTTGGTTGATGGCTAAGTTTACCACACCTCACTTTGCCACAAATGTGTCATGCCACACAAAGTGAGGCTAGCAATTAGTTAGCCACAAGTGTGGCTAAGTTTGGCAAGAATTTGAGTCTATGACGTGTAGGTCCAATGACTAGCAAAGTGAGGCATCACACAATGGTGGCAATCAACCAAACACTATACTAAGAAATTGTGGCATGCCTAAGATTTGGCATGGCAACCTTTGGGAGCCAATCAAATAGCCCAGTACTCCCTCCTCTCTAGTGGATAATCCAATAGGTAACCGATGAGCTAGTTTGAAAAACAAAATTCAAAATTTTTTTCCCGCATGCATGGGCAACGAAGGCACATGAAATTAGCTGATGTGCATCCGTATCTAGTCAATAATTCATCCATGCATTTCGGTACGTAAGTACGAGAACCAAGGTTGAAGGAGTATATACCTTTTCTTTTTCAGGATCCAGTATATACTGTTTTTTTTTTATGATCTAACATGTACTAGAATTTTTTTGCTGGAGTACATACCTTTTTATTGTAATATCCAGTATGTTTGTACTTGATTTCTTTTAGGTACAGTATGTACCTTTTTAAAGTTAAGTATATACTTTTTTAAGTTAGTAATGGTATATACCTTTTTGAATTAGTAGAGCAGTATATACCTTTTTAAGTTAGAAGTAGTATGTAACTTTTAAAAAATTTAGTAGCGGTATGTACCCTTTTTAAATTAGTAGAGCAGTATATACCTTTTTTATGTACCTTTTTTTATGTTAGTAACAGTATGTACTGTTTTTTAAGGTGAATATCAGTATATACTACTGTAATTTCAATGAGTACTGATGTACTTAATGATTTTTTCCTGGAACTGACTATATACTAAATTTAATTTCTTGGGACGAGTATATCCCGATTTCTTTTCTAAACAAGTTTGTACTACTCTTCTTTGAACGAGTGTACTGATCTATATACTGATTTCTTTCACAAATTATATTCTCCGATTTCAGGAGTGAACATGAAATTTTAAAGAATATATAGAAAGTTATTTCCTCAATTTAGATTAACTTGAAGCATAGTCCGATCCCAAGAGAATTTGCAATAATCCAGGCAGTATATGGATTCATACATTTAGCCATTCTGAAAAAGAAGAAAAAATGAATGTACAGTATACCCAATTTTCGACCTGCACAAACTGCTTTGGACAGAATTTTCATACTGCCATATCCACATTTTCTACATCTACATCAGCTAATCCATGCAACCATGCGAATATACTGCCCGGTGTTGGCCACCATCCATGGTGTATTTGTCATGCATCTGTACGGAGCAAAGCAAAGAACTAGTTAATTAGGAGCTTCATCATTCTTCAGAAGACTAAATAATACGCTGGGTTATCAAATAATTTTTTTTAAAATACTAGCAGGCCTACTCATGGAAAGAGGGTGAATGGGGATTACATTCAAGTACAGATCTAATAAGAAAGGGAATCCTCGATCTGCAGGAAGAGAAAAATGGAAAGATAATACCTTGGCAGGATGAATAAGGAGTAGAACAGAGTGGTTACGGCCTCATTTCCCTGCACGGCGCATGGATTTATGTGTCAACCGGGCTTGGCGAAGAAACCCCGATTGCATGATCGGATGATCCTGCACCTCCGGCCAACCGTCGTTCTTCGTCCACACCGGTGGTGAGGAGTAGTAGCGTCGCGCCGAGGTGCAGCCAGGCCACCGCTGCCTCCGTGTGGACAGCGTCACCGCACAGCGCCTACATAGGACGAGACGACGAATCGATGACTGATATCGTCGCCGCTAGGGCACTGCCTAGGAACGCCATGATTGCCATGTTGCTGCAAATGGATCTCACCGCATCCCAACAAATCACCGATGGATGCCGCCAGCACCGTGCATGGTTGCTCATCAATCGCCAATGGATCATGCCGTCCGCTTTGACTCTCCGGTAGCTAGCGGTCGATCCGAATATTGCGGAGAGAGCGAGCTATTGCCGTCGCTGGTTAAGTGGTTAGGATGGCAGCCGAGGATTTATATTATTTGCTCAGGACCGATTAGTGCGGGATAGTTAAGCATTAGGTGATTTTTTTTTTATAAAAACGAAACGGGTCTGTTGAGTGGATCTGGTAACAGGGTTGATCGTGTGCCTCATTACTGATGAACGGTGGCAGGTGCACGTACTCCCAGGTGTATAGAACCATTTTCATATATATATATATATACATATATATGTACATATATATGTACATATATATGTATATATATATATGTATATGTATGTATGAATGTTCCACGTGAAATCAGGACCCCGCAATCTATCCCAAAATATCCTGGTTTGGGTAATCAAGGGTTTTGCTGGCGAAAACTTGTGCGAATTGCGATTACGGGGTAAGGCGACACCTCATCTATCTTTTAGATCACAAAACGGTGGTTCAAATGTCTTGAGCAAGACGAATAGATTAGACAATCAAGCCAATGTGCTTGAAATGATGATTGATGTTGATCCAAGTGGTCCAAGTATATCTATTTGCAAAGATACGATAAGAAAGCATTGCAATATCTACTAGCATTAACTACTACAATTATAACATTTTATAGGAAAAAAATTTGCCCAAATGCACAAATAAAAATCAATAATTTTTCAGGACGAGATGGGGCCGGGAAATTAATAATTAAGATAGTTTCTTCATGGCCGAATAACATATATATGTCTGAATTCTGATCCTGAGATCATTGCCTAACATGCTATGCGCCTACCATGCTATCCGTTATATTTTTTCTCAGAATTTTTTTCTGCAAGGAAATGGTGATTTTATAATAATCAGTAACAAGTGCTTTAATGCCTAGAGGGTCATCAAACGGCCAAACAGCACGGTTGTTCAATCTCGATCCTAGCACGGTTATTCACAAGAGCCACCTTGTTAAACCCTCTTCCAATTATCTAGAGCTTCAAAATAATATAGATGGTTAAATGGCAGACTCATAATATGTTGAACGTAGAAATCGGAGTGCAAATACAGTGTGGCAACGAATTTAGTGTGGAATATGCCTCTAGAGCCTAAGGTGGACTCGAACTTGATATGAGTTGGACCTCCATCTTGATTTGAACGTCTATGACGATCTTATTCATCTCCTAGCTTCTTTTCATGTGCTCCATGGTTCTCTCCATGGTTCTCTCCATGGTTCATAATCGTGATTAAATAATTAGGTAGCAATCTATCCTCAAAAGCACATAAAGAAGTACTTAGGAACGAGCTCATCAGTAAATTTAATTGTCGGGCGCGAGCTCTAGTGACTGGACCTTGCAAAACAATTTGAGGGGTAGCGTGTGTATCCAAAACGATAGGGCATGTAGCCTAGTGGTTCTAGTGACCCGAGTAGTACCCCAAGGTCCTGAGTTTAAATCTCCATATGAGCGAATTTTAGACTGGGTTATTTATGGGGCTAAGTTACCAATTTCAATGGCCAATTAGTAACCTCGACTACCTATTGAACAGTGGGTGCACGCAGAAAATGAGGCGGACTTGTGTGTCCAATTGGGGGACATTGAGAATTTGAGATTGTATTTGTACATGAGCCTGAGCCTATGGTGCACGTACAGTGTATTGTAGTGTATTGTTGATCCATCCGCTTTGAATTTGGAGGCCCTAGCTGAGCGATAGAGAATTTCAAGCCCAATTATGCGTACTAGCCATCGAGTCGTGGGTTGCACGGGATATTAATATTGATAGCACACGCTACATGTGATTTAGAACCAACACCATGTTAAGTTTTATTTTAGTTACGTGGATAAAATATGTTTGGTCATAATTTCAAAAGAACTATTTATATATTGTACATCCTAATTCTTATTAATTTCAATTTATTAATCTAATAGTTTTAAAATTTACAAATATTAAGTAACGATATGTACTCATGTCCATGTCTCAATTCTGTATTTTATCTTAATTAATACACATATATAGAATTAATAGGTACCGTATTGTAGTTAGTTTAAAGTCTTCTTTTCATGATATAATATTTTTTCAATATATAATTACTAAATATTAAGTTATATTCATTTTGAGGTCTGAATTTTAGCTTTTTTGGACGATACTCCGTATGGAGTTTAAGTTATTACTTATTCATAATTTAATAACTTTGAAGTTCACAATCAATAACTATCGAGTTATATTTTTTTCAGAACATCAATGTTAGCTTTGCGATTTGTAATCCAAAAAATCAGAATAAATAAGTACCAAACTGTACTCAGTTTGGAGTATCAATTATAGCTCATGATTTAATGGTGCGAAAATTTGTAATTAATAAATACTGAGCTGTATAAGGTATCAAATCCAACAATAGTTTTTCCATGTATTAATAATTCCAAAAAAAAGGAATAGATTGTAATATCCATTTTAGCCTTTTCATAATTTGCTATTTCTAAAATTGATTATTAATAAATGCGAGTGCTACTTGTTGATGAAAAGAAAAACACACAATAGCCTGGGAGATCTGCTTAACTCCAGTGCAGGTATAAGATGTTGATGAGATGCGGGCGTGCCAGTTAGTTTGATCTTGCAACAGACAAGATATGTAAACAACAGATAAAACAGCCGATCGGCTGACAAGCCGATGGAGTAATTTCAGCCGATAGCCGATATTAGCCGATGCCGATTCCAGCCGATGTTGATAGGGTTTTGAGCAATCGGCTATATATCCATTGTAGATAAATATATATAGACAATCGGCTGATGATAATAAAATATAACAATATTATAATCCAATAGAAATCACTCGGCTAATAATAATATGATAGGATAAGTATCGATCCGATAGTTAAAAGCACACATTGGCTAAATGTCCGATGTCATAAAATTCAATCGATTTAGATAAACAGTGAAACCTTGTTGCAATCGGCAAAATCTAACTTGTAAGTAATCTTTGTAAGCCGATGCAACGTCTAGAAAACTTATCGGCTAGCATCCCGATAAAACACTAGCATGAACCTATCGGCTTAACAAGATTTATATTATCAACAATAATTTAGTAGGTAGGACCTAACCGATGCAGCACGAGATTATAAATGATAGTCTAATACTCGATGAGCCGATAGATCTGTCTAATGTGATGGATATAAGAAATCTATTTATAACAGCATTGTGATTGTAGAGATATATCGGTTAAGACGGAAGATCAGACTTAACCAAGACAGTCCGAATTAAACCGATACATCTCTAAATACAATGTAATTAGAGATAGAATTGAGATATAAGGTAGACAAATATATCAAACAAACCAGAGCGATCCAAGAGATCGGAGTGATGCAGCCTTGAACAACACCAATATAGCCGATAGTATCACCAGGGCCGACGAAACGCAGGACTTACCCCTTCGTCGGATATGAAACTGAACTGATGCAGCCCCGCATCAGGTACCAAATTCCTCTGGTTGATAAGTAAAACCTCAGAAAAGAGGGTGGCAGTGCGCCGAGAGTAGTATTGATCGAGAGATAAATTACATTGACCCCGGATGTATATATTTCTACACATGGGTGGAACTGCTTATACATTTGTCGGGTGATTTTTAACAAGAAATCATCCAGATTTTTTCTACACTTAGATTTATATCCAACAGACTACAAAATAAAATAACTAATACAAATTTACTTATTCAACATCTTTATCAAAATTACAGTACACTTATATGTCATATCAACTAAATTTACATATGTAATTTTAGTTATATAGGACTGTAATTTTATATTTTAAATACTCACATGTCATATCAACTGAATTTACAAATGTAATTTTAGTTATATAGGAGTGTAATTTTATATTTTATAGAAAATAACGAATGCATATTTAATTACACAACATTTTTATCAAAATTACAGTACACTTACATGTCATATCAACTAAATTTACAAATGTAATTTTAGTTATATAGGACTGTAACTTTATACAATTACAGTATAATTACATTGTAACTTACATATAACTACAGTATAATTATAGTGTAACTTGTATGTAATTTCAATGTAACTTGTATGTAACTTTTAAAACACTGCTAATCATACGAAATAAACATCACGAGAGATCTCTCACCCGTATTAAAGTAGTATTATCGTTCAATCACTTTCGTTCTATACAGTGGCAAAGCTAAAAAAAGATGCGTACAATACCTCGCTTGGTTATAAGTGCCTTGCCCTAATCAGGTGCTAATCGGTAGGTTGAAAAAACGTCAAATTTTAAGTAAAAAATTTGACGACAGATTTATAGCAAAACTGCCCATGGGTAGATACTAGTCCTTGTAGGACAAGAAAGAAACTTTCCTAAAGATGAAAGAAAAACATAAAGTCCTTATCGGACACTAAACACACTTTCCTTAAGATAAAAAGAAACTAAAACCTGCCCAATTAATAGATAAACTGTCATTTCGCATCCTCCTTGATCTCAGACTTTTCTAGATAAGTTTCCTTTAATTGATCTTTACCCGAATCAATCAAGAATACAACTGTTGGCGATTGATAGTTTCCATGGTCGATTCTAGGACTTTAAAACCGATACTAACCCTAAACCTATGATTACTCTGGGCTTAACAAATTTTGCCATTAACACTACTATATTTAAAATCTCAGTTAATTTAGTAATTTTGAAACTAATGCATATCAAATCGTACTTGGTTTGGAGTTTCAATTATAGATTTGAGTGATTTGATAATTGAAATTTAAGAATTAATCACTACTATTTGTCCCCATCCCAATTTAGTTTTGTATTTAATTTACTAATTCTGAAAGTTAGAGGTTATATGTTTCTGAGTTTATATACTTTGATGTCTTGCATTAGAATAAAGTAAAAAAAACTATTGACTCCATATGTTTTCCTTTTGGAGTGTTTTACTTGATACAAAATTGATTTGGGCCCGTGTGATTCTTTTCTAATTTTTGGATGAGCTCATAGAATCGGAGTATGTTTCTTCGTAGGTGCAAGGAAATTATACGGAATACCTATGTGAATCCAGCAGTTGCAACACAATCATGGATCTTCTTAGTTAGATGCAAATGAACCTTTCTTGTGGATTATTGTGTCATCACCCGAATTAGTTAGCTAATTTACTCCTGGTAGTGTGGTTTCAATGTGGAACAATTAATCAAATTATAAACCAATCTGTTTGATAAATAAAATAAATTAATAATCTTGATTGTGAAAAAAATATACCTGACCTGCAAATTTAGGATCTCCAGGTTCCATGCATTGGCCAATCGGAATTCATGAAGGCATCTCCTGCTGTTTTTTCCAGAGTCATGTACACATGCAACCATTTGATGATGCCGTGAGAAATCAAGATTGATTGACAAAACAAAAAAATATATACACTCAAATACCAAATAGCTGATCGGGATGGAGTATGAAGGGCAAACCTGGAGCATCTCCTGTGGTTTTGCGCGCGGTGTTCAATCCCTATTGGTTTCTCGTATTGCAGATAGAAAAAGGTAGTCGATTATCGTTGTTTTAATTAGATGTATCTCCCAAATATTTGAGGGGCTTTTACATGGCCCACAATATTAGCTAAGGGTTGTTTTCTTTCATCTACGGTTGCTATAGTATGATCTATTAAATTAACGGACAAATGTTTCTAGTTACCATGAGAGCTCGAAGATAGTGGCCAATTAGTATAGATACTAGCCGTCAACCCGTGCGTTGCACGGGTTACTGTTGTTGATATCATAAATGCCGCTTAGATTATGTATTAAATGTATTTTCTAAAATTAGTGTGGCTTAAATTTTGTAAAAAACTAACATTGCGGCTTATATTGCATTATAAGAACAATAACATTGCCTACAATTCACTTAGGCCCCTTTGATTTGGAAGAAAAACAAAGGAATTTCGGAGAGTTTCAATTCTGTGGAAAATTTTCTATGAAAGCCTTTGAAACAAAGGATTGAATCCTATCATATCCTTTGGAATACCTATGGATTGATTAATCCGGTAGAGATTTTGGAGAAAACTTAGTAAGAGCTCTAACCTCTTTAGAAGCTTTCCTTTGAATCTGTCTCTATCATCCGATTCCTGCGTTTTTCCTGCGGTCCAATCAAATGGTCATTTCTCTGTTTTTCCTATATTTTGCAATCAACTATTTTGCAATTGCATTCTTATCACAATCCTTTGTTTTTTTTTATATTCCTCTATTTTTCCATTCATGCGATTCAAAGGGACCCTTAGAATTAATATTGATTAATCATATTAATCATAAACTACCAATAGATTAAATTGTCCATGATTTTTTGGATAGCATATTTATTTAACATAGAATTTTTATGCAATCGACGGTCGAGTTAAATCTTTTTGAGCTATCCGATGGCTAATATAATCGGCTAGTATAAAAAAATGTTCGGCATCTTAATTGGAATTTCATATGAAGATGTGAACAATTTCATATTTATTAATTTTAAAACTGGAATTATTAAATCTCAAATGGTGTTTTTATTAAATTTAAATTGAAATATTTATTTGCATATTTATTTGTCTATAAAAATATAAGTGATGCTAAGACATAAATAAATATCAACATTATTTGTGAAAGGAATGTATAACTCTTCATCAATCTGTGTCATGTTGAGGGCTAATAATTTTGTTGACGTTGGGATTTATGGCATCCCAGAGTTCTATTACACTGACTTTGACTTTCCATGTTTCCTTTCCACGGTTGATGCATGTCACATGCCACTGCAGTTATAAAAAAAAGACTGTTAAGTTATATTTGTCAATGTAACCATGTATTAAATTGACCAAAATCTCTACTATTATAAAAATTAAAGATGTTTTTGCCAATATTCTGGTACATCATCCAGTTGGTTTTAAGATCGTTTGCTTTTAGAAATACAGTTCCATGTTTGAGTTAGATTTTAAGCTCGTTTGCTTTTGAAAATATAAAAAAGAGTATAATAAGAAATCTCTTTTAAAAAAAACTATGTATGCTAACTTGAGATAAAGTCGGACTCCTAATGCAGCTCATGATTTTTTAAAAAAAATCCAAGCGAATTCCCACATAGAATTTTACCCTAACTAAACCGTATAACAATAATAAGATTAAAATAGCATTGACCCATTGCAATGCACGGGCATTTTTCTAGTCTAAACAAATTAAAAGAACATCAACAGTAAGCTATACGACATGACACATGGAAAACTACATATTAGTTCATAGAGTGCATTTGGAAAACATAGATCAATCTATGTTATCTACACAAAATCATCATTAGACAACTCTTTTTTTACTCTGGGAGTTTTGCCGTTGCCTGTTGGGAACAGAGACCTCATCCAACAGGCAAAAATAAGCACATTCAATATGCAAAAAATCAGCTAGTATTTCTACTGTGTACGTGTAGACCGGACATATAGACATAACATTTGAAAATTAAATTAAATATTTAGTTCATAGGTTGTCATCAGAAAAAATATAGATCATGAATCAAAATCAGAAACAGAACCTGCTAGGTCGATAGAATATTAAATAGCACATTCTATGGGCAAAGGATCAACAAACAATTCATTAATTATTTCAACAAAATCATAAATCGATTGTGTTTAATTTGATTACAAAATTCACACCAGACTTGTGGGGTTGCACTCGTTGGGATGGGCCTTTACATGCACACCTTGTGGTAGCGGAGCATGCAATTGGCGAGGATAGTCCGGCACCACTTATCTTGCTCTGCATCTGATCTAGTGGGAGGAAACCAAATCGAGCTGCAGCTTGAGTGCAGCTTGAGATCAGAGTAAGAAAGCTACATGCCTCTATTACAGATGCCATGATAGAGAGGTGGAAGCGAACCTTTCTTGTGAATCATGTTGATACGTATCTGAGTTCGGATGAGTCCTGATCGGTGTCATCTCCGACGGAAACTTAATCTTGATAGCGAAAAAATAAAACAGTTCTAGCTGGTCATGTATGCAGCGGATCCCTTCGATGGCAGATTCCATCTCGTTCTCGCTTGCTCCCATGTGTTCCAATGATCCCATCTGATCAATTAATTCGCTTAGAGATAAACCATCGATGGTGTGCTTGGAGATAAACCGATGGTTATTTAATTTTCCCTGAGTGCTGCAGTCAGTAGACATTGAAAAGGGCCCACATAGTTAAAGAGGCTTTTCAGTTTGGCCCAGGACCCACGATGTGGAATCCTTTTATCACGTTGAAATTGTTTTAATCTACGCTTCTAATTATACAACTAATCTAATAGATGGCCAGATCTTTCTAATTAATGTGAGAGCTCCTAAAAAGTGCCCAATTAATATAGGTATAGATAGATGGTGTCCAATTAGTATATAGATGGATAGATGGGTCGCTTGGGCGGCTAGCTCGGCAACGATAACACCTCTTCTGCAATGTGGGAGCTGTTGTGTCGCTTTTGTGTTTAGTTTGGCGTCGACGTCCTGTGTTTGGGCTCCGCCATCGTTGTTAGTTGTGTAGCGATGGGTTTTAGCCGGTTTTCCTGTAATTAACCGTACGGATGTATGGTTTTCGTGCTCGATTTTTCTTATAAACTGGGTCAATTCTCTTCTTCTAATTATAACAGTGGAACAAAGTTCTTAGGTTTAAAAAAAGATAGATAGATGGATGGATGGATGGATGGATGGATGGATGTAAAGAAGGTTTTGTGATATGTACTCAATAAATAAACTTTTCTACTATGGACAAGTATTGGAAGGTCTACTTGGCTGTGTTCGCATATGCTGGTTCCCAACCCAAATAGTACGCACGGAAAACAGAGCAATCCATTAGCACGTGATTAATTAAGTATTTACTATTTTTTTCAAAAATGGATCAATATGATTTTTTAAGCAACTTTCATATATAAACTTTTAAAAAAACACACAATTTAACAGTTTGAAAAGCGTGGCGCGGAAAAGGAAGGGGTGTTAGGAACTTGGAGTTCCAAACATTAATAGGATAGAAAAATGTCGGTATCGAAAAGCATTTGGGCTGATATTTCTCTCGTTTGTAATCAAGCTGCAGTGTGTTCCTCTCTTATTCCCGATGTTGGGCTTAATTACAGTCCAACTCTTATTCCGTCTGTGACCAAATAAAGCCCACATGCCCAATGTGAGCAAGGCTGGCCTCTTTTTCTTTCTTCTCCTCAGCCTTCAGCTCAATTTGCTGTATCTGGTAGAACTGGCTGAGTCCTCCAAACTTGACCAATAAAGGTAAATGAAGCCAGTGATACACGAATGAAATTTATTACATAAACTTCTAAAACGTTTATTTAGTTGTATAAACGTGCGTAGCGCATACGAATAAAGACCAAAATAGCACAACATGGCAGATTTTGCTGACTTTGATATTTATTAGGATGCCACGTATATAAATACTTGTTCAGCAATCCATAGTGTACGTCTATTGTACATATAAATATAAATATGTCTATAAAAGGAAATATAAGGGACACAAATACAGAAAAGATAAAATAGAAATCCTACATATAGTTATTTTTCAATAGAACATGCGTAATGCCCCTTGTCAGTATGCGTGTGGCGTCCTAATCAATGTTCACCTCAGCAAGATTAGCCATGCATGGTGAACTATTTTGAGCTTGATTCATACGCACTATGTACGTAAGTTCATGTAGCAGAATGAGTGTTTTACAAGTTTTTCCTAGATTACACCTACTTATAAGTTGGTGTACCACCAATATAATTTACTCACACTACTAAAAAAGGCAAATAGGTGTCGCCACTATAGGTGCCAGCACACCAAAAACCGGCACCTATAATGCCTTCCCCGCCCATGAGTCCATCCCCACGCACCACATATTCAAAAACCGGCACCTTTATCTCTAAATAGGTGCCGCTTTTTAAATAAAACCGACACCTAAAACCTGTGTCCGAGAAAGGTGCCGGTTCTAGACCCAAAACCGGCACCTTTAATTTTCTCCCTCCCACACTAGCCGTTGGCGGGCCCCACAAATAGGTGCCGGTTTTGAGACAAAGGTGTCGGTTCTCAACCCAAAACCGGCACCTTTGTTTCATTAGTGTTTTTCATGTCCGACGGTGTGCCCTACACAAAGGTGCCGGTTCTTGGTATTACAAGTCAAAGGTGCCGGTTCTCGATCCAAAACCGGCACCTTTAATATTCTCCCTCCCGCACTAGCCGTTGGTGGGCCCCACACATAGGTGTCAGTTTTTTGTATGACAAGACAAAGGTGCCGGTTTTTGGTCTAGAACCGGCACCTTTCTTCTAATAGCACTTTTCATGCCCTACACAAAGGTGCCGGTGGGAATACAAAGGTGCCGGTTTAGGTCTAGAACCGGCACCTTTGTTCTAATAGTGCTTTTCATGCCCCACAAAAAGGTGCCGGTTTTTTGTCTATAATCGGCACCTTTCTTCCAATAGGGCTTTTCATGCCCTACATAAAGGTGCCGGTTTGGGAAGACAAAGATGCCGGTTTTGGGTCTAGAACCGGCACCTTTGTTCCGACAGCAGTACTTATACTCCATCCCTTGCCACTCGAGCTGATTGAGCAAGAAGGGGAGGAGGTTTTGCTCTATTTTTTTGTGGTATTTGGTTAAAGATTGAAGCCTAAAGGTAAATATTCATTATTTCTCCCTCCGTTTAACTCTTCATTGTTGATTTGAATTGTCTTGTGCGTATGCATGTAAAATACGATATGGGTGTTGTTTTTAGGAATAATTCTTTTTATCTTTTTTGTGTCTACTGTTGGATGAAATGCTAAATTTGTGTTAATGTTTTCTTCCACCTACGTCATGGCCGTTACTCAAATTAATGGTTGTCAAACTATGTTAAGGCCACGAAAATATCCATTGATAGCAATATCCATTGATAGCTTGATTTATCTCAAATTTATGTTAGGGGTGCCCATCGATCCGCTAGAGGAGGTGGAAGCGGTTTTGCTCGATTTTTCTTGGGTTTTGGTTGAAGATTGAAGCCTACAAGGTAAATATTCATTATTTCTCACCCCGATTCACACCCGCTCGTTGAATTGAATTGCCATGTGGTAATACATGTAAATGCACTAGTCATTAATTTGTATGGATCCATAAGTCATTCGTAGATCTATTCTCGGGTGCTATGCTAAATTTGAATTAATGGTTTTTTCAATCTATGCCATCATCGTTAATGTTTCACATTAGCCAAATAATTTTTCGCATTGACGAAAAATAGAATTTTTTTTATCTTTTCGTTAGCCATGACTATCTAGTTAAGGTGACGTGGGTGTGTGCAAAAACCTCAATTTTATCGTAGGGTAAAATGGTCATTCCTCGTTGTTTTTACTCTAATGTGCTTGTAAATTATGAAATCTTCATTGTTTTTTTCCTTCACGGTTTGTAATAAACGATAATAATCACAGGTACCCATTGGATATAATGGATCTAGAATGGATAACTACAGCGGATCGTGACTCTGTGGAGTATTTCAGGGGAGTAACGGCTCTCGTTGCCGCGGCCACCAGCACAAACTCAGTCGATGCACTAGAATATATTTGGTGTCCATGCCATGATTGCAAGAAAGACAGACAACTTCCAGCTCAGCGGGTCCATTCACATCTCCTTACAAGGGGTTTTATGGACAACTTCCTTGGCGAGGAGGATCAAGGGGAGGGAAGTGCCGGCAACTGTCACGGGCATGATGCAGATGTCGGCTACAAGAAGGAGGACCAAACATGTGTCGATCACGGTGAACCAAATCTAGATCAGATGCTGCGCGACGGGGAGAGATTTGACACTGATGATAGGGAATATCACAAGTTCACAACCATGGTGAAGGACTCCAAAACTCCAATTTACAATGGATGTAAGGCGGAGCACAGCAAGCTCCAAGTGGTCCTATCGCTGCTTCACCTAAAGGCAAGCAACGGATGGTCTGATAAGAGCTTCACTGAGTTGCTAGAGCTCTTGAAAGAAATTCTTCCTACGGACAATGTCTTGCCAGGATCAACATACCAAGCCAAAAAAGTTATATGCCCCCTTGGTCTTGACATACAGAAAATTCACGCTTGTCTAAATGATTGCATTTTGTATCGGGGTGAATTTGCAGATTTGGAGCAATGCCCGATATGCAAGGCTTCCCGCTATAAGTGTGGAGACGGGGATGATGAGGGTGGAAATAAGAAAAGAGTGCCGGTGAAGGTCGTTTGGTATTTTCCAATCATCCCCCGTTTGGAACGTATGTATGCAAACAAAAAGCATGCCAAGCTGATGCGTTGGCACCACGAAGAGCGTAAAAAAGATGGAATGATACGACACCCAGCTGATGGGTCTCAGTGGAGAAAGATAGACAGGAAGTACCAAAAAGAGTTTTCTCACGACATCAGAAATGTGAGGATTGCACTAAGCACTGATGGCATGAACCCGTTTGGTAACATGAGCAGTCGTCATAGCACATGGCCAGTGGCTGTAATTATCTAAAATCTCCCTTCCTAGCTCTGTTTGAAGGGTAAGTACATCATGATGCCACTTCTGATTCAAGGGCCTACACAACCTGGCAACGATATCGATGTGTACTTCAAGCCGCTGGTAGAGGATCTTCGTACACTATGGACGGAAGGCATGCGGATGTGGCATGCGTACAAGCGAGAACACTTCACATGTCGGGCTATTTTGTTAGGGACAATAACAGACTACCCAGCACTTGGAAACACGTCGGGCCAAACGGTGAAGGGCATGAAAGCATGTGTAAGGTGCATGGCCCAAACAGGAGGCAAGTGGCTGAATCACTGTCGGAAGACCATGTACATGCGCCATCGGAGGTTCCTCAGGCAGGATCACCCGTACCGCCGAAATAAAAATGCTTTTGATGGGACGGTGGAAATGGATGGACGTCCAATTTTCAGAACCGGAAGTGAGATCTTGGCGGAGGTGAAGGATCTCAGAGTTGTATTCGGTAAAGGGAGCGGAAGCACATGTGCATCCACATCGAGCGGTGAGACCCCTCTATTCAAAAAGAAGTCTGTCTTTTGGGATTTGCCATATTGGGAAGACCTGGATATTCGTCATGCGATTGATGTGATGCACGTGGAGAAGAATGTGTGCGAAGGCGTGCTCGGGGTATTGTTGAACACACCTGGCAAGATGAAAGACACTTTGCAAGCACGGAAAGATCTCGAAGACATGGGCATCAGGAAAGAGCTGCATCCTCAGGACAGAGGAAATGGCCGCTACTACCTACCTCCGGCATGCTACACTTTTAGTGCTGCAGAAAAAACGAGTATGTTGGAATGCCTGCGGGGTGTCAAAGTCCCATCCTGTTACTGTGCGAACATTAAGAGACTAGTTAGCATGAAAGATAAGAGGTTGGTTGGAATGAAGTCACATGACTGCCATGTTCTTATGACGCAGCTGCTACCGGTCGTAATCAGGGCTATCCTTCCAGAAAACGTCCGAGACCCAATCATCAAGTTGTGCCAGTTCTTCAAAGCGATAAACCAAAAGGTTATCGATCCGGCTTCATTGGGCAAGCTTCAGGAGGACGCGATTCTCAACCTTTGCCAGCTGGAGATGTTGTTCCCTCTCTCTTTCTTCAATATCATGGTGCATCTGATTGTTCATCTTGTGGAACAAGTAAAGATCATAGGTCCAGCATATCTGCATAGCATGTGGGCTTTCGAGAGGTTTATGGGCATCATAAAGAAATATGTCAGGAATAGATCGAGACCCAAAGGCAGCATCGTCGAGGGTTATGCAACAGAGGAGGTGGTCGAATTCTGTATAGATTACATGGATCTACAACCTATCGGTGTTCCTCTGTCCCGTCACGAGGGCAGGATGCTTGGAAAGGGAACATTAGGTCACAGGAGAATTTTTGCCCCTGATTGACAAACCATAAGACAAACCCATTTTGCAGTGTTACGACAGTCAGCTTTGGTGGCTCCGTACGTGGACATGCACTTGGATGTACTCCTTAGAGACAATCCCAGGAAAGGAGCAGCATGGCTTGCGAAGATGCATAAACTTCAATTTGGGAAATGGTTGATGGAGTACCTGACAACTGCAGACATCGATGGTGCCCTTTTTTCTTTATCTCGGGGGCCATCCAACACAATCCACACGTACTAGGGCTATGATATGAACGGGTATACCTTTTACACCAAGGCCCAGGACAACAAGAGTACAAATCAAAAACAGTGGCGTGCGCATCGACGCCTACGATGACGGTGGCAACAAGCAGACTTATTACGGTTTCATACAGTCAATCTGGGAGTTAGATTATGGAGCCCTCAAAGTCCCTCTATTCCAATGCAAATGGGTCAAAATTCCAAGGGGTTTGAAGATTGACAAGCATGGAACGATCATCGTTGACCTGAATGATGTTAGCTACAAAGATGAACCATTCGTGCTCGCAAAGTCCATTAAACAAATATTCTATATCAAGGACCCATCACTCGTGAGGCCACGTCATGTTGTACTTAAAAATTTTAGACTTACAATCTTTTGACTTAGGAATTTTAAACTAGGTATATTTTGAGTTAGGATATATATGCAAATGTTTAGGATTTAAAGATAGGAATTTTTGGATTTACGAATTTTGACTTAGGCTTGTAGGTTTTTATATGTTGTGATGAATGGCTTGTAGGTTTTTATTTGTTGTTATGAATGTGAAAGTGAATGTGAAAGTGAAAGTGAAAGTGAAAGGTTGTGAATTGTGATTGTGAATGTGAAATGTGAATGTGGAATGTGGAATGTGGAATGTGCATTGTAATTGTGAATTGTGAATTGTGAATTGTGAATTGTGAATTGAATTGTGGATTGTGGATTGTGATTGTGATTGTGATTGTGATTGTGATTGTGATTGTGGAATGTGGAATGTGCTGTATGGATGTGGGCTGCAATTTTTTTTTGACCCAACAAATAGGTGCCGGTTTCGACCTCAAAAACCAGTACCTATTTAACAATCACGTGGCAATTTGGCTTAAACTGGCACCTATTAGGACCATATAGGTGCCGGTTTAAAACCGGCACCTATTTGACAGCCACATGGCATTTTGCTTGAGAACCGGCACCTATTAGGACCATATAGGTGCCGGTTTTGAGTTTAAAACCAGCACCTATTTGACAGCCACATGGCATTTTGCTTGAGAACCGGCACCTATTAGGACCATATAGGTGCCGGTTTTAAGTTTAAAACTGGCACCTATTTGACAGCCACGTGGCATTTTGCTTTAGAACCGGCACCTATTAGGACCATATAGGTGCCGGTTTTGAGTTTAAAACCGGCACCTATTTCCTAGAACCGGCACCGATGACAAGTATCATCAGTGCCGCCTCCTTTGTGCCGGTAAGGAAAACCAGCACCTATTAGGGTTTCTGAACCAGCACCTTTTACCCTTTCTATAGTAGTGTCAGGGTAATACATCAAATGCAAATCTAGTTTGTCTATAAGTAAGACATGTTTAGTTCACACCAAACTTTCTCAAACTCCTAACTTTCCATCACATCACATCACATCCAAAACTTTCCTACTCACATAAACTCCTAACTTTTTTTCCAAACTATCAACTTTCTCCAAACTTCTCCCCAATTTCAGGAACCTATCAACTTTCTCCAAACTTCTCCCCAATTTCAGGAACCTATGATTTATATATATAATATACATAAATGCAGAGACTTTCTAACTTCTCGGCAAAAGTTTGACATGTCACGCTCTCTAAAACATGGCATTCCGAACAATGCCAGTTGAAAAGTGAAATTAAGCTTCTAAAATTGGGAATGCTGATGGGCGATCGATCGCTATGGGGATGGGGTAGCAATCGATCCCCTCCCCCCTCCTTCCCTCCACCCCTCCACATGGTTTCCTTTTTTGGCACCGCATTACTTTCCTATTTTAGTAAATTTATACACCTAAAGTTTATACACATCAAGTTTACACATCTAAAGTTTAGAGACCAAAAGTTTATAAGTCAAAAGTTTATATATCTGATTCAAATTTAAATTTGAATTCAAATATTTTTTTATATATAGTATTTCTATACATCTAAAGTTTATACACCTAAAGTTTATACACCTAAAGTTTATAAGTCAAAAGTTTACATACCTATTTCAAATTTGAATTTGAATTATATCTGACTCAAATTTAAATTTGAATTCAAATATTTTCTATATACAGTATTTCTATACATCTAAAGTTTATACACCTAAAGTTATAGACCCAAAGTTTATAAGTCAAAAGTTTACATACCCGATTCAAATTTGAATTTGAATTCAAATTTTTTATATATAGTATTTCTATACATAAATTTTTCTAACTTTTTGTTTTTTTAAAAAATATTGTGTGGTGTACTGTAATAGGAAGAGAAGAAGGGGAGGAGGAAAAAGGAAGAAGAGGGAGGAGTATAGGGGGAGGGGGGAGGGGGGCGAACTGATCGCCCAGATCGCTGGGCGATCGATCGCCCATTAGAAGGGCCCTCTAGAATGCCACAAGTTGGCATCATTGGTTTATGTCCTAGTGTATCTGGGGTATACCAGCCATACAAATTTTAAGAGTTGCATTTATTTATTTTATCTTATAACTACGTATCCCACGTAATCGTATCGACCAACACAACACGTCGATTCATCATCTCATCTACACTAATTTTAATGTACCGAAAGAAAACTGACTCATTTCTGTCACATGTTTCTCATGTTTAGAAAAAGACATTTGTTTGGCTGCTTGCTAAAAGAGACCAAGGCCGAACAATGACACGATTGGAGTACGTCGGAAATAATTAACAATCAGTGGTACTAGTAAGCCCGTGATCTCCAACCTCTCGGTCGCCAGCTTACTACAATTGGGCACAAGAGCGACAGGTGAGGAACCAAAGAGGACAAGAGAGGTAAAGAGAAATATAAGGTGTAGAAAAAGTGGAAGAAACCCTCCTGATGCTGGGAGGTGAGCAGTGACGGATCCACGCTCAGACCCAGTTTTTTTCTTCAACCCTAAACTTCAACTTTCTCGTTTTCCTATAGCACGATTTTCAAATTGTTACATGATGTATTTTTTTTTAAAAAAAAGTCTATATAGAAGTTGTTTAAAAAATTCAAACAAATCTATTTTAAAAAATTATAATTATTAATACTTAATTAACAATGTGCTAATAAGTTTTCTCGTTTTATGTACACTAAAAAAATCTAACTGCACAAGTGTAGATGGAACGCAGCCTGGCATGTTTCGATTGGTGGCATTTTAAACCAATCATTGTTTCACAAAATTAATAAACATGCATATACATTTAGTTTATTACCAAATATTTAGCTTAGGAAATTTTGGCAATATCACATTTAACACATCCTACCAAAACTTGGTAACGCTGTTGACTTACCAAAAATTTGGCATTGCTAAATTTCTAAAATGTTTATTTTTGCTTTAAACTAAACTGTCCTGCTACAATGGAGTCAAACCCATGAAGCCCTGAAGAATTGACTCTAGTAGAACAATAGTCTTCAACTCTTCATAGTTTATATAAAAGCAAATTTTGCTACAGGATATCGTGACTTTACGATCTGTACGACACCGCACGAAGCAACACTGGCAAAAATTAAATATTTGCTGGTGGACATCGCACCTATTAAAATAATAATTTTTGGTTGAAGAGGTGAGAGAAATTGTGTAAAAGTTCTAAAATACTCTTGGGCCCACATGTCGGCTCTCTCATCTCTTTCCTCTCTATCCCCGCACCCCTTCCTCCCGTGCCGTGGCCCTGCCGGCGGCGCTGCGCTGTCCTTGCCACCCTGGCACCCCGTCCGCATCCATGCTGATGATGCCATCTCCATCCTCGCTCTACCACCGGCAGCTGCCAAGATGACGCGTCGCTATTCCTAGCGGACCAAGCCGAGCACGCCGTCCTTGCCAGCCACAGATGCCACCTCGTCCTCTCACAACTGCTCCCTTGCCACTCGCTGCACACCAAGGACATACCGATGACCAAGCCCTACCAGCGTCGGCCTACCCACGCCGTCCTTGCGCGAATCGCGTCGGCCGTCGTCCTTGCCGCCCTCACCACGCCGCCCGAAGACCATTCCGTCGCCCATGCAGTCCGCCACCACGACCGACGCCCATGTCGTCCTTGTGTCAGCCACCACCTTGCCGCACCATCCTCGTCGTGAATCGCGCCGCCCAGGCCGCTCCAATCACTTCGCCACAAGCAAGATCCACAGGATGGGCATCCTCCAATGGCGGCGAGCGCCGTCACACCCGAGCAGGCACGCCTCGCCGAGGAGGCTGGCACCTGCGCGGTCATGGCGCTGGAGCGCATCCTCGCCGACATCCGCGCGCAGGCAGCGTCGCCCACATGTCCGACCCGGTGCTCATCCACGACATCAAGTGCGTCGTCACCATCGCAGTGATGGCCAAGGCCCGCATTGAGCACTTTGTGGAGGCCCGGATCTTGGAGGCCATCGGCGAGGCACAACTTCCGCGTCCTCTTCGTCTGCGGCTGCCCCGACCTTGGCGAGGCGCTCCGCCGCATCCGCGAAGGCGCCGCCATAATCCGCACCAAGGGCGAGGCGCCGCTGACATGGCCAACGCAGGGGAGGAAGGGGGTGCGGGGATGGAGAGAAAAGAGATGAGAGAGCTGACATGCGGGTCAAGTGTATTTTAGAACTTTTACATGATTTCTTTCTCCTCTTAGACCGAAAATTATTATTTTAATGGGTACGGTGTCCACCAGCAAATATCCAACTTTTGCCAGTGTTTTTCCCAAAAGTCACTTCGCACGGTGTTCTACAGCTAAAACCGCAAAGTCCCAATGTCATGTAGCAAAATTTACCTTATATAAAACGAAAATTGAAAAAAGCTCAGTGAAGCATTCAATGGTTTAACATCCGTTTGAAAGATATTATGTGAAAAAAACACAGCGGTTGTAACTAGTTACAGCTGTTGCTCCATCTGCTGGCTGTTTCTCTGCTTTTGCCTGGACAATGCCAGCAACAGCCACCGCCCCACAGTCCCGGCAACAGCCGCCACAGCGGCCAACAACCTGCTCCAGCCCAGCGTTGAGAGCTCGAGGTTGCAACGAGCCGGCCACCCTCCCACAACTAGGAAAATCGTTGTCCCAGTCGACCAAAAATTATTTTTCCAGGGAGGGAAAGACCCGCCAATACGCAAAGACCTGTAAAAATCAATTTCATAGACGGCATTTTCATTTTTGGAGGCGCTATAGCCAGACGCCAGCGAAAATATTTTGGGCGAACAAAAAAAAATCACCACCAACCCCACCCGTGCTCGCCCTACCGTCTCCAGCTGCGACGCCGCCGTAGCCCTCGTACCTCTGTCCGGATCTAAGGTTAGGATTTTGGCAGGGAGAGGGAGAGAGGGGAGGTGAGGGGAGCCGTTGGGAGCCGCTGCCGCCGCAACCGCCCTCCGTCCCCCTCCCCCTACTAGTCGGATCTAGGAGGGAGAGATCCAGAAGGGAGGGAGGGAAGCTGCGCCATGGGTGGGTGCCGCCGCTGCCACTGCCATCGCCGGGAGCCCCCGCCAACACCTCCCTCCCTCCTCCCCCCTCTAGCCGAGCTGCCGCCGCCGCCCCTCCCCTCTGTCGGATCTGGGAGGCAAGAGGCAGAGGGAGAGGAGGGGAGCCGCACCCCCGCCACCCTCCCCTCCGGCAACTGCTGCCACCCCTTCTCTCTGCCAGATCTGGGAGGGGAGGGGAGCCAAATATGGGAGAGGAAGGGGGGGCCATGTCGCCTCCTCCGCGCGCCATCGGCACCCTCCCTCTCTGGCCACGCCGCCGCCGCTGCCCCTCCTCTCTGCCGGAGAGAGAGAGGGAGGGTGAGGGGTTGCGCGCGCCGCCTCCTCCATCGCCAGTGCCGGCTGTGGCTGGCCCTTTCGTCATCGTTGGTTGTGGTCAGCGCTGCTGCTGTGTCCAGTAGATGGATAGGGAGGGAGGAAAAGTGAGAGAGAGAGGGAGAGAAGTGGAGGAAAAGTGAGGGAGAGGGCGCACGGCTAGGAAATTAATTTTAATAGTGTTTTCATATTTTTTCCATGCGAAAATAAATGTATTATTATTGACGGGGCTAAATCTAAAGGTTCTTTACGCTTTAGTTAGGCCCAGTTTAGCACAGTTTTCATCTGGATTCGTCGTCTCGTGGACATAGGAAATTCAAACCTGCACCTATTAGGTGTTTTGTAGTAGTGTAATGGGGCATATTCGTGGGTGTGTAAGTATAACGTTATATAATTAGTGATGAACACGCATGTGTCATGTAATTATTACAAAAGTGGCGGTCCTATGAGCGTATGTTATGGGCTTATTCGTGGGTACACAAGTCTAGTATGTTATATGTTGACTGTCTAATAGTGATGTAAAAAAATGTGGTGGTGGATTAAATTCGAATATTAAAAACAGATCCAAATTAACTTCACCACTTATATCTTTATATCCGGAAAAAATGGATAATTAATCTTTTTTGTGATCAGTAATAAATAGGAAAAAAAATCCACTATAATATATACGTTCCCGAACGTTCCATTCAGCACACGTCGACATCGACTTTGACAGCTATTTCACAGGGAGAATCACTTGGACAGCTACTGGTAGTGAATGATGTACATAATTTGGCAAAATACAACAAGCTCTCACCCTCGCGAGGCCGCATACATACATAAAACGGCCGGCATTGTGTGTCACCCCACCAACCAAAAATAATAACAAATGGCTTCTTTTCTTCCATGGTTGCCATGGCTTCTCGCCGCTCTCCTCTCCGTCTACCTCCTCGACCTCCTTGCACACTCCCGCCGCCTCCTCCCGCCGGGACCCCGCCCACTGCCGCTCATCGGCAGCCTGCACCTGCTCGGCGACCAGCCACACCGCTCGCTCGCCGGCCTCGCCAAGATGTACGGCCCGCTCATGTCGCTCCGCCTCGGCGCGGTCACCACGGTGGTCGTCTCCTCGCCGGACGTTGCCCGCGAGTTCCTGCAGAGGCACGACGCCGCCTTCGCAAGCCGGTCCGTTCCCGACGCCACCGGTGACCACGCCACGAACTCCGTCGCCTGGCTGCCCAACTCGCCGCGGTGGCACGCGCTCCGCAGGATCATGGCGGCGGAGCTGTTCGCGCCGCACCGGCTCGACGCGCTCCGGCGTCTCCGGCGCGAGAAGGTGCAGGAGCTCGTGGACCACGTCGCCCGGCTGGCGGAGCGCGAGGGCGGCGCGGCGGCGGTGGACGTCGGCCGTGTCGCGTTCGCGACGAGCCTGAACCTCCTCTCGAGCACGATCTTCTCCCGCAACCTCACCAGCCTGGACGACCACGGCGAGTCCATGGAGTTCAAGGAGGTGGTCGTGGAGATCATGGAGGCCGGCGGTTGCCCGAACGTGTCGGACTTCTTCCCGGCGATCGCCGCGGCGGACCTGCAGGGATGGCGGCGGCGGATGGCCGGCCTGTTTGCGCGGCTCCACCGGGTGTTCGACGCGGTGGTGGAGGAGAGGCTGAGCGAGCGCGACGCCGGCGAGGCCAGGAAGGGTGACTTCCTCGACGTGCTTCTCGACGTCGCGGCGCGGGACAATCCCTCGGCCGGGCTGGACCGTGACACGCTCCGGTCACTGTTCACGGTAACACGTACACGTGCATGCTTGTTACTGTCGGTTCCATTAATTCCTTGATTTTTCTTCAATGGCGCGCGAAACTGTTTTAAAACCTCAAGGATGTTATATCTCATTTGTCTCAAATACATTGAAATACTAGTAAAAAAAGGAAAAATATTAACAACATTGATACAATATATATGCACACAAGTAAAAAAAAACCATCATAGGTGCCGGAGCCGGTTCCCAACCGGCACCAATACTAGCAACCGGTACCTATACCAAAACAATTTTGCTATGAAAAAAGTACGAATTACCCCCCTAAACTATTGAGGTCAGCCAAATTTCCCCCCTAAACTCGAAAAGCCAAACATTACTCACCATCAACTTTCAATAACGAACGAATTACCCCCCTCGATCCAATCCAGGGCCGTTTTGTCCTACGAGGCAACCCAGTCAGCATTTTTTTTTAAAAAACATGGTGGGGCCCACCTATTATTCTCTCCCACCTCCTCCTTTTCCTCTTCCCCTCTTTCCGTCTCTCTCTCTCTCTCGCGTCATCAGGCGCGGCCGTGCGGGCGGTTGACGCGCATGGCGGCCCGCGAGGCGGGAGGTGGGCAGCGGCGCGTCGTCAGGCGTGCCAAGCAAGCGGGGGCGGGCGCAACGAGGAAGGGGACTGGTAGGTGGGCTCTAGATGGCGGCGGGTGGCGTGGAGGCGCCATGGAGGGGGCGCGGTTGGGAGGGGAGGCGAGCGTGGCGGGCAGCCGGGAGGGTGCTGCGGCGGGCACGGCTGACGCGAGAACGACCTCTCGTCCTCCGCGTCCTCTTCCCGATGCCGCATCTGCTGTCCGCCATGGAGGCGGATGGCTATTCGTAATTCTTACGATCATAGATAGAATCCGCAAGCGCACGAATATACCGATGTAGCACTTCCCCTACGGAGTATTCCAATGGGTATCGAATCCAAGAGAACGTGTGTGGTCAGATCTTCCTCCGGTTCATCCAAGGACACCAAGCAGATGATAGGCCAGGATAGAGAGGATTTACTAGTGAGAAATAGTGCCTAGGGAAAGCTTAACTTTAATCCTAATGCAATACTACAGGCACTAGCAATCCGTTGTTCCCAGATATCGCTCTACTACGTACCCGGACAGGGAGGACTTTAGTGCTCTTGAGGGCTGTCACCACCTCTATACCTACCTTAAACGTACTGCGGGATACGCAACAACCACTGGAAATTAATTACCTAGACACTGCATCTACGCAATTAATAACTACGCTAGTGCAAATCAAAAACTAAAGCAATTACTATAAATAAATGGACTATAGTGAACAATGATCCCGTATGTTATTTACGAACTAACCAAGAGATAATTCTCATGAGATAAATCTAAATTACTGAGGAAGAATATTATATTGAATTCAGAGTAAAAACAGAATAAAAGAAATGAGAGAAGATTACCGACAACTCCGAAATTCTTCTGACTTCTTCTACTCTACTCTCTTCCTATTCTAGTATACAATATAGTCCAATAGAGCCTCATATAATTCAGCTCAAGCTTGGAAGTGTGTGAGTGAAGTGAGGGAGTGATGTCTTTACATAGAGGTAGGTGTGACGGTTGGCGAAGGGGAAATGTCTGAAGTGCCTTCCAACCGTCATCAAGGATGCATCTGGGACATCTACGCCAAACCCCACATCCAACGGTGAGGATGGTGGTTCAGCCGAACCTGGGCTGGGCCCATCTGGCCTTGGCTTTGGCCCATGTCCTCCCCTGGTCCTCCTCTATCCATTCTTTGGTATTTTTGGCTGATTCTCTAGTGTTTTGATGAAGTTCACAACCCATCCTTGTATGGATACATAATTCTCCTCACTTTAGTCTAAATTTCCTCCCAACCTCAGGGTTTATCACCTACATACAAATATACACTAACACTTGTGGAATATGTGAGATTAATTAAGCACCTATCACTATGTTGGATGTTTTATTATCTGAACTTTATGCAGATGTTGGCAGTATAGAATCGGCATTTAACAGTCGCCAACAAAAGCCCCCACATTTAGCTCTTTGCTCGTCCTTGAGTAAAGGTTATTGTAGAATGAATTTCTTCAAGATATAAATCAGGCATGTAAATCATTCACAACCATACCTGCACCTGTGAACCTTATTAGTGGCTATCTTACCATCTTGAGCAATTGATAGATGGAATGACCTCGATTCCAGTCCTTCTTGCTTCTCTGTCAGACTTATGGGATTTTAATGAATTTTCGCAAACCAGCTCTTTTCCTCATATTGACTTTCTCTCTTATCTCTCAAGAATATATATTTTCTTTTTGGATCTTCACCAAGGCAAAATGTGCCAGAATTTACCCCTATTCTAAGGCTGATATGTGGAGTTCGGTAGGGACAAATTGTGACATACCTGCATCATATATATTGCAAAGCCAAAAATACGGACTCAAGAAGATCATCATTCATATTCCTAGATCAAGGGTCTTTATTTGTGGTAGAACATAGAAAAGTAAAATATTTTGTGGAATGGTGGAATAAAGAAATGATTCTCCCTTTTCCCTATACTTTCTCCTCCATTTTTGTTTTCTTGGCATGAATATGGAAGGGGCATGGCTATATTTTCTTTTCATCATGCTCAATGTTTTGAGAGCAAGCTTTATTTCCTTCTCTCTTTTTTTTCTTATAGTCATGCCTTTCCCTCCTTTTCTCGTTTTCTTTTACCAAGAACTTTTCGAGGAGAAGAAAGCATAGTTTAATGTAGGAGTTTATTTGGATGGAAATTTTTGTGGGAAGCCAACTTCCAGTGTAGAAGCTTAGTTGTATTATATATGTGGAAACAAAAATGGAAATGACCCCTTGATCATGAGAGTATGAAAGATATCTAACACGAGTCACATAAATTTGACAAAGCTCAATATAATGTCAAGCAGTCATATGCATAATAAGGTTTATCAATGATATACTTGCATATGGCCTTGGTAAGTATAAAATGAAGTCAATTGGAGGAATGAGCTTCTTAAAACAATTTTATTTTTGAAAACAAACTCCCAAGAGTCATAACAAAAGTTGCAAGAATTCCTTTCATCTTTAATCATCTCAAATAAAGCAATTACTTAGATGCATAAGGTTCCCTAAACATGGATGGTTGTTCACAAGCACAAGTTCAGCTGAGAATAATGAATATACAAGATCAACCATATGAAGAATTTCATTAGTTGGAAATTTTATCTTTTCAATTCTGCTTGAACCAATTGTTTTTCTGAATTTTCAGCTCTAGTACTATACCATGGTGGAGATATACAGATAATAGACGTGCTCACCTACTTACCTGTAAAAATTGAGAGGTATTGGGGCCAACACTGGTTCGGCCGAACCACCACTCTGGTGTCCAATCCCTCTGCAATTTTCTGCAGAGTTCCGTGCCTTCCAGGTGTTCAGAGATTCAACAATTTTCAGAGTATATGCACGTCAGAAGCTAGGAAATCTTCCACACACTTATTCGAAACCTGAACTTTATTAGACAAAAACAGAAACAAACTTAGCATGCATTGGGGTTAACACCAATGAGCCAAATTATTTATAGCAAGTTCTTACATAATTGGAAAAGATAAAAACCAAGCACCTACTACTACTTTATTCATGGGAGAGGAGACATCTAATTAGCATAATACTTATTCTCCTTCCCCATTTCTACAAATGCACGCTTGATTTTAGCGCACAAACCGCGACTAAGGGTATCAACATTATTCCTAAGTTCAAAAAGTTCTACCCCTAGCTCCGCATTTCGGTCCCTAAGCTCAATGTTCTCCTTGCAGAGCTTCTTTACTTGCGATGCTAGCTTATGAACTGAGAGCTCCGACGACTTTACTTCATCTCCTTGAAATTGGCCTGCCGCCCTTACAATTGGAGGGTGCATCAATTGACGCTTCACCTTCATAGGTGGAGGGCTATGGGATTCCGCTGCCCCCTCCTTCTCCGACTCCGTCAAAGGCCGGAGGAAGCCCTTACCATACCCACCGCCGGGAGTTCGCACTCCCTGAATGCGAAACCAAATTCAGGGTTTATCACCTGCATACAAATATACACCAATACTTGTGGAATATGTGAGATTAAGCACCTATCACTATGTTGGATTTTTTATTATCTGAACTTTATGCAGATGTTAGCGGTATACAATCGGCTTTAACAGTCGCCAACAATGGCGCGGTGGGGAAGTGTCACGCCCAGAAATTTCCGAATAGAATTCCAAGCAGAATGTGCATTAAAACCCTCGTCCAGAACCGCCCGGGGTACACAAATGACAAAGTTGACATACAGATCCACGTCTTACAAATATTATAAAAGTCTTACATAAATGCAGCGGGAAATTAAAAGATAAATGGAGCTAAGCCTTGACTTGGACTGCAGCGGGAACACCACTCCACAGGCATCCTCGATGGCACGGACGAAGCCTACTCCTCGGAAAAGTCACCATCCGACGCATACGCAAACTCTGGGGTTTTGGGGAAAATAGAGCAAGATTGAATATAACCACCGTACTCAGCAAGTCATACCGGAACAGGGGGTATGATGCAGGATATAACCAAAGGATAGCAAGAGCGGTTCATTTGCATAAATCGAGCATTTATAAACAGTAGTTGAAAGCAGTAAACAGTTGTAATAATTAATCATTATTAACCATCCACTGTCGAACGCTACACCACGTTTGTCACGCCCGGAATTTCTATCCAAAATTCCAAACGCTTAAGTGTGTGTGAACCCTCGTCCAGGAATCAGCCGAGGCACACAATAACAAATTGATAATAGAGTACAATTATTACTCTAATTAATAAGCGAATAAAATGTCATTACAGAGGTAGATAGTTCCTCTCAATCAATAAAGATCTAAGCAGCGGAAAATAAGATAAACGGCGCAGACGACTCCACTCCACAGGCAGCTTGACTAGGGCTACACCTAATCCTCCACACCATCAGCATCACTGTAGAACTCCTCCTCTGATGAATGATTGCAAGGTGAGTATATGACATACTCAGCAAGCCACGCAGCAAATATGCAAGTGCACAGGATAACAAAGGATGGCATAGTAGGGTTTCATTTGCATAAACAGCATTTAATAAACATTTCAGAATTTAATAAAACAGTTGAGTAATAATTAAACAATATTAATCCAACGCTATATAACATACCCTGTTGCATAGGCCCAACCATTCTGAACAACCAATCCCGGCTGCACAGTTCTATCTCCAAACCAGGAATATACCATTCCAAACCAGGAGCTAATCAAATTATTACCAGTCATAGTATCTTTTATTATAATGAGAGGTGTGAGACTAATCACGAAAGACATTGCTAGACCCGCCCATAACCGCGAGCACGGCTATTCGAATAGTTTTACTCTGATCAGAGGTGTACCACTGTACCCACAAGACACAGCCCCACGACATGTCACCATGTACCTCGATACCACCACGGTACCTTGGAAAGGAGCTGTGACAATACCCCTCACACAACACAATCCAACACAGCGCACCGTTCCTGGATCATAATCACCCCCTTATAAACAAGGCATGGACTCCCCAGCGACCCCCGTGGGCTTATCTCCAACACTTCTCAGTCTGGTGCCCCGCAATGAACCATGCTATACAAAAGGTAAAGCCGTTGCCCACGCTGGCTTGTGGTTGGCACGGTTAATGTTTCACAACCGAAACTCGTGAACCGGTCCTTAATTGTCATGAGCACGACCATCAAAACCATGTGCTCACAACCCACCATTATCAGGTTTTAGTTGGCAAATTAATTAATTAACCAATCATGATTAACCATAATGAGTCATCATTAAGCCATCATTAAATAATAGTGAGTCATATGTTATCCCAATAGTGTGCTAATGTTACTAAGCATGGCTAAGCAATCACCTCTAATATCTAGCTGAACCAATATATAAAGCCCAACTAGTCAAGTTATAATAACCCAAGGTATCAAGAAATAAAGTAATCAAGAACAAAGGGGCTATAACAAACAATAGGTTAATTCCACCCAATGACATTCGAAAATAAATGCAATAGTTGAATAGAAACAATAGCTTTAAATGGGATCAACATGCTCAAAGGGTTGTTTGGGATCTGTGTGACTTGCCTTGCTGGCCTTGGAACTCTTCAAATTCTTCTCCCGCGAAAACGGACTCTCCGGAAACGTCGGAATCTAAACAGAAAAGAGCAAAACACCAAAACAGCACATAAAAAAGCATGAACAGTACATGTGGATATTTTTAACATGTAGATCTCAATTTTAGAAAAATTTAGAGACTTGAACCAACTAAATCCGAGCTAAGATGAATTAGTTATGAATTTTTAAAGATTAAATCGGATTAAAACACTTATATGGATTTTAATTGAATTATGACGCAATAATGAATTATTTTTGAAAAGGAAAACAGGATTTATTGCGTCAGCGGCTAGGGTTTGCGGTGGACCGGGTGCACGGCGACGGTTCACGAGATTGGACGGCCGAGATCGATCCATGCAAAACGAACGGCCGAGATCGACTGGTCCACGGCCTGACCACGGCGGACGGCACCGATGGCGTCAGCGGTGACGTCATCTCCGGCGGCGGCTCGGGCGCGCATGCTCGCCGGCGAACGACGGCGCGGCGGCGCGAACGGAGAGCACCTACGGGTAGCGGACGGCACGGCGAACTCACCGGTGACCAAAACGGCGGCGGAAGATCAACGGACGGCGACGACGACGAGGAAGAAGCGGCGGCGACCTTCGGCTTGACGACGGCGACGGTGTTCCGGCGGTCTACGGCGACGACGGAGGGGCGGACGAGGACGGCGACGCGACGGCGACCACGACGGCGGTCTCCCCGAGCGACGGCGATGACTGGAGCGACGGCGGCGCACGGCTGGAGCGGCGGCGACGACGGCGGCGCGAGGGCTCACGGCGCTAGGGCTCTACGGACGACGAGAGACGAAGGCGAGGGTGGCGACGGGTAGCGGAGGACCTGGGGATCCTTTTAAAGAGGCAAGAAGGCGACGGCGAAGGCCCACGGCGACCGGCGACGAGAAGGAAAGGTTAGAGTTCGGGAGAGAAAGCCGAATCCGATTCGAGATCGAATCCTCCGCTTTCCAAACGATTTAGAAGAAGTTCCAAAAGGGAAAAGGTAGAGGAGGTCCCGAAGATCATTTCCCCTCTATTGATTTCACCGGAAACGGAAAGGGGTGGCTGGATTTAGAAAGAGACGACGGCGGCGCGGCGCTAGGGTTTCGGGCGGCGGCGGCGCGAGGAAGACGACGAGTCTGACAGGTGGGCCCCACCTGTCAGCGGGCGGACGCGCGCGCGCGAGCGACAGCTGCGGCTGCGGACTGAGCCGACTTGGGCCGGGGAGAGAGAGAGAAGGTTTTGGGCCGACTTTCGGCCCAAAGCCAAAAGAGACTTTTAAAAACCTTTTTCCATTTAAATTATTCATGAAATGCAATTCCATTTATTAAAAATACTTCCTTGGCTCAAATAAATCCCAGAAAAATCTAGGAATTATAGAATCAAGCAAAGTATTTAATGAAATTTTATCTGGCCCCATTTTATATTGGAATTTATTATTTAAAATTAGATCTTCTTTTCTAGGCTTTTAAAATCAATTCTAATAATTCCAATTAAACAACAATTTATATATATTTAGGATTTTTAGGGTGTGACAAACCTACCCCCCTTAAACAGAATCTCGTCCTCGAGATTCGGAAGAACTAGCGAACAGATGCGGATGAGCTGACTTCAATTCATCTTCCCGTTCCCAAGTTGATTCTTCTTCCGAGTGATTACTCCACTGAACTTTACAAAAACGGATAACTCGATTCCTGGTTCTTCTCTCATCTGTTTCTAAGATACGGATTGGTTTCTCAATATAGGTCAGATCCTCTTGGACTTCTATCTGTTCAAGATTAGCTTCTTCGGTAGGTACCCTTAAACACTTTTTCAATTGCGACACATGGAACACATTATGGACTCCTGTTAAAGATTGAGGTAACTCCAATTGATAAGCGACCTCTCCTCTTCTACTGACAATCTTGTAAGGTCCCACGAAACGCGGTGCCAATTTTCCTTTAGTGTGGAAGCGATGAACTCCTCGAAGAAGCGTGACACGAAGGTACACATAATCCCCTTCGTCAAAACTTAGATCTCTACGACGATTGTCGGCATAACTCTTATGACGAGACTGGGCCACACGCAATCTTTCTTGAATGATTTTCACCTTTTCTTCTGCTTCCCTCAGGATATCAGTCCCAAAAACCTGACGTTCTCCCGTTTGATCCCACAAAAGCGGAGTGCGGCACTTCCGACCATACAGTGCTTCGTAAGGAGCCATTTGGAGACTAGCTTGATAACTGTTGTTGTACGAGAATTCCGCATAAGGTAAATTCTTTTCCCAACTTCCACCGAAGTCTAAAGCACAAGCTCTCAACATGTCCTCCAAAATCTGATTTACCCTTTCGGTTTGTCCGTCTGTCTGCGGATGATAAGCAGTACTAAAGTTCAGCTTAGAACCCATCTCTTCTTGAAGCTTCTTCCAAAACTGTGAAGTAAACTGACTACCTCGATCAGACACTATTTTCTTAGGGACACCATGCAAGCACACAATCCTTGCCATATACAATTCAGCCAACCGACTTCCGGAATATGTTGTCTTTACTGGGATGAAATGAGCCACTTTGGTAAGTCTGTCGACTATCACCCAAATAGAGTCATGTCCTGATGACGTTCTGGGTAGACCGGTGATGAAATCCATACCGATTTCCTCCCACTTCCATTCAGGAATCTTCAAAGGCTGCAGCAAACCTGCGGGCTTCTGATGTTCTGCCTTGACTCGCTGACAAACATCACATACTGCTACGTATTCTGCGATTTCACGCTTCATACTTGCCCACCAAAATCTTTCCTTGAGATCCTGGTACATCTTAGTACTACCAGGGTGAATGGAGTATAAAGTATCATGAGCTTCTTTCAGAATTGCATCTTTTAAATCTTTGTTGTCGGGGACACAGATTCTCTCACCCAACCATACAGTTCCTTGCTCATCTTCCAAGAAACCGATAGCTTTTCCTCTTCTCATATTCTTCTTAATTTCTTGAATATCGGGGTCATTAATTTGGGCTTCTCTAACCTGATCGATTAGCGTGGGCTTTGCTTCTAAGACTGCAATAAAACCTCTACTAACAATTCCCAAATTTAATCTTTCAAATTCCTTGCATAACTCCAATGGCAACTGTCGTCCTTCCGTAGCATTGCAATAGCCTTTCCTGCTAAGAGCATCTGCTACAACATTAGCCTTTCCCGGGTGATAATGAATTCCCATGTCGTAATCCTTAATTAATTCTAACCATCTCCGTTGTCTCATGTTCAAATCTGGCTGAGTAAAGATATACTTTAAACTCTTGTGATCGGTGTACACCTCTGTACGAGTACCGAAAAGATAATGACGCCAAATCTTCAACGCATGAACCACTGCAGCTAACTCAAGATCATGAGTAGGGTAGTTCTTCTCATGCGGGCGTAACTGACGAGATGCATAGGCAACCACCTTCCCATCTTGCATCAGAACACAACCTAACCCAAGTTTGGATGCATCGCAATACACCCTGAAACTCTTTCTTGGATCAGGTAAAATCAAAATAGGAGCTGATGTTAAGCGATTCTTCAACTCTTGAAAACTCTACTCACATTCTTCGGACCGCTTGTACTTTACATCCTTTTGAAGCAGTCGTGTCATGGGCTTAGCAATCTTGGAGAAATTCTCTATGAACCTCCAGTAATAACCTACAAGACCCAGGAAACTGCGAATCTCTGAAACTGTCTTCGGTTGTTTCCAGTTGGTTACGGATTCCACATTACTAGGATCAACGGCAACTCCTCCGGCTGAGATGACGTGACCAAGGAACTTCACTTCAGACAACCAAAATTCACATTTGCTAAACTTGGCATACAACTGATGTTCTCGCAGCTTCTCTAATGCAAGGCGAAGATGTTCTTCATGCTCTTCTTTTGTTTGGGAGTAAATAAGAATGTCATCAATAAAGACCACCACGAACTTGTCTAGGTATTCCATAAACACCTTATTCATCAAGTTCATGAAGAAAGCGGGGGCATTGGTAAGTCCAAAAGACATAACAGTACATTCGAACAATCCATACCTAGTGGTAAAAGCCGTCTTAGGTATATCTTCTTCTTTGATTCTCAACTGGTGATACCCTGATCGAAGATCTATCTTGGAGAAAACGGTGGCACCTTTAAGCTGATCAAACAAATCGTCAATTCTGGGCATCGGGTACTTATTCTTGATAGTCACATCATTTAGTGCACGATAGTCCACACACATCCTCTGGGTATGGTCTTTCTTTTCCACAAAAATAACTGGAGCTCCCCATGGAGATGAACTTGGTCTGATGTATCCCTTTTGAAGCAAATCGTCGACTTGCCTTTTGACTTCTGCCAACTCATTGGCTGCCATTCTGTAAGGTCTCTTATGGATCGGAGTTGTTCCGGGTATCAGATCTATTCTGAATTCAATATCTCTCTTAGGCGGCATACCAGGTAAATCGTCCGGAAACACGTCCGAGTATTCCTGTACTATGGGAATCTCTTCCAAAGCCATTTGGTTCAGACTTGACCTTAAAGACTCAGAAGACAGTGCATGAACCGTTACAACTCGACCATCATTGCTGATGAGAGTTACTTTTCTGTTGGCACAGTCTATCACACCTTTATACTTGACTAACCAGTCCATCCCTAGGATGACATCAAGATCTTTAGATTCTAACAAGATAAGATTGGCCAGAAATGGCACTTCTTGAATTTCTATTCTGACAGAGGGGCTACGTTGCAAAGAGAGTACTTGATTACTCGGGGTACTAACCATCAAAGGACGTCTAAGATCTTCTACTTCCATCCCATGATTTCCCGCAAAACTCATAGATAAAAATGAATGTGTAGCACCAGAATCAAAAAGCACTGTTGCAAGAACTGAGTTAACAAGGAACGTACCCAAAATCACATCTGGAGCACCTTGAGCTTCTACCGCAGCAACATGATTGACACGAGCCTTTGATGTAGGTGCGGTAAAGTTACTCTGGGCAGGGACAACCCTCACGCGGCGGGGCTTCGGACACTTGTCAGAGTAATGTCCTGGTTCACCACAGTTGAAGCATACTCCGGGCTTGCTGCCTTGCTCCTTCTTGGCAGGCTGTTGTTGTGTTGGAGCTGCAACAGGACGTGGAGCTTGATTGCGGATGTTGTTGCCTGCGTTGTGGTTGAAAAACTGACGCTGTGGACGAACAGACGAAGAACCTCCCTGTGGCATGGACTGGGGTCCTAAAGTAAGACGCGGCCTCTGACTATTCCCCTGTTGTGCCTTGAAGTGAGCAATCCGGCGTTTCTTCTACTCCATGCGGTTATACTTGTCCTCCTGACGAATAGCCTTATCCACTAACTTATGGAAATCATGGTAATCCCCAGTCATGAGTGGGTAAGACAGCTCATCATTAAGTCCTTCCAAGAACCTCTCCTGGCGCTCTTCATTAGTGCGCACATCTTCCGGAGCATAACGAGCCAAACGATTGAACTCGTGCAGATACTCGGTGACCGTGCGAGATCCTTGGGTGAGCGACCTAAATTCTTTCTTCTTGAGAGACACCACTCCCGATGGTATATGCGTCTTCCGAAAAGCAGCGGTGAATTCAAGCCAAGTGATAGGTTCAGCAGTAGTCCTGTTAAGGCGGAAGTGATCCCACCACTCAGAGGCAGGGCCATACAGTTGGTGTGATGCAAATGAGACCTTCTCCTGATCAGTGCACTGAAGCAAATCCAACTTCTTCTCTATGGCGTGCAGCCAATCACCAGCTTCCACAGGATTAGTGGTGCTAGAGAAAGTGGGCGGCCTCACACGAAGAAATTCTGCTAACTTGTTCTGGGGAGGTGCCTGGTTATTTCCCTGGTTCTGCTGGTTCTGGAGTTGCTGCATCATCATGTTCATAAGCTGTGCCTGTTGAGCCAGGACTTGGGCAAGTGTGGGATTCTCTCCATTGTTGTTGTTGTTGTTGTTGGGGCCATTCCCGTTGCTGCGAGTGAGCACCATCTGGCATGGGCAAGAGCACAAGAAGAGAAACCGGGGAAAACTACTTAGGACAGAGAAGTAATTTTTCTTCTAACTTAACTTTTATTGATCTTAACTGAGTTTCATTATTACAAAACTGAAGACTCTCTCACACCACTAAACTCACCAACTACCTAATACTCGAAAGCAAACAAACGCATGCACTTACATCCCACCACTGATGTAAACCACATGCAGGACCCACACACACAACCACACTTAAAACAAGCAAACTAACACAACGATCTAGGACAACGGCTTGACAAGGAACTCTAGGTCTTCCGGGCATCGGAGTTGATTGAAGGCTCGTTCGGCTCGTCTCCATCATCTTGAGTGGCTCCCCACTCGACCTTTGAATGGGTGCGCTTCGATTCTTCTCCTTCATCATCACTTATATTGACGACCGGAGGGTCTGCTAGGGTTGGGATAACTTCTTTCTCCACCACACGGACCTTTGGCGCCAATTGGTAACGAGGGATGAATAGAGCTCTCTTCCTTGCGGTAAGGCGAACCCTGGCCTTCTGCGGCGGTGCTTCTCCCTTCAATGCGGCTAGTTCCTTCTCCAAACGATCCACCTTGTCTTCTAGCTTGCAAATCTTACCGCGATTCCGGTCTTCACGATCTTGAGCTGCTAGCACAACCTCCGCGCGGGTCTCATCCATAGCCCACAGCATCTCAACCAGATGCCTTGTGGTAGCATCATTCTCAATCCCCTCAGTCTCAAGGTAGCTGCCACGGTCACTTCCCTGGGGTTGGCGAGGATGGTAGCGATACTCAGTGTCGGCCAACTGATCACTGTAGCGATCGCGGAGCTCTCCTATGGCGATCCTTGCCACCTCCTGACATGCATGAATATAATTTCCTCCTCCAGCTTCGAACATCACTGATGGGATATCTTCACTATTACTGTTCAAGGTGACTTTGACTCGACACTTCTCTTCATCCCGATCATGAGGAATCTGGGCATACATAGGGGCAGTCCCAAATCCTATGGCAAAGGACATCGTACGCAACTCCTGGACAAATCCCTCAACACCAAACAAGTACTCAGGCTTGTAGCGCGGCATCTAAAGACAAGTGAAAGGAGGGAGTTAAGATGTTTGTCCAATTAATAGCACAAGTTTTTGGATTAATTTGAATTAAGTTAGAAAATCCAAGTAAAAGGTAAGTAAGTAAACCAAGCTTGCAAGATAAGTTGAAACAGTTGGAAACAAGATCACAAATTTTGCACTTTTGAACGACAGGTTTCAAAAGAAATAAAATAAAAGAAAAGTTATAAAATCAATATGCTAAATTTATTTCATTGCAGCAAGATTAAACAATGTTGTAAAACTTTTGCTGGCCAATAAGCCATTAGTACAGTAATAGATGTACGGTACTAATAACACAGGAATAATAAATAAATTTTTAAATGAGAACAATTAAAGGAATTATAAACTGCATGTGCCATTTGTTTGGTTTAATTAAAAGAGAAAGAGAGGAGAACAGTTCTATTTTTCCAATATTTTTAGAGGGCTTCTATGGGTAACCATTGGGCATAACCTAGGGTCAAGGAGGCTCTGATACCAACTTGTCACGCCCGGAATTTCTATCCAAAATTCCAAACGCTTACATGTGTGTGAACCCTCGTCCAGGAATTAGCCGAGGCACACAATAACAAATTGATAATAGAGTACAATTATTACTCTAATTAATAAGCGAATAAAATGTCATTACAGAGGTAGATAGTTCCTCTCAATCAATAAAGATCTAAGCAGCGGAAAATAAGATAAACGGCGCAGACGACTCCACTCCACAGGCAGCTTGACTAGGGCTACACCTAATCCTCCACACCATCAGCATCACTGTAGAACTCCTCCTCTGATGAATGATTGCAAGGTGAGTATATGACATACTCAGCAAGCCACGCAGCAAATATGCAAGTGCACAGAATAACAAAGGATGGCATAGTAGGGTTTCATTTGCATAAACAGCATTTAATAAACATTTCAGAATTTAATAAAACAGTTGAGTAATAATTAAACAATATTAATCCAACGCTATACAACATACCCTGTTGCATAGGCCCAACCATTCTGAACAACCAATCCCGGCTGCACAGTTCTATCTCCAAACCAGGAATATACCATTCCAAACCAAGAGCTAATCAAATTATTACCAGTCATAGTATCTTTATTATAATGAGAGGTGTGAGACTAATCACGAAAGACATTGCTAGACCCGCCCATAACCGCGGGCACGGCTATTCGAATAGTTTTACTCTGATCAGAGGTGTACCACTGTACCCACAAGACACAGCCCCACGACATGTCACCATGTGCCTCGATACCACCACGGTACCTTGGAAAGGAGCTGTGACAATACCCCTCACATAACACAATCCACCACAGCGCACCATTCCTGGATCATAATCACCCCTTATAAACAAGGCATGGACTCCCCAGCGACCCCCGTGGGCTTATCTCCGCCACTTCTCAGTCTGGTGCCCCGCAATGAACCATGCTATACAAAAGGTAAAGCCGTTGCCCACGCTGGCTTGTGGTTGGCACGGTTAATGTTTCACAACCGAAACTCGTGAACCGGTCCTTAATTGTCATGAGCACGACCATCAAAACCATGTGCTCACAACCCACCATTATCAGGTTTTTGTTGGCAAATTAATTAATTAACCAATCATGATTAACCATCATGAGTCATCATTAAGCCATCATTAAATAATAGTGAGTCATATGTTATCCCAATAGTGTGCTAATGTTACTAAGCATGGCTAAGCAATCACCTCTAATATCTAGCTGAACCAATATATAAAGCCCAACTAGTCAAGTTATAATAACCCAAGGTATCAAGAAATAAAGTAATCAAGAACAAAGGGGCTATAACAAACAATAGGTTAATTCCACCCAATGACATTCGAAAATAAATGCAATAGTTGAATAGAAACAATAGCTTTAAATGGGATCAACATGCTCAAAGGGTTGTTTGGGATCTGTGTGACTTGCCTTGCTGGCCTTGGAACTCTTCAAATTCTTCTCCCGCGAAAATGGACTCTCCGGAAACGTCGGAATCTAAACAGAAAAGAGCAAAACACCAAAACAGCACATAAACAAGCATGAACAGTACATGTGGATATTTTTAACATGTAGATCTCAATTTTAGAAAAATTTAGAGACTTGAACCAACTAAATCCGAGCTAAGATGAATTAGTTATGAATTTTTAAAGATTAAATCGGATTAAAACACTTATATGGATTTTAATTGAATTATGACGCAATAATGAATTATTTTTGAAAAGGAAAAGAGGATTTATTGCGTCAGCGGCTAGGGTTTGTGGTGGACCGGGTGCACGGCGACGGTTCACGAGATTGGACAGCCGAGATCGATCCATCCAAAACGAACGGCCGAGATCGACCGGTCCACGGCCGGACCACGGCGGACGGCACCGATGACGTCAGCGGTGACGTCATCTCCGGCGGCGGCTCGGGCGCGCATGCTCGCCGGCGAACGACGGCGCGGCGGCGCGAATGGAGAGCACCTACGGGTAGCAGACGGCACGGCGAACTCACCGGTGACCAAAACGGCGGCGGAATATCAACGGACGGCGACGACGACGAGGAAGAAGCGGCGGCGACCTTCGGCTTGACGACGGCGACGGTGTTCCAGCGGTCTACGGCGACGACGGAGGGGCGGACGAGGACGGCGACGCGACGGCGACCACGACGGCGGCCTCCCCGAGCGACGGCGACGACTGGAGCGACGGCGGCGCACGGCTGGAGCGGCGGTGACGACGGCGGCGCGAGGGCTCACGGCGCTAGGGCTCTACGGACGACGAGAGACGAAGGCGAGGGTGGCGACGGGTAGCGGAGGACCTGGGGATCCTTTTAAAGAGGCAAGAAGGCGACGGCGAAGGCCCACGGCGACCGGCGACGAGAAGGAAAGGTTAGAGTTCGGGAGAGAAAGACGAATCCGATTCGAGATCGAATCCTCCGCTTTCCAAACGATTTAGAAGAAGTTCCAAAAGGGAAAAGGTAGAGGAGGTCCCGAAGATCATTTCCCCTCTATTGATTTCACCGGAAACGGAAAGGGGCGGCTGGATTTAGAAGGAGACGACGGCGGCGCGGCGCTAGGGTTTCGGGCGGTGGCGGCGCGAGGAAGACGACGAGTCTGACAGGTGGGCCCACCTGTCAGCGGGCGGACGCGCGCGCGAGCGACAGCTGCGGCTGCGGACTGAGCCGACTTGGGCCGGGGAGAGACAGAAGGTAAGCCAAAAGAGACTTTTAAAAACCTTTTTCCATATAAATTATTCATGAAATGCAATTCCATTTATTAAAAATACTTCCTTGGCTCAAATAAATCCCAGAAAAATCTAGGAATTATAGAATCAAGCAAAGTATTTAATGAAATTTTATCTGGCCCCATTTTATATTGGAATTTATTATTTAAAATTAGATCTTCTTTTCTAGGCTTTTAAAATCAATTCTAATAATTCCAATTAAACAACAATTTATATATATTTAGGATTTTTAGGGTGTGACAACGTTGCAACAGGCCCAACCACCCACCTGGACTAATCAATTTCATTAGACTAGACTAGGGTGACCTATGGAAAGGCTCACCGGCGTGCGGCGGATAGCGGCCATCGATGGCGGAATTCGACAGAGGAGGGGTGGACGAGGTGGGCCTCGGCCGCGCGAACCTGACGGTGGCGACGGCGCGGTGCGGCGGCGGCCCTAGTGGCGGCTAGAGGCGACCAGAGTAGTGGAAGAGACCGCAGCGGATGGGTGCACGGTGCGGGAGCGGTGGAGAGCTCGGGAGAGGTCGGCGGAACAAGGAAAAATGAGGAGGAGGATGTGGGGATGGATTATATAGGGGCGGAGAGGTCGGGAACGGCCAGGAGTGGCTCAATTTCGCCGGAGTTAGTGGGGAAGTTGGAGGAGTCGAGAGAGAGAGAGGCGGGATTCGAATTTGAATCCCGGCCATCTCGTGGCGTGGACGCGAGCGGAAGTGGGGGCGTGGGCGCGGGGAAGGCGGGGCATGCGGGAGCGGGGCGCGGGGAAGGCGGGGAAGGTGGGCGGCGTGCGCGCGGCGGCGGTTGCCGGCTCGGGGGAGCGGCTGGAGGTTGGGGAAAGGGCTGACAGGTGGGCCCCACCTGTCAGCACCCGAGGGAGTGAGGGGGAGGCGGCCTGGACTTTGGGAGGAGGAGGGAAAACGGGCCGACCCAGTAAGGAAGGGGGGATGCGGGAGGTGAGGGGCCGACGGCCAACAAGAGAGAAAAAGGAGGAAAAGAAAAAGAGAAAAAGAAACGGAATTTCCCAAGGATTAAATATTGCACTTTGCTTATTTTAATTGGTTAAAATTATTTCCAAGGCTCTGAGAATTCCACTAAAAATCCTATTAGCATATTTTGACATGTAGAATCCAAGAAAAATTTCACATGCCGATTCCGATTATTAGATGCATTTATTAATTAAGGATTCACCTCTAGGTTAAATTAAATCATTTCTTCGGACGATTTATTTTATGAATTTTAAAGCAAGGAGGGGAACTTCAGGGCGTGACAGGATGTCGAAGCAGGCAGCGAGGGGGAAGCCGACTTCGCCGGTTAAGCCCAGTTGGTCTCGTGCACCGCCCGCCCTCGCACGCCCGCCGCCCACCACCCGGCCTCGCGCGCCGCCTCACCTGCCGACCGCTCGCCCTCGCGCGCCGTGCATCCACCGCCCGCACTCGCGCACCGCCGGGCGCGCCGGCTGGCCGCGGGGCCACCCACCTCGCGGTCTCGCGCACCCGCCGCTCACCGGCCGGCCACCTCCACCCCTCCCACTCCATCCCGCCTTCTCCACTGGTGAGCGATGACGTCGGCCATGGACTTACTGCGCTCGAGCACCACCTCGTAGCCATTGGTCCAACTCTCCATCCCGGGCGCCATCACCTGCCAGAAGAGTCCACCAGCACACGCGCTGCCCGCCCACGCCGACGTCACCGTGTCATGGACCGTTCGGAAGTAGGTGTCCCTCGCCGCCACCGTGTACCCGTTCGACCGCGTGGACCACCCGAACACCGTCATCAGCAGCGGCTCCCGGAGCACCGCCGCTGAGTCGCGGATGTGGTCAGCCATCCACTTCCTCATGAACGCCACCTGCTCGGCGGCCATGGCGGAGAGGCGGGTACCGGCCGGAAGCATCGGCAAGGGGAGGTAGAGGGGATGAGGGAGGGGGAGTGGAGGAAATGGAGGGTCGGGCCGGTGGTCGGCGCGCACGCGGTGGCCATGACAGAGAGGCGGTCCCTCGTGGCGCCGGCCGCCGCCGCCATCGCGGCCTCACGCGGTCGTCCAGTTCCCGCTCCTCGTCTCACGTTGCGCGCCGCCATGCGTGCCTCCACGGCTCCGCCCACGAGAGATAGAGAGGGATTAGGAAGAGAGAGAGAGATAGAGGAAGAGAGAAAGGGGGTCCCACCATTTAAAAAAAATAAAATGTTGACTGGACTACCACGCGTACACCACATAGACCAAAACCACCACGGATTGGGTCGAGGGGGGTAATTCGTCCGGTTTACATTGTTGGGGGTGAAGAATGTTTGGTTTATGTTTTAGGGGGGTAATTCGGTCGACCGCGATAGTTCGGGGTGGGGAGGAATTCGTACTTTTTCCTTTTGCTATATATTTATCGACAAATTTTCTCCTAAAAATTTGACAGATGTAATTATAGTACAATCATAGTGTAATTACACTATAACTTGCATTTAATTACACTATAACTATAATATAACATGTATGTAACTTTCAAAAATCTCTCCGTAATATGTTATTTTGGTAAAATGGAAGTCGTGGGAACAAGTCCTTTCACATATGCGTGTGCTGTGATTTTTCTTCTTCCTCACCAGAACAAATCTTATAATAGATCTAACGATTCAAAATTGCGTGAAACTTACATACAAGTTACAATATAGTTACATGTAAGTTACAGTGTAATTACATACAAGTTACACAGTAATTACACAAGATTGTACTAAAATTACATCTGTCAAATTTTTAGAAGAAAATTTGTTGACAAATGTATAGGTGGTCCCTACAAAAAATAGAACCGGCACCTAGAGGTTTGCACGAGCCAAAAAAAAGAGCCGGCTCAAATCGAGCCGGAACTCACAATCGCCGTCACTGCGTCATGCCCCAGTTCCCCACATCCCCAAATCCCCAGTTTACAATCGTCGTTGTTTGAAATCCCCAAATCCCCACATATCACAGATTGAAACATATTCAACAACAAAATCATCCACAAATCACAAAAACATCTAAAAGAATCTACAAAAACATAAAAAAAAACAATCCATCGGGCTCCGCCGCCTGCCACCGCCGCCCGTCGCCTCCCCTCCCAACGGATCCGACGGAGGGGAATGCGCGGCCGCCGCCGTTGCCGTCCCCGAGGTCCGGCGTCTTCCATCCGATCGGATCTAGTGGAGGGGAGGGCACGGCCGCCGCCGCCGCCGCCTCGTCCGGACCGCCGCTCGGCCATCCCTGAGTTCCACCACCTCCCCTCCAGCAGAGGGGATGGCATGGCTACCGCCAGACGTTGTTGCCGCCTCTGCCGGGGTCTGACCCCTCCCCTCCAGGCGGATCTGGCAGAGGGGAGGGTTCGGCCGCTGCCTCCGCTGGGCCACCGCCAAGGTCCACCGCCTCCCCTCTAGCTGGATCTGGCGGAGGGGAGGGCGCGGCTGCCACCGCTGCCGCCTTCGCCTTGCCACCACCACTGTTTCCTCTGCCCAGCTGCCACCGGCCTGCTACCGAGACAAGAGAGAGAGAGAGAGAGAGAGAGCGATAGATGGAGGCAGGAGAGTGAGAGCGAGAGAGAGACGGAGAGAGCGAGAGAGACGGGAGGGACTTATACGGGCGGATGGATAAGACCGAGAGATGGATAAGGCCGGCTCGTCGGCTTAGCTCAGTATAGGTGCCGGTTTGTTAGAAAACCGACACCATTATAGGTGTCGGTTTTGTTTAAAAAACCGATACCTATAGTATAGGTTCCGGTTTTTCTTTAAAACCATACCTATCGGTGTCGGTTTTATGTGTTTTCAGCCTGCGGGGGAGGGAAAAGCACTATAGGTGCTGATTTTAACTGTTCCGGCACCTATAATGCCGATCTATATGAGGTTTTTTTAGTAGTGACACCAGTACTCAAAACTTAAGGTTCTGCGCAAACTCAACTCACGCATTGTCACGCCCGGAATTTCTATCCAAAATTCCAAACGCTTACATGTGCGCGAACCCTCGTCCAGGAATCAGCCGAGGCACACAATAACAAATTGATAATAGAGTACAATTATTACTCTAATTAATAAGCGAATAAAATGTCATTACAGAGGTAGATAGTTCCTCTCAATCAATAAAGATCTAAGCAGCGGAAAATAAGATAAACGGCGCAGACGATTCCACTCCACAGGCAGCTTGACCAGGGCTACACCTAATCCTCCACACCATCAGCATCACTGTAGAACTCCTCCTCTGATGAATGATTGCAAGGTGAGTATATGACATACTCAGCAAGCCACGCAGCAAATATGCAAGTGCACAGGATAACAAAGGATGGCATAATAGGGTTTCATTTGCATAAACAGCATTTAATAAACATTTCAGAATTTAGTAAAACAATTGAGTAATAATTAAACAATATTATTCCAACGCTATACAACATACCCTGTTGCATAGGCCCAACCATTCTGAACAACCAATCCCGGCTGCACAGTTCTATCTCCAAACCAGGAATATACCATTCCAAACCAGGAGCTAATCAAATTATTACCAGTCATAGTATCTTTTATTATGATGAGAGGTATGAGTCTAATCACGAAAGACATTGTTAAACCCGCCCATAACCGCGGGCACGGCTATTCGAATAGCTTTACTCTGACCAGAGGTGTACCACTGTACCCACAAGACACAGCCCCACGACATGTCACCATGCGCCTTGATACCACCACGGTACCTCAGAAAGGAGCTGTGACAGTACCCCTCGCACAACACAATCCACCACAGCGCACCGTTCCTGGATCATAATCACCCCCTCATAAACAAGGCATGGACTCCCCAGCGACCCCCGTGGGCTTATCTCCGCCACTTCTCAGTCTGGTGCCCCGCAATGAACTATGCTATACAAAAGGTAAAGCCGTTGCCCACGCTGGCTTGTGGTTGGCACGGTTAATGTTTCACAACCGAAACTCGTGAACCGGTCCTTAATTGTCATGAGCACGACCATCAAAACCATGTGCTCACAACCCACCATTAACAGGTTTTAGTAGGCAAATTAATTAATTAACCAATCATGATTAACCATCATGAGTTATCATTAAGCCATCATTGAATAATAAGGAGTCATAAGTTATCCCAATAGTGTGCTAATGTTTCTAAGCATGGCTAAGCAATCACATCTAATATCTAGCTGAACCAATGTATAAAGCTCAACTAGTCAATTTATAAGAACCCAAGGTATCAAGGAATAAAGTAATCAAGAACTAAAGGGCTATAACAAACAATAGGTTAATTCCACCCAATGACATTCGAAAATAAATGCAATAGTTGAATAGAAACAATAGCTTTAAATGGGATCAACATGCTCAAAGGGGTTGTTTGGGATGTGTGTGACTTGCCTTGCTGGCCTTGGAACTCTTCAAATTCTTCTCCTGCGAAAACGGACTCTCCGGAAACGTCGGAATCTAAACAGAAAAGAGCAAAACACCAAAACAGCACATAAACAAGTATGAACAGTACATGTGGATATTTTTAACATGTAGATCTCAATTTTAGAAAAATTTAGGGACTTGAACCAACTAAATCCGAGCTAAGATGAATTAGTTATGAATTTTTAAAGATTAAATCGGATTAAAACACTTATATGGATTTTAATTGAATTATGACGCAATAATGAATTATTTTTGAAAAGGAAAAGAGGATTTATTGCGTCAGCGGCTAGGGTTAGCGGTGGACCGGGTGCACGGCGACGGTTCACGAGAACGGACGGCCGAGATCGATTCATTCAAAACGAACGGCCGAGATCGACCGGTCCACGGCCGGACCACAGCGGACGGCATCGGTGACGTCGGCGATGACGTCACCACCGGCGGCGACCGAACCGCGCGAGCTCGCCGGCGAACGACGGCGTGGCGGCGCGAACGGAGAGCACCTACGGGTAGCGGTCGGCACGGCAAACTCACCGGCGACCAAAGCGACGGCGGACGATGACCGGACGACGTCGGCGACGAGGAAGAAACGGCGGCGACCTCCGGCTTGACGACGGCGACGATGTTCCGGCGGTCGACAGCGACGGCGAAGGGGCTGACGAGGACGACGACGCGACGGCGACCACGACGGCAGCCTTCCCGAGCGACGGCGACGACTGGAGCGACGGCGGCGCACGGCTGGAGCGGCGGCGACGACGGCGGCGCGAGGACTCACGGCGCTAGGGCTCTACGGACGACGAGAGGCGAAGGCGAGGGTGGCGACGGGTAGCGGAGACACCGGGGATCCTTTTATAGGGGCAAGAACACGGCGGCGAAGGCCCACGGCGGCCGGCGACGAGAAGGAAAGTCTAGGGTTCGGAGGAGAGAGACCGATCCGATTCGAGATCGAATCCTCCGCTTTCCAAACGATTTTAGCCGAAGTTCCAAAAGGGAAAAGGTAGAGGAGATCGAGAAGATCATTTCCCCTCTATTGATTTCACCGAAAACGGAAAGGATCGGCCGGATTTGGAAAGAGACGGCGGCGGCGCGGCGCTAGGGTTTCGGGCGGCGGCGGCGCGAGGAAGACGACGAGTCTGACAGGTGGGCCCCACCTGTCAGCGGGCGAACGCGCGCGCGAGCGACGCTGCGGACTGGGCCGACTTGGGCCGAGGAGGAGAGAGAAAAGGTTTTGGGCCGACTTTCGGCCCAAAGCCAAAAGAGACTTTTTAAAAACCTTTTTCCATTTAAATTATTCATGAAATGCAATTCCATTTATTAAAAATACTTCCTTAGCTCAAATAAATCCCAGAAAAATCTAGAAATTATAGAATTAAGCAAAGTATTTAATAAAATTTTATCTAGCCCCATTTTATATTGGAATTTATTATTTAAAATTAGATCTTCTCTTCTAGGCTTTTAAAATCAATTCTAATAATTCCAATTAAACAACAATTTATATATTTGAAATTTTTAGGGTGTGACAAACCTACCCCCCTTAAACAGAATCTCGTCCTCGAGATTCGGAAGAACTGGCGAACAGATGCGGATGAGCTGACTTCAATTCATCTTCTCGTTCCCAAGTTGATTCTTCTTCTGAGTGATTACTCCATTGAACTTTACAAAAACGGATCACTCGATTCCTGGTTCTTCTCTCATCTGTTTCCAAGATACGGATCGGTTTCTCAATATAGGTCAGATCCTCTTGGACTTCTATCTGTTCAAGATTAGCTTCTTCGGTTGGTACCCTTAAACACTTTTTCAATTGCGACACATCGAACACATTATGGACTCCTATTAGAGATTGAGGTAACTCCAACTGATAAGCGACCTCTCCTCTTCTACTGACAATCTTGTAAGGTCCCACGAAACGCGGTGCCAATTTTCCTTTAGTGTGGAAGCGATGAACTCCTCGAAGAGGCGTGACACGAAGGTACACATAATCTCCTTCATCAAAACTTAGATCTCTACGACGACTGTCGGCATAACTCTTATGACGGGACTGGGCCACACGCAATCTTTCTTGAATGATTTTTACCTTTTCTTCTGCTTCCCTTAGAATATCAGTCCCAAAAACCTGACGTTCTCCCGTTTGATCCCACAAAAGCGGAGTGCGGCACTTCCGACCATACAGCGCTTCGTAAGGAGCCATCTGAAGACTAGCTTGATAACTGTTATTGTACGAGAATTCTGCATAAGGTAAATTCTTATCCCAACTTCCACCGAAGTCTAAAGCACAAGCTCTCAACATGTCCTCCAAAATCTGATTTACCCTTTCGGTTTGTCCGTCTGTCTGCGGATGATAAGCAGTGCTAAAGTTCAGCTTAGAACCCATCTCTTCTTGAAGCTTCTTCCAAAACTGTGAAGTAAACTGACTACCTCGATCAGACACTATTTTCTTAGGGACACCATGCAAGCACACAATCCTTGCCATATACAATTCCGCCAACCGACTTCCGGAATATGTTGTCTTTACTGGAATGAAATGAGCCACTTTGGTAAGTCTGTCGACTATCACCCAAATAGAGTCGTGGCCTGATGATGTTCTGGGTAGACCAGTGATGAAATCCATACCGATTTCCTCCCACTTCCATTCAGGAATCTTCAAAGGCTGCAGCAAACCTGCGGGCTTCTGATGTTCTGCCTTGACTCGCTGACAAACATCACATACTGCTACGTATTCTGCGATTTCACGCTTCATACTTGCCCACCAAAATCTTTCCTTGAGATCCTGGTACATCTTGGTACTACCAGGGTGAATGGAGTACAAAGTATCATGAGCTTCCTTCAGGATTGCATCTTTTAAACCTTTGTTGTCTGGGACGCAGATTCTCTCGCCCAACCATACAGTTCCTTGCTCATCTTCCAAGAAACCGATAGCTTTTCCTCTTCTCATATTCTTCTTAATTTCTTGAATATCGGGGTCATTAATTTGAGCTTCTCTAACTTGATCAATTAGAGTAGGCTTTGCTTCTAAGGCTGCAACAAAACCTCTACTAACAATTCCCAAATTTAATCTTTCAAATTCCTTGCATAACTCCAATGGCAACTGTCGTCCTTCCGTAGCATTGCAATAACCTTTCCTGCTAAGAGCATCTGCTACAACATTAGCCTTTCCCGGGTGATAATGAATTCCCATGTCATAATCCTTAATTAATTCCAACCACCTCCGTTGTCTCATGTTCAGATCTGGCTGAGTGAAGATATACTTTAAACTCTTGTGATCGGTGTACACCTCTGTACGAGTACCGAAAAGATAATGACGCCAAATTTTCAATGCATGAACCACTGCAGCCAACTCAAGATCATGAGTAGGGTAGTTCTTCTCATGCGGGCGTAACTGACGAGATGCATAGGCAACCACCTTCCCATCTTGCATCAGAACACAACCTAAGCCAAGCTTAGATGCATCGCAATACACCTGAAAACCCTTCTTTGGATCAGGTAAAATTAAAATAGGAGCTGATGTTAAGCGATTCTTCAGCTCTTGAAAACTCTGCTCACATTCTTCTGACCACTTGTACTTTACATCCTTCTGAAGCAGTCGTGTCATGGGCTTAGCAATCTTGGAGAAATTCTCTATGAACCTCCGGTAATAACCTGCAAGACCCAGGAAACTGCGAATCTCTGAAACTGTCTTTGGTTGTTTCCAGTTGGTTACGGATTCCACATTACTAGGATCAACGGCAACTCCTCCGGCTGATATGACGTGACCAAGGAACTTTACTTCAGACAACCAAAATTCACATTTGCTAAACTTGGCATACAACTGATGTTCTCGCAGCTTCTCTAGTGCAAGACGAAGATGTTCTTCATGCTCTTCTTTTGTTTGGGAGTAGATAAGAATGTCATCAATAAAGACCACCACGAACTCGTCTAGGTATTCCATAAACACCTTATTCATTAAGTTCATGAAGAAAGCGGGGGCATTGGTAAGTCCAAAAGACATAACAGTACATTCGAACAATCCATACCTAGTGGTAAAAGCCGTCTTAGGTATATCCTCTTCTTTAATCCTCAACTGGTGATACCCTGATCGAAGATCTATCTTGGAGAAAACGGTGGCACCTTTAAGCTGATCAAACAAGTCATCAATTCTGGGCAGCGGGTACTTATTCTTGATAGTCACATCATTTAATGCACGATAGTCCACACACATCCTCTGGGTATGATCTTTCTTTTCCACAAAAATAACTGGAGCTCCCCATGGAGATGAACTCGGTCTGATGTATCCCTTTTGAAGCAAATCGTCGACTTGCCTTTTGACTTCTGCCAACTCATTGGCTGCCATTCTGTAAGGTCTCTTATGGATCGGAGTTGTTCCGGGTATCAGATCTATTCTGAATTCAATATCTCTCTTAGGCGGCATACCAGGTAAATCGTCCGGGAACACGTCCGGGTATTCCTGTACTACGAGAATCTCTTCCAAAGCTATTTGGTTCAGACTTGACCTTAAAGACTCAGAGGACAGTGCATGAACTGTTACAACTCGACCATCATTGCTGGTGAGAGTTACTTTTCTGTTGGCACAGTCTATCACACCTTTATACCTGACTAACCAGTCCATCCCTAGGATGACATCAAGATCTTTGGATTCTAACAAGATAAGATTGGCCAGGAATGGCACTTCTTGAATTTCTATTCTGACAGAGGGGCTACGTTGCAAAGAGAGTACTTGATTACTCGGGGTACTAACCATCAAAGGACGTCTAAGATCTTCTACTTCCATCCCATGATTTCCCGCAAAACTCATAGATAAAAATGAATGTGTAGCACCAGAATCAAAAAGCACTGTTGCAGGAACTGAGTTAACAAGGAACGTACCCAAAATTACATCTGGAGCACCTTGAGCTTCTGCAGCAGCAACATGATTGACACGAGCCTTTGGCGTAGGTGCGGTAAAGTTACTCTGGGTAGGGACAACCTTCACGCGTCGGGGCTTCGGACACTTGTCAGAGTAATGTCCTGGTTCACCACAGTTGAAGCATACTCCGGGCTTGCTGCCTTGCTCCTTCTTGGCAGGCTGTTGTTGGGTTGGAGCTGCCACAGGACGTGGAGCTTGATTTCGGATGTTGTTGCCAGCATTGTTGCTGAAGAACTGACGCTGCGGACGAACAACAGACGAAGAACCTCCTTGTGGCATGGACTGGGGTCCTAAAGTAAGACGCGGCCTCTGACTATTCCCTTGTTGTGCCTTGAAGTGAGCAATCCGACGTTTCTTCTGCTCCATGCGGTTGTACTTGTCCTCCTGACGAATAGCCTTATCCACTAACTTCTGGAAATCATGGTAATCCCCAGTCATGAGTGGGTAAGAAAGCTCATCATTAAGTCCTTCCAAGAACCTTTCCTGGCGCTCTTCATCAGTGCGCACATCTTCTGGAGCATAACGAGCCAGACGATTGAACTCGTGCAGATACTCGGTGACCGTGCGAGATCCTTGGGTGAGCGACCTAAATTCTTTCTTCTTGAGAGACACCACTCCCGATGGTATATGCGTCTTCCGAAAAGCAGCGGTGAATTCAAGCCAAGTGATAGGTTCAGCAGTAGTCCTGTTAAGGCGGAAGTGATCCCACCACTCAGAGGCAGGGCCATGCAGTTGGTGTGATGCAAATGAGACCTTCTCCTGATCGGTGCACTGAAGCAAATCCAACTTCTTTTCTATGGCGTGGAGCCAATCACCAGCTTCCACAGGATTAGTGGTGCTAGAGAAAGTGGGCGGCCTCACACGAAGAAATTCTGCTAACTTGTTCTGGGGAGGTGCGTGGTTATTTCCCTGATTCTGCTGGTTCTGGAGTTGCTGCATCATCATGTTCATAAGCTGTGCCTGTTGAGCCAGGACTTGAGCAAGTGTGGGATTCTCTCCATTGCTGTTGTTGTTGTTGTTGTTGGGGCCATTCCCGTTGCTGCGAGTGAGCACCATCTGGCACAGGCAAAAGCACAGGAAGAGAAACCGGGAAAAACTACTTAGGACAGAGAATTAATTTTCCCACTAACTTAACTTTTATTGATCTTAACTGAGTTTCATTATTACAAAACTGAAGACTCTCTCACACCACTAAACTCACCAACTACCTAACACTCGAAAGCAAACAAACGCATGCACTTACATCCCACCACTGATGTAAACCACATGCAGGACCCACACACACAACCAAACTTAAAACAAGCAAACTAACACAACGATCTAGGACAACGGCTTGACAAGGAACTCTAGGTCTTCCGGGCATCGGAGTTGATTGAAGGCTCGTTCGGCTCGTCTTCATCATCTTGAGTGGCTCCCCACTCGACCTTTGAATGGGTGCGCTTCGATTCTTCTCCTTCATCATCACTTATATTGACGACCGGAGGATCTGCTAGGGCTGGGGTAACTTCTTTCTCCACCACACGGACCTTTGGCGCCAATTGGTAGCGAGGGACGAATAGAGCTCTCTTCCTTGCGGTAAGACGAACCCTGGCCTTCTGCGGCGGTGCTTCCCCCTTCAATGCGGCTAGTTCTTTCTCCAAACGATCCACCTTGTCTTCTAGCTTGCAAATCTTTCCACGATTCCGGTCTTCACGATCTTGAGCTGCTAGCACAACCTCCGCACGGGTCTCATCCATAGCCCACAGCATTTCAACCAAATGCCTTGTGGTAGCATCATTCTCAATCCCCTCAGTCTCAAGGTAGCTGCCACGGTCACTTCCCTGGGGTTGGCGAGGATGTTTAGCGATACTCAGTGTCGGCCAACTGATCACTGTAGCGATCACGGAGCTCTCCTATGGCGATCCTTGCCACCTCCTGACATGCATGAATATAATTTCCCCCTCCAGCTTCGAACATCACTGATGGGATATCTTCACTATTACTGTTTAAGGTGACTTTGACTCGACACTTCTCTTCATCCCGATCATAAGGAATCTGGGCATACATAGGGGCAGTCCCAAATCCTATGGCAAAGGACATCGTACGCAACTCCTGGACAAATCCTTCAACACCAAACAAGTACTCAGGCTTGTAGTGCGGCATCTAAAGACAAGTGAAAGGAGGGAGTTAAGACGTTTGTCTAATTAATAGCACAAGTTTTTGGATTAATTTGGATAAATTTAGAAAATCAAAGTAAAAGATAAGTAAATAAGGTAAACCAAGCTTGCAAGATAAGTTGAAACAGTTGGAAACAGGATCACAAATTTTGCACTTTTGAACAACAGGTTTCAACATAAAAGAAAAGTTATAAAATCAACCTGCTAAATTTATTTCATTGTAACAAGATAAAACAATGTTGTAAAACTTTTGCTGGTAAATGAGCCATTAGTACGGTAATAGATGTACGGTACTAATAGCACAGGATTAATAATAAATAAATTTTTAAATGAGAACAATTAAAGGAATTATAAACTGCATGTGCCATTTGTTTGGTTTAATTAAAAGAAAAAGAGAGGAGAATAGTTCTATTTTTCCAATATTTTTAGAGGGCTTCTATGGGTAACCATTTGGCATAACCTAGGGTCAAGGAGGCTCTGATACCAACTTGTCACGCCCGGAATTTCTATCCAAAATTCCAAACGCTTACATGTGCGCGAACCCTCGTCCAGGAATCAGCCGAGGCACACAATAACAAATTGATAATAGAGTACAATTATTACTCTAATTAATAAGCGAATAAAATGTCATTACAGAGGTAGATAGTTCCTCTCAATCAATAAAGATCTAAGCAGCGGAAAATAAGATAAACGGCGCAGACGATTCCACTCCACAGGCAGCTTGACCAGGGCTACACCTAATCCTCCACACCATCAGCATCACTGTAGAACTCCTCCTCTGATGAATGATTGCAAGGTGAGTATATGACATACTCAGCAAGCCACGCAGCAAATATGCAAGTGCACAGGATAACAAAGGATGGCATAATAGGGTTTCATTTGCATAAACAGCATTTAATAAACATTTCAGAATTTAGTAAAACAATTGAGTAATAATTAAACAATATTATTCCAACGCTATACAACATACCCTGTTGCATAGGCCCAACCATTCTGAACAACCAATCCCGGCTGCACAGTTCTATCTCCAAACCAGGAGCTAATCAAATTATTACCAGTCATAGTATCTTTTATTATGATGAGAGGTATGAGTCTAATCACGAAAGACATTGTTAAACCCGCCCATAACCGCGGGCACGGCTATTCGAATAGCTTTACTCTGACCAGAGGTGTACCACTGTACCCACAAGACACAGCCCCACGACATGTCACCATGCGCCTTGATACCACCACGGTACCTCAGAAAGGAGCTGTGACAGTACCCCTCGCACAACACAATCCACCACAGCGCACCGTTCCTGGATCATAATCACCCCCTCATAAACAAGGCATGGACTCCCCAGCGACCCCCGTGGGCTTATCTCCGCCACTTCTCAGTCTGGTGCCCCGCAATGAACTATGCTATACAAAAGGTAAAGCCGTTGCCCACGCTGGCTTGTGGTTGGCACGGTTAATGTTTCACAACCGAAACTCGTGAACCGGTCCTTAATTGTCATGAGCACGACCATCAAAACCATGTGCTCACAACCCACCATTAACAGGTTTTAGTAGGCAAATTAATTAATTAACCAATCATGATTAACCATCATGAGTTATCATTAAGCCATCATTGAATAATAAGGAGTCATAAGTTATCCCAATAGTGTGCTAATGTTTCTAAGCATGGCTAAGCAATCACATCTAATATCTAGCTGAACCAATGTATAAAGCTCAACTAGTCAATTTATAAGAACCCAAGGTATCAAGGAATAAAGTAATCAAGAACTAAAGGGCTATAACAAACAATAGGTTAATTCCACCCAATGACATTCGAAAATAAATGCAATAGTTGAATAGAAACAATAGCTTTAAATGGGATCAACATGCTCAAAGGGGTTGTTTGGGATCTGTGTGACTTGCCTTGCTGGCCTTGGAACTCTTCAAATTCTTCTCCTGCGAAAACGGACTCTCCGGAAACGTCGGAATCTAAACAGAAAAGAGCAAAACACCAAAACAGCACATAAACAAGTATGAACAGTACATGTGGATATTTTTAACATGTAGATCTCAATTTTAGAAAAATTTAGGGACTTGAACCAACTAAATCCGAGCTAAGATGAATTAGTTATGAATTTTTAAAGATTAAATCGGATTAAAACACTTATATGGATTTTAATTGAATTATGACGCAATAATGAATTATTTTTGAAAAGGAAAAGAGGATTTATTGCGTCAGCGGCTAGGGTTAGCGGTGGACCGGGTGCACGGCGACGGTTCACGAGAACGGACGGCCGAGATCGATTCATTCAAAACGAACGGCCGAGATCGACCGGTCCACGGCCGGACCACAGCGGACGGCATCGGTGACGTCGGCGATGACGTCACCACCGGCGGCGACCGAACCGCGCGAGCTCGCCGGCGAACGACGGCGTGGCGGCGCGAACGGAGAGCACCTACGGGTAGCGGTCGGCACGGCAAACTCACCGGCGACCAAAGCGACGGCGGACGATGACCGGACGACGTCGGCGACGAGGAAGAAACGGCGGCGACCTCCGGCTTGACGACGGCGACGATGTTCCGGCGGTCGACAGCGACGGCGAAGGGGCTGACGAGGACGACGACGCGACGGCGACCACGACGGCAGCCTTCCCGAGCGACGGCGACGACTGGAGCGACGGCGGCGCACGGCTGGAGCGGCGGCGACGACGGCGGCGCGAGGACTCACGGCGCTAGGGCTCTACGGACGACGAGAGGCGAAGGCGAGGGTGGCGACGGGTAGCGGAGACACCGGGGATCCTTTTATAGGGGCAAGAACACGGCGGCGAAGGCCCACGGCGGCCGGCGACGAGAAGGAAAGTCTAGGGTTCGGAGGAGAGAGACCGATCCGATTCGAGATCGAATCCTCCGCTTTCCAAACGATTTTAGCCGAAGTTCCAAAAGGGAAAAGGTAGAGGAGATCGAGAAGATCATTTCCCCTCTATTGATTTCACCGAAAACGGAAAGGATCGGCCGGATTTGGAAAGAGACGGCGGCGGCGCGGCGCTAGGGTTTCGGGCGGCGGCGGCGCGAGGAAGACGACGAGTCTGACAGGTGGGCCCCACCTGTCAGCGGGCGAACGCGCGCGCGAGCGACGCTGCGGACTGGGCCGACTTGGGCCGAGGAGGAGAGAGAAAAGGTTTTGGGCCGACTTTCGGCCCAAAGCCAAAAGAGACTTTTTAAAAACCTTTTTCCATTTAAATTATTCATGAAATGCAATTCCATTTATTAAAAATACTTCCTTAGCTCAAATAAATCCCAGAAAAATCTAGAAATTATAGAATTAAGCAAAGTATTTAATAAAATTTTATCTAGCCCCATTTTATATTGGAATTTATTATTTAAAATTAGATCTTCTCTTCTAGGCTTTTAAAATCAATTCTAATAATTCCAATTAAACAACAATTTATATATTTGAAATTTTTAGGGTGTGACACGCATTAAAACGTAAAAGAATATATAAATTCAACAGAAGATATCCTGCATTAAATTTGAACGAAAAATATGCACGAGAAGATATCCTCTCGAAGAATTAAAATTTTCCCATTACACAATAGATGTATACACACGGATGTGGATTTTCATCCCTCGAGGGGATATCCACTCGTTGTTTGCATGTCATCTAAATAGTCATAAAACAATTTGAAAACAAATGACAACATAGATTAATACGAAATATATCACTTCATAAACATGCAAAACCAAATTCAACTTCTACAAGTTGCAACAAAAATAACAAATTAATCATCCCATGCAACTAGGAGGGGTGTAACCGTGGGACTATGTTATGCGTATGTGCATGGCATAATGGACATGGATTTTCATCCGTCAGAGGGATGTCTTCTCGCTGCTTGCATGTCATCTAAATAGTTATTAAAAAAATTTTAAAAAATGATAATATAGATTAATATGAAATATATTACTACACAAACATGCAAGGCCAAATTAGATTTCTACAAGTTGCAACAAAAAGAACAAATTAAACTGAAAATAGTTCCCGTACTTTTGCAGTTATATTTGTTATTTTTGTTTCAATATGTAGAAGTTGAATTCTAATAAATATGTTTGTGGAGTGATATATTTCTAATCTATATTGTGAATTTTTTTCGAATTTTTCTATAACTATTTAGGTGACATGCACGAAACAATGGATGAAAACACTTTTCCATTAATAACTTTAATTTTCTATTGGGAATGAGCTAAGCTTTACTTTGCATGACTATTATTTACATTTAAAAATAAAGGGCCAATTTTGGATGAGCTCAAGGACCATAGAGCACCCTGAGTTCAAAATTACTGAAGGCTATTACCAAAATAGGTCTGGGTTAAAAGGTTATTGAAATTCTATAAAATTTACATCTCGTCATTTAAAAGAAATTAAACATGATTTCGTAGATAAGTCTAGAGCTCAAGCAAGATTCAATAGTATAGTTAGCTATAAAAATTGACACCTTATTTTTAACTAATTTAATAGCTCACTCGTAAACTACATAAACTAATTTAATTGCTCACTCATAATAGATTCTGTGATATGCATCTTCCATTTTATATTCTATTACTATATGAAATATTTCCTGCACAACTAGTTTGACAATAATTCATGTTTTAGGATTTGTTTGCTGCTGGAAGTGACACAAGCTCTAGCATAGTTGACTCGGCAATAGCAGAGTTGATGAGAAATCCATTGTGTATGATTAGAGCTTGTGATGAGCTTTCACAAGTTATTGGTTCAGGTACAAATATTGAAGAATCAGATATTGGCCAATTGCCTTACCTTCAAGCTGTGGTGAAAGAAACGTTTCGGCTGCATCCTCCAGTACCATTATTGTTGCCACGCCAAGCTGAAACGACAAGAAACATAGCAGGTTACACAATACCAAAAGGCACACGAGTTTTCGTAAATGTGTGGGCTATAGGCAGACACAAGGATAATGGTCTCAACCGGAAAAATTTATGCCTGAGATTTTTCGAAAGAAATATTGATTTTAGGGGAGTGCATTTTGAGCTCATTCCATTTGGTGCAGGTCGCCGGATATGCCTTGGAATGCCATTGGCAAATAGGATGGTGCATTTAGTTCTGGGATCATTGTTAAACCAGTTCAAATGGAATCTACCTGTTGACATTGAAAGGAATGGGATAGATATGTCAGAGATGTTCGGCTTGACACTTGTAAAGGCCATCCCTCTCTGCGCTCTTGTTACACCAATTTCAGTCGAGTCATGTGATCATTAAGAATGATCGATAATTTGAATTGTCATTATAAATTGTCCCTGCTTTGGGTTTACTAATATCATTTTTGTGGCAACAAAACGAAACATTTTCATCAGAATCTGGAGATCATATCTCGTTGTACTGTACTAGAATAACTTGATTTTCCTGCAAAATGGACTTAATTAGTTTAGAATTTCAATACTTGTATATTATTTGTCGTTATTACTGAAAAACGTAGGTTTTCCTTTCTTTTCCAAGATTACCTAGTGTTCTTAAACAGATTTTTAAGTCCTGTAATCTGATGAATCATATATAGGAAATGGACTCATTTCTACTTGAGTTAATTGAAAGTTCAAGTTACATATAAATCCCAGCTGGAAAAAAGAAGTTATACGGTGAGCAGCAAAAGTTGCCTTTAAGAGCCCAATAGTCACCACTGAAAACTATAGCTTGAGTCAGAGGCGGTGCTAGAAAAATAACGAAGAGTAGGGCTGAATCAATGTATTTCAATTAGACACAATGCATTTTCAAAATTCTCATACAACTTTTAAGGGATTTGAAGAGGATTTTGGAGTCGTGGCTGTCCTAGGTCTTCGATCCACCTTTGCTTTAGGGTAACATATGATTGAAAAAAATGTAGCCATAGGACAAATACAGATATAGAATAGGAATACACGTGTAAAAGAAGTAATGAAAAAACACATGAAACCATAGCAATTGTTTGTTTGGATGGTGTCGAATCTGGAATTAGGCAATAATAAACGGGGGTAGCGCTTGAGACCTAAAAGTTGATGAAGGCGGAGACAAGGATTTAGACAGCTTTAAGCCCTCAATGAGAGGTAATACCCCACTCCTATTTGGGGATTTGAATCTGCCGAGTTGTGTATTGATCTGACAATATGATTGTGAATCTACCCCCAAAGAGGCATCCTGCCCTCCTTATATAGGCGAAGGAGCAGTCTTACAAGATAGAAAATTATCCCAACACGGATTAACTTTCCTATATCTAATATACAAACTTAACATACTAGGAATTTATTAAAAAAAGAATGAGTACATAAAAAAGGGAAATTACAACAAAGAGATCCAATTAAGAACTGCTCCCTCTGTTTCAAAATATTTGACACCGTTGACTTTTTAGCACATGTTTTACCGTTCATCTTATTCAAAAAAAATTGTAAAATATGTAAAACTATATGTGTACATGAAAGTATATTGGACAATGAATCAAATAATATGAAAAGAATAAATAATTACTTAAATTTTTTGAATAAGACGAATGGTCAAACACGTACTAAAAAGTCAACGGTGTCAAACATTTTGAAACGGAGGGAGTACATCTCTGTATATCTCATTCAACCGAAACAACAACATGAGGAGATCCGCCTTAAGGAGCTGCCCCATGAATCTAAGGAGGGGGCTTTATGATCAAAGATGAAACCATTCCTTTGCCTCCAAATATTCCAAGCCCTATAAAGAAATTTTTTTCATGAAACAATGGCCTTCGTAACAGTTTCTCAAGTGCACCAACATATTGTCCAGGCTCAAAGATGTGTCCCAAGAGATACCAAGAACATACCAGCATCACGTTACAAAGGGACACTGTAAAAAGAGATGCAATAGATTCTCAAGGTGGTGAATTAGGTCATGATCTTCTGATAGGTATTGATAACTCTTGATTTGATGGAAACTTGACACAGACGATCTGTCTTCCGATCAACACAATCTGAACCCTGCAATCGTAGCACCATCTCTCCTATGGTTATCAAACGTGCGTTGCCCGGTTGATCTCGTCGAGAAGGCTAATCCCTGCATGTGAATTGAAGAACACAAGTAAGAACAAACTAGATTGCAACTAAATTGCATATGAATTATTAAGATTAGAAATTGGGGTTCCACAAACTGAACAAGTGGCGAAACTACATTGGCAGAAATAAATCTAAGCAAAACCCGAGTCTAAACTATGAAGCCTACTAAATGAATATGATTTGGGACATCCTAGGGTTTCCCTAGACACACACCCCTTTGGGCTTAGCCCACAACACAATTACAAGGCCCAAATCCTAAATCAGATTTGGACTAGATAAGGTATGTGACTTGTTTTGAAAATTCCTGACAACTCAGTAAGAATTTTGACGTGGGACCAAAACCATTTGAACAAAGACTCCATAAGCTTTCCAACTAATACTCATGGGCCCCAATATTCCATTTAGATCAGGGGCTAGGTTCATCTGAAATTGATGCTGTTAAGAAACCCAAATCCGAATCCAAAACGTATAGAAATTCATCTCTTGTCATGTATGGACCAAAATTGACATGCTGAGATAGGAGTGGACTTGAAGATGATCTTAGGTCGATCCCTAGTCAACTTCTTTGATCATCTATGCATTCATTACACTCAAGTCTCTTTTCTTTCACCCAAGCAAGTAGCACTGCAAATGAAAACACACCAAACTCGTTGTGTAGCAACATTTGTTTAAATATATAACATGTAAATCTTACATAGAAAACATGCACCTTTGGTTTATGAATATATAATATAGTCGTGGTCTTATCCAAGCTAGTGATGTCCTCATAATTTTGTGTTAACCTTTGAGGTGGCCTTATCTTCCATAACCAAAGGAAATGAGGAGGTGGTTGCATGGCCCTAAAGTTTAAGGCATAATACTTCTGAGAAGAGTATTTAAGATTTCTCCAAATGTAAGCCCAAATATCATTCTCCTGAGATAGGTTAACCTCCTCCAACATTGCAGATAAGGCTCGCAGTTCTTGTAAGGCTTGAAGAGATAGAGGCAGCTGAAAATTATCTTTCAAGTCTACAGAGATAAAGTTATGAACCAAAATCTTAGTATTTCCAGCAAAAGAATATAATCATAGCATGTGACAGGACAGAGTAGGTTTATCATTCCAAACATCATCCCTGAATGACCAAGAAATTCCATCTCCCACTAAGCATCTTGCAATTCCCCTAAAGAAGTCTGTTAACTTGCAAACATATGTCCACCAAAAAGAACATTTGAGAGTGCTTAAGTGATGTACCCCATTTCCATATTAAGAGTCCCAGAATAGGTTAACCCATTGTAAATTTCTTCTGTTATAAAACTTATCAAGATACTTCAAAAGGAGGGCTTGATTCTGAATGGAAAGATCTATGACTCCCAAACCTCCCTTATTCTTAGGTCTGCAATTCTTATCCCATGCAGACAAATATTTTTTTATTTGAGTTCACATCAGAACCCCTCCATAAGCAATGCCTCTTTTCCCTATCAATGTTGTCAATGAATGTTTTAGGCAGCTGCAAAGTGCACATGTAATAGGTTGGCAAGGAAGAAATGATCTCAATTAACCAAAGCGAGTCTATCACCATAGGATGAAAGAGCTGAATTAGCATATAGTCTTCTCTCGATTCTATCAACAATGGGAGCAAAATCAACCACTCTAGTCTTAGTAGTTCCAAGGGGTAAGCTAAGGTATGCGAAAGGTAGTGTACCAATCTAACAACCAAAGACACCTGCCAACATTTGTGCTTTCTCTCCATCAACATTTATTAGTGTCAGACATTTATGATAATTTACTGTGAGACGTGTCCCTTGTGCAAAAGTCTAAAGCAGAGCCTCCAAGGTGAACAATTCTCTTCCACAATTATCTTCCACAAGTTTTGACATACAGAAGGATGTCATCGGCATATTAAACAACTGAAAATTTGGGTCACTTTCAATAGGGATAGGTTTAGACAGAAGTCCAAGAAGATTTGCCTTGTTGATTATGGCCTGTAGCAATTCTGCTCCAAGGACATGAGCACTAGAGACAAAGGATCTCCCTATCTAATTCCTATTTTACAATGAAAAATTATTGGCTCGGTTTTTTGGTGCCGGTTAATTAAAAAACTGACACCTATGATATTGGTATTGATTTTTACTATAGAACTTGCACCTATAGTTGCCGAAGGTTTCCTATGAGCCTTTTCCCGTGAGGGTGGTAAATGGTTTATAGGTGTCGGTTTTGCTAACACCTATTAAGGGTTTTGTAGTAGTGTTGGCACCCATGGGTATGCACAGCTACGCAAGGAAGCACACAAATTTTCATATGCATGACTGAAATGTTCCTTCCCGTGGAACCAACTCACCTGGGTTGAAATTCTAGACTTGACACGGGTGTTCACATTTACGGCTAATTATTCTTTCGGTGATAAATGACGTGTTACGCTCGTGATGACTCCTTCAATTTCAGAATATGCTGGCCAATCTTTTGAAGATGCTTATAGAGGTAGAGTGTGCGTTTGTGCGTTTTCGCAGCCGGCTCGGTAGGCAACTATGCCACCGGCCGGGCCTTGAGGGAGCACTAGATCTTACGGCTATAGGCCAAGGAAGTGCCATATCTGGCTGCTGTGGGCTACTAAGGGTGCTTTGTTCCAAAACAGGAGTTTTTCCCTATAGAGTAGCTAAAACCTCGAAGTCTACACTATAGTAAAATGTATCTTTTCTCATTATGTATACATAGAAAATTAATTCTCGAGGCAAGGTGGTGTCACAAAGCGTCTCATTCTTATTGAGTTTGATGATTGTCTCTAGATAAAATGTATGGCGCTCCACACAAGTTTTCTGCTGTAGCATTGTAAATATGGAGTCAAAACATGATATATATCTTAGCTCTTAACTCAAGATTAATTGAACAGTTACGTAAAGGATTAAGGATAGCTACGCCCACTGGATGTGCAGTCAACGTTTCGCTCTAGGCTTGGTATACTTCATACAGGGATATGATTTGCAATCATGATACTCCATCTAATATGTTGACTCTGGACTATAGAAACCGAGAGAAGATATGTTTCGTCCTCGTTTACTGCATGCATGTGTGTACACCTCTCAGTACGTTGTGTCACTTCTACGTTTGCTTTCTTGTCCTACAAGACACTAGCAGGATATATAACATGCATGCATGTTTTATATAAACCTGGTCCAATCCTTGATAATCAATGACTTTAAGATCTGAGCATTTGTCTATTATTCAGATTTTTCTTGCTTATCTAAATGTGTCTCTAAAATATGGCAAATTTGTGAGTCATTGTTACAAAAAGCAGTATGTATAACTATATAAAGCAAAAATTATGATTTTTTGTTCCAATCTTGAATTTTTTATTTAAATAGAGTTGCACCCATTTTTAAGGACGAAAAATGATTTTTCACATGTGGTTTGTTACGAAACCGTCAACAAAATTAGACATATTTTCACTAGACTGAAAATATATGTTTTCACACGTGGTTAATTAGAAAAATACAACGATTAAACAATATCATTGACGACCATATGGAGACGACCCTAGATAAATGATAAACAAATAAGAAATTGCTGTCTCTGCTTATGAATAATTGCCAGTTTAAAGCAAATAGGTTTTAAGTGTTTTGTACATGTTGGTAAAACACTTTTGATTACAAAGCTAATGGTACAAATTTGATGTTAAATGTCCCTTGGTCTCAAAATATATGAGATCATATATTTGTCCCAAGTCAAAAATAAATTTCACCAAATTTATAGAAAATAATAACATACTTACAATATGAAATAAGCATAATCAGATCCATTATAAAAAAAATCATAGGTTACTTATTTGATGTAGTAAATGTTAATACTCTTGTTAAAAAACTTTATCAAACTTTGATAAGTTAAATTTAGAACAATCCTATGATCCTTATATTTTAGGATCAGGGGAGATTATGTAAAGGATCTTATTGGTCAAAGCAAGACAATTAAAGTCAAAACTACAGTAACAATTATCTTTGGTGCCTGGTATACCACGGGATCCTGTTCGTACAAGATGATGCAAATTTGGTATCAGATTATCTGCACCATATCTGGTACCCCATAGGTACCGGGCATTAATACATGTCAAGTACAAAACTGATACCTCGTTGGTCTCGGTCATTACCTAACAATATCGCGCCAGTACCCATCAATATCAGTCGAAACTCATTGGATATCAGATCTGAGCTAAGAGGAGTGAGAGAAGAATTAAGGGATAGAGATGGTTACCTATGCAACGGCACACCCCATCCTCCATCAGCATGGCGGCGCTTCCCGGCGGTGGTTCGAGGGGGTGGTCTAGGTAATAACTGGACCACCCTCAATTTTGGCTCAGAATGACCCTTCTATCCAAATTCGACCCAAATCTACTATATAGACATGACCAGTTAGACTATTTATATTGTTTTTTTATTATTAAACTAAAATGTTAGTACGTTCTTTGAGAAAATTTTGCTATGTAAATTGAGTTTTTGGTATTTTGAAATTTTGGAGTGTGGAATAAGACCACCCATGATTTTTTTTTTGGAACCACCGTACCACTGGCGGTTCCCATCCTCTCTCGGTGGAGGGCCCACCATAGACAACGCCGACACAGAGCAACCTCCCCTTTTATTCACCGACACTACTACAAAACACCTCATAGCTAGGTATCGGCAAAAAGGTATCGGTTTATTTAAAACCGACACCTATTACCGTTTTCCACCTCTATAGATTGAAAAATATAGATAAAATATGGTACCTATATTTATATTATAGGTGTCGGTTCTAGATAAAAACCAGCACCTATAATATTAGTAACGGTTTTTTTTAAAGAAAGTACCTAATAAACTGTAGGCGCCGATTTAAAAAAAAGGTACCTATAGTTTATTATAGGTACCGGTTTTATAAAACCGACACCTATACAGAGGTCAGAGGCAGACAAGCTGGCCGACTTATCCAGCTACCTGCCCATACTTATCCATATATTATATCTCGCCATCCATCCCCCTCCTCTAACATCTCTCTCTCGCTCCTCTCCTCTCCCTTTGCCTTCCTATCTGGCAGAGCGGCGGCGGTGGCCCTCTCCCGGCCCGGGGGCCCTCCCCCCTTCTCTCCTCCAACTTGGCAGGAAGTGGAGAGGTAGCGGCCGCCCTGGGTGGTGGCAGCTGACGTGGAGGCCGGTGAGATCGCAGCAGAGGGGGCCATGGTGGTGGTGGAGGAGGCTCGTTGGCCCCCTCCCTCTCGGGGACCCTCCCCCTTCTCCTACAGATCCAGAGATGGCGGCGGTGGAGAAGACTGCGGGCGAGGTGGCGGCCGACGCAGAGGCTGGTGCGGCGAGGTGGTGGCGGCAGCGGCGGTGGTGGTGGAGGCTTGCGAGCATAGTACAAAAAACCAGGCCAGAGGTTGACCCGCTCTGACCGTCGGTTCACCGGTCGAACTGCCGGATTTTATTTATTTATATTATATTTGATTTGCCTTATTTTAAATATAGAACCATCACAAATTGGTGAAAATATTCATAAACAAACAAGTATATCTTTTATTATATGGCCACAACATAAAAATAAAATAAATGTAGTGTGGTAACATAATAAATTCATAGTCATAGAACAAATTAAAAACCGGTTCATTTCTTAAAAACCGCCACTGGTTCACTGGTTCCCATGAAACTGTCTAGTTCAACGTTTTTGACCGGTTCGATTGCAGGGATGGTCTTTTTGCTAAATCGAGCCGCCAAGGTCACGCCAGTTCCGGTTTTTTTCCAGTTCAACCGCTAGTCTGGCCCCTTTTTTTTTTTACTATGCCCCCAGCGCGGTGTGGGGTGGCGGCCGGCACAGCGCGTAGGCCGGCGTGGTGAGGTGGCGGCGCAGTCGCCGGATCGGCTCCATCGGCGATTTTTAAAAAAAAATACTATAGGTGCTGGTCGTGGGTGAAGAACCGGCACCTATTCTCTATAGGTGCTGGTTCTAAAACTGGCACCTATATCTATGAGTATTAATGCTGACCAATAGATGTCGGCCGAAAACCAGCACCTATAATGATTTATGTACTAGTGCCACCATCGATCTCCCACACCTCCACAATCGAGCAGAGAGCAGGATAAGACCAAGACGAGCGTATAGGGGTGCGTGGAGCGAGGGCATGAGAAGGAAGAGCAGCGGAACGGAGCGAACTGGGACGCAAGGGGTATCGTCCTGATGCATGGGGACGGGATCCCGGTGTATAGTTTTCCCGTTATTTTTTGACCGAGGGCAAGAAATAAATGGCCAGATGCGGAAGTCTTGTTTTCGCAATGGACATTGGTAAGTCGTTACTCGTTAATTGGCAGCAGAAGCGAAGGATATGAAAGTTGAAACTAGCTAGCCAGCTACGTACGACTCGATTGAATACACCTACTACCCACTAGTAGTTTACGAACGTCGTTGAAATAGAGAATACGACGTTCTAGTAGCCACTTTTGCAGTAACAAGCAACCTCTCACCTTAGTCAGCTAGCTAGCGCATGTTAATTTGCAGATATCGGAAGCAATCAACTTGAGCAGTACACGTAGATGTAGTATTCGTACTGCCTGTGTTCGCTGTTGCTAGCTCTCTCGACGAGATGACAACGAGGCATCCATGCATGCAGCTAGCTCAGTAGATAAGGGAGGTAGCTACTACGTTGCAGCACTATAGCCCTAGCTATAGCTTGGCAGCTACTAACCATGAAGGAGAAGGACACGAGCAAGCAGCTGCTGCCGACGCGGGCGTCGTCGTCGTCTCGCTTTGGTGGGAAAGTGGGCAGCAATATCGCGGTCGTGCTTCTCCTCGTCTCCTTGGGCTTCGTCCTCGGCCTCACCTCCTCCAACGCCATGTTCCTCAAATCCTTCTACCCCTCCTCTCTCATGCCATCATCCATGGCGCCATTGCGGCTAGTGCTATCGTCTACTTCTACTTCTCCGTCGCCGCCCTCGCCACCGCCGCCGCCGCCACCGCCACCGCCGCAGCAACCTGCACCGATGCACAGCATGGGAGATGAGGAACTGTTCTGGAGAGCGTCCATGGCGCCGAAAAGTCGGCGGCGGCTGCCGGACGGCGTGGTGCCGAAGAAGGTGGCGTTCATGTTCCTCGTGAGAGGGGAGCTGCCGCTGAGGCCCCTGTGGGAGAAGTTCTTCGAGGGGCAGCGAGCCGATCACTACTCCATCTACGTGCACGCCCACCCGTCGTACAGCTTCACCGGCTCGCCGGAGTCCGTGTTCCACGGCCGGTACGTCCCGAGCAAGGCGGCCAAGTGGGGGGACGCGTCGCTGGTGGAGGCGGAGCGGCGGCTGGTGGCGAACGCGCTGCTGGACGCCGGCAACTCGCGGTTCGTGCTGCTGTCGGAGGCGTGCATCCCGGTGTACGACTTCGCCACCGTGCACGCCTACCTCACCGGCGCCAACACCAGCTTCGTCGACAGCTTCGAGAACGGCGGCAGCCGGTCGCGGTACAGGGAGTTCTTCGCCGGCCGCAACATCACCCTCGCCCGGTGGCGCAAGGGCGCGCAGTGGTTCGAGATGGACCGCGCGCTGGCGCTGGAGGTCGCCGCCGACGACGAGCTCTGCTTCCCGGCGTTCCGCGACTTCTGCGTCGGGCGCCGCGAGTGCCTCATCGACGAGCACTACCTCGCGACCCTGGTCACCATGCTGGGCTGGGGCCGCCGCAACGCCAACCGGACGCTGACCTACGCCGACTGGTCGCGGCCGGTGAACCGGCACCCGCACACGTACACGGCGGAGGAGGTGACGGAGAAGGTCATCGGCGGCATCAGGGCGGACAAGCGGTGCTCGTACAACGGCGCCAGCAGCGGCGGGATCTGCAACCTGTTCGCGCGCAAGTTCCCGCCGGAGACGCTGCAGCCGCTGCTCCGGTTGGCGCCCAAGGTCATGGGCTTCGGCTAATAAGGTGACAGATCGACATGCATGCTCGCTTCATTCCTTGCGTTAATTGGAAGAGATATGGCAAAGCATGCTGCAATGCGGCTAAGCTGGCTGCATGTAGTTGAGGCCCAGAGAAAAATATTTTTCCTTTAATTATATTTCGTTCGAAAACATGTTGATCAGGTATATATAATTAATCTGTTTCTGGCTGATTTGTGTTGTTACCTGAGAAATATACAGATTGGCTTTGACAGAACGAGTGAACGATATTTTGTTTTGACAAAAATGATAACTTGTCATCTTTGCATGTCTTATTTATGTGTGTATCAGTTGACTTCGTTGCAAATTCTTGGTCAGCGTAAGGTTAAACAACATGCATGTATATTGATCTTCAAGCCACACTATAAAATCATGGTGATCACTAATATATACTAGTTGTGATGAAGATTTCGCTAAGAATATATTGAGAGGTATAGTTCTGAAAAATTGGTTTTGAGAACGCAGTGTTTGTGCAGCGGCTGTCGGCACTATAAAAACTAATTTTCATAGGCACCATATATTTTACTTTACATGTGCATCAATTAAAATCCGTTTGTAATAACGGATTTGCTATCCTACTGTCGACAGTTTTTAGGGGTGAAAACTGTCAAATTTTTAACCGTATGATATGCTTTGAGATTTGTGCTGTGGAGGAAAAAATGGAAAAAAAACCCGATGCTCGCGACAAGGATTGAACTCGAGACCTGTAGCTTGCATGCTCGTTCAACTAATCAGTTGATCCATCCAATTTTTCAGAGTTATATATGAGTTACATATTACTTATATTGCAGTTAGATAGTAGTTACATAGTGGTTACAATGTAGTTACTATGTAAGTACATTGTAATTACATAGTAGTTACAATTGAAAGTTTTCCATTCAAAAAACTGTCGAATGTTTTATAGGTACACCCTTGTAATAATAGCAATAAGCTCATGTGGTCCAAACCTGCATGAAATCAAATTCCCTAGACGGTTGGTCACCCGCCTGTGAAAATATGCCTTTGATCATAGGCAATGGGGCCGGCCGACGACAGGGCCTGCCGGCTACGGAGATCCATTTTATCCGCCACCAAAAATGATTTTCGTAGTAGTATGATCAGACTACTATGGAAAAACCTGGTCAAACCAAGCTTCGTAGGTCCAACTATAAGTGTGAGGGATGTAGTCAGCTTGGAGGATCGACTAGACATGCTATATGAAGTCAGACCAAGATGAGATGCGCCAGTCATACTAGATCTAGAGAGGAATTGGTTTCGGTTAAATCTTTGAGCATCAAAGTTGTATCGATGTTTTCATGCCTTAATATGTTGAATGTTGTTTTTGGGTTAACATGTTAGAAGTATAATATGTTAGTTAGAGATAAGAGTCAAAAACAAATTATAGAGATAAGATATATCCTAAAGATAAGATAGAGTCCTAGAGATAGAATCCTAGAGATAAATCTACTCTTACGTACTCCAAGTCTCTATCCCCTATGTACTCCTCTATATACCTTATGAGAGGGTCCATCTAATATATGAGAAAACAACAAAATACAACAATGAGATTTTTCTACATGATATCAGAGCTATAGACTAGCGTCGATCGATCCTCGGTACGATCCATCCATCCTTCAGCTGCCCCCGGGGAGATGAGTTGAATCTATAAGCTCTCCCTGGGGCAACGCATTAGCTAGCTAGCCTCCTATTCATTAGATATATTTCCTAATAATTAGTATTAGATCAATTTATTTTTAGCCACGTCGAACCCTACGATCTCCAGGAGCCAACACGATTTCGTCGGAAGCCGTCGCTCACTAGAATCATTAAGCAGAAGGCGAGGCCATGGCGTATAGCACCACCGTCCAAGTCGCCGTGAAGCCCGAGCGACGGGAACACCAGACGCCATCGAGTCATCTACTACTGCATCCATCTACTCAATTGAGAGGAGAAGCACATGGTGCACAGGAGAATAATATTCTCACGTCCGGTGCTACAAGCATCAAATCAAGCGTCAAGACACCAAGCAATCCGCATCGATCATCATCGCCAAGTTCCTACGAACGGCCACGACGTAAGCCGCAGCTGCTTCCTCCTCTACACCAGCCATATGTTTGTCTTCACCGACAATACATCACCAATGGTCTTCATCAACACGCTGCCGCCGTATCGTCCACAAGTATAGACACATGCGCGTCCTCTGACAGATTAATCTGCAAGACGCTTCATCGACGACAACATCGATTACGTCCTGTACGATGGCAACGACCGCGTCACCGATGACGGCATCGATCACGTCATTTACAACGATAACGACTGCATCAACACGGCATCAGTATTGTGATTACTGCTACACGACCCAGAAGGATCAACCAAAAGTGGTAGCCTCATCGCCAACGACGTCCTTTGACATATGCAAGACGTCACTAATGTCATCCTTTGACATATACAAGGTGCAAGATGCTAAAATTGCAGTTTTTGTCATCACGCCATGGCGTAAATATTTTTTTTTTGCCTTCGGCTATTTGTGGCTACACCATCTACCATGACTACCACGACCGCAGCTACTACATGATCGGCTACATCGACGAACGTCTACAACAACTCCAATTAAAGCGTCCGTGTCATCGCTATCGTCCATGACACTCCCGCTATGACTGCGGGAGGGAATAGGGGAGAGTCAAGCGACGACACAGAAGGGGACGTAGGCACCAAGTGGAGGACCGTCTATCAGAGATGCAATTGATGATGGTGACTTGAAAAAGATGAAGAAATAGAAGATTTCAAATCCAGTCGCAATCGTTCGCTTCGCTCCCGTTACGACTGAGGGGGGATGTTAGAAGTATAATATGTTAGTTAGAGATAAGAGTCAAAAACAAATTATAATAGAGTCCTAGAGATAGAATTCTAGAGATAAATCTACTCTTGTATTGTATTCCAAGTCTCTATCCCCTATGTACTTCTATATATATCCTATGAGAGAGTCGATCTAATAGACGAGAAAACAACATAATACAACTACATAACATAAGTATGAAAATACTTTGGACCAAACGTCCGACGGGAGACAATTCATCGGATGCTACACCCACCGAGCCCACTTCACTCCCAACGACCATCCATCCCTATCCCCACCTCTCTCACCTCCCTCATCTCTCTATCCAGGCACACTCCCAACCATCCATCCCTATCCTCACCTCTCTCACTTCTCTCATCTCTCATCTCTCTATCCAAGCAGTCCGCTGTGATAAACATGATAAATCGTGCGTCGCCGCCACTCCTGCTACACACTCCTGAGCCGTTGTCAACCTGCCGTCGCCGTCGAGCAGCTGCTGACCTTGCCGATATCGAGGCATCTCCTGAGCTCGTCCAATCTCCTAGCAAGCAAGCTAATCAGATCAAACAGTAGCAAATGGAGAGGGAGCAGTAGCCCGATCGAGCTAATGTCGTCGAGCGTGTGCCTCTCTGCCGCCACTGATGTTGACGAAATTGGTCTCCTACAGCTTCCAATGAAAATGAAGTTAAAATCTCATGCCCCTGTCACCAACAAAACTAGCAGCCAAGGTCACATGTTGCTTTTCATGCTATGGAGCACATGCTGCTCGGTCCTCCTCCATATTAATGGCGTATTGATCTTGTTGTAAAAGCTTCCACTACGCCGGACTAGGTCATCTCTGACGGGTCCAAACCCTCACCTTTGACGAGTTTGGTCTTGGTAAGTGATTAGTGGTCACTGATGACAAAATCATCTGTGACAGATAACCCATCTCTGACCGTTATATAAGTCATCTCTGACGGGTTAAAACTTGACACCCATCACAGATGAGTTATCAGTGACGTGTCGTAACTACCTGACCGTCAATGATGACTCATCTCTGACGGGTTGTACACTGATGACAAAGCAAGAAATATAATTTTTGAATTTTAAATGGAACATAAAAGCCTTAAAAAAATATTTTTAATTTTACTAGCCATCCTATACATCGTTACACATCACTACCTACAAATTCACAATATTTACACAATATAACTTGCATGCTACACGTGAGATTCGAACTCAAGACCTCAACCTTCATATAAAGCTCCCCTTACCAACTCACCTACTCGACACATATTGACTACTCTCCCAATGTTATTCTTTTGTCTATGCTTGTCTGAATCATATAACATATATTTAATACCCTAAATGACTTCAAATGAAAATATTATCAACTAAATAGTTATAGATCTCATCGTGTTTTATAACTTTTACATAGAAAATATCTTCATCCGATGTTGTTTGAAGAATCCAAAATTTCATTTTTCAAAATATATCTCACTTTATAACATGTATTTTGAACATGTAAACTTTGTGAAATGAAAATATTTTCAATTATGTTGTAGATCTGGTTGAGTTCTATGACTGATACGGGGCATGTATCCATCCATGTCATTTGAAAAAAAAACTCAAAATTTTGTTTTTAAAAGTAGATCTGATCACTTGTAATGCATATTCGAGGATATAAACGATCTCTAATAAAAATGTTGGTAGTTATAAAGTTGTGGATATCATCGAGAGCTACAACTTTTATATAGGACATGTCTCAATCCGAGGTTTTTTGCAAAATTTAAAATTTTGAATTTTCACTCATCACTGACGGGTCATAACTACAACCCGTCAGAGATAACGTTATCTGTGACGTGTGTTAGTTAAAGACCCGTCAGAGATGAGTGGTCTCTTTTGTGATGGTTCATAATACTACACCCGTCACAGATGACATGGACGAGCCATGGTTGTGACCCGTCACAGACGATCTGTGACGGGTTACAAGTGCAAGCCGTCACAGATGACCTCACATCTGTGACGGGTCCTCCCTGGTAGCCATATATTGAAGAGGATATTTTTTCGACCCGTCAGAGATGACTCATCTTTGACGAGTTGCGTTGGCCCGTCACAGATGACCCGTCACTAAAGCCCGGATCTGTAGTAGTGTTCCGAGGTCAGGGTTCTGGGATTCAATAGCGTAAAAATTTCGGGACCTACCAAAATGGATGAATCTCGGAAATTTCAGATGAAATTTGACCGAATTTGGTGCAAAATTCAAACAATCATTAAAAAAATGGGTAAAATGATCAGAGAACCATGACAAGCATCAACACACCACCAAAATACCATTTAATACGCATTAATGCATAGATCTAACAACCAAGTTCATAATAACATACATAGACTTAGCATGCAAATTCATAACTGTGTAGTCCATTAGTCTAATTCATCACCATGTCTAAGGTCTAAAATAATTACAGTCCAGCCATACATAACCCAAAAGAATGCTAAACATATATCCATAATAAATATTAGTCATGTAACTGTCGTCAATTGCTACTGCCACTAGCTCCATATGTGTAGATGAATTCAATCACCATCATACATGCATCCATAAAATACTTCATAATTGTTGGACTGTCCTAACCGTTGCCTTGACAACCAATGTCACCGCTGCCGCACGAAATCACCATGAGGAGAATGTGGATTGGGGACTCAAGTAGAAGATGGTGGAGGGGAACAGGGAGAAATGGAGCTGGGAGAAAGAGGAGGACGCCGGAGCTGCTGCTCCACTCCTCCGGCTTGGAGTGATGGAGTCTCTTCACCAGCCGCCACTAGGGGGAGAGGACAGGGAGGATAAAGAGTGGGTTAGGGTTTTTTTGTGTGAGATTTGCTCTTTTATACTAGGGAAGATACTTGAGGGCTGTTTTGGACCATGGGCTGGGCTGAAAATTCAAATTGGGCCGAATTTTTTTGGCCGGTTTAGTGTTGTCTCGGGCTAGACCGAAATGGGCGAATTTCACCGAATTTCGGCCCACTCGGTCCGTATCCTAGAACCCTGTCCGAGGTAGCTCAGTTTTGTCCTGTGGTGGAAGCCCAGATTCGGCCACAGGAGCAAATTAAAGGAAGAAGATAGATCTAACTATTGGAGTGGAGGAAAAGAATGGACGGTAGGCTTGTTGCAATTCATTGTATTATATTGGTGCACTTTGTTGTTTTCGTGTGTTCCGTCTTTTTCTAATTGGATGTTGCACGAATGCACATTGTATTTTCTTGGATGTTGCACACAATGTGTTTTCGGTGTTAGAATCAGTATCTTTAAATGTTGCATATAATTGGAACAATTTTAACCACATGATGACACATTTTTCATTGGACAATGAAACATATGAAACAATTTTGCTAAAACATTTCTTAGTTAATGGTGAAACATGTGAAACATTTTTCTAGATATGGTGAAACACTGCCCGGAGTTTCGACTGGGATCGGACGTCTGATGCCTAGTCGTCCCCACATAAGTAGTCATTTCTTTTGTGGTTAGGAGGTTGATTTCCATGTGTATTTTGGCAAATATGTTGTCAGTGGCTACAAGCCTACAACTAGGATACAAATTGGAACAATTGGTGGGTTCATAGTTAGGAGGTCGTGCGGGAGATGAAGCAAAGATCAAGAGGTACATGTGGAAGATCAGGAGGTTTTCAAGTTGCAAATTCAAAGTCCCTTCGAGGTGCACATTGAAAGGCGAATTTGGAAGGTTTTTGAGTTTGAGAAGTGAATGAAAAGATTGGATTCAGTATCATATATAATCAAGCCATTATCTAAAAAATCATATATAATCAAGCCTTTCAGCATCAACGGTTTCTTCCTTGTGTTTTGTAAGGTTTGTTCGGTTTTAGTGTTAAGTGTTGTATATTTTTCCTTTTGTTGCATTTTTGCTTGACTTTATCCATCGAAAACGTCACTACTGAAAGAAACCATCTTTGGTCGATTGCCCAAAAACAACAATAGTCCCGGTTGCTTAAAAAATCGGGACTAAAAAGCATTTTTAGTCCCGGTTTAAAAGTGCAATGATCTTTAGTCCCGGTTAGTGTTACCAACCGGGACTAAAGATCATCTTTTGTCCCGGTTTATTCATTGGCACGATGTGGCAGGTCTCCTAATATTTTTAATCCCGGTTGGTATAAACAACCGGGACTAAAAATCTGATTTTAGTCCCGGTTGTTTATACCAACCGGGACTACAAATCAGTTTCCCATGTCTCTCTTCCATCATTCTCTCTGCGCGCATCTGAGTCCTCACCCTTATCTCTTCCTCCCCTCCACTCTTTATCTCTCCCTTATCTCTTCCTCACCTTCCTCTTTCACTCTCATCTCTCCCTCTCCCCTTCCTCTTCCACATCTGAGTTTTCCTCTCTTCCGTTCCTCAGATATGCGGGAGAAGCAGCCGGCGGCAGCCGGGCCCATGCAGGGGAGGGGCGGCGGCGGCCGGGCCTGTGCTGGGCGGGGGCGGCAGCCGCCGCAGCCGGGCGCGTGCCGGGTAGGGCGGCGGCGGCCAGGCCCGTGCCAGAACGACGGCGGCTAGGTGGTGGCGGAGCGACGGCGGCCCGGCGCGGAAGGCCGCGCGGCGGCAGGCTCCATGGATTTTTTTTTCTTTTTTCCTTCTCGTTGTGTGAATAATGTGAATAATTGTTTGTTGATTTGATCTGTGATTTGAGAATGATGTGTGAATGGATTTGTGATTTGTTGTTGTGGATGATTTGGGATGTTGAGATATTGGGTTGTTGGTGTGGATGATTTGGGATGCTAAGATGTGTGAACACAATCTGTGATTTTTGATTTCTTATTTTTTAATGATTTGGAGATATTTGGCGCCAGAAAAGAAAAAAAAGAAAAGAAAACTTGTGTTCCAGTTATTTCAACATTAAAAGCGATGTTTTTAGTCCCAAATTCGTAATCCCGGTTGAAAAACCGGGACTAAAAACGATTCTCCAGCAGTGCGTCCCTGTTACTTCCTAAAATGGTTCTAGAAAGTTGGCTGTTTTCTTTTGCTACATTCATATTTGCTGAAGTCAGTTTTTACCAGAGTTTGAGATGACTGCTAACTGCTGTTCGGTGGTATTTTCTTCTAACTGCCATTATGTTTATAGGATTGTAAACATCTAAAATTTGATCAAAAATTTAAAATACGATACTTCGGAAATTTTTCCAAATTTTAGAAGTTTTTGTCCTAGGAATATTTTGGTCACTTGGACAAAATTGTACAGTATTAACGGAGGCTAACTGGACGACGATAGTAAATCGTAGAAGTTAAACAAAAGTCAGTGGCAAATCGTAAACCTATGACAAACTCATAACAGATTATGTCTAATATATATACACACATATGTATATACTTATATACGTATATAGGAACAGAGTGGATTAGAGGGGGGCGCACACGCGCCGATTATGGATCCCCATCCTTAGCCCTTGCTCGAACCAGGAAGGGATGGAACGAATGACGTTGCACACAAGGTGCTGGATGAACTGGCTCCAGCTCCGGGCGGACTAGCTAAGAGCTTAGAGCTCAAGGTGAATGAGAAGTGATAGTGTACCGGGTAAAGGCAGACGGTGAGCCCGTGGTGAGTATTAGAATTTGATGGGATAGGCCCAATTTAATTGTAGTATTTTTAATGGAACCAAAATTAATGTTAAGGGATTAATATCATCTTAAAACCAATGAGAAGGGACCTAGATTTAAATAAGCTACAAATGGATAGCACCTATTGATAGGGTGGTGGTAGGACTGCCACACACGCGTGCGCGCTGAGCCAAGCTGGGGACGGGGACAGGACGGGAGGGCTTTCTTGCCTTCCCCTGTTTCCTCTGCTGGCAATGTCAACTAGTACCGGGAATGGCGGCAATGAATGAGGAAACGGTGGCAAAGGAGGAGAGAACGGCCACAACAACGGAGGCAACAACAACAATGCCTTATCTGGATCCAAAGCGTTCTCCGAGCATGTTGTTCTATTCACTTTAGTGTTGAATATGTTAGTAGATGATGCTATTCCTGTTATTAATATGTTCATGTTTAGAACTATCACTAGATCATCCTTTTATTCATATGTCATATTTATTATCTTATTTTTCTGTATTAAAATTTACATGACTACATTTCTAATAGTGAGGTAGGCGATGGCGAGCGAAAGGGCGGTGGACTCGCGTGAAGGGCAGATGACGAGCTCGCGACGAGACACGCACGCAAGGTGCTTGACCGCAGGAGTGGGTGGAGCGAGAGGCGAAGGTTAGGGCAGTATGTTTGTGGTCCGCTAAAGGCTGGGTTCTTTCACTAAGATCCCTAACTTTCATATCTCGTTTTTCTTATTCACGCTTTTTAAACTACTAAATCGTATAAAATTTGTGCTTTAAATTTTTTCAAAAAAATCGTATTAATTTATTTTCTTAAAAATATTTAATACTACACTTATTAATTAATCATACCCTAATGATTCACCCCGTTCCCAGCCCTACCAACGGAACACAGCCCCCAGTCGCGCGCCGCCCATTATTGGAGCACGCCGGATTCGTGGCAATAGGGTGCGGGTGACGTGAGCCACAGTGGCAACTTGGTGTGGTCGGCGCGGCGATTGGTTCGATCTGGTTCGCGGCGGTCAAGTGCGGTGCGGGAGCGGGAGCGGGAGCGGCAAGACGGTTTCGATCGGGCGCACGGGAGACGGCCTCCACGATTCGGTCAGGGAGGTAAATGCGGCGCACCAGCGCTATCGCGTGGGCCGGTTTCGCCCGGTTCGCTGCGGCGAAGTCAGCGTGCGCGTGACTGGTGGCTGGGCCACTTCGGCCTTGCTGCCGGTCTGGACCAGTTAGGTTAGGTCAGCTAGCCTGTTGCTGGGCCGCTACGAATCTGGGCAAGATATGGGCTGCAGCATATGGAAGGGAGAGTTTTTTGTTTTCAATTTTATTTTATTAAAAAATTTAAAAAATATTTTTTTCAAAGTTTTACAAATCTACACCCCTAATATCCTTCCAAATGATTTTTTATGACATGGTACATATTCATTGGTGTATTCTAACGGCCATATGGAAATGGTCGGTCATTTTGCAAGGGGCCACCTACAAAGTATCATAAGCTAGCCATTTACAGGCAGGCTCTAGAGAACGGCAAGTGGCCCGCTTATAAAATGTCGTATGTCGCTATTTTATATAGACAGTCTGTAAGGGGACCGCCATTAAAATGTTCGCGTGACTGTAACAACACACCAACGGGTGTGTATCATGACAACATAAAGTGTTTTTAAAAAACTTTGAAACCAAAAGTTATTTTACGAGAGAGCGTTAGGGAGTAAATTTGTAAAACTTTAAAAAATTGTAAAAAATATTTAAATAAATAAAATTAGATATTAAAAAAATCCGGGCCAGGGAGAGAGACAAGGATGAGAGGTTGGGCTAAAAGGTGATATTTTTAGGATTTTTTTTAAATCCACAAATCCAGTCATCTGTAATGCTCTCTTTAAAAAAACAGAGAAAATACTACGTGAACAAGAAAGATACTGTGAATTCAATAATTTATTGTGGGATATGTGCACTCGATAATTATTGTGAAATTTCTTGCTAGGTCGTCAATCTTTCTTAATTTCGTTCATCATTAAATTGCTTGAAGTTCAGTGCAGGGGTCGATATCTATCTGTTTCACGTGGAACACGTGCACTCGAGAATCTTAACATCCACTCCATCCGTTACGTAATTTAACAACCTAAAATCGGATGTAACATTTAACTATCGGTAGTTAAACATCACATGTAACAGTGACAAATCCTTAAATATCTCGGTGTTTGGTGTGTGTTTACGATAATATCAATTTCGTAGTACCGTTGAATCTAGCCAGCAAAGAGGTCTGTTTAGTTTGCCATCCATGTTCTATTCTTTTATTTTATTTTGTTTTGGTAATGTCTAATCATTCTTATTCTTACAATAATTTTGGCACTGATAGTTACCTCGCAACAAACCAAATAAAACTTCCACTCAGCTGACTGATTTTTTCTTTTATAGTATAATATAGAGTAAATTTCACAAAGCTACAGGTATTTTGCACAATTTATCACAGAAATACAGATTTAAGAGCTTGTTTCACAAAACTATATATTTAGTGTCTCCGTTTATCACAAAACTGCAAATTTAAGAACTTGTTTCACAAAACTATAGATTTAGTGTATTCGTTTATCGCATAACTACATATTTAGTGTCTTCATTTATAACTAAACTATAGGTGTAGTGTCCTCATTATTACAAAACTACTGGTTTAACAATGCTAAAACCTATAGTTCTGTGAGAAATGAAGATATTAAATCTGTAGTTTTGTTAAACAATTTCTTAAATATGTAGTTTTATGATATATTCTGCAAAGTACATGTAGTTTTGTGACAACGAAGATATTGAATCTATAGTTTTATAAAACAAGTTCTTAAATCTGTAGTTTTGTGATAGATCGTGCAAAGTATATGTAGTTTTGTGAAATTTACTCTATAGTATATAATTTGCAGCTTTTTTTGACTGTAAAAACACAGCTCGGTACAGTGGTGGATCTATTGTTGGGGCTTGTTGGTGCGCAAGCCCCATCTGCATGATCCCCTTCCTCTAATTAGCGACTAATGACTATAATTAATTAGCATTTAGCGTAAATATGTACTGGCAAGGAAAGCTAGCTCAAGCACTTAATGCCAAAATTAAGTTGCCAATGTCAAATATGCTGTAAGTATACATACCAATTTCTCGATAGATTTGTGTAGATATATTTGTATATCTGCGAATTAAAATGGAGAAAGCAATGGGCTGTCGATTGATCATATGCATTTGGGGTTTCATCCGAAAATACATAGTTGAGCACGATTGACTAATACAGTGACATCTTCTGTGCCACAAATAATACCATGCGCCGTCCTCCTCCTTGCTAAAAATAGTACGGCGTGCCGTCTGCCGCTTATCGTTTCTTTTGCTAAAACAACACCGTTCTACCAAGCTTGTTGGCTCGAGATTACACATTCATCCTAGCAGGCATGTATGCATCAGCTGCCAACAGTGCATGTCTTTTCTTTTCCTTCTTATAGAATATTCTCTTAAATTACTCATCCGATTTACGATCCGATTATACCGTTGTGTTCATAATAATTTAATCTTTATAAGATCTTACATGATTATATTTTTTAAAAAAATTACAAATTATTTTCATAATATATCTAAATTACTTTTAGATTTCATTAAATTATTTCTTAGACATATAAAAGTAAATTTAATAAATCCTAAAAAAGGTAACTTACATATATATTATAATAGTAACTCAAAATAAAAGAAAGTAACTTGTCACGACATCAAAAGTTAATTTATTGTGGGAGTAAAAACATAAGTCAAACTAATAATTAAATTTAATCAACATAATATAGAACTAACCAATCAAATAAATTGTTCACCGAATGTCTGAAATTTTTTTTAATAAAATCTAAAAGTAATTTTAATACATGATAAAAGTAACTTACATATATAATAAAATCAATTATGTAATATTTTGTTATAAAAATTTAGTTGCAACGAATATAATGGTATAATCAGATTGTAGATCGGATAAATAAGTTAGCAGAAAATTTTATAAGAAGAATAAAAGACATGCACGTTGACAATAATAGGTTGGCACAAACCCCATACCAACCTAGCCTTCAGTTGGATAAACTCTGGCTTGAAATGATAATTTTACCACATTTAGCAACTGGACCATCGCTCCTTGATACTAAACCAAGACCTCTCTCGGTTAAGATTTTTCGTCAATTGATATATCTTAGTTTGTTTCAATCACACTTTCATATTTAAACACGAGCCCTCCCTCAATTTACATCCTAGATTCTCCACTGGCTCGGTATCGTGGTTGACAGTAGTCGATTGTTTTTCACTGTTTCAATTTCGGTCCTAAAAAAATTAGTTTAAACTGGCCTTTAAGTCGTGCATTTGCACAACCATAATCTCCCTCCATGAAACATGTTAAATGTTATTTATAGTAATGAGTTAAAATAGGTGTTCGTTGAACATACTTTGTAAGAAGCTTAGTTATAACAATAACATATATATTCTGAGTTGTAATGTGGCTGGTTCGCATGTCCGACTATAAACTATGTACTCCATCTGGTCACATATATAATTGGTCCTAGTTTGTTTAGCAGAGTTTAAGATTGAGGTTGAATTACTTTGTACACAAAGAGTTTACTCATTTGGTAAAGATCGCACCTATCATTTGAAAATTCCTTATATTTGTCGACGGACGGGGTAGATAAGAAATAGCATTTTCCAAGCGATGGGCGCGAATAGAGGGGAAAATATGTAGTGCAAACCACATATGTGTTATAAACTTGGAAACTACCGTTGGATCGAGAAATGGACGTCCGAGATTCATCCACGTCATCGTGAGTTAAAATTTAACTCCCAGTAAAATTTTAACTCATGAGTGAATCCGCAAGTTAAATTTTAACTCAAGGTGACGTGGAAGAATTTCAGATGTCCATTTCTCGATCCAACGGTAGTTTCCAAGTTTCCACTATATGTGTGTGGTTTGCACTACATATTTTCCCCGAATAGAGATGTGTATGTAAAATTCAGTGGTATCCAACTACTTCCCATTGAGAAAGTATAAGTTTCTTGATACGAGATCGGGGAATTTCGTGATTAGCGTTGGCATGCTTAACATGCCCTTTTCATAGGGGATCAATCGGTTCTATTTTATGTTTTAAAGAAGACCATAAAAAACAAATATCATATTTATTGATGGACCTATTAAAACCAAATCTCATATACATTATTGACTTATCTGTCAGTAAGCTAACTCCAGGAGCGTCCTTGGGCCCGTACGGGCTGTGCGACCGAACAGGGCCCCTAAAATATTATGTCCTATATATAATAATATTAGAGGCTTTAATTTTGTTAATTTGCAGTTCAAATAGTAGTAAAACAAGGTCCAAAACGCTGCAAAAGATGAACCAATCCATCTTCCATCGTACTCCTGTCCAGGCGTCCACGTCGTTGCGTATTGCCGAAGTCCTGACGCCGCAGCTGCTTCGTCAACTCTCCCCAGTCCCCTCCGGCCTCCGCTTCTACTTCATCGCTGATGATCGGCTGATCACCACGCCCCTTTTTAATTTTACTATAAAAAATTACTAGGCTACTAGGGCCCCATTTTAATATTTTGCACACAGACCCGATTTGGCCTGGACGCCCCTGCCTAACTCAATCAACCGGGCATAGGCCCAGGCTCCCTGGTTCGGTGCAGGGATGTGATACTTGATAGTATATGTGGTTCAATTTTTTTTATTTCTTTGGTGTTTAGTCTCTACTATTCTTATCTCTTTACCACATTGAGGAAGTGCTGGAAAATTCCGGAATACCCTCTTTTATCCAATGGCTGAGATTTATTTTATCTATTTTGTCACTTCATGAATCTGACGGCTAATATTAATATGATGATGTGGCTCATCCTAATTGTATTTTAGGATTCACTTTACACTAGTAGAAATTTGACCAAATCTGTAAAAAAAATCATTCCGAAAATTAACAGACATGTCAGAAATTTTGATTCCCCGGAATATAAAACGAAATTACGTCCATGATGGTTAATTACACATGCCACCACCGGAAATATCCAATCCCAATCACAATTTCACTTTCTTCAATATGGCGTGCAAAACGCCGCCTTATTTTATTGCAAATAACATCACAGTATCACATCCACCACCTTCATTTTATAGCTGCTAGAAGTCTGCCAGTTTCCAGCTCACACCGTACACTCACTAAAAGCCGTAGCAATGGCGACTTGGATTCTTGGATGGTTGCTATGGCTTCCCGTGTTTCTCATCTCCCTCTACCTCGTCGACATCCTTGCACACTCGTGCCGCCGCCTCCCGCCTGGACCCCGCCCACTGCCGCTCATCGGCAGCCTCCACCTGCTCGGCGACCAGCCACACCGCTCGCTCGCCGGCCTCGCCAAGAAGTACGGCCCTCTCATGTCGCTCCGCCTGGGCGCGGTCACCACTGTGGTCGTCTCCTCGCCGGACGTCGTCCGCGAGTTCCTGCAGAAGCACGACGCCGTCTTCGCGGACCGGTCCATCCCGGACTCCATCGGCGACCACACCAAGAACTCCGTCATCTGGCTGAACCCCGGCCCGCGGTGGCGCGCGCTCCGCAGGATCTTGGCGACGGAGCTGTTCTCGCCGCACCAGCTCGACGCGCTCCAGCAGCTCCGGCAGGAGAAGGTGGCGGAGCTCGTCGGCCACGTCGCGCGGCTGGCGCGCGAGGGCGCCGCGGTGGACGTCGGCCGCGTGGCGTTCGCCACGAGCCTGAACCTCCTCTCGCGCACCATCTTCTCGCGCGACCTGACCAGCCTCGACGACCGTGGCGCGTCCTGGGAGTTCAAGCAGGTGATCACCGACATCATGGAGGCAGCGGGGAGCCCCAACCTGTCCGACTTCTACCCGGCGATCGCCGCCGTCGACCTGCAGGGCTGGCGCCGGCGGTGCGCACGGCTGTTCACGCAGCTGCACCGGCTGTTCGACGCTGAGATGGACCATCGTAAGCTGCATGGCCGCCATGGTGGCCCTGGAGAGAATGGGAAGGAGAAGGACGACTTCCTGGAAGTTCTCCTGAGGCTCGGCGCGCGGGACGACGACATAGCAGGGCTTGACGGTGACACGCTCCGCTCGCTCTTCATTGTAAGTACTCTCTTCAGTTTGATAATTCGTGTTATTTTCAATAGTGACATTGTTTCCAAAGCATATACTCCATATGAGTGTGATTTTCTGTTATAACTAGAAAGAAAGCTCCCGCAGATGCACAGGTATCTTATTTACTGTTTTATAAAATAATGTTAAAATAAGTCATATCTCACTATTTGTACGCTGTCAGACAGACCAGACTTTAATATATTTAAGAATGCATGTTAGACTTAAAAAAACATCTTGTCCCAGTTCCATATAAATTTTTCTACAGTCACACAAGCTTATTATCACTATTTTAAAAGTTGAGTAATATATGAAACTATATATGTTTATTTCCAAATCCATATATAAATATTCTAAAAATACCACTTCTACTGATTAATAGGATACACCATTAAAATTAAACCATTAAAGTTAAACATAAATGCCGGATGAAGATAGTCATAGTCATCGAGACTTTCTTACTCTACTGTCTTGAATGATGGGTCTCTCATTGAGATAGTCGTGCACGTGCTCTCTCGAGATCAACCTAGAGCACAATTTTAATGTCTATTTTACTATCACACTCTTATGTAGTATTGCATTGGTACACTGGCACCGCCTTAACTCAGCGTATATACGCTCTTGTTATACTTATGATAGCATAGCAAACACTGTTGTTTATGCTTGGTGACCCTAGGAAAGGATAAAGAAAAGATAAAGGTGATCGACATAGTTGTGTTTTGAATCGATTTGTGGTATAGAGTAGACACGGTATGCTTGAGATTTTAATTATTGCTACTCAAATTTTTATAGTATAGCTAAAATACTCTCATTCATAAAGAAGCAAGGTCCATCACCCGATGGTAGTTAAATAAATAGCCAAAGAGAGACATACCCATCACAATAATCTCCAGAGCACTATTGTTTATATTTTGACAAATAGCTATAGTTTAGCACCTGATTTGTTTTAACACCTACTGTTGACAACAACATGATACACCATTACTAATTTAAATGATGTATTTATACTTCTAAACCTATTTATCAATTATGTAGTATATTTCATATTTGACAAATATGAAATTATTTTAAAATTATAATTACATTAATTATCATATATTAGCCCGAGATTAGCCCGAGATGTGCTGATGTATTTAGAACCGGAATACAAATTTTATTACACACAAATATTTAATTTAAATAAAGGAATACAACAGGATCACAAATTGAATATATAATTTAAAAGATAACAATTTCGAGATAATTGATTTTATATTTAATATTTATATTACAAATCTAATTTATATTTCTGCATATTTGTGGAGTAATATATATTTTATATGGTAAAAAGTTACATTTTAAAGACCATTGATTTTGTTCGATGTACGTATCTTTTTTATTAATATGTTTCTTATTGGCTTTATTGTTTTTTATGGTAGGTACGTGCTTTTTTTTTCCTCATAATATACATACTTATGTTTTTTCGTTCTTTGACCATCAAGGTGCTTACAGATCTACTAAGCACGCTATGTTTTATTTTGGCTTTTGTCGTACATACACGAGAAGGTATTATACATAGAGAGATCTGAATTATTGTATAAAATTACGGGTCCACCATTTAAGTGAAAATCAACCGCATATATCTAATCTAACATTATAAAATAACGGGTCCACCAATTTAAATGAAAATCGATGGAGAGATTAAATTTTGTCACGTGGCGTGCTAAGAGCATTTGTATACAGATCTACTAAGCACGCTGTGTTTTATTTTGGCTTTCGTCGTACATACAAGAGAAACGTATTATATATATAGAGATCTGATTTATTGTATAAAATTACGGGTACACCATTTAAGTGAAAATCAACAGTATATATCTAATCTACACTGGTGGAGAAACCGTTTGTAGTCCCGGTTGGTAACCCCCTTTAGTCCCGGTTGTCCAACCGGAACTACGAATCTGGGACTAAAGATAGCTATCTTTAGTCCTGGGTGTAATAACTGGGACTAAAGATCGATCTTTAGTCCCGGTTCGTGTTACCAACCGGGACTAAAGATCGATCAGCCACGTGGCCGGCCAAACCATCTTTAGTCCCGGTTTGTGTTACCAACCGGGACTAAAGATCGGTGCATCATTTTCTTTTATTTGTATGGCCCTGTTTGCTGCATGGTTGATTATATATATATACACATATATATGCATAATATATATATACACACACATATATACGTGTGTATGTATAAATCATATATTACACACATATATGTATAATTTAAAGCACTTAACATTTTATGTGCATATATATATGTTACCAAAATATATATTAACACAAAAGTAAATGTGTACATATATAAATATATATATACATGCATATATAGTACAATTCATTTGCTACGACTTCGACGCCGGCGTTATGTCAGAAGAGGAAGGACCAACATTATGAATTGTCGATCTGTTGTAGTAGAATTCACCGTCAGGATTAAGGACTTATTCGTTGATGAATCCCATCAGTTGTTCTTGAACAGCCGTGATAAAATCCTTGTGTGGGAGATTATCCCTCATGTGAATACGCTATCGTTCGAAAAATAATGACGTATCAATATATGAAATTAATAAACAACTTAACAAATCGAGCAATGAAATTTTGAATGGTTTATGTATACGTACATCGAGCTCTCATGTTGTGCATATTTGGTTTGATAGGCAGTGGGCATACTCGCATACATAGTAGCCGCATAAGTTAGTTCCCTGGTCCTGCTTTGCACACTACATGAGAAACGATGAGAGATTTAATATACTATTTATATTAACTGTAATTAGAGATTCAATTCAATATAATTTTGGATCATGCATGTACTCACTGGAAAATGAAACCTCCATCCAAGTTTTTCTTTCCAAGTCCCGCGGACCAATTGACGGAACCGATCCCAAGCCCTACATATGCAGTTGCAAGCTATGATTAATTAATTATTACCTGAGATCAACATAATGGCAATAGATTCCCCGCGACTTTGGAATAGATGGCATTATATTACCTGTCTATCAGTTTGAAGACCTTGTCAAAAATCTTCTCCTCTTTATTCATTGAGTCGTACACAATGACTCTGCATGCATCCAAGTCGAAGAATAACAGGACTCAGTGGAATCTGGAATATGCGTGTGATGAGATATATATGATTGAAAATGTACATGCTATATATATGGGAACGAAATTTGTTCGAACGACAATAAAAACTCACTCTGTGTTGTACGGCAGTAGTATGTACGTCTTGAAATGCTGCTGCGTTAAGAGATGGACGAGATTGTCCTCTGTGTCTTTCTCGTACTTGTCGATCATTTCGGTGTTGATTTTCCGAGGGTCGATGAACCCAGTATCGTAGACCCTCCGCCGTCGGGCCCTTTGAATCTCCATTCTACAACGATGAAAGGAAAGTATTATTGCTTACATATATGCCAGGAGCTAATTATTGAACGAAACAAATCGAACTCAAAGATACTCACAAAATCCATGCGCTCAGAAGAGAGACGTCGAGGGCGTCCAACTGGTACAGATCGAAGAGATCCTTGAAATGGATCCAGAGAACATCTTCTCCTTGCAAGAAGTCGGGGTTTCTGATCCTCGCTCCGAACATCTCTCTACCCTTGGCGCTCATTTCCATGTACCGTTCATGGAATTTGTACATCTGTGTCGGTAGGGACTACAGCTATTCAGGTTTGACAAGCGGTTTACCGAGTTCAAACTTGTATGCCACTTCCGCCTTCGGGATTGGTGCACCTCCAACCAACTGATCCACAGTTAGACCGGTGTCTGAAATGAATTCCGTTATGCCAAAATCTTCGCCGGTCACCAACGGCTCGACCTCTTGGTTTGGTTGTTCTCCAAGCTGAGGGACTGGTTTGGACTTCTTGTGATAGGCTCTCTGAAGTGTTCGGTCATAGTCCGATATCTGTAACGCCTCCTTGTTTGTTGTGGTCATTCCCTTGAAGAAGTTCTTCACACTCGGGTCAATAGGTATCTTATTTTCAGGACTCCGAGGCTTGAGTTGCCTCTTCACCTCTCCTGCCACATAAGCATCAAGCTCCTCTTGACTGCAATCGTACGGTGGCTCCTTGTTTTTGGTGGCGTTAACTTTCGCCTTCTTCGTTGCCCTTGTGTGGGCAGGCGGTGGAGTTTGGCGAGACCTTGTCTTGGGAGGTGCAGGCGGACACGGTGGAGGCGGAGGAGCCGGAGGAGCCGGAGGAGATGGTGCAGCAGGAGGTGGCGGAGGAGCCGGAGGAGATGGTGCAGGAGGACGTGGTGGAGGAACCGGAGGAGATGGTGCAGGAGGAGATGGCGGAGCCGGAGGAGATGGTGCACGAGACGCCGCTTGTCGCCCAGGAAGGATGATGTACCGCTTGCGCCATAGTATGATGGCGTGGCTTGTGTCTCGTAGATGCGTCTCACCGTCTCCTCCTGGGTAGTCCAACTCGAGGTCCTTGTACGCGGCTTCCACCAGCTCAACTTCGACCCTCGAGTATCCTGCTGGAATCGGCCTGCAGTGGTAAGTCCCGAAAGGGTCCGTTGGGATGGCCATTCCCGACGCCACCTTCACGTGATGAGAGGTTATCTATTAGTAATCAACCTAAGCAGCAACTTGCGGAATGTACAAGTCAAAAATCATCAAACTACGAGCATACCTTGATTGATAAGTTCTTGAAGGGAATATGTAGCTCACATGGTGTCCGCTGCGTGATCTCATCAACGGGGCAGGTGGTTTCGTCCTAGGTTTGCATGGCGTCCATGCTCTGTGATCCGACCTGCCCCGTTGAGGCGCAGCTGCTACGATTGCCTGATGGGCTGACCATTGTAGGATGAATGTACGGCTGGGGATCCTGGGACCGATGTACGGCCATGTTCATCCACCTTCCTTGCCACCTCCTCTTGCATGCTGAGCTCGTAGCTCGATACCCTGTACTCAAGATCTGCAATTTTCGCCTCGGTATCTCTCTTGCTCCTCATCTGACTCCTGTACGTGTGGATGTCCTCCTTAAATCCAATCTTCCAGGGAATCACGCCTTTCCCTCGTGTTCGTCCTAGATGCTCGGGAGTCTGTAGGGTGAGTGACAGCTCATCCTTCTCTCTGTCGGGTCGGAATGTGCCCTGAGAAGAGGCTACCACTGCGTCCGTTAGTCGACTGGAAGCCTTGCGTATCTGATCGCTGAAGACAAGGGAGCCATCAACTGGGTTAAGCGTTCCACCGTGAGCATAGTACCAAAACTTCGATCGATCCGGCCATTTAGCGGTGGCCGGTTCGATACCCCTCTCAATCAAACTTGCCTCCATCTCCTCCCACTTCGGCATTGCGACGCTATATCCGCCTGACCCCAAGTGGTGATGGTACTTCTTCTTGGCGGCATTGTCTTTGTTTCTGGCCATCATCGCTTGCCCTTGTTGCCCTGTATTGTAAGCAACGAACTCGTCCCAATGATCCCTTAGCTTTGGGAATACGTCGAAGTTCGGTGTTAGTCCCTTTAGGATGTATTTCTTGTAGAGATCTCCCTTGAAGCTCTGGAATTGTTCTGGCATTTTCTTCAGAGTCCACTGTTTCACTATGTTCTCCGTACCCACGGGTAGCGTGAACGTCTCTAGCATTGTGGTCCATAGCATCTCTTTCTCTGAGTCCGGGACAAAGCTGTCATTATCCCCGCGTGCCCTTGTTCTGCGCCAGTACACAGGCACGTTGTCCCTCACAACCCAACCGCTGTGGCGTACAAAATTCTTGGTTGCTTCTGCCGGGGCACTAGGTCGGCCGTCTTCGTCCACCTCAGTTATGATCTGCCGACCCTCTATCTTCTTCGCGGCACCTCGTTGTCCGCGTGCCCTCTTCTGTCTAGCGGAGGGATGACTTCCACTAGTCTCCTCCTCATCGTTCCCCTCCTCGTTCCCCTCCGCATCTCTCTCCACATTCCCCTCCTCGTTCAAGTACTGGTTTGGATCCTCGTTCCCCTCTCCTTCATTCCAGTACTGGCTGCTTCCCTCTGCGATTGTATCGTATAGTATCTGTTCCTCATCGCGATCAGCCATCTGTGCATACAAAAAATATTTGTTAGGTATATAGGATGTATTTGCGTACCGTAATATTAAAACTCTGCTAATCTTGTATTAAATCTCTAATAATCTTATATTAAATGGCTACTAATCTCATATTAAAATTGTAATAATCATATATATATACTAAGTCTAACAATCTTATATTAAATCTCTATCAATCTTATATTTAATCTCTAATAATCTTATATTAAAATTGTAATAATCATATATGCTAAGTCTAACAATCTTATATTAAATCGCTACTAATCTCATATTAAAATTGTAATAATCATATATGTATGCTAAGTATAACAATCTTATATTAAATCGCTACTAATCTTATATTAAATCTCTACTAATATCATATTAAATCGCGGCTAATCTTATATTAAAATTGTAATAATCATATATATATATATATATGCTTAGTCTAACAATCTTATATTAAATGGCTACTAATCTCATATTAAATTGCAATAATCATATATATTCCTCACCCAAGAGATGCGGCGGCGGCGACTGCGGCGGAGGTGGCGAGGACCGCCAAGCGACGGCAAGAGACGACGGTGGTGTCGGCGCGGGGTTGTCCTCGGCACGGTGGTGGCGAAGGAGATTGAGCCGAGATCGAAAAACGTCTAAGTATTGGTGGAGAAGACGAGGGCGCACCGGCAATATATATACCCCCGGATCTTTAGTCCCGGTTGGTGAGACCAACCGGGAGTAAAAATATCTTTACTCCCGGTTCGTAACAACAACCGGGATTAAAGAAAAGTTCTTTACTCCCGGTTGTTCGTACGAACCGGGAGTAAAGATATTTTTACTCCCGATTGTTTTCACCAACCGGGACTAAAGATCTTTTTCCGCTATTTCCAAATTCTTTTTAAACCCGGTTAGGGTTAGGAACCGGGACTAAAGATAATAGCAGCTGTGTCTTGAATTTCATTGCATATGTGTTTCTAAAATAGTAAATAATGCATTACAATTATTTAAAGTCGAACAATTAATGATAAAACCTTCGAAAAATTATTGTTGTATGTACTAGAATACGTCGATAATATATAATAAGCACATGAATGATTTAAAATTGTTAAAAATTCTAATAGTCATATATAATTAGCATATGCATGATATTAAATTGTTAAAAATTGTAATTAACATATGTAAATAGCACATGCATGATTTAAAATTAATACAAAATCTAATAATCATATATAACTAGCATATCATGATATTAAATTGTTGAAAATTATAATTAACATATGTCAATACCAAGTGCATGATTTAAAACCTTTAAAAATTATAATAATCATATATATCTAGCATATGGATGATTTCAATTTGATTAAAATTCTAATAATCATACATAATTAATAAAAAATCTAATAATCATATATAACTAGCATATGGATGATTTCAATTTGGTAAAAATTCTAATAATCATACATATTTAACATATGCCATACAACAATTGATTTGTATGGATATTCAGTACATCCAACATAGTTTACATCGTGTACAGAACAATTACGGCAATACATCGGCGGTGACGGTTGACCGCACGTACTTTCTCCTCACTATTGTTCCGTCCTTGTGATCGCTACGTGAGTAAGGGGTGTCTTCATTTGATAGGAGGATGCTAGGGTCAATCGTCACCGTGAAAGGGGGTTGCCCATCAAACTGATCGTAATCCTTGTCAGTCTTGTCCTCTACTCCGACGATTTTTCTTTTTCCTGGGAGAACCACGTGGCGCTTTGGCTCGTCAAGCCCTTTGGCCTTATTTCCTTTGCTAGACATGTCCTTGACGTAAAAAACTTGGGTTACATCATTGGCAAGGACAAAAAGGTTCGTCCGAGTATCCAACCTTGTTAAGGTCAACCGTTGTCATCCCACTGTCATCAATCGTTACGCCTCCAGCAGTCAACCTAACCCATTGGCACCGGAACAGAGGGACCTTGAGAGGTCCATAATCAAGTTCCCATACGTCCTCGATGGCACCGTAATACGTGCCAGTTGTACCATCGTGTCCCATGGCATCGATACGAACAACACTGTTCTGGTTCGTGCTCTTCATGTCTTGGGCCCTCGTGTAGAATGTGTACCCATTGATTTCATATCCCTGGAATGTCGCGATCGAGCCAGATGGTCCCCTCGCCAGGAAGGCCAGTTGTTGGTTAATCGTCTCGTTACCCATGAGATGTTTTCACAGCCACGTGGAGAAAGTATCAATGTGATGCCTTGTAATCCATGCATCGGACTTACCGATGTTTCTGGCGCGAACTAGAGCCAAGTGCTCCTCGATGTAGGGAGCCACCAATGAAGATTGTTGTAGAACCGTGAAATGGGCTTTACGGAATAAATTGTTGTCTACCGTCATTATTGCTTTCCTTCCGAGAGTCCCCTTTCCCTGTAGTCTCCCTTCATGGCGTGATTCAGGTTCCCCGATTGGGCGAAGGTCTTCGATAAATTCTACGCAGAATTCAATGACCTCCTCTGTTCCATACTCCTTGGCGATGCTTGCCTCTGGACGAGCACGGTTACGAACATACTTCTTCAGAACACCCATGTACCTCTCGAAAGGAAACATGTTGTGTAGGTACACAGGACTGAGAATACCGATCTCTTTGACAAGGTGACAAAGCAGATGCGTCATTATATTGAAAAATGAAGGTGGAAATATCAACTCAAAGCTGACAAGACATTGCACCACATTATTCTGCAGGGCTTCTAATCTATCAGGATCGATGACCTTCTGCGAAATTGCGTTCATGAAAGCACATAGCTTTGTTATTGTTGCCCGGAGTACATTGTCTAGGAGAATACCCCTTATTACAACTGGTAGCAGCTGTGTCATCAGCACGTGACTGTCATGAAACTTTAGATTTGTGAACTTCTTCTCCTTCGTGCTTATTATTCGCTTTATATTCGTGGAGTATCCAGACGGTACCTTGATGCTCTCCAAGCATTCAAACATACTTTCCTTCTCTGCCTTGCTAAGAGTGTAGCTGGTTGGACTCAAGTAATGGCTTCTTTTCTCCTTTGGTTCCGGGTGATGGTCACCGCATTGTTCCATATGCTTCAGATCATTACGTGCTTCCAGTGTATCTTTCGACTTTCCATATACACCTAGGAAGCCAAGAAGGTTTACGCAAAGATTCTTAGTGAGGTGCATCACGTCGATTGCGTGGCGGACGTCCAAGAATTCCCAATAGGGTAACTCCCAAAATATAGAGTTCTTTTTCCACATCGCTGCGTGACCATCTTCGCTCTCTATAGGCTGGCTGTCAGGCCCCTTTCCAAACACTACTTTAAGATCTTTAACCATAGCAAACATTGTTTTCCCGCCGCGATGTTTAGGCTTCGTACGGTGGTCCGCCTTATGTTCAAAGTGCTTGCCTTTCTTCCGAACCGGGTGGTTTGCTGAAAGGAATCGACGATGACCCATGTACACAACCTTCCTACAATGCTTAAGATACGTACTTTCTGTTTCATCCATACAGTGAGTGCAAGCCTTGTACCCCTTGTTGGACTGCCCGGATAGGTTGCTAAGTGCAGGCCAATCGTTGATGGTCACGAACAGCAGCGCTCGTAGGTTAAACTCCTCCTGTTTGTCCTCATCCCACACGGGGACACCTTCCTTCTTCCACAACAGTTTAAGATCTTCGACCAGTGGTCTTAGGTACACAACGATGTCGTTACCAGGTTGCTTGGGGCCTTGAATTATAATCGGCATCATTATGTACTTCCTGTTCATGCATAGCCACGGGGGGAGGTTGTAGATACACATCGTAACGGGCCAAGTGCTATTGCCGCTGCTCATCTCACCAAAAGGATTCATGCCATCCGTACTTAAACCAAACCGTATGTTTCATGCGTCCTTTCCAAAGTCTTTAAATTTTCTGTCAATGTTTCGCCACTGCGAACCATCGGCGGGGTGTCTCAGCATCCCGTCCTGTTGACGCTCTTCAGCGTGCCATCGCAAAATTCTAGCATTCCCCTTGTTCCTAAACAAACGCCTTAGCCGTGGTATTATAGGGAAATACCACATCACCTTAGCAGGAATTCTCTTCTTTGTTAGCTGCCCGTCAACTTCTCCTGGATCATCTCGTCTAATCTTGTATCGTAGTGCTTTGCAAACGGGGCATGCTTCTAGGTTCTCGTACTCCTCACCACGATATAGGATACAATCATTCGGACATGCGTGAATCTTCTGAACTTCCAGTCTTAGAGGGCAGACTATCTTCTTAGCCTTGTACGTTGTCTCGGGCAATTTGTTTCCCTCCGGAAGAATGTTCTTGACGAGTTTCAATAAATCACCAAATGCCTTGTCACTAACACCATTTTTTGCCTTGCATTGCAAGAACTCCAGAGTGGTATCCAACTTTTTATGCCCCTGCTCGCAACCTGGGTACAACGACGTTCTATGGTCCTCTAACATCTTGTCCAATTTATGGGCCCCCTTTTTACTTTCGCAATCCTCCTTGGCGTCCTGCAACATCTGATCAAGATCATCCACAACGTTGTTACCATCAGCATCCCTTTCCTCCTCGCCTGTTTGATTTCCTTCAAATCCAGCGTACTGAGCAAAGTCCGGAATATTGTCGTCTTCCACTTCATCTTCTTCCATTTCAACACCTTGCTCTCCGTGGGATGTCCAACAATTATAGCTTGGCATGAACCCCGACTCAAACAAGTGGAAATGAATAGTCCTGGATGCAGAATACTCCTTCCGATTCTTACACTTATTGCATGGACAACAAATAAAACCCTTTTGCCTGTTAGCTTCGGCCACTCTCAAAAAATAATGCACGCCGTCAATAAACTCTTTGGACCGCCGGTCAGCGTACATCCATTGCCGATCCATCTTCATGACATGAAAAAAAATCGTACACACATAATTATTCGTACAATAATGACAGTCATACAATAATTATAAAATAATTACAAACTCTTTCAACAGTCACACAATAATGACATATCATTATTCATACAAAAATTATGTAATATTACACCGAATAATTATATATTTACTATTTATAAAGTTTTAAACTAATATTAATTTGTTGTACTTATTTTAAATTTTCATTTTACTTTGTTTTCTATTATTCAAGATTAACTTTCACTATATTTTCCTTCTCAACTATTTTATAAAACCTTCTTTAGCAAATAAACTAAATTTCTATATATTCTTTCTTCTCCACACAAATTTTCTCTCTCATCAACTAACAACAAAATTTTGGAGACAAAAAAGTGTGCAAAATATAGCTCCAAATGTAATATGAAAAAAAAACATTGGAGGATGAAGTTGCTAACCTTTTAGGCACCTCCGATTTGTATATAATCACCAAAATAAATTCACTAGAAATTTTGGCATGACCTCCCCTCTTTTTTGAAGAAATTTTGAAGCTTGCTCGGGCTGGAGGAGGAAGAAGACATATATATATAGGGGTGGGACTTTAGTCCCGGTTGGTGTGATCCGGCGATCTTTAGCCCCGGTTCATAACACCAACCGGGGCTAAAGTTACGTTAGCCCCCGGTTGGTGAACACCAACCGGGACTAAAGATCCCGGGGGGGCCTGACAGGCCCTGACAGCATTTGAACCGGGACTAAGGATGATCTACCAACCGGGACTAAAGATCAAATATGCCTGTTACTCTTTTAACCGGGACTTGATCTTTAGTCCCGGTTTTTGTTGCAACCGGGACTATTGTGGAATTAGCCCGACCGACGAAAGATGGTTTCTCCACTAGTGCTAATATAATAACGGGTCCACCAATTTAAATGAAAATCGATGGTGAGATTAAATTTTGCCACATGGCGTCCTAGGAGCATTCGTAGGAGCACCACGTGGTGCCTTGAGAGCATTTGTAGGGAGTTTAATGGATTTTTATTATATAATAGATAGATATAATTTCATTAAAGTATAATAGATAGATATAATTTCATTAAAGTAAATCAATATTTAATTTCATTAAAGTATATTTTAAGACTAACCTATACAAGTAATTCGAATACCTTCTAATAATACCATATTTTATATGTTATTGATAGTCAGAGTTTGTAATAGTTTGACCTCAATATTATCCATAATTTTTGTACTTATTAGCTGACAAAAATTTCCTCAAATCCCCGTTATATGTGCCTAGCTTTCGCATTCAATCCTCTAGTGAACAGAGTTCGTGCAGGAAGGAGGGAGCCAGAATAACTCAACGGCAGTGGTTTTTTTCTTTCTTGGGGCAGTGTGTGGACAGTGACACTGCTCGGGAAGTGCTCTTTAGTACTAGTTTGCAACCCTTTGTCCCGGGTTACAATCGGGACGCTTAATCCGGGACGAAAAAGATATCTAATTTTTAAGTCTCGGTTGGTGTTACCATTCGGGACTAGATTTAGAGGTGATTTTCTCGATGATTTTGTGAATGATTTGGTGCTGCTTGCATCTATTGATTTCGAGCACCAACGCTGTCACCCCCAAATCCCCACAAATCATTCACCAAATTATCCCTAAATCTACAAATATCTACAAGAAAATCTACAAATCATTCACAAAATCTTAAAAAAAAACCACAAAGCCACGGCCGTTGTCGGCCGGCTGGCCGTGCACCGCCTCCTGGCCTCCCATCCCACCGCCTCCGTTGTCGGGCTGCCACCGCTGCCGCTTCCACCGGGCCGCCGCCTGGCTGCTGCGGCCGCTTCCACTGCCTCTACCTGCTGCGGCCTTGTGTGCCGCCACGGCCACTTCCGCCGGGCCGCCACCCGGCCTCCCCTCCCGTCGGATCTGGCAGAGGGGAGGCCACTGCCCGCTGCCCGCCCGCCTGCCGCCTCTGCCTGCTGCTGCCTCATGTGCTGCCACGGTCGCTTCAGCCGGCCACCGCCCGGCCTCCCCTCCCATCGGATCAGGTGGAGGGAAGGCCGCCGCTCGCTGTCACCGTCGTCGGAGGAGGGGGGAGGGGGAGGAGGGAGGAGAGGAGGGGGAGAGGTTGAGAAAATAAGGGGAGGAGGAGATAAGGACAAGTCGCACGGCTCAAGGCAGCTGTTTGTGATTTTTTTTAATTTTGGTCCTAGTTGGTATAAACAACCAGCGCTAAAAGATGGATTTTTAGTCCCAGTTGGTAACACCAACCAAGGCTAAAGATAATAGGGGTCTGACATGTTTTTGGACCGTGACTAAAAATGATATTTAGTCTCGGTAGGTGTTACCGACTAGGAGTAAAGATTAAAAAGTTTCACTGGCTTTTTAACCAGGACTTAAAAATCTTTTTAGTCTTGGTTCCTATTGAAACCAAGACTAATGTGATTTTTTACCAACCAGGCAACTCTAGCAAATATGGCAAATTAAGTCATTATGGATGTGGGTGTTTGTGTTGTGGGGGGGGGGGGATTGATAGGAGTGTTGGGTGGAGGTTGGTAGGATTTAGACGAAGGTAATGGGAGGAGGAAGCCTGGCGATAGCTGGCGGCAATGACAGGGCGATAAGGCACTGATAGTTCTACCTCGACCACGTGTGGTTGAGTAGGTGGGTAGAATTAGGAGAGGGGATACTTGTCGGAGTGTAGGAGGGGGTGACGATGATTGATCCAATGAAAACCAATCAAACAAAGGTTAGGAGATATGGGTCAGAAAGTGGGTAGTTGAGAAGTAGGAGTATGAAGATGGCTAGCCAGTGGGAGAGCACACTAGTGGGGCCCAATGAGTAGATGGGTGGCGGTACTCAGGGTCAGGTCGGGAAGGGTGACGGTGGTGCACATATGTGTGTGTGGCTGCACATCGTTTGGATCTGATTGGAGACAGGAGAGGAGGGTGTATATACGAAGTTCGAAGTGATCGTAATTTACAAATAAATAAGGTGCGATTGACAAATAACCAACCCTTATTTATCTTTTTCAATTCCTAAAACATCTTAAATGTTGTGATGTAGAAGCAGGATTAGTTTTCATTATCTGAAGGATTATGTTTTGTTATTAACTGTCATCACCGTTTCATAGTATATCTATTATGTAGGACTTGTTTGCTGCTGGGAGTGACACAAGCTCTAGCACAATAGAATGGGCAATGGTGGAATTGCTTAAAAACACATTATCAATGGGTAAAGCCTGTGATGAGCTTGCCCAGGTTGTTGGATCAAGAAGAAGAATTGAAGAGTCTGAAATTGGTCAATTGCCATATTTGCAAGCTGTCATAAAAGAGACATTGAGATTACATCCACCGGTTCCACTGTTACCACATCGAGCTAAGATGGCGATGCAAATAATGGGTTATACAATACCTAAAGGTACAAAAATATTGATAAATGTGTGGGCCATGGGTAGAGATAAAAACATTTGGACAGAACCTGAGAAGTTTATGCCAGAGAGATTCCTTGATAGAACAATTGACTTCAGAGGTGGAGATTTAGAGCTCATCCCATTTGGTGCAGGCCGTCGAATCTGCCCTGGAATGCCATTAGCTATTAGGATGGTGCATGTGGTTCTTGCATCACTATTAATTCATTTCAAATGGAGACTACCGGTTGAGGTGGAAAGAAATGGAATTGATATGACAGAGAAGTTTGGATTGACTCTAGTAAAAGCTATTCCGCTATGTGCTATGGCCACACCAACTTAAGTCAGCGAGCCACTGTTTGAGTTAGAATAATGGACTGCTCTTTGTCAACTCAAGCATTGTATCATGCACGGTATTATTGATGTGAAAATAAAAAATGCAACATCAATTAAATTTGTGGGTATTTACTACTTCCCAATATTTATCAATAGTCCTGAGAAAATTACATGATATATATTTGTATTAAAATAAAACCTCGTGGGGAAAAATGTAGAAATGTTAAGATGTCAAAGTATATATGAAGTGAAGTGATTCGTATGTCCTTCCTCATTATCTTGAGATTTGGGGAAAACTGTAGAAGTGTTAGATGTTAAAGTATATGCGAAGTGAAGTGAACTGTATGTCCTTCCCCATTAACTTGAGATATGGGTTGAATTTGCTAGTGTGTATAATTAAATATGGCAATGCATATACAAAGGTCTCAAGTTTGAACATGTCACTTTTGTTCTAGGCCTGACGCCGGCCTGATAGACACCACACATGAGGAAGACTACTATTTGTGATGAAGAGTACTATTTGAGAATTTGCCAAGCTTTTCATGGGTTGGTGAACTTTTGGGGAAAATTTTCTATTGTATATGTGAACACTGTTTGTTCACTAATATTTTCATCGAATTGATGGGTGCATGCAACTCAATATGTATACAGTATATAACTGTATTTAATCGGAGCTTCAGGTCCAGAGTTTAACTTGTAGCTGACACAACTATAGAAAATAGCAATCCACATCAATGCAACGCTGCATAGGGGAAACCTCAAACCTATGCATGAGGGGATCGCTAAGTTATAATTAATTGAATTAGTTGTATTAGCTGTGTTTCCTTATCAATTTTAAGCTTTTTGCTTGAAGCAGCCCACCTATAAATCTATTAGAATTTATTACAAATTAAATACAATGGTTCAATTAACTATATGAGCTGATTATATATAACACACCCCAAATTTGTAAAGTTAGAACAAATTTAATGGACAGTGCTCCGGTACTCATCTGCAAAGGAATTTATTTGGCTTGTTTGGATTTTCCATGTATTCATAAGTACATTTGCATGCATATAACTATGTTTAAAAAATGACAATTAACATATCTCTGCTATCATAAAAATAAAAATGACAACGAACATTTGTGACGAGTTTTATAGCGATCTCTATCCGGCCTAAAACTAAGTCTGTCACCGATGACACGCATCGGTGACGGGGCTAAACAATCATCTTCATTGGGCCTAAATTAGTGCCCATCACCGATGAGACCTATCGGTGACGGGGATAGGTTTAGGCCCTACAAAGATAATCTTTATCGAGCTGAAACATAAGCCTGTCATCGATAGGTCTCATCGGTGACGGGCTCGCAATACATGTTCATGGAATATGTCTGTACGAGTATATTTGTGTCGGTGTTTATTTCAGCCTATTAAAGATAACGACGGTGTGATAGTGACAAAGGCCAAACACGGGATAGGCTGTCACAGATATGTAGTTTTGTACTAGTGAACACTCTGACATCTTCGATCATCTCACATATAGCACTGTACATTGAGGCTTGAGATTCAGTTATATGACACTATAAGTAAAAAAAAAATATATATTTGCTATATGTGTTCCAATGCCTGTCAGATTGATCCTCTCATCTTTAATTTACACCTGCCAATCTTATTATGCAACTCCCAAGACAATAAATTACATTGCGATAAGGCAATAAACTTGAACATCGACAGCAACATTTTGTCAGGGCGGCTGGTGATCAAGGAGTGCCAAGAACTACTGAAGCAGAAGGGCAGCAGACTGAAGAGCATAACCTGCCGGATGATGTACAGGAAGACTCAGAGATGGCACTGGCGCTACCGCGACGAACATCAAGTATTGTGGGCCAAAATGGGCCTTGTAATAGATCCAATACAGTCTTGCATTAGCTGGAACTTGCGTGAGAGAGGAGGTTTGGTGAGATTTGTAATACAAGAACAGAGTACTCTGCTCGAAGAACTTAGGCTTGGCAACTCAGTGCCAATGGCGGCGACAGCGCAAACCTAATGGATTGGAGCAATATATCTACTAAATAGTTGCCTGAATCATTGTGTGTGTTCTTGTCCTGTTCTTCCTCTTTTCTCCAATTCAACTGGCGAGTAGCTCACAATCTGGTATAAGAGCCTTCCGCCCCAAAAATTCTGCTGGCTTGGTTGTAAAATTCCCGAGAAGGATTGGAAATTGTTCTTTGGATCAATATTCCGCGAAACGGCAACTTGCCTTGTTCTGGTTAACTGAGTTTGGAGAGGGAGTGGTCGATTCTGTCGCCTACGTCACAACTCAAAACACCCATCAAAACCATGGAGCATGAATGGAAGCTGGATCTTCTATTGAGAACTATGGAGGAGAACGAGAGGAAAAGGGAGGAGGAGGAGGAGGAGGAGGAGGAGAGGGCGAGAAGTGATTTTGCTACTCTGAAGTGATCCCTCCTTGCCTTTGGCAACTCTGGCAGCATCTGACAAATTCTTTAGAGTCCTCATACATTGTTGGCCAAAAGAATCCGCTCTGCCAAATCTTGGCTTGTGTGCAGAATGCACAGTAGTGCCCACCATAAGGTGCTGATTGTCATCTCTCTTTGATATTAAGTCCTTCCTTGGTTGGCACATACCTCTTTAGTAGTCCGTCTAAGCAGACACAATATAAATATGGCTCGTCCCATATGTGGTGATGACTTTCTCTCTCGGTGCTATGTATCTTGATACCATGTAGTTCACAATATTCGTGTAACACGGGTTGGAGTTGTTCACAATCATCAGCTTGTCATCTAGTATGAAATCATTTATTGGTGGTTCCTGCACGTTAGTGATTTGCAATCTTGACAAATGATCTGCTACAGAATTTTCTACTCCCTTTTTGTCATTAATTTCTAAGTCAAATTCCTGGAGCAGAATTTTCTACTCCCTTTTTGTCTTAAAAGACAGGGTTTAGCATCTGTCTTGGTGAGCAAATATTTTAAGGCAACATGATCAGTATAGACAATTACCTTAGCACCTAGCAAGTAATATCAAAACATAGCTATAGCAAAAATAACAGCCAGAAGCTCCTACCAAGATTTTGCTAGCATAACAGATTGCATGATGTTTCTTCTCTTTGGTTTGGCCCAAAACCGCACTAACAGGAAAATCACTGGCATCACACATAATCTCGAATGGGAGAGTGTTGGTATTTCTTAACGACATTACTAGAAATATAATTCCCAGCAATGGCGCAGAAATACTCCTGGTATATTATGGTTACAGAGTTTATCCGCAAGCGCACGGATATACCATTGTAGCATTTCACCCGAGAGTATTCCAAGGGTATCGTATTTATTTAATCCCGTGGGAAGATCATGTAGAGAGAACTTAACTAATAATTTATATATTACTTGTGATAATCATATTCTAAGCATGGGTTAAAATAATCCAAGGGTAGAGTGACACACAAGCATTACTACTCATCCTCATAATAAATAACTTAAGTTAGGTGGAAAGAAAAGAGAAAGAGAATCTATTCCTATACTTCTAATATACATAGTATACATACATTCTAGTTAACTGATATATTAGCTAATACCCTCTATCCGATGCCCTCCTGGTACTTCGAGAAGCCACCCCTGACTGCCGAGTTCCTTACGGCAGCCCGTCATGACCATCCAACCGGGGCTGAATACGGAGGAACACCCTCCCCAGGAAATTAACTTAGGATTATATATAGGTGCGGAGGAATACCCGTACTGAGCTGTCACCATCAACGGCTCACCTCTCATCCACAATATATAACTCCAAATAATAATATCCCGTAATCTAGACACCACATCTAAACTACCAGATACTACTCTAATATCATCGTCATGACATAGAGTAATTGCATAAGCAAACATTATACCTACACCAAAGCATCTCCTAGATAAGCTAGCCGTATATTCAGTATAACATGAACATAATGTAAAGTTGGTACTCATATACTCGGAAAGTAGTTCAATACCAAAAATGTATTTAGAAGAGTATTCTAATAAAAGTACAAAGCTTACAAAAGAAGAAAGAAAAGCTACTAGAGTCATACCCGAACTCTTCCGAAGACTTCCGGACTCCTGATTCCTATTCTAATTCTATTCCACCAGCTAGATACTACTAAACTAAACTTAAGAGGAATGAGAGAGCTCTTGCTTGAGGTGTGTGAGTGAAATGAGAATGGCAACTCCTTATATAGCCTCCCAATGACGGTTGTGGTGGTTGGAATGGTCGGAAATGCCCTCCAACCGTCATTGGGGGCTAATCCACACCATCCTGGCGAAGCCCTGGATTGGATGGCGCTAAGGAGGGTTCGGCCGAACCCCCTGGTTTGGCCTAACCTGGGGCCGGCCCGATCCAGCCCAATTTCGGCTGCCGGCCTCCGCTGTTGCTTCTCTTCGTAGACTTGTGAACTTTGGCCTAGTTTGTCGTGTCAATTCTGAGTTCTTGGCCCAATCATGCATAAGTCTGGTTCTCGACATCGTCCGATTGATTTATCGTTGGTGTTGATGTCGATTCTTCTCCACTTTATGATCATTCTCTGCAAAAAGGTTAGTAGACCTAATACTAGTGGAATATTATTATTCTAACATATTTATGCATTGCAAGCATCACTAGTTCTCTCCTGTTTTAGTAATATTGACGGTCGAAACTGATTGATAACGACCGTCAACAAGAACACTAAACTAAACTTGAGAAAATATGAGAGAGCTTTGCTTGAGGTGTGTGAGTGAAGTGAGGATGAGAGCTCCTTTTATAGCCTCCCAATGACAGTTGTGATGGTTGGAACGGTCGGAAATACCCTCCAACCGTCATTGGGAGCTAATCCACACCGTCCAGGTGAAGCCATGGATCGGATGGCGCTGAGGAGGGTTCGACCGAACCTCCTAAAAGGGTTCTCACAAGATTATATGGCGCTACGGATTCCCTTGATACTCACCGGAGGTGGAAGCTGATAAATCAACTCTATCATAGCTCGATCCAAATCTATACCTCTCTCGGACACACGATGTCCAAGGACAATCTCTTCATGGACCATGAAATGGCAATTTGCCCAGTTAAGAATTGTTCACGGTCCTTAAATCATGATATCTGACTATCAATACCTGCATATAATGAAATAAAACATGGTATCCAACTTAGTGGTAGGTATTATTACTAATCATGTCCACTAGTGTTGGTGAAACATGTGTATGCAGGTATTTTGAGAATAAAACACATCCGTCAAGCGACAAACTGCACCTCCGCGCATTCAGGACATATTTACACGGATTGGAGGCCCCATAAGTCAATTAAAGAACTCCAAATGGGCCCAACTATAATGCCAATGGGCTGAGGGCCTCAAAATTAGTGTCCACGATGAAAATCGGGCTGAACGGAGCTGTCCCGGGTTCGGCCGAACCTCCAGTTCTGCAGAATTGGTGGCCGTTCATCACCATCTTTCACATGGACGGTCCTGATTTCATCCCAATAACGGTTGCGGGGTAGTTTGGTCGTTTCCCATACCTGTAACCGTCGTATGGAGGCTATAAATAGAGCTCCTCTCATTCATTCATAACACACAACTTTGAGCTGAATTACAAGAGGCTCTATTGTTTCTTTTGTACATTAGAATAAGGTAGAGAGTGAGAAGAAGCTCCGGAAGAGTGCCTGGAAGTTTAGCGCTCATCCGACTTCTTCCTCGACGAGTGTAGCTTCCTAGGAGGAATTCGGGAGGAGTACCGGAGCTGTCGGTACACTCTGCTCTGGGTTCAGAGAACTTCTTCTATAAAGTAAGCATTCGTGTTCCTTTCTTATGTTATTTAATTACTTAGTTTAAGTAAGATATATTTCCATCTTTGCGGGTTCATTGTTTAGTATTCATACTAAGTGCTCTAGTACTAGGACTCTGGATAAAGAAGGAAGTTCCAGTGTGAGTATTAGAGTAGTAATTAATAACTTAGACGTGGTGTCTAGGTTAGAGATTACCTTTGTTTGTTGTATATCCCACGGATTTGTCAGAGGTAGGCGGCAGGTGGTGACAGCCTCTAATCCCGTCCTAGTAATCCTCCACGTTTGGATACATCATAGAGCTATAGCCGGAACCACGCTGGCAAACCAGCAGGGGTTGGTGCCCGAAGCAATAGATAGGGAATTACCTTGCTTAGCATAGATAATTAAAACACATAGAAAGTCCTCTCTAGCCTAGCCTACCTATCATCAGTTGTTGTCCTTGGATAGTCTTAGCCTTAGGTAGATTACACATGTTCCATAGTTTGATATCCTTTTGCGGTCACCCGAAGGTGAAGTGCTACAGCGGTATTCCGTGCGCTTGCAGATTTATCTGTGGTCGTAAGAAATACCAACAAGCATTTCTGGCGCCGTTGCCGGGGAACAGTTGCTAATTTATCCGAGTCTAGGTCATCCTCATATCTTTATTTTTGTTCTACTTTTATGTGGGGACACCCGATAAAGTCATGGTGCCCCACTAATACGTAACTGCCCAGGATGTTCAGTTACGCATGAAATGATAGAAAAGCATAACCTTCAATTATACAATACTTAAGTCACTTAGTTCACAACACAACATAAATACAAACCATTACATATATGGCCTATAAAGCCTTACTTCTACAAACAGATAAACTGCTAGACTTCACCACAGGAACTGCCTAAGCGTAGGATGACCTAGAAACCATAGCTGTCCCACTCTAACAGATCAACAGGTTCTCCACAAGCATCTTCCTCGTCATGATCTGAACCCATTTATGAGTACAAAAGGTACTCAGCAAGACATGCTTATGATAATAAATACAATAATTGCAACATAAAACATGCAGTATTGAGAGCTAGAAGGTTTAAACCCTAACCTTAACAGTTATTTCATAGAGCCTATCTTAATAAGCATTTGATACAAAAAACACTATTGAACATTTAATTTAAACAATAATAACGAGGATAAAAATATCGATGTTACTTATAAATAACATGAATAGAACATCAAGTAATAAATAAGTTAACCATATTAATTAATAGCCATTTAGTTTAACTTGTGCCCATAATCTGGAATCATCCATAGACACATCTCCATTAACTGGGAGCACGGCGTATTCGAATACTCAACGACTCTGCAGCGTCTACCCAGCTTTACTCACACGATACCCATAGCTGGCTGGGCTGAAAAGTAACAAGGTATAATATTGCTCCATATATCTCTCCCTTCTGCCTAGTAAGTTAAAGGATGCTCGGGATGTTGCTCGGAGTGATCTGGTCCGAGGTGTGTACCAACCTACCTCCGCATCCACTTACCATTGTTCGTTACTCGATGGGCAGCCCAGAACTTCATGGACCCATAGGGTAGTTCTGAACTCTCGGGGCCCATCGAGCCCACATATATAAATCATATAAACATGAACCATGTCACTTTGCTTCACACACTTGAAAGCTAATGGTCAGTATGCCAAAAGGCCTGCAGAAGTTTAATCAATTGGAGCAATATACGGCCAGGTTCGACAAATCGATCGTGTGGATGGGCGAAACTATGTCATTCTTATTGACACAAGGGGGTTTATTATTATATCAATAAGAAATAACCATAAATATATCCATATATCCATCACGACCATCAACAGGTCCATGAAACCAAACACATGAGCTCTATCATGTGTACCACCCGCTCACAAGCGGTGCCAACAATTCTTAGCATATAGCCATAAATAGTTCCATAAGCATGTTTTCATATGCAATGATAATAATATCCATATTAAATCAATATCATGTTAAATAATTAACCATTTGTTTAGGTGTTTCTCAAATTTTATCCTAAGTTTGTTAGACTCTAAGGCCCATTAAGGTGTCCACAACAAGAATATAAAATATAATGCAATAATAGCAATATAATTAATTTAAAAGAATTCGTGCAATCTATCGTACTCCAAAGGACAAGTACGCTACTAAAATAACTCTCTATGTACTGGGATTAAATTGTTCAAAGGAGGGTGCATGTCTTGCAACCTTCGGGCTCGATGTAGTCGTACAAATCCTCTCCTCCTGGCGCGGAGATTTCACTCGCTCCGACTACCGGACCAATGTAAGTGTTTTCTATTTACGCAACAATCATCACCACAATAAATAACAGAAAAACAAAGACAACCAAAAGAAAATATTATCACAAAGTGCAACAATGGGTGAAAAAGATTTAAAGAAATAATTTTAGGGATTTTTGGAATTTCGGAGAACGGCGAGCCCTAAGGCTAAAATGAGGGTCGTGACAATGGGTGCTCGGATTGCAACGAAACTGACACGGATGGAATCGGAATAAATCTAGGAGTTTAGAATAGGCCTCGGATTTTGTTTTCGAGGTCAAACGGATGGTCAACTTAATAGGAAGAGAAAAAGGGTATTTTCTGATTTATTTTTCAGTAGAAAAATCGGATTTTCTCATCTTCTCGCTCTCTGTACAGGAGCCGGTCGGAATCCCACAGCATCGGCGGTGGAGATGGCCGGTTTTTGGTGGGGAGGCGCCGGTGTTGCGATCTACGGGTCGAGGCAACTCCGTTCCCGTGGTTGGCGGCGGCGCAGGTGGCGGCGGCGAGGCTGGCGACGGCGGCCTGAAGCAGGAGGCGGCAGCGGCCATGGCGGCGGCGACTCCGGCGATCTCCGGTGAGGGTGGCTGGCCTAGTGAGAATCAGGGATGCAAGGGGAGCATGGTGGTGGCGGCGGCTCAGCCTAGGGCGGCCTGCAGCGGTGGCGTGCCGTACAGCTGGCAGCGGCCGAACAGAGCGGCGACGCTGGCGATGTTCCGGCGATGGATTGGATGGGGAAAGAGAGGGGAAAGGGATTACACGGCATGTAGAATCCGTTTTTACCTTCAATTTCAGAAGATTTGCAACGTACGCGACGAATTTCGGAGGTCAATCAATGCCGCAAAATTAGGGTTTCGGGGATTTTTCCTCCGGTGATGATGATTTGATTCAGCGGGGGTAGGGGCGGATTTGAGGAGGTGAAAGAGGATTAAATTGCGCTTCTTTTGCCTCCGGTATTTAGTCTTCTAGTTAAGGAATGAGGGAGATACGGAGGTGGGAAGCTGGAGGTGTCGCGGCGGCATTCGCTCGTCGTTCGTCCTTGTGCGAGCGTATGCGGGCGTGTGGCGCGCGCGGGGCGGAACGAGCTCGGCGCGAGCGTGCGCCGGATTGGTGCGAGGCAGCAAGAGCTTGCCCGGCCTGGCTCAGCCTTGCTTGGCCTAGCCGTGTAGAGAAAGAAGAAAGAAAAGAGAAACAGAGAAAGAGAAGGAGAGGGAGAAGAACAGAGAAGAAAGAAAAGAAAGAAAAAAAAACAGAAAAGGAAAACATGGGGAAACTTAAAATAGATAGAATTTGAATTGATGTGAAATTTAGATGATCCGGTATTCGGAATAGATTTAAATTTGATTCAAGGGAATTATTTGAGGGATGATATGCACTTTGCGACAAAAATTAAACGAGGAAAGAAACACCTGAAACAAACTCGTAAAATAATATTTTAAATAAATGTCTAACTCGACGGTTATATTTTTAGAGAACCAAAGCAAACTAAATCGGTTTTAAAAAGTTGTCAAATTTTAGGGCTGTTACAGTTCTACCCCCCTTAAAGAAATCTCGTCCTCGAGATTTACCAGTTGGCAAATAGGCGCGGATAATTCTTATTCTTTTTCAACTCAGACTTCCTTTCCCAGGTTGCCTTATCTTCTGAATGATTTTTCCACTGTACTTTGCAAAATTCAATCCCTCTATTTCTTAACCTCCTTTCCGTGACCTCCAATATTTTCTCAGGTTCTTCTTCATATGTTAAGTCCATCTATAAGGCAATATCATCCAAAGGCACTTGTTCTGTTGGTTTTCTTAGACATTTCTTGAGCTGTGAGACATGAAAAACAGGATGTATTCCGATTAATTCTGCCAGTAGCTGCAACTGATATGATACTTCACCTCTTCTTTTCACAATTCTATAGGGTCCAATATATCGAGGTGCTAATTTTCCTTTCATTTGAAATCTTTGAACTCCTTTAAGTGGCATAACCTTTAAATAAACAAAATCTCCAACTTCAAAACTTAAGTCTCTTCTTCGATTATCACTATAATTCTTTTGTCGGTTCTGTGCTGTTTTGAGTTTTTCTCGAATAATCCTAACATGTGCTTCAGCATCATGTGCAATTTGTGGACCAATCAACTGTCCTTCTCCTGTTTCAGTCCAATTAAGAGGTGTCCTGCATTTTCTACCATATAAAGCTTCAAATGGTGCCATCCCAAGACTTGACTGATAACTATTATTGTAAGAAAATTGGGCGAATGGCAAACAAATTTCCCAAACTGGGCCATAAACTAAAACACATGCTCTTAGCATGTCTTCGAGTATTTGATTAACTCTCTCAGTCTGTCCCCCTGTTTGTGGATGATATGCTGAGCTGAATCCCAACTTTGTACCCATAGCTTCATGAAAACTTCTCCAAAATCTTGATGTAAATTGGGTTCCTCTATCAGAAACAATTCTTTTTGGTACTCCATGCAATATAACAATCCTTGTGAGGTACAACTCAGCAAGCTTGTTTCCATCATATGTCTGCTTAATAGGCAAGAAATGTGCTACCTTAGTTAATCTGTCAATTATAACCCATATAGCATCATAACCTCCTTTAGTCTTTGGTAGACCTGTAATAAAATCCATTCCAATTTCATCCCATTTCTATTCGGGCAGGGGCAAAGGTTGCATTAATCCAGCTGGTCTTTGATGATCTGCTTTCACCTTTTGACATACTTCACATAAATTGACATATTCTGCAATTTCTTTCTTCATATTAGACCACCAAAATATTTTCTTCAAGTCTTGATACATTTTTGTACTCCCAGGGTGCATAGAAAATAAAGAATCATGTGCTTCCTCTAATATTTTATCCTTGATCTCCTTCTTATCTGGAACACATATACGCCCTTGGAATTTTAAAACTCCATTATTTTCTTAAATCCTAGGGCTTTGTTCTCCTGGAGATCCTTTCTAATTTTCTGCATCTCAGGATCTTCCTGTTGAGCCTTTCTTATTTCATCTTCTAGTGTTGGTTGTACTTCCATGGTAGCAACACTAGATTGATCAATAAATTCCAACCTTAACTGTTGAATTTCCCTCAACAAAGGTTGTGGACATTCTTGTACTATAGCATTGCTACAATAAGCTTTCCGACTCAAAGCATCAGTAACCACATTAGCTTTTCCTGGATGATATTGAATATCCAAATCATAATCTTTTATTAGCTCAAGCCATCTGCATAGCCTTAAATTTAGATCAGGCTGAGTAAAAATATACTTGAGGCTCTTATGATCCGTGAACATCTCACACTTGTTCCCAATTAAATAATGTCTCCATATTTTTAAAGCATGAACAACTGCTGCAAGCTCCAAATCATGTGTGGGGTAGTTTTGCTCATGTGGACGAAGTTGACGAGATGCATAGGCTACTACCTTTCCCTCTTGCATCAATACACAACCAAGTCCTTGACGACTAGCATCACAATAGACTTGGAAATCCTTTTTATTATCAGGCAAGGCTAACACAGGAGCTGTTGTTAACCTTGTCTTTAATTCTTGGAAGCCCTTCTCACATTTATCTGTCCAAACAAATGGTGTATCTTTCTTCAAAAGATTAGTAAGTGGCCTTGCTATTTTAGAAAAACCTTCAATAAAACGTCGGTAATATCCTGCCATCCCCAAGAAGCTTCTAACATCTTTAACAGTCTGTGGTTGTTCCCATTGTGATACAGCTTTAACCTTTTCTGGGTCCACTTTTACTCCCTCTGCAATCACAATGTGGCCAAGAAATTGCACTTCTTTCATCCAAAATTCACACTTAGAGAATTTAGCATACAACCTCTGTTGCCTTAGCTTTTCCAAAGCCAATCTCAAATGCTCCTCATGCTCTTCAGGAGTTGAAGAGTAAATAAGAACATCATCTATAAAGACTACCACAAATTTATCAAGATAGTCCATATAGGTTTTGTTCATTAAATTCATAAATACTGCTGGTGCATTGGTTACACCAAAAGGCATAACCGTGAACTCATATAATCCATACCTGGTAATAAATGCAGTCTTAGGTATATCATCTTCTTTTACCCTTAATTGATGATAACCTGATCTCAAGTCAATCTTTGAAAAGACTTTGGCTCCTTTCAATTGATCAAATAAATCATCAATTCTTGGTAAAGGATACTTATTCTTTATAGTAGCTTCATTAAAAGCTCTATAATCCACACACATTCTCAGAGTTCCATCCTTCTTTTTGGCAAATAACACCGGAGCAGCCCATTCTGAGACACTTGGGCGTATAAATCCCTTCTCCTCAAGCTCATCAATTTGCTTCTTTAATTCTTTTAATTCCGGTGCTGCCATACGGTACATGGTCTTAGCTATAGGCTTGGTACCTGGCTTCAAATTAATAGAAAATTCCACTTCTCTTTTTAGGGGCATACCAGGTAATTCTGTTGGAAAGACATCTGGAAATTCATTCACCACTTGCACCTGTTCAACCCCTTCTGCTACAACTGTATTCAAAGACTCCGGCAAATGGGGTAATAAAGAATGTTTTGCCCTAAATTCAGCTCTCTTCCCAACAGTATTCACCAAACTGATTATCTTATTTTCACAATCCATTCTACCTTTGTACTTGTGTAACCAATCCATTCCCAATATAACATCTAATCCTTGCATCACCAACACAATAAGATTAGCTTCAAATAGAACTCCCTCAATTTGAATTTCTATATCAGGGCATTTAAACTGGGATTTCAAGTCTGAACCAGGGGCATGAATGATATGGGGGTTATTTAGTGCAACTATTTTCAATTGACGCTTCTTAACCAAAGCCAAAGAAATAAAAGAATGTGTTGCACCCGGATCAAACAAAACCAATGCAGGTTCTGAATTAACTGGAAACATGCCGAGTATAATGTCTGTGGCACCTTCTGCATCCTGAGCCGATACATGATTGACCCTTCCCTGATTAAGAGCAGGGATAGGTCGTCCCCTTCTAACAGCAGCTCCTCCATTAGATCCTCCACGGTTCGGCACAGCTCCTCCACGGTATGGTACCATGGCTCCACGTCCTGGATTATTTTGATTTGGTGACAAGGCATGTGGCACATTCTGTTGTCCAGCTGCTCTAGCAACTGCCACATCCTTCGGTAGAATCCTCCATGGGCACTTTGGACGGACATGGTTAGGTTGCTGGCAGTGGAAACATACCATTGTGGATTTGTTTCTAGGATTCTGGTTTCCTCCAACATTTTGCCTTGGTGGTGGAAAACGGCGAAGTGGTTCTGCGGATATTGCCATTTTCCCTGTTGGATTGCTGGAAGAAGGCCTTATCTGTTGTGGGGCCTTGCGTTTCCTACTTTCTTCCAATTCCTTCCTCCTTTGCTCAATCAACAACACCTTATCAGTAAGAGAAGTCATGTTGGAGTAGTCCAACCCAGCAAGTTTATATTTGATTGGTTCATCAAGTCCTTCGACAAACCATCCCATCTTCTTACTTTCAGTGTTTACATCATCTGGAGAATATCGAGCAAGACATTGAAATTCATTAAGATAGTCTATAATAGACTTCCCATCTTGCTTAAGATTCCTGAATTCCTACATTTTAACAGCAATTAAACCTTCAGGAATATGCACCTTCCTGAACTGTTCAGAAAATTCCTTCCATGTGATAGCACTTTTATCTGTATGCATTGCCTGATAATTGACCCACCAGACCGCTGCGGGTCCTGTGAGTTGATGTGAGGCATAAAGAACTTTCTCCCTGTCAGTACCCTGAACAGTGTCAAGCTTCCTCTCAACACAAAGTAGCCAATCATCAGCTTCAAGTGGCTCTGTTGAGGTAGAATATGTTGGTGGTTTGGTCTTCTGGAAATCAGTCCATCTAGAGCCCATGATAGATCCCTCAGCAGAAGTGGCTCCTGATTGTGGAATTCTGCTAATAACTTGTTCAAATAGCTTGGTATAGTTCTGATCCATAGTTTGCATGATTCTGGCCAAATTGACCTGATTGTCTGTCATCTGCTCATCTGTCACCTCAGTGCCTGATGGTCCTGCCATTTTACCCTTGGGCTAGATCTGTAACATGTTTTTCTTTATAAAAACAGTTGTTTATGAATAATAAAAGTAAACATCGAACATAATTAGATAGGGTTAGTATGAACTTAGGAGGGGAAAACACTACAAACAGAGCAATATTATAATTTTTCTTCCCAAAAACTTAACTAACACCATTTTTTTTAAAGCAACACATAACACCACATCCTAACTTCACCAATCGTCTAATAAATCAATTGGGGTTGACATACTAACGTCAAATCTAGACAAATAACCTCTACTTAAATTACAACCTACTGCATCCTTAGCATTTATTTAAGGAAAACAAAACCTTTTTCAAATAAAGAGGGGAGGGCTAAAGGAAGAAAATCCTAAAGAGACGACACATTTTCACAAATAATTTTGTAGTTATCAAAATAAATTTAAAATCTCAACTAATCCATCCTAGGTCTCCAACGGTCAAGCTATGCTCTGATACCACTCCTGTGGGGACACCCGATAAAGTCATGGTGCCCGACTAATACGTAACTGCCCAGGATGTTCAGTTATGCATGAAATGATATAAAAGCATAACCTTGAATTATACAATACTTAAGTCACTTAGTTCACAACACAACATAAATACAAACCATTACATATATGGCCTATAAAGCCTTACTTCTACAAACAGATAAACTGCTAGACTCCACCACAGGAATTGCCTAAGCGTAGGATGACCTAGAAACCATAGCTGTCCCACTCTAACAGATCAACAGGTTCTCCACAAGCATCTTCCTCGTCATGATCTGAACCCATTTATGAGTACAAAAGGTACTCAGCAAGACATGATTATGATAATAAATACAATAATTACAACATAAAACATGCAGTATTGAGAGCTGGAAGGTTTAAACCCTAACCTTAACAGTTATTTCATAGAGCCTATCTTAATAAGCATTTGATACAAACAACACTATTGAACATTTAATTTAAACAATAATAACGAGCATAAAAATATCGATGTTACTTATAAATAACATGAATAGAACATCAAGTAATAAATAAGTTAACAATATTAATTAATAGCCATTTAGTTTAACTTGTGCCCATAATCTGGAATCACCCATAGACACATCTCCATTAACCGGGAGCACGGCGTATTGGAATACTCAACGACTTTGCAGCGTCTGCCTAGCTTTACCCACACGATACCCACAGCTGGCCGGGCTGAAAAGTAACAAGGTGTAATATTGCTCCATATATCTCTCCCTTCTGCCTAGTAAGTTAAAGGATGCTCGGGATGTTGCTCGGAGTGATCCGGTCCGAGGTGTGTACCAACCTACCTCCGCATCCACTTACCATTGTTCGTTACTCGATAGGCAGCCCAGAACTTCATGGACCCATAGGGTAGTTCTGAACTCTTGGGGCCCATCGAGCCCACATATATAAATGATATAAACATGAACCATGTCACTTTGCTTCACACACTTGAAAGCTAATGGCCAGTACGCCGAAAGGCCTGTAGAAGTTTAATCAATTGGAGCAATATACGGCCAGGTTCGACAAATCGATCGTGTGGATGGGCGAAACTATGTCATTCTTATTGACACAAGGGGGTTTATTATTATATCAATAAGAAATAACCATAAATATATCCATATGTCCATCATGACCATAAACAGGTCCATGAAACCAAACTCATGAGCTCTATCATGTGTACCACCCGCTCACAAGCGGTGCCAACAATTCTTAGCATATAGCCATAAATAGTTCCATAAGCATGTTTTCATATGCAATGATAATAATATCCATATTAAATCAATAGCATGGTAAATAATTAACCATTTGTTTAGGTGTTTCTCAAATTTTATCCTAAATTTGTTAGACTCTAAGGCCCATTAAGGTGTCCATAACAAGAATATAAAATATAATGCAATAATAGCAATATAATTAATTTAAAAGAATTCGTGCAGTCTATCGTACTCCAAAGGACAAGTACGCTACTAAAATAACTGTCTATCTACTGGGATTAAATTGTTCAAAGGAGGGTGCATGTCTTGCAACCTTCAGGCTCGATGTAGTCGTACAAATCGTCTCCTCCTGGCGCGTAGATTTCACTCGCTCCGACTACCGGACCAACGTCAGTGTTTTCTATTTACGCAACAATCATCACCACCATAAATAACAGAAAAACAAAGATAACCAAAAGAAAATATTATCACAAAGTGCAACAATGGGTGAAAAAGATTTAAAGAAATAATGTTAGGGATTTTTGGAATTTCGGAGAACGGCGAGCTCTAAGGCTAAAATTAGGGTCGCGACAACGGGTGCTCGGATTGCAACGAAACTAACACAGATGGATTTGGAATAATTCTAGGAGTTTAGAATAGGTCTCGGATTTTGTTTTCGAGGTCAAACGGATGGTCAACTTAATAGGAAGAGAAAAAGGGTATTTTCTGATTTATTTTTCAGTAGAAAAATCGGATTTTCTCATCTTCTCGCTCTCTGTACAGGAGCCGGTCGGAATCCCACAGCGTCGGCGGTGGATATGGCTGGTTTTTGGTGGGGAGGCGCCGCTTTTGCGATCTACGGGTCGAGGCGACTCCGTTCCCGTGGTTGGAGGCGGCGCAGGCGGCGGCGGCGAGGCTGGCGACGGCGGCCAGAAGCAGGAGGCGGCAGCGGCATGGCGGCGGCGACTCCGGCGATCTCCGGTGAGGGTGGCTGGCCTGGTGAGAATCAGGGATGCAAGGGGAGCATGGTGGTGGCGGCGGCTCGGCCTAGGGCGGCCTGGAGCGGTGGCGCGCCGTACAGCCGGCAGCGGCCGAACAGAGCGGCGACGCCGGCGATGTTCCGGCGATGGATTGGATGGGGAAAGAGAGGGGAAAGGGATTACTTGGCATGTAGAATCCGTTTTTACCTTCAATTTCAGAAGATTTGCAACGTACGCGATGAATTTCGGAGCTCAATCAATGCCGCAAAATTAGGGTTTCGGGATTTTTCCTCCGGTGATGATGATTTGATTCAGCGGGGGTAGGGGCGGATTTGAGGAGGTGAAAGAGGATTAAATTGTGCTTCTTTTGCCTCTGGTATTTAGTCTTCTAGTTAAGGAATGAGGGAGATACGGAGGTGGGAAGCTGGAGGTGTCGCGGCAGCATTCATTCATCATTCGTCCTTGTGCGAGCGTGTGCGGGCGTGTGGCGCGCACGGGGCGGGACGAGCTCGGCGCGAGCGTGCGCGGGATTGGCGCAAGGCAGCAAGAGCTTGCCCGGCCTGGCTCAGCCTGGCTTGGACTTGCCGTGTAGAGAAAGAAGAAAGAAAAGAGAAACAGAGAAAGAGAAGGAGAGGGAGAAGAACAGAGAAGAAAGAAAACAAAGAAAAAAAAAACAGAAAAGGAAAACATGGGGAAAATTAAAATAGATAGAATTTGAATTGATGTGAAATTTAGATGATCCGGTATTCGGAATAGATTTAAATTTGATTCAAGGGAATTATTTGAGGGATGATATGCACTTTGCGACAAAAATTAAACGAGGAAAGAAACACCTGAAACAAACTCGTAAAATAATATTTTAAATAAATGTCTAACTCGACGGTTATATTTTTAGAGAACCAAAGCAAACTAAATCGGTTTTAAAAAGTTGTCAAATTTTAGGGCTGTTACATTTTATTTCTTTCCTTGATGGAGCAACCCACAATTCAAACTCTTTCTGCTGCTTGGTTTTGATGTCTTGCGACACAAAAGTCCAAGTGTGGGGGAAGGTCGACGAGCTTTTCATGACGAGTTCCATCAACCAAGGCCATCTTGGTTTGAAGTTGGTGTTGGTCCTAGCTTGCTAGAAAAAAAAGATAAAAAAAATATAAAAAAAAGAGGAGAAAAGAGAGACAAAAGAAAAGAGAAAAAATGGGAGAAGAAGAAAAGAGCAAGAGAGCTGAAGAGCTACATTTGGATCGAAAGGCCGCATTATGTGCGTGTCTTTGAAATATGGCTATACACCTCGCTAGTAGCAATCATGCTGCCTGGCTACACCTAGTCCCTCTCTCGAGCTCATGTGCGGCCTTGGCTCAGCCTTTATCCACTCCTAGCCGTGCACAACTTCTTGGTCCCGCAGCACCTACGCGCATACAAGCAAGAGGAGTTGCCCTCTTCCTTTCTAGGCGTTGGCTACTCCACTCCAGTTGTCACTTGCACATTTGCTCGAAAAGAGATGCATCCTACGCATTGTGCCAACGGATCATGCCTTCAAGACACAAGGTTCTTCCACGAGCTATGTGCATAGCCAAACCGCTCACCTGAGTTGATGTGATCAAAGTGCCTTCCTCTGCTACAATCCACATTGAGATGGAGGAGAAATCGACAATCATATGTGACCATACCACCGTTCCAGAGATTTCAACATACACATCATGCTGGCGGCAAGTACACTCAGGTATACGAAAGGCAGAAAAAGATTCACCACATCTTTTACTCATACTTATCTCTATTTGAATGAGAGTTGAGTATACATGGTTATGTTTCTTATGTCTATTTGCATATGTTCTGGTTTGGGTGTTTTCACGAGACATCCATAGGCTTTTTAAATTAAGCATGGTGCTTAGGTTAAACTAGTCTACTTTAATCAAATTAGACATGGAGTCGAGTTTGATTAATGAATTCTCAGAGTTAATATGTTCGTGGACATTGGATTTATATCTTCTGTGGACTAACCCCTGCAGGAAAGTTTTCAAATTGATGGGTGAGTCCTCAAGTTTAATTGACAATGGAGGTAGGTCAGGGCCGGGAAAAAATCAATTGCTAACATGCAAAGGGGACACTTATCACCTATCAAGGTGCACGGTGCGTATATTACTAATCGTTCCTTTAGCATGTTCATGCAAATTTACCTCAACCCTGTATGGGTTGTGCTTAAACGAAAATTTGGTGATTAATAAAAATTTGAAAAAAAATGTTTCAGAATAAAAGGACCGTGTCTCGAAAGAAAATAAAATAAAATGTTGGCAAACTTGTGGGATTCACGCTTCTTATGTTTTGAAACCAATTCCTTTTTAGCGTGGATGTGAACAATTAATCTCGAGGCTACGATAAAATCATTTCAAATCTTTGTAGTGCTTCGAGTATTTGTTGTCCACTAACCTTTTGCAGGAATTAAAAAGGCAATCAAGGAGCAGTGTACAATAACTTCAAACACTTAATCACGCTCCTTATCCATGAGAAAAGATATGCACAGGGAACCAAGTAGAACAAATGCAAAACTTGATGCATTCTTACATTCGGTTCAAATCATGGTACGACCTATCTGGTAAGAATCTGATACACCATGTGCATCCTCATCTTATATCTCCATCCTGCCAGGATACCCACCATATCCATTGTTTCCATAAAAAATGGATAAAAAATAATAAAATAAAGTAAAGTTAGCTCCTTGGTCTTCCAACCAAGTGAGTCATTTTTGCTTCACTTTTGTCTTTGTTTTTCTCTTTTGTGTCCAATAAAGCCTCCCAGATACAAAGACAAGTGTGGGGGTGATCTTGCACATCAATGCTATAACCAAAGCAAGATCACCCTAGTAGTGATGAGCCATGACAAACCACACAACGGGAATTGATGCAGTCAAACCCAATGAGGGGTCAGTAGAACCTCCAGTTCGGCTTAACCACCTCTACCATGAATCATCCTCTGTTGTGTATAGAGTGCAGGTTTGCACAATTTTTCCTTTGGACATCCATTCTATCTTGAGTTTGATTTGATTATCAATTCTAAAAAATCGAAGATAATTAAACTCAAGCTAGGGATGGTACAATTAGAGTTCATGGTCTCCCTGAAAACGACATGCATGCCCATTATTCTTTGCTCATTACTTGTTGCTTGTGGTGATATATCCAATAGGGACCCCATGCTATGTAGGTAATTGATGAATGAGATATGATCTGATGATAGAAATCCTGCTCTTCATTTGCACACTTGGGAATTTTATAAAAAAAAGAAAAAAAATGTAACGATGCTCAACTCCTCATCGATATTTTTATTCCCACTAGAGCCATAGGTTGATCAGTCATGATGAGCTTGCTACATATGCTGCTTGTCATTACATTCAGCGTTGTCAAGTTTTGTGACCCTAGTGAAATGCTTTTCATACTTTCATGGTCAAGATCACACACATTCCACATACACGCACATATGCTTGACTTCTATACTGGAAGTTAGCATTTCTCATTTACCATTCATTTCATCCATCAAATAAATACTCCATGTCATTGATGCCTCTTCCTCCAAAGTTCTTTCAGAAAAAAGTGAGAGAGGCATGGCTATGCAAAAAGAAAGAAAAAAAAGTGCTCATACAAGTATGGAGCATGATGATGAGAAAAAAAAAAGAAGGAAAAAAAAGAGATAGCCATGCACTCTCCAAAATTTCAAAAGAAAAAAAATAATAAATGGAGGAGGAGGTATACAAAAGGAGTTACTCTTATTTTCCGTTTTCCACCCACAAATTCACCATACACATACACATTCACATTCTTGACCAGAAAGTATGTCTTGTATTTCCGTGGATCCATTATTTGACTTTGCAATATATGTGATGCAAGTAATGCTCTACTCTTTTCCATACCCTGAGCTCCACATAAGCCTTATTAGATGGTAGGAAAAGAAAAGGCGCAATCATATGCCTTTGTGAGGAATCATACACCATGAGTGATCGAGAGAATCAATTGAGGAGCCAAGCAAAGTTATAGTTTTGTGTTACTTGAAAAAAAACCCCAAGTTGTTCTCCATGAAAAGTTAGGGTGACTTGAGTCAAGATTGTTCTGTTTCTCAATTGCTCAGGATCGCATGGTAGACACTACAAAGACCCACAAGTATAGGTATGGCTTTGAATAATTTATTTGCATGATTATTAGTAAGGAAGTCATAACTTTGTTGTAGAGTTCATAGCCTTCACTCGGGACGAGCAAAGGTTAAGTATGGGGGTGTTGTTGACGGTCCTTAAATCATAATATCTGACCGTCAATACCTACATATAATGAAATACAACATGGTATCCAACTTAGTGGTAGATTTTATTACCACCGTCAATACCTGCATATTTTGAGAAGAAAACACATCCGTCAAGCAACAAACTGCACCTCCGCGCATTCAGGACATATTTACATGGATTGGAGGCCCCATAAGTCAATTAAACAACTCCAAATAGGCCCAACTATCATGCCAATGGGCTGAGGGCCTCAAAATTAGTGTCCACGACGAAAAAGGGCCGAATGGAGCTGTCCCGGGTTCGGCCAAACCTCCAGTTCGGCCGAACCACTTTGGTGGCCGTTGATCGCCATCTTTCACATGGACAGTCCTGATTTCATCCCAATAACGGTTGCGGGGTAGTTTGGTCGTTTCCCATACCTGTAACCGTCATATGGAGGCTATAAATAGAGCTCCTCTCATTCATTCATAACACACAACTTTGAGCTGAATTACAAGAGGCTCTATTGTATCTTTTATACATTAGAATAAGGTAGAGAGTGAGGGGAAGCTCCGGAGGAGTGCCTGGAAGTTTGGCGCTCATCCGACTTCTTCCTCGACGAGTGTAGCTTCCTAGTTGGAATTCGGGAGGAGTACCGGAGCTGTCGGTACACTCTGCTCCGGGTTCGGAGAACTTCTTCTATAAAGTAAGCATTCGTGTTCCTTTCTTATGTTATTTAATTACTTAGTTTAAGTAAGATATATTTCCATCTTCGCGGGTTTATTGTTTAGTATTCATACTCTGGATAAAGAAGGAAGTTCCTGTGCGAGTATTAGAGTAGTAATTAATAACTTAGACGTGGTGTCTAGGCTAGAGATTACCTTTGTTTCTTGTGTATTCCACGGATTTGTCAGAGGTAGGCGGCAGGTGGTGACAGTCCTGAATCCCGTCCTAGTAATCCTCCACATTCGGATACATCATAGAGCTATAGCCGGAACCACGCTGGCAGACTAGCAGGGGTTGGTGCCCGAAGCAACAGATAGGGAATTACGTTGCTTAGCATAGATAATTAAAACACATAGAAAGTCCTCTCTAGCCTAGCCTACCTATCATCAGTTATTGTCCTTGTATAGTCTTAGCCTTAGGTAGATTACACACGTTCCCTGAGTTCGATATCCTTGTATAGTCTTAGTCTTCTGGGACCAAAGACTCAGCCCAAAACCCCGAGAAATGGACAGACGAGAGTCCAGGGAGTCTACAAGCCGAAGGCCAGGCCGAGAGGGCCCAGCCCAATCTCGGCCAAACCCCCCTGATCACCGTTGATCCTGGAGTTTGGCATGGACGCTCCAGATGGTCTCCTAATGGCGGTTGCAGAGCAGTTCGGACATTTCCCCTTCTCACAACCGTCATAACTACCCTGTAAAAGGAGCTTCACTCCTTCACTCTCACACACACTTCCAAGCTTGAGCTGAATTATAAGAGGCTCTATTGTACTATATTGTATAATAGAATAGAAAGAGAATAGAGTAGAAGAAGTCGGGAGAATTCCGGAGTTGTCGGTAATCTTCTCTCATTTCTTTTAGTTTGTTTATTACTCTGATTTCAATATAATATTTTTCCTGAGTAATTTAGATTTATCTTGTGAGAATTATCTCTTGGTTAGTTCCTAAATAGCATACGGGATTATTGTTCACTATAATCAACTAAAATATAGTGATTGCTTTGGTGAGTTATAAACACTAAAGTAGATATTAATTGCTTAGACGTGGTGTTTAGGTAATTGTTATCCAGTAATTGCTGCGTATTCCACAATACGTTTGAGGTAGGTGTAGATGTGGTGACAGCCCTCAAGATCACTTAAGTCCTCCCTGTCCGGGTACGTAGTAGAGCGACATCTGGGAAAAGCGGGTTGCCAGTGCCTAAAGTATTACGTTAGGATTAAACTTTAGCTTTCCCTAGACACTGTTTCTCACTAGTAAATCCTCTCTATCCTAGCTTATCCTTTGCTTGGTGTCCTTGGATGAACCGGAGGAAGATCTGACCACACACGTTCCCTTGGATTCGATACCCTTTGGAATACTCTGTAAGAGAAGTGCTACATCGGTGTATCCATGCGCTTGCGTATTTTATCTGTGACCATAAGAATTACCAACAGACATGAAAATCCAAGATGGCCTCTTTACCGTCGTATTGGACCGATACGTCTTGAACAATCCCAAATCCTTCAATTAAATTCCCATTCGGGTGTTTGAAGAATTTGTTCGTTGGAGTAATGGCCTTGTCACTCAAATAAGCAAATAAGAATGATTCTGATACAAGGTTGACTCCGACTGTTGGACTGTATAGAATACCAACAGTATTCCCTTCTAAGTTGCAAGGGATGGTTCCAGGAGCAGAATTAATCCGAATTACTTCGGAAGAAAGCTCTGCCTTAACCATTCATTGCTCATGATTGTGGTCAGCTCCTAGACCATTTCTTTAAGATATTCATCTTTGATTAGATCAGGAGGTGGCAAGGCAATAGGAGGTTTCTTTTTACTGAAATAATTTAGAGTGTTTCCAAAATCTTCATCAAGATCATCCCTGAAAATTAGAGCACATTCCGGAGTTTGAATTTCTTTGTTCTCTACTGGTGATGGCTCAGAGGAGGATTCCTTAGCCAAATCTGTTGACGTAGGCGGTTCAATCTCAGATTCAGCTATCGGAGGTTCCTTGAATTTACACACCGATGCCTTAGGGAGGGATTCATTACATTGCTCTATGAAGGAAGTATTTTCTAGAATTCGATCTAGAATTATTTTTCCTTCCGAAAGATTTTATGTACGAATGATCCTCCGACAGTGATGTCAAGGTATAATGCAAACTCCTTGTCTAAAACGCATGAAAATGTTGTAATAGCACATATTCGGGTATGGACAAGGTTGGACCAGATCATACTAAATTAGTAAATCTGGACTTGGCTGCACTGATGGATTCTTTATTCATCTGTTGGAAGATGATGATTTCTCGCAACTTTTCCTAGTCACCATTTACACACCCGATGGTAGATGTGTACCATTGTTTTGCTCTCTCTTGAAGAGAGAACGAAAACAATTTCCACCATACAGATTCTTGTTTAATGCCTCGAATCTTAAGGTATGAACACAACTGCTCAAATTCCTATAGGTGATGGTAGGGATTTTCTTGGTCGAGACTAGAAAAAATGATTTCTCCCTAACCATACTTATTAATTCGAGGCGAATTTCGTAGCCAGTTATAAAAATTGGCTTCGATGAAGGAGGTGGCTCATAGAATTTGCCCGTAGGAGCTAAAAGTTCAAATATAGGTTGCTCCATGGTCGAGAGGTGTATTTCCGGAAAATTCAACGGATATCAGGGATAGAGGAAGAAGAAGAATCAAAGATATGAGGATGAACAAGGTACGGAGGAGAATAGCAACTATTCCCCGGCAATGGCACCATAAATGCTTGTTGGTATTTCTTATGGTCACAGATAAAATCCGCAAGCGCACGAATATATTGATGTAGCACTTCACCCAGGAGTATTTTGAGGAACGTGTGTGCTTAGCTCTTATCCAGGTTCATCCAAAAGGACACGAAGCAAAGATATGCAAATGATAGAGGGGATTTCCTAGCGATGAACAATGTCTATAGAAAGCTTGGTTTAATCCTATAGCAAAACTTCAGGCGCTAGCTTGCTCACTGCTACCAGAACGTGCTGTACTCCGTACCTAGACAGGGAGGACTGTGGTGCTCTTGAGGGCTATCACTATCTCTATACCAACCTCTAATGATCTGTGGGATACGCAGCAATCTCTAGAAATTAACTAACTAAACACCATGTTTAACAAATTAATTTCTACTGTAGTGTTCATAACTCACTAAAGTAAACATAAACACTGTATATTAAATATAGCAAACAATGATTAGAATGCTAAAAGAAACTAACTAAGAGATAATTCTCACAAAGCAAAATCTTAATTACTCGGAAGAATATTTCTACTAAATCAGAGTAATTACAGAGGTAAAAAAGGGAGATTATTGATAAATCCGGAATTCCTTCGATTTCTTCTTACTTTCTCCCTCTTCTAGTATACAATAAAGTACAATAGTGCCTCTTATAATTCGGCTCAAGCTTGGAGTGTGTGTTGGAGTGGAGTGAGGCCTCCTCCTTTTATAAGGAGAGTATGACGGTTATGGCAGTTGGAATTGTCCAAACTATCCCGTAATCGTCATTGAGAAGCGATCAGGAGCGTCCACGTAGAAGGCTAGGATGAAAGGCCTCAGCCAGGGTTCAGCTGAACCTAGGCTGGCCCATCTGGCCTTCGGTTTTTCCTGGGCCTCCACAATGCTCTCCCTTATCAACTTCTATACTTGTTGAGCACAATTTCTAATGTTTCGATAAAGTTGTGAGCCCAATTCTTATATGGATTGATTTTTCCTCCACTTAAGTCTAGATTTCCCCCCAACTTGGTGATTTATTATCTGCATCCAAATATACACCAACACTCATGGAATATGTCAAAATTAAACCCTACCACTATGTTGAATGTTTTATTATCTGTGTATTATACAGGTATCAATGGCATAAAATTGGCATTTAACAGCCACCAACACTCATGTGGAATTCTAGACTAATGTCCTTGTATGTGAAAGAAGCAAAAGGGGATTAGTTCAGTAGATAATTATCTAGCTCCATGTTGGATGCTCCGATTAGCATAGCCAAGAACATGCAAAACTAATAAAAAAATTCAGTTAACCAACCGCCCGTATGCAAAATCTTGTACCAGCTACGTGCTAATCCTAGCCAAAATTTGTCGTTTAATGTATACCTGCCATTACTATATGTGTGCAAACATGTGTTCTGTATACTTGCATCTGATGATAATCTAGTTCACACATGCTTCATTGTTTGACATGTATATGTGAGCTAGATGAAACCCCACACGTTACTACGGAAAGTTCTATATAATAGTAGTATAAAATAACATAACTTTATGTACTTTATATAATTTTCATCTTTAATCAACCATGAAAAAAGTTATAAACAATTAAGATGACAAGGTTTATAACAATTTAAATTATATGTAGTTTGATCATTCAAATGTAAAACTAAGATAATGTATCTTAATGACAGAAGGAAAAGATTGAAGATAAAATAGGTTAATCATCTAAAGATAACTCTAATGTAAGATAATTTCATTGGGAAAAAAGGAGGAAGATAATTTAGAGTATAGATTAATCATCTAAGGGTTAGAAAAAAATGATATAAAAAAATGATATGATACGGTTTAATGAGAGAAGACATTAATATCATTAACTACAATTATTGGGATAAACTTTAATAGATATATATGACAAGTGAGCTAGATGAGAGCCTTTGGACCATACAGCACGATTGATCAACCCTATCTGTAAATTTAGGCAACGTAGGAACTTCAAAACCAACTAGCTAGATCAAGTGAATACGTACGTACTCACGGCAAAGTCCAAGGGGTGCCGCAGGGACAGGCAAGGACCACACTACAACAAAATGTCTTTGTAAGGACATTTTTTTTGTTTCCATAAAGACACCTATTAAATACCTTTGTAATGGTGCTTTATAATGGTGTATAGGTATTTGTAAAAATATCTTATAAGTGACTTATGGTGAATTGTCAATGTAAATAAAGAGGGATTTAATAAAGTATCAATATGTCTTGTGGCATTTTAATAGAGGCTTTTTCATGTCTATAAAAGAGTTGAGGCATTAAACTTTACCACAACCATATAAAACCTATGTGAAAGAAAAAAATGTTTTCCCTTACTATTGCCAATCCTTAAACAACCATATAAAACCAATGTGAAAAAAGAAAGAAAATATATTCTACCAATCTTTGAACAAATGACCTCTTAAGTGATTATTAGTACTTCCTCCGTTTCAGAATGTAAGACTTTCTAACATTGCGCACATTCATATAGATGTTAATGAATCTATACACATATGTGGCTAGATTTATTAACATCTATATGAATATGAGCAATGCTAGAAAGTCTTACATTGTGAAACGGAGGAAGTATTGTTTATGCCTTGTGTTGCTCATATAGTTCTTAAAGTGCCTCTACGGAGCTTAAAATGTCTTAAGAAAATCCCTTTACATAACAAACGTACACTAGCACGGGTTTGATCATCCGCAACGGGCGGCGAGGCCCATCTCTATCGGGTAAGGCCCCCGTCACACAGCAAAGGTCACTGATGTGGTAAAATATCTCAATTGGGCATTCGGCCGTCACAGATGACACACATCTCAATCGGGCCAACACAAAAACCCGTCACGAATGACTCTCATCTCTAACAGGCCAAAACCATAGCCCGTCACGGAGGACACACATCTCAATCGGACCAACACAAAAGCCCAATTTTGTGTATAATTAAAAAAAATTCCATGTAACGTCCCGCCTCTCTACTTTGTCCTCACTCGTGTGCACCCGGAAAGTCGGTCACCCATCCCAAAATTGCTCTAGACCAAGGACGCTTAACCTTAAAATTTTTTGGAGATCGGATTCCTAATAACAAGTTATAACTTGTTGGTATGAATATTCTATTAACTCTATTAAGTCCTGGGCCAGGATATCACACCCCAACATCCCCCATTCATATACATTCAATCACATACACATCCATCAATATATTTAACACAACCACATTCATATAACATCCATTTTGATCACATATTTCACATCCATTCATATAATTCACATATTTCACTAGCAAAACCGAGTTAGTTGGATCAAATATATATTTAGCAAGTATTAACATGAAGAGGAGGCAAATCAGACTTGTAGGCAAAAATGAATTTAAAATTGGATTTTATGAAACTAAATGAACTCATATGAAAAAACTATCAAAAACAAAGTTGTAGAACTCATTGCGATCTACCAATTTTATTTTCGTCATTTCTCCATCCGGGTTTGATTTAATTATATAAAATTTAAATTTTAAAATATAAGAAATTCAAATAATTTTTTGGATAGTAAATGATTTCAAATGGGAAAATTGTCACCAACAAAGTTGTATAACTCAACAAGATCTATAAGATCTATTATTTTGGTCATTTTTCTATATAACATTTTTTGAACAGTTTAAATTTGAATTTGAAAATATAACAACTACAAACAATATTTTTAAATAGTAAATGATTTCAACTGAAAAAGTCATAAACAACAAAGTTGTATAACTCATCAAGATCTATAACTTTTATTTTGATCATTTTTATATAACATGTTTTGGACAGTTTAAATTTGAATTTGAAAATATGACAACTTCAAACAACATTTTCAAATACTAAATGGTTTCAACTGAAAAAGTCATCAACAACAAAGTTATATAACTCATCAAGATCTATAACTTATATTTTGGTCATTTCTTCATCCAACAAAGTGATAGTAACATTATTCACAAAATTCATATATCTCTCATTTGGTTTTATAAACTATAACACAGATATATAAATTATTGTAAACAATGTTACTAATACTTTATCGGATGAAGAAATAACAAAAATAAAAGTTATAGATCTTAATGATTTATACAACATTGTTGTTGATGACTTTTTTAGTTGAAATCATTTAGTATTTGAAAATGTTGTTTTTAAGTTGCTAATTTTTCAAATTTAAATTCAAATTGTTCAAAAAAAAGTTATATAGAAAAATGACCATAATAAAAGTTGTAAATCTTGATGAGTTATACGACTTTGTTGTTGACAATTTTTCCATTTAAAATCATTTAGTATTTGAAAATGTTGTTCGAAGTTGTCATATTTTTCAAATTCAAATTCAAAATGTTAAAAAAAAGTTATATAGAAAAATGACCAAAATAAAAGTTGTAAATCTTGATAAGTTATACAATCCGAAAAAATACTTTGACTAATAAAATAAATTATTATACTGCAGTTATTTCTTTTGCTATAGGTTAACTCACAAATATAAACATTTCATATGAAAAATGGAAAAATAATAAGTCATCTCAATCGGGCATTAGTTGTTATCTCAACAGGTGACGGATGAGTCATCTGTGACGGGCCTAGTTGTTATCTCAATTGGGCCCCAAATCATCCGTGACGGGTACCAACTTGAGGCCTGATTAAGATATGGAATATTATCTCAATCGGGCCTAAACTACGCCCCGTCACGGTCATCCGTGACTGGCGCCAACTTCAGACCCGATTGAGATATGAAATGTTATCCGTGATGGATCTGAGTTTTATGCCCATCTAACATCTCTGTCCGGCCATATCTTAATCGGGCGTTTTTTAGGTCCGATTGAGGTGACTTTCTTGTGACGGCCCGCTAATTCCAGGCATGTTAGAGGCCATCACGGATGGAAGGTTCTGTACTAGTGATCGTTTACTAAAAGAATATTCTACAAGATAAAATTCAATAAAGTATATTGAAATTGTCTCTAAAGTATCTAGGGTAGAAGTTGTCTAATAAATCTTTAAAGTGGCTCTAGAATTGTCTCTGTAGTATAGAACTCACGATTTTAGAGGTAATTCGAAAATCACCACTACATCATGTTTTCGTTGATGCAGTTATGGGTGGTAATAGGTCTAAGGCGTACGGTTACTTTCACAACCCTAGACAGCTCGTATATAAATTTTTAGTTGAAAAATAAATAGAAATTTAGCTCACCCTATTTTAGGCCCACTGCTCAAATTTTATAGGCGAAGATGTAATTTTGACTTGCCTCATCAATCACCCCTATCAAAATTTCCCCTTCTGCTGCCGAAAATAAATTGTTTATTTGATAAGTGGCTCTCTTGTCTGTTGATCTTGATGTATGCTAAGTAACCTATAAAGATAACTATTTCAGGAAGGGGAGTATTAATCAAGAGGAGTATATAACTTTTTTTCTTAGATATAAGGCAAATAAAGACAAACAATGGGTACGATTTTCTTAGCCATTACCACCGAGCTATGGAGTACGTTAAAAGAGAGCAAATATACAGATTCTTCCACACAAACACACCGTATTTGGATGAGCACACCCGCCCTTTCCAGTGTGTGGATCTTGTCCCCAGCCGACGACGCTAGAAACTGGTGACGTACAAGCCATTGCTATCGTTGTAGATGTTAAATATGTGATCTGAGATTCACTTAGCAATATATTCAGATTAGTTTCCTATTAATCCATTAGAGTTTGGATTAGTTTCTTTATCCTATTAGGACTCTATTTTTCTTCTTTATATACCCTTGTCGGCTGTACGCGAATACAGCGACGGTCTATTGTATCCCCTACGTTGTCATTATATCTTCTAAACCGATCATTGCCAATCGACGTTCGTGGTGTTTTCATGTAAGAGTTTTTTATGTAAAAATTTGTGTTTTCGTTGTGCATTTATTTTATTGACAGCAAACCATACCACAACATCGAGCACAACGCCCTTTCCACTACTTAAAAACACACATACAGATCGGCATAATAGGTGCCGGAAGAGGTAAAACCGCCAGCTATAATGTTTTCCTCACTTCCACAGGCTGAAAATAAAAAAAACCAACACCTTTAAGAAATTATAGGTGCATGTTCAATAGAGCTTGATATTGTGAATAAAGAAATTTCCAAAGTATTGGGCATACACCATGCGCACACTGCTTTAACAGATGTTCAATATTAAAATTCCAATTAACCCATAATATATTATAGATACCAGTTTTTTAAAGAAAACCGGCACCTATCCAGCGAGCCGAGCTGATCGAGACAGAGAACCCGAGGGTGTGACCGATCTAGTGGATAAACACTCCCTGCACTCACCCGGCGCCCTCCACTCACCCATCGTTCTCTCTCCTTCTCCTCCCCCATTCTCTTCTGCATCCACAAAGGCGGCGGCGGTGGAGGGGCGGGAGGGCGGGAGGGTTGGCATCTTGCCGAGCAACCGGTTGCGGCTGGCGGCGGGGTCAGCATCTAGGCGAGGGCCGATCGCGGCGGCGGTAGGGTCAGCGTCTAGTCGCTGCGGGCGGGTGGTGACGACGGTGGGGTCGGGGTCAACGCCGCTTTCCCTTGGCGGCATGCGGGGGTGCGGGCGGCCGGTCGACCTCTCCACGGCGGCGTGTGGCAGGATGGCTGGTGGCCTCCCAATAGCGGTGTGTGGTGGGGCGGCTAGCGACCTTCCCACACGTTGTCGCCGCCGGTGGCGCCCTCCCTCTCCCTCCCTCCTGATGGCCTTAGAGCTTTCCATGTCTCCCAGATCCGGAGTGTCACACCCTGAAGTTCTTCTCCCTAGCCAAAATTCAATTAATAAATTGTTGCAAGAAATTATTTGTTTAAAGGCAAGAGAGAAACCCTAAATCAAAAAATGCAAATAATAATCAGAATCGACATGTGGAATTTTTCTTGGGTTCTACATGCCAAAATATGCTAACAGGATTTTTAGTGGAATTTTCAGAGCCTTGGAAATAATTTTAACCAATTAAAAATGAGCATGTGCAATATTTAATCCGTGGAAAATTCCCCTTTTCCTTTTTCTCTCTTTTTCTTCCTTTTTCCTTTTCCTTGGGCCGTCGGCCCACTTCCTCCCGCGCCGTTCCTCCTTGCTGGGCCAGCGCACTCCCTCCCTCCTCTCTCCGGGTCACCGACAGGTGGGACCCACCTGTCGGCCCCGTCTTCCTCCTCCGGCAACCGCCACCACTGCCGCTGAAACCGCCGCGCCCACGCCGCTCCTCTCGCGACCCACTCCACACCCGCGCCCGCGCCCCGCCTTCCCGCCCGCGCTCGCGCCCAAAACGGGCGGGATTCGATTTGAATCCTCTCCCCCCCTCTCTCTCTCTCTTCACCTCCCACGTCGTCGGCGAGAAATCCGGCCGCCCCGGCCACGTCCGGCCTCCCCCTTCGCCTATAAAACATTTCCCCGAGGCCCCTCTCTCTTTTTCCGCCCTCGTTGTCTCCTCTCGCGCTCTCTAACGCCGCCGCGCCGTTCGCTGCTAGCGCCGCCGCTTGGCGCCGCCTATGGCCGCGGGCCGCAGCCGCAAGAGCCGCCGTCGTTTTCTTCGCCGCCGCTTCCCCATCGAATCCTGCCGCCGGAACGCCTCTCTCCCCGTGCGCCAGTGAGTCTCGCCGTCCTCCCATCTCCGGCCGGCAATTTCCGGTCGCCGCGGGTTTCCTCCCTACCCCTAACTCCTCTCCGCTCCCTCCTAGGACACCGCCGCCGCCTGTCCGACCCTTCACGTCGCCGGTCGTCGCTGCCGCCTTCGCCTTCCGCCCCGGCAGCCATACCGACCAGTGAGGTTCCCCCCTCCTCCCTCTTTCTCTTTCCCCCGTGTGTGCCGCCGTCACCTTCGGCCAACGCCGCCGCCTTCCGCGCCATCCACCGCCGCCTCCCGTGCCGCCGGTTGCCGTCGCCGGCGACCGTGCGCGCCGCCGCCCTCGCCATAACCGGCCGGCCGGCTTGAAGCTGAGCCGAGCTAGGCCGCCTTCCTCCTCCCCTTTGAGCCGCCGCCCGGTGGGCGCTGCCTGCCAGTGCCCCTCTTCCTCTCTTTGTGCCACGGACCCGTGGGGCCTGCATGTCGGCGCCACCCCCCTCCTTGATGACGTCAGCCCTGGGACATATTGCGCAATAAATAATTAAGGCTTTTTCTTTTATAGTAATAAACACATATAATCTTCTAAAATTCATATCTAATTCATCCGAGTTCCGTTTAAGCCCATTCAAGTCTCAGTGAATCAAGAAAGATGCATAGAATCCATTAAAAATGGTTTTGTTTCATGTTTCAGTGGACTTATAGCATGTTTTGCTTGTGTGCTTTGTTTGTCGCGTAGATTTCTGCTGTTTCGTTGATCCACGGTTTCTCGAAGACGTTGCTGGGGTCTCATCAGTACGAGAGCAAGGCAAGTCATGCATTACAATTGATCATATTGTACCCAATTTACAAATGTCCCGCATTCCTATTAAATGTTGCATTCTTTTACAATATCATGTGGGATGGGTCCTACTACTCAGCCATATATTGTTTACCTTATGCCATTGATAACTTGGGTATCAAAATGATTAGATGTTGGATTAGGGATTGATTAGCCATGCTTAGTTCACTAGTACACAATGGGGGAATTACATTAATGCATAGACTTTGATTATTGGTATAGCTTTGGATTAGTGCCACCGCAATGGTCTTAGTTAATTAAAATACACTGCATGGTGGGCTGTGGGTGCATGGTTTTGCTAGTCGTGCCCATAGCGATTAAGGACCGGTTCGCGGGATGCCCTGGAAGAACTTATCGTACATACCACAAGCCAGCGTGGGCAACGGCTAGGCTTGTAGTGTAGCTTTCCTCTAGCCGACGTACCCAGGCGAGGGTGGGCGTGATGGAGTTGGGTCGGCTGGGGTGTCCGGTTGATCAGCTTCCGGATTCACCGCAGCACGAGAGGGGAGCTGCCCGAGGGGCGAACCCTGAGGTGTGGTGTGATCGGTTAGAGTGGGTTATGCGAAGGGACCTGTCACGGCCTCTTTCCGGTATGTCATGGTGGCATGTCAGCGCACGGAAACGTGTCGTGGAGCTGTGTCTTGTGGGTACAGTTGTACACCTCTGATCAGAGTAAAACTATTCGAATAGCCGTGCCCGCAGTTATGGGCGGTCGACCAGATTCACCGTAATTAGTCTCACCCCTAGTTAGCTATTGTACTGGTGTAGTTCAGGTGGTTGGTTGGACCTGTTGCAACGTGGTGTAGTGTTGGACAGTGATTGGTTAAAATTGATTAATTACTACAACAGTTTTTACTGCTTTCAACTACTGCTTTTAAATACTAGCTTTATGCAAAAGAACCTTTATCCTCCCTGGGATATAACCTGCATCATACCTCATCTTTCGGTATGACTTGCTGAGTACAGTGGGTGGTACTCAGCCTTGCTCTCTTTCCTCCCCCCCCCCCCCCCCCCCCCCCCCGCCACACCAGAGTTGAAATTCTTCTCAGTTGGAGATGTCTCGAAGAAGTTGGTTTCATCGCTGCCGTCAAGGATGCCTGTGGAATGGAGTCGCTTCGCTGCAGGAGTCAAGTCTTCAGGCTTAGCTCGCTTTTATCTTTTTCTGCTGCATTTGTAATCTTTTATATTTTTGTAAGACATGGATCTATATGTCAACAATTGTCGTTTGTGTACCTTGGCTAGTCCTGGACAGGGGTTTAATGCACATTCAGCTTAGAAATTCTGGTTTGTGAATTTCTGGGTGTGACACGGAGTCTCGTGTGCTTGATATTGTTATTTTCTTAATTTTGTTCTTTGATGTTCTTGCGTATCTTTCAATCTCGATCTGGGAGTATCGTTGTTTGTTCTTGTTGGATGGGATGTTGATGAATGTAGATATTGATGAATTTTTCTTTGATGGGATACTATGGGGTAAGGATCAAATCAAGCCGATACATCGAGCCGGATTTTTTTTTTGATTCGTTGGACCTTATAGGTGCTGATTGCTAGACACCGGCACCTATCATTCTCCTAATTGGTGCTGCTTCGGGGGTGTCAGTTGGGAAACCAGCACCTAAGTGGGTTTCTCAACCGGCACCTATAGGGTTTTCTGTACTAGTGGATCTGACCCATACCACTGTTATTGACTAGCTACCTCACTAGCCACGCCCTTTCACCGAACAGCTCCTGCACAAAGCGAGAGCACCACCACCACCTCCGCCAGCGAGAGAACCGCCATCACCACACCGCCAGCTAACACCATGGCACGGCCTCCATCTCTTCGTTGATGAGGAAACAACTAGGTCAGATATAACCATGACTACCTTATGTATTAATCAACCAAAGGTGCATATGTTCTACATTAGATTTACTTGTTATATATTTGAACAAACATTGCTACATTGAGTTTTGTGTGTTTTCATTTGCAGAGGTACTTTCTTGGGCGGAGGAAAAGAGAGCGAGCGTAATGAATGCATGTATGATCAAAGAAATTGATTGTGGACCAAACCAAGACCTTCTCCAAGTCTACTTCTACCTCACCACGTCACTTCTGGTCCATAGAAGACAAGGGATAAAGTTCTACACGTTTTCGGATTCGGGCCTCATGGCAGCATCAACTTCAAATGGACCTAGCCGCTGATCTAGAAGGAATTCAGGGCCCATGAGTACTTGCTTGAAAGCTTATGGAGTCTACTTTCAGATGGTTTTGGTCCCACATCAAAATTCCTACCGAGCTGTCAGGAATCTGCAAAACAAGCCACGTATCTCATCCAGTCCGAATCTGATTTGGGTTTTGGGCCTTGTAATTGTGTCGTGGGCTTAGCCCAAGGGGGTGTGCACCCTAGGGCAACCCTAGGACGGCCCTAATTATATTAGTCAGTAGCTGCAATCGTTTAGAGTCGGGTTTTGCTTAGATTAATCTGTCAAGAACAATTTCGCCGCTATATCGGTTGTGGAATCCCAAATTTGAGTGCTTAATCATTCATATGCAATTGTGTTGTAATCTATCTTGTTCTTGCTTGTGTTCTTCGATTCGCATGTGGGGCTTATCCTTCTCGACGAGGTCTACCGGGTTTCAGCAAGGTTTATAACCAGAGGAGACGTGGTGCCGCGATTGCGGGGCTCAGTAGCATGTTTGTTCAGAAGCCGGATCGAATTTTGTCGCGACTCCATCCAAATCGTCTGTTTATCAATACCTATCGGAAGATTAGGACCTAACATCCTCATCATTTGTCCAGTCGCGTGACTACCGTGGGGAAAGGCCGCCATCATCACGATCCGGCCTTTCATCCCTGGTGGCTTCTTAGACTCCTCCCCTCTAGATCTGGTCATGAAATCGGTCGGATATATCTATTTAGTAACCTCTGCTTAGGGTTGAAAGTGATTCGGATAATTTCCATCCGACCGGATCTTTTTTTGGATTCGGATAGTTTCAGTCAGATATATCCGGAAATTTTTGAATTCGGAAACGAATTTGGATATGAAAATGAATATGATTTAGATGGTATCCATCGGAATCGGATATCCGTCAGGTATTATCTGATATTTCCATCGGATATCCAACTTACATAGCTCATAAGCCAACCCAACCGGTGAGGAGGCAAATCAGACTTCTTGGCAAAAATGAATTTTGTGATACTAAATGAACTCATATGAAAAAGATGTCAAAAACAAAAAACAAAGTTGTAGAACTCATTAAGATCTGCCAATTTTATTTTGGTCATTTCTCCATCCGAGTTTCATTGAAATATATTAAATTTGAATTTTAAAATATAAGAAATGTAATAATTCTTCGGGTAGTAAATGATTTCAAATGGAAAAGTTGTCAAAAACAAAGTTGTATAACTTATAAAGATCTACAACTTTTATGTTGGCCATTTTTCTATACGACTTTCTTTGAACAGTTTGAATTTGAATTTAAAAATATGACAACTTCAAACAATATTTTCAAACACTAAATGTTTTCAACTGAAAAAGTCATCAACAACAAAGTTGTATAACTCATCAAGATCTATAACTTTTATTTTGGTCATTTCTTCATCCGACAAAGTGATAGTAACATTATTCACAAAATTTACATATGTCTCATTTGGTTTTATAAACTATAAGAGAGGTACATTAATTTTTTGTGAATAATGTTACTATCACGTTATCGGATGAAAAAATAAACAAAATAAAAGTTGTATGTCCTGATGAGTTCTACAAATTTTATGTTCATGACTTTTTAAGCTGAAATTATTTATTGCTTGAAAATATCATTTGAAGTTTTGAAATTCAAAGTTTTAATTGATAATAGCAGTAAAAACACAATAACATGGTTGAGCATGATTTTAGAAACATTTACGAAAAATAATCATCCAATTTGGAGTCCATACGAGTAAGATAAGCTAGTTTCAAATTTTTAAATTTTATTTTCACATACGGCTCCTTAAGATGCCCGTATGGAAAAAGTCATTTTCCATGCGGGCTCTCAAGTGGTCCACATGCAAAAATGAGCTCTTTTTGGCGTCTTAAGCAGTCGTATGTGAAAATGGCGACGCGGCAAGTTATGGTCCATTTGTTAAAATCAAAGGATCTCGTACACAAAAATTATTTGTGAAGTAGCGAGGGGTTTTTATATTCCGATTAATATTCGTCACCGTTTCGCTTCGTATTCGTTCCGTATTTATTTTTATATCCAGGTTTCTAATTTTGATTTCGATTAAAAAATAATTATAAAAATAAATATGATAGAAATAGTTTCCGACCGTATAAAATCGGTTTTCATCCCTACCTCCGCTTGACGCACTCCGGATAAAACATTTGCCAATCACTTGGAGTGATCGCTCATCCAATAGAGTCGTGTTCATATTGCCCACCGGCTGGAAAGAAGAAACAAATTCTAACATCAACCGCATATCTCTCATCCTGGATTAGGGACTAATCCACTGCCTGTATCGGAGCAGGACAGGAGGACAACAAGACAGACCAGCGATATACGTATCCAGCCGCAAACAGAGCTAGCCGACAGACAAAAATCAGAAAGACAGTGACCACTAATGAAAAGTCAGCACACCAAACCTGGCTCTCGTGCGACCCATGCCGCGAGTCCCCACGACTCGTTATGCTCACATCTAACTCCATCCGTTTCATATCATGAGAAGATTTTTTAATTAACTTTTAATCAAACTTTTTTAATTTGATTAAGTTTATTGAAATTTTAGCAACATCTGCAATACCGAATTAATTTTAATAAATTTTATTACTATATTTGTTTTGTGTTAAAAATTGCTATGTTCTATATAAACTTGATAAAGTTATAGAAGTTTAAAAAAGAATATCAAAACATCTTATTATTAATATGAAACAAATGGAGTAGTTGTATTTATGTCCAAATCACCTATGATATACTCACTCCGTTCCAAAATATAACAATTTTTGGTTGGATGGGACATATCCTAGTATTAGGAATCTGGACATGAGTATTAGTATATGTCTCATTTATTTAATAAAAATTACTATATTTTGGGACAGAGCGAGTATAGGAGAGGAAGATAAAAGCCTCCGTTGAGGAGAAATGTAAAAAAAAAATTGCTATGGGCAAGTGGCCCAATCAATTGAAGACTTTTAATTTATCATACTTGAATAAATTACTTTATTTTTAATATAACTGGATCGAGCATTGAGCATTTAAGCTCTGTGCTAAAATTACTCTCAAGGTGTTAAGTATAAGGACTACAATTTTGACCATCAGGACATATATATCCTGTACTGTTGCAGAATTAAGACATCGATAAAAAAAACTGTACTACAGTGCCCTCGTAAAATAAACGCTACCATACACTACAGGATTTTTCTCGTGCAGTATTCAACCGTGCTACTTATCAGTTCTCTAACGGTCTAACTTTTTTTTTCCTAATCCATCGGTCACCTGAACCTTCTACTCGGACATAAAGCAGTATATCTTTTGTAGATACACATTACAAATGCAAGACACTCATAACACGTGCACACTCACCCTTATAAATATACGCACACACATCTTATCTCTATGAGTACGTATCTCTAAAAAAATTAGACCAGCATATCTTAGACATTGACATTTACCCGTATAAACGCACCACACGCACCCTACCCGTATGAGCATCTCCGTAACACTATACCGGCATGCCCCTACCACTGAAACAATAATTAGCCATAAGTGCAAGTATCAGTATCAAGTCTAGAATTTGGACTCACCTGACAGGTTCCACTAAAGAAACCTAACTAATTGAGTTACGCTCACTTCGCTGCATGAGCAATATATTATATTTGCATAATATTAAAATTTGCATGTTTTAATTTGGTGCACTAGTTTTATATATAGGCATTCGATAGGCATGTGCACTATAACGACTTTTTATTCAATTTGGTAGTTGGATTTGAGCCGATTGGGCTATTTGGTTTTTTTTTACCATTCATACTTTTTAAGAAATCAGTTCTCGAGAAAAGGTTTTCACGTGGAAGTGAGAGACACGATAGAAAGGGGTTGTTTTTACATGAAAGCGAGGGATGAACAGTGGCGAAGGTAAGGGGGGTGCCAAAGGGTGCCAACACCCCCCTATCCAAACACTACCACCACTACACCCTCATGTTTTTACTCTATATTAAGTTAGCTAAGATAAGTATTTATCTAGTTTATTTTGTGTAGCTTGAAAGTATTATCAGTTTAATTAGTTAGCAAGTCTAAAAATATTAGCAAGAAACATGATCTACAAAATTAGTTTGTGATTTCTCATCTTTTTCAAAGTAAAATAGATGATACTTATTTGTGAGATTATTTAATAGTTTACATTAAAAGAATTTAGCAATAAAGACTAGTTTTAAATTTCCAATGATATTATTAAAGAGCTAAAATTCAAGTTTTTCTTAAAGGACTAATTTACGCATTGCTTGTTATTGACGGTGACTATTCTTAAAGGACTATTTATTCGGTCTCATGGTTTATCTTCACCCCACACCCCCCTAATCTCAAATCCTGGCTTCGCCCCTGGGGATGAAGGGAATAAAGGAAGACAACTCTCTCTTTTCATCGCAGATAAAAGGTTTTTCTTTTTTTTTCACCTAGATGCATCTTTTATACTGGTAGAATTTACACTAAATCATTCTTTTCATTAGTTAAGGTTAGAATATTATTTGCTTCACCATAAGATAAAAATACAGATAAGTTGAGTTGTTGATATTAATCTAGTGCCAAAAAAATGATTGATGGAAAAGAAAAAAATCAGTCATTTGGCAAATAGACAGTCAAGTCAGTTTTGTTATTTATGAGTTTCTTGATTACTTTCCTCTTTTATTTTGATGAACAATGTTTTAGGAATAAACCTGGGATAAAAGTCCGTCTAACACCCTAAACTTTTAAACCGGACATTAAACCTAAACTTTACAATACCGTTTATATAACCCCTAAGATAGTTTTTGCATAGTGGTTTTTATCTAATTTGTATATAAGTTGGTTGAGTTTGATCATGTGACATATACATAACACACATATTTATATACCTAAATATTTATTTTTACCTGTTGTTCGTCCTCACGTACAAGTAACATTATCATTGTATAAGTATAAATTGATGACTTACAATTGACGATATCCAAATTATTATATTAGTTATTCAAAGTTATTTATTTAACCTTTGAAAATATGAAAAAAAAACCATCTAAAACCACCTTAGGGAATGGTATCACAAAATTCCGGGGGTTGGATATCCGATTTTAAAGTTTATGGTGTTAGACGGACTTCCATCTAAAGTTTAGGGGATTAATTTGGACTTTTTCATTAGGAATATGGTCCATATGGACCTTGTATGTTTTGATCCAATGCCGATTAATTAGTAGCGTTGCTAAAGTTGCGTTTCAGCATTTGTACCATTAATTGCACTATTCACTAGTAGAAAAATCTTTATTGGTGCTGGTTTCAAACCCCCAAAACTGGCATCAATTTAGCGGCACTACGAGGGTAGTCATTGGTACTGGTTCTAAAACCGGCACCAATTACCTTACTACCTCCTCATTGGTGTCAGTTATAAGATGCGAAAAAGATACGGAAAAATATTTCATAATTTATTAGGCACCTACCACACTCACACTTCTCTTTTTTTTTCATCCCATATTCATGAAATATGCCGAGCTTGATTCAAACCCAAGGCCTCTGTCTCTATTCAAAGCCTACTTATCATCTCACCTCGAACAATTATTGTCTTCACTAGAAAACGCTATTCTTTTGAGACTACTGTTATCCGAACATATAATTCATATTTAAGACCATAGATAAGATCAAATGAAAATTTTGTCAATTCCAAAATCTACCAACTTTCATATAGGTTTCGTATTCATTTGACATCGCTCAGAAATTTTAAAAATTCACTTATCCATATAGATCTGAGACTTTACCATACATTTACGGATACACACACAACCTCAAATCAAAACGTCTTTCACAACAAAGCTGTAGATCTCATAGAACTCTAAAAATTTCATATAAAGTTTATTTCCATCCAACTTCGTATGAAAAAGGTAGATAAAAAATACATATATACGAGCCGTGGCATCATAGATATCGGTTTTAATTGTAAACCGAGACCTATGAAATTATATTTTCCGATTTTTATCAAGAACAGGTACATATGTGATTTCCATATGTGCCGGTTCTGTTAACAGTGAAATTTGGTAAGCCCCAAAATCATCATAGGCCTAGTGTAAGTATCAGCTTCAGAGTCCTGGAATCAGCCGATGGGTATTATCAAGTCACCAATAGTTATTTTCTTGCTATATTCGGTTAATGAATTTAATCAATTAAAGGAAGTTTATTAAGAAGAGACCGAGTTCAAGAAGGATGTGGCATGGCAGTTTATCTATTAATTAGGAAGAGTTTGTTTGTTTCCTTTTATCTTTACAAAGTATGTTTAGTGTCCGATAAGGTCTTTACGTTTTCCTTTTATCTTTAGGAAAGTTTATTTATTGTCCAACAAGGACTAGTATCTACCCATGGGTATAAATATGTACACCCGGGGTTATTGCAATTTATCTTACAAATCAATATAACAAGTCTCGGTGCATCCCACCCTCTTTACTGAGGTTTTTACTTATTACCTACGGAACATGGCACCGGACGCGGGGCTACATCGCTTTCGATCTCTGGCGAAGGGGTAAGTCCTGCGTTCCACCGGCCCTGGCAATCGTATCAGCTACATTGGTGTTGTCTAAGGCTGCATCATTTTCGACCTTTTGGATCACTCTGGTTTGGTGGGTGTGTTTATCTACCTATTTATCATATATCTTAGTTAATCTAGTTTGATAGCTCGATTTACTTGTATCGGCTGAGATACGCTTGAGGATTTATGCCAGTATCGGCTAAATCGCTTTGCCATATTAGATTAACTATGGCATCCACCACCCCAAAAATTAGTCAACGGCTTGATTGTTTAGACTTTATGCTTCTTTGCGTACTTTGCGATACATCATCCCTAGTCAGGCTTAGAATCATAAAAGCTAACATGTCTTTGATTATAACAAGGGTTTCATTGGGGTTTCAACCGATGTGTTATCTGGACATTACATCGACTTACAAGGATTGCATACAAGTTGGTTTTAGCCTATCGTAACAAATGTTTCACTGCTTATCTAATCTTGTGGATTTTATGACGTTGGACCTCTAACCGATGTATGCTTTAAACTTCGGATCAGTATTTATTCTATCATATATTCATATCATTATTAGCCGATTGGTTTCTACTGGATTATATTATTGTTCTATTAAACTATCACCAATCGATTGTCTTTATATCATTATCTACATTAGACATAGAGCCGATTCCTCAAACCCTATCGTCATTGGCTAGTATCAGCATCGGCTGGAACTACTCCATCGGCTTGACAGCCGATCGGCTATTTGAGCTGTTGTTTACATATCTTGTCAGTTGTAGGATCAAACTGACTAGCACTCCCGCATCTCATTAATATTTTGGACCTGCACAGGAGCTAAAAAGATCTCCCAGGCCGTTGTGTTCCTTAACTTAGTTCGCGCCAACATAGTTCCGGCAACATTAGGCGAGCGCGGATATTTCGTCAGTAGGTTCACAATAAAAACCGGTACTTATGGCACCAGACTCATCGATACATTTTTATTATAAGAACTGGCACCTGTATGATGTTCATAGATGCCGGTCTATTAAAAGGAACGGACACCTATCACTTGAGTACTATTTGTGTCGGTTTCTTTTAAAACCGGTACCAATGAGTGGTTACAGATATTGGTTCTTAATTTTATCCCGAGAAAAGACGTAAAACGTGTTATAGATGTAGGTTTTAGGCAAACAGGCACCTATAAGGTGTGCTATTTTCAAGTAGTGATTGCACGTTATCCCAGTTGCATTATGTTGTATGCAGGCACTAAGAGCATGCGCAGTGTATAATTCACAAGGAGGTGCTAAGGTGGGACCCACTAATGTCATAGCAATTGGGTGAAAAGTTTAGTAATGTAAGGCCATGTACAACGCTCCACTCTGGCCTGTGGTCTCATGGCTCAACTTCGGAGCCAAGCTGAGCTGGCAGCCGAGCTCGTGATTCCACAGGCCGGAGCGGTTCTTGCAGAGAACGGTTGAAGCGCCACGCTTGGGCTCCGCAACCCCACGCGTCGCCTCGTCTGATTGGTCCCCCCGTGCACTACCCCAAATCCCTATCTCGTCGTGGTCGTCGTTGCCGCTCACTGCCGCCGTTGGTGGTCGCGTCGCTTCTACACTCCATGCATCAAATCCCTAAAACTCTATGCATCAAATCCTCAACCTTTGTGTGGTACTCCTCTACACTCCCAGTTTGTCTTAAGTTTTCAAATTCCTCCAAATGTTGTTGGTATTTATCTTTTCCAAATTTACTATGCACAGCGACACACAACTCAGCCCAACTCTCTATGCTATGCAACTCCTCATCAGTCTGAAGCCACAGAGCTGCGTTGCCTATGACGTGAAGAGTAGCAAAAGAGGACCATGTCTCAAAGGGCACTTGATACATACTAAAGTACTTGTCACTATTTGTTTTCCACAACTTGGGATTATCACCATCAAATTTTGGAAAATCAGTTTTGGGCAACCTCAATCCCCCATTTCTTCCCAAGTTCTGAGATCCACCACTCCCCTTTTCAGAACACTCGCGCAAATCAAAGTGTGCAGGAGAGTTACGGAATTGAGCCTTACCCTTGACCAGGGCTCGCCCCTGGGCATTAATAGCCACAGATGCAAAACCCTGGTGATTCTCGTCCACGCAGGTCTCTGTGGGATTCGGCGTCGCCATGGTCGGCGTCGTCGTGGGCTTGGCCTCGAGCAGAGTAACCCGTGCCACCACTTGATCCGCGGCTTGACGTAGAACCTTGATCCCAGTATCCACCGCCGGAATCCACTTCTCCATGCCTTGTAGCGAGCCAAGGATGGAGTTGAGGCTTGTAGCGAGCTCCGCCACCTTCCCCGTCAGCGACTCGATATCTCTCTCCGCCATCACCATGCGCTCCGTGAGAGTTGGATTCGCCTTCCTCCTCACTAGCACTGCTCAAGGATCAACTGCTCTGATACCAGATTTGTGACGAGAGGTGCATTTGGGGTTGGCGTCTCGCCAATCTGTGGTGGATTTTGGTAGAAAAGTTCGAGATAGAGAGAAACAGAGCTGAGAAGAACAGAGAGAGAGAGAAAGAGAGAGATAGCTTTTGTTATATTCTCATTTCATAGCCGGCTCTGAGCACACGGCATTGTATTTATACAACCCCGAAAGAGAGACCGGCTGGCATTGGGCCTAACACAATTAGCCCAGCAGAGCTGACGGCCCAGTACTAGACCAAGTACCCTGAAATGTTTTACCCAGGTGACACATTACAGCAACAACAGTAGAGAGTCTCACAGGCCGTGGCAAGTCTCATATGTTAGGACTAGGTTCATGTGTTGGGCAAGCTGCGGAGTGCGGGATTAAAAGCGTACATCCACTGCAGTGTGAGTAAACTAATCTATTCGAATAGTCGTGCTCGTGGGTATTGAGCACTAGTACTTGTACAACTCTTGATTAGACTCATAGATTTTAACCTTGCTTAAAAACATGAAATGACATTGTGACCTTGCCTATGGGATAGGAAGGTTGACTCAGGTAGTTGAAGTAAATGAACGTGTGAGGGTAAACCGAACCAAGCAAGGCCTGTAGAGGTGGATGTACCCTCGTTAATCTAACGTGTTTCCTAGTCAAAATTGCTAGGTCTTAGGTCTGAGAAAAAGATTTGCGAAATGTAGCTTTATGCAAATAGCCACACAACACCCTTGGAATTTACCTGTACATCATATGCATGTCTTGCTAGTAGTAACTTGCTGAGTACTTCTGTGCTCACTCTTGCTTTACATCTACTTTCTAGACTCTGAGTTCGTGGATGATCTGACTGAGACCCTCCCCGAAGAAGAAGAACACGTGGTGATGCCGTAGGGACTAATTCCCAGTCATTGCCTATGGGAATAAAGCCATACCACTGCGGCCTCGCTTTTGCTACCCTACTTTATGCTTCTATGTTGGTAACGTATCGGCCTCATGGCCTATTTGGGGATCCACTCGGACATCCCATGTAATATTAAGTATTGTAATCCATACGCTGCAGACGACACTGTACCAGTAACGTATTGTGTGTATGCCAACCTACTGATCCAGGGATTTGGTATTGTTAACACAAGTGGTCTCCCGTGTTTTAAAACCGGGGCCGACAGGAGGGAACAGGTCTCGCCGGTGAGCTCACGGGGTAAGGGAAGGGTCTCGTCGGCGAGGTGGACTGGGAGAAGAAGGAGAGTGCTGACGGTCTCTATGGAGAGGAAGAAGACGAGAAGGCTCGGGAGGGACAGGGAGAGAGAGAATAAAAAAAAGAGTGGGGAGAGGCTGATAGTGGGTCCGCATGGTGTTTAGGGGTGCATATATACTTCTTTTGGTTGTTATACGGACCAAATAATTAAGTTTTAATAGATTTGATACTAAGATACACAAATAGATAGGGACTAAAATGCAAAATATATTTTGGAGTGGTTTCCACTCTAGATAGTGTGACCTTTATGCGGTTCTATCCTATGTGGCATCATGAGACCACTAGTGCATGTGGTCTCTATTGTACATGCCATAATAGAACCCAACATAGGTTCCATATGGTGGGCCCAGCTGTATTAAATTGCAAAGGAGAATCAGAGATTGTGTTGTCTGACAGATGGGTCCAATCACTGGTGGAGAAAGCGTTTGTAGTCCCGGTTCGTAACCCCCCTTTAGTCCCGGTTTTCAAACCAGGACTACCAATCCGGGACTAAAGATCGCTATCTTTAGTCCCGGGTGAAATAACCAGGACTAAAGATCGAGCTGACCTTTTTTTTTATTTGCATGGCCCTGTTGCTGCATGGTTTATATATATATAAACCATGCATATATATGTTTCAATACATATATATACATAATATATATATATATATTATATTTATATATGTTTCAATACATATACATGCATAAGATATATGTATTTATACATATATATGTTATGCAAATGCATATGTATATGTATGTATGTGTGTGTATATATATATATCTGTGTGTGTGTGTTTTAAAATTTGAAAATTTTAAAATATTTGAGAGAATTTGTGTGTTTTTTACCTTGGAGCCCGGGCACCATGGAGTCCCACATGGGTATCCTATATATATATATATATATATATATATATATATATATATGACCAAAATATATATTTACATTAAAGAAAATGTGTACATGCATATAGAAAAATAGACATGTATTAATTACAATCCATTATGATGTCTTAGCTAGCTACGATTTCGACGTAATAGTAGTAGTTATCTCAGAAGCTAAGAACCTATGAATTGTATTTCCGTCGTAGTAGAATTCACCCTTGGGTTCAAGGATTTGTTTGTTGATGAATCCCATGAGTTGTTCTTGAACCGCCGCGATAAATTCCTTGTGTGTGAGGTTATCCCTCATGCGAATAAACTATAGGAATGTATGAAATTAATTAGTAAACAACAAATCGATACGTACGCAATGAAATTCTGAATTTATTTGTACGTATATCGAGCTCTCTTGTGGTGATGATTTGGTCTGCAAGGCAGTGGCAAACTTGCACACGTAGTAGCCGCACAAGTTAGTTCACTGGGCTTGCTTTGCGCACTATAAATAACTGACAAACGGCGAGAGATCTAATTAATATACACTTGTATGTATTTGAATTCGAGATTCAATATAAATGTAGAGCATGTGTACTCACAGGAAAATTAAACTTCCGCCTAAGTCTTTCTCTCCAATTGCCGCGGACCAAATGACGGAACCGATACCAAGCCCTACATGGAGTTTAAAGCTATGATTCGTAATAGCAATTAATTATAACAAGATTCTTAATTAACATAGGAACTTATGACAGTACCTGTCTATAAGTTCGAAAACCTTGTCAAACGTAGACTCTTTTTAATCCATTGAGTCATATACGTTGACGTTGCAGGCCTCCAAGTCGAAGAGTAAAAGGACCCAGTGGAATCTGCAATGTGCGTCGGATGCATTACATATGAAACACTTAGCATGTTCGTACGAGATTGAAAACTACCTCTGTGTTGTACGGCAATAGTATGAATGTCTTGTAATGCTGCGCCTTCAGGAGATAGACGAGATTGTCCTCTGTGGCTTGCGGATACTGGTCGAGCATTGCGACGTTTACTTTCCGAGGGTCAATGAATCCAGTATCGAAAACCCTCTGCTGTCGGGCCCTTTGAATCTCCATTCTACAATGATAAAAGGAAGTATATATTATATATAGTCTACTTATATACATGGACCTAATTAATTAAAGGAAACGTAATAAGAAATCTAACTGAACGATACTTACAAAATCCAGCAACTCATAATAGAGACGTCGAGGGTGTCCAGCTGGTATAGTTCGTAGATACCCTTGAAATTGATCCAGAGAATATCATCTCCTTGCAAGAAGTCTGTGTCCCTGATCCTCGCTCCGATCATCTCTCTACCGGTGGCGCTCATCTCCATGTACAGTTGATGGAATTTGTACATTTGTGTGGGTAGGGACTGCAGCTGCTCAGGCTTCACAAGCGGTTTACCAAGTTCGTACATGTATTTCACTTCCGCCTTTTCGATTGGTGCGCCTCGTAGCAATTGATCCGTAGTTAGCCCGATGTCATTAATAAATTCTTGTATTCCAAAATCTTCACCGGTCACCAACGGCTCGATCTCCTGGTTTGGTTGCTCTCCAAGCTGAGGGACTGGTTTGGACATTCCAGAAGATGCTTTCTTAAGTGTTCGATCATAGTCCGATAGCTTTATGGCCTCCTTGGCAGGTGCAGACATACCCTTGAAGTTCCTGACAGTCGGGTCTATAGGAATCTTCTTTTCTGGACTTTGAGGCTTCAATTGTCTCCTGACTTTTGATGCCACATAAGCGTCCAGCTCCTCTTGCGTGCAATCGTACCCTGGGTCCTTGTTTTTTGCGGCGTCAACATTCGCCTTCTTCGTTGCCCTTGTGGGGGCAGGCGGTGGAGCTTGGGGGGCCCTTGACTTGGAAGGTGCCGGACGAGGAGCTTGCGGAGGAGTCGGTGTAGGAGCCTGAGGAGGAGTCGGTGCAGGAGCCTGAGGAGGAGTCGGTCAAGGAGCCTGAGGTGGAGACGGTGCTAGAGCATGAGGAGGAGATGGTGCAGGAGCCTGAGGAGGAGATGGCAGAGCCGGAGGAGATGGTGCACGAGACGCCGCTTGTCGCCCAGGAAGGATGATGTACCGCTTGCGCCATAGTATAATGGCGTGGCTTGTGTCTCGTAGATGCGTCTCACCGGCTCCTCCAGGGTAGTCCAACTCGAGGTCCTTGTACGCGCCTTCCACCAACTCAACTTCTGTCACACCCTAAAAAATCCCAAATGTATAAATTGTTGTTTAAATGGAATTATTATAAATGATTTTAAAAGCCTTGAGGAAAAGATCTAATTTTAAATAATAAATTCCAATATAAAAGTGGGCTAGATAAAATTTTATTAAATACTTCACTTGATTCTATTGTTCCTAGATTTTTCTAGGATTTATTTGAGCCAAGACCTTCCATCTCGCCGCCGGCCGCCGTGGGCCTCCATAGCCGCCCTCTAGCCCCTATATAAGGACCCCCGAGACCTCCTCCGTCCGTCGACACCCTCGCCTTAGCTTGCCGCTTGTAGCGCCGCCTCCGCGTTAGCCTTTGCGCCGCCGTCGTCGCCGCGAGTCCAGCCGTGCGCCGCCGCCGCTCCGGTCGTCGTCATCGCTCGGGAAGGCCGCCGTCGGGATTGCCAAGCCGTCGCCGTCCTCGTCCCATCCTCCGTTTTTGCCGAAGATCACCGGAGCACCGCCGTCACCGCCGACCCGAAGACCGCCGCCGCTTCAACCTCGCCGCCGTCGCCGTCCGTTGCCGTTCGCCGTTGTCCAAGCCCTCGGTGAGTTCGCCGCGTCGCCCTCTACGTGTAGATGCCCTCTGTTTGCGCTGCCGCGCCGTTGTTCACCGGTGAGCACGAGATGCTGAGCCGCCGCCGGCGATGACGTCATCGTCGACGTCAGCCGTAGACCCGTGGTGGATCGAATCGATCTCGGCCGTCCGTTTTGTTTAGATTAGATCCTAGCCGTTCGATTCGTAGACCGTGTCCGTGCACCCAGTCCACCGTGAACCCGAGCCGTTGACGCAATAAATCATTTTCCTTTTTAAAAATATTTCTTTATTGCGTCATAATTCAATTAAAATCTAAATAAATGTTTTAATCCGGTTTAATCTTTAAAAATTCATAACTAATTCATCTTAGCTCGGATTTAGTTGGTTCAAGTCTCTAAATTTTCTAAAATTGAGATCTACATGTTAAAAATATCCACATGTGCTGTTTATGATTGTTTATGTACTGTTTTGGTGATTTTGCTCTTTTATGCTTAGATTCCGACGTTCTCGGAGAGTCCGATTTTGCAGGAGAAGACTTTGAAGAGTTCCAAGGCAAGCAAGGCAAGTCACACAGATCCCAAACAACCCTTTGAGCATGTTGATCCCATTTAAAGCTATTGTTTCTATTCAACTATTGCATTTATTTTTGAATGTCATTGGAATAGCCATGCCCGCGATTATAGGCGGGTCGAACAATGTCTTTCGTGATTAGCCTCATACCTGTCACCCTAATAAATGATGTTGTTATTGATAATAATTTGTTTAGCTCCTGGTTTGGAATGGTATATTCCTGGTTTGGAGATAGAACTGTGCAGCCGGGAATGGTTGTTCAGAATGGTTGGGCCTATGCAACGGGTATGTTGTATAGCGTTGGATTAATATTGTTCAATTAAATACTTTACTGATTTATTAAATTCTGAAGTATTTATTAAATGCCATTTATGCAAATGAGACTATATTGTGCCTTCCTTTGTTATCCCTTGCATTTGCATATTTGCTGCGTGGCTTGTTGAGTATATTATATACTCACCTTGCAATCATTCATCAGAGGAGGAGTTCTACAGTGATGCTGAAGGTGTGGAGGATTAGGCATAGCTCTGGTCAAGCTGCTTGTGGGATGGAGTCGCCTACGCTGTTTATTTTATTTTCCGCTGCTTAGAACTTTATTGTTTGAGAGGAACTATCTACCTCTGTAATGACTTTATATTCGCTTATTAATTAGAGTAATAATTGAACTCTATTATCGATTTGTTATTGTGTGCCTCGGCTGATTCCTGGACGAGGGTTTACACACATGTAAGTGTTTGGAATTTTGGATAGAAATTCCGGGCGTGACAACTTCGACCTTGGAGTATCCTGCTGGAATCGGCCTGCAGTGATAAGTCCCTGAAGGGTCCGTTGGGATGGCCATGCCCGACGCCACCTTCACGTGGTGAGAGGTTATTTATTAGTAATCAACATATATAAGAAGCAACTTGCGGAATGGACAAGTCTAAAATGTACAAACTACGAGCTTACCTTTATTGATAAGTTCTTGAAGGGAATATGCAGCTCACATGGTGTCCGCTGAGTAATGTCATCAACGGGACAGGTGGTTTCGTCTTGGGTTTGCATGGCGTCCATGCTCTGTGATCCTACCTGCCCTGTTGAGGCGTAGCTGCTACGATTGCCTGAAGGGCTCACCATTGCAGGAGGAATGTACGGCTGGGGATCATGGGACCGATGTGCGGCCATGCGTTCATCAACCTTCTTTGCCACCTCCTCTTGCATGCTGAGCTCGTAGCTCGATACCCTATACTCAAGATCTGCAATCCTCGCCTCGGTATCTCTCTTGCTCCTCATCCGACTCCTGTACGTGTGGATGTCCTCCTTGAATCCAATCTTCCAAGGAATCACCCCTTTCCCTCGTGTTCGTCCTGGATGCTCTGGAGTCTGCAGGGAGAGTGACAGCTCGTCCTTCTCTCTGTCGGGTCGGAACGTGCCCTGAGAAGAGGCTTCCACTGCGTTTGTTAGTCGACGCGCAGCCTCGCGTATCTGATCGCTGAAGACCAGGGAGCCATCAACTGGGTTGAGCGTTCCACCGTGAGCATAGTACCAGAACTTCGATCGATCCGGCCATTTAGCGGTGGCCGGTTCGATACCCCTCTCAAGCAAGCTTGCCTCCATCTCCTCCCACTTCGGCATCGCGATGCTATAGCCGCCTGACCCCAAGTGGTGGTGGTACTTCTTCTTGGCGGCATTTTCTTTGTTTCTTTCCATCATCGCCTGCCCTTGTTGACCTGTCTTATATGCAATGAACTCGTCCCAGTGATCCCTTGGCTTTGGGAATGTGTCGAAGTTCGGTGTCTGCCCCTTTAGGATATATTTCTGGTACAGATCTCCCTTGAAGCTCTGAAACTGTTCTGCCATTTTCTTTAGAGTCCACCTTTTCACTTTGTTCTCTGTACCCGCGGGAAGGGTGAATGTCTCGAGCATTGTGGTCCACAGCATCTCTTTCTCTGAATCTGGGATAAAGCTCTCATGATCTCCGCGTGCCCTTGTTCTGCGCCAGTACACCGTACTGACAGACACGTTATCCCGCACAACCCAACCGCTGTGTCGTACGTAGTTCTTGGCTGCTTCTGCCACGGCACTAGGTCGGCCATCTTCGTCCACTTCCGTTATGATGTGCCGACCCTCTAGCTTCTTCGCGGCACCTCGTTGCCCACGTGCCCTGTTCTGTCTAGCGGAGGGTTGACTTCCACTAGCCTCCTCCTCCTGGTTTCCCTCCGCATCCCTCTCCACATTCCCCTCCTGGTTCCCCTCCGCATCCCTCTCCACGTTCCCTTCCTCGTTCAATTACTGGTTTGGATCCTCGTTCCCCTCTTCTTCGTTCCAGTACTGGCTGCTTCCCTCCGCGATTGTATCGTACAGTATCTGTTCCTCATCGTGATCAGCCATCTGTTCATACAAGAAATATTTGCTAAGTCTATAGGTCATATTTGCTTTAACAATCTTATATGCTAACAATCATATATGCTAAGTCTAAGTGTCGTATATTAGAAACCTAGATAATCATTAAAACTGTACTAATCTTGTATTAAAACTCTAACAATCATATATGCTAAGTCTAATTACAAATCTAATAATCTTACATTAAAACTCAAATAATCTTGTATTATAACTCTAATAATCTTATATTAAAAATCTAATAGTCATATATGCTAAGTCTAAGTGTCGTATATTAGAACCCTTGACAATCATATATGCTAAGTCTAATTACAAATCTAATAATCTTATATTAAAACTCAAATAATATTGTATTAAAACTCTAATAATCTTATATTAAAAATCTAATAGTCATATATGCTAAGTCTAACTGTCGTATATTAGAACCCTAGACAATCATATATGTTAAGTCTAATTACAAATCTAATAATCTTATATTAAAACTCAAATAATCTTGTATTAAAACTCTAATAATCTTATATTAAAACTCAAATAATCTTGTATTAAAACTCTAATAGTCAACTATGCTAAGTCTAAGTGTCATATATTAGGACCCTAGATAATTATATATGCTAAGTCATCTAAGTGTCATACATAACAACCCTAGATAATCATATATGCTAAGTCTAAGTGTCGTATATTAAATCTAATAGTCTTAATTGCATTAAAAATCATATATTTACATCACTTGCCTACACGAATTCCTTCGAGGGCTAGCTACCACTCCGGCTTGAGGGACGACGACGACAACGTCTTTTCTACAATATACAAAAAAATGTATTAGGCTAAACGCAAAGTAACATATATTGTATTTCACGTTCGCGTTCCCGTTAAGTTCACGTTTCGTTCACCTACGTTCGTTCGTTCACGTACATTCATGTTAACGTACGTTAAGTTCATGTTCGCGTTCTCGTTAAGTTCACGTTTCGTTCACGCACATTCGTTCGTTTACGTACGTTCACGTTAACGTACGTTAAGTTCACGTATCGTTCACGTACGTTCGTTCGTTCACGTTAACATACATTAAGTTCACGTTTCGTTCACGTTCACGTTAAGTTCACGTTCGTTGAAGTTCATGTACGTTCGTTCGTTCACGTTCATTCACGATCGTTCGTTAACGTTCACGTTGTCGTTAAGTTCTTGCCTAAGTCACGTTTCGTTCGTTCATGTGGCAGCAACGGAGCGGCGGCGTGGCGGCGCGGCTGCGGTTTGGCGCGGCGGCGGCGTGGCGGCGTGGCGTCGGCGTGGCGCGCGGCGCGGCGGCGGCGTTGCGTGGCGGCAGCGTGGCGACGCGGCGATGGCATGGCGTGGCGGCGTGGCGCGGCCCGGCGTCGTGGCGCGGCAGGCGAGGCGCGGCCCGGCGTCGTCGACACTGCCAAGAGATGCGGCCGGCGACGATTTGGGGAGAGAGAGAGATCGAGATCGTCGAGAGAGAGAGGAAGGCGGCGGCGGCTCTCACACCAGAGATGCGGCGGCGGCAGAGGCGGCGGAGGCGGCGGCGGCAGAGGCGGCGGAGGCGGCGACGGCGACGCCCGCGAGACGACAGCGAGGTACAACGACGGCGTCGGCGCGGGGATGCCCTAGGCAGTGGCGGCGAAGGAGAAGCCGAGAGAGATCGATCGGGAAAAAAACTTCTAAGTGTTGGTGGAGAAGACGAGGGCGCGCATCGGGAATATATATACCCCTAGATCTTTAGTCCTAGTTCGTAAGAACAACCGGGACTAAAGCTGTAACAGCCCTACATTCATAACCAGGTATTTAGAAGTGCATTTGTTGTCTTTTAGATTTCATATTTACTATATTACAATTTGATCATAGGTGATAACAAAATTAACTCTAATCGGTAAAATTGAAACCACTTCTATTTGAACATTAACTTGAACAGAAGTGTACATGTGTAATAATTTATTCAAATACTAGTTTATTTATTACCAACAAATATAAATTTTTTGGAATTTTTACTCTCGGTTTAGGCCTCCTAAAAATTCAAACCAACTTTCAGCCTAACCAATTTCATATTTTCACCGGAATTAAAATATTTCAAATTTTTGTGTGAAACTTTGAAAAATGGGAACTAGGTAACTCAATCTATCTCCACACCTGAACACACATTTTTGACACTTGTGTAGCTAGGTCAAACTAATTACCCATGAATGAGAGAGTGAAAATTCCAGAAAATTCACCATTTTCAATGTGTACCTATGTTTCTAACTTTCCTTTATCTGCCTCATGGGTCTAGCTCGACTTGGCCCCACTTGTCACTGACCTTGGGTGCCTCTTCAGCCCCACAACACACCTATGGATGTGCTCCCACCTCAGGACTTAAGGGGGGGCAGAGAAAACCCCTTCTTCTTCCTCCCCTTTCATCTTCACTGCTTGTTCTTTCCTTTCTTCCTCAAGCTGAGCTCTCATCTCACTTCTCCTCCCCAAATCCCATCCAATAGCCCAACATCAATCCCTACATGTTAGATCACAACAATCCCCATCATCCAAGCTTTCCATCCATCCCAACATCTTGCACATGCATGGAGAATTGAGAGAGATCGAGAAGGAATAAAAGAGTGGTGGTTTCAGCCTGCAGGGCTGCAGCAGCAGCATTTTGTTTTCCTCCAATTGGTGAGCTTCCTTTTCATCCATGGTGCCTCTTTTGAACTCCCTCCATGTTGAACATCTATAGCAACGTTCTATAGGTTGTCCACTCCATTGCTGCAGCTAGAAGGTGGCAGCAACTCACCCTGATCGAGTTCATATTTTTTGATTTCGGTTGAAGAAGCCCTAGGCAACGTCTCTTGCCGTCAGCCAAAGACCTTGCTTTATCTCTTGCCATCAGCTCGATGCCTTAGCCTCGCACGACCCTACGTCCAGGTTGCTGCCATGTGAGCGAAGTCCGGTGGAAGTTGGAGAAAAGGGGAGTGAAAATAGAAATCGATTTCTGAGATAGTTATTGAGCTGAGAGAGGTATGCGTTTTAAAAATTCATAACTAATTCATATGAACTCCGAATTTAGTGAACCAAATTTATGTGGATTAAGAAAAACGTGGTCTTCAATGTTGTAAAATAAAACTGACCAACTTTTGTACTGGTTTTCCCAGTAAAAATATAAATAGCTTTATGTATCCCTTGTGTGGTCTAGCTCTTAATAAATTCGTAAGAAATTATTGGTAAAAGCTAAAATTGTGAAACCAATTTTGTTGAGCTTATATTTTAGTACTCTTTGCTGTTGTGGTGTTGTTTTCGGAAAAACTACCTCTTAAATCATGTTTAGGAGTTTATTTAACATTCCTATGTTTCTAACTTGTAAGATCCATAAATAAATAATGACAACACATATAGCTGTGAAATAATTTTTCTTAGGAGCTGTGAGTGATGTACTTTACTCTGAAAATAATCATTATTATGAAATTTTGGTTTGAAATGCATTTTACCTGTAATGTACTAAAGGAAACGTTAATATTTAAAGAACTGCCATTTTCAGCACCTGAGAGCTTGTCATTTTCATATCTCCCAAACCATAAATGATAATCTGGTGATTCTTTCACCTAAGTTCAATTTAACATGTGCTCTACCCACTGTATTTATTTCATGATTTATTGATCATTTTGCATGTGCATGTTTATTTGGCTCTTATTCGCATATTGCTTCTTTTTGGTAGATTCGGAGAGTAACGAGCCATATCAGAGGAGGATAGTGACCACCCTCAGCAGCAAGGCAAGCACCTAAGCATATAGAACCTATACTTTCTCTAAAAATGATTTGGTTGCAATCTATACGTATATATATGCATGCATTGCCTAGATATTAATATTGTCGGTTTATGGTGTATGGGTAGAACCTATTTATGCATTTAGTTCTTGTGTTATTGCTGTCCTTATATCCTATTACCACTGGTTGGGATTACTTGGGATTTCTTATTCATTAATGCTTAGCCATGCTTAGTGCTAATAGAACTATAGGGATGGACAGTGCTATTAATTGTGGTATATAAACAACCTGCATTATTGGGCATAAAACTTGAGCACTTACACTAAATAATGGTTGATGAAATATGTTGGACTTGGACGGGTGATAGGGCGATGATGGGAGGTTGGTTTCCCTTGATGCAAGTAGCCCCGTCTAGGTCGTTAAGGACCGAACATTTTGACATCCATTCAAGCACCCTTCGTACTTACCACATGCCTTATTTGGGACCGGCTTGTTCTTACTAATTCTACTGTGATCATTTATACCACGTTGGAGAGTCGTGAGGCAAGTAGCCTTTGGAGGGCCTCGGGTGCCTAGGTTTGGCCGGGGGTGCCTCCCGCGTGGCGCGCCCGCCTTGGTCACATCACGCACGCACGTGACTGAGTCATCGGGAACCCCAGCGTGGTATAGGTGGTTGGGGTGGGGCTAAGAAAGGGCATGTAATGAGCTTGAATCACTTGTGTACCGCACTCGACGGGGTGTGTAGCATTTGATCTTTGTTCATTTCGTGTGGGTCCAGTTGTACACCTTTGATCAAAGTATAATCTATTCGAGTAGCCGCGTCCTCGGTTATGGACAATGCTTGATGTGTTAGTTAGTTATGTTAGCATGAAATGTGGATTATTATGGATGGGATTATGTTTGATGGTGGTGTTGGCATGTTGTGCCATGTTGGTATGGATTTTGGTAGTCCATGGATGATGATGAGAGCGCCGTTTGGGCTCATTTGCTTATACATTTCAGAATTATATACTTGCTGTCCATAAATTAAAATGATGCTAGATTTACTTGTCCTTACTTATTTTACTCATTAATTGCTCAATAAAATTAGCTTTATGCAAATGTTGAACCTAGAGACCCACTATAGGCTAGAAAGCTTGCATACTTCTCTCTCCCTTATATATATATAATTTTGGGTAAGACTTGCGAGTACAATCTTGTACTTAACCCGGTGTCTGCAATTTCAGGAGAGGATTCCGGTTATGAGTTATGCTTCTTGTGTGGTCATTGCTCTGCCGAGGGTGGCGAGGGCAATGAGTGATCTCTTGCAGCTTGGCTCTTGCCCGGTTGGTTTGCCCTAGTGGGGTTGTGGCACCACCGGTTTTATCTTTTGCTTATGAACTCTATTTGAGACTTCCGCTGCTATATTTATGTGTTGTATGTTGGGACCTCGGACCCTATTATGTGTTATGTACCTCTCTGCACTTTAACCCTATTATGGTACTTGCTATGTTTATTAATTGCTTGCGATGAAAGTGTGAGGCTAGTCACATTCCTGGGGACTAGCTAAGCATGAGTAACGGGTTTTGATCGCTTGAGATAATTGGGGATAGCGCTTTGGATCGAGTCACTGGGTATGCTTTTGGTCGCCACCTTCGAGTGGTTGACGGGCATATAACATGGTGGACTGGCAAGCTATCTTACGGTTATGTCTTGCGCTCACTACTCGACATTTCGTTTATTATAACATAAGGTTGTCAACCGCGATCATGGACACATTGAGGACGAGTGGCTATTTATGCGTGTATGGATCCCACTTCTCCAATAGTATGTGGTGGTCGCGTTGGACACTGGATGGTATAATACTCGGGGTGTCCACAAAAGATATCTTTACTCCTGGTTGTTGAGAACAACCGAGACTAAAGATAAGATCTTTAGTCCCGTTTCTTCACAACAACCGGGAGTAAAGATATCTTTAGTCCCGGTTGTTCTCATTAAAAAGGACTAAAGATATTTTCCCGCTATTTCCAAATTCTTTTTAAACGCGGTTAGGATTAAGAACCGGAACTACTGATAAACGCACTGAATATTGATTTTCATTACATATGTGTTTCTAAAATAGAAAATAATGCATTAAAACTATTTAAAGTTGAAAAATTAATGACAATTACTTCGAAAAATTATTGTTGTCTGTAGTAAATTATGTGGATAAAACGTAATAAGCAAATATAAGCTTTAAAATTAATAAAAATTCTAATAATCATATATAATTAGCATATGAATGATATTAAATTGTTAAAAATTGTAATTAACATATGTACGTACCACATGCATGATTTAAAATTAATAAAAATACTAATAACCATATATAATTAGCATATGCATGATATTAAATTGTTAAAAATTAAACTTTAACATATGTACAAACCACATGCATGATTTAAAATTAATAAAAATTCTAATAATCATATATAATTAGCATATGCATGATATTAAACTGTTAAAAATTAAACTTTAACATATGTACATACCACATGCATGATTTAAAATTAATAAAAATTCTAATAATCATATATAATTAGCATATGCATGGTATTAAATTGTTAAAAATTAAACCTTAACCTATGTACATACCACATGCATGATTTAAAATTAATAAAAATTCTAATAATCATATATAATTAGCATATGCATGATATTAAATTGTTAAAAACTCTAATTAACATATGTAAATGCCACATGCATGATTTAAAACTTTTAAAAATTCTAATTATCGCATATAACTAGCATATGCATGATTTAAAATTGTTAAAAATTCTAATAATCGTACATAATTAACATATGCCATACAACAATTGATTTATATGGATAATCAATACATCCAAAATAGTTTACATCGTGTACACAATAATTACGGCAATACATCGGCGGTGACGGTTGACCGCACGTACTTTCTCCTCACTATTGTTCCCTCCTTGTGATCGCTACGTGAGTAAGGGGTGTCTTCATTTGATAGGAAGATGCTAGGGTCAATCGTCACCATGAAAGGGGGTTGCCCATCCAACTGATCGTAATCCTCGTCAGTCTTGTCCTCAACTCCGACGATTTTTCTTTTGCCTGGGAGAACCACGTGACGCTTCGGCTCATAAGGCCCTCTGCCCTTCTTTCCATTGCTAGACATGTCCTTCACATAAAAGACTTGCATTACATCATTGGTAAGGACAAAAGGTTCGTCCGAGTATCCAACCTTGTTAAGGTCAACCGTTGTCATCCCACTGTCATCAATCGTTACGCCTCCACCAGTCAACCTAACCTATTGGCACCAGAACAGAGGGACCTTGAGAGGACCATAGTCAAGTTCCCATATGTCCTCGATGGCACCGTATTACGTGCCAGTTGTTCCATCGTATCCCATGGCATCGATACGAACATCGCTGTTTTGGTTCGTGCTCTTCATGTCTTGGCTCTCGTGTAGAATGTGTACCCATTGATCTCATATCCTAGAATGTCGCAATTGAGCCAGATAAGATCTTTAGTCCCGTTTCTTCACAACAAGCGGGAGTAAAGATATCTTTAGTCCCGGTGGTTCTCATTAAAAAGGACTAAAGATATTTTCCCGCTATTTCCAAATTCTTTTTAAACCCGGTTAGGGTTAAGAACCGGGACTACTGATAAACGCACTGAATATTGATTTTCATTACATATGTGTTTCTAAAATAGAAAATAATGCATTAAAATTATTTAAAGTTGAAAAATTAATGACAATTACTTCGAAAAATTATTGTTGTCTGTAGTAAATTAAGTGGATAAAACGCAATAAGCAAATATATGATTTAAAATTAATAAAAATTCTAATAATCATATATAATTAGCATATGCATGATATTAAATTGTTAAAAACTCTAATTAACATATGTAAATCCCACATGCATGATTTAAAACTTTTAAAAATTCTAATTATCGCATATAACTAGCATATGCATGATTTAAAATTGTTAAAAATTCTAATAATCGTACATAATTAACATATGCCATACAACAATTGATTTATATGGATAATCAATACATCCAAAATAGTTTACATCGTGTACACAATAATTACGGCAATACATCGGCGGTGACGGTTGACCGCACGTACTTTCTCCTCACTATTGTTCCCTCCTTGTAATCGCTACGTGAGTAAGGGGTGTCTTCATTTGATAGGAGGATGCTAGGGTCAATCGTCACCATGAAAGGGGGTTGCCCATCCAACTGATCGTAATCCTCGTCAGTCTTGTCCTCAACTCCGACGATTTTTCTTTTGCCTGGGAGAACCACGTGACGCTTCGGCTCATAAGGCCCTCTGCCCTTCTTTCCATTGCTAGACATGTCCTTCACATAAAAGACTTGCATTACATCATTGGTAAGGAAAAAAGGTTCGTCCGAGTATCCAACCTTATTAAGGTCAACCGTTGTCATCCCACTGTCATCAATCGTTACGCCTCCACCAGTCAACCTAACCCATTGGCACCAGAATAGAGGGACCTTGAGAGGACCATAGTCAAGTTCCCATATGTCCTCGATGGCACCGTATTACTTGCCAGTTGTTCCATCGTATCCCATGGCATCGATACGAACAGCGCTGTTTTGGTTCGTGCTCTTCATGTCTTGGGCTCTCGTGTAGAATGTGTACCCATTGATCTGATATCCCTAGAATGTCGCAATTGAGGCAGATGGTCCCCTCGCCAGGAAGGCCAGTTGTTGGTTGATCGTCTCGTTACCCACGAGATGTTGTCGTAGCCACGCGGGGAAAGTATCAATGTGATGCCGTGTAATCCATGCATCAGACTAAATGATGTTTCTGGCGTGAACTAGAGCCAAGTGCCCCTCGATGTAAGGAGCTACCAATGAAGATTGTTGCAGAACCGTGAAATGGGCTTTACGGAATAAATTGTTGTCTACCGTCATTATTGCTTTCCATCCGAGAGTTCCCTTTCCCCGCAGTCTCCCTTCATGGAGTGATTCAGGTACCCCGATTGGGCGAAGGTCTTCAATAAATTCTATACAAAATTCGATGACCTCCTCTGTTCCATACCCCTTGGCGATGCTTGCCTCTGGACGAGCACGGTTACAAACATACTTCTTCAGAACGCCTATGTATCTCTCGAACGGAAACATGTTGTGTAGGTACACAGGCCCGAGAATACCGATCTCTTTAACAAGGTGACAAAGCAGATGCGTCATTATATTGAAAAATGACGGCGGAAATATCAACTCAAAACAGACAATACATTGCACCACATCATTCTGAAGGGCTTCTAATCTATCCGGATCGATGACCTTCTGCGAAATTGTGTTCATGAAAGCACATAGCTTTGTTATTGTGGCCCGGACATTGTCTGGAAGGATACCCCTTATTACAACTGGTAGCAGTTGTATCATCAACACGTGACAGTCATGAGACTTTAGGTTTGTGAAGTTCTTCTCCTTCCTGCTTATTATTCTCTTTATATTCGTGGAGTATCCAGACAGTACCTTTATGCTCTCCAAGCATTCAAACATACTTTCCTTCTCTGCCTTGCTAAGAGTGTAGCTGGCTGGACTCAAGTAATGGCTTCCTTTCTCCTTTGGTTCCGGGTGAAGGTCGCCGCGTTGTTCCATATGCTTCAGATCATTACGTGCTTCCAGTGTATCTTTCGACTTTCCATATACACCTAGGAAGCCAAGAAGGTTTACGCAAAGGTTCTTAGTGAGGTGCATCACGTCGATTGAGTGGCGGACGTCCAAGAATTCCTAATAGGGTAACTCCCAAAATATAGAGTTCTTTTTCCACATCGCCGCGTGACCATCTTCGCTGTCTATAGGCTGGCTTCCAGGCCCCTTTCCGAACACTACTTTAAGATTTTTAACCATAGCAAACACTGTTTTCCCGCTACGATGTTTAGGTTTCGTACGGTGGTCCGCCTTATGTTCAAAGTGCTTGCCTTTCTTCCGTACCGGGTGGTTTGCAGCAAGGAATTGACGATGACCTATGTACACAACCTTCCTACAGTGCTTAAGATACGTACTTTCTATTTCATCCATACAGTGAGTGCAAGCCTTGTACCCCTTGTTGGACTGACTGCAAAGGTTGCTAAGTGCAGGCCAATCGTTGATGGTTACGAACAGCAGCGCTCGTAGGTTAAACTCTTCCTGTTTGTCCTCGTCCCACACGGGGACACCTTCCTTTTTCCACAATAGTTTAAGATCTTCGACCAGTGGTCTTAGGTACACATCGATGTCGTTACCAGGTTGCTTGGGGCCTTGAATAATAATCGGCATCATTATGTACTTCCTCTTCATGCATAGCCAAGGGGGGAGGTTGTAGATACACATCGTAACAGGCCAAGTGCTATGGCCGCTGCTCATCTCTCCAAAAGGATTCATGCCATTCGTACTTAAACCAAACCGTATGTTTCGTGCGTCCTTTCCAAAGTCTTTAAATTTGCTGTCGATGTTTCGCCACTGCGAACCATCGGCGGGGTGTCTCAGCATCCCGTCCTGTTGACGCTCTTCAGCGTGCCATCGCATCATTCTAGCATTCCCCTTGTTCCTGAACAAACGCCTTAGCCGTGGTATTATAGGGAAATACCACATCACCTTAGCAGGAATTCTCTTCTTTGTTAGCTGCTCATCAACTTCTCTTGGATCGTCTCGTCTAATCTTGTATCGTAATGCTTTGCAAACAGGGCATGCTTCTAGGTTCTCGTACTCCTCACCGTGATATAGGATACAATCATTCGGACATGCGTGAATCTTTTGAACTTCCAGTCCTAGAGGGCAGACTATCTTCTTAACCTCGTACGTTGTCTCGGGCAATTTGTTTCCCTCCGGAAGAATGTTCTTGACGAGTTTCAATAAATCGCCAAATACCTTGTCACTAACACAATTTTTTGCCTTCCATTGCAAGAACTCTAGAGTGGTATCTAACTTTTTGTGCCCCTGCTCGCAACCTGAGTACAACGACGTTCTATGGTCCTCTAACATCTTGTCCAATTTATGGGCCCCCATTTCACTTTCGCAGTCCTTCTTAGCGTCCTGCAACATCTGACCAAGATCATCCGCAACGTCGTTACCATCAGCATCCCTTTCCTCCTCGCCCATTTGATTTCCTTCAAATCCAGCGTACTGAGCAAAGTCCGGAATATTGTCGTCTTCCACTTCATCTTCTTCTATTTCAACCCCTTGCTCTCCGTGGGATGTCCAACAGTTACAGCTTGGCATGAACCCCGACTCAAACAAATGGAAATGAATAGTCATGGATGCAGAATACCCCTTCTGATTCTTACACTTATTGCATGGACAACAAATAAAACCCTTATGCATGTTAGCTTCGGCCACTCTCAAAAAATAATGCACGCCGTCAATAAACTCTTTGGACCGCTGGTCAGCGTACATCCATTGCCGATCCATCGACATGAAATGAAAAAAAATCGTACACAAATAATTATTCGTACAATAATGACAGTCATACAATAATTACAAAAAAATTACAAACTCTTTCAACAGTCATACAATAATGACATATCATTACTCATACAAAAATTATAAAATATTACACCAAATAATTCTTATTTACTATTTCTAAAGTTTTAAACTAATATTAATGTGTTGTACTTCTTTTAATTTTCATTTTAGTTTGTTTTCTATTATTTAAGATTAACTTTCACTATATTTTTCTTCTCAACTATTTTATAAAACCTTCTTTAGCAAATAAACTAAATTTCTATATATTATTTCTTCCCCACACAAATTTTCTCTCTCATCAACTTACAACTAAATTTTGGAGACAAAAAACTGTGCAAAACATAGCTCCAAATGTAATATGACAAAAAACATTGGAGGACGAAGTTGCTAACCTTTTAGGCACCTCCGATTTGTATATAATCACCAAAATAAATTCACTAGAAATTTTGGCATGACCTCCCCTCTTTTTTGAAGAAATTTTGAAGCTTGCTCGGGCAGCTGGAGGAGGAAGAAGACATATATATAGGGGTGGGACTTTAGTCCCGGTTGGTATTATTAACCGGGGCTAAAGACCCCCGGGATCTTTAGTCCCGGTTCATAACACCAACCGGGACTAAAGTTACCAACCGGGACTAAAGATCCCGCGGGGGGGGGGGGGGGGGGGGGTGGGCCTGACAAGCCCTAATAGCATTTGAACCGGGACTAAAGATGATCTTTTATGCCCGTTACCCTTTTTAACCGAGACTAAAGATCATCTTTAGCCCCGGTTTTTATTGCAACCGGGATTATTGTGGAATTCGGCCGACCGACGAAAGATGGTTTCTCCACCAGTGAATGATTCTCTCTCTCCCTTGTGACCGGTGCTATTATGCCTGATACCGGCTCCTAGCTTCAGACCAACTAGCAACATAAGTCGTGTGTTCACACGACTATGGCCTCTCCATCTATATATATATATATATATATATTGTTTATGTTAATAATAATTAATAATGAATATGTTTTTACAGTAGCGCTAATCCATGCGCTACAACGCGGAATATAAGTTCGAGCGCTCCACAACACCCTCTCCGTCCGGTTTTCCCTTTTTTACCGCCCATGCCTTTCCTCCACATCCCATCTTTTCTCGGTTCGTTTTTTTCATTTTTTGCCACCCGACCTTTCTTGTTTCTTTTTTCTCTTTGTGCTTTATCAATAGGCCTGGTAAAATATTAACCATCCAGGTTTTTCTGTTTTTCGTTCCTTCTCTATAGTTATTCTGTTTTTGCGTTTTAATAAAATATGTACCGTCTAGTTATTCTTTCCGAATTTTCCCTTTCTTTTAAGTATCTCCGCACATTTCAATAGTAACGAATTTACTCTGTGGAGTTTTTCATTTACTCCTAGCCTCCCACATCTGCTCATTCAAAAGTAACAAATTTACTCACATGAATGCCTCCACATCGTATGACGCCATACCTACATGGTCGTAAAAGAATTACTACCAGTTTACAACGCTAGTAATCCTTTTACCAATATTATAAATGTTGTTTAGATTCCGTGGTCTGTGAGTAAAACAAATAATGCCTTCCTCTCGATATGGCCTACGATCTTGTAGCCTAAGCTAGTAATTCTTTTACCAATATTGTAAATGTTGTTTAGATTTCGTGGTCTGTGAGTAAAACAAATACTGCCTTCCTCTCGATATAGCCTACGATCTTGTAGCCACCATGTAGTAATATGTTTACTGACATGTTCAATACACAGTATAAGAGTAAAAATTGAGATTTCGTAGTCTGCCAGTAAAACAATTACCACCTTCCTCTTGATATAGCCATGATCTCGTAGCCACCGTGCAGTAATATGTTTACTGATGTGTTCAATGTACAATATAAGAATAAAAACTGGTACTAAGAGTATTGTTGATCTGTATCACAAAATAGTCGTATGAATGAAAAAATAACAGGCTCAATCACACACAAGCGATAAAATTACTCACTTGTGAATCAAACTAGAAAAGAAAAAAAATGATTTAGTTAAAATCCATCTGGTGGCTTTGCTGGATCATTGCTATAAGAATAACGAGGATGGTCCGTGTCTTGTGACTGGTAGTGGAGATGGCAACTAGGTGGCGAGCAGTAGTTGATGATGGAATCATGGAAGGATGTAGCGGTGTGGTCTAGAGATGAGCTCGACGTTGCGCAGTAGCAGCCATTCATCATCTTGCAAGCACAAAAAAATTGCAAAAACATTCTCGTTCATGTCAATAGAGATGACGAGCAAAAGAAAAATAGCAACAACCTCCATCACCGGTGGACTCTACCCTATCCTCTGCGTCCAGCCACATGGAGCACGATGTGCAAATGTAAGACCTATGCAGCCCAACAATTAAGATCGGGTAATATTGGAGATTGCACGTTAATTTGATTTGCAAAAAAAATATTAGGGGCTTCATGTGTGAAGTTCAAGGAGAGTATGCATATACAAATCGGAGTGTCATTTCCTTACTTCCTTGTTCTATCAATGTCGCCAACGTGAAGCAGCCGCTGGTTGTTGCTATTGGCCCAGGTGAACACCTCCTTACTTGTTAAGGTGCTGCCCAGCATCCTATGGCGAGGCCCGAAGCAGTGTCGTCACCTCAATTGCCGCTGGCCACCACTCGCCAGCCACTGCCATCAACCGCCATGGTGTCATCGTCGTCCTCCATGGTGTGTCGAGATCTGTGGGCTAGGATGGTGGATCGATTCAGATCTCAAAAAAAAAAGGAAAAAAATGGGCGAGAGTGGTTGTTGGGTACGGGAAAAATAGAATATATACCGAAAGCAGAGAAGTTGTTTTTATCGAAGTAAATCATTTACTCTGATAATGGTGGGAGCACGATGCGGGATGTGGGGTGGAATCGGATGCAGGGAAGTTGTTTTTATTATCGAAGTAAATCGTTTACTCGAATAAAGGCGGGTGGTAGAGGCGCGCGATAGGAGTAAATCGTTTACTCCGACAACAGTAGGAGTGGGATGACGGGACGTGGGGTGGGGTTAGCCTGGGCTGATATATGTTTGGCGCTCAGAACCTAATAGTAGTTCTTATGTTCTCAACATATTTTTTTCAAAAGTACAGGTATAATATTAATGGATTTATATATCTTGATTTGTCAGTAAGAATATCATGGTAACAACAAAGAATTTATCATGTATTACTGTGACCATTACGTCTTACAATATCTAAATACGTCAATTATAATAGTAATGTAAATAGCCACATTTCTTATGCGTTGCAATTCTATCATCTCCAGTTGAGAAGTGTCTATATGCTTTTCTATCATAAATCTTATATAATCATATGATTTAAGTCATCTTTTCAAAAAATTTTATGTCATCCATGTCACATGTATTTTTAATTTTAAGCTGTAGTGAAGTAATCAAAAGTATTAGGTTATGTAGTTATTCATATTTTCATGGAACTTCTTATTATTGATACAGCAGAATTACTATTGAATACTCATTGGTTATTATTTTATAAGGATAATTTTGAAGATATTTTTTCATTCTCATATCTTTGTTACCACACATTTTATAAGATGTACTTGAAGGGTCTAGAACATCCCATGACACTATTTGCTTTATTTATTTATTTATTTATTTTTATCTCTTTTGATCCAACGGTTCTCTTCATTCAAATCGTGCATCCAACTGTTCATATTTATTTGATGACGTGGCTAATCCTGGTCGGATCTTGGGATCCCCTGTTCACTAATGTTGATTAGCAAATGCACTGAAATGTATGGAACCGACCTCATCCACTTCTCTATCCTCTGGTGACCACCTAAAATCCCACATTGGACATGTTAACATGATCAAATCCAATTCAATTTCCCATTTTCTTGCTGATCACATCACAAACACGTACACTCACACAGTTGCCTCCTCGTTTTATAAAGGCAAATTTTGCTACAGGACATCGCAATGTGGTTTTAGCTCAGGACCGCGAAAGTGAAGTTTTGGAGGAAGACATCCCATAATTGTGGATATTTGCCAATGGACACTGCGCCGTCTAAAATATACTTGCCGTGCTGACGTGGCGGACGGAAGTCCATTTTTTGACGCAGTCAGAGGTTAATACCCCTATGCCACATTAGGAAAAAAAAGCCTCCCGTCAGGGTACTTCCCACCGCCGCAAGCTACCTCTTTCACCTCTCCGCCGCCGCGCCAAGCCGTCACCACGCTCGGCCGCTGCCGCCGCGCGCGGCCACATCTCCTGCGCGAGCACCACCCGCGTGCCACTACCGCTTCGCCACCACGCCTGTCAGCACCTCCGACCTCCATCTCCGCCCGGACGAATCGCCACCGCGACCGCCGCCGTCTTCGTCTTGCTCGGGGCCACCACCACGCTGCGAGCGCCGCCCCCACGCACGGCCAAGCCGGCCCGCACGACGCCTGCCGGCGGAAGTGGAGCTGCTGCCTCGGGCGGTAGCCGAGTGGTGGAGCGAAGACGACGGCTGCATCTGGCTCGCACCGCCGCCGCCGCCGCCTGCCATTGCTCTTGCTCCCACCATCGAGGTAACCACACGCACAAAAGTGATTGATCTTGTACAAACAATTATGAGTGATATACAATAATCTGCGAGTTGATTAATTAAGCAAGCTTAGCTTGATTGATGCAGGAAATCAAAGAAAGAGCCTAATGTGCCTATTAACAACGTGATGTTGAGCCTAACGTGCAATTAACACCAGGAACGGCTCGCTCTGGTACGAGCTTGCCTACATCGAGGCCAAGGGGCATGTCCGCCGCGGCCACCGCGTCTGGCAGATCGGCTTCAGCTCAGTCTTCAAGTGCAACCGCGTCGTATGGCGCGCACTCCGCGACGTGCCGCCCGTGTCCGCCTTCATCACGGCGGCGTCGCCCATGGCCTTGCTCGGCGGCTCGTTCGCCGCCGGCGTCGCCCGACGCTGTCGCCGTCCGCCACGCTGCCTCCCCATCCACCCGACGCCGTCGAGCCGCCTTCAGGCCGCCGCCGTCGTCTCGACCCGCGCCGCTGCGGCCGGTCGCTTGCCGCACCGTTGCACGCCTGCTGCATCCCGCTCAGGCGCGCACGCGCGTGAGGAGAAAGGGAAATGAGAGGGAGAGAGATGAGGAGAGATCGAGAGGAGAAGAAACCGAGAGAGAAGAAAAAGAAGAGGAGGGGGACACTGTCAAGTGGGCCCCACATAACCTTATTATCTCTTGGGCAGGGGTATTTATGTCCGACCACATCAAAAAAGGCCTCCCGTCCACCACGTCAGCACGGCAGACGGCGCGGTGTCCATCAGCAAATATCCACAATTATGGGATATCTTCTCCCAGAACTTCACTTTCACAGTGTCTCTAAGCTAAAACCACATAATTGCGATGTACTGTACCAAAATTTACCTTTTATACATATATAATAGCTAATGTCCCAGATTCTTGCACACACAAACACACATCATTTTGTTTACCAAACACACTGAAACACGGAGCAATGGCGGCTTTGCTCCTTTGGCTGTCATGGCTTCTACTCTCCCTCCTCTCCATCTACCTCCTCGACCTCCTCGCACACTCACGCCGCTGCCTCCCGCCGGGACCCCGTCCGCTGCCGCTCATCGGCAGCCTCCACCTGCTCGGCGACCTGCCACACCGCTCGCTCGCCGGCCTCGCCAAGACGTACGGCCCTCTCATGTCGCTCCGCCTTGGCGTTGTCACCACGGTGGTCGCTTCATCGCCGGAGGTCGCCCGCGAGTTCCTACAGAAGCACGACGCCGTCTTCGCCACCCGTTCAACCCCCGACGCCACCGGTGACCACGCCAGGAACTCCGTCGCCTGGCTGCCCCCCAGGCCGCGGTGGCGCGAGCTCCGCAAGATCATGGCGACGGAGCTGTTCTCCACTCGCCGGCTCGACGCGCTCCACGAGCTCCGGCAAGAGAAGGTGGCGGAGCTCGTCGACCACGTCGCGCGTCTGGCGCGCGATGGCACGGCGGTGGACATCGGCCGCGTGGCGTTTACCACGAGCCTGAACCTCGTCGCGCGCACCATCTTCTCGCACGACCTGACGAGCCTCGACGACCATGGGGCGTCCAAGGAGTTCCAGCAGGTGGTCACGGGCATCATGGAGGCAGTCGGCAGCCCGAACCTGTCGGACTTCTTCCCCGCGCTCGCCGCCGTCGACCTGCAGGGCTGGCGCCGGCGGCTGTCGGGGCTGTTTGCGCGGCTGCACCGGCTGTTCGACGCCGAGATGGACAACCGCAGGCTGCACGGAATGAAGGAGAAGGACGGTGACTTCTTGGAGGTGCTCCTGAGGCTCGCCGCGCGGGACGACGACGTGGCGGGGCTCGACGGGGACACGCTCCGGTCACTGTTCACTGTAAGGATAATAAACCATCGTTTTCAGTTGCAGTCATTTTCATTTGCCGTTTACAACTTGTGCAGCGCCGGCGGCTGCCTATGGGTTGATTTTATTTGACCGGAAGCAGCAGTAGTAGCCTAATTAAGTAATTAGGATGCTATTTACTGTGAGTCAGTGACATGCATGATTGGATCTCCTCGATAAAAAAAAAACCAAAAATATGTTGCTTTGAATCGTACTAGCATCATAGTCCTTGCGCCACTTTTTATTCTGTTTAAGAACTTTTTTTTTTATATGGTCTATTAGCTAAGATAAGCTTTTAAAAAGATTTTGACATAAGAAGTTAATTTTTTTTACGAAGTATTGATTTTCCTAGCCAACTATAGATTTATTTAACTAAGTTGTACGGTATATTTATAAGAGAAATCACTAGAATCCTCGTGCTTCTTCTCTCTTTATCCCCTCTCTTTTTTATCGTGTGTCTAGGAGGAGGTACTAGAAACCTTTGAAAATTTTCATATGTTTAGTCTAGTTGTGGGTTTTTTTAATACATGTACCCTTTTGATCCAATATCCATTATTTATCCAAACTCTTTATCCGACTGCTAATATATTTGTGATGATGTGACGCATTCTCATCTAAGAAAGCTTGTTGCTTTTACTTTGTAAGATAAGATACAAACCGCTATTTCATAAGAGCCAAAATAGAAGAAATTTCAAAAAAAAATTATACGGAACTATTTATAATTTAAACAAAATTTGACTGAATTTAATATATTTGAACAAAATCACAAAAGAATAAAATTACGAAAATTTTGGGGTCTGACATTTCGAAAATTACTTGTTTATAGTCAAGTTTAAACTAAATTTAACATTTTTCTTTGTTAGATTTTGATTATGTACCATCCAAACATATAACTTAATGAATTATGAAATAAAGTAAATTTGAGTAAATTTGTTGTTAGGTGTAGCCGTGTAGGTATGAATATAATTGTTACACCTGGTTTATCAATTTGTGTATTTCAATAAAAATCAATTTGAGTCAATTTGTGTATTTCAACCATTGGTGCCACGGCACCACAATGCGCCAGATGGCTCTCGCTACAAATATTTACTAATTACGACAAGATATTATCAAACTTTTAAACACAAAATGTGGATGCACACGCTAATGGCTTTGTGTTGATTCATAATGTGGATCCTCTTCCGCAGTTATTGGTGTACTATTAACTTCCGTTACCATTTCATTGTATATCTTTGTATTGTAGGACTTGTTTGGTGCAGGAAGTGACACAAGCTCTAGCACAGTAGAATGGGCAATGACCGAATTGCTTCAGAACCCAATATCAATGGCTAAACTATGCGATGAGCTAAGACGAGTTGTTGGGTCAAGAAGACTAATTGAAGAATCCGAAATTGGTAAATTACCCTATTTGCAAGCTGTCATAAAAGAAACGTTTCGACTACATCCACCAGCTCCGTTATTATTACCACGGCAAGCTACAAGGACGATCCAAATAATGGGTTATACAATACCTAAAGGTACTAGAGTGTTAATAAATGTGTGGGCTATGGGTCGAGACGAAGATATATGGCCAGAAGCTGGTAAGTTCATGCCGGAGAGATTCCTGGAAAGGACAATTGACTACAAAGGTGGAGATTTGGAGCTCATCCCATTTGGTGCGGGACGACGAATCTGCCCTGGAATGCCACTAGCTGTTAGAATGGTGCATGTACTTCTTGCATCACTGTTAATTCATTTCAAATGGAGACTCCCAGCTGAGGTAGAAGGAAATAGAATTGATATGACGGAGAAGTTTGGTGTGACTTTAGCAAAAGCCAATCATTTATGTGCGATGGCCATACCAACGTAAGTCAATCAAGCCCTCGTTGGTAAAAAGTACTAGATTGCCTTTACCAATGGAAACATTCCATTAGGAATTAGATTATTGGTGCAAATAAATGAATAGTTTTGTGAATTTCTTGGTATGTTATTTAACTGATCGAATCAGATAAGTAAAAATTCAGATTTGTATATATTATGTTTCTTCGACTAGTTATATCGGTAACATCCCGACCGTAGGTTCCATACATACACAATGTATTTGAGGACATAGCGTTCAACTAATGTGAGGATAAAAATGAAGCAGTAAGAAGAATAAGGGAGACATGGTTTATTTATATAGGTTAAGGCAACCGAGATGGGTAATAGCCCTACTTATTTTGAGCGAAGACCGGTGTTGTCATTGTGTACTCATATGTAGAATGTATTGGGAGAAAACCTTAATCTAGTCTTCCAGTATATCGGCATAAATTGGTATAGGCAGCTTATCTTGTCTTGTCTCCATATCTCATGGCCTCCCCCTCGTGAGAAGTCTTGTATTTATATTCTCCATTCCCCCTTGTCCACGTATAATTAGGGAGGTAAGTACGGTACGAAACGAGTAGTCTTAGAATAATGTTTTTTTTTCTTATCTAGGACACATTCCTTATCCCCTCCAAATTTTTATCCATCTCTATGAGGTGGTGCTGCAGACTCCAGGATATCCGCCGCAATGGTGCCATAGATCCACGTGAGCACGACACAGTCCATGCGTGCCCAAGACGCTATTGACAGTCGTTATAGACCAATTTCTTTTTTTTTTGCAGGGTCGTTATAGACCAATTTCGACCGTCAATATAACTAAAATAAAGGAGAAACTAGCTATGCTTGCAATGCATATTTGTTTTAGAATAATATATTTCCACTTGTACTTGGATTCTATCTCTCAGTAGATAAATAGAAACAGTATGGAGGAGAACCGACAGCAAAACACTCGAACAATCAATCAGAAGCTGTCGAGAATCAGACTTGTGGACAAATGGGCCAGAAACTCAGAATTGACACGATCAAATATGCCCATAATTCACAGTTCTAAGTCTAGAAGCAGAAGAGGAGATGGCCTGCCGAGTACTGGGCTGGTTGGCCCTGCCCAGGGTTTGGCCCAACCCTGGGTTTGGCCAAACTAGTCCCAGCGCCATTCGATCCAGGCCTTTGATCAGATGGTGGAAATTCACTCCCAATAGTGGTTGGAGGGTATTACCGACTGTCAGGGTTACGGATAAGGCATACCTCCTATCCTACGACTTATGGAATACACTGATAAGGTATACCTTCGTGTACATGGATCGTTTCCATGCACACCGTTTGGAATTCGTTCCATATTACGGAAAATATCTCTACGAGCCAATCGATTTCCAAAGTCCTACTCAAAAGGGATAGAGTTTCTGTTATACTGTACTAGATCAAATATTCTCAGGCCTTACTTGGGGGTCAAGATGATCCACGGTATAAAAGGGACCCCCAGGGAGGGGTGCAAGGCATCGAATTTCATCGCCAACACACACACCATAGCTTACGAAGCGGGAGTCGCCGGGAGATCTCGTCGAACTCATCAACTACGATCTCGTCAGCATCGTCTGTTTTGTCTACTTTGTTTGTAATCTGTGGTTCCTCATCATCAATCACATATAAATTGGACTAGGGCTATTACCTGTCAAGGGGCCTGAACCAGTATAATCCTTGTCTTTTGTCTACTTGATGTCGTACTGCGTAGACCCTTGTTCCAACGTACCCTAATACTCAACTCATCCGATTCACGAGTATCACTCGTCGACACCGACCTTTCCAACCGCCACAACCGTCATTCTTCAGCTATAAAAGGCCCTCACCTCCTCCTCTCCTACACACACTCAAGCAAACTTAAGATATCTCTTCTACACTTTACTTTAGTATTCTAGTCCTAAGTGGAGTAGAATAGAATAGCTCTCGGAGTCCTCGGAGTCTTCGGAGGTATTTCGGTATGGCTTTATAAGACTTTTGGAATTAATGAAATACCATTATTTATATATTTTTGATACTTTAGTATATCTGAGTATCATCTTTACTTTATATCTGCATTGGTACAGTCGTATAGTTAGCCTACCAGAGAGGTGCAGTGGTGTGGGCTTAATGTCCGATTACTCGGTTACTCTATGTCATCTCGAGGGATGTAGAGTAGTATTTAATAATGTAGACGTGGTGTTTAGATTATTAAGTATCGTTATCTGGGCATATATGCTACGAGTCAGTCGAGGTGGGTTGCTGATGGTGACAGCTCAGTACGGGTATTCCTCCACGATAGTATATATTCCTAAGAAACTTTCCTAGAGAGGGTACTCCTCCGTATTTAGTCCCGGTTGGACGGTCATGATAGGTTGTTGTAAGGAACTCGATAACCCGGGGTGGTCTCTCGAAGCACCAAGGTGTTAGGGGGTATTGGCTATATGGTTGTTTTTCTGTTTCTTCTTCATGTCACTCTACCCGTATAAATACCTTAACGCTTGCTTAGACTTTGAATATACAAGTTGCATGTAATACATTATTAGCATAGTTCTCTCTTACAACCTTGCCATGGGATTAAATAAATACGATACCTTGGAATACTCCCGGGTGAAATGTTACAATGGTATATCCGTGCGCTTGCGGATTCTTTCTATAAACCATATATATACCAGGATCATTTCTAGCGCCATTGCTGGGAAACTATATTTATAGTAATGTCGTTAAGAAATACCAACAGATGCGTGGTTAGCGAGGGAAGCGTTGGAGAGAACGTAGTCGGAGAGGGCATATTTGCCGAGCGTGACAAGGAACAAGCCGCGTCACCGGGTGTAGTTTTGCAGCGCCGAAGTCAAGGACGATGGGAACAAGAGCCTTGAAATTTGGTAAGCCCCAAAATCATCATCGGCCAAGAGTCAATATCGGTATTAGAGTCCTGGAATCGCCGATGGGAATTATCAAGTCGCCAATAGTCAGATTCTTGCTTTATTCAGTTAAGGAAATCAATCGATTAAAGGAAGTTTATCTAGAAGAGACCGAGTTCAAGGAGGATGCGGTATGGAAGTCTATCTATTAATTAGGAAGAGTTTGTTAGTTTCCTCTTATCTTTAGGAAAGTATGTTTAATTTCCGATAAGGACTTTATATTTTCCTTTTATCTTTCGAAAAATAAGTTTAGTGTCCGATAAGGATTTTATATTTTCCTTTTATCTTTAGGAATGTTTATTTCTTGTCCAACAAGGACTAGTATCAACCCATGAGTATAAATATGTACACCCGGGGTCATTGTAATTTATCTCACAGATTGATACAACTACTCTCGGCGCATCGCCACCCTCTTTAACAAGGTTTTTACTTGTTATCGGCGGAACTTGGAATCTGACGTGAGGCTGCATTGGCTTTCGATCTCCAGCGAAGGATTAAGCCCTACGTTCCGCCAACCTTGGGAATAGTATCGGCTATAATGGTGTTGTCTAAAGCTGCATCGTTTTCGACCTCTTCGATCGCTCTGGTTTGGTTGGTATGTTGTTGGTATTTCTTAACAACATTACTAGAAATATAATTCCCAGCAATGGCGCAGAAATACTCCTGGTATATTATGGTTACAGAGTTTATCCGTAAGCGCACGGATATACCATTGTAGCATTTCACCTAAGAGTATTCCAAGGGTATCGTATTTATTTAATCCCGTGGGAAGATTATAGTAGAGAGAACAGTACTAATAATTTATATGTTACTTGTAATAACTATAGTCCAAGCAGGGGTTAATATAATTCAATGGGAAGGATGACACACAAGCATAGAACTACTCATTCTCATACTAAATTATCTAAGCTAAGCGGAAAGAAAGTAGAAAAGAATCTATTCCTATACTTCTAGTATACATACATTCTAGTTATATGATTAACTAGCTAATACCCTCTTTCCGATGCCCTCCTAGTACTTCAAGAAGCCACCCCTGGCTGCCGAGTTCCTTATGACAATCCATCATGACCATACAACCGGGCCTAAATACAGAGGAGTACCCTCCCCAGAAAATTAACTTAGGACTATATACACGTGCGGAGGAATACCCGTTCTGAGCTGTCACCATCAGCGGCCCACCTCTCATTCGCAGTATATAACCCCAAATAATGATACCCAATAATCTACACACCACGCCTAACCCACCAGATACTACTCTAATATCATCGTCATGACATAGAGTAATTGCAATAGCAAACATTATACCTGTACCTATTCATCTCCCAGATAACCTAGCAGTATAATCAATATAACTTGAACATCAAGTAAAGTTGGCATTCATATACTCGGAAAGTATTTCAATACCAGAATTGTATAAAGAAGAATATTCTAGATAAAGTACAAGTCTTACAAAAGAATAAAGGAGAGCTACTAGAGCCATACCCGAACTCTTCCGAAGACTTCCGGACTCCGATTTCTATTCTATTCCTACTCTACTAGCTTGAGAATACTAGACTAAACTTGAGATAAATGAGAAAGCTCTTGCTTGAAGTGTGTGAAGAAAGTGAGAGAGTGAGGGGTTTATATAGCTTGAGAATGACGGTTATGACGGTTGGAAAGGTCGGTAATACCCACCAACCGTCATTGGGGAGTCATCTCAGCCGTCCCTCCAATCCTTTGATCAAACGGCCGAGAGGGGGGTTCGGCCGGCCCAACCAGCCCATGGTTTGGCTGGCGGTCTCCTCTCCTGATCCTTGTTGCAGACTTGTGAATTTTGGCCCAATTTGTCGTGTCAATTCTGAGTTCTTGGCCTATTTATACATAAGTCTGATTCTCGACATCGTCCGATTGACTGATCGTCTGATTTGATGTCGATTCTCCTTCATTTTATAGTTATTATCTACAAAAGGTTAATAAACCTAATTCTAGTGGAATATTATTATTCTAATACAAATATGCATTGCAAGCATGACTAGTTCTCCTCTATTTTTGTAATATTGACGGTCGAAACTGATCGCTAACGACCGTCAACATATGGTTGTCTACTTATTTATCATATATCTTAGTTAATCTAGTTTGATAGCTCGATTTACTTGTATCGGCTGAGATTCGCTTTAGAGTTTATGTCGGTATCGGCTAAATCGTTTTGCCAGATTAGATAAGCTAAGGTATGCATGTCCCAGAAAATTAGTCAAAGTCTTGATTGTTTAGACTTTATGCTGCTTTGAATACCCTGCGATGCATCATCCCTAGTCGTACTTAGAATCATAAAAGCTAACATGTCCTTGATTATAATAAGGGTTTCCTCAGGAATTCAGCCGATGAGTTATCTAGATGTTGCATTGGCTTACAAGCATTGCATACAAGTTAGTTTTAACCGATCGCAACAATGGTTTCACTGCTTATCAAATCCTGTGGATTTTCTGACGTCGGACCTCCGGCCGATGTATGCTTTAACCTTCGGATCAATGTTTATTCTATCATATATGCATATCATTATTAGCTGATCGGTTTCAACTGGATTATATTATTCTTATATTACATTATCATCAGCCGATTGCCTTTATATCATTATCTACATTTGACATATAGCCGATTACTCAAACACTAACGACATCGGCTAGTATCGGCATCGGCCGGAACAAATGTCTTGTCAGCCGATCGGATATTTGATTTGTTGTTTACATATCTTGTCAGTTGCAGGATCAAACTGACTGGACGCTCGCATCTCATTAATATTTTCGACCTGCGCTGGAGCTAAGCAGATCTCCCAGGCCACTGTGTTCATCCACTTAGTTCGCGCAAACATAGTTACGGCACCATCGGCCAAGCACGGATTTTTCGTCAATAGGTTAACTGTTAAAACCGGTACTTATGGTACCAGACTCATTGGTACATGTTTATTGTAAGAACCGGCATCTATATTATATTCATAGATGCCGGTCTATTAAAAGGAGCCGACACCTATGACTTCAGAACTATTAATGCTGGTTTTTTCATAAACCGGTGCCAATGAGTGGTTATTGATATTGGTTCTTAATTTTATCCCGAGAGAACACGAAAAATGTGTTATATGTGTAGGTTTTAGGCAGACAGGCACCTATAACGTGCAATCACTACTACTAGTTATTCAATAATTCATAAATAATCACTACTACCTATAACGGCTCCGTTATGTTGTACGCAGGCACTAAGAGCATGCGCAGTGTATAATTCATGAGAATGTGCTTAGGTGGGACCCACTAATGTCATAGCAATTGGGTGAAATGTTTAGCAATGTAATAGAACCCAGCATAGTCTCCATGGTGGCCCAGCTGTATTAAATTGCAAAGGAGAATCAGAGATTGTGTTGTCTCACAGATGGGTCCAATTATTCTCTCTCTCCCTTGTGACCGGTGCTATTATGCCTGATACCGGCCACCGTTTGCTTCAGACCAATTAGCAAAAGCACTGCAATGTTTGAGTCCTGAAATCACATCGGAAAACAAACCACACAAGAAAACGCCATAACAGATCCAAACACGATAACAACATCAAGGCACGATTGAATCGAACCTCATCCGCTTCTTTAAATATCCTCTTGTGACCACGTAAAATCCCATTCAATTCAATTTTTATTTCCGATCACATCACAAACAGTGACACTCACACCGTTGCCTCGTCATTATATATATATATATATACTCCATCCGTCCCATAATATAAGGGATTTTGGTACTTTCCTCGTACTGTTTGATCACTCGTCTTATTAAAAAAATTTGTGCAAATATAAAAAACGATATATTTTGCTTAAAGTTCTTTGAATAATAAAGTAAGTAAAAAAATAAATAATAATTTTAAATTTTGTTTATAAAACGAATAGTCAACAAGTGCAAGCAAAAATTCATGGAGGGAGTACATATGCGCAAATGTCCCAGCACACACACGCACATCATTTTGTTTACCAAACACACTGAAACACGTAGCAATGGCGAAGACTTCCGGACTCCGATTTCTATTCTATTCCTACTCCACTAGCTTGAGAATACAAGACTAAACTTGAGATAAATGAGAAAGCTCTTGCTTGAAGTGTGTGAAGAAAGTGAGAGAGTGAGGGGTTTATATAGCTTGAGAATGACGGTTATGACGGTTGGAAAGGTCGGTAATACCCACCAACCGTCATTGGGGAGTCATCTCAGCCGTCCCTCCAGTCCTTTGATCAAACAGTCGAGAGGGGGGTTCGGCTGGCCCAACCAGCCCATGGTTTGGCTGGCGGTCTCCTCTCCTGATCCTTGTTGCAGACTTGTGAATTTTGGCTCAATTTGTCATGTGAATTTTGAGTTCTTGGCCTATTTATACATAAGTCTGATTCTCGACATCGTCCGATTGATTGGTCGTCTGATTTGATGTCGATTCTCCTTCATTTTATAGTTATTATCTACAAAAGGTTAATAAACCTAATTCTAGTGGAATATTATTATTCTAATACAAATATGCATTGCAAGCATGACTAGTTCTCCTCTATTTTGGTAATATTGACGGTCGAAACTGATCGCTAACGACCGTCAACATATGTTTGTCTACTTATTTATCATATATCTTAGTTAATCTAGTTTGATAGCTCGATTTACTTGTATCGGCTGAGATTCGCTTTAGAGTTTATGTTGGTATCGGCTAAACCGGTTTGCCAGATTAGATTAGCTAAGGTATGCATGTCCTAGAAAATTAGTCAAAGGCTTGATTATTTAGACTTTATGCTGCTTTGAATACCCTGCGATGCATCATCCCTAGTCGTACTTAGAATCATAAAAGCTAACATGTCCTTGATTATAATAAGGGTTTCATCAGGAATTCAGCCAATGAGTTATCTAGACGTTGCATTGGCTTACAAGGATTGCATACAAGTTAGTTTTAAACGATCGCAACAATGGTTTCACTCCTTATCAAATCCTGTGGATTTTCTGACGTCGGACCTCCGGCCGATGTATGCTTTAACCTTCGGATCAATGTTTATTCTATCATATATTCATATCATTATTAGCTGATTGGTTTTAACTGGATTATATTATTCTTATATTACATTATCATCAGCCGATTGTCTTTATATCATTATCTACATTTGACATATAGCCGATTACTCAAACCCTAACGACATCGGCTAGTATCGGCATCGGCCGGAACAAATCGTCTTGTCAGCCGATCGGATATTTGATTTGTTGTTTACATATCTTGTCAGTTGCAGGATCAAACTGACTGGACGCTCGCATCACATTAATATTTTCGACTTGCGCTGGAGCTAAGCAGATCTCCCAGGCCGTTGTGTTCATCGACTTAGTTCGCGCAAACACAGTTACGGCATCATCGGCCAAGCACGGATTTTTCGTTAATAGGTTAACTGTTAAAACCGGTACTTATGGTACCAGACTCATTGGTGCATGTTTATTGTAAGAACCGGCATCTATATTATGTTCATAGGTGCCGATCTATTAAAAGGAGCCGACACCTATGACTTCAGAACTATTAATGCTGGTTTTTTCAAAAACCGGTGCCAATGAGTGGTTATTGATATTGGTTCTTAATTTTATTCCGAGAGAAGACGAAAAATGTGTTATATGTGTAGGTTTTAGGCAGACAGGCACCTATAACGTGCAATCACTACTACTAGTTATTCATTAATTCATAAATAATCACTACTACCTATAACGGCTCCGTTATGTTGTACGCAGGCACTAATAGCATGCGCAGTGTATAATTCATGAGAATGTGCTAAGGTGGGACCCACTAATGTCATAGCAATTGGGTGAAATGTTTAGCAATGTTATAGAACCCAGCGTAGTCTCCATGGTGGCCCAGCTGTATTAAATTGCAAAGGAGAATCAGAAATTGGGTTGTCTCACAGATGGGTCCAATTATTCTCTCTCTCCCTTGTGACCGGTGCTATTATGCTTGATACCGGCCACTGTTAGCTTCAGACCATTTAGCAAAAGCATTGCAATGTTTGAGTCCCGAAATCACATCGGAAAACAAACCGCACAAGAAAACGCTATAACAAATCCAAACACGATAACAACATCAAGGCACGATTAAATCCAACCTCATCCGCTTCTTTAAATATCCTCCTGTGACCACGTAAAATCCCATTCAATTCTATTTTCCATTTTCTTTCCGATCACATCACAAACAGTGACACTCACACCGTTGCCTCGTCATCATTTATATATAGGGCCTGTTTGGTACAGCTCCAACTCCTAAATTTAGCTCCAGGAGTTGGGTCTGAAGTGGAGTTGTGGAGCTGCCTAAACACAGCTCCACAACTCTAGTTTATTTTGTGAGAGAGCTCCACCCAGCTCCACTCCTAGTTTTGGTGGAGCTGAGACTGTTCGGCTGAGCTCCAGCTCCTGGAGGGGTGAAGCTGGAGCTGGAGCTGTGCCAAACAGCCCCATATATATACTCCATCCGTCCCATAATATAAGGGATTTCGATACTTTTCTCGTACTGTTTGATCACTCATCTTATTAAAAAAAATTGTGCAAATATAAAAAAGATATATTTTGCTTAAAGTTCTTTGAATAATAAAGTAAGTAAAAAAATAAATAATAATTTTAAATTTTGTTAATAAAACGAATGGTCAACAAGTGCAAACAAAAATTCATGGAGGGAGTACATATGCGCAAATGTCCCAGCACACACACGCACATCATTTTGTTTACCAAACACACTGAAACACGTAGCAATGGCGGCTTTGCTCCTTTGGCTGTCATGGCTTCTACACTCCCTCCTCTCCATCTACCTCCTCGACCTCCTCGCACACTCACGCCGCTGCCTCCCCCCGGGACCCCGCCCGCTGCCGCTCATCGGCAGCCTCCACCTGCTCGGCGACCTGCCACACCGCTCGCTCGCCGGCCTCGCCAAGACGTACGGTCCTCTCATGTCGCTCCGCCTTGGCGCTGTCACCACGGTGGTCGCCTCCTCGCCGGAGGTCGCCCGCGAGTTCCTGCAGAAGCACGACGCCGTCTTCGCCACCCGTTCAACCCCCGACGCCACCGGTGACCACGCCAGGAACTCCGTCCCCTGGCTGCCGCCCGGGCCGCGGTGGCGCGAGCTCCGCAAGATCATGGCGACGGAGCTGTTCTCCACGCGCCGGCTCGACGCGCTCCAAGAGCTCCGGCAGAAGAAGGTGGCGGAGCTCGTCGACCACGTCGCGCGTCTGGCGCGCGACGGCACGGCGGTGGACATCGGCCGCGTGGCGTTCACCACGAGCCTGAACCAGCACACACACGCACCATCTTCTCGCACGACCTGACGAGCCTCGACGACCATGGCGCGTCCAAGGAGTTCCAGCAGGTGGTCACGGGCATCATGGAGGCAGTCGGCAGCCCGAACCTGTCGGACTTCTTCCCCGCGCTCGCCGCCGTCGACCTGCAGGGCTGGCGCCGGCGGCTGTCGGGGCTGTTTGCGCGGTTGCACCGGCTGTTCGACGCCGAGATGGACCACCGCAGGCTGCACGGAATGAAGGAGAAGGACGGCGACTTCCTGGAGGTGCTCCTGTGGCACGCCGCGCGGGACGACGACACGGCGAGGCTCGACGGCGACACGCTCCGGTCACTGTTCACGGTAAGGACAACGAATTTTTTTTTTAGAATTTTTTATTTTTAAATTTGTGTATTTCCAAATCTAAACCTTCTGTCAATGCTAGCCCGTCTGATGTAACCAAATCACTTTGTCACTCCACACGCCACGCCATCGTTTTCAGTTCCAGTCATTTTCATTTTCCGTTCACAACTTGTGCAGTGCCGGCGACTATGGGTTGATTTTACTTTTACTGTGACATGCATGATTGGACTCCTCGATAAAAACAACCAAAAATATGTTGTTTTCAATCGCATACAAACCTCTATTTCGTAAAAGCCAAAATTTCAGAAATTTCAAAAAAATTTGATACGGAACTATTTATAATTTAAACAAAATTTGACTGAATTTAATATATTTTGAACAAAATCACAAAAGAATAAAATTACGAAAATTTTGGGGGTCCAAAATTTCAAAAAATTTTAGATATGAAATTAACTTGTTTATAATCAAGTTTAAACTAAATTGAACATTTTTCTTTGTTAGATTTTGATTCTCTACCATCCAAACATATAACTTAATGAATTGTGAAATAAAGTTAATTTGAGTCAATTTGTTGTTAGGTGTAGCCGTGTGGGTATGAATATAATTGTTACACCTGGGTTTATAGTCATAAGTTAAAAATCAATTTGAGTCAATTTGTGTATTTCAACCATTGGTGCCCAGGCACCATGATGCCCCAGATGGCTCTCGTTACAAATATTTACTAATTACGATAAGATATTATCAATCTTTTAAACATAAAAATGTGGATGCACACGCTAATGGCTGTGTTGATTCATAATGTGGATGCTCTTCCACAGTTATGGGTGTACTATTAATTTCCGTTACCATTTCATTGTATATCTTTGTATTGCAGGACTTGTTTACTGCAGGAAGTGACACAAGCTCTAGCACAGTAGAATGGGCAATGGCCGAATTGCTTCAGCACCCAATATCAATGGCTAAACTATGCGATGAGCTAAGACGAGTTGTTGGGTCAAGAAGAAGAATTGAAGAATCTGAAATTGGTCAATTGCCCTATTTGCAAGCTGTCATAAAAGAAACATTTCGACTACATTCACCAGCTCCGTTATTATTACCACGGCAAGCTACGAGGACGATCCAAATATTGGGTTATACAATACCTAAAGGGACTAGAGTGTTAATAAATGTGTGGGCCATGGGTCGAGATGAAGATATATGGCTAGAAGCCGGTAAGTTCATGCCGGAGAGATTCCTAGAAAGGACAATTGACTACAAAGGTGGAGATTTGGAGCTCATCCCATTTGGTGCGGGACGACGAATCTGCCCTGGAATGCCATTAGCTGTTAGGATGGTGCATGTACTTCTTGTATCACTGTTAATTCATTTCAAATGGAGACTACCAGCTGAAGTAGAAGGAAATAGAATTGATATGACAGAGAAGTTTGGTGTGACTTTAGCAAAAGCCAATCATTTATGTGCGATGGCCACACCAACGTAAGTCAATCACAGGCCCTTGTGGGTAAAAAGTAATAGATTGCCTTTACCAATGGAAACATTCGATCAGGAATGCGATTATTGGTGCAAATAAATGAATAGTTTTGTGAATTTCTGGCTATGTTATTTAACTGATTGAATCGGATAAGAAAAAAAAAATCATGTTTGTACATATTCTGTTTCTTCAACTAGTTATATCGGTAACATCCTGAACGTAGGCTCCATACATATATAGGTTAAGGCTATATAGACTAATGTGAGGATAAAAATGTAGGCTCCATACATATATAGGTTAAGGCTATATAGACTAATGTGAGGATAAAAATGAAGCAGTAAGAAGAATAAGAGGGCCATGGTTTATTTATATAGGTTAAGGCCACCGAGATGTGTAATAGTCCTACTGATTTTGAGCGAAGGCCGGTGTTGTCATTGCGTATATCAATATATGGATTTTCATCTCTTGAAGGGATATCCCCTCATCATTTGCATGTCATCTAAATAGTTATAAAAAAATTGAAAAAAATAACAACATAGATTAATATGAAATATATCACTCCATAAACATGCAAGGCAAAATTCGATTTCTATAAGTTACAACGAAAAGAACAAATTAAACTGAAAGTAGTTATCTTACATTCGCAGTTATATTTGTTATTTTTATTATAATCTGTAGAAGTTGACTTTTAACATGCATGTTTGTGGAGTGATATATTTCATATTAATCTATCTTGTGATTTTTTTCAAAATTTTTATAAATATTTAGGTAAAAGTGCGAAACAAGAGAATATCCTCTCGAGGGATGAAAACACTTTGTCCATATATCATTCTCATATGTACTCCCTCCATAAAAAAAACTCAATTCTTAGTTTGAATAATTGAACCTTCAAACCAAGAATTTAGAATTTAGTTCTTTTTTATGAAAGGCGTACAAAGTATCAGGAGAAAACCTTAATCGAGTCTGCCATCAATGTCATCCCCCCTCGACCCTCGTGAGAAGCCTTGCATTTATACTCTCGATTCCCTCTTCTACACGTATAATTAGGGAGGTAAGTACGGTACGAAACGGGTAGTCCTAGTTGGGCTTAAGTAGAACTCTGTTTTTTTTTCCTTATTTGGGGTTTTGTCGAAACATGATTTCGGCAATAATAAAACGGGGTACCGCACGAGACCTAAAAGTGGATGGATATGGAGACAAGGATTTAGACAGGTTCAGGCCCTCTCAATGAGAGGTAATACCCTACTTCTATTTGCGGATTTGAATCCGCCTGGTGTAGTATAGATCTGACGATCATATGTGCTCATGCCCCCTAGAGGGCCTCCTGCCCACCTTATATAGGATGGGGGGGCAGGATTACAAGATAGAAACCTTAACCAATATGGTATCAGTTTCCTAAATCTATTTTACAATCTTATCAAACCAGGACTTTAGGCCGTTCTATAATATACATGGAAACGTAATACCCAAGTCATGATCTGTTACATATTCCATAGATATAAGTTATCCCTTATAACTAGTCGAATAACCATGTCGTGTGGGTATGGGGTACCCATAATCTCCACAGTAGCCCCTGAGACCTTCGCAGTCGAAAAGATAATCTTCTCTCGAACTGGATTACTCCAAAGCCGAATGCTTCAATCATATTCGCCATGATCTCCCGAGTACTTTTTCCACATCAGAAGACTGTGGAGGGCTGAAAAAAATAAAGTCAGGTGCATCGACTAGATGCACCTAATAGGTGTAGCCCCCGACTATATGGTCAGTTGAAAAAACTAAGCATATAGTCAAGGAATAAATAATCCAACCAACCGAGTGGTTTTGACAATTGTAGTCAACCAAGTCACTTGATATCAATACATAGCATATGCGGTGAATACATAGCATATGCGGTGTCAATTCCCGAATAACATGATCCGAGTGATATACCAACTACTTTGTAAAATATGATACGTGCAACCTAGAATTGACAACATCTTTGAAAATTCACATAGCAAAACAGCTATAAAGAAGCTTGTATGCGGTGAATAAAGAAATTTCCAAAGTATTGGGCACACACCATGCGCACACTGCTTTAACAGATGTACTTAAGTCCCTAAAAGACACATGGTTTCACCACACCTGGAAATATATGGCATATGTGTTGTAACAACCGAGTAAATAAACTCATAAAGGATTTACCAACCGCCTGGAAAATGACCACAATATATAATCAGCCTAAGCCATAATATTGGTCAATAAAAATGCACACTTATGTGGCAAAAAGTAATGATATTGTATCCAATCAATTGCTTTATAAACCCAAACAACACCTTGACTATATAAAAAAGTCAGCGGGGCAGCTATATAAAGCTTTACTGTTTGACACCTTTTAATATGCATTGTACCAACTCCTAAAAAGTTGAGTAACTGCGGTATAAAAGGATTTTAAGGTATTGGGCACTTGATCACGTGCACTTTGGCCTAAGCAAAAAGTGCCTAAGTCCTTAAAAGAATGTGACAGGCCACACATGAAAATATGGGCTGCAGACATATTAGGCCTAGGCCAAAAAATATGCCTTCGACACCCTTTTAAAGGATGACGCATATAACATGCTCCCGAGTAATAAATCTTCTAGGTGATATAGACAAGTGTAGCTCATATGAATAGCTTCTGATCTAAGTGATTATCCCTTATGGGATACTCCAAAATAGATATAAAAATTAAATCCCGACTGGCGCAAGTAGTCGGTTGATAGCCCTTGTGGGAATAATGAATAGTCCAGCCGTTAAGCATATGAAATCGACTCGTGACCATAAATTCATGTTGAATGTATCCGGAACAAGTCCAAATTGAAGATATGATCCTTGTGATTGAGTTAATAAGCCCCTGAGCATATATAGCTTGTCCTTCTGTCATAGTCAAAATTGTCCATTGGTAATAGCTGATACAGTCGACATGAAGGCAAGATGACGAACATGGGGATGATATCGCCCGTCAGAGGTGACGAAAATGTTGGTGGTGGTAAAAACAGTGACACCAATCAAAGGTGATGAAGTCGCATAGCCATGGAGGCGAAGAAACCAGTCGGCAGCAGTCAGGTCAGCTAGCAGTGAAGATGAAGGCGCCCAACAACAACGACAGAGCAGTCGGTGGCGACGAAAGCAAGCCGACGATGAAGATGTAGACACGCATCGATGGTGATGGCGAAATCCACCAATTATGAACATGAAGAAAATAGTCGGCGATGGCAAACGCATCCGACGGTAATGATGATTAGCGGCAACAGAGATAGCCGGCTATGATGACGAAGTTACCCATCAATGGCAGCAGAGTAGGCTATGTTGAAGAGGCTTGATAGGATATTGATGAAGATGACCATGTCGTTGATCTAGTCAATAGTAGTGTAGCAGTCCATGATAACGATGAGATCCTCTATCGGCAGTTGCGTAGTAGGCCAACCGTGAAGACAAAATAACAAGTCGGCAATGAAAGTCGGTGATGACAAAAGCAACCGACGGCGAGGACGTAGTCACCCCTTAGCATCGGCAGAGACGTCAGGGCCAATGAAGTAAACATGCTGGTGATGATGTCAGTGACAACAATACATCAAACCATTGAGAAGATATCGAAGCTTGACAAGTTTCCTTGATGTGAACGTGTGCATAAAGAAGACTGATGCAACGCTTCTTGATTTATGAAGATGACTGTAGAACTTAGTGTTATAGCTGTTGTAGATGCTTCACTTGGAGGAAAGTAGATGTTGTTGTCCAACTCGTCTAAACCGAGCTGATTGGTTGATAACTCCAAACTCCCGAACATGTAGATTAAATCTTGAACTTGATACTTGAAAATTTTGGAGTAGATTATGGCAGCGCTGAGAAGCCAAAATTGTTGGTGAAATAATTGAAGTTGCTGAAGTAGAACATCTGCTCCGAAGCAAAGATGAAGACAATGACTCCTGGATAAATTGATTGCTTCAGCTTGTCGAATTTTGAGAGTCTTGTATTTGTGTAGCCCCCGACTCTTTTGTTAGTTGGGAAACAACTGAACATAGAGTCGAGAATTGTAGCTTCTTGTCATCGAGTAGTCATCACTTGAGTGAAGATACATGTTGAAGATGTCCGAGTAGAATTCTTGAAAATTGGAAAACCACTTGTTGTAATAATATAACACGACATCATAGTTGATAATGCATGCCGAGATGTCGAAGCTCCTGTAGATGTCATGGCTGGTGAAATAGCATAACTTGCGAAGTAGCGGCAATTGAGTTTGCGATGCCGAAGATAATAAAGATGAAGTCGCTCCACCATGGTGACAAAGTTGCAAAGCCATGATGAAGTGAACACGAGTCAGCGGCATAGAAGAAAACCGGTGGCGAAGACATGTAGTTGTGAAGATAGATACTCCAGTCGGCGGCGGCATAACCAGTCGGCGACGGAAGACGAAAATGTCCATCAGTAGTGGTAGCGGTATAAACCAGACGTAGAGGCGAGGGCGCTAGTCAACAGCAGATGAGATGACCGACGGTGAAGACGATAAGGCCAATCAACACTGGCAGAATCATGCAGCCATGGAAGTGAAGAAACCAGTTGGCAACAGACGTAGACAGCTTGCGTTGAAGGTGATGACGCCTATTTGCGATGGCGGCGACATGGCCAGCCATGAAGACGATAGCACTAGTTGGCGTCATACGAGGCGGCCGGTCGGTGAAGATGTAGATGCCCAACAACGGCGGCATAATAGGCCAGCCGTGCAGGCGGAGACACCAGTCGGCGGCGGCGAAGGCAAGCCGGTCGGTGAAGACGTAGACGCCCAACAACGACGGCATAATAGGCCAGCCGTGCAGGCGGAGACACCAGTCGGCGGCGGTGAAGGCAAGTCGGTCGGTGAAGACGTAAATGCCCATCGACGGCGGCATAATAGGCCAGCCGTGCAGGCAGAAACTCTAGTCGGCGGCAGACGAGGCGGCCGGTCGGTGAAGTTGATGACGCCCAACAACGACGGCATAATAGGCTAGCCGTGCAGGCGAAAACACCAATCGGCGGCGGCGAAGGCAAGCCGGTCGGTGAAGACATAGACGCCTATCAACGGCGGCATAATAGGCCAGCCGTGCAGACGGAAACTCCAGTCGGCGGCAGCGAAGGCAAGCCGGTCGATGAAGACGTAGACGTCCATGAACGGCTGCATAATAGGCCAGCCGTGGAGGCAAAGACACTAGTTGGCGGCGACGAAGGCAAGCCGATGGTGATGTTCTGACTGATCCATTCCTGAAGCGTAGGAAATAAGCTTAAAGCCATGAATCCCTATTATGCATATCTGGATCTGGATCCTGCAGAACAAACATATAGGATGAGTAGTATCTGATGTAAATACAATACTCGAAGAAAATTCAAGCATTTTAAAATGTTTATAAATATGTATTTCTCCTCTTGTCAATTTTGATTTCCCCGAGCAGATGACTCATTACGTTTAAACACTCTGTCCGACTAGTCATAGCCCCCAAGCACCGGGAGTCGGCCTAGGCACTTCCCAAACATGCATATGAGTGACATGAGTTCGTCATTAATGGAACAAAGTTTCACGGATCAGAATTTACTGCTCGGGTACTTTTGCAATTGTAAAGAGCAGAAAATAAATTTATCTTATCTCTATGCTTTTGATTTATTCTGAATAATACTTAGCACCTTGCGTTACTCGGTCCATCCAACGAGCCCCCGGGTGCTAGGAATCGGCCCAAAGGCAACTATCCATTGACAAACCAAACAGAAAGCATAGGAAGATAGAACTCTATAACTCGATACGTACTTTTGTACTCAGATTATGTCACAAGCAATTAAGATAAATATTATAACAACTGTAGCCCCCGACTCACTAGTCAACGGCGAACCAGTTGATGTAGTGAGGCAAAAGAAAAGGAAAATATCATATAAAGAAAATTAATGATGACTTAGCTTTGTAATATTTCCCTTGGTGATGGCAGAGGTGGCCAATGTGGGAACAAAGTCGTCCATCAATAACAATGAAGACACCAGTCGCGGCGACGAAGGCGGTCGACGGTGAAAGCGAAGATGCCCACCAACGGTGATGTGACCAACCAACCGTGAAGGCGAGGACACCAATCGGCGGCGACGAAAGCAAGCCAGCGGTGAAGATGTAGACGCCCATTAACGGTGGCATAATAGGCCAGCCGTGCAGGCGGAAACACCAGTCGGCGGCGGCGAAGGCCAGCCAGTCGGTGAAGACGTGAACGCCCATGAACGGTGGTGTGACCAACCAACCGTATAGGCAAGGACACCAGTCGGCGGCGATGGAGGCAGGCCGGCGGTGAAGACTTGGACGTCCAGCAGCAGTGACAGAGGCAATTGGCATGGGTACTGGTTGGCTGATTAATCTCCTATAGTACAAACGCCAGATGCAACCACATATCACCCGACCAATCCATGCTCGCACAATCTGGTCGGGAAGCTTGTCCTTTTATGAATCGGACTCAGCCGTTCATTAGACATGCAAAAAGACATATCACAAATTAACTTGTGATTAGTGAAAAAATAATAATAGATTAATTAATATAATAGATAATAGATTAGATCAGAACAGAACAACTAAACCAATTGCAAGCTGACGCTTTTGGTGTTGTGTGTCTGAAAAGTAGCTTGTCTTGACGAGATCAAACTTGGCTATGTATCTGCTTGTGCTTGACGTGTTCCTGCTTGCATGTGTAGATATATGTACAGCATGTACACGGTCATGTCTGCATCTCATGCCCCTGTTTGATTGGTTCATAGCTAGTCGATGGCTTCGTATTGCTGATCAGGAAAATAACTCGGCGACAACTGACGCCTGGGCTGTAGATCAATCTGACTTTTGGCGATGATTGCACCGATCGGTTGGCTCGAAGGGCACGCTGACTCCGACTTGGATTAACTATTGAATCTTGTTCGACAAAACTGACGAACACGGCGACGATATCAATGTAGTCAAGAGCCTTCCTGACTTGTTGAAGTAGTCGGCGGCGGGAGAGCAGAAAACTCCCAAAGTAAAGACGAAGCCGACGACTCATGAAGTTGATTCCATCGCGCTCGTCAACAGGAAACTCGACGCCACCCCTATCTGGCGCGCCAACTGTCGAAACATGAATTCGGCAATAATAAAAGGGGTAGTGCACGAGACCTAAAAGTGGATGGATACGGAGACAAGGATTTAGACAGGTTCAGGCCCTCTCAATGAGAGGTAATACCCTACTCCTGTTTGGGGATTTGAATCCGCCAGGTGTAGTATAGATCTGATGATCATATGTGCTTATGCCCCCTAAAGGGCCTCCTGCCCACCTTATATAGGATGGGGGTAGGATTACAAGATAGAAACCTTAACCAATACAGTATCGGTTTTCTAAATCTATTTTACAATCTTATCAAACCAGGACATTAGGCCGTTCTATAATATACATGGAAACGTAATACCCAAGTCATGATCTGTTACATATTCCATAGATATAAGTTATCCCTTATAACTCGTCGAATAACCATGCCGTGTGGGTATGGGGTACCCATAATCTACACAGGTTTATTCCTTATCCCCACCAGATTTTTATCCATATCTATAATGTTTATTTTCTTATAGCACATTGTATATGGTACAACCGCTGTGATAAGCACAGATCCATAGGGTATCCTATTTTCGGAACACTAACAATAGCTCCTAATTATTAATCTCTATTCAAACATACTCAAAATGAGGAGTCAGAGTTCTCAAAATATAATGTAAAATCAAAGGTGTTTTTATTATACTCTGTGATGAACAATTGGCATTGGAGATTATTGGTTTTGATATTTGGAATTTATTTACGAAGTGGTTTTGGAGATGATTGGATTTCACATGTGAATCTACAGGTACTGCTGGATGAGGTCCGGTCAGATTGGGCAGGTGCTGCCGGTCAGACCGGTGCAGCCCGCGGTCTGACCGGGCGACTCTGTGTCGGTTTCGGTTTCGGGTTGTTTATTTGGATATCCATGATTGTTTCATGAATATTACTTCTAGATGGATACTATGCTTATGTAATACTGTCGTTTGCTACTAATGAGTCAAGTTGGGGATAGTTTGGTCTCGGAATATGGTTTCTTTGTTTATTCTATGTGTAGGTGACTCGAGATGCCGGGAGTATTTGCGGTGATGGACCGGGAGTCGGCATGGGGATAAGCGACGTCCGTGGTGGTCAGAGATCATGCGAGATACTAAGGCTAGAGTTCAATGCACGTGGTTGGTGAAGATTCCATATGGCATACGAAGGAGGTATTGTGTGCGTATGGGATGCAGAGTCGAATTTGGAAGGAGTCCAAATTTGATATGATTGGTTATGTAAAGTTTGTTTCTTGTACTAGAGGGTTTCCTATGGGGATTAGGACTTCTAGTATGAGTTTGGTTCATGGATTTAGGCTACCAACCTTGGGTATAAATAGAGAGGGAGTGTGAGGCTTCCTAGTATCGCTTTTAAGAGCAATTGAGTTGATAATTGAATTAGGGTTTCGAGTTTAGTCGAAATTTTTGTAAGGAGTGCTATTGGTGCACTTTGTAAACACAGAGAGAATCAATAAAGTCGTCATCCACTTTAAGAGTTCTTCGATTCTTGTTTCACCGGGTTTCGGCGGTCTAACCGATGACACACCGGCGGTTAGACCGGCGGCATCACTGCAGTTAGACCGGCAGGTGACCTGCGGTCAGACCGGCGGCGGCGACAGGGAGCTGCAGGAGACAAGCGGCGGTCAGACCGGAGATACAATCTCGGTCAGACCGATGGCAACCAGGCGGTCAGACCGGCGCATACACTTCAGTCAGACCGTGATCCGTCGAATTTAAGAGTAACTTTTATTTCCACTAAAAGTTTCGGTTTTTAGGCATACCAACCATTCACCCCCCTCTGGTTGGCTTAGTTGTTGTGATTCAATCTTATATATAAAACATAAAACCTAGTCAGCATAGTTAGCCGATAATAAAGTTAAGGCCGACAACTAATTAAATCGTATCATCCAGACGGGAAAATCATGTGCTCGGTATCTAAAATCTATTATTTATTATCTATCTATCTATCTATTATATACTAAAAGTTCATTAAGCTCTCAAACCACCACGTAGCAGACCTACAAACGCTCCTAGATTGCCACATGGCACTATCTAATTTTACCGTCGATTTTTACTTAAATTGGTGGCTCCGATATTTCAGACCATTAGATTAGATTTGTTATTAAAAATTAAAAATACTGATACTTTTCTCATTTATGTGTACACAGGATAAATATATCCGCACGTATGTACGATTAAAGAGAAACAAAGATTTCCTAGGAACGCTCTCAAGTCGTCACGTAGCACACCTACAAACGCTTCTAGGTTGCCACATGACACTATCTAATCTTACAGTCGATTTTTACTTAAATTGCTGGCCCCGATATTTCATACCATTAGATTAGATTTGTTATTAAAAATACTGATACTTATCTCATTTATACGTACACAGGATAAATATATCCGCACGTATATATGTACGATTAAAGAGAAACAAAGCTTACCTGCTGTTGCCAAGAAGAAGAAAAAAAGAGGGCACACGAACCTATGGAAAAAAAAGATAAAGCAGGAAAAACATATGTACCTCTAACACATCAACGATCTTTAAAATAAGATTTTCTACAATTAATAAAATATATTGCTTTTAAAAATATCTATGATCTATAAAATAAAATTTTCTACAGTTAATAAAATATATTATTTTACAAATTTACGTAAATATACATAGTTAAACTAGATCTATAATATAAATATAAAATGTCCAATAAACGCTCTTTAAACATTGGGATTATTTTAAAATTATATATCCACATAGCACTATCTATTCTTACCATTGATTTTCATCTAAATTGGTGGCTCCGGTATTTCAGATCATTAGATCTATTAGAAAAAAAAAGAGTAATATATTCATCATGTATCCATATAAAAAAAGTATCTGCATGTACGTATGATTAAAGAAAACCAATAAAGCTTACCTATAGGAAGAAAAAAAAACATACGCGCGTACTTACTTAAGAAAACAATAGAGCAAATAAAACCTCCTGTTGCAACTAAATAAACTGTGGCAATTAACAGATAAAGCAACAGTTGGCTGGTGGTAATATAACGTATTGCAACGCCAGATATCGTTGCCATAGGAACTAGTCGCATCGTACTGAAGCATGGTAATAAGTGCTAGCGTTGCAAAACGTGTATTGCCACGGACCTCAAACGTGGTAATAGGTCGACCTCTATTGCTATAGTGACAGTTTGGTTACTATAGATAGATCCCACTATTGCCACGCTACATATGTCTCGTTGCTATAGTTGGACCCTCTATTGCCACTCTAAATATTTTGTTGATATAAGTGGGTACCTCTATTTGCCACGCACAATTTGGTGGCCAACTAGATAAATCAAAAAAATATATGATAAAAAAATATAGCATTTTACACCCATAACACAATATCCAATGAAACCATCGAATGTTAAATTCCAGAACACACTCAGTACTGAAAGACATAATATTTGTAACACAATTGTGGGAGGACATCCAAAGCTAAATAGCTAAAATTCCACATAATTCTTTTATCTGGCTTGGAGTTCACCAAAGCCATCACGTTGCCTTCACATCGACATTCCCATCAATTTTCCATCCACTCCGGTAGCTTTATCCTGAAAAGAAAGAATGATATTGGTATTTGCATCATATGAAATTAAACTTGTTAAGTATTTGCTACAGCAGCAGGTTGATCAAACTAAGAGTATATAACAAAACCTTACACTTTGACAGGTGAAACAGAAGAGTATTACTATATTCTACATAGAGTATTACTATGTTCTACACGCGCAGCACATTAGTTCATTACAGATAGTATCACATCAGAAATTCAAGATTCAAAACTTTCGATTTTCTTCGGTATTTCTTGCTGGGTGTTAGGATTGATTCGATTCATGTATATAACATGGTGTGTCAGTTTGGTTACATACATATACAGTACTAGTATACTCCGTATTTCACTGATTTTTGTTTATTCAACGTATTATGTTTACTACTGATTCAAAAATTCGTAATCCAAGCGCCAAACTTCAGCAAGCATCCATAGCAAGCATGGAACTTGAATTATTTAACCAGAACCAGAGTCCGGAACATTGAAACAAGAATAACGTCATAAACATAAGATAACATTGAAAACTAAATGGCGTGAACATCAATCTGAACATAAGCAGTCACATAACACATAGAAATATATCGGAAATAAATAGATAGAGCAAACAATCCATGAATCACACAATTAGTTCGACATGCACTTGCCTCCAATGAAGGGTTGGTATCATGCATGATCTGAAGGACCACCATCTAATCACAAACAAAACCTCAGCAAACACATTCAAACATGTATATAAAACAATGAAAAAAGGTGAACCTACTGCCCCATCCCATCATAACGCAATAACAAGGAACATCGCTTGCACTATAAACAATAGTGCCGCTTCAAACCTTTATATCTTGAAAAATAAAAAGGCTATGACTGAAAATATATACAATTTGAAAACATACAGAACAATACCTACAACTTTTATGTAGAAAGCATATTTTTATTCTACCATTAAATGGTCTAATTTGTGCTTGAAAGCAGGCTTTAGAATCTGTCCAAAATTTCAGAGGGTACGTACAAAAACAACTATATCTGGAGTTCTACTCATCCGATCAAAGTGTATTTTACCAATATAGAAAGCTCGGAGAAAACTCTACAACTTTGTCTATAGGCGTCCTAACTGATTCCGCTATTTAACCCCTCCAAAAACAGTTCAATATACTACTATCCACTATCCAGATTATGACATAAAAAAAATAGTTACACTCAAAAATTCATATCGCCTCAAACACTTGAGATAAAATCACACCCTTTGGTCAGAAGATAGATCTAAATATTATCTACAACTTCCTAGTTATACACTTTTGCAGAAAATATCATTTTGACCTCCGAAACTTCGAAAAACCGAAACACTATAAATCTGCCAACGTGCAGAACAGCCAAATCACCTAGGGTTTCCTTCAAGATTCCAAGGGAAAAACAATGGGGGAGCACTGATCTACCCCTCTCCTTTCTCCTCTCCTCCTCCTTGTTTCGTTTTTCCACTTTGCTTCTTGATCGAAGTTCATGGGGTGGAGATTTATGAAGGCAAGGTGCTGTAGAGGAGTGAGGGATGTGAAATCACGTACAGGAGGAGGGGAGGGAGATCGGCGGCGACGGGTGAGGGGAAAGGGTGGGTTTTTCCGGTTCCCCTCCTCTCTCTCTAGGATTTTGGGGAGAAGGTTTTTGAGGAGAACCAATGGGCTGGGTTTATGGGCCTTCCCAGGTTGGCCCACTTCTAAATGTATTTTTTTTCAACCAACGAATTTATGCCAAATATCTTTATTTTTAATGGACGTAACTACACAGCTAGTGGTAGCTGGTTTGTCTAAACCAGCTACCACTCCATCTACAAGTGGCACCATCCACCTATACTTCAAATACAATTTTCTCTTAAACTACTCATCCGATCTACGATCCGATTACACCGTTGTGTTCGTAACAATCAAATCTTTACAACAAGATCTCACATGATTATATTTTGATGAAAAATCACAAATTACTTTTATGATGTCTAAATTACTTTTAGATTTCACTAAGTTACTTCTTAGATATATAAAAAGTAAATTCAGTAAAACCTAAAAGTAATTTACATATATTATAGAAGTAACTTAGAACAAAACGAATGTAACTTTAGCATATCATTTGAAGTAAATCCGTGGTAGAGATAAAAACATGATTCTATCTAGAAATTAAATTAATCAGCACAAATTATGGTATTAATTAAAAAAATAATAAAAGTAATCACCTCAGAGCATTATGAATGTATAGGAAGTATTTTAATCAAATCTAAAAGTAACTCATATATATATATGTATATATATGTATATATATATATAGGTATTATATATATATATACATATATATATATATATGTATATATATATGTATATATGTATATCTATATATATATATGTATATATATGTATATGTATATATATATATGTGTATATATATATGTGTATATATATATGTGTGTGTGTATATATATAGACACACACATGCACACCTGTATATACATATGTATATATATATACATCTATACACACACACACACACACATATATATGATAATTTGTTCAATGAAAAAAGGCATAAGTTAGAGTTACTTTCTTTTGTTATAATTTACTTCTATAATATATGTAAATTACTTTTAGGCTTTACTGAATTTACTTTTATATGTCTAAGAAGTAACTTAGTGAAATCTAAAAGTAATTTAGACATATCATAAAAGTAATTTGTGATTTTTCATCAAAGTATAATCATGTGAGATCTTGTTGTAAACATTTAATTATTACGAACACAACGGTGTAATCGGATTGTAAATCGGATGAGTAATTTAAGAGAAAATTTTATTTGAAGCATAGATGATAGGAATATTTCTCCTACTTGCTCAATGGATTAATAGCAAACAAAACTCCTAAAGTACTAGCACGTGGGTGTCTCTGGTTAAGACTAATTGGAGAGGCCTCTCTAATTAGATTTACCGATTTTTAATGCAACTCAAAACCAAGAACCAAACGAACATATGTTTTTTTTATTTTTTTTGAGGTGTTACAATTCACCATAAAAATTTTTTGGTCCAAGCGCGAAGCGATGGTTATCGCACCGACCGATCTGAAAGTTTGGCGCCAACCCCTGATTTCCAATTTCTTTTGGCATAGAAAAATAAGAAAATTAAAAAAATACAAATAACCAACCCTATTTTATACTTTATGGGCACAATGATAGCCATTCGATCAAGAATCAGTGGCCAGAAATTTATGGGCCGAGTACTGTAACTAGCCAATTTCAGGCCTACTAATATATGTTGTACTATTTAATTTCAATTTATGAGAACTTTAAATTTAATTTTAGATTGATTTTTGCATTTCTACAACTATTGTATTGATCTTTTTTACAAATAAGTTCATTTGAACAATTCAAATTTTGAATTTTCAAAATTTGACAACTTTGAACAAAAATTGTGTTTAATAAATGATTTCAAATGGAAAACTCACCAAAACCAAAGTTGTAGAACTCATCAAGATGCAAAAATTTTTATTTTGGTCATTTCTCCATTTGACTCTATTTGAATAATTTGAAATTTGAAATTCAAAGTTTGAGAACTTCAAATAGAATTTTTTATTAGTGAACGACTTCAACTGAAATGTAATCAACAGCAAAGTTGTATAGTCCATCTAGATCTACAACTTCATCCGATAAAGTGATTATAACATTGTACGCAAATTTTACATATCTCCCATATGGTTTCATAAATTATAAGAGAGATGTGTAAATTTTGTAAACAATGTTACTATCACTTTATCGGATGAAGAAATAACCAAAATAAAAGTTATAGATATTAATGAGTTATACAGCTTTATTGTTAATGACTTTTTCAGTTGAAATCATTTAGTGTTTGAAAATTTTGTTTGAAGTTGTCATAATTTGAAATTCAAATTCAAATTATTGAAACAAAGTCATACATCAAAATGACCAAAATAAAAGTTATAGATCTTGATAAGTTACACAACTTTGTTGTTGATAGTTTTTTTCATTTGAAATTATTTACTACCCGAAGTTTTAATATTATGAAATTAAATGAGAGGAGGGAGGCAAAATGGACTTCTCGATGAGGGAGGAGCAAAAGGTCTGGGCCAGCAGCCCGAAGAGGGAGGAGGCGAAGGGGAACCCAACCCAAGCAGGGAGAGAGAGGCTGCGGGCTGAGGGAGGGAGAGAGTAATACTTGGCCGAAAAAGGCCCAAGGACAGAGAGAGGGATTTTAATATATTATTTATTTTAATAGGTTAAATGAACTTTGCGGTATTAAAATTAGTTATTGAGCTCTGAAAATTCACGGAAAATTTTGGAGAATAATTTAGACCACGTAGAATATTGGAGGGAAGGGGACATCACAGCCGCAAAGGGGATAGCACACGCGTGCCCTGATGCGGCTATATTGGAGGCCCACGTAAACATGTCTATTGCAACACCAGTAATCGTTGCGATTTGTACAAGTTATTGCAACAGGGATCATGTTCCTTGCAATAAGCGTCTAGTAATTGCCACGCCTTTGAACCTTATTGCATCCACAATAAACCGTGGCAATATGAACATGTTGTTGCATCCAGTGGCATCTGTCGATGCAATACCCAACTCCCTCTTGCAACCCATCCATGAGTAATGCAATGCGAGAAAACGGTTGCGATAGTGGCAAACTAAAGCAACGCTACCTTATGAGGTTGTAATATCACATTTCTTTTGCAACGCCAAGCATCACTAACGCAACTCCGAAATGCTACTCCGAAATGCTGTGGCAATACACCCAACCAATCGCAACACAAATAGGAAAATAGTTGCAGTAACCCCATTCTTTTGCAACCGAAATCCACACATATCGTAACAAAAATACGCCGTTGCATTATTACAACATATTACCACCATTTTCGGTTTGGAGGCAATACAAAACCCTATTGCATCCACATGAGTGCCGTTGCAAAGGGGACTCGTGGCTATTGCCCAATTTCCTAGTAGTGGGGAAAATCGATGGTTTTTAAAATTTATAAAGTATATTACTCTACAAATTTATGCAAATATAGACAGTTGAACTAGATCTATAAATATAAATATAAAATATCCAATCAACTCTCTTTGCACATCATGCCTTTGAAATTATTTTAAAATTATATATCCACATAGCACTATATAATCTTACCGTCAATTTTTACTTAAATTGGTCCTGATATTTTCGACCATTAGATTAGATCTATATTATTAAAGAAAAATAATATTTTTTCCTCCTATATACTTATAGATGAGAAATATATCCGCATGCAAGTATGATTAGCTTACCTGCTGTTCACAATAAGAAAAAAAACATATGCACGTACTTACTAAAACAACCATAAAGCCAAAATAAACGTACGTACATCTAATATATACCGGTGGAAAAAAATAACGGTCTTTGAAATTGGATTTTCTACCATTGATAAAATATATTAATTTACACATATAACCAAATATATGTAGTTAAACTAGATATATAATATAAATACAAAATATCCAATCAACACTCTTTAAACATTCTATCTTTTAAATTATTTTAAAATTATCTATCCAATTTATGATCATTTTGTATTTTTTTAGTTAAATATACAGATGATGTTAAATACGTCAAAACACATGAGACCGACATGTAATAATAATATTATGATAAGTATTTAAATACTTTCCATCATATTTTAGGGTGTTAAATATCACTTGACGAATATAAAACACTAATTTAAATCTACATATGTAAAACCAATGAAAAGAACACAAACTTTTTCACGTAGATCTGATTTCAAAGTGTTTTTCTGGATTTTTTTTAAACTATGTGATAGTATTTGAGAAGTGAGCAACACAGACGTGAAAATATTATCAAAATATTTTCAACCAATGAACTTACCGTAATAGAGCCCCTTAATGTATCGTGAGGTTTATGGCCATACATGCATGCATTTTCTCTTTGGCAAATAGTTTTGACAAATAAACAATCACATAACATGTGCAATTAACTACTTATGATATATTTTCTTATAGTTGAGGAATTCCTCCGTGTCAGTTATTACACAAAACATGTCTAAAGTGAAGTCAAATAATTTTTCAAAAATATCATCCACACGTAAACTTTCGTAAGAAAAATTCAAGCAACATTAAACAAGGTGCCCGCATATATCGAGGATCCATTAAACTTTCTACAAACGCTATCAAGCAGCCATGTGGCTCCTACAAACGCTACTAAGCTGCCACGTGTCGCTTTAATAAATTAGATAAATCTAAGAAATTTCGATAAAAAAAATGAAAACATCGTACCATTAATTTTCAATTAATACGGTGGACCCATCATTTTACAATGTTAGATCTATGCATGTTAAAAGAAAATGTCAATTACGTCCACATCTCTCCCTCCTCACTTCACACGAACATACGGGAGTACATCCAAAGTACGTACGTCTCTCCGAAAACTTTCATATATAAGACACAGTAACTAAAAAATTAAAGGAGAATATCTTATAATATATTCGATTTTAATTTGAACTATATTTACCATATTTTGGCATGTACATATTTTTTTTTTAGGAAAAACTCAGAAGAGGACAGGGAGAGCCTGTTTTCATTAAAGAAGAAAAGACTTCGCCCAGTTTTTGAGGGGAAACCGGCCCAAAAACCTCACATAAGCACGGTTTGAGGGGGAAACCGGGCAAAACCCACATGGAGAACAAAGAAAAAACTTGCGACGGCATCACTGGAGGAAAACATAGGTCATCGTTGCCAAAAGCAGCTTCGACTTCCTATGAACAGACCACAGGCAACGTAGAGCAGGGTCTTCAAGATGAAGCCTCCAAGGAGGAAACATAGCGTCGAAATGCAAGCAACGTCCGTCCGAAAATCGGAACAGGGTTTTCACCCGAAGAAACGGGTAGAGCAAAGAACAATGCCTTCAAAAAGGAAAACGACGCCCACAGGCGTCGCCATCGTTGTCTCTACCCTAAGAGCGAGCAGGACAAACGCCCCGACTCACTCGCCCTGCCAACTACGACACCCCTGGCACCCACAGCGCCACCAAGGAAAGCGGGAGAGGGCTATCGTTGCCGAGCTTGTCACCTACAAGCAGCTCCGACTCTCCCCAACACACCTACCCGAAGACAAGCCAGGAAGCCAACAGCACAGCCACCCCAACGAAGCTACCAGAAAGAAGGAGCAAGGGGGTTATCGTTGCCCAGCGTGCCACACCCAGCCAAGCAGCTCCGACTCCTCCCCAAACACCATCTACAGGTTGCGTCGCAGAGATTTCATGCACCACCTCCACCAAACCAACCACCTCGCAGACGCAAAAGAAATTAAGCACAGGCAGTGTTGAGGCTCTCGAACTCCAAGCAAATTGCCAACCCAGCTAGTACCCCGCCCCTCGCCAAGGAACTCCCCACAACCGGAATCTGAGAGCAGACCGGTCAACGGGAGGGGAGGAGCTCCAGGAACAGGAGGAGCCCCAGCTGAACGTGGGAACACTTGCCGGCGACCAAGCCACCAACAACACTGTTGCTCACCGTGTCCTACGACTTTCCAAACGAACGAGCCACTGCAGCGACCGCCCGACCAACCCAACGACGACCTCCTAGCAGGCCAGCAACTTCTCTGGCCACCTCGACAACCAGAATCCACCTCGACACCACCTTCGCCGGCAACAACCATCTCCACCGGTCATTTGACATAAACTCCTTTATATCACAACTAAATAGTAATAAAAATATTATAAAAAATAACATATATCATGCTATGTAAATGATCTCCTATTATCTCTCCAGCTCACTTTCTTATCCATATTTTCTAGCCAGCAGCTCAGTACATAAACAATATAAAATGCTATATTAACTATCTATGATATACTAATAGTCCATTAAACTCCTTACTAACACTCTCAAACTGTCACATAGTGTTCTACAAACACTCCTAAGACGCCATGTGACGCTCAAATAAACTAAAATATCCTAGAAATTATGATAAAAATCAAAAATATTGATTTTCCTTTAAATAGGTGAACCCAATAATTATAGCTACTACATCTCACAGAAATAAATCCAGTTCCCCCATCTCTACCACTACCGTATGTGTGCACGCACATACATACCTACTCCCTCCACCATCCTACTCACCTCTAGGATCCAACTCTCATATCCTATTTTCTAGCTAACACATAATTAATGTATAAACAATAATAATATCTAAATGATTATGATTCTCAAGTTACATGTACTTTTCTCAGTTTATTTAATTTGTTGTGTTATTTATAATTAAATACATAATTTAAGATCCATATTACCCATATTTACTATGTAGAAGTTAGATAATGCGGCTGTTCTGACTACAAATATTTGAGCAAAATAGTAGTTTGAAAACGATCAATTAATTCAAATATGTGAGTCTAAAGTCCAAGTTCAATCACCACCAAGAAGCTTGGAACCATAATGCATACTCTGGGCCTGAACCCGATGAAGGCGGAGCTACAAGACATTATTAGTGAGGTGGACACCGATGGCAGCGGCAGCATCGACTTCCTCAAGTCCCTGGGCCTAATAACACGCTAGATAATTAAGTGCAGGGCAAAGACTGAGAGGAGGGGTAGAGGAAGACATTCCCATGTCTTCGACAAGGACTAGAAAACAACTTCATCTTTGCCACCAAGCCTCGCCACATCATGACCAATACATCAAGAAAGGCTCACTGATGAGGAGGTCAACAATGATCCACGAGGCTGATGGTGACAGGCGTATCACTACAAGGAGTTTGCAATTAAGTTCAGAAAAAAAAAACAAGCAATTTGATTAAAACACATACAAAAATAAGAAAATCATTAAAACTATAAAAAAATAACAAGATTCCATGTAGAATATAAAATATCAAGAGTCCATATAAAAGTATAAGTTATAAATATCTGAAATTTGGAATAATAAAAGAAGTATTAAAAGAAGAGTCCAAATACAACACAATATGGGATTAAGTACAATTTAAAATCCCTAAAGAAGACAATTTAGAATAAAACAATAATTTGATTTTAATACAAAATTCTAGATAAGAATCAGTCAATCACTAAATTAAAAATACAATAAATATTTTTTAAAAGAATTTATCTATCTTTATTGATTCACATGCATAACAAATTGCATATATATATATATGAAGCAATTAAAGAGAGGGCTAGCAGAATAGTAGAAAAATACAGTTATTACCAATAAAATTTTGTCGAGATGTCTTCATAATGAACACTCCATTAAAAATAGGAAATACCTTACTTTAATTTCAATTTGTTTTGTTAGAACTATTTCCGAAACAAAATACACATGCCCGTATAAATGCACGGGCTATCTTCCTAGTTTGTATAAAGTTCAGAACTTAAGCAGTCACTCGAATAAACTTATCAGCAAACATTAAAGTCGTCGAGCAGCGTCGGTTAGCTCCACATACAGACATTAAACGTAAGCCACTAAATGCATATGAAATGGAGACGACTACGCGTCGGACGTCCGACAAAATACAAAAAATCGGACGTCACGCCCAGCTCAGCATCTGTCACACGCAAGAGCGTCCATCTCAGCCTCTGTCACAAGCGCAATTATATACCGGTCAAAGAGATATGGCATAGCCACTTACTAGTAGCTACATGCATGCTTAGTAGGGTAGTACAAGCTAGTAGGGTAGGTATAACACTTTTTTGCCAAATTTTAAACTAGTTTATCTTTTAAATTATTTATCCAATTTACGATCCGATTACATCATTTAATTCATTGCAATTAAATCTTTAAAACAAGACCACACATGCATATATTTCGATGAAAAAAATATTTTAACTTTCTTAATGGTTTTCTTTGAAATGTTGCACATGTTATATTTAAATGTTTCAGCTAGTATACATATGTTGTTTCATTAGTTAATTTGCAAATTTTGTACGTTGTTTTCCTTAAATGTTTCACTAAGTATTTAATAATGTTTCAATAGTTATAGTTTAATACTCATTAGTCATATAAAAATATTTGAACAATATCAAGTTTTTAAAATATTTTGTAAATCTCATATGACTTTTCTTGTTTCGCTCTCTGAGACTCAATGTTTCATATAGGTGGTTAATGGTGTTGCAGTCGATATTTTTTTAATGTTACATTTCTCTAGAACATTTTATACAACTGAAACAATTTTTTTAAGGGGTGAAACAACATTTATTTTTTTATCAAAATATGATTGTGTGATATCTTGTTATAAAGATATAATTGTAATGAATACAATGGTGTAATCGGATTAAAGAACGAATAATTATTTTAGATACAAGTTGTGATCCGATTGCACTGTTGAATTTGTTGCAGTTAAATCTGTACAAAGAGATCTCACATGATTATATTTTCTATAAATAAAGCATATATATTTATATTACTAATTGAAACATTTCTATATTATAAATAGAACATTGATTTGTAATCGCTGAAACATAACAAAATACACGTTGAATTATCGAAAGAACAACACGTGCAACAACCTAAATGACCTAGTGAAACATCTGCTAAAACATCCAAATAATACAATATGCAACATTTCAAATGAACTACTAAAATACCTTCTGAGGCATTCAAATAACACCACGTGCAACATTTCGATTGAGCTAGTGAAATACGTTCTGAAACATCACAAAAATACCTTCTGAAACATCCAAAGAACACGACATGGAACATTCCAAATGCAATAGTGAAACATCACAAAATACCTAGTTAAACATCACAAAATACCTAGAAAAACATCAAAATAATACAATGCAACACTTCAAAATGACCTAGTGAAACATTAGCTACAATATCACAAAATACCTCCTGAAACATTCAAAGAACACCACGTGTAACATTAAAAAAATGATACCGTGAAACATCAGCCGAAGAAATCACAAAATACCTCCTGAAACATTAAAAAACACCCTGTGCAACATTTCAAAATGACCTAGCGAAAACATCATTAAATACCCATTGCAACAATTAAAAAATCCATTACAAAAAAAATAAAAAAATATATAGTCAAGTAAGATCTTGTTGTGAAGATTTAATTGCGGTGAGTACAATGGTATACTCAAATTACGGATTAGATAAATACTTTATGAAATAAGATTATTTGAAGTTATACATTAAGTACTTTATGTCCGAGCAGTGCATGCTGCATGCATGCAGAAGTTAGAGTGAGAGGGGAGGGGTTGCAAGTTGCAACGGACAGGATAAAAAATATTCATCACATGGTTTGAGAAGAGGCGTGCGGGCGTCCGATTTTTTTCTTACCATCGGGCGTCTGGATAGGAGCATTTTCCATATGAAACACCTAATAAAAATTGTGCACCCATGCGTATTTGTCCGACATCGTAAACTAATATTTCTCTTGTCCAGACCAGCTATAAGTCATCTTCCTTACCACAAACTCTTCGATTTATCCAGACGTTATAGGATTTTATCTAGCGATTGCATTCAGTCAGATTGGCTAGTTAACACATTATAATCTTTGTCGGTTAAAGACAAAAAATTCCAAGTTTATTTAGTAGTTGGGTGATCTGCACAAATCCTGTAATTTGACAATGTAAAGCCCCTTGTCAGAACCGACTACTCGAGTCATTTATAGCGATATCTAATATGCGAGTATTTTCAAAGCATAAATATGGGGAAAATATATATATTTGCTAGTATGTGGGAAAACAAGACATGTCATTTGAATATATATGTAAAAACTTACAGATATGTCACCCTTTTTATTCAGCTATCTAGTATGTGTTTTGCGCCGTTTGTGACAGATCGAGACGAAGAATCCAGTACACTGCTGCACAAACCCTTTGTAGTCCCGGTTTACAACCCCTTATAGTCCCGGGTAGCAAATCAGGGCTACGAATCCGGGACTAAAGATCGCTATTTGTGGTGCCGGTTCAAATTAATACTTGGGACTAAAGACCAATCTTTAGTATCTTTGGTCCCGGTTGGTGTTACCAATCGGGAGTAAAGGATTTTTTTTCTTTTTATTTCCATTGTTTTTGTGTTGTTTGCACCTCGACCACAATCGCCGTCACATCCAAATCCCCACAAATCATACATAATCATCCACAAAAACCATCCACAAATCATACACAATCATCCACAACACATGTCCATCCACAATCCACAAATCAATCACAAAATCATCCCCAAATCAATAAAAAAAATCTACAAATCAATTCACAAAAAATCTATGAATCAACTCCAAAGCCACCGCCGGCTCACTCCAGCGCCGCCGCCCAGCCGCCTCCCCTCCCGGATCCCGCGGAGGGGAGGCCGCCACCACCATCACGCCCCTCGGGCTGTCCCCATGCCACCGCCACCGCCGCACGGCCACCTCCCCTCCCGGATCCGGTGCAAGGGAGGCTGCTACCGCCCTCGTGCCCCTCGTGCCGCCCTCACGCCACCGCCGCCCGCCGGAAGGGAGCCGGAGGGGAAGAGGGCCAGAGGAGAATAGGGCAGGAGAGGGGAGGAGGAGATGGGGAAGAGTGAATGAGGGGGAGGAGAGAAGGAGAAAGGAGATAAGGTGGAAGTATCGAGGAAGGATGTGAGCGGACGAGTAGAACGCAGCTCGAGGCCAATTTAACAATAGGGACTAAAAATAGATCTTTAGTCCAGTGAAGGGATATGACACCGCCTGCCATGTTTTGAACCGGAACTAAAAATGATACACACCAACCGGGACTAAAGATCAAAAAGTACCCTGACCTTTTGAACCAGGACAAAAGATATTCTTTAGTCCCGGTTCCTACTCAAACCGGGGTTATTATAGATTTTGGCCAACCCGGCAAAGATGGTTTCTCAAGTAGTGATAGTATCGTGTGTTGCATATCACCAGACTTATAATAGTCATCGGATCTATATAAGATATATTGGGCTCCATCGTTTGGCATATTTGCTAACGGCAAATAATTTGTGAATTAGCCAAACAACATATTTGCTAATGAAAAATAATTTGTGAATAAAACTTTTATATATGTGTTCTTAGCGATTTAAAAGCAAATGCTGAAAAACAAACTTCGATTGAAAAACTCAAAATCAACTCCAAATTTAAGGTCGAAAATTCAAATTTTGGCTGATAAACATAAACATAAAAGATGTGGTGTTTCATAGTTGTCATTCTAAGTCTCATATAGTCACCATAGATTTTAATTAAACTAGAGAACAATGCTTCATTTTTGTCACACCCGACAATACCTTTCCCAAACAGTACTGTATTAACTGTCATCCCCAAAAGACCGGGGTACACCACAACAAAATTATTTTGATATGAGAGATACATCTTTATTAATTACCACAATAATATTTACATTATTATAAAGACACATTAGGTCTGACAACAAAAGAAAAACAATAGGTGATTAGCGAGCCTACGGCTCCATCTTCATGGACATTCAACGCCTCAACTGGGTATAAACCAAGACTCAACCTAATACTTATTCACCGAAGCTTCACTCACTAAGGGAAATGACCAACAATGTGCACCACCCACCGTAGTTAGCATGCCACATCACAAAAATGCATGACGAGTACAATGAGACATATAAAACTGGTATTTTAAAGCAAGCTTTCAAATAGTTCAGTTTTTGAGCGTATTTTAAAGCATGATCCAAATCAATTTAAATTATTATCAAGTTGTGCATGAATGCAAGCTTGCTTTTAAACCAAATTGACCATGGTTGTGGTTTCAATCATTCCAATTTAACAGAATAAAACATCTAACATTAGTGCATTGCTAGACCTGCTCATAAGCAACGACATGGCTATTCGAATACACTTTACCCACAAGACACGTCTCTACCCCATGTCCAATGGTTGTGGAATTCGAAACAAAGAACACAACTTAACCTTTCACTTAGTGCAATCCAAAACAAAATGACACACATAGACCCTTGTCCCCTACCATGTGACCTAGGTCGAGCAGAGACGTCTGAAACCCTTGGGGTCTTTACTCACTCGCCAAAGACGTATGCCCCACCAAGGACTTCATCCACCTCTATTCCGTGTTCTTTTGTTTATGACTAGTCTAAGCTATGAGTTAAGTCTTACCCACTAGATATCTGGTTCTATGGAATATGTTTTGCAACAGAAGCCTAAAGATCGCTCTCTATAACAACCGAGGTGCAACTAGCAAAACTATGCACCTCGAGCTTAGCCAAAAACAGAGTGGGGATTTTGAAAGGGAGTTCAATATATTCACACTAACAATCCTCTAGTCTATCATTAATCAATATTACAGTGTCACTCCTAAAGTCTAGATATTATAAAACCTCTATACGTTTCTAATTAAATATGGCTAAGTATAATCCTAAAATTTTTTAGTAAGAATCACATGTAAGGTTCTCACTAGTTGATCTTTTTACCAATGGTTATCAAAAGTAATTACACAATATTCAATTAATAAGTTCATTACAAGAAATATTGAAAAGGCTAAGTAAAACATTTACTAACACGGTAAATTTTAATAAAGTAAATGCAATACTTTAAAACAATATTGTTGGAGACATGTTATGAGGGCCTTGGACCGAGGATGCCGAAACCACCACACTGTTGGTATTTCTTAACGACATTAGTACAAATATTCATTCCCAGCAATGGCGCCAGAAATAGTCCTGTTATATTTATGGTTACAGAAATAATCCGCAAGCGCACGGATATACCACTGTAGCATTTCACCCGTAAGTATTCCAAGGTATCATATTTTTAATCCCAAGGGAAGATAATAAGAGTGAACTTTGCTAATGCACTTTATACATATATTGTAATTGTCAAAGTCTAAGCAGGGGTTAAGTTTAATATAGGGTAGAGTGACACGAAGCAAAGCTAATCAAATCCTCATAATATAGTAATTCTAATTAAGTGGAAGAAGAAAGAGAAATCATTCAATTCCTATAATTCTAGTATACACTCAAATCCTAGTTTAGATCTGCTAGTACACAATCGTGTGGCCAATACCCCCTAACAGTGCCCTCCTAGTACTTCGAGAGACCACCCCGGGTTGCCGAGTTCCTTATGACAACCTGTCAGTGCCGTCCAACCGAGGCTAAATACGGAGGAGTACCCTCCCTAGGAATTTGTCTTAGAAATATATATAATAACATGGAGGAATACCCGTACTGAGCTATCATCATGACTGCCGAGTGAACTTCGAGAAGCCACCCCTGACTGTCGAGTTCCTTATAACAGCCCGTCATGACCATACAACCGGGCCTAAATACAGAGGAGTACCCTCCCCACGAAATTAACTTAGGACTATATACACGAGCGGAGGAATACTCGTACTGACCTGTCACCATCAGCGGCCCACCTCTCATCCACAACATATAACCCCAAATAATGATACCCAATAATCTAGACACCACGCCTAAACTACCAGATAGTACTCTAATATCATCGTCATGACATAGAGTAATTGCAATAGCAAACATTATACCCGTACCTATGCATCTCCCATATAAGCTAGCAGTATAATCAGTATAACATGAACATAAAGTAAAGTTGGCATTCATATACTCGGAAAGTATTTCATTACCAAAAATATATAAAGAAGAATATTCTAAATAAAGTACAAATCTTACAAAAGAGTAAAGGAGAGCTACTGGAGCCATACCCGAACTCTTCCGAAGACTTCCGAACTCCAATTTCTACTCTATTTCTACTCCACTAGCTTGAGAATACTAAACTAAACTTGAGAGAATGTGAGAGAGCTCTTGCTTGAAGTGTGTGTTGAAATGGAGAGAGTAAGGGGTTTATATAGCCTCCCAATGATGGTTGTGACGGTTGGAATGGTTGGAAAAACCCTCCAACCGTCATTGGTAGCCAATCTACACCATCCAGGAGAAACCCTGCATCCAACGGTGGTTCGGCCGAACCAGGGGCCAGGGCAACCAACCCATAATTTGGCTGGTGGCCTCCTGGACTTCTTCTCTCCGCAGACTTGTGAATTTTGGCCCAATTGGTCGTGTCAATTCTGAGTTCTTGGCCCATTCATGCATAAGTCTGATTCTTGACATCGTCCGATTGATTGATCGTCTGATGTGATGTCGATTCTTCCCCACTTTATGGTTATTCTCTGCAAAAGGTTAGTAAACCTAATACTAGTGGAATATTATTATTCTAACACAAATATGCAATAACTAGTTCTCCTGTATTTCGGTAATATTGATGGTCAAAACTGATCGCTAACGACCATCAACACTGGGCCCTCCTAGCCTGGCCTTTGGCCCAGCTCCTCTCCTGGTCCTACTTTATCCATTTCTCGGAGTTTTTGGCTGATTCTTCAGTGTTTTGATAAAGTTCAAAGCCCATCCTTATATGGATATGTTATTTCCTCCACTTTAGTCTGATTTTCCTCCCAACTTCTAGGTTTATCATCTGCATACAAATATACACCAACACATGTGGAATATGTGAGATTTAACACCAATCACTATGTTGGATGTTTTATTATCTGGACTTTATGCAGATGTTGGCGGTATAGAATTGGCATTTAATAACCGCCAACAGACGTGCAGGATTGACAGTAGTTGTTGGCGGCTTCGACAAGTAGTCGGTGTGATGTGACCATGACTACTATGGATACAACTGTTGCTCACATCATGGATCAACAAGAGTCCTCCAAGTGCTGCAATCTGATTCGGCCACCTGCTACATTGCTGACTTCAATTGGTCGCCAAATTTGCACATGAGCTCTGTTTTAGGCCCGTGAGTAGTACTGGACGGAAAGCTCTCAGAGCCCTCTTTCCAATGGATTCAGCCTCAACTCCAAATTCCATCTAAGTCCATGACAATCAAAGAAACAAGGTGTTGCGTCACCTATAATGGGCCTATGAGCTTGTAAATTTGTCTGGGACCCCGGCCCAAGTGAGACCCATGTGGGGTGCGTCTAAACCAGGTGGAGCACGACCCTAGGGACCCCTTGGTTGTCCTCCCACCTCCTTAAATAGCTAGGTGCCCCTTCAGGGTTTCTCGGGTTTTGTTTAGATTAATGTTTAGCTTCGCTACTTTGCCGTGTAATCCCGTGATCGATTAGATTGCCAGTTTGCTCGTTACGAAACCCCAATTTATCATTTGTATTCAATTCCTATTTGCAATTTAGATTGCTTTTATCTTGTTCTTGCTTGTTTATTCGATTTGCTTGCATGAATAAGGTTGATCTGCACTGGCATTATCAACAACCCCACGGCGCAACACAACAACGTGTACGGTTGTAGTCGGGTCGTCAATGTTTCTTCCAAATTGTAGTTATTATCAACTCACCGAAACATCATGCCAATCATAGCCGTGAGTGTCTCAAGTGAAACTCCAGGTTTATCACGGTCCCCCCCTAATGCCCGATGCCCGGTGCGATGACTCTGCGTCTAGCTCATATTCTTCCGGTTTATCAATATTAATTAATTTTTCTTTGTCCTAAAAGAAAATACTAGGTTGTTTAGTACATATTAAGGTTTGAGAAGAAAGACTATGATGCCCTTTATTAAATGATGTATAGGTAAGAGTGGAAGGGTAGTAGAGTGTAAAATAGCGAGAAATTTGAATGAGAACTGATTAATGGGACCATTAGTACTCTATTGTGACAATTGTTTTGGGATAAATTCAAATCCTAGAAATATAATTATTATGGGACAGATGTAGTAAGAAAGAACAACCAAATAGGCAAACTGAAAACCTAAGGAGAATTCACGACGACAAAAGTTTGAAGAGCTAGCAAAATCATTAGTGAAGTATCTTCCTTGTCAGTCTATTTCGGCGACATCTTTTAGGCCGATGTTGGGCGTATCAGCTGCGCCTAGCTTAAATGAGGAGAGGAAGGACCCGACCTCTAGCTCTTTACTTTTACTGCCCTCGTAAGGGTGTTGAGACCAAAGCATGTTACACAAAAGTGCCGGGAATCTGTGTATTCAGCAGCATTCTAGTAGCAAAAAAAACTTTTTTTCAAATCTTTGCACGCCTCCGTTACCTTTTGGGAGGCCTACGCCGAAATAGTGCAAGTTACTCGCTCACTATTTTTGTGCAGGATTGACTAAATAGCTTTTGTAGTGCCCACTTTTCGTAGATTGGCAAGTTAATACAAGAAAAGAAAAAGCTATACCAATCATGAGTAGTAAAGCAGTACCAGTGATTGGTTTGCTTTTTCACTGAAGTACTCTTGCTTTTGAACTCAGCAAATCCCTCCTTTCCCCGCAACAAAGATCTTTAGTAATCCGGGCTAACTTTTGTCCATAAATCCCGTGTAAGAAGTAAATCTCGTAATTCTCAATAGGGCCCCCGTTTTGTTAAGTGAAGTGAGGCAGGGTCGCCGAACGAACGACATAAGTTTACTTGCACGCGATTAATTATCATCGTTGACCACAAGCCATTCTAGACAGTGCCGGCGGCAAAGCACTTTTTAATAGTTTTGGTAGTTCAATTTCACGTCACGAAAGAATAGATAGCAACCGGTCACCGCTCTAGTTTTCCTAGGGGGGTTACGGATAAGGTATACCCTCTACCCTTGGATGTACGCTATACAACAATACGGTATATCGGTGCGTGTACGGACATTCTCTGTATACGTTAAGGAAATTCATCTCGAAGTCCACCAATGGAAAGGTTCCTGCCCGTATAGGACTAGGTCGTCACTGTGTCATGCAGGGTCCAATGTCTCCGAGTCCTACTTGGAGACCACCTGACCTGCGATATAAAAAGGACCCCCTGGGAAGACCTAAGGCATCGAATCTCATAGCCAACACAACGATCACAGCCTACGAAGCCGGAAACTACGGGAGCTAAGTCGCCAGGTGATCTAGTCGAATCAACTCAATTACGATCTCGTCGGTACCATCGAGTTCTATTATTCCCTTTGTAATCTGTGGTTCTCTCCATATAATCCCATATCAACTGGATTAGGGCTATTACCTATCAAGGGGCCTGAACCAGTATAATCTTTATCTTTTGTTTTGTTGATGTCGTACTACGTAGATCCTTGTACCAGCGTACCCCAATACCCTCTATATCCGGTCTACGGGTACCCACCGTCGATAGTGGCGCGCCAGGTAGGGGGCCTTGGTGCTCAAGGTTCTACTACTATGACATCAAGCTTCATCGACAACGGCGTCAACACTGGCCCTATCCAAGGAGTCCCTTCTTCAACAATGCTGGTGTGGACTCAAGTCGGCGAAATCGTCTTCCCGGTTTACACCACGGTATCAATCTCAGCTGGTCCATCAGTGACCGGAAACGACAACGCCATGGCTATAATCCCGGACGATCCCGTGTCGAAGGATCCTCCCGCCGTGGCGGAGAACGGAACATCGACGTCATACGAGCCTGAGAAGGTTCCTAGTGCTGCCAACCTTGTCCTTCCAACAAGAACTGCGAGCCGACAAGGACAACTTCCGAGGTAACAAAGTCCTGGTGTCGTATCCACAAGTCTAGGAAGCATAACTTGCAAGCTTGCTGGGTTTTTCTCAACGTACAAGCTGAAATTCGTGCTTGCAAAGAGCGTGGAATCCAGCGTACTTCTCCAACTCGTGATGTCTATTGTCCTATTCACAACACGAAGAACCACGACTTCTCAAGCTGCAAGGTCTTTCTCCGCGCCATGAGAACGACGCTTCCTAAGTTCCAGCAGTCAGGAACCTCTCTTAAGGAGACAGACAAGGAACAAGGGGCGACGTTGACCTCGGATCGATTCGTTGGAGTAATCGACATTGATCCCCACGAGCCATTAGTCCTACACTTGCTCGAAGACTACGGCTCGTCGTCTTCCAGTACACCACGCGACGTGTTTGCCATCGATGGGACTAGCACGTCTGCATATGCTAACGCAGAGGCGGAGAACCAGACGGTCATGCCGGCCCAACATCTCGGCACCGTCAATGCAATACTGAGAGAAGCTCCCTATGACCCCGTGCTTAACGATGATCTCGCACGATGGACAGAACGACTACGGGAATCGGTAGCCAATCTCAGTAACGCGTTTGAGGAGGCCGCTACCAGAGCACAACCAGAACGACCGACAGTTGGCGGTGCTGACGGCGAACCACTGGAGCAGCGGACGTCGCCTAGACGAGCTACCCCTCCACCTCGCGGCATCAGCGATCTCCGCGACCATCTGAATGGCCGCTGAGAAGCACGACACGCGCGAGACAACGAGAATCGTTCCCGACATCGTGTTTCTTCACGACGACCCGAGAACGAAGAGTGAGGAGACCGCTCGAACGAAGACCAACACAACCATAATCGTCACAACTACCGTGACCGCGACGATCGTGAACAGCGGACACCAGACGATGCTGGTCAAGGGCGTCAACATGACGGTGATGATAATGGGGATCGGCGTCAGGACAACAATGGTGGACGATGACAGAATTCTCGAGGACCTGAATGTCGCCCTCGGAATCGCACACTGGAGCCGAGTGAACCATCGTCATCATTGTCATCATCTTCATCTTCGTCATCCGATAGACATACACGAAGGACACGCGATCACCGACAACCCACCGCCCCCACCGCTAGGTGTAGAGCTTTCAACCGTTCTCTACGTGATGTCCGATGGCCCGAGAGATTCCGACACGGAGCAATAGAGAAGTACGATGGGAGTACTGACCCTGAAGAATTCCTCCAGGTCTACTCCACGGTACTATACGCTGCTGGGGCAGACGACAACGCGTTAGCAAACTATTTGCCAACGGCGTTGAAAGGTTTTGCGCGTTCATGCCTGATGCACCTCCCACCCTACTCGATCTCTTCATGGCAGATTTGTGGCGGCAATTCATCACAAACTTCCAAGGAACTTACAAGCGTCACGCGATCGAAGACGATTTACACATATTAACACAGAATCCGGGCGAATCTTTGAGGGACTATGTTCGGCGCTTTAATGAGTGCAGAAATACGATCCCCGATATCACCAATGCTTCTGTGATTCGCACTTTCAAAACCGGTGTCAGAGATTGCTATACTACCTAGGAGTTGGCAACAAGACGAATCACAACTACTCAAAGGTTGTTCGAGGTTGTCGATCGATGCGCCCATGCAGACGACGCACTGAGACGCAAGAACGACAAGCCAAAGGCGGGACGAGAGAAGAAGCCAGCCAAGGACGCACCCGAATCAAGCAAGAAGAAAAGCGGCAAGAGTGGGAAGAGGAAAGCTCAAGCGGAAGTCCTCGCGTCTGAATATGAGCGCCCGCCCAAACACCCAGACCCACAAGGCAATGATACGAAGAGAATATGGTGCCCCATACACAAGTCAGACAGACATTCTCTGGAGGAGTGCCTCATCTTCAAAAAGTCGTTGGAAAAACAGCTGGCTTTGGAGAAGGGCAAGCGAGTACTGGTAGTCGAGAAGGCCACTGAGGCAACCACTCAGGACTCAGATTCGGCGTACCCAGATTCCAATCTTCATGTCTCGCACATCTTCGGAGGTTCCACAGCGTACTCTTCAAAGCGAGAATACAAAAAAGTAGAGCGTGAGGTTTGTTCGAAATGGTAGGGGGTTGCACCCAAGATGAAGTGGTCTGAACAGAAGATCGAGTTCTCAGATGAGGACCACCCCAAGGCTGTTGTTATCCCAGGACGATATCCGATCGTGGTTGAACCCACTATTTGGAATATCAAGGTAGCGTGAGTCCTCGTCGATGGCGGCAGCTCCATTAACCTTCTCTTCGCCAGCACCTTGGACGCAATGGGAATTCGACGAAGCGAATTGACACCTACCGATCAACCCTTCCATGGAATCAACCCTCAATCTTCGTCCAAGCCATTGGGCAAGATTACGCTTCCTGTGACTTTCGGCCAAGCGAGCATCTTCCGAACAGAGCAGATAACATTTGATGTTGCTGAGTTTGACACAACATACAACGCCAACATCGGAAGAACTTCGCTCGCGAAGTTCATGGCCGCATCTCACTGCGCGTATCAGGTACTCAAGATGCCCGAGCCGAAGGGAACAATCACTATTCAAGGGAACGCAAAGCTGGCGGTCCAATGCGACAAGTGGAGCCTCGACATGGTTGAGCACACGCCCAGTCCACCCGCCACAGCCGAGCCACCCAAGAAAGTGATCAAAATGACTAAGACGCCGAAACCAGACGGTGCAATCAAAATAGTTTCACTCTCCAGTGCCAACCCCGACAAGACAGTCAAGATCGGGCCATCACTAAACGAGAAATAGGAACTCGCGCTCATCACCTTCCTCCGCGACAATGCGGACGTATTCGCTTGGCAGCCGTCCGACATGCCGGGGGTCCCTAGGGAGGTGATTGAGCACAAACTCATGGTGCGACCCGATGCCAAGCCAGTAAAGCAAAAACTGCGGAGATTTGCACCAGATCGGAAACAGGCCATACGAGAAGAGCTCGATAAACTTCTCAAAGCTGGTTTCATCAGAGAGGTACTCCATCCAGAGTGGCTAGCGAACCCAGTAATGGTGCGGAAGGCCAACAGGAAGTGGAGGATGTGCGTCGACTTCACCGACCTCAACAAGGCGTGCCCCAATGATCACTTCCCTCTCCCTCGAATAGACCAACTAGTGGACTCAACAGCTGGTTGCGAGCTGTTAAGCTTCCTTGACGCTTACTCCAGCTACCACCAAATCAGCATGGCAAAAGAGGACGAGGAGAAAACAGCATTCATCACGCCGTTCGGTGTATTCTGCTACGTTAAAATGCCGTTTGGACTTATAACCGCAGGAAATACCTTCCAGCGTGCTGTCCAAGGGGCACTTAGCGATCAGCTGGGTAACAATGTTGAGGCCTACATCGATGACATTTTTGTCAAGACCAAGACAGGCGACTCATTGATAGACGATCTACGGGAAACCATCGACAACCTTAGACGATATCACCTCATGCTCAATCCTGAGAAGTGCACGTTCGGGGTACCGTCGGGCAAACTGCTCGGGTTCCTCGTCTCTGGCAGAGGAATAGAAGCAAACCCCGAGAAGATCAAGGCAATCGAGAACATGAAGTCGCCCACAAGACTCAAGGAGGTACAGAAGCTAACCGGATGCATGGCGGCGCTAAGTAGGTTCGTCGCTAGAATGGGAGAACGAGGACAGCCTTTCTTCGCACTGCTAAAAAAGCAAGACAAATTTGTATGGACACAGGAAGCCAAAGAGGTGTTCATCGCACTCAAGCGCTACCTGTCAGATCCCCCTATACTTGTTGCTCCCCAACCTAATGAAGAGTTATTCCCCTATATTGCCGCCACGCCCTACTCTGTGAGTATTGTCATTGTTGTCGAAAGAGAAAAGGTGCAGAGACCAGTCTATTACGTCAGCGAAGCTCTCCACGACGCGAAGACAAGGTACCCATCGATCCAAAAACTGCTCTACGCGGTAAACATGACGTCAAGAAAGCTACGCCACTATTTCCAAGCCCACAGGGTCACAGTTGTCTCCGCCTTCCCTCTTGGAGAAGTCGTGAGAAACAAAAACGTTGTCGGCCGCATTGCGAAATGGGTAGTCGAGCTAAGCCAGTTTGACGTCCACTTTGTACCGCGAACAGCCATCAAGTCTTAGGTTCTCGCCGATTTCGTAGCCGATTGGACTATGCCTAAAAACAGGTTAGATAGTCAGACTAACAACGAAACATGGACAATGGCGTTCGATGGCGTGCTCAACTGCCAAGGAGCAGGTGCGGGGTTCATCTTGACATCACCTTCGGGAGATCAGTTCAAGCATGCAATTCACCTTAACTTCAGGGCGACCAACAACACAACCGAGTACGAAGGCCTACTTGCTGGGATAAGAGCTGCAGCTGCACTCAGAGTTAAGCGACTTATCGTAAAAGGGGATTACGAACTAGTCGCAAACCAGGTGCACAAAGATTACAAATGCTCTAGCCCTAAGCTGTCCAAGTATCTCGCAGAAGTCAGGAAGCTGGAAAAAAGATTTGATGGGATCGAGGTCCGACACGTATATCGCAAGGACAACATCGAGCCGGACGATCTAGCACAGCGTGCGTCCAGACGAGAGCCACTCAAACCCGGCACCTTTCTGGACATCCTGACAAAGCCATCAGTGAAAGAGGCAAACGACGAAGATAGCCCAGTCACCCTCGACATCAGCTCGGGGGCTACAGAGGCAGAGCGCGCCGTTGCCGACATCGAGACCACGGACGACTGGCGGACCCCACTCATTAAATTCATATGCAGTGACGAGTTGCCCGAGGACGACACAGAAGCCGAGAAAATAACCCGTCATGCAAAAATTTATTGTATGATCGGCAACGATCTATACAAGAAGGCGCCAAACGGGGTACTTCTAAAATGCGTCACGTCCGACGACGGCAAACACCTCCTCCTCGACATACACGAAGAGGTCTGTGGGTCACATGCCGCCAGTCGTACATTGGTCGGAAAAGCCTTTCGACAAGGATTTTTCTAGCCAACCGCCCTCAAAGACGCTTGCGACATGGTACAACGATGTGAAGCTTGTCAATTTCATAGTAAACACACAAAGCTACCAACGCAAGCACTACTGTCACATCCTGATTTTTGTTTTAGGATTTATAAATTATTTAATAAATTATTATTAGAATTTATATTAAATGTTCATTAATTTACAAGTGAAGTTAAATGTGAGAAATAAAATTTCCTAAATATAAAGCATGGATGGATTTAATTTTTATTAAATTCTCCATGGTTAATTATACTCTCTGGAATATTCTCGGATTTTTCGGAGCTCAATTCCTAATTTTAACCCTACAAAGAACATTTCAGTAGTTATTCACATATTAAATTAATCATTAAATGGTCTGCTTATAATTTTTTTAAATACTTATAGTGTTCAACTATTTTCAGGATTTTTCTTGAAATTATTCGAGCATTGAAAGTAGTTTTAACAATTCAAAGATCATTTCAGTGATTAATTTAATTGGAAAAGTCATAATAATCCTCTTCCTAGTCTTGGGACCTTTCCAGCCCATCTCCCTCTTTTGTGTGCACGGCTGTGCAGCCCAAGTCCGCCCAGCCGAGCTCCCTCTTCTCTTTCTTTCTTTCCTCTGTTTTTCAGCCAGCCCAAGACAAAAGTCTAATTTGCCTCCCCATGTACTGTTCATCTTCAAGCTTGGACAGAAGCCCGAGCTGCCGTCTTGTGCTATAGCCGACGCCGCTTCCTCAACCAAATCCGCCGCATCCCGTGCTCCGTTTGCAAAATTAGTTGAGGGGAAATATTCATCTTATCCATCTCTATCTCTGCCCCCAAAAATCCGACTTTATCCCTTTGAATTCGACGCGAAATTGGATTCGTTTTCGAGTTTATCTCTCCAACTAACCCTCGGATTTTCCGGCTTCGATTCCTCTCGGTTGGAGTCCGATCTCTTCAATCCAAGCCTATAAATAGCATCCCCTAGTCGTCCTCTTCCGTTTGCCCCAAGTCCCAAGCCGAGCCGTCGCCCGTAGAGCCGCCGCCGCCTTGCTCTAGCCGCCGCCGTTGCCGGCGATCCTCCGGCCGCGTTGCGCTGCCACGGTAGCCGTCGCCGTTGCCGTCCGTCGCCGCCGTCGGGTGCGCATGGAGCAGAGGAACCTCGGCCGCCCCTTCGCAGCCGCCGAAGACCACCGGAGCGCCATCGCCGCTGTCAAGCCGAACCGTGCCGCCTTGGAACCTCGCCGCCAGCCGTCGTCCGTCGTCGTCCATCGTGTTTTCTTGTACCGGTGAGTTCGCGTAGGTGCCCTTAGATAGCCCAACCGAGCCCTCTTTTGCCGGTGGTCGCGTGGAGTCATGCCATGGCCGGCGATGATGTCAGCAATGACATCATTAATCCCTTTTCTTAGTTTTCTTTATTAGATGAAAATCGATTAAACTTCGGAAATTCATAACTAAATGATCGTAACTCGGATTCGAGTGATTCAAGTTGCTAAATTCATCTAAAATCGAGATCTACATGTTAAAAATATCCACATGTACTGGTTATGCTTGTTTTTATACTGTTTTGTTGATTTTGTTCTTTCGCTTTAGTTTCCGACGTTCCGGAGGAGAGCGTTTTCGTTAAGGAAGGTTCGGAAGTGTTTGCGGAAGCTCAAGGCAAGTCACACAAATCCCAAACAACCCTTTGAGCATGTTGAACCCATTTAAAGCTGATGTTTTATTTCAACTTATGCATTATTTTCGAATGTCATCGGGTGGTGAGCCTTTCCCAATTAATTAATGGCCGAAGATGACTTTATATTCCTATGGGTTATAATTTGATTAGCTAGAACCTTATATATTGGTTTGGTTCAGCTAAATGCTATATATATAATTGCTTAGCCATGCTTAGAAACATTAGCTCATTAATGGGATGAATCATACTACATTATTATTTATGATTATATTTAATGGTAGCTCACGATGGTTAATCGTGTTATGATAATTAATTGATAAGTAAAACTTGACAATGGTGGGTTGTGAGCACATGGTTTTGAAGGTCGTGCTCATGACAATTAACGACGGGTTCGCGAGCTACTGTTGTGAAACATTAACCGTGCCAACCACAAGCCAGCGTGGGCAACGGCTTTACCTTTTGTATAACATGGTTCATTGCGGGGCACCAGACTGAGAAGCGGCGAGAAGTCCGTGGGGTCGCTGGGGAGTCCATGCCTCTGGTTTTTGAGGGGGTGATTATGATCCAGGAGTGGTGCACTGTGGTGAGTTGTGTTGTGCAGGGGGTATTGTCACAGCCTCTATTCGGGTACTTTCCAGTATCGCGACGCATGGTAGACATGATGTTGAGGCTGTGTCTTGTGGGTACAGTGGTACACCTCTGGCCAGAGTAAAACTATTCGAATAGTTGTGCCCGCGGTTATGGGCGAGTTGAGCAATCTTTTTCGTGATTAGTCTCACACCTCTCACAATAATTATTGATGCTATAATTGGTAATAATTTGCTTAGCTCCTGGTTTGGAGTTAGATCTGTACAGCCGAGGTTGGTTGTTCAGGTTTGGTTGGGCCTGTGCAGCATTGGGGTGCTGTTCAGTGTTGATTAAAATTGATGATTAATTACTTTACTGTTTTACTACTCTTACATCTTTGCTAAATGTTGTTTTCGCAAATGAACCCTATATTATGCCATCCTTTGGTATCCTTGTGCACTTGCATATTTGCTGTGTGGCTTGTTGAGTATGTCATATGCTCACCTTGCAATAATCAATCAACCTCAGTTGAAGAAAAAGGATCCAGAAGGAGAAGACGTTGGCTTATACCCCAGTTGAGTTGCCTGTGGGAGTGGAGCTGAAGCCATCGCTAGACCGTTATTCCGCTGCTGTTGTTTTTCTTTTCTTTTGTAAGTATGTAACGTTATTATTATGATGGATTTGTATATTAAATTGTCAGTTTGTGTACCTCGGCTGATTCCTGGACGAGGATTTTATGCACAAATTAGTTCGGAAATTATTAGTGAATTTCCGGGCGTGACAACTACAAACCATCCCTCTCACTTGGCCGTTCTCATGCTGAGGGCTCGACATACTCGGTCCATTCCCACGAGGACAGGGCGGCTACAAATTCTTGCTCGTGGCGATTGACAAATTCACCAAATGGATCGAGGCAACACCCACGGGGGAAATCAAGGCCGACAACGCCATCAAATTCATTAAGGGGATATTTTGCCGGTATGGATTGCCTCACCGCATCATAACGGATAATGGCTCCCAATTCATCAGCGTCGATTTCCAGGATTACTGCATCGGACTAGGAGTCAAGATATGCTTTGCCTCGGTTTCTCACCCTCAGAGTAATGGACAGGTCGAGAGGGCAAACGGTATAGTACTACAAGCGATCAAGACCCGTGTCTACGACAGGCTCATGTCACATGACAAGAAGTGGGTCGAAGAACTCCCCTCGGTACTATGGGCCGTGCGAACCACAACGACAACGTCCAACAAGGAGACACCCTTCTTCCTCGCGTATGGCTCAGAAGCCATGCTCCCTACCTAGTTACGACATCAGAGTACATGAGTACAGAAGTACTCCAACGAGGATCAGGAGGAACAGCGAAACGACGATGTGAACCTACTCGAGGAACATCGAGAACGGGCCCTCTGCCCTCTGCCGTCAGGGCAGCTAGCTACTAACAGGCCCTCTGCCGGTATCACGAGAAGCGCATCCGAGCACGCATACTTTTGATCAGCGACTACGTCCTCCGACGAGTTCAAAGCCAAGCAGAGCGAAACAAACTCTCACCCAAATGGAAAGGACCGTACACGATCACACAAGTCTTGCGGCCAGGCGCATTCAAGATTGCAGACGGCGATGGTCGTGAGTTAGCAAATTCTTGGAACATTGACCAATTGCGTAAATTCTATGTATAGGTCAATAGTATCCATACATGTAAGACATCTTACAACTTCAATAAAGCCAGTTTTAAGATGCAGATTTCAATTAAAGTGTTCCTTCCCGATGATCCCTTACCCAGACGACACCTAGCGTTGAAACCTATCCTCATATCCCTTTACGCCGTCTTGACAAGGCCTCCGAGGAACCTAAGGGAACTTCGGCTGGGGACGCCCAGAGCTAATAAGGCCTTGTCGGATCCTTCAGAGATGAAAGACCATGTAAGATCTGGTCGTGTAAGAGTTCTCACTGTGCGTATTAACCAAGCCATGTAATCGGAAATGGATTTTTCCAACTTCACGGCTGGGGGCTAGGATCAGTGCTTATTCAACTAAGGCAAGTCAAAGGTCTAAGAGCCTTATCTTCCGAGAAGAATTCTCCGACGACAAGGCTGGGGGCTAGGGAGACTTTATAACTCAAGTGACTGATCGAAGTCCCGAAATGAGAAGACGCTCGTACATACCGCATCCAGAGTAAGATAGCTTAGTTAGATAGATTTCCTTTCTATTTCACAAGTATTTCTTACAGACCGCAAAGGATTCCAAAATATATTACACCTTTCTTAAGATGTTTGTCACAGATATACAAGCACTACCAGGAAGGCCAACGCCAATCCATCGACTGGAAGATTTTCTCCGCTAGCGGGGCCATCGACTTCGCTAGGTTGTCTATCTCTGCGGGAGTCCTCCGAGAATGAGAAAACCCTTCGTGAAGGAACTCGAGGTGCAACTGCGGACGATGATCTTGTATACACGCCAGCACGTGCCCTCCGGCGTACCGGCTCGATCGACGACACTCCTGCTTCAGGGCCTCGTCGATACGCTTGCCGATGCCTTCAAGCTGAGCACAAGCCCCGTTCAGCCACGAGATGTAGCTGGCCGCTGACTCCTCGGGATCCCCGCGAGGTATTCGGAGTTTCCTGCAGACAACGGCCATGGTTATGCAACAACTCCTGAGGTACGAGTTGAACTACACCTTGCGACCTCGGAGCACCTCCACGACCCGGTCCCTCTTCAATTCCAACATACTCCTCTCAAGTTCGGCGACCTCGAACTTCGTCCTCTAGTATTGGATGCGACGGTTGCGATCAGCAAGCGCACTTTCGAGGTCTGCTCGGCAAGCAAATACCTAAGTCAGGCTAATCAAGATAGAAGAAGCAAAGGAAATGGAAACGACCAGAACCAACCTGAAGGAGTTGTCGCCATGCCCGTCTCCACGGGAGATCCTGGTCTACATCGTTGTGCGGCACATACGGCTCAAGCGCAAGTGCCGGAACAACTACAGGCAATTCAGGCTACCCGCGCTGCTGGACATCCTCGATGTCGACATCTCTACAAACAACAACAAAGTACTCGGAATCAAAACACCAAAGAAAACTAAGGTGATAACTGCATACACAAAGGTAGTTGGAACCAACGAAAGTTTTACAAAGCGCGATTGGTTAAGGGCTACAGGCAAGTGGCAGCCCTACTCTTCAAATAGTGGGGGAACGGACTCCCCCAGATCGCCGACTTCCTCCATCATATCCTTGCGCGCGTCGCTAGCCACCCCCTGATCCAAGATCTTCTGGAGATCGAGTTCATGGTGCGCCAACCTAACGCACGCAAGGACATGGCACGCCCCGGTGTAGATTCCATTGGACGTCTCTTCCCCGATCCTGGCCGCGTGCTTGGAGGGGATCGCCTCCATCGCCGTCGCTAGCTCCGCGAGCGAAGACGTCAATGAGAACTCGTCAGGGTTCGCCGGGATGGTAGTCTTGATACCACATTCCCCGGCGAGCTGGTGTAAGCCGGTGTAGGTGACCCGCAACGAACCTTGGATCTCCGACAGGTTGTTCTCGAGTTCCGACATGCGGTTCTCGAGCCCCTGCCGTTGCCGCTCGTTGCCGGCCACCAATTCCCTCATTTTCTGGAGGTCCTCCCGGACCTTCGCTAGGTCACGCGCCAGTTTGTCGGCGCGCTCATTCGCCGATAACGCCGCCGCCGCCGCCGCCCTCGCCTCCGTGATCTCGCGACTTATGCCGCGAGCACCAGCCTCGAGGAGGCGCCTCATCTCGACTTGAAGCTCCTCCCAGGTGAGGACGGCAGCGGGCGGGCCTCGACCGGGCGCAAGATCGCTGGCAGGGCCATTGGGCGTCACCTCGCGGCTCCTAGGCGCGACCACGACATCAGATGATGCCAGTGCAGGAGACGCGCTGGAGTTCCCCCCAGACCCATCTCACGCCGCCTTCGCCCGCGCCGCCCTACGTAAGACGGCCATGTCAGGCATCATAACAAAACGCTAGAACCCGATGAAGTCAAGGGCCTCAAATCTCTTCCACTTACTTATCACAAAGTGTCACCAGCCTCTGCCGTCGTGGAGGTGGGGGAGACGCGTCCAAGGCTTAAGTAAACCGAGTACGATATGAGGGCGACATTTTCCGACTATTTAATCGATAACCCAAAAGACGTACCGAGGGGATAGGCGCCTTCCGGCGGTTGCCAAGCACGGAGGAAAACTTCCTCCCTTTCTTTGGGACTTGGCCGCCACTGCTCGTGGCAGCAGCAGCGGCAATGGCCGCGTCGGACGCCTCCCGGGCAACGCCCTCCTTCAACAAAGCCGCCGCCTAGTGGTCCGCGAGCGGCCCTATGATGTCAGTCAAGGGGAGAGCCTGCACAACATGAAGTCACGATGCGATCTAAAAGTTAAAACGTAAAGGGTCATCGATTACACTTACGTTGATTGCGGCTTCGTGTTCAGCCGCCTCTTTCTCGCAAAGAGGGGTGGGGGCGTTGCTCGCCGTCGTCGGACCACTGATCATCACCTGGGCAACACGGTGCTCCACTATTGCGCTGTTCAAACCTGTAGATCGAGAACCAAATTTCGATAAGTCAGGAGGAATGCACATCAAGGGAGAGAAACCCAGAATACAAGAAAAATACCCCGAGGAGAAACTCGGGTCGCGTCCTCCAATGAAGTCGGCAACGACTTCATACCCCGACAACCCTCGTACTCGGAGGTCATCGATGATATCGATGAAAGACTGGAAGGATGGGGTCAAGGCGGGTTTGGCGGTCCAAGACGGAATCTTGTCTGGTTGCTCCTTAGGAACAATGAAGACTAGATCCGAATCTTCTATCTGAAGATATAACCACCTCGCCCGCCATTTGCTACGAGAAGAAGGGCACTGGAAAGGGATATATCGCGACTTCAGGCCATCCCAAAGTCGAAAACCAACACACTCGGATACCTTTTTAGGTTCCATCCAGCGCAACTCGTAGTAAAAAGGAAGAGGTCAAAAAACGGCTCTACCCCAATGTAGGCCTCACAGAGATGAGAAAAATAATACTAAGGAAGGCTATGGAGTTGGGGTTCAGATGGAGCAGAGAAAGACATTAGAAGTTCAAGACGAGAAGGAAAAACTCAGAAGGCGGAGGGAGAAAACCACAGAGAATGTAGTCCTCAACCACAACCATGCGGCCCAGGACGTGTTCAGGTTCAGTACCTCCCGGTTTCCTCTCCATGGTCCCGCGACCGGGGAGAGCGCCCTCCTCCTGCAGTGTCTCCAAGGATGCACTGCTGGAGGTGGACTTGTCGACGTCCATCGCCGTTGGAGATCGCCGGAGAAGAAGCCGAGGCGAGCGAATTAGGGTTTGCGTGGAAGCGGAGAAGACGAAGAGCGTTTGGAGGCTAGAAAGTTTTCGCAACAACCAGACTCCAAAATGGACTCCCAAAACTCCCTTAAATAGGCACACTACCGACGGTACGAATTCCAAGGAAAGGAGACAGATGGCCGCCGGAAATTTCTGGGTCCGTTGCGTGAGGCGGTTTCTTGGACTTCAATTTAAATTCACTCATAACCGTTGAACTTTGCATGGTGTTGTCAATCACTCCTTGTCTCTACGGTCCCTACACCGAGATCGACCAGTCGAGAACGACAACAACTCCGACATCAGAAGTCGCGATCGGTTACATGAGTTTATTTAAGCAGAAGTCGTGGACTACTATCAGGGTTACGGATAAGGTATACCCTCTACCCTTGGATGTACGCTATACAGCAATACGGTATATCGGCGTGTGTACGGACATTCTCTGTATACGTTAAGGAAATTCATCTCGAAGTCCACCAATGGAAAGGTTCCTGCTTGTATAGGACTGGGTCGTCACTATGTCGCGCAGGGTCCGATGTCTCCGAGTCCTACTTGGAGACCACCTGACCTGCGATATAAAAGGGACCCCCTGGGAAGACCTAAGGCATCGAATCTCATAGCCAACACAACGACCACAGTCTACGAAGCAGGAAACTACGGGAGCCAAGTCGCCGGGTGATCTAGTCGAATCAACTCGATTACGATCTTAATGTCACGCCCGGAAATTCACTAATAATTTCCGAACTAATTTGTACATAAAATCCTCGTCCAGGAATCAGCCGAGGTACACAAACTGACAATTTAATATACAAATCCATCATAATAATAACGTTACATACTTACAAAAGAAAAGAAAAACAACAGCAGCGGAATAACGGTCTAGCGATGGCTTCAGCTCCACTCCCACAGGCAGCTCAACTGGGGTATAAGCCAAACGTCTTCTCCTTCTGGATCCTTTTTTTTCAACTGAGGTTGATTGATTATTGCAAGAATGAGCATATGACATACTCAACAAGCCACACAGCAAATATGCAAGTGCACAAGGATACCAAAGGACGGCATAAAATAGGCTCATTTGCAAAAGAAGCATTTAGCAAACATTTAAGAGAAGTAAAACAGTAGAGTAATTAATCATCAATTTTAATCAACACTGAACAGCACCCCAATGCTGCACAGGCCCAACCAAACCTGAACAACCAACCCCAGTCGTACAGATCAAACCTCCAAACCAGGAATTATCCATTCCAAACCAGGAGTCAAATTAATTATCACATTATTAACACTAATATGTAGTGTGAGACTAATCACGAAAAACATTGCTCAACTCGCCCATAACCGCGGGCACAACTATTCGAATAGTTTTACTCTGGCCAGAGGTGTACCACTGTACCCACAAGACACAGCCTCAACATCATGTCTACCATGCGTCGCGATACTGGAAAGTACCCGAATAGAGGCTGTGACAATACCCCCTACACAACACAACTCACCACAGTGCACCACTCCTGGATCATAATCACCCCCTCAAAAACCAGAGGCATGGACTCCCCAGCGACCCCCACGGACTTCTCGCCGCTTCTCAGTCTGGTGCCCCGCAATGAACCATGCTATACAAAAGGTAAAGCCGTTGCCCACGCTGGCTTGTGGTTGGCACGGTTAATGTCTCACAACAGTAGCTCGCGAACCGGTCCTTAATTGCCATGAGCACGACCTTCAAAACTATGTGCTCACAACCCACCATTAATCATATTTTAATTACCAATTAATTATCATAACACGATTAACCATCATGAGCTACCATTAAATATAACCATAAATAATAATGTAGTATATATGATTCATCCCATTAGTGAGCTAATGTTTCGAAGCATGGCTAAGCAATTATATATATAACATTTAGCTGAACCAAACCAATACATAAGGTTCAAGCTAATCAATTTATTACCCAAGGTATCAAGGAATAGGGCATTCAATGCAAATTGGCCATAACAAAGGAATAGGTTCACACCACCCGGTGACATTCGAAAATAAATGCACAGTTGAAATAAATAGAGAATTTAAATATAGGATCAACATGCTCAAAGGATTGTGTTTAGGATCTGTGTGACTTGCCTTGCAATAATCAATCTTCAATTAATCTTCTTGAACACTTCCGACGCACTCACGAACCTTCGCAACGACGGAAACGACAAGCTAACACGCAAAACGAAGAAAAAGACTAATAAAAACAAATAAACAGTACAAAAAAAAGCATAAACAGTACAAGTGGATATTTTTAACATGTAGATCTCGATTTTAGATGAATTTAGCAACTTGAACCACTCGAATCCGAGTTACGATGATTTAGTTATGAATTTCCGAAGTTTAATCGATTTTCATCTAATAAAGAAAACTACGAAAAGGGCTTAATGACGTCATCGCTGACGTCATCAATGTCGACTCGACATCAGCGACGACCTCGCTGGCGCTAGAAGACTCGGCCGGACTTTTGGAGGGTACCTACACGTAGAGGAGAACAACGCGATCTCACCGGTACTAACCAATGCGACGAACGACGACGGATGACGACCGGCAATGAGCTTGTGCGGCGGCGGCGGTTCGGTGGACGGCGGCGATGGCGCTCCGGTGGTCTTTGGCGGCTGCGAAGGGGCGGCCGAGGTTCCTCTCCTCCGTGCGCACCCGACGGAGGCGACGGACGGCAACGGCGACGGCTACCACAGCGGCGCAACGTGGCCGGAGGATCGCCGGCAACGGCGGCGGCTAGAGCAAGGCGGCGGCGGCTCTACGGGCGACGGGGAAGCTCGGGAGTTGGGGCAAACGAAAGAGGAGGACTAGGGGGTCCTATTTATAGCCTTGAATCGAAGAGATCGGACTCCTCCCGCAAGAAATCGATCCGGGAAATCAAAAACTCGGTTTTGGAGATAAACTCGAAAACGAGTTCGATTCAGATAAGATACTCAACGATTAGCTCCGATTTTTGGGGGGTAAAGACAGAGGATGATAAGAGGAATATTTTCCCTCAACTAATTTGGAAAAAGGAGCAACGGGGAGGCGAGATTTGGAAGGAGGAGGCGGCGGCACTGTGCACGGCACGGCTGGCTCGGGCTCTGCCTGAACTGGAAGATGAACAGTAGCGCTGGGAGGGAAAGTAGACTTTTCCGGCTGGGCTGAGAGGAGAGGAGGCGGCTCGGGTTGGGCCGGCGTGGGCTGCACAGCACGCGCGCGAGGAGGGAGAGAAGAGGAAGGAATGGGCCGAAAATGGCCCAAGCTGAGGAGGAGGATTTTTATTACTTTTCCAATTAAAATAATCACTTAAATGATCTTTGAATTGTTAAAAATACTTCCAATGCTCAAATAATTTCAAGAAAAATCCTGAAAATACTTGGACACTCAAAGTACTTTAAAAAATTATAATTAGACCATTTAATTATTAATTTAATATGTGGGTAATTACTGAAATGTTCTTTGTATGATTAAAATTAGGAATTGAGCTCCGAAAAATCTGAGAAAATTCCAGAGAGTATAATTAACCATGGAGAATTTAATAAAAATTAAATCCATCCATGCTTTATATTTAGGAAATTTTATTTCCCACATTTAACTTCACTTGTAAATTAATGAACATTTAATACAAATTCTAATAATAATTTATTAAATAATTTATAAATCCTAAGACGAAAATCAGGATGTGACATCTTACCGGTACCATCGAATTCTATTATTCCCTTTGTAATCTCTGGTTCTCTCCATATAATCACATATCAAGTGCATTAGGGCTATTACCTATCAAGGGGCCTGAACCAGTATAATCTTTGTCTTTTGTTTTCTTGATGTCGTACTACGTAGATCCTCGTACCAGCGTACTCCAATACCCTCTATATCCGGTCTACGGGTACCTACCGTCGACATCCTAGGGGGGGTTAAACCCACCCCAGGTAGAGACACTCAGTCTAAGAGAAACGAAGACTGATGGCGCTTCATAAAAGTGAATTAATTTCATTGGCGAGGGGCGCCTATCACCCTGGCACGGCACTCTAAAATGTAGCACCCCCCCTCCCCGTCTTACTGCGGCTGCTAGCATGGAGTTAGCCAGGGCTTCTTCCTCAAGTCCTCGCCGGAAAGTACAATCTAGGAGTAGATCGGTCTGACCAAGATTGATCTGCCGGTCTGACCGAAGTGTAGCCGCCGGTCTTACCGGAGTAGATCGATTGGTCCGACCGCCGAAGTCACCTGCCTGCGCCTGTTGCCGCCGCCGGTATGACCGCCCGTATGCCACCGGTCTGACCGCCGCTTGCCGCCGGTCTGACCGCCAGTATATTGCCGGTTAGACCGCCGAAACCCGATGAAACACAAATCGAAGAACTCTTAAAGTGGATGACAACTTTATTGATTCTCTCTGTGTTTACAAAGTGCACCAACAGCACTCCTTACAAAAATTTTGACTAAACTCAATACTCAACTCAATTGCTCTCAAAAGCGATACCGGAAAGCCTCACGCTCCCCCTCTATTTATACCCGAGGTAGGCAGCCTAAAGCCACGAACCAAACTCATACTAGAAGTCCTAAACACCTTAGGAAACCCTCTAGTACAAGAAACAAACTTTACATAACCAATCATACTAAATTTGGACTCCTTCCAAATTTGACTCCGCATCCCATACGAACACAATACCTACATCGTATGCCATATGGAATCTTCACCAACCACGTGCATCAACTCAAGCCTAAGTATCCCGCATGATCTATAACCACCACGGACGTCGTCTTATCCCCAAGCCGACTCCCAAGGCATCGAATCACCTACACATGAAATAAACAAAGAAACCATATTCCGAGACCAAAGTATCTCAAACTTGACTCATTAGTAGCAAACAACAGTATTACATACGTATAGTATCCATCTAGAAGTCATAATTATGAAACAATCACGGATATTCAAACAAACAACCCGAAACCGAAACCGACACAGAATCGACCGGTCAGACCACGAGCTGCGCCGGTCTAACCGCGCATATACCACTGGTCTTACCGGCATACTCATCCCGGTCTGACTGGACCCAAATCCTACAGGATATAAATCCAATCATCTCCAAAATCACTTCGTGAATAAATTCGAAATAACAAAACCAATAATCTCCGATGCCAATTGTTCATCACAGAATAATAATCAAAAACACCTTTGATTTTACAATCTCCCCTTGATGAACACATTGGCAAACCCATCAAAAATGTTTTGGTGTTTGGAAAAATAAAAACAAAAGTGGTAAAAAACACACTTCGTACAAACGTACACATCGTGCTCGAAAATCCAAAAGAAGAAAGAAATTCCCAATTGAACCAAAAACAACATGCTCTTCTCAACAACTCCGAAAAAACTCATCACTTCTCCCCCTTTTGACAATGATTTTATCAAGCATAGAAATTCATTAATGTTGAAGAGCTTAGCATACATATAGCATATCAAGTCATGTGGTGCAACAAAAAGAAGATGAACCCATCTATAATATAGCAAGCATGCATTAGAGTATAAACATGAACCAAAGTTTTTACAATTAAGCTTGAATCAACAATCAAAATTCATGATTTCATACGATTTATAATGCAACATCTTAATAAGCACATAGGTTGAAGAATAAACACTAAACACATATACCTATTGCATTTATCACTCTTTCTCAAATAAACTTTAGCACAAAATAACCAAGAGAATTTTTAACTTTTTCTTTTCTTGAGCCTTTTTGCTCATATTTTTCTCTTTTATTCTGGGTACGTATCTGTCGTCAAGACTGTTTTCAAAGATTCGACACTCATTATTTTGCTCACATCGAATACGTCCTTGTCGTCAAGGCTGTTTCCAAGGATTCGGTATTCATTTTTTTCATATTTTTATTCTCTTTTCACAATGAACAATTAAAGCTATTTGAGGAATAACAATTCAATAAAGCATATATAGAAAGCATTTAGAAATCAAACCATATGCTACAATCAACATTTCATATTTGCTTAATTCAAGTAAAATTTAAGTGTCATGCATCATCTCCCTTAAAAGCAAAATCTAAATGTCATGAAAAGACTAGAATACATACAAGCTATGCTAGAGACAAATAAACCTTCCAAGTATTGCTAGCATGCACAACAAAATACCATATGTATAAACAAATCTCTCTTTTTTCAATTTTTCTTATTGTCATATTATTGCTTGATAAAACCATGAGGTACAAACTCCCCCCTCAAACCATGCCAAAAGGATGAATTATGCCAAATTCACCACGAAGAAAAGCAAATCGATTAGAATCCAAAGGATTAGTGAAAATATCAGCAAGTTGCAACTTTGTGTCCAAAAATTGCAATTCAACATCTCCCTTCTCAACATGATCCCTCAAAAAGTGAAAACGAATATCAATGTGCTTTGTGCGTGAGTGTTGAACAGGATTCTAAGCAATGTTAATAGCACTAGTATTATCACAAAAGAGAGGTACTTTCTCAGAAGTAAGACCATAATCTTTCAAAGTAGATAAAAGCCAAAGAATTTGTGAACAATAACTAGCAGCAGCAACATATTCAGATTCAGCAGTTGATTGAGCAACACTAGATTGTTTCCTAGAAGACCATGCAATCAATGATGTACCAAGAAAATGACATGTTCCACTAGTATTATTCCTATCAATTCTCATTATTCGCTTGACCGCTTGACGATGAGAAGCACAAGGGGAAGCTTGAAAACATGCACACAAACACACAGCAAATTGTATGTCTGGCCTAGAAGCAGTTAAATACAACAAAGATCCAATCATACTTCTATATTCCTTTTGATCAACAGCTTCACCATCTTCATCAGGATCCAACACAGCTGTAGAACCAATTGGTGTTGAAATTGGCTTGTAATTCTCCATTTTGAACCGTCTCAAAAGATCATTCGTGTACTTCGTTTGATGCACAAATGTACCTTGAGGTGTTTGCTTAATTTGCAATCCCAAAAAGTACGATAACTCACCCATCATGCTCATCTCAAATTCCCCGCGCATAGTCTTAGCAAACTTAGACCTTGTAGTCCGCTCACCTATATTACCAATGATTTGTTTCGGCGGATGTCATCGTTGAATGTGTAAAGGAGCAGCGACTTCTGAAGTTGATCCACGTTCTGTATCAGTACTGGTCGAAGTTGTAATCTCAGGAGGTCCATCTCGATCAGCATCAATAGTACCGGAACACGATGACCCTGGCCAGTATGACCGCACCTCCTGAGGCGGTCTGACCGGAGGTGTGCCGGCGGTCTGACCGGCCTGGCGCCTGGTCTGACCGGCCGAGCCGACCTCATCGTTGTCTTCGTCGCTCTCATCTTCAAAAATACGACCATCCTCCCCCTGAACCTGTGACAGTGTACCTGCAATATCGGGTCTAGAACCTGGACTAGCCTCATCAAAAGAATCTCCGCAAATCTCAACGAGTTTGTTAGTCTCCAAAATAAGTACACGACAGCCACGAGTATGTGCGAGGTAACCAAGAAACAATCCATCAGTAGAACGTGCCTCAAACTTATCCAAATTTCCAGATTTCAAGACAAAGCACTTGCAACCAAAAATACGCAAATGTGAAACTTTGGGTTGACGTCCAAATCGAAGTTCATAAGAAATTTTTCCAAGTTTAGATCTCAAGAAAACCCGATTTGAAATATAGCATGCAGTGTTAATCGCCTCAGCCCAAAATTTTCTGTGAGTTTTATACTCATCCAACATCGTTCTAGCCATCTCAACCAAAACACGATTTTTTCCTTTCAACAACACTGTTTTGTTGCGGAACACGAGGAGAAGAAAATTCATGTTCAAGACCTCTTTCGTTGCAAAATTGATCAAAAGAAGCATTTTTAAACTCACCACCATTATCACTTCGAATTCTTTTCAAAGAACCAGGAAATTCAAGATCCAATCAAAGAAACAAACCACAAAAGTGTTGAAAAGCTTCGTCCTTAATTACCATAAAGAAAACCCAAGAATATCGAGAAAAATCGTCAACAATAACCAACACATACCACTTTCCTCCAACAGATTGCACTCTAGCTGGACCAATAGTGTCCATATGTAATAGTTGTCCCGGTGTATCCGTCATCACAGAAACAATAGGAGCATGTGAAGAAGCAACCATCTTAGCATGACGACACGGTGTACAAACCAAATCAAGATCTTTCTTAAGTTTAGGCAAACCACGAACAAGATCCAAACCACTTAACCTAGTGAGATGATCAAAACCAACATGTCCAAGTCTACGATGCCAAAACATCACATCTTTATCAAACTTAGCAACCAAACATGTTATCACAGATGAAACAGGATGATCAAAATCAGCTTTAAACACTCTTCCATATCGAGAAATATTCAGCACAGAATCACCACAAGAATCAAAAACTTTACTTCCAGTTTTCTTAAAGTGAACCTAAAAATCTTCATCAACAATTTGTGAAACCGAAAGCAATTTATACTTTAAGTCCTCAACCAAAACTACATTCTTCAATTCAAATTTTTCATTTACCTTAACCAAACCTGTAGCAAGAACAGCACTAGTAGAAGCATCACCAAAGATAATCGATTCAGTCTTGGATGCCTTTTTGAGGGAGGAGAACCAATTTTTATCACCGGTCATGTGTCGTGAACAACCGGAATCCACGATCCACACGTTCTCCTTCCTTGCCACCAAAGCCTACACACAAGCAGAAGTCGAAGCCTCAGTACTGGGGTTAGATGATAATAAAAATTTAGGAATCCAGTACTGAGAAACACGACCAGAAGATCTAATAGGCATATATCCACGTGCAAAAACAATTTGAGAATTTTCAGAAAAATTCCTCCGAGGCCGGTCTGACCGAGGTACAGTAGCCGGTCTGACCACTTCTATACCGCCGGTCCGACCGGTGCCCGGTCCGACCGCCGCTCAGTAGACGGTCTGACCGGTTGCCGGTCTTACCGTAGGACCCACTGCGGTCTCACCGATTTCCTCGAGGGAAAACCAGATTTTTGCCACTTTGATTTTGCAAAAGCAACCTCTCTCTCCTTTTTCTGTTTATGAGCTAATCTGAAACAAAAACCAACAATATGTCCATCTTTGCCACAAAAAGAACAAGTATATTTTTCACGATGATTAGACACATTGGTAGAATCATAAGACTTAGCAACACAAGCAACAACAGGAGGTTTTGCATGCACAACATTGGATTTTGAAGAAGATGCACTCAAGGTAGACATGATACCAGCAGATTTAAATACAGTTTTATTAGCATCAGGTTTAACCAAAATCACCACCTCTAGCACTAGCACCTAACACAACAAGAGGATGTCTAGAATTATGAGCATAAGGATTAAAACCTAAACCATGATTATTTGTGCTAACCTTAGATTGATCTAAAATCATGTTGAGGTTCTTTTTATCATCAGAAAATCTTAGCAAAGAATATTTCAAGTAAGAAACCTCTTTTTCCAAATTAGCACAATTTTCATAATCTACCATGACACATTTACTTTTACGACACTTGGGGCAAGAAAGCACTTCATTGTTTTTCACAACATCTTCCATGTACTCAACACGACCTAAAGCATTTTTCAATTTCATCTTATTCAAATTACATGTTGAGCAATCCAAAACATCATGAGGTTGTTTTAACTTTTTAGCACAAATCATGTTAAACATTAAACAAGCATAAAAAGCAATTTGATATTTTTGCAACAACTTTTAGTTTAAAACAACTAATCCAAAGTGCGTATGTACAAAGAAAAACTAAGAGCAAGAGAAGATTTATATTTCAAATCTCTAATTTTTGAAATCTCATTCATTAAAACCTCACAACTTTTGCAATCATCATCATTAGGAATAAGAGATTTTAATCTAGCAATTTTAGAATTAAGAGATTCAATGATAAACTCATGTTTTCTATACATCTTCTCACACTTCTTATTTTTTGCACTCAAAATATTAATAGCTTCCTCAAAAGCACTTACCTCATTGTTTTCACACTCTGAATCCGATTCACCACGTGCCATGAAGCAAACACCGGAGATGTTCTTTCCCTTAGCTTCATCTCCACTATCACCATCTACATCGCTTAGTGGCTCAAACGCGGCGTAGACTTGATCAAAAGCCTTCTTGAGATTCTCCTTGATCTTCCTTCCTTTGAATGTACCCTTCGGCTTGTTGTCGTTGGTCTTCTCACCATCTTTGTCTTCTCTTTTGCCTCTCCCAAGCTTAGGACAATGCGAACGAAGATTATCAATTGAACCACATTCAAAGCAACGATTTGGACCATCTCTTTTCCTGGACCGGACATTGTTCATAGCTCGAGCAATTCTGTTAGCAACCAAAGCAAAATCCTCCTCGATCTGTTCGAGTTGATCATCGGATGTGGCATTAAATAAAGCAAGAAAAGAAGACTTAGATGAAGAAGCATCAACATCCAAAGAAGAAGAAACCAAAGCACTCGACTTAGAATCAACTTTAAGAGAAAGAACGTTCATATCATGTGTTTTCAATTTTGTGTAAAGAGAATCCAAAGTCAAAGTAGACATATTAACTGACTCCTGAATAGATGTAACTTTCATCTCCCAAATAGACATGTCAAGACCATTCAAAAAGTGGCGAGAAATCTCAGATTGTGGATAATTAGCATCATAAGAAGAATCAACAGATCCAAGATCACACAAAATTTTATTAAACCTAGAAAGATAGTCATCCAAAGCTTCTTCAGGTTTCATCTCAAATTTAATGTACTCCTTTTTAAAAAGATCTTGACGAAGTTCTTTAATGTTATTTGTTCCTTGATGAAAATTACTCAAAGCAATCCAAATCTCATGAGCAGTTTGAAGATGAGCAACACGATCATAATCCGAACGAGAAATCCCACTCAAAAGAATATTGCGAGCTTTGCAATTTTGTTCAAACTCAGTTTTTAAAGCAGCAGTATTAATTACTTCAGGAATCACTTAAGGATGAGAAACTTTTCTCCAAATATCATAATCTTCAGCCATAATGTAAGATTGCATCCTACTACACCAATGAGAAAAGTCCGTTCCATCTAAAACATGAGGCTTAGTTGTAAACCTAACAGCAGCAGCCATGGCAAAAACTCTAGATCGATAAAAATCCAAATAAGAAAACGAGACTCTGATACCACTTGTAGGATCAAATCACAATAACTAAGCCAACCAGAGGGGGGTGAATGGTTGATATACCCAAAAACCGAAAACTTTTAGCGGAAATAAAAGTTACCCTCGAAATCGATGAAGATCGGTCTGACCGAGATTGATCTGCCGGTCTGACCGAAGTGTAGCCGCCGGTCTGTTGCCGCCGCCGGTCTGACCGCCCGTATGCCGCCGGTCTGACCGCCACTTTCCGCCGGTCTGACCGCCGGTATATCGCCGGTTAGACTGCCGAAACCCGATGAAACACAAATCGAAGAACTTTTAAAGTGGATGACGACTTTATTGATTCTCTCTGTATTTACAAAGTGCACCAACAGCACTCCTTACAAAAATTTCGACTAAACTCGAAACCCTAACTCAAAACTCAACTCAATTGCTCTCAAAAGCAATACCGGAAAGCCTCACACTCCCCCTCTATTTATACCCGAGGTAGGCAGTCTAAAGCCACGAACCAAACTCATACTAGAAGTCCTAAACACCTTAGGAAACCCTCTAGTACAAGAAACAAACTTTACATAACCAATCATACCAAATTTGGACTCCTTCCAAATTCGACTCCGCATCCCATACGCACACAATACCTCCATCGTATGCCATATGGAATCTTCACCAACCACGTGCATCAACTCTAGCCTAAGTATCCCGCATGATCTCTGACCACCACGGACGTCGTCTTATCCCCAAGCCGACTCCCGGTCCATCACCGCAAATACTCTCCCGAGGCATCGAGTCACCTACACATGAAATAAACAAAGAAACCATATTCCGAGACCAAGCTATCACAAACTTGACTCATTAGTAACAAACAACAGTATTACATATGTATAGTATCCATCTAGAAGTCATAATTATGAAACAATCACAGATATCCAAACAAACAACCCGAAACCGAAACCGACACAGAGTCGACCGGTCAGACCGCGGGCTGCGCCGGTCTGACCGCGCATATACCACCGGTCTAACCGACATACTCATCCCGGTCTAACCGGACCCAAATCCAGCATTATCCTGTAGATCACCTGTGAAATCCAATCATCTCCAAAACCACTTCGTGAATAAATTCCAAATAACAAAACCAGTAATCTCCGATGCCAATTGTTCATCATAGAATAATAATCAAAAACACCTTTGATTTTACGTTCTAATCCAAGACTTGTATCATTTGATGATGCCGGCCAAGAAGCTGCCAACTGACTGCCCCCTTCAACCCAACCTTTATTCACTATGCGTCCAAGCTCTTGGAACCAAAGGTATGTATGAGCATTCTGGGAAGGTCGCAAGAAGCCGCTTTTGGAACGTTTGGAGCAATCGCAATTTATCACCATATTACCTACTTCCAATTGATGACTGGCTAATATATAAGTGTTCCATCTCAAATTATTTTTGGTTCCTCGATTACAGCTTGTTCTTTTTTTTTCAAGGAAAAGGGAATATATTACTCAGTTGAAGAGTCCTCACAAACAAAATGTGAGATAAAATTACATTTATCATCCGGTCAAAACTCGGTAAGAGATTCACAGCGGGCTCTGTTAGCTAGAGTATGGATAACATTATTCTGATTTCGCTGAATCTTCGTGATGATCACTTCCATGTTTCCTGATAACAGTTCTTCTATGTCCCTGACAATGAATGCAAGTTCAGAGCGCCCTTTCATCGCAGATTAGATGAGGTTCTTCTCCACCAAACAATTAGTCTCCACTATAATTGGAAGGAGTGTCCACTGAAGAGCCAAGTTAATACTACCTCCATATTTAAATGTATGATGCCGTTGACTTTTTTTTAACATTTGACCATTCGTCTTATTTAAAAAATTATGTAATTATCATTTATTTTATTGTGGCCTGATTCATCATCAAATATTCTTTAAGCATGACATAAATATTTTGATATTTATACAAAAATTTTGAATAAAACAAATGGTCAAACGTTGGTCGAAAAATCAGCGGCGTCATATATTAAAATACAAAATACCGAGGGAGTACCTTCCCTACAGGCAAGGAGTTCTGCCTCCAACGGACTGCTGCACCGGTCAAGAGAACCACAAGCAAAAAAAAATTACCATCCCCATACTGTTCTTTGACTACTGAATCGAGATCCATATATTATTTATTTCATGCTGGACATGTGGACTCGAGAATATTATCTCCGGGATCAGATCAGATATTAATTTTGTGCATTTTTCCTTATCGTGGCTTATATCATGGACGTGCGTGCCGTAAATTGTTAAACTACTACGAGTCATGGTGTTTTTTTATGGGTTTGCTGCCAGCTTCCACAGATGATACGGATCGGATGCTATCAATATGTTGGAAACGACTACGCGGCTACACGCTGGGCGCTCGATTGTTGGGGGGTGGGGGAAACTATTTTAAAACTATTTTTTCTCTTAAATTATTTATTCAAATCATGATCCGATTGCACCATTAAATTCGTTGCAATTAAATATTTAAAAGAAGACTACACAGGGATATATTCCGATGAAAAAAATTTAGCTTATTATTGAATTATTTTTAAATATTGTAAAAAAAATATTGTACGTTGTTCCACCAAGTAGATCGGAATTGTTTCACTGAGTAGATTGAAAATGTTTCAATCGTTTAAATTGAGCGTTGTTTCACCTTATATAAAAATAATATTTCAGCAAATAGCGAAAGAATGTTTTAAGGCACTGCAATATTTGATCCATACATAATGAAACATTATAAGTACACTAGGTGAAACATTTTTTATGGAACAAAAAATAAAACGAATTCCCTTAATAGAGGGTTTCCATAATATGTGGTGATTTGTTGCAAAAGAATGTTTTAATTCACTGCAGCATTAGATCTATATATAGTGAAAAATTATGAGTACACATGGTGAAACTTTTTGGTGGAAAAAAAATGAAACGAATTCCCTTAATAGATGGTTTTCAAAATATGTGGGTGATTTATTCCCCCCCCCCCCCCCAATCCATCCCAACCGAGCGACCGATTATTGACAGTCGTTATCGATCTGTTTCGACCGTCAATATTACTATAATAGGAGAAAACTAGTGATGCTTGCAATGCATAAATATGTTAGATTAATAATATTCCACTAGTATTAGATTTACTAACCTTTTGCAGAGAATGATCATGAAGTAGAGGAGAATCGACATCAACTCAGACGATAAATCAATCGAACGATGTCGAGAACCAGACTTGTGTATGAATAGGCCAAGAACTCAGAATTGACACGATGAATTGGGCCAAAATTCACAAGTCTGCGGAGTGGAGCAATAGAGGAGGCCACCAGCCGAAACTGGGCTGGGTTGGGCCAGCCCCAGGTTCGGCCGAACCAATCCTGGCACGTTGGATCTAGGTATTGGCATGGACATCCAGGATTGCATCCCAATGACGGTTGGAGGGCACTTAGGACAATTCCCCTTCCACAACCATCATAACCACCTCTATATAAGGAGCTCACTCTTCACTTCAACACACAACTCAAGCAATAGCTCTCTCATTCCTCTCAAGTTTAGTTTAGTAGTATCTAGCTGGTGGAATAGAAATAGATGGGAGTCAGGAGTCCGGAAGCCTTCGGAAGAGTTCGGGTATTGCTCTAGCAGCTTTCCTTTCCTCTTTTGTAAGCTTTGTACTTTTATTAGAATACTCTTCTATATACATTTATGGTATTGAAATACTTTCCGAGTATATGAGTACCTACTTTACATTACGTTCATGTTATACTAAATATACGGCTAGCTTATATGGGAGATGCTTTGGTGCGGGTATAGTGTTTGCTTATGCAATTACTCTATGTCATGACGATGATATTAGAGTAGTATCTAGTAGTTTAGACATGATGTCTAGATTACGAGATATCATTATTTGGAGTTATATATTACGGATGAGAGGTGGGCCGCTGATGGTGACAGCTTAGTACGGGTATTCCTCCGCGCCTATATATAATCCTAAGTTAATTTCTGGGGGAGGGTATTCCTCCGTATTTAGCCCCGGTTGGATGGTCATGATGGGCTGTCGTAAGGAACTCGGCAATCAGGGGTGGCTTTTCGAAGTACCAGGAGGGTATCGGATAAAGGGTATTAGCTAGTATATCAGTTAACTAGAATGTATGTATACTATATATATTAGAAGTATAGGAATAGATTTCTTCTCTCTTTTCTTTCCACCTAGCTTAGATTATTTATTATCAGGATGAGTAGAAATGCTTGTGTGTCACTCTACCTTGGATTATCTCAACCCCTGCTTAGAATATGATTATCACAAGTAATATATAAATTATTAGTTGAGTTCTCTCTACATGATCTTCCCACGGGATAAAATAAATACGACACCCTTGTAATACTCTCGGGTGAAATGCTACAATGGTATATCCATGCGCTTGCGGATGAACTCTATAACCATAATATACCAGAAGTGTTTCTGCGCCATTGCTGGGAATTATATTTCTAGTATAATATCGTTAAGAAATACCAACACCGATTCGGAGGATTCCCGTAATATGTTGGCTGGCAAGTTTGATTCATTAACTTCATCCTAACCACGTTTTCTAAACTGTTAAATGCTAAATGATTTATTTTTGTGAAAAATGTTATATATAAAAAAGTTTTTAAATATAATAAAACAAATCTATTTTTTAAGTGTTAAAGAAATAATCATTCATTAGTTGTTAGTGATTTATCTTGTTTCTCATGAAGCAAATTAGGCAAGTGGAACAGCTCAAACGCATTCTAGCCATACGAGGGTGGCGCCTCCTGCTGACGGCACAACTGCTGGCGGACGGCCGGTGTGGTCGGCGCAGGGAATCCACACGGCGGTGCCAGCACGGGGAATGCTGCTTCTGCGCAAGCGTGAGGGCATTCCCCTATAATGGTTATCTATAGACTCTCTACAAGAGATCCATATCAACATATTTTTCTACTTGGAAGAGATTAAATGAAGAGAGAGAGCAAAGCTATCTACTAACCTGGAGATAATATATAGAGAAAAACGAAGCAATAGATTAGAGAGCTATAGATACTCATATAGACATACCATTAAAGTGGTTTACTATTAATCTAGTCTATTGCTGAGATGTATATGTTTTATAGATAGCACCTTACTTTACCATTACGGGTGCTCTTATATGAGCTAACGAAGTGGTTGGAATATAAATGTAACGGTGATGATAAAGTAGGATAAAATTGTATATAGGATGGTATCTCTGATAACTGACTTATATTGGGTAATTAATTATGTGCTTCTCGATAGCAAAAAACATATATCTTTTAAAAAACGGATTTGCTACATTTATGTCGCCATAAATTTCCGTCAATTACACTCCATTTACATGTCACACAGCCGCATAGGCCTCCCACTACATGTGCTTCTGTGAGAGAGAAGATTATTTCCACACATATATCGTGATGATAGATGATTACATATAATTACACTATAATTACACACTAACTACATATATAATTTTGGGACTTACATATGCAATTTTGAGACTTACATTGTAAATACACTAAAATTACATATGTAATTTTGGGACTTACATATGTAATTTTGAGACTTACATTATAAACACACTAAAATTACATATGTAATTTAGGAACTTACAATGTAAATATATGCCAACTATTTTTTGGTGAAAAATATGGCGCCATAAATATAGCTACTCCCTTAACAAATAGTGAGGTTTTCTTACATTTATATATGTATAGAAAGTATTAATCTGAAGCAGGCAATCAGTGAAAACCGGCCCGTTTGGCTCGTTGGAGGCAGTCAAGTAATACCACTGTCCACTGCCACCACCACTTCTGGAGTTCTAGTGGCTTATCCAAATAGCGGATTGATGTTTGTTATTAGTGAATTTATTCGCTCAAGCAATAACATGAGCTTCGTTATACTTGAGCTGTTGAAGAAGCCATTGATGTCGCCGCAGTCGCTCTGTCATTATAGATATAGGCATTGGTGATGCAGAGGTTGAGAGTCGGCATGAGGAAGTCGTCGGCGAACTGCATCTTTGAGTTGGTGAAGTAGCGAATGTCAGTGATGCCTATGATCAGCAACCTAAAACACCGGTGAAGGAAAATGAAACACTGGTAAAATAGGATCACTGGAGTGGAAATTTCCTTCGACCTCCCTTTAGCGCTTGGTTAGGATCGGAAGGGTTTAGGGCTTGTGAGGAACAGGATAGTCATTTTCTCGTACGAGGCTTATTTCTCTTATTCCTCTTAATTCCATTGGAGTTTAGTGCGAGTGATCCAATCAACGCGCGTGTTGTGCGCACGAGTCCATAGACTCATACCTTTTCTGTTGTAGAGATCGTCGAACTCACGTGGGCCATGCCGCATGCCTCCATCTTGCTCGGATAGCCAGAGATCATGACCTAGCATTTGCATCTCATAGAAAGAATAAGACCGAATCAATGATCCGACGTGACCGGCACCTGTCTTAAAACCGGCACTTATGTGTGGGACCTATTTGGATATCGAGGTGCCAGTTTTAAAAAATTTTGCGCGTGGGTGCAAGGACGGGAAAGGCATTATACGTGTCGGTTTTACATACTCTGGCACCTATAGTGCCGATACCTATTTACCCTTCTGTAGTTATGGGTGCAAACAGCGTGGATTGACAAGAAAAAAGTCGAACGGAATTGGTGGAAAATATATGACAGTCTTTTCACCAAGTATTTCAAATTTATATTCATCATATAGATTGAAGATTCAAGGATAACTGAAAAATAAAAATTGCATAACCCACTCAGGAGTGAGAATGGAACCCACGCCATAGAGTTATCAACTTGCGGCGCTAGCCATCTGACTAATTACGAGTTTTGAAATAAAACTAGGAAGGTAGCCCGCGCATTACGCGGGCATGTATTTTATATTGCGTTTGAAAAACTTATATAAACGAAATATCAACTGGATGAAACTACCATGTTTCAAAAGTACTATTTCTCCATAATTTTTCTCATCGGCATTTCTTAGATAATTTATCCAAACTTTTTGTTACCTTTTAAAACATATAATATTTAATTCCTTCATATAAACAATTATCTATGGTCCGTATAAAAACCTGCCATGTTTCAAAAGTATCTATTTAATTTGTTTGGAAAACAATCTACAAATTAAACGTAAATTAAAAGCTTGTTTAATTGAATGTTTAGTGGTATTTTTCAACAAATCCTAAAGAACTATTGTTGTTAGTAAATAAAACTATTTGTACCATCAAGTTAGTTCTCTTTTTAGTTGGTTCAGATTCACGCAAGTTGTTACATACATATAAATTAACAAACACATATCATATAGATCCTCACTTCCTTGTAATATTTATGATCTATAGTATCTCTTCTATAAGAAAATATAGTCAACATGAGTCCAAAAAATTTAAATGTAATAGTAACAAATATGTAAGCATTAATATGTATAGGATAGATGCAAGGCCATTAATATGTAAGCATTTAAAAATTATTATAAAAATAGAACATGTAATGGTTGGTCCAATTTTAGTGCAAAGTACAAACTTATTTGATTTTTCTCCAAATAGTTCAATTTAGTGACTATTGATATGTTATTTTTTTAGTTTTATTTTATATCAGCTCAAAACATAGGGGTTATGGATCTTTAAATTGTTGGTTTAGTTATGAATAGAGCAATAGTTAGATTAGAAATCATATGTGCAACTTACAAAATATGCATGTTTTAATAACATTATTGATTTTCTCGCTATAAAAAAGGGAGGGTAGAGGAGAGAGTGGAGAACTTGAGGTGAGAGGGGAGAGGACAGGTAGTGCTATGTTGTGCACATGTGAGGGGAGGGTGAAGTGCACGGGAATTTTTTTTTCTAAATGATTTAATTGAAAACTGAAGATCCTTATTTTGTCAAAATTTCTAATTTCCTTTTTTTTTCTAAATTTTAGGATGTAACACATGATGGCTTAAGATTACGGGTAGTATTGTGTTGTGCACATGTGAGGTGTGGGTGAAGTGCATGGGAAAATTTTTTTTTCTAAATGATTTAATTGAAAACTGAAGATCCTTATTTTGTCAAAATTTCTAATTTCCTTTTTTTTCTAAATTTTAGAATGTAACACATGATGCCTTAAGATTCTAAAATTATATCTATTGGTTTAAAATAATGGATCCACCTATTAAGTGAAACTTATGAGTAGATATATTTTCTTACAATTTCTAAGGTTTTGTTTTTAATTAAGACGTACATGTGCGCTGCAGAGAATAAACAATGATTTGAGGTGACATATTACTTATTGTAATTTTTTATAATGCTTTGTTTCTTCTATTTGGTTATGATGCATAAAGGATAGGTGTGCAAGCTCAGGTGGTGTTTATTTTTATACAGTGAAATATGAGTAATATGGATCTTAACTTATTTATTTATAAATACATTAACAATTCAAATAAACTTTTAAAAATCAGATATGACATAAGAATCATAATTATTTAGCTTTTGTAATTATTGATCATTTTTATATTATGCTATTAATTAGTTAAAAATTATAAGATGGAAGAGTTGAGTGGGAGAAGAGAAGAAGAGAAAGTACGCACACATATAATTATGTTTTATACATTTTATAGTGTTTATTTATATGTTATAGTTAGCTACAAATTTAGTCATAAATAAATTGAAAGATATAAGCGGATTAAAAATTAGTGGTATAGGTCGTGTTTAGTTCTTTGGCCAAAATTTTTTTTGAGTGTATGGACACACATTTGAAGTATTAAATGTAGACTAATAAAAAACACATTACTGATTCTGCCTGTAAACTGCAAGACGAATTTATTAAGCCTAATTAATTCGTCATTAGCAAATGTTTACTGTAGCATCACATTCTCAAATCATGGCGCAATTAGGCTTGAAAGATTTGTCTCGCAATTTACATGCAAATTGTACAATTGGTTTTTTTTGTCCACATTTAATGATCCATGCACATGTGTCCAAACATTTTTGTAGCACCCGTATTTCTGTTGCTTTTATTTAAAAAGTTGTCATTTACAAATTTGGAGTTAAATTTGGTTCTTAATTGATTTTTGTGCCAAAATGGATCTCAAATCCTCTCCTAGAAATTCCCTTCAATTTCTGTGAAACCCTAGTCCAAATTCAAATTCAAATCCTTTCAAAATCTCCTCAAAATTCAACTCTACAAATCTCTGGAAATAGGTGAAAGTTCACTGTTCAACTGGGCCGCCCTCCCCTTTCTTTTTCCTCGGCCCAACTTCCCTCCATCCTCTCCTCTGTTCTTCTCCCCTTAGCAGGCCGGCCCAGCCCAGCCCGCAACTCCTCACCTTCTTCCTCCTTGAGCCAGCCTCATCCACGCACACAAGGTGTTCGACAGAAAGCCGACCCAAGACGCCGCACCGTTTTCGTGTCGTGGCAGCGCCGTCGCACTCCCGTGCACCGCGTGTCGTGCCAAGACCACCTCCACACCAAGCCGAGGCCGCGCCACACCAAAATCGCGTCGCGCCAAGCCGTCCTCGCCCCGGTTTCTGTTGACGGTCATTATCGATCAGTTTCGACCGTCAATATTACTAAAACAGGAGAGAACTAGTGATGCTTGCAATGCATAAATATGTTAGAATAGTAATATTCCACTAGTATTAGGTCTTCTAACCTTTTGCAGAGAATGACAATAAAGTGGAGGAGAATCGACATCAACACCAACGATAAAACAATCGGACGATGTCGAGAACCAAACTTATATATGAATGGGCCAAGAAGTCAGAATTGACACGATGAATTGGGCCAAAATTCACAAGTCTGCGGAGTGGAGCAATAGAGGACGTCGCCAGCCGAAGATGGGCTGGTTTGGGCCAGCCCATGGTTCGGCCGAACCAGGGGGTTCGGCCGAACCCCCATCTCCACCGTTGAGGCCAGGGTTTGGCATGGACGTCCAAGATTGCACCCCAATGACGGTTGGAGGGTACTTCAGACAATTCCCCTTCCACAACCGTCACCTGCCTCTATATAAGGAGCTCACCTTCTCACTTCACTCACACACCTCAAGCAAGAGCTATCTCATTCCTCTCAAGTTTAGTTTAGTAGTATCTAGCTAGTGGAATAGAATTAGAATAGGAATCAGGAGTCCGGAAGCCTTCGGAAGAGTTCAGGTATGCTCTAGTAGCAATTACTCTATGGCAAGGGTAGAGTGACACACAAGCATTACTACTCATCCTCATAATATATTATCTAAGCTAAATGGAAAGAAAAGAGAAAGAAAATCTATTCCTATACTTCTAGTATATATACATTCTAGTTATCTGATATATTAGCTAATACCCTCTATCCGATGACCTCCTGGTACTTCGAGAAACCACCCCTGACTGCCGAGTTCCTTACGACAGCCCATCATGACCATACAACCGGGGCTAAATACGGAGGAATACCCTTCCCAGGGAATTAACTTAGCATTATATACACACGCGGAGGAATACTCGTATTGAGCTGTCACCAAAGCATCTCCCAGATAAGCGAACAGCATATTCAGTATAACATGAACATAATGTAAGGTTGGCATTCATATACTTGGAAAATATTCCAATACCATAAATGTATATAGAAGAATATTCTAATAATATTACAAAGCTTACAAAACAGGAAAGGAAAGCTACTATAGCCATACCCGAACTCTTCCAAAGGCTCTCGGACTCCTGATCTCTACTCTATTCCTATTCCACTAGCTTGATACTACTAAACTAAACTTGAGAGAATATGAGAGAGCTTGCTTGAGGTGTGTGAGTGAAGTGAGAAGGTGAGGGGTTTATCTAGCCTCCCAATGACGGTTGTGACGGTTGGAATAGTCGGAAATACCCTCCAACCGTCATTGGGAGCTAATCCACACCGTCCAGAAGAAGCCCTGCATCCAACGGCGACGAGAGCCCTGGTTCGGCCGAACCTGGGGCTGGCCCAACCAGCCCATGGTTTGGCTGGTGGCCTCCTCTGTTGTTCTTCTCTGCAGACTTGTGAATTTTGGCCCAGTTTGTCGTGTCAATAATTCTAAGTTATTGGCTCATTCATACATAAGTCTGATTCTCGACATCTTCTGATTGATTTATCGTCTATGTTGATGTCAATTCTCCTCCACTTTATGATCATTCTCTACAAAAGGTTAGTAAACCTAATACTAGTGAAATATTATTATTCTAACATAAATATGCATTGCAAGCATAACTAGTTCTCCTCTATTTTGGTAATATTGACGGTCGAAACTATTCGATAATGACCGTCAACACTCCCGTCGCGTCGCTCTGAGCCCTACCACCCAAATTCCGGCTGTAGCCACCGTCGGCTGCGCGTCACCCACGTCTCGCCACCAATCCCGCTCTACGTGCGTCACTTCATGTCGCGTCGCCGTCGTTTCGCCATCGAATCGCCACCGGTGCATGACGCCAAGTCTTCACGTCGCCGTCCCCTCCTCCCAGGAATCCCATGTCTTCTCCTCCGACCGCCGAGGAGTATCTCCAGTAGCAAGCCGAGTATGAAGACTTCTAAATGTTTCGTGCCTAGCCCAAACCTCGCCTGTGGAATAAGTTAGTTGCCTAGGTTCATTGCCTAGTGCTTAGTTGTTTAGTCGCTTAGTCTTTCCGCGCTGTTCGCTTCTGCGCCGTCGTTTTTATGGTTTTTTCTGTAATGATTGTGTTGTTCAACTATGGGCCTATCCATGATAACAACTTATGTAAGAACTACTACCCGGTGATGTAATAAAGTAGTTTACTTTGATTCATTTATTCTGTGTGTACCAGCTAGTGTATCCTGGGACTGGTACTATATCAAAGGTAATGCATAACACTCCGGTGTAAGTTAGCTGTGTTTATGGCTAACGAATGTCGGGGCGTTATAAATTTTTGTCAAAATTTTTGGGATCTAAACACACCCATAATTTAGATGTTATAGCTGCTGAATTGTTTAACAGAAAAAATTCTTTTCTAACTAATAAAGTATGATAATAGGAGAAAAAATATGTGCAAAAATATGAAGACATTGAGAGAAGAAGAGGTGAAAGTAACGTGAGTATGTACTATCCTTAAAACAAACATACATACATATAGTAATACGTACGGCTCAAGGTGAAAAAAAAAACGTTCGTACATACATATAGTAATATACGTACACGCCCAAGGTGGACCTCGTATGGGGTTAGGCAGTTTGTTTTCTTTTGATAAATCTAATGGTGGTAAATAATGGGTCTACCAAATTTAATGAAAAGCAATGGCTAGAGAATTTTTAGGAAATTCTCTAATTTATTATAATGCTACGTGGCGGTTTGGAAACGTTTGTAGTGTATCCTGGGACTGGTACTATATCACAGGTAATACATAACACCCCTGTGTAAATTAGTTGTGTTTATGGCTAACGAATGTCGGGGCATTACAATTTTTGGCCAAAATTTTTGGTATCTAAACACACCCATAATTTAGATGTTATTGCTGCTGAATTGTTTAACAGAAAAAATTCTTTTCTAACTAACAAAGTATGATAATAGGAGAAGAAATATGTGCAAAAATATGAAGACATTAAGAGAAGAAGAGGTGAAAGTAACGTGCGTACGTACTATCCTTAAAGCAAACGTACATACATATATAGTAATATACGTACAGGCCGGCTCAAGGTGGAAAAAAACCGTTCGTACATACTATATAATATACTTACACGCCCAAGGTGGACCTGGTCTGGGGTTAGGCAGTTTTTCTTTTGATAAATCTAATAGTGGTAAATAATGGATCCACCTAATTTAATGAAAATTAATGGCTAGAGAATTTTTAGAAAATTCTCTAATTTATTATAGTGCCACGTGGCGGTGTAGGAACATTTGTAGGATGACACGTGGTGACTTAGGAGCGTTTGTAGAAAATTTAATGGACTTTTAGTATATAATAGATAGATAATAGATAGATAAACATGTTAATTACATGAGCATTGCTCTGGTCCTTCTTTTTTACCACAAGGTACTAGTACCGTGAGGTACTGAAATCCCGTCCGTTGATGATGGCAGATCGAACGGTCGCGATTACATGGTACCTTGGGGTACTAGCTTGGTCATGGGGTGGCAATCGCGAGTAAGCCATGGTGAAAGGGTATAATCGTATTTTCTCGTTTGGAAGGATGTTTGGATCGGTGGTTTGTTTGGGGAAGTGCCGCAGAGTAGCAAAACCCTAGGCTTCCTCCTGATGGTGGCGTGTGGCGGACAATACGACGGCGACGGCTGTGGCGGCGGCATCAGTTGGTCTCGACGCTGGCGTCTTCCACTTGTCCCGTCATTTTCCCCTTCGTGGCGGTGCCTCATCCATTCCTCTCGACACCGCTACTCCTACGACCGTGCGGCGGATGGGGTCCTGGAGATCCACTGCAGCCACGGCCCTTGCAACGGCGTCGAGACGACTCCTGCGACCGCGACGATGACTCCTGCAGCTGCGGCGGCGACTACTCCTGCGACCGCGGCGATAACTCCTGCAGCGCTGGTGAGGACACCTGTGGGGGCCGCGCTTCCGGAACGATTGAGGATCTGCGTCTGCCTGCGGCCGTGCGGCCGTGCGGCGGATAGGGTCGACCTTCACCTCGACTTTTTTCTCCCGTGCAGTGCAGCGGCGCTAGATGCAGGAGGAGAAGGGAAAGCAAGAGATATCGAGGCGCGCACGCTATTTGGACCACACGCGATAGCTCCCCATCGTACCCCTCAGCAATCAACGGCCGGATGGAGACTGGTGCCTCATGGTACCAGTACCGCGTGCTACAAAAGTGAGGACGGGAGAAAAACTCTAATTACATATATTGTAATTATAGTGTGTAATATAATTATATCTTAAATATAAAATATATTGTAATTATAGTGTGTAATATAATTATATCTTAAATATAAAATATATTAATATTTTATATTTGGAAGTTTTATGACGTGTTTTGAGCTGATAGCCCACGCACCGGGACTGTTATCTGCCAACCCACGAGGTCACAGCTCATCTGTAGTCTTGTTTTTACCTGCTCAGACAGTCACGTGATCCATTCATCCAAGGTAGCAGGAAGATAAATTCTCCATCCCTCCCATCAAATATCAATATAATCTAACACATCTTAATGAATCTGAATGTGTGTGTATTCAAATTCATAGTATATCTAATATTATGTTGAGTTTTTATAAGATGGAAAGAGTACAAGTAAAATAGACGAGATAATATAGACTAGTCTATTGAAAACTTTTACTTTGCCGTACATGTAGTATTAGTTTTTTATTGAAAATAATTGAAGCTAAGCATTGACCAAATTTCTCTCGAGATGTTACAGATAAGGATCCCATATAATCTAGGAGTTCTTGCTAATTAACTACTCCCTCATTAATAGAATATAAAAAGTTTTAGGATTGAACACGGTTATTAAGAAAATAGATAGAAGTGAGTGGGTAGAGGGTTATAATTAAATGAGTAGTGGAGATAGGTGGGAAAAGTAAATAGTAGAGGGTTGTGATTGGTTGGAAAGAGAATGTTGATCGAGAAGTTATTATATTTTGGGACAGATACTGAGGGCTAAAAGTTGTTATATTTTGGAACGGAGGAAGTATAGTATTCCTATGCAACAGTATATTGATGAACAGTGTTTGGCAATTTGGACCACTGCGTTTTGATGCACGGTGATTAATACTACTACTGCTAAAGTTAATTTCAGTTATACTGGCGGTTGCAGGTGATCTCCATTTTCGTCATGTCACACGCATGCAGGCACCACACCAACATGATCAAATCCAATTTCCCAATCTCCATTCTTGATTGGGAGTAAGCAGTCCACTCCAACAGACACAATTTTATACATTCACACACAGTGCTTCGTTGTTTTATATACATATAGTTGCAAATATCCCAGTTTCTTCCACACTATTGCTTGTCAACCCCAGTAGTGCTACCAATGGCGTCGGCTTTGTTCCTTTGGCTTTCATGGCTTGTGCTCTCCCTCCTCTCCGTCTACCTCCTCGATCTCCTCGCACACTCCCGCCGCTGCCTCCCGCCGGGACCCCGCCCTCTCCCGCTCATCGGCAGCCTCCACCTGCTCGGCGACCAGCCACACCGCTCGCTCGCCGGCCTCGCCAAGACGTACGGCCCGCTCATGTCGCTCCGCCTGGGCGCGGTCACCACGGTGGTCGTCTCCTCGCCGGACGTCGCCCGCGAGTTCCTGCAGAAGCACGACGCCGTCTTCGCCACCCGGTCCGCCCCCGACGCCGCCGGTGACCACACAAGGAACTCCGTCCCGTGGCTTCCCCCGGGACCGCGGTGGCGCGAGCTCCGCAAGATCATGGCGACGGAGCTGTTCGCGACGCACCGGCTCGACGCGCTCCACGAGCTCCGGCAGGAGAAGGTGTCGGAGCTGGTGGACCACGTCGCGAGGCTGGCGCGCGACGGCGCGGCGGTGGACGTCGGCCGCGTGGCGTTCACCACCAGCCTGAACCTCCTCTCGCGCACCATCTTCTCGCGCGACCTGACCAGCCTCGACGACCGTGGCGCGTCCAAGGAGTTCCAGCAGGTGGTCACGGACATCATGGGGGCGGCCGGAAGCCCCAACCTGTCGGACTTCTTCCCGGCGCTCGCCGCCGCCGACCTGCAGGGCTGGCGCCGGCGGCTGGCCGGGCTGTTCGAGCGGCTGCACCGGATGTTCGACGCAGAGATCGAGCATCGCAGGCGTGTCGCCGGAGAGGAGCATGGGAAGGTGAAGGACGACTTTCTGAGGGTGCTCCTGGGGCTCGCCGCCCGCGATGACGACACGGCGGGGCTCGACGACGACACGCTCCGGTCAGTTTTCACGGTAAGGACATGCTCCCTCTGACCAAAATATAAAAACCTCGATTTTCTAGTGAATCTGAATAATCTATCCAAAATAATGGTAAATGTCTTGTAGAATTTTAGGTTCTTATATTTTACCACGAAGAGAGGGTTCAGCTTTTTCACATGCTGAAACGTCTAGCGAGTTCCATCGTAGCTACTGTAGGCAAACAGAAACAGCAATAGTTAAATTAGGTTTGCTGTCAATGTCGCATACTTCCGTTTTTTAACCCATATTGTTGTTAACTTATCGTTGAATTTAGTTTCACGTCGGTAATTGATAATGGGGTAGCACAACTTAAAAAGTGAGGGCAGTACTTACCCAAGACTAGTCTCACTAGTACTAGAGAAACGATTTTCCTGAACGAGAAGCTATTTAGTTTACAGACGAACCCTTAAGAAGCCTGGACATGAAAATCGCATGCCAAAATAAACTGATTTTCTTATTTTTGCATGCGAGCATTGTTGGCCTCTTAAAAATATACTTACAAGTCTATCCTTCATCCTCTTTTCCCTCCTCTACACTTCAAAATTCAAAATTTCATCCTCTTTTTCCTCCTCAATACTTCAAAATTCAAAATTTCACCTTGCGGGCCTCTTGAAAACATGCCTACAAGTCTATCCTTCCTCCACTTATCCCTCCTCGACACCTCAAAATTTTATCTCATCCACCCATCCACGTCATTATCCTTTCTATCCTCTCTCTCTCACTCTCTATCCTCTCCCACTCTCTCACCTCTCTCTCCCGCGGCCGGCGTGGGCGCGGCCAGCGGCACCGCGCGGCTTGGCGGCGTCCTTAGCGGCAGCGACCGAGAGCGGTGAGCTCGGCAGCGTGTGTGCGCCGCTGCGGATGACCGCCCCCCACCTGAATCCAGCGGAGGCCGCTGCCCCACGCCCCGATCTGGCGGCGACGGTCATCCCCCGCCCGGATCCGGAGGCGGTGGCGGCCTCAGCGGCATGCGCGCGGCGGCGACCGAGAGCGGCGGGTTCAGCGGCGCGTGCGCGCAGCGGCGGCGGTGGCGGCGGGCGGGCAGGCTCGGACGGTGGGGAGGCACCGGATCCGGCTACCGCGACGGCGACGGCGACGATGACGATGACGGAGACCGCGATGGCGACGACGACGGCGACCGTGAGGAGGGTTTTCTTTTTTTGGATTTTTTTTTTTGGTTTTTTATTTTTGCGTGCGGGCAACATAACCACCCCGCACGCGAAAATCGCGTGCGGGTGCGCCACCCACACGTAAAAATAGTGATTTTAAAGACACTTGGTTCCAGACGGTTGGAAGATCCGCACGCGAAAATCACTTTTGACCGCACAGAAGAAACATTTCTCTACTAGTGTGTTTAGGGCTGTATAGGTCCAAGACCTAAAGTTGTGACTCCGGTTGGGCCTATGGTAGATCAGGCCCAATGTGACCTGGATGGCCCACGGTTGGTGGGCGAGGCTATGCACTCTAATAAGTGGTATCATAGCTCAGGTTTGGAATCCGCAATGATTTCTATGAGTCACATGGGTTGATGTGACGGAAAAGATTGTTGACAAAAGTACGATATTTACACAAATATCGGATGGCTACCTCCTCGTGTGCAAAGTAGAGTTTTCACAAGGTTTGGAATCCGCAATAATTTCTATGGGTCACATGGGTTGATTGACGGAAGAGATTATTGACAAAAGTATAATATTTACACAAATATCAGACGGCTACCTCCTCATGTGCAAAGTAGAGCTTTCACACGGTTATTACGCGGGTAATGCTGCAGGTGGCTTATCTATTCTATTTTCCTTTCTCTTCTCTCTCTTTTAACCACTTTTTTAAAAAATATTTAGACAATTTTTCCTTCTAAATTAATTATACGATTCATGATTCAATTTTATCATTACGTTCGTCATAACTAAATCTTTATAAATTGATTCTGCTTGATTATATTTATGAGAAAATATATAATATGATTACAGATCTAATTTAAACATTTTTATATTATACACGAAACAATGAGATGTAAATGTTGGAATATTTGAAAATACTCAATGAAACATACAAAGTACAATACGTGCAATATTTCTAAATAAATAAGTAAAACATTAGAAAATAATGAAACATCCGATGACACTACATGCACCATTAACAAATAAACTACTGAAACATCACAAAATAATTATTGAAACATTAAAAAACACACCCGGTGCGACATTTAAAATAGATCCATTATAACACAAAACTTAAATGATGCAGCATAGTCAAATTCTAATTGTAACATTTATTTCTCACACGTCAAACTCTTGTTGGAGAAAAGAACGGTACAACTGCACTGAACCCGTCCCCCAATTTCTTCTTGTAAATACATATAGTTGCAAATATCCCAGTTTCTTCCCCAGTACTGCAATGGCGGCTTTGTTTCTTTGGCTTTCATGGCTTGTGCTCTCCCTCCTCTCCGTCTACCTCCTCGACCTCCTCGCACAATCCCGCCGCCGCCTCCCGCCGGGACCCCACCCTCTCCCGCTCATCGGCAGCCTCCACTTGCTCGGCGACCAGCCACACCGCTCGCTCGCCGGCCTCGCCAAGACGTATGGCCCGCTCATGTCGCTCCGCCTGGGCGCGGTCACCACGGTGGTCGTCTCCTCCCCTGACGTTGCACGCGAGTTCCTGCAGAAGCACGACGCCGTCTTCGCCACCCGGTCCGCCCCCGACGCCTCCGGTGACCACGCCAGGAACTCCGTCGCCTTGCTGCCCAACTCGCCGCGGTGGCGCGAGCTCCGCAAGATCATGGCGACGGAGCTGTTCTCAACGAGCCGGCTCGACGCGCTCCATGAGCTCCGGCAGGAGAAGGTGGTGGAGCTGGTGGACCACGTCGCGCGGCTGGCGCGCGAGGGCGCGGCGGTGGACGTCGGCCGCGTGGCGTTCACCACGAGCCTGAACCTCCTCTCCCACACCATCTTCTCACGCGACCTGACCAGCCTCGACGACCATGGCGCGTCCAAGGAGTTCCAGCAGGTGGTCACGGACATCATGGGGGCAGCCGGAAGCCCCAACCTGTCGGACTTCTTCCCGGCGCTCGCCGCCGCCGACCTGCAGGGCTGGCGCCGGCGGCTGGCCGGGCTGTTCGAGCGGCTGCACCGGGTGTTCGACGCAGAGATCGAACATCGCAGGCGTGTCGCCGGAAAGGAGCATGGGAAGGTGAAGGACGACTTTCTGAGGGTGCTCCTGAGGCTCGCCGCGCGCGATGACGACACGGCGGGCCTCCACGACGACGCGCTCCGGTCAATTTTCACGGTAAGGACATACTCCCTCCGTCCCATAAAACCCCATTCCTACCATCTGTGGCGGATCCAGGCCTATTTCGTGGGGTCGACTGACCCACAACTTTTTAAAAAACATCCTATAAACTTTAATTTTCATGTATAAATTCAAAAGAATTTAGAGAAATGACCCCACTTAAATACGAATCATTAGTAATTAACCTAGAAGCTTAAATTTTTAGCTCCGCCACTACCTACCATCTCATGAAGAGATTAGTGAAGAGTAAAAAATTAACCAAAATACGTCTCATTATTGAAAAAAGTAGTAATGTTGATGGTAGATAAAGGGTATTTAAGGGAGAAAATTTCTCGTCTTATGGTTAGATAGAATATTAGAAGTTGGTTTTTTTAGAATAAAATTTAAATTTCAGAAGTTGAGTTATTTTAATGGAGGAAGTACGTGGTATTTCCTCTGTCCAAAATATAAAAGCCTCGATTTTTTAGTGAATCTAAATAATCTATCCAAATTAATGGTAAATGTCTCATCGAATTTTATGACGAAGAGGGTGTTCAGCTTTTTATGTGCTGAAACGTCTGGCGAGTTCCATTATAGCTAGTGTAGGCAACCACAAACAGCAATAGTTAAATTAGGTTTGCTGTCAATGTCGCATACTCCGTCCGGTTTCATTTTAATTGACGTTTTGGACAATAATACGGTCTACAAAGATAATATATCTTTGACCTTATTTTTCTATTATAATATATACAATAAATAAATACATGTATAATTTTATTATAGTGTTTTGAAAGACAAATCTATATATGTTGTTCTAGTTTTTTTAAATAAAATATTTTTAAAGTTATTGATGGTCAAAGTTATAAAAGTTTGACCTCAATCTTGTCCAAAGCGTCAATTATTATAGAATCGGAGGGAATACTCGTTCCTTTTTTAGCCGATACTGTTGTTAGCGTATTATTGGGTTTAGTCCCACATCGATAATTAATGATGATGAAGCATAACATAAAAGATAGGGGTGGTCCTTACCTATCAGATAGTCTTTTGGGCTGTGTAGGTCCAGAACTTAAAGTTATGGCTTTGATTGGGTCTGTGGTGGAGCAGGACGATCATACATCACCAGTCCTTAACTTTTTCAAATCGTTCAATTTACATCCCTTAGTTCAACCTCTTAGTTCTAAGAAATACGCATGTAGCTCGGAAATCTTAATTCGTTATCTCTTCAATATTATAGACTACAGGAGATAGCTTAGAGCTTAAACACAATCATTTATACAAAGCATATAATGGGCCTGTTCGGCTGCCATTCCGGCGGCAGCGCTGCGACTGCAGCTCTTGCTTAGTGCGGCTGCAGCTGTGCTGCTTGCTGCAGCAGCTAGCTGTGTGTAGCTGCGAAAAATAGCAGCCGAACAGGCCCAATATCAATAGCATGTGCTAATGCACGGGTTAAGTTAGTGATTAGTGCTGAATAATTCATCACCTGAATGCTCTCTCATAATTAAGAGTGTGCTATATATTAATATCTCAAAGTGGTTTTTGTTGAAGGATTTGTTTGCTGCTGGAAGTGACACAAGCTCTAGCACTGTAGAATGGGCGATGGCAGAATTGCTTAGAAACCCATTACCAATGGCTAAAGCATGCGATGAACTGCAACGAGTTATTGGATCCACAAGAAGAATTGAAGAATCTGATATTGGTCGACTGCCCTATTTGCAAGCTGTCATCAAAGAAACATTTCGATTGCATCCACCTGTTCCATTTTTATTACCACGTCAAGCTACAACAACAATTCAAATATTGGGCTATACAATACCTAAAGGTGCAAAAGTGTTTATAAATGTTTGGGCTATGGGTCGAGATAAAGACATATGGCCAGAGGCAGAGAAGTTTATGCCGGAGAGATTTCTAGAAAGGGCAACTGACTTTAAAGGTGCGGATTTTGAGCTCATTCCATTCGGAGCTGGAAGACGGATCTGCCCTGGATTGCCATTAGCTGTTAGGATGGTCCATGTGGTTCTTGCATCACTACTAATTAATTTCAAGTGGAGGCTACCAGTCGAGGTCGAAAGAGATGGAGTTAATATGACAGAAAAGTTTGGTGTAACTCTAGCAAAAGCCATTCCTCTATGTGCTATGGCCACATCAACTTGAGTTAGAAGCCAGGCAGCCACTTCACTGGACTGCTCAAAAACATTGTATCAGGTATGACAATATTTTTCTGTCCAGTGGTCTCTTTTACCAATCATGATGGAAACGGATTGTCAGGTTTCTCTGCAGTTGCTTCAGTCCACGGAGAAGGATAGGTCTGATTTGGCATATGTTATCAATGCAGTCAAGGATCTTATGGGCGGTGACAGGGAAATTCTCTTTAGCAAAGTCTGTCGTAGTCAAAACCGGGTTAGCCACTGTTTAGCGAATAAAGCTCGGTGTGAGTCTCTGTCAGGCCTGTGGCCGGATAATAGTTGTAATTTCATTTCATGGTTAGCGAATAAAGCTCGGTGTGAGTCTCTGTCAGGCCTGTGTTTGAGTAATATAGATCCTTTTCCTCGAAAAAAAAATGTATGGCAATATTAGATGATTAATGTGGAATACTGTAATAAATCATTACGTGTATTTGTGGGGATATATTGTTCCAATAGGATAAATAAGCTGAGATTTGGATATTTACTTTTTCTTCCACTTGCTAGGAAAGCAAAAAACAAAAACCACAAGAAGATGAACACGACATTAAACTAATTGTATAAGTGGAACGACACGGCAAAAGAAGGCCAACATATAAACTATACAGTGTAGCTCTGAATATTATTTTTTACAAGATTAACAGGCAGCTCTGAATATTTTTCGAGATTAAAGTGTGCACATAGTCCTTAAACTTATTCAACATTCTAATCTATCTCCCCATACTCTTAAAAAACGGATCTACGTATCACAACTTGTTAAAATGCATCATTCCGTTTTGAATTGCCATAACTTCTCTGCGATTCTACGTGGGGTTGAGATGACATGCCACACAGACATTAAAGTGGTATCATCACTAAGTCTACACTAACCGACAAATAAGACCCGCCTAGACAATTTCTTTTTTTTTCCTTCTATGTTTTTTCCTTTCTTTTTCATCTCCTTTTTCTCTCTTCAGCTGCAGCCGCCACCACCGCCACCAACCTCACCATCCTTCCTTCTCCTATGGTGATGAAATCCAAGTGTAAGGAAGCCCATGTTATGCCCACCACCGCAAAGCTCCACACCTCCGCCACCACAAAGCACGGCCTCACCGATTATGTCGCTAGTTGTGATAATGAAGCCCACATTCAAGATAACAAGTGGCCACCTAGCTGAGCTCGAGAATGTTGGCCCTTGGTGCGTGCTCGGTTGATTGGCATAAGTCCGTCGACCTCTGCTGCCTCAGCGTGCTCGGCTTGGTGCCTAACGAGCATCTCCTGCTCCAGTTTGTCTATCTCCTCGGTCGTCATGGCAACCTTCGACTGTAGCCACCAGCCACTAGAGCTCATCATGCCCGCTGCCTATCTCGCTGTTGCCGAACACGAAAGTGTAGAAACCCTAGCTCAACCGCCAGAGAGAAATTGCTAAATCTGTCTGTACCGTTGGCCTCCTCCAAAACTGAAGGTACAATCACTTTCTTCATAACACTTCCACCGTTTCCCATCTCCTTCCCATTGTAACTGTTGTTGAATCTCACCTAATCATCGCGAGGCCGTGTCAGGGGGCTCCATGCATGAATATTTTCCATGTCACTCGTCCATGTCAGCGCCGGAGACAAGTCAGACACGTGGGTCACCCTGTATTTCTCAGTGATTTTGCAAAAGCGCCCCACTCTTATTCACATTTTGTTTTTTTTTTCTCACGATGAATCAGTCACCTGAGGAATTGAGGGCAAAGGTGAGGTGGAGTGGCTGCCTGCCTGAGAAATCAACAACGAAGTAAAGGACGATGGCAACTTGGCGATGCCTTGAAAGTGGACAACGGAAATATCGCTCCACTGAGCGGCGTTGACGTGGCCAATGTGGTGGTGTCACATATAGCCTACAAGCAGCCAGTAGGCGCACGCATGGGCGGGGATTACCAGGAGGCCGGTGGGGAGGTGCCCGGTAGATGAAACTGACCAGGCGGCTGCGTGGGGCGTGCTTCAATGTGCTTTTGCTGAACTAGTGGTCGGAGTCGAATTGATCGAACAGGCAATCTCTGAATCTTCTTTTGATTTGCGAAATAGGCATTGGCCAGAATCTTTTTTTATTTATTCCTAATTAATACACGAATCATAATTACCTCTAAATTTATTCCTAGTTTTGAATAAACTAGCAGTATATACATATTTCTAGATGGTTAATTCTATTTATTTTGAAAGATACTTTTAACACCACAAAAAATTACTTCTATTTTTCTAGAGAGTTACTTCATCTACCAATATAGCTACTTCTGAAACTGTGAAGAATTACTTTTAATACCGTGAAAAATTACTTCTACTTTTCTAGATTTAGAGTGGAGTTATTTCGATTCTTCTAGATTTAGAGTGAAGAGTTAGTTCTATTTTTATTTTTCTTGATTCCGTTATTTTTCTTTAGTAATATACTTCTAATACTGTAATTATTTTCTTAATTCTATAATTATTTTCTTAGAGTTATTTTTCCTTTGCTCTATAGGTACTTTTAGTGTCATCAACATTAATTATTTTCTTAATACTGTAATTATTTTCTTAGAGTTATTTTTCCCTAGGTATTTCTAATATCGTCAACGGTTACTACTATTCTCTTAGAGTTACTTCCTATATGATGAAAATATTTTTTTCAAAAAAAATATTATTTTAAAATAAAGATAATAATTGCATTTACTCGTGAATGTTGTCAACATTTTACTTCACAAAGTTTCTTATTTCAAAATTGTCCTTATTTTCAATGAAAAGAAGTAAATTACTTTTGAATGTTTAAATATATTTAACATTGAACTCGTTTTGTCATATATTTTGAATGGAGAGCTATACTTTGAATGGATTTTACAATAATACACGATTTAAAAATTATAAATCATGAAAAGTTGAAGGAAGCCATAAAAGAAAGGAGCTAGTGAATTGGTTGGTGTTAGGGCATGTACAACCTAAGACACGGGTAGTAGTAGCCTCAGGTGGGCCATACCACCTAGGCTACACAGAGAAATCTCTGTCTCCAATGGAGGATACACTCAAATAGGTCCTATAAAATCTAAGGGTACTATAGGAAGATATTGCATCCCACAATGGGTGTCCTAGCCCACAAAACCACAAGTGTTGTTTTACTCTCCTAATTTTATTCGGCGATGCCTCCGACTCATCTATTTCCACCTCTTTCTCGTCGCCTCTCCACCTGCCCCAGAACGCCGCCTCTGACTTCGTCGGTTCGCCCCACCGCGCCACCGCTAACTTCGCCACACCGCGCCACCGCTGACTCCGCCACACCGCGTCGCCCACAAGCTTCCGCTGCTCTCTCTCCCTCTCTCTTTCAAAGTGTGGGAGCAGCGGCGGCGAGGCCCACGAGGAGCACGAGCAGGAGGAGGACGCGGCGGCCGCAGCAGCGGCGGCGAGGCCCACAAGGAGCACAAGCAAGAGGTGGCGGAGTGAGATCCAGTCGGTCTTTTTCCCCAAGTCGTCACCGTCTCTCTCTCCCTTCGCCCGTCATCGCCGGATCTGGTAGGTCACGCCTCCTACTCCCCACCGTGCTGCCGCCAACTCCGCCCCGCCTCCTACTCCCCACCGTGCTGCCGCCAACTCCGCCCCAACACGCCGCTGAGGGTGAAAGGGGAAACTACCACTGCGAGAGCGGAACCACAAGCGCGAGGCTTCGCCACATCATCACCCAACGCGAAGCCCCAAGCTGTGGCTTGGCGAAAAGTAGTCGAGAAGCACGTCCCAAGGAGAGGAGGAGACGAAAAGAAGTCAAGGAGCACGGTCCCTCACAAAGACGTCGTGGCTCTACGCTGGGGAACACCTCCAGCTCGAAAAGGTACGGCATTTGAACGGCGTCGCCAGGGATAGGCCCTTGGCCCCATATCCCCATCACATAAATAGGCATCCTGTTCCACACCAGAGCTTCCCGATACAGAAGATCACATGTGCCCGGTACAACTAAGAAAATAGCTATAGGCCGTGTTTAGTTTCATTTAAAAAAAATAAAAATTTAAAGTATACTGACACATCAAATATAGCACCATATTATCAAATCATGACAGATTCGTCTTGCAAACTGTGCAATTGATTTTATTTTCACCATGCATACGTCAAATATTTAATGTGACAGAAAAGTTAAAAATTTAAAGGGAACTAATCACAGCCATAATAACAAAAGCCATACTCTCTGTATTAAAGATCCAACAGGTTCAGAGAACACGCAAGCTCAGAACTACACATCACCAAAATTGGAGCAAGTTTGGGGGTACATATCCGCTCATACAGTGGAGGATTTATTTCTCGATTCTACGAGCTTTTTAACTAGAGTTCGACCGGGAAGTCAATTACGGATAGAAATGAGCATCCTGTCTTCACAAAACCCATGCACACAACAGTGGGCATGAACCGCATGATATTCACCATCAAGTTTAGTAGGGCTCCACGGGTGCGCGGAACTTGGCACCAGCGTAGACAGCAGCCGCACCAAGCTCCTCCTCAATCCTAAGAAGCTGTTGAAATAAGAAATAGCATGAATTAGTATAATAATTTTACCCCTTTTTAATGACTAGCTTAAGCATATGCCTGGATTCGTTAACGCCTGAACACAAATATGCATGAATTAGTGGACAGTATTAACTGAACTACCCATTAACGCATGAAAGCATCTGAGAACAAAAAAAATCATGCTTGGGCTAAAGTAATCATTCAAGTCTTTCAGATCTAAACAGCACGAAAGAAATGCAGATAGAGGTTGGCTGGGTCAGCTGATTGGTTTTATACGGTACAAAATATGAAAAACTACTTGCCTGGTTGTATTTGGCAAGGCGCTCTGATCGGCAGGGTGCTCCAGTCTTGATCTGACCCTGTTTCAGAATGACAAAGATATATTCAGCCCTCACATTTCAGTACAAGAGTAACAACTAATACAGGATGCCGTAAAGTTCACTACAGTGAATGTAGAGCACAGAATCTTACCGTGGCCAAACCAACAGCCAAATCAGCAATGAAGGTATCCTCAGTCTCACCACTGTGGCAATGAAACACAAGTCAATATACAAATGGTTGGTAGTCAGACCAGGTCCACCAGGAATAAAGACAGGTAAGCATATCAGTATACCTCCTGTGGCTGGTCATCACACCCCAGCCAGCACGCTTTGACATCTTCACGGCCTCAATACTCTCAGTGACAGATCCAATTTGGTTAACCTGTTGAAAGACAAGGGTGATATATTCGCACATGGAAGATAAACTATTAAACGTGAAGGAAAGAATCAATAGAACCATACCTTCAGCAGAAGAGCATTGCATGACTTCTCCTGGATTGCCTTTGCCACCCTCTGCATAACATATATTAATATTAATGATCAACCACACTGAAAGAGAGATCATATTTAGAAGTAATAGAAAACTATGCACTCACGGTTGGGTTGGTGACAAGGAGGTCATCACCGACAATCTGCACTTGCTCTCCAATTTCAGCGGTCATCTTAGCATAGTGTTCCCAGTCATCCTGGTCAAACGGATCCTCAATCGAGACAATGGGGTATTCACTGACAAATGACTTGTATACATTCTTCAGGCTATCACCAGATATCTTTTGTGAACCATCATTGTTCTACAACAAAAAGAATCACAAATGTTCCCAATAAGTTCACAGCATTATATACATCTACATGATATCAAACAGTGAGCCAATCCCTACTATCAAAAATGAAACAGATTGCCACCTACCTCCTCCTTGAAGTTAAGGTCATAGGTTTTGTCCTTGTCATTGTAGAATTCCGAAGCAGCAACATCCATTCCAATGACAACCTACCATATCAGGTTGCAAAAAAAGTCTCAAGCCTCAGTCAATCAAAAACATTAACTTATGCAGAAAGATAAACAATAAATTAATCAAAGTACACAAACCTTGCCAGTGTATCCAGCCTTTTCAATTGCAGTCTTCAAGAGCTCAAGACCCTCCTTGTTTTCCTGCAATATCACACAACACAAACGATTCAAACCACATGCTAAGTATATTCATTTAGATTTCTAATTACGGATTAGCTTCATACATCAAAACAGAAGTTATCTCAGCATCTAACATCAAGCAAATACAAAGCAAAACAGGGAAACATAATTGAAGTGAAGCACTTCACATGGATCAACAGCATAGTGGAAAGAAAGATAATTGAATTCACTGCTGCAGGCATAAGTACCTGAATGTTAGGAGCAAAACCACCTTCATCACCAACATTGGTGGCATCCTGACCATACTTCTTCTTGATAACAGACTGTACAGATAAAATTAATTAATTTTCAATGACGTAAGATGGGGAAAAGGTTTAAAATGAAGATGAAAGAATTACCTTCAGGTTGTGGTACACTTCAACACCCATCTTCATGGCCTCCTTGAATGAAGCGGCCCCAGTAGGAAGGATCATGAACTCCTGCAATATAGAGCACATCATTAAATAACTTTATGAGCAACACATAGAATGAGAAAATCTTAGTTCAGATCACTGCCTGCATGGCAAGCTTGTTTCCAGCATGTGATCCACCGTTAATGACGTTGAATGCAGGTACGGGCAAAACCAGTTGCTTGTTTCCAGCAAGGTTGGCAATGTGCTGCAAAACAGAACATATTATCAGTTGGCAAATTCATAAACGAATAGATAAGAGGGCAATAAATTGCACATCTTAACATGCAGCAAACCTGGTACAGAGGAATCTTCTTGATGATAGCTCCAGCTTTGCAAATGGCCAGTGACACAGCCAGGATTGCATTAGCACCAAGCTGCACATATTGATAAAAGACTTAGTAGAATCCACTTACAAATGGTACATCTACAATTTTCATGACTAAGGCCCATGACCAGATGGATTAGATAATACCTTCTGCTTGCACCACCCCCACTCATTTTTGGTTCCATCAAGCTGCTGAACCATGAAGTTATCAAGCTCAGCCTGTGACGTAGGGTCCTGCAGAAGAAATAGAGCATATAATGAATTCTGGATTTAGTCTCAAAATACAACAGAATAGGTGAACCATGAGACAAACCTTGCCAATCAGAGCTGGGGCAATAACTGAGTTCACATTGTCGACAGCCTGAAACAACAGAAAAAAAATGTAAAGAAACAAAAACAACAAAAATAAAACATTGTAACAGGTACCAGAAACAAATTGATTTTTTATAACCCATGAAACAAGTATACATCATGATGCAATAGGACCAGTATAGCAAGTTGACTAATTTATTTAAGCAGTTAAAAGGTGGACAAGTCATAATTGATTTGACTGTCTTTTTTTAGTTTGGCCAAGACAATATGACTTTCTCGTCTGCCACTAATTATTTGATAGAGAGAACATAGAATCTGAACTCTTGAGTAGTTTAAATTATAGCACAGCAAGGAATGCAACTAGGAACATGCTCCCATGGCTACAAGGAATTTAACCAAAAATAGCATTTGTTTGGATTCAATCTCCAATGCTAAAATAGATATTATCAATAGACTCACTTTAAATGCTAAGAGAGCTTGATGCTGGTGAAGCAATAACATTGAATAAGGGCAGGATGTTTTATGTTAAAAAATCAACTGATCTCTTACATAGTTAAATATCTAAAATAGTTTGCAACATAAAAAGTATCAAAGGCAAACCTTGGAAACACCCTTTCCCAAGTAATCAGATCCACCGTCCCTCAATTCGAGAGCTTCATAGACACCTGTAGATTATGAAAGAGATGAGATTAGCTTCTAGCCAAACCATAATCACATCATTTAAGATAATGTGAAACCATGGTTATGAGCAAACAAAGCAAAAAAAAGAACATCTAAATAACCCACCAGTTGATGCACCACTGGGAACTGCAGCCCTTGCAAAGGTTCCATCTGAGCAGCACACATCGACCTGATGCACATATGTATCATAAATTATACTAGCAACCAAATAACATTTTGTCGCAACAACATGAAAACAAAATGAAACATTTACTGTATACATGGTAAGAGTTGGATTTAGAACTATCGACCCACATCACAATTACCACACCCACGGTCAACAATGCTTCGACAATAATGAAGCCACGAGCAAGTGCAGGACCCACAGATCTGTACCATGCATCCTTCAAATCCGTAGAAAAATGTATGACAGGTGGGGGAATTCGTGCACGGCGCAGCATCTAATTGATCTAGGCGATAAATCAATATTCGCATTAAATCTAGGCGATACCTTAACCCTCGCTTTAAATCCAACACAACAGTCGTTCACTGTCTCCAGATCCCACCTACCCTCCACAAAACCCCTCGCGAAAAGGGGTTAAACCCTGCACCAAATTCCGCAAACAACCCCGCAAATCGCCTAAACCCCCAAACAACCTCGCCGGAAAAAACGAATCCACGGTCATCGCGACGGCCTCAGCGCCCCCCACCCCGCGAGATCGACGGAATCACCACACCGGAACGGCCCATCTGGCCAGATCGAAGCAGGGAGGCCGCGAGAGGCGGAAGAGATCAGATCGGCAGCGGGAGGGAGAGAGAAAGCTCGTCTCGGCGGCGGTACGTACCTCGACGGTGGGGTTGCCCCTGCTGTCGAAGATCTGGCGCGCCTTGACGGACACGATCGTCGCCGCCATGGGAGGAGGAGAGCTTCTAGAAGGTTCTAGCGGCGGAGGAATGGAGGAAGGAGACGGGGTTGGTGCTAATAAAGTGGGGTTTCGATGGATGCGAGACATTTAGGGCAGACCGCCCATTTATAATGGAGGGTGGTGAGTTGGAAGCAGCCCTAATAGTTACGGTCACGAGGAGGGTCGACGTGCAGTGTCGCTGACAGTGGGCCCGGTTTGGGGTGGGATTGGGGTGTGGTCCCACGTGGAGGTGGGGTTGTCGATGTTCTCGATGCGGAAACTTGTGGGCGTGATGGAAATCGGCGCCGCCCTCGCGTCGCGGCCCGCCGATGGAAGGAGGTCTTCGCCAGCCGTCGGATTTTGAAAAGTTGGGAGAGAGAGGAGAGCACCGGTTTCCTGGCTGGTCTCGTTTTTTTTTTCTTGCTTCTAGGCGGCTGAGGGGGTCGTGCCATTAGTACGGTGGGTCCAGCCAGATGGAAGCGATGGACGCGAAGGCCGAATGAAGCCCTGGCGCATTGGGCAGTTGACAAGGGATTGAGAATTTGAAATACTCTGCGGTATATTTCACCGCGCTTTTATCATATGGAGCCAACAACACATTAGGCTTACATGTTAGTGATAAAAGCACGGTGCATTGACTGTAGAGGATCATGATTCGTTGACAAAAAGATTTAAGCATTATTAGGGAAACAATTTTAATCATCAAATCAAAAGGAACGTTCCCTTGTCATTTGAAAATTTTGATAAGAAATATTAATGATTCCACGTATACTCAAAAGCTTTTATATTTTGGGACTGAGGGTGAATGTGAATAGTTTTTTTATTCATGTGTTTGGTCGTGGCCACATATTTTTTAGACGATCAACAACTAATCAGTGTGTTCGTTTATTAGCGCATGAGTAAATAGCATCATTGCAATCTCCACCTATGCATGTGCCCAACTCCGAAGTGACTCCACACCTTTATCGATGAGATTTAGTTTCAAAATGAAGAGGATTTTGTTGAGTTGGTCTCAGCATGATTTGTGAATAGACCGAAGGGAAAGTTGTTGTGTTCGTTGACAAATGAATCAATATATCATAGGTTCGAATGGTATGTAAAGGTACATCCAACTCTTGTTAGAACAAATAAGACTAGAAAAGATGTCTAATAACAAACCATGGAATGTTTTAAAGAGTGAAGTAAATGAACAGTACATAAACTTAAGCGGGTGTGATATCTAGGTTCTGAACTCTCAAAAATATTTTTAGTGCCTAAACATGTTTTGGGTGTTATGCAAGTTCAAATGGGTTTCAATCTGCTCCGTAAACTAACGTGGGGTGCCACGTAGCATCTACGTATTAGTGGGATCCACATGTCCGTCACAAATCGAACGGTTATACTTCATATCAAAGTGGGTCCAGTAGTTGTAAATTGATGATAACATGGAAACATGTGGCCATGTGGGGAGAAATAGAAATTATTTAATACTCCCTCCATCTACTTTTGATAGTCATATTTCCAAATCTGAAAAATTTATTTTTGATAGGCATATTTTAATTCAACAACTTATCATCTTAATGGCTTTCTTGAATTTAATGCGTGATTCTTCATTCTTCCACACTAGTTGGCTACATGGGCATCGAGAAATGTAAATATTAATGAATCGTTTGTTTACGAGGAATGACTAGTAGCATATTTAAATGGATGATAAGTAGAATCACTTATTCTTGGTCTGTGTGCCAAGATAAAATATGACTATCAAAAATAGATGGAGGGAGTATAACTTAGTGACATGCAATTTTATAGTCATAGAAGATCAGTTTTGCTATATGTTTATCAACAAATTTTTCTCCTAAAACTTTGTAAATGTAAATATAATGCAATCGTAGTGTAATTACGTTGTAACCTGCATACAGTTTTCAATGTAACTGTTGACGAAAAAATCAAACACACCGGCCTGGGAGATCTGCTTAGCTCCAGTGCAGGTCCAAAGGTTGATGAGATGCGGACGTGCCAGTCAGTTTGATCCTGCAACTGACAAGATATGTAAACAGCAGATAAAACAGCCGATCGGCTGACAAGCCGATGGAGTAGTTCCAGCCGATAGCGATAGGGTTTAAGTAATCAGCAATATATCCAATGTAGATAATAATATAAAGGCAATCGGTTGATGATGATGTAATAAAATAACAACATAGTCCAGTATAAACCAATTGGCTAGCATTGATATAACAGAATAAGCACTGATCTGAAGGTTAAAGCATACATCGGCTGGAGGTCCGATGTCATGAAATCCACAAGATTAGATTAAACAGTAAAATCTTTGTTGCCATCAGCTAAATCCAACTTATATGTACATGCAATCCTTATGAGCTGATGCAACGTCTAGATAACTCACCGGCTAAAACCCCGATGAAACCCTTATTGGCAATCAAGAAGCAGGCTAGAGATTATGGTTCTAAACACGACTTAGTAGATCAAACTTAACTGATGCAGCACTAAGTATGAAAAGAAACATAATATCTAGGTAATCAAGCCGTTGACTGAGTTTTCAGGGTGGTAGATGTCTAAGCTAATCTAATCTAGCAACGCGATTTAGCCGATACCGGCAGAAACCCTAAAACGAGAAGCAGCCGATAGAGCTAAATTGATATGCTAAGACTAGATTAACAGAGACATATGATAAATAGGTAGGCAAATATATCATCCAAACCAGAGTAATCCAAGAGGTTGAATGTACTGATGCAGCCTTGAACGACGACGACGTAAACGATACAATTGCCTGGGCCGACGGAACATTAGACTTACCTCTTAGCTGGAGATCGAACACCGATGTAGCCCCGCGTCAGGTGCCAAGTCCCGCCGGATGATAAAATAAAGTAGAAAAGGTAAAAGGTAGCGATGCGCCGAATTGTAATGATCGTGAAGATAGTTTACAATGACTCCGGGTGTACATATTTATACCCATGGGTAGATACTAGTCCTTGTAGGACAAGAAAGAAACTTTCCTAAAGATAAAAGGAAAACATAAAGTTCTTATAGGACACTAAACACACTTTCCTAAAGATAAAAAGGAATCTAACAAACTATTCCTAATTAATAGATACAACTAACTTCTTCGGACTCGATCAGTACGTGGCAATCATCATGAAGCACGTCAACTCAATCCGACAATGATTCCAATATCACCTTGCCGGAATCGGCTACATCGGCTTGCCTTCTCCGATTCGGTAACTACCGATGCACACTGTAGCCAATGCGGTTCCGAAGCCGATTCATACCCTGTTTCCGTTATTGATTTCCTCCCAAATCCGCTTCGGCCTTAAATCCAAATCCGATGTAAATTTACCAAATTTGGTCGTTAACAATAACTTGTATGTAATTTGAATCATTTGGTTTGCTTCACGATTTGTACAAACAAGGAAGGAGAAAAATCACAACATGCGCATACATTAAGGGATTCAGTCCCACGACCTCTGCTTTGTGAAAATAGCATGTTATCATAAGATTTTTTTTAAGTTACATATACAAGTTATACATAGTTACATATAAGTTACAGTATAATTACACTACTATTGTACTATATTTACATTTTTCAATTTTTAAGAATAAATTTATCGACAATTGTATAAGAGCAGATACAATAGCAGACTATTCGCCAGCTACAACCATATTTTAATGAGATAAAAGATGAGAGAGAAGAGTAGCGGGCTACATATCTGTAGCCAGCTGCAGCATGGACTCCAAGACGTAATGTGTGTATGACAGGTGGGACCATATACTAATAGTGTAGTACGCATCTATTGTATGAATTAGCTATTACATTGGCTATAGATAAATTGGAGCTAGTAGTGGGCTATACTATTAAACTTGCTCTAAGTAGTCCCATAGGAGATTAGCCCCTTCTTTTCTAGTAGTTTGCATTAGTATGGACTTGGCCCCACAACACCAATTAACTAGTAGTTGCTAAATGGTAGAATAAGGGTTTCGTCTCCAAGAAAAAATGAAAACAATTTATGCTGCGGTGAAGCGCATGCATGAACAAAATGAAGCAAAACAAATAGAATAGAGCAAGCATTGATTTTAGTAAGAACTCATAAACCAACTAATAGCATCCAAATACTTGCAAGTTAGTGTATATATTGTGCCATGAAAATTCATGTGAAAACAGATAGCTTTGACCGATTAGCGCATTGCCATACTACTATGCTCCCAGATAGAGTAGTGACATCCAACAAACTAGCAATAAGATGAAGCTATGAAGGAAAGCCTATGGAATACAACTTCATATATCAATAAACTAATAATAGGCAACCGCTAAGCCGGACGTAGGTTTATTACTCAAAGGAAACACCAAACATGTACAAAAACCTTCTTGAGTCTAATTGGTATCCCCTCAGGAGGGATGGCAAACAAACATGACCTAAATATCAAGTTTCGTATTGCCAAGATTTTCATTAACGACAAAAGGAAAGTAAAGTTTCCGTACCACCTCTATTGCATTCGCTCCTATGTTTTATTGACTACTAATATCCTTGTCGATCGCTATAATGGAATGATTATTTTTAGATTACGGAATATAATTAGGTGGGTTGTGTTGTCCTCATAAGTCCATCTCTATTGTGAATATAATATCTATCTCCATAATAACACCAACGTCTAGAGTTGAGTCCTCCTATCACTGAGAGCAGCAACAATGTAGTTTGATCATGTGTGAGGACAATGGGATGCATGGTCCCTCCAACCAAGGTGATAAGTTATCTACACTGCTACACTGCTAGAGGGCCATAGATTTGGTTGTGGCTTTGTGCACTATGCTCATCATTTTGAGTATCAGTTTTTGCATTTATTTAAATTATGCCAATTTGCAGGATGCAACATTTGCATCCTCTCCACGTGTGTGTTTATAGTTCCAACTTGTTTATTTTGTAGTCATGTACATATTTTTTTACTGTAATAATTATATACAAATTATAAATTTAGGATTTATGACGCATTTCATTCGATGTTGTTGCAAAGCATCAACCCTATACCAATACTGAGGATTACTTGTACCCGTATTAGAATGTGATAATGCATTCGATGTTTGTACACGTTGGCAACACAAACATAGCCAAGGGGTCATGCATGTAGTTCTCTTTTTTTTGTGTCACTTCTTTTTTTCTCCGTGAAAGCGTTTTCTTTTTTTTTTCCAGTGATTATCTCGTCGCATACGATGTTTTTCACGAAATTTTTTATTGTATTTTATAAATTGAATCTGTTAGGGTTATGGATACCACATACTTAATAGTAGTTGACTAAATCCCGGCAGGACCTACCGCATACCATGTCTTATACGGAAACAACCTTCGCATATAGGAGGAGTTCCGCATAAGGAAGGATGACTAGAGTTCTACATGGAAACGACAAGGACTACTCGTATTGTATCCATATTGGTTTCCCTAGTTCTACTTGGACAAGGGGACACCCATGGGTATAAATACAAAACCCCCTAGGAGGAGAGGGGACACAATCAACATACACGGACAACATAGACACTACAAAGCCACAAGCCAATACAAGCCAACATACGCCAAGACAAGACGCCGGATATCGACTTCAGGGATAAGCACGGTTAGTCCCTTACAGTGTCTCCGGATACTGTCAGGAGAGACGAAAGCGCTATCTCTAATCTCGCCGGGCACGGATTCGAGGAGGAAGACTACCCTGTTGTCGACTACGAGTCGGAACTTCAGACCGCCATGTCGACAACAATTAGATAGGCTACCCCAAATATTGTACTGGTGTGATTATGGTGAATAAAGAGGAACTCCGGCTTCGGCCAACAGGATGTAGGGCTATTACCTGACAATTCAGAGGCCCGAACCTGTATAAAAATCCATGTCTCCATCTCTTTTACCTCAATCTCGCATATATCCTAGTACTAACGATCCACATATTATGCAAATACAGGAATCGCGACATCAAACGTCGATAGAATCTTTCAACTCAAATTTAAGTTGAAAGTTTTTGAAATTTAAGTTGAATGTTTTTGAATTTTGAGATGAAATATTTTCAAATTTAAATTGAATGCTTTGAATTTTGAGATGAAATTTTTTAAATTTGAGTTGAAAGTTTTCAAACCTGAGTTAAATTTTCAATCTCGACTTGATTTTTTTTAAATTTGAGTTTGATGTTTTCAACTCTGAGTTAAAAATTTTCAAATCTTCATTGAAAGTTTTTAAATCGGAGTTGAAAATTTCAATCTTTGAGTTAAAAGTTCAAAATCTTTAGCTTGAAAATTTTCAAACCCAAGTTAAAAGTTTCAAACATTAATTTGAAACTTTTTAAATCCTGACTTGAACGTTTAAATTTAAGTTGGATGTTTTTAAATCTTTGACTTGAAAATTTAAATTTTAACTTATTAGTTTTCAAATCTGAGTTGAAAGTTTTCAACGAGTGAAGAGAAAGTAGATTGGATAAGGTGTACGCTGCTTCGCTCACTTCCGTATGTCTCCTTCAAATAGAAACCCCTATAATCGCAGCTACTGGGATGATGGCCTGTTTAGATTTTCTGGCAAAATTTTACACCCTATCACATCGAATGTTTGGACACATGCATAGAGTATTAAATATAAATGAAAAAAACTAATTACACATATTGCGTGTAAATTGCGAGACGAATCTTTTAAGCCTAATTACGTCATGATTTGACAATGTGGTGGTATAGTAAACATTTGCTAATGACGGATTAATTAGGCTTAATAAATTTGTCTCGCGGTTTATAGGCGGATTCTGCAATTAGTTTTGTTATTAGACTATGTTTAATACTTCAAATATGTGTCCGTACATTCAATATTACAAGCTAAAACTTTAGCAGCATATGCCATGCTAGCCTTCGTACTACTCCTACTTTGTAAGGAATTTTTTTCAGATTAGAGTTTCTATCTAGACTCTATTTGGGGCCTGTTCACTTTGATGCCATTTTCAACCTTACTAAATTTTAGTAAAGTTACCAAAAATATGGCTACATTTAGTTTGCTGCCAAATTTTGGTAACTATATAGAAAATCTTTGGTAAGGATTTTTTTAGCATCAAATTGAACAGACCATTGGATACAGGAAGATTGGAATTCAGTTTTCTACCCATTGCCAATTTGCGACTCAGAACAGCAAAAACCTATGCAAACCCTAGCTCCGCCGATGCCTCCCGCTGCCGCCGCGGAGGCGGAGATCTCCCCGCCGCCCCCGGCGGCCGACGGGGGGGCCATAGCGGATACGGCGGAGGCTGGTGTCGCGGCTGAGAAGGAGAGTGACGGGATGGAGGTGGAGGATCGCGGCGAGGTGGTCTCCCAGGAGGCCACGGCGGTGAAGCCGGATGAGGCGGAGGAGCCCGAGGAGGATCCTGAGGAAGTCGGCGAGGGGGCCGAGGAGGCGCCGGCGGCGGGCCCTGGAGACGTCGCGGCCGCCGCGGCTGAGTCGGGGCCCGTCGCGATGGAGGCCGGTGATGGGGAGCCGGCGCTGGAGGTGGCCATTACGGCCCATGAGCCGGTGGAAGAGGAGCCCAAGGATGTAATGGAGACGGGCGAGGAAGCAATAGAGCCGGAGGAGGATGAGGAACCAGAAGAGGCAGAGGCAGAGGAGGATGAGGAACCAGAAGAGTTGGAGATGGAGGAGGAGGAACCTGAAGATGCAGATTCAGAGGAGTCGATGGAGGAGGAGGCAGGCGCAGAGGTCTCTGAAGAAGAAGCTGCGGCGGATGGTAGGTAGAACCTATGCATTTTGATTGTGTAGTTTCTTAATTTCTTAGTGCAATGGTAACTTCTATTTGGTAGAATCGGCAAAGACAGGGAGAGGCAGAGGGAGGCCTGGCCTCCCCTAACCGAATAATATTTGTCAAGTAGCTGCTAAGCACTCTTGTAATTTATATATGGTGTCTAATTGCTGCGCGTTAGACTTTACATGCCAATATGCTAGTCTGCAAAAAGCAATTGAGGCCTGGCCTCCCAACCGAATAATATCTGTCGAGTACCTGCTAAGCACTCCTATAATTATATATGGTGATTAATTGCTGCGCGTTAGATTTTACATGCCAATATGCTAGTCTGCAACAAACAATCCATCCCTAAAAAAAGAAAAAAACAATGAAAGAATCTTAAAGCGGAATTGCTAGGCCTCTTGGCTGTTACTAAGTAATTCATTATCTGATAAAAAAGCAAAAGCATGAACTTAGCCTCTAATATCCATTTATTTGTAACCACAGATTTACCTCGCCACTATAATTTCGATTCCTAAAATCTTAGCATGTTATATACTCCATCGGTCTCAAAATAAGTTATTTCTGGAGTTCAAAATTTGTCCCAAAATATGCTGATTTCTATCCATATTTTTATACTGGGTCCACAAATAGGGCGTTTCTATCTATTCAATACCATTTACCTACCTACCGTATTAATTCTCTTCATACTAATTTGAATCCCGATTGATAGGAATCAATTTATTATGAGACCAAGGGAGTACATCTTGTGTTCCGCCGGTGATAAATGGTAGACGAAAAATACTATATTGTCCAAATATAGATATGTTGATATGATTTGTTATCCATGGAAAATGATTGAAATTTCCATGTATTGTCATGCTAAATTTCTACTATCATCGTCAGTCGGTATGTAAGGAATGTTGCCCCCTGCATGTTTAAATCCTGGCTCTGCCACTGACTCGTAGTTGGAACTGATAAGGTTGAGGGGCTATTCAGTTGAATGAACAAGATTTTGATGCGTACTGCATGAATATTCGGATACTTGTTGGATGGTACCAACTAGTCTTTACTTTTAAAATTACAGATTTATTTGCTTATTGAGAGGGAACAGTTGAGTCAAAAGGGCTGTAATGCTGTATGGTGTGAAAACAGCTGCTTACTAATTTATCTTTGCCCAATATCAACATTTTGTCAGCCTGTTACACAAGGTTGGTTTCCAGCCAAAACCTCAAGTGTTATCTGAAACCATATCTTATGATGGCTAAACCCTTCAGTTTTGTTTTATTTGTTCAGTAATACCACATGTTAGAATCTAATTTGAGGTGCAAATAGTAGCAGGGGTCTCTACTGACTATATTTTTTTTATAGATATTAAAATCTCTTTAACTAATTTCAAAGATTATTATGCTGAGATGAGCATTATGTACGAGAATATTTCTATTTCATTGTTTCTTGTGCCCTACCTTCTATGTCCAACTACCCAATAGTTATAGATGGGTCACCTTTTTTCCTTTGATACTCCAGACATGAAGGAAATAGCTGACAAGGATTCTGAAGAAGCTCAAGATGAAGATAAACATGGGGATAATCATAAGGGTGAAGTTGCTGACCAATTGAGCAATGATGAGGATGTTGGTGGACGTGAAAATGATGAATCACCAAATGATGAACTCGACACCTCATTGCTTGTGCTGGATTCCGTTCCAGATGGGAATGACAAAACCCTTGAATTATTTGTCGGTGGCTTGCCTAAGGACTGTGTTGAAGAGGACATTAGAGTGGTGTTTTCTCAATGTGGAGAGGTTGAATCTATTAGAATAGTTAAAAAGAGAAAGCGCATTGCATTCGTTCGTTATGCAGATATCAGTGCCACAAAGAAGGCTCTTACTGAATTTAAGGATGGAATCAAGGTTTTGATTTTATGATGCTTTCAGTCATTTGAATGGTTTGACTTTGAATCAGTCGTTGCTTATGGAGTAATGATCATATTCCCTCTTTCATGTTTTCGTTAGGTAAATGGCAAAAGTGTCAGAGTATCTGTTGCTGAACCTCATAGAAAATCTAGTGAGCAGAAGGCTCTTACGAAGGTAATAATCCAGTGCCAGTTTAGCATATTAAAGTTGTTCTCTGAAGTTCTATTTTTCTTTTCCTTATTTTATTCCTTCAACGTTTTTTTACTAGCACCTATTTGAACCATTCAATGGACTAGGCTTTTTAGTGGAATCCTGATTCGGAAACAACAGTTCAAGCGTCATGATTGATGACGGCATAGAAAGCCACGAGAGCATTGGTGGGGAGAGGAATGTTTTGTACTTAAATAAAACTTAAAACATTCTTTCTAGTGCTTTGGCTTGGAAGTTATTTTGCGCTTAATATAAAACATAAAGCATGCTATTTTTTCTTGCTCATATTGCTATTTCTGTAGGTTAAAACAGTATACCTGGAACATTTTCCTCGTTCTTGGGATGAGAGAAATATCGAAGAATGCTGTGAAGGATATGGGAATATTCAAAAAGTTAACATTTTGCGGTCAAAAAAGAAAGTTGTTTCTTTTGTTGAATTCTCATCACGGAAGAGTGCGTTAGCTTGTGTCGAAGGAATAAGCAAGGCCAAGATCAATGATAGGGAAGTTAAGGTATTTTATATCTTTACTCATACCACTGTTGAATCCAATCCAAGTACCACTTTTGCTTTCTTTGTTTTACCTAATTTGGCTGACATGGCTTTTCTCACTCCATATCTAGTTGGCTGCAAGTCTTGCTCGACCACAATCTAAAGTTAAACTGGCCAATGAGAGTAGTAAGGGTGGTTTCAATGTCCACAGTGGTGCAACTTCTAAAAGTCCTGATAAATCTAAAATGAAAAAGGACCAGACAGACGAGACTATTGTGAAGAAATCACAGCTTAAATTGTTGAAAGGTGATGAGAGCAAGCTGCCCTCCAAAGATGATGTGGAAGTGCCACAAACATCAACCCATTCCAAAGGAAAAGCGAAAGTTGGAAAGCGTCAAAATACATCTATAGATGAAAGGCCATCAAAGAAATCACGGGAGAGTGGTATGTTCTCTCTGTCAATTCTATGATGTGAATTATAATGTGAAATAGAACTCACCACGTTAATTTCTGAAAGGTGAGAGCAAGCTGACCTCTCAAGATGAAGGGGAAGTCGGGAAGAGCAAAAGTAAATCTGTAAATGAAAGGCCATTGAAGAAAGCATCGAAAAACCGTATGATCTCTCTGTCAATTTCGATTTTAAAATTATTTGATTAAGGAAGTGGTTATCAATAATAATTCACCAATGTAAACTACTGAAAGGTGATGACGTTAAGCTGCCTTCGCAAAGTGGTTTGGAAGAACCACAAACATCCAACCGTTCTAAGCGCAAAAGAAAAGTCCGGAAGAATAGAAGTACAACTGTAAATGAAAGACCAGTGGAGAAAGCATGGAAGAATCGTATGTTCTTTCTGTCGATTCTCGTTTTATAAGTTGTTTGATTAATGGATTGTATTTCTGATACTTTATATTCTGCAGGAAATATGAAGCATCCTGCAGGTTCTCGATATGCAACTAGCAACCAAGCTTACCCCACTGTGGGTGCAACTTCCAGATCTAAACCACATTCCCATGATTTGGTAGTATAGCACTTCAAGTTTATTGATCTTGAGTTATTGACATTCTTAATTCTAATGAACATTATTCTTGCATGTTTGTTTTGGTCACTGACGTGTTCATGTTTTTAGGCACCTCATGCTGGATTCATCCCTCCTTCAAGTCGTGTTCAAAGGACTCCTGCACGTGATCACCAAAGGTTCATTTTTTTTTTCAGTTTGTTACTTCTTTGGTTCTGATCAGATCTTAGCCTCTTACTAATCCTATTATTTCCATGTTTTTGCAGAACTGCACCGTACAATATCCGTCAGATCAGTGGTTCTCCTTATGCTAGAGGTACATTGTTGAAAATGATTCATTCTGTTTACATATGCATGTATTAATATTTTAGTAATTATCCCACATAGTATGCATTAGCAGTGAGATGAGTTGCATCTGTTTTGTTATCTTTGTAATAATCTTTGTTTTAGTTTTATCTGGTGTTATTTTCGTAATTCTATTTTGTTGACAAAACTTATCGTGGGTCTACCTGGCATATGGTAGACTGTTTGACAACTGCAATTATATACCTGGAATAATTTACGCTATGGAGTACCTACTTCTGTGTCATGCCCTTTAACATTCCTTTTGTGCTCTTGTCCACAACCTGCCTTGCCATGGTCTTGTTGTGGCCATTTTGCTTAGGCTAGTACCAGAGTCTTTATCAGTCACACATATATTGCAATTGAAGTCTTACAACTGTTCAGTGTACAATTTTTTGCTTAGTCTGGCTACTAAGTGTACTATATACATAAAACAGATGTTCAGATTCTGTAGAAGTTTGCAATTTATACAATAATTTTAGAAGCTAGCAAAGCTTGTGGCACCATCTAGGTTTGTGAACCCTCAAGTTGCCCTTCTATACAATGGGCCCTTTTGATTAATCGTAACTCTAGTTTAATACTCTATCACTGCAAGGGTCATATGAACCATAATCATGGAAATTTTCCGCTGAACCTAGCATCAAAAGAAAGGAATAAGTACATTTATTCCCTCCTTTTGTTTGAGTGGAGTTCACCCTTAACTATAAGCAGTCAAACTTCCATCTCATAACTATAAATTCTGCCAGTGTATTATGTGCACAACAAGATGGGACTCCCAGTTTGGTACTAGTGAATTGATATTACTTGAAATCTTTGTAGTCTGTCATTAGTTGTCAAGAAGATGCTGCCTAAGTTATAACTTTTTCACAACTCTTATAATTTGTAGTTTAATTTTCGTTTGTTCCTTTTGCCAGAAAGAGTAGCTCCGCGACCAGCATATTCTGTTCACACAAGCAATGCTGCTGGATACGAGGTATGTTGATTACTGATGTTGGCATGCTTGTTTAATTTACACTAGAATATGAGCTAGAATTGGTTAAGAGTCAATATGAATACAGATCTCTAGTGCCCACATGCACCTCGTTTGAAAGTTTATACGTGATTATAAATAAAAGATACCTCCTGAAGAAGTTACTAACATTTTTAGTTTCTACTTTCTGGAAATAATCTTTACTGTTCTGCAGTAAATGTATTGCATTCCAACACAGGAAATTGCATTTAAACCAGATGAGAGATACAGTTCTTGTTACCTATCAACTTCTAAATAAGGACAAAGGCTCTCCTTGGATGTTTTTTTTTTCTTGAACACGCAAGAGACTTTGGATGGTTATTGGGGCTATAAAAACTTCTTATGCCACGTTAGAAATTTCTGATAACTTTGGTGATGCACATTTAATTATTCTTTTACAGCACGCTAGTAATTTTTCTAAATCAGCTTTGACAATCTTTTGGAAATTATATCATCATATTGGCCATGCTGATTTTTCCTTTTTTTTTGTTTTTTTTTGTTTTTTTTTTGTGATGCCCTTGCAGGCTGGATATGCATACACCTACCTTCCCCCACCACCACCACCTCCACCTAGTATATCTTATCATCCACCTCCTCCGGCAAGTATATCTTATCATCCGGGGAGTGGCCCATACATCATACGAAGATACTACTGACTGAAAATCCAGGTGGCTACAGCAGTCAACATGCCTCACCATGGTCTCATGGTAACATACTTTACAGCTCAGTGGCAACCTTGATGCTGGAAATGTACAAGTTTAATTGAATTGTAGATAGTTTTGTTTGTTTCTTTCTTTGTGAAATCAGATGTACATGCTTTGGTTGTTCAGTTCAAAAATGTCGTTCTAGGGAAATAAGAACTTGTGCCTTGTCTCGTTGGCTATTAAAAAAGGGGTGAAAATAATAAGAAATGCAGAATGTCTGTTGTTAAGCATGATTTCTTGGAGGGGGCACAGCGTGGAACTATTTGTTTGTAAATTAATCTTTGACTGTACGAAATCATTGTCCACTAACAGTGGCCAAATTAGCATATACTACCAAACCATGCCCTATCAACACAGTGGTAGATTTTGTTTGTGGAATATGACCACTCACCATAAAAAAAAAAGAAAATACTGATTGGATTGCTACGTATACTTCATGTAGGATAAAACCGCTCTGGATTGAGGTGAGGGGGGTAATTTGTCCAGAATTAAAAGTTCAGGGTAAATGATGTCTGGTTTTCGAGTTTAGGGGGTAATTCGATCAACCGCGATAGTTTAGGGGGTAATTCGTACTTTTTCCTATAAAAAATAACGTTACTACGTGCAAGATATTTTCTTTTATCCTTGTCATTTACTTTAATATAAAAAAAAGAGAGTAAATTTCATAAAACTGCAAATATTTTGTACAGTCTATCATAAAACTACATATTTAAGAACTTGTTCCACAAAACTAAAGATTCAGTGGCTTCATTTATCACAAAATTACAGGTACTTTGTACAATATATCACAAACTACAAATTTAAGTACTTGTTTTATAATAAAACTACAGATTTAATATCTTCATTTATCACAAAACTACAAGTTTAGTGTCTTCATTATCACAAAACTACAAGTTTGAGCATTGTTAAAAACATGTAGTTTTGTGATAATAGAGACAATAAATCTGTAGTTTCGTGATAAATGAAGACACTAAATGTGTAGTTTTGTGATAAACGAATACACGAAATCTATAGTTTTGTGAAATAAATTCTTAAATCTATAGTTTTGAGATAGATTGTACAAAGTACCTATAATTTTGTAATAAACGGAGACACTAAATCTGTAGTTTTGTGAAAGCTCTTAAATCTTTGGTTTTACGATAAATTGTACAAAATACGTGAAATTTACTTTAAAAAAAACGTTACTACCTGCAAGACATTTTCTTTTATCTTTCTCATTACACAGTAGGCATCGTTTGCCAAGTACTGTTTGTTAGGCAGTAAGCAGTACTTTAGTTCAGTGTTAGATCAATGTGTACACTTGAATTCAACTGGTGTGACACTGTATGTCTTAAAGTCTTAACAATGCTAGCAAATTTTGAATGATTAGAAGCCTACAAGGATATCAGACAAACAGATCTACAGTGTATACCCTACATGATCTACCTCAAGTTAGCACTGTTCTTCAATTTTCCGAGCTCGTGGTATACCACACAAAGAAATGTTCATATTTTCCTAGTCGGATTTAGTGCTGAGACTTGGAAAGCTTGACTACAGGATTTGGAGACTCCTCAGCGTTCCTCTTCTTGGATTGACCAGCTAATCTCTTGACATAAGAAATGTAAGCGTCAACATCGAATTTTCTCTTGCAGCCAGCGTAATTCATGTAACGTATCTTTCCAAATACTGGACGCTCCTTCCAACCCTGAGAAAACAGCAGTGGTGTAAGGAATACTCGCTTCTAGAATGTCACCAACAATCTAATGCTTGTGAAAAGCAAAATTGTTTTTCCCTGTGAAGTGAGAAGTGATAACACAATGACCTGATCATGGAGGCCACATATGGACCACATACATCCGACATAACCACTGGGGTCCCTGCCATCTATCTCATACTGCCACAAGATTGATTTGTAAGACTTTGTTGAAAAGCATAAATAAAATCCGTAGAAGTACTTCAATGCAAACAACTACTATTAAAGAACGAGAATAATCCAGCTGGGGAAAGAATTGTAGGTTCAACTATGAAATATCTTCGAGCAATTTCACATTCCTGAAAATTTATTTCCCCAGTTACTGTTTTGTATCTTTCTTCTGACAGGTAACCAAGAAAAAGGATAGTCCAGCTTATCCGAGGCGACCGTGAAGCTGATTTATTGTCTGGTTGTCCCTAGAAGGATGATGTTTTTAACTTAAGGGAAGATAAGATAATGAAAAGAGCACCAACCATACAATTTTCTGCCTTACATGAAAAGAATGTCAAATTATATATTTCTTAATTTGATAAATGTGACTCCAACTTTTCGGTTATCGGCGCAGGAACTAATTTAAGCATGGGCAGACTCTTCCAAGTTGCTATTCAATTACAATTTTTCATGTGAGCAGTTTCTTTATCATGTTCCATGTTTCTTTATCATGTTCCATGTGTTGAAATATAGCTATTTTAACTACAACTAGCAAAACTATAAAAAGGACAAATTCAAAATAACACAACTGTATTTCCCAAACATCTGTATAGGTCTTACCTTGTCATTTAAATAAATTGCTGTTGAAAGTGCTTCTTCTGGTCCACTAGTCCATTCTAGAATCTTTTTGGCCCAGTACATTCTACAGAAAACTACTACATTAGGAAAGGAAAAAGTCCTTACAGGCACTGTTACCTTCAGAACTAAGAATCAATTAGATATAACATCATTCTTTGATGTTCGCCAAAAACAACTTACTTTTCTTTCTTTCCAGATCCAAAACAAAAGTTGAACAAAAATAGTGTAAAAGGTTTGCCCAGAATCAAAGAGAATTATGTGCACCAAAGGCTTGCTACCAGACATATCACATAGATCATCATAAATTTATTGGAACTACACAAACTCTACAGAAAACTAATTTTTTAAGGAATGCTTTTTTTCAAATAACTTCATATTTTCTGACATAGGATAAAGTAAACCACAACGTCAGCAAATTCCCATCTATCCAACAAAGCAAACTAATCAGTTATGTCAGCAAAGATGGGGTGGGGGCAATCCAATGCCTTTAGGTTAGCACCACACCATCAGTATGATGGGTAAAATAACCATATGTTGTCAACAAGTGGGCCAATAGGTTATGGGCAACTAACTAGAATGTGCCATGGGTACAGAAGAAATAACAAGCAGTTTCATAAAAAAAAAACTGTTCAATAAACATTTTATAATTGCGTGATTTTGTAAGAGTCTGGTCATGATATATTACCTCATGAATCCATGCATTTTTCCATGGTGAACCATCTCCAACTGCGATGCATTCCACAACTGATAATCATTTAGAAAAAAAATAACTCAGTGTGTTAGAGTAACTTCAATATCAGCAACAGAGTACACCACGTCCAATAGCACTTACAGGATCATGTGTTTTGGCATTCTCAAGCTGTTCCCTCCTAGCCAAAACAAAATGACAATTAACAAATAACCAATTAGAGCGAAGATCTTTTACCTTAACATCGTCAGGAAGATAATTTGGTTAAAATTGTGACAATAAATTATAAAGGGCAACTTACTCACGTATAGATATGCTCTCTTTTATCAGCAGCATGATCCATCAGTGTCTTCCTTGCCCATTCCCATGCACCAGACAGCGAATCATATTGAGGTTGGTAATAGCAGAAGTTGTCAGCTAATTCCCTCCTTACAACCAATTCCTCCAAGAAAGCATCGACGGACTGTTTCAGAACACATGTTACTTCAAACATCTATTAGGTAAACAACATCACTAAGAATTCTAGCCAGTTCACGGTAAAGAAAAACAATGCCATCTAACAATTTATTACATTGCAAGAGGATCATAACTCTTTTAATCATAACAAATCAGTTAAAGAACAGCACCTTGGGACTAAGATGTCGGCATTTCTTTGCCTCGAGTGCACACCGCTGTGCCGAAATATGCCCAAAATGAAGGTATGGTGAAAGCGCAGACAATGCCCGTGGTTTCGTGGGATCATTCCGGTCAGTTTCATAGCTCTTGATCCTCTTCGTCAGGAATCCATCCTTGCTGCCGAGAAGCGCCTCTATGGCTGCTTCCTCTCCAGGCTCACACCAGTCAATCTCCGGCACATTCTCCGCCTCACTGCTCAAACAACCAAGAATCAATAGTCATCCATATCTACACAAACAAAATTACCACCCAATACACCTTAGAATTATCATCCGCACCTGCAAACCCTGGCGATGAGTGCGTCCCAGTCGACCCCCTCCGGCTGCTCCCTGTCCCATGGCACCACCGCCGGCAATTCAGGGAACTCCACAAGGTACTCATCCATCACCTTGCTCACCTTGCCTCTGAAGGTCTTGGCTGAATACTCCATCTTCGCCGACGCCGTCCACACAGGCACCACGTTGTGCGCGTCCACCTGCATTCGAAGAATTCCACAAGAATCTCTAAATTCTCCGGCGAATTCATTATCCATCCCCAAAAAGATTCCCAACTTTCTTGGAAGATTGATGCAAACAGCAATGCCACCACGCTCACCTGGTGCACGGCCACGCCGGGCGCCTCCCGCCGCAGGTCGCCGACCACCGCGTCGAGCGCCTCCCTCACCGGCCGCAGCGGCGAGAAGTCGGCGACCAGCGTCGACGCACCAAGGCGCCGCACCAGCGCCGGGATCTCCGCGGGCCCACCTGTCAGCGAGCCAGAGAAAAAGCCACGTCACATTTCGCAAGACGGGGTGGCCCACATGTCATCGTCACGGATGGAGACAAAAGAAAAAGAAAAAGAAAAAGAAAAGGGCGCGTACCGGTGAAGAGGAAGAAGGGGAGGTGGCGGGCGGCGGCGTCGGCGGCGAGGCGGCGGAGGCCGCGGAGGAGGAACCCGAGCTGGCGGCGGCGGGCGGAGAGGAGGAAGGGCCTCGAGAACAGCGCGAACGCGACGGCGAGCGGGGACGCGGAGGCGGCGGCGAGGCCGGCGGCGTGGAGGAGCGCCCAGTTGTCGGCGAGCCGCTGGTCCCGCAGCATCCAGTACACCACCGGCCCACCGGGCTTCCCGCCGCCCGGGTGGATCACCCGCACGCGGGACGGGTGTGCCGGGCTCGGGTTCGCCGGCCCCGGCGCTGTTCTTGGTGGGCTCACTGAGGTCGGCGGCATCGTGCGGCGCGGTGGGTCGCCGGCGTGCGGCGGGCGGCGACGGAGGAGGTCTCTGAGCGCGCGCGCGCGCGTGCGGGCGTGCGTTTGTGGGTGTGAATTGGGTGCGCCCGGTGCAGGAGAGCCGGGAGTGTGGTAGGCGAAACGGCGGGGGTATGGGGGTTGGTGGTGTATGGACCAGTTGTTGGGAAGGAGACTGCGAGGGGGCGGGAGTTACGGTGGTGGGAGGAGCCACGTCGTCACGAGGCCCCCGGGTCCCTTTTTTTTTTTAAGAAAAAAAAGCCGCCCGGATCAGTTGTGGGCTAACTGGATTGAAGGCTTGAAGCTCTGGCGTGTTTGGTTACCTTGATTGAAGCTAATTTTTATCTTTATCAATTCTTTTGCTAGTATAACTTGGGTATTTGGCTAACCGTTTTTTTTTTCACCTCAGAACCAATTCTATACTATCAAATTTAAATTTGCTAGTGCTAAAATTTGATAGATTTCGTACACAAAGATCTTATCCTATAGGCCATGTAGGTTTGGTTTATGGGCTTTTTTGTTTGAAATCAATTTTTGTTGTATCAATTTTTTGGTAGTGCTAGCATGGCCTGTAGGGATAAGCTCTACATGTACGAAAATCGTCTGACTAGCAAGACAAGAGGGAATTGCTCAAATTGAGCTTCACTTCTCACCTGACTAAGTGCATGCAGTTGCGTGGACGAACGTCGGGATGCGAGGTTGTAAATGGTGAGCGAGGCGGGGATGCAACCCACCTCCCTTATTTGCTTCCTCGACTCCTCTTGAGTCGTCGTTGTAGTCTCCTCTCCGTTGCTGCACGATCGTCGTAGGCATCGCCATTGCCGTCAATGCTCGCCAAGCCTTCTAGCTGCCCGAGCTTAAAGGGACCATTGCCTGCTTTGGTGGCTACAACGTGCAGTGCTGAGCTCGCAGATCGTAGATCTGGGCTACTCCAAGCTTACCTTTGCCGGATCTAGTTGTGAGAAGCAACGATAGGTGGGGAGAAGGAGCAGTGAGCGGGCATGAGTGGTTGACAATTTAGCGGTTTTCACTTTGATGATTACTACTGTAATGATGTTTGTATTTTCAAATTAGCTTTTGAGATATGGGAATTTTGAGAAAATCCAAGGAGTATTTTCAGGCATGGAGAATTTAAGAAAAGTAACACTAACCATGATTTATTAAGGAAATTTTATTTCCCTTATTTACTTCACTTGTCAATAAATTTACACATGAATATAAATTCTAAAAATGGTTTATTAGATAAGTTTAAATCCTTGAAACAAAATCAAGGCGTGACAATCGCCCGCACGAGGGACGGCTAGGCCAGGCTCGGGTTCATTGGCCCGATGTTATTTTTGGGCTCACTGTGCTTGGATGAGTGATGCAGCGAGTAGGAAACGGAGAAAGCAGTATCTCTCTCCACGTCTCTGCAAAAGAGAATTTAATTATTTGCCACCCTTGCCAATTCTTCAAATGCCACATTTGCCTTTATTCATAAATTTTTGCCAATGGAAAAGCATCCATAGTCCCTTGCCACTTTTCCCACGTGACGTGACACGTCCGACTACCATCATGAAAGCTAGAGGAGAAATATCCTTCTTGCCTCTAGTCGTACCACCTCTTCCTTCTATCTCCTATTGACGCTCATGGACTAAGATGTAGTGCTTGTCAAATTCACCTCACTGTCGCCCTCCTTCTCCAGTGCACCCCGCTTGGCCAAGTGACACCATCCAACAGCATGGCCTGGGCAGCATCGAGGCCATCCTTCATCATATTTCTCACACCCATGATACAACCTCATCTATTGCCCTGGCAAAGCATAGCGTAGCCCTAGCCATAGACGATGGCGGACTTGAGCATCTGGAGTGCCTTGGCGGATGCGTCGGGATCCACCTTGGTGAACTGAATGATATGACAACTTGTTGGCCACCTCCCTTTCCTTGCCAACGATATTGGTGACCAAGAACTCGACCATCCTGGTAGCATCAATTCTCTCCGCCAGCCACTCCCTCCCAGCGAAACGGGTGATCTCAGCACCGAGCTTTGTAGCTCGAAGTGAGCACATGTGTGCAATAAATATAATGGTGTAATTGAATCTCAACATATGAATAATTAACTAGGAGAAAGAACCATTTGAAGATTACTACTCCCTCCCTTTCAGACTATAAGTCATTTTGACTTTGGTCAAAGTTAAACTGCTCTAAGTTTAACTATGTTTGTAGAAAATAATAATAATATTTTTAACCCAAGAAAAATATATTATGAAAATATATTCAATTATAGATTTAAATGAACTAATTTGGTGTTGTAAATATTAATATATTTATCTATAAAAACTAGCAAAATACCCGTGCGTTGCACCGGGTATTGAAGGGTGGCTGAAGTTTGATATTTATGATTTATCCAAAGCACACGAGATGATTATAAGCATCGGCGATATGAACAATTATAAAAAGATTATGTTTGTTTTTGATAATTAATTCTTTATATTTGCACGATGTGGATGACGCTTCTTAAGTGTGTGGGCCTGATGGTAATGGCGAGGATCGAGTGGTGAACAAATTAATGCGTCTCCTTTTGCATAGAAGGTGACACATGTAAATTTATGTGATGAATAGAAAAATCAATATATTTTTAGTACCTTAACGAAAAATGAATGGAATTGATTAAGGGAACATTCGAGTTCATGACACAAGGACTTGTGAGAGCTGATGGAACATCTGAATCATAAAAATTGATGTCATTATTTTTTTACGAAAAGTCCGAATTACACCCTGAAACTATTAGGTGAGCGAAGTACCCCCTAAACCCAAAAACCAGATATTTTTTACCCTCAGCTATTAATACCGGACGAATTACCCCCCCACCCCCCACTCAAGCCAAAGTGGTTTTGATCCTATGTGGCAGTCCAATCAGTAATTTTTTTTAAAAAAAATCGGCGGGTCCCACCTATTAGTCTCTCACCATCTATATCTCTTTCTCCTCCCCTCTCTCTCTTTCCCTAATCCCCTCTCTTCTTATTCCTTCCCTCACCTCCATCTCTCTCGGCGGCCGATGGGGGCGGGCTGACGACGAACTGCCGCATCTACCTAGTGCGATTCGAGGCGGATGCGGTGGTGAACCGCCCCCTGCAGCCACATCTTGCATCACGCCTACCTTGAGACATGGCTCGACTAAGACCATGCCACTTGCCTCGCTCTGTCACTCCCGCCTCCTCACTGTCGTTGGCCCACTGCCTTGGCCCTCCGCCGCGAGACGCACGCAGCCGCTGACGCGTCTCCTCCTTGGCATCTGACAAGAGAGAGGGGGGTCTGAGGGGCGAAATAGATAATGAGGAGCGAAATAGATAATGAGGAGAGAGATCTAAAGTTGGGCCCTATCGACTTTTTAATAAAAGAATTATTGACTAGACTACCACGTAGGATCAAAACCGCTTACAAAGCTACCCGTGGTGGTTTTTCATCTAGTATTGATAGTTAAGGATGAAAGATGTCTGGTTTTTAGGTCTAGAGAGGTAAGTCGTACTCACCCAAAAGTTCAGGGGTGTAATTCAAACTTTTCCTTTTTTTTCTTAGGTAGTATTGTGTTTTATTTGTAAATTTCATTTGAAGTGAAATATCAATAAATATAGGGTAATTTTTATACTTGGGGAAAAATGGAAGCCAAACAGACCGGAAGAAAAAAAATACATAAAAAAATAAAAGCTGAGCCGACGGGAAGTGGAAAAAAGGAAAGCAGAAGAAATCTCTCGTTTATTCCAATCTTCTCAGTCTCTCTATTCCCTACGCTTGCACTGTGAAAGGCCTTATCCTTTTCCCTTTTAGGACCCATTTGAATCGTATGAATGAAAAAACAGAGGAATAGAAAAAACACAGGATTCTAAAATGAATACAATTGTAAAACAGAGGATTGCAAAATACAGGAAAAACACAGAAATAGCTGTTTAATTGGACCACAGGAAAAACGCAGGAATGAGATAAGAGAGATAGACTCAGAGGAAATGTTCCAAGAGGTTAGACCTCTTGCTAACTTTCCTCCAAAATATGCATAGGATTACCCATTCCATAGAAATTTTAAAGGATTAGATAGGATTCAATTCTTTGTTTCGTAGGATTTTTTTTCTATAGGATTAAAATCCTCCAAAATTCCTAGATTTTTCCTATAAATAAAATGGGCCCTTACTTTCTCCATCGACAGCTCTATCCCAGGAAGCCACAAAGCCAGCTAGCACCACCATGATTTTGCCTCCCTCTCGAACAGTTCCATAGCGAGGTGATGGTTTCCTTTTCCATTTTACTTTTCTCTTTCTAGGATTTATGGTGCTTGTTGAACAGTGTGTCCCCTTGTTGGCGACGTTGGATATGGAAGTGAGGGGTCAGAGGAGGAGCATGCTGCCCATCTCCGCCGGATCTGGACTCCCCTCTTGACCTCTCTCCCCAGGCGGCAGCGTTCGGATCAGCCCCTCAGCAGACGTGAGGCGCGAGCCATCGGCAGAGGGCTCCATGGCGGCGGTGTCCTGGCCTCCTAGGGGTCGGCGGAGTGGCCTCGGTGACGGCGTATCTTGTGCCGCTGGCACTCACCTCTCCCTCGCCATCTTCCTAGCCTCCGCCACCACTGCCCCTCCTCGTCGGACGACGAGCTTGATGGTGGCGGCGCAAGAGCAAGCCAGGGTCAGTCGTTCCTTACACCCCTTGCCTTTGCCCCCCACTCTCGCCAGATGGCGAGCTAGATGGTGCCGGCGCCCCTGCTCTCCTTTCTTGGCCGGCCATGAGGTGGGGTGGCAGATTGGAAGAAGGGGGCGACAACCTCGACGACGGCTGCACACATCAGCGGTGGAGCGGATCTAGAGTGGCCACGGTGAGTTCATCGTTGCAATAATGCAATCTTCTCTTCCTTGCTGACCGGCGCCCACAATCCCCCTGCCGTTCTATGCTCTCTTCAGCCCCTGAACCGCCAGAACCCTCTTCTTCCTTCTTGCTGGATCTGCGCTTCACGCGGCTTCGATCTGACCAATTGAGTCTTCCTCGATTGGTTGTTGTAGTAATCTAGTGGAATCCTTCTTGTATTTATGAGGTTTATTTCATCCCCCTTTTTAGTCCAAATTGAATCTGTAGTAATCGTTTTGGTTCTAGTAATCTCTTTCGTGTTGAACATGGTATCTGCCCTCTCTGTCTTTGTTCGATCGTAATGGCGCGAGCGATAGGCGACGGACTCAAATTTTGTGCAAACTACAGCCGTACTACTGCAACCAATTTTTTTTTCTCTTACGATGTAATATCTGATCACATGGTTTCCTGCTTTGTTTTGGTTGCAATGTGCATGCCTGATTGGTCATCTGTTTAGGAACACTCAATTCTGACATGTACCAATGTAGCACCAAAAAAAAAAATCAAACCTTAGTTTGCTATATGCCATGATGCTTTTATTTGATTTAAAGAAACTTTGTTTTGATATGTGATGGATATTTTTTCTTACTTGCATTTGTTTCCATGATGCAGGGACAGTATAGCGATATTGGAACCAAGGACTATACATCTAAATTATCAGTGTACTGAGGTTCATGATAGTGCTCTGCTGAAGAATGTGGAGATTATTGCAAAAAGACTCACTAATGCATCCGTGATTTAAGGTACTTCTGGTAGCATTGGAGTCTATAAAAATTTCCCTACACATCTTTGATTTAAAATATTTTGCTTTATGCATGTGTATAGAATTGGAGCCTTTCTCAACAATAATATAAGCTTATGAACATGAAATTCTGAAAGATAATCAAGATATATCTTTCTTAATCTAAAGAGTTATGATGATCAGGTCAATTTTTTTTTCAGAATTAAGTTTAGTTGCATGGCTAAATTGGAACCTATTGTACTTGCTATGCCCCGTTGTAATGCTTTGGAATTTTTAAGAGCTCCATACCGATGTCGGCTGATCTGGATTGGTATAAGTGTTGGCTATGACATTGTTTTTAGGCAATTGGCCATGTCGTGCTGCATTGTGAACCTTCTTCTTATCACCCTTTGATGGGTTGGAGGTATAGAATCGAGATGATTGCCAAAAATATTCCGGTAATTACTGCCAATAAATAAGATTAAAAGCAGAGCGGACATAAGGTAAAAAGAAAGCAGAAAGACATTCATCTAGTCGTGTTGTATTTACTTGGTTTTTAGAGCATGATAAACATTAAGGTTCTTAGAGCATGATTAAAAATTGCAATAATTAAACAATGGTTCATCTGTCTGCACAGTTAATGTTTTTCTGCATAAAATTGCTCTTGCTGCAATTACCAATACTTTTTCTTTCTTCTAGTAATATATAAAGCCACTTAAAAAAGAGATTTTCATGTTTGGGTTTGCAACTCCTAGATTTTGTGGTGGTATGTTATGAAAATAGCCGCTGAGCAACTGAAATGAAAATATGCCTGTTGCTAACTTGCTATATGTTTCTGCATGGACAGAAAAAAGACCTTGGGTAGTTTTATTCAATATTAATCTTATAAATCTAATGAAATTGAAATTGCATTCAGGGTTGAGTTCATTGATAACCTGGAATCGACATTAATTGGAGGTGGCTTGACATCCTAGAGGAAGAAGAGCCTTGTGATCTATATCTTCTTGTGCGCTTCTATTATTTGTATTACCTGTAATCATATTTGTGTATTTTGTCCTGCGAGAAAAATCTATAAAATCACGTTAGTGGGAGTGCTAGCTAAATATAGCGGAAAGAAAAGCTGGATAGAATCTGACTCGGGATAGAATCGGGATAGAATCTAACTCCTGACTTGGGCTGCGCAAACAGGAGCAGGAAAAGGTGTGGGCGAACCAACCTGACTCGTATGCGATATTGTTTTCTTGCGTGAACCTGGTAAACCTGGACTCTGTGTTTTTTTGTATATTTTGTGTGAACTGGACTCCTGTGTTTTTTGTGCGTGAACCTGGACTACTGTGTTTCTGTGCGTGAACATGGTGAACATGGATTCCTGTGGTTTTTTTCTTTTGTATATAAAAAACCGGGCCCATCAGAATCAACGGTGGGAAAAGAACCGGGCCCACAAAAAAATCGGACGCGGTGGGGAATATCCGGACCCACCAAAAAACAATCGGACAAAAAAACCGGACAAAACCACACGTAAAAAAACCGGAATCTGATAAAAACCGGCCAAAAAAACCGCGCGTGAGAAAAATATCGCGTGTGAAAAAAAATTGACGGACGAAAAAACCCTACCGAAAGCCTTACTTATTTTTTAAGTAGGTGTATATATAGATTGATTAAATTTGAAGTAGTTTGATTTTGACCAAATTCAAAACGAACTTATAACGAAAAACGGAGGGAGTATTCAATTGCACAAGTATGTATACTGATTGCTGCATGCAAGCATCCGACTGACACTCATACGTACAGAGGAGATAGATATCGGCAGGAGCTTGCCGTTGGGCGAAATATTAAGCTGGGCAGCAATATTGGTATTGTTTCGAAAAAAAAAAACATTTTACTAGTGTGGCTGTGGGCTGTGGCCGAGGCCCGTACAGAACGGCCCAAGCGCCCGCCTGTGGCTGAGATTTCTTAAACCCTAGACGTTCAGCAATCTCATACTCCCCCAAAGTATGAGATTTCTTCTCACTTCTCCGACCTTGCACCCGCCTCAGCTGATCAGGTCCGCCTCATCATCTTCTTCTTTTTTGATCGAGAGCCAATAATTTGCTCTTCTTTTGCTTTATCTTTATTATCTTATCTGAGGTATTTATTTGCTTGGGTTTTTATGATGCCATCTTGGGCGATTCGACCGCAGGACAACACGCGCAATCGAGGTACTCCTCCTTCCTTCCTCACAAAGTCACAATTGTTTCCGATCCAAAGTTTGAGTTTCGGTTGATCGAAAGACGATGAGCCTCCCGCGGCGGTTTCTGAATCTGATCGTGGAGAACGGGGCGGATCCTGGCATCAGATCACTTAGCTGCATTGACTTGACACGCTACCTACTCTTTCACCCACCGTTACCAACGGCAACAACAATGGAAGCGTGCAGCAGCAGCAGCATTATTTCGCAGCAACAACAGACTGCTGATGCCTTCAATACGAAGAACAAACATGCGGATGGGGCAGCGTTTATGGTGCAGGAGAAGTTCCAGCTTCCCGACCCAATCTTCAGCTTCAAAGCTCAAGCGGCTGATCCTGATTACGGGTGGAATATTGACTGCTTACCGCTTGCAGATCGCAAGGTTGTCTGCGTGGACCAGTCTGGCCGCGCATTCCTTTTCGACGCCGACACAGACCAGGTGGTGACAATGCCAAGCCTCAACAAACCCAAGTGGAGGCCCTTCTCCCTCTTCGTCCCCGGCACGGACAATGACGGCGGTGATGGTGAAGGCAGCAGTCTCTACATCATGGAGAAAAGCCCCAAATCAGAGGCGGGGTGTAGCGCGCGGTGCAGCGATCAGTTCGAGGCCTTCGTCTACCGCAAGCCCACGGCGACAGCGTCGTTCATGTCATGGTACTGCCAGCTACTCCCGCCACCGCCATACGTCCGCGATTACGCCTACATCAAGAGACGCCACCGAATCACATCCTATGCCGTGGTTGCCGGCGATGACGACGGTTCGCGGCGCATCCTCGTATCGGCTGAGGACGCAGGAACCTACTGTTTGGACGTGGCCAGCAACATGTGGAGTTGAGTGGGCGAGTGGACGCTACCCTTCTTGGGCAAGGTCGAGTATGTTCCCGAGCTCAAGCTCTGGTTTGGCCTCTCTGCCGAGGACCAGCTGTTGGCTGCTGCTGACCTGTCAGCCATGGATTCCCAGCCAGAGCTAGTTAGCAGTTGGAAGGAACTTGAACAAAACAGGGTATGGCAGGTAACACAGGATCCTCAACTTGTTAACCTGGGCTCAGGCAGGTTCTGCATCGCAAGGTTCATTGAAAAATTGGAGTTGGGTGGCGATTTTGACAATAAATTGACTTGGCAGGATTTTGTAATCTTGACCGGTGTGGAGGTAACCAAGGTTGTGAATCACGGCAATTGCAGCGGAAACTGAAATGGGAGAGTGGAGCTTCAAATGACCACGCACAAGTCACGATTTCACTTGGCTAATGGGGCTTACATTGATGCTGTGTTCTGAATAATGTTGGGGTTTTGTTTTCAAGACTCCCTGTTCTATCCGTTAGGTGTATCATCAGAATATTTTTGCGATTTGATTGTCAGAAACAACTATATTATTGCGACTTAATTGTCATAAACAACTCAGAATCATGTAGATTTCGGACTTGGACATGAATGTCTCCGTCTGTTTTGTCTTTAGAATGAAAAACATTACTTCCTCCATTTCAAATTACTTGTTGTTTTAACTCTATCCTAAGCCAATTTTCTTTTATTTTTCTTATCTTTCTTATCTGTGGTATTTATTTGCTAGGCTTTTGTGATGCTATCCTGGACTCTTAGATTTGAAGGTACCTCCTCAGGCTGAACTGTGGAGATCATAGGTACCACATATCCACTCAGCCTACGTATCCAATTGGAAATAGGAGGTGGGTTGAACCCATAGCATTATGTAATGGTCTTGGGCTTGAGAATAATGTTGGCTTGTATCATGCGGCATAGCCCATAGGTTTTGTTAGGTCCTATCATATAATAGATTAGAAAACTGATGCCGTGTTCAAATAGGTTTCTTCTCTGTAAATCTACCCCGAACCTATACAAGTGAGCAAGGAGCTCTCCAAGGACATAACCATAACTCGATCGCCAAATCAATACAACATCCGGCGGATACAATCCTCAAATAGGAGTAGGGTATTACCTTTCATTGAGAGTGCCTGAACATGTCTAAATCCTTATCCTCTTTACTCATCCACTTTTAGATCTCGTGCGCTGCTCCCTTTTATTATTGCCGATCTCTATTTCCAATTTTTCTTTTCTTAAAATCATGTGGATAAGGTTTAAATGGGCCTTTAAGAACATATGCTCTCCGAACTGCATCTTGATCATTGACAAGATAACTTACAATGGGTAGTCTTTCCTCTTGATCATGTGGAAGGCTGTCAATGTCATAAACCGGCGGCGGTGGTGGTGAGACATCTTCTCAACGTCTTGTTCTTGAGTGTGCTCCTATACCACAACTGGGGAAGAAGGCAATTTAGAAGCATTTTTCTTTGCTGCATGTTTCAACAATTAGCGATCTACAATATAGCGGAGAGTGGACTCGTAGTCTCGTCATGCTAGCCACTCGGCTTCGCGAGCGGTGGCCGGTGATAGGCGGGTGGCGGCGGCAGCCGGCGCTCGTGGAGTCGCAGTCCTCCGTCCTCTGCTCCTCTCCACATGGACTTGCTGTTGCAAATGCGGGTGGCAGGAGGCAGCGCGAAAAACGAGTAGTCAAGTGAGGAGAGGACGCGTAGCAATCGTGTGATGCTGCGCGCGACGTTTCGGTTTCCAATTCCAGGTTCATGCGCTTTTTTTCTATTATTTTTTCTATATATAGTTGGGTCGGTTGCCTTATTTTTTGTGTGGTCCCACCGGGACCACCCCACAGATTGGTAAACCTAGGCCGTCTGTTGCACCACTGCCTAGAGGTGGATTAGGCCGAACGCATGGCGTTCCCAAGGGCTATGAGCGGATGGCAGCCTAGAAATCCCTAGGGGGGACATAGTGGATCCTGCCCGCTGACAGGATTAGCTAGCATCTGATCTACTCAACAATGTGGTAGTAGCACAGCAACTAGGGCTTAGACCATCATGGGTGTTTGCACGGTTCTCTTGGTTTTGTCCCTCTATCATACTATATAAAGGGCCGAGGGTTCCCCATGAAGGGGTTGAAAACATTTGAAGACAGACTCTCGAGTTATGTAGGAAAAATGATTTGGCTTTGTATATCCCTAGTTTATTCAATCCAAAAAAGGAAATGTAGGAGTAGGATTGTTATCCTCAGGGAGGCCCGAAACTGGGTAGAAACTTGTGAGTTTTGCATGATCTAGAGGAGAGCAAGCAAATCAAAGCCTCAAACCCACTCCACCAAACACTGGTTTCACTAGATTTTGTACTGTCAGGCACAGTTCGTCGACACTGTTGCTACACTAATTGTATCAAGTTGGGAAGAAGTTGTACTCGTAATATGATTTCTGTTGGATGCAGGTTAGTGAATCTTTCGACCTGCCTGCCGAAGCACCAAGGAACCAGAGAACCAGTATGGGGCAGAGCAAAGAGAGGATAAGCAAAGCGAAGCGAAGTGAGCCGGAGCAGGGCAACGATGGGTGAAGCGTCTCAAGAGAGGACGAAGCACCTCAGACAACAAAGCAGGATAAGCCTCGCAAAAAAAAAAAAGAGCAGAATAAGGTCCCCAAGGCCTAGTTGGCAACCCAAGATTATCCCAATAAGGCTAGTAGGCCGGTTAGGTAGGCTAAAGAATAGGATACCCTATAAACATCCTTATCAAGGGGATAATAATGTGGAAACACTTGCATGCCAAACCCTAGGGTTTGCAAACCCAGTTATCGACCTATAAATATCCCCTAGGGGGTGTGCAGTGGGGGAGCTGATTTTGAAGAAATTAATACACAACCACTATTTTCCTTTTCCACTCTTCAAGTGAAGCCTGCCTTTCGGCAGAAGTGTTTGTTTTTCGACAACAATTTCATTGCTGTTAATGTGCAGGCATTGATTAAGGCTGAAGGAGCAATGTCGGTGATGGAATTAGAATTGAACCTAGTGGGAGTTGGGGTCTAGACAATCAAGGATGTTATGTGGGATGCTCAGGCTAAAGAACGATGCATGAAGAATCACTACTAGAAAAAGCATTTTTGCCGTTGTTGGGTATTTTTTTCATAGGCAGGTATGGTCATCGGAGAAAAACTCCGCTGGCGAAAATGAGTACCGGGGAGGAGTTAGCAGTCCGTCTTTGAAGATAGGTTATCGCAGGCGGAGCACATAAGACGCCGCCTGCAAGAATCATCTTTGCAGGTCGTGGGATACCCGGTACCCATGTTTATGACATTTAATTATGAGAGAATGACGACCATTTATCGATGTGGAGATTATGGGTACCCCATATCCACACGGCATGGTTATCCGACTAGTTATAGGGGATAACTTATATCTATGGAATATATAACAGATCATGACTTGGGTATTACGTTTCCTTGTATATTACGGAACGGCCTAAAGTCCTGGTTTGATAATATTGGAAACCGATACCGTATTGGTTAAGGTTTCTATCTTGTAATCCTGCCCTCCATCCTATATAAGGTGGGCAGGAGGCCCTCTAGGGGGCATGAGCACATATGATCGTCAGATCTATACTACACCTGGCGGATTCAAATCCCTAAACAGGAGTAGGGTATTACCTCTCATCGAGAGGGCCTGAACCTGTCTAAATCCTTTGTCTCCGCATTCATCCACTTTTAGGTCTCGTGCGCTACCCCTTTTATTTTGCCGAATTCATGTTTCGACAATCGATATCATATTTTTCTTTTAATCGCCGAATATCCGAAACATTACCAGTCTTAACCAATGTCGCAGTCATGAGTGATACATATTATTTTATTCGGTACATGATTCTAGTGACCACTCTGTCGATTATGAGATGAGGGGTGATTGTGCGGAAAACTAAGTTAATTAAGTATCTCAGTGATCTAGATTAACAGCTGGACAATCACAAGCTAAATATATAAAAAAAAGGTATGCTGTAGGATTGGATCGATCAATATCGAGTTATATACTCCCTCCTTCTCTAAATATTTAACGCCGTTGATTTTTTTAAACATGTTTGACTGTTCGTCTTATTCAAAAACTTTTGTGAAATGTGTAAAACTATATGTATACGTAAAAGTATACTTAACAATAAATCAAATGATAGGAAAAGAATTAATAATTACTTAAATTTTTTTGAATAAGATGAACGGTCAAACATTTTTTAAAAAGTCAACGGCGTCAAATATTTTGGAATGGAGGGAGTATTAAGATATGTAAACTCCACAGCACTAGTTGATTCTCCTGAAACTCATTAATTTGAAAGGGAAGATTAAGCTCAATGCAGGAGTGCGGTGATTGTGCAGAAAAAATAATTTAACAACCCCAAGCCAGCTATGTTTGGACTACAATGATAGCTCACGATCGCAAGCTGCATATGAAAATACGAATTAATGCTGAAATATTTGGGTACGGTATCGCATTCTAAACTAGTTTGCTCTACAATATTATATGTTAGTATTTATTAATTACATACTCTAATCTATAGTCTATCGTGAAAATAAGATACTATATATATTGAACATGGCAGGGATATTTTTCCTGTTATCTAAAAATAATAACGCGCGATGCAATGGAATTAATCATGATAGCAGCCAGGTACGTAGCAGCTCCTTCTAATATAATAAAGCTCGTGTAAAGATTTTGCTCATTTGATACTTTGCACGATGTTAGAGGACATGAAGAGGAAAAAGGGTCCTTGATCCAGACCACAGTAGCTGTGGATTGAATGGCAGACCCAACTTTAATTGTAAATTTAGAGTTTGGAAGATGTCTTTTATAGTTCTCTTAATGTATGATTTTGTTCATGGCCATGTGATCAGGGTGTTACTACATATATTATAGTATTGAATTATATATATTATATGTGGTCTATAGAAGAAAAATATTTCTATTTCATTTCATTAAACCCACGGAACATGTGACGATTTTTTGAGAATTTCTCTAAGCCATTTACTAATGCAGATAGAGTTCGTGGCTACCTAGTGCTAGGTAGCTGATATGCTTAGTATAAAAACACAGAGCCAGCAGTAAGAGGCTCCATCCATAGACGCATCACATAATCTTCTATCTCTCTCAGGCTAACTAATTTCATAAGCACACATCTTCCATTTCCATCGCCATGCCTGGAGCAGCTACCACCGCCGCCGTTGTTGACAGCCGCCGTAGCGCACAGCGCGCGGAAGGCCCCGCCACCATCATCGCCATCGGCACTGCAAACCCAGCTAACATTGTTCCTCAGGATGACTTTGCCGACTACTACTTCGGCCTAACCAAGAGCGAGCATCTTACTGAGCTTAAGGACAAGATGAAGAGGATATGTAAGAAGATCGTTCAATCTACTTATCATATGACTATTATTAATTATTTTCCATTTACTTCAATCAGAAACATTTCTAGCAATATCATGCCATGGTTCCTAAACCACACATATTTATTCTATGTTGAAAAGAATGTAGGCTCTACGTGTCCTATATAGAGGTTAGATATATATGCCGCACTATCTAGTAATCAGAAATGAAGAGTATGATAATACTCGACTTTAGACACGCTTCATAAGTGTTTTTGCCATTTTGCAATCTAAGTGATAAATGCAGGTAAAAACCAAATTAATGGTCTTTGTCACGTTAAAAATCAGGCACGCACACCACAAGCACTTACCTATGAGTGAGGAGTTCCCACTTTTAATTAGATCTCAACAGAGGGAGTCACAACAATAATCTCTGGGTCTTACTAAATTTTTATTGAAATCTCACTAAATTGTTTATTATTGCTGGCCGGGACTAGGATTTAAATACTACATCATGAGACCATTGGTACTTCAACAAAACCATGTGCCAAGTCAATCTTTCCAAATTTTAAACATGTACAGCTTCCTAAATATTTGGAGAATACATACGAAAACAAATTGCGTGATTTTGTTCTGGAAAGAGCATTATAACATATATTTTAGTTTTGTAATTATTTGCAACAGAGATATAAATCTGCAATGATATGTTCTATATATTTTTTCTATCCTCAAGACTACTAGGTACAACCTAATTAATAGAGGCATTGGTTCTTCCTTTTAATTATAGGTAAAAAATCAGGCATAGAGAAGCGATACATCCACCTTGATGAGGAGATCATCCGTGCCCATCCAGAGATCATTGACAAACACCAGCCCTCCCTTGAAGCTCGTGTTGAAATCGCCGCCGCCGAGGTCCCAAAGCTCGCCGAGTCTGCTGCAAGGAAGGCCATTGCCAAGTGGGGCCATCCAGCCACCGACATTACCCACCTCATCTTTAGCACCTACTCTGGATGTCGTGCCCCTAGCACTGACATCCAGCTGGCATCGCTCCTTGGCCTCCGTCCTTCTGTCTCCCGCACAATCCTCAGCCTCCACGGCTGCTCTGGCGGTGGCAGGGCGCTCCAACTCGCCAAGGAGCTTGCTGAGAACAACCGTGGTGCACGCGTCCTTGTAGCACTCTCAGAGCTAACCCTGGTATGTTTCTCCACCCCAGACGAAAGCAAAATTGTCGGACATGGACTGTTTGGGGATGGTGCCGGTGCAATAATCGTTGGTGCAGGCCCGTTTTCTGATGGCGAGTGCCCGTTGTTCGAGATGGTCGCTGCCTCACAGACCATGATACCAGGAACCGAGCACGCACTTGGCATGCAGGCCACTAGCACCGGCATAGATTTCCACCTCTCTGTCCAGGTGCCAATGCTGATCAAGGATAACATCCAGCAGAGCTTGCTCGAATCCTTCCAATCGGTCGGATACACAGATCCTGACTGGAACAATCTCTTCTGGGCGGTGCACCCCGGCGGCCGTGCTATCCTTGACAACATAGAGGGCAAGCTACAGTTGCAACCATGGAAGCTTGCAGCAAGCCGGCAAGTGCTACGCGAGTTTGGGAACATGAGTGGTGCAACTATTGCATTCGTTCTTGATGAACTATGCCACCGTCGGGAGAAGGACGAAGATGAGTCACAGCAGCATGAATGGGGAGTGATGCTGGCCTTTGGACCAGGGATCACAATTGAGACAATTGTTATGCGCAACCCATTGGCACGTGGTCTTAAGCAAAATTAGTTACCACTGTCATGAAAATAATGCAATCGGAATCATCTGATGCTTCGATATTTCACTACACTATGGAAATTAATTAATGGGTGACACTGAATCAATTGTTTATGCATGCTTAAGTATTCTCAACTCTACTACATGTTGTAAATAAACTTTTATCACTTCCATGTGTCCTCTGATTCATAAGCTTTATTGATTTGTAACAAAATTTGGAATACCCTGTGTCATGTGTATGTATAATTAAAATACTACCTCTGCCAATGCCCTGGTAATAAAAAGAACAATAATTACAACACAGGTTACAACATCGGAATTTATAAAATATTTATGCTGAAGTTTGTACCCATGATTGCCTAATGGGTTTGTCTTCCTCCTTTATCATTCGAGAACTTTTACGGTGTTTGCATTCCAAAAAGGGTAAAGATCCATTAGTTCTCAATCACAGGTACTATGTAAAAGGTATTTAAGTATTAGCATAGATACTTAGGTACTAAGGATAAAAATATAATTTTGTTAATAGAGAAAAAGGGTAAAATTGTCCCTCCCCCCAAATTATAATAGGTACCACGTAGGTACGACTGTACGAGTTAACATCTACCTGGTACCACATGTTCTTATTTGCGTCTCTTTTGTGTGGTTTCCTATAGATTTACGTTGTGTTCGAGTTAGGTCATTTACCTGGCACTAGTGTAACAGGTTCTTAATTCATTTTCTCTAGATTTACTTTGTATTCTTTGATGTTCTCTTTTGCGTGATTTTTTTTAGATTTACATATTGTGTTCTTATAACATGTTTCTGGCCTTGGGCTAGCAATTGGTGATGAATGTACTCGAAATCCATATAATTTTCATTTTCGTCATCCATGAAAGCCTCATTTTCATCACCAATCCCAGCTTCAGTAGTATCCATGTCATCCTCATTTAGGTCATTTGCTTGCTCATGAACTAGTTCCCGCAAGACCAACAAAGCAGATGGAGTTATAAAGAGAGGACCTTTCCGTAGATCTGTAGCACATGCGTGAATTGCACTCGCAGATTAGGCGACCGCGTCCATGTCTAGCGGCAAGCCGGTGAGTACCATTAATCTGGTCGTTAGCGCCATGTCCAACCTGGGGAAGAGGAAGATGGCAACGGGTCCTCACCGACAATGGCGATGGGAGAGACGCAGGTTGCGCTGCCGCACCAGCACCGGTGTGGGCGATGGGAGGGACGTAGGTGGCAGCGGAGGTGGCTGAACTGGTTCAAACCCTAGAACACGAATGAAACAAAAGGGAGAGAAGAAATGAGACACGATTTACTTTTTGATATAATTGAATCAATCGCTAAATCAACGGTGTATCCTTGATTTACTTTTTTCTCTACAGTGATACCGATAGCTACTACAATACACCGATCACTGGAAGGATATATTCAATTCAAATGTATTGCCTATGTTTTACTAGTTAATTACTCAAATGCCATCATGCTACAATAATTTTGTTCCGTACCTTGCCCCTCTCTGATCAACGGTGCACATTATTTCACCTTCAAGTACCTTGCAAACACTGTAAAAGATCTCTTATCATTTACATATGCAGAGTAATATCTTTCTTAAAGTTGGTTCTCATTAAGTTCCATGAAGATTATTATTGTTAAAAATATAATAATTTCTTATGATCCATATATGTTCCAAGTAAGAATGGCAATAGACTTGAATGAAGAAGGGTTTTCCAAACTTATTTTCTGTATGTAAAATCATATTAATAAAGCTCACATTTGTCTGTCAATCACTCCAAACATATTGCTAGCATCACTGCATCCCTGTAGGTTGGTAGATCACCGTAGAATCCATAGGAGGTGTTCTCCATTGCCCTTCACCGCGATTCTTACCTCCCTTCACCAATCACACCACTACCACTCGATTCTGGCCGATGCTCGGCGGATGTTGGTCACCACACCTGTCCCTTGGGGCTGGCGTTCGGTTTTCCCAGTTATATCTGGTTTGTCTTTTCAGTTTCTTTAGAGTTCAGTTTTCACTAGAAAGAAAAAGACAACGAGGCAATAAAACCAAGAAAATTCGGTTCAGTTTTCAGTAGAATCCGAAGCACTGAAGAAATTGATAGGATGCAGAGGGGGCTGGGCAACCTCTCGGCAGTCCGTACCGTGCTGTGCTGCTCGTTGATTTCCGTTAATCTCATGGGCTACTCTGCAGTGGCATCCGAAGCATGGCGATGCTATCCTCCACCACCACCACCACAGGCGGACGGACGTCACCGATGCCTCGTTCTGCTTCGTCACAGCGTCCGCTGCATCGGTTCACAGCCCCCAGGTTGCCAGGCCTCCGGCGCTATTCTTTCTGTAGCTAGCATTCCTACCGCATGGCTCCACTCCATCACAAGAGGCACTACTGGAGAAGTGCTCATCTCTCTCGGTTCGCAACCCCCTTTACTTCCGGGTAGCGAATCGGGAGGGAGAATCTGGGACTAAAGATGGCGGTCTTTAGTCCCGGTTCAAATACCCGGGAGTAAATCTCCATCTTTAGTCCCGGTTGGTGACACCAACCGGGACTAAAGATGGCTAAGCCACGTGGCCGGCAAAGCCATCTTTAGTCCCAGTTGGTGTCACCAACCGGGACTAAAGAATTTTCTTTTATTTTTTTTAATTTGGTTGTGCTGCCTGGTGTACATATATATATATATATATATATATATATATATATATATATACATATATATATATATGAATATATATATATTCATATATATATATATGCATAATATAGAAATGTATATATTACACACATGCATATATGTGTGCACTATATGTATAATTGCATTATATATATATACATATAGTGCACACATATATGCATGTGTGTAATATATACATATATATATATATATATATATATATATATATATATATATATATATATATATATATATATATATATATATATATATATATATATGTGTGCACTATATGTATATATATAGTGCATATATATATACATTTATATATATATATATATATATATATATATATATGTGTGTGTGTGTGCATTATATATATATGTGTGTAATATATACATATATATATATATATATATATATATATATATATATATATATATATATATATATATATATATATGTATATATACATACTATACTAGACCCAGGGTGCGTCATAGCTAAAATGCTCCCCCTCACTTTTCCCTCTCTCTCTCCGCTTTTTACGGATCTAGCGGCGCAGCGGAGGCAAGGAGGAGAGCGATGGCTGCGGCGGTCGATGGAGCAGTTCAACAGCGGCGGCGCGCCCCGCCTACTGCCAAGGGTGGCGGCGTCCAGGCGACGGGCGGCCGACTTAATCACCACCCTCTCCCGCCGTTGCTCGAGGTGTGTTGCCCGGGGTTGTCGTCGGGTCGTGGCCGGATCGGCATGTGGTTCTTTTTGGTTAGATATGTATGTGCACCCGTTACCGGTGTCCGCATCCATTGTCTGCTGGAGGTCCTTGTATATGCTCATCATTGTTGGATTCATTCGCTTCTTGGGTTTCTTCGTGCCGGTTCTTGTTTTCTTGGTATTGCTTTGCTCATGGAGGTTCATGTTTTGTTGATGCATTGTCATGGTGGTGGATGCTGCATCTCAGCCTTTTGCATGATTAATTTCAGATTGTGCTTTCCTTTCTTGTGCAGTGCTGCTGCTAGCATCTTACAAGGTCATTAAACTGTATGATGGGGGGATTGGTTCTCGTTGATTCTCAGAGTTATTTTCTATATGGAAAAAAATATGTTTGCTTTCTTTTATGGCAAAGCAATTCACAACAGCAATATTATGGCTATGAAATACTAGGTTTAAGTGAAATCATATTTATTTTGCTGATTTGTGATACTTAGAAGTAACCTTCATTTTTTTTATCCAGATGGCTATGAGAATGCCTCTCCAGACGGCCGTGGTGACAGATATCTGTCGACAGGGAGGACTTGAGAATATGCAGCACTTCGTCGGCTCCATGTCGATTTGTTTTATTGGCGTTGTCTTGCTTGTTGGATTCGTGCATGCATAGATGGATCATTGACCTTGATCTACATTGTCGTATTAGTCTTGGCATCAATCTTCATCACCGTATCCTTCAGTGGTGTTGCTGTTGTGATTTTTTTACTGGAGCTGTTGTGATCTTTAATTAGTTCTGTTTATTCTACCAACTAGGAAAGAAGCCCGCGCAGATGCGCGGGTAATTTATTTATTGTCTATAAAAATAATACTAAAAGAAGCTCTATCTCATTATATTCACTATAAAAAATAGATCATAGATTTAAATATAGTAAACGATAAGAATTCCTATCATACCCAAACAAAAATTACTTTGTGCCGGTTATATGTAAATTCGCCAATCACCACTTCTTATTATCATTGTCTTGAAATATGAGTGTCATATTAATAGATGGAATTACAGTTATACCTAAAAATAAACCCAATATATCATTAATTTCATAAAAAGTTAATCTCCACATCATACCCAAGTGCCCATGTCTCACATGTTTCCAAATCTATATATTAATATTTAAAAATATCGCTTCTACCAATTAATAGGATAAAATTATTAAACTTATATATGAATGCCCCTCTAACAACCGGGTGAAGCCGACTTTAGCCGCTAACGGTTTTTCTCTAATGCCTTAATTCATGGGTCTCGTATTGATATAGTCGTGCTTCTCGAGACAAGTGTGAAGCACAATTCTATCGGTAAGTAGGCCAGTTAAACTCTATTTTCAACGGTAATCTCTAACTTGTACCACCTCAAGTGAATAATGCATACTCCTGCATAGTTTACTATAGCGTAGCCAGTTGAGATCCATGCTTATCACCGTTTAGGGAATGAGTGAAAGAAGATGGAGATAATGAAAAAAGGTTTTCTCATCTTGAGTTGATTTTTTATAGAGTAGCCATAATGTGTTTATGGTGTTAATCAATAGTGGTAAATTTTAGTAGTATAGACATATTTTTTTTAAAAAAAATTCACGATTGATAATTCAACTATCTAAAAGCTTCAGTGGCAAGGACCACATAAAAAATATTTGCTCACGCGATGATCCTTTGCTAACTTACGGTTTTGATTGTTTTTACTTGTATTATACATCTAATTCTTCTATGCATGTACATATGGTTTAATATGCGTTGGAATTAGTTCTAATTTGTTAACACTATTTGGATGAGAATGACATAAAAATATTTTTCTGTTTTTAAACATATATTTTTCTAACATAGGGATAGGGTGTACGCATGTGTACTCATAGTGTGCATCTGCACATATTTATATGAGTTCATATGATTGCCTTTTACATCAATGGTAAAAACAATACTTTCAAGAAAATCAACGGGAAGAGAGTGGAGCAATGAGTGGTGTAAGGCAGCGCCATGGCATAGCATGTTTTACCACCTCGGTAAGAGTGGTTGCTACATTTATATATCCTCAATTTTGGAAAATCTTAGAGCCAGAAAGAAAAAGAGAGTTACCAGATGGGACGAATAATATACACACACTCTTTCTTTTTTTTTCTTTTTATATCTCTTGTGTACTTATGTAGGAGTTATGTACGTATGTAGAGAATTATACAGTTTTTAGCACATAGAGATTACTTTAGTATATCTAATTTAATGGTTGGAAATAATGGATCATTGATTTAATTGTAAATTGATGGATAAATGTTTTACTTTTTAATATATTTTTCATAGATTCTTTTGAATTTATTAGAGCATCACGTGGCATCTTAGGAGCATTTATAGAAGTGTAGGAATTGTAAACTTATTGCAAATAAAAATTAAATGGAAAAAAATTAGTCATATGATTTACTTCCTCCGTTCTACAATGTTAGTCATTCTAGCATTTCACACATTCATATTAATGAATCTAAACATATATATCTATCTAGATTCATTAACATCAACATACATGTAGGAAATGCTAGAATGACTTACATTGTGAAACGGAGGGAGTACATCTTTAGTTGTTTTATTTATTACCATAAAATATGTTTTTAATTCTTTCTAATACAACACAAATATAGGAGAGAGACAATATGAGTGGAGGTTGAGCGTGAGGCTGAGGACAAACGTACATACGTACGTGCACCAGTACCACGTACAAGATGGAATCGGTGGAACGTGGTTTTTCCTTTTTTGATAAATTTAATTTAATGGGTCCACCTTATTTAAAGGAAAGTGATAGTTAGATGCCACATGGCGACTTGTGAGTGTTTTAAGGAGTCTCACGTGGCGGATTGAGAGCGTTTGTAGGAAGTTTAATGGACTTTTAGTATATAATAGATAGATAGATAGATAGATGTACCACATTGCATGTGTGATCACATCGTTGATGTAATACCGAAATTAATTTACTCGATCAAAATTTTTTTAATCTAACTTGTGAGTAATTAATTTACTGATAGAAAGCGGGCTATAAGTTATGTCTACGCATAGAGTAATTCATCTACTGACATAAGACCACTAGAACCGGAACGGAATTCTTGCTAGATTCAATATGTTCTGGCAATAGTAATTTCTTTACATAAAAGCCAAAACCAAGGAGGGGAATGGATCAATATATTTCGTCGACAGTAATTTCTTTACTTAGAAGCCAAAACCAAGGAGGGGAATAAAATAAACCGGGAGTAATTTTTTTACTTAAAGCCAACACAAAGGAGGGGAACAAAATAAACCAGGAGTAATTTATTTTACCGAAGAAAATTTCGTGGCAGCCAACAAAATAAAAATAAACCACCGGAAATAATTTATTTACCGAAGAAAAAATCATGGCAATATTTATTTGTTGATTATACGTAATTTATTTACTAAAAGAAAATTCGTGGCAAGATTAATATGTTGATTAGTAATTTATTTACTAAAAGGGAAGAGAAGCAGTGGGAATAAAAAAAGGGTGGGAATGGAAGGGGTGGGTGGCGGTTGGCGGACGAGAGGGAAGTGGGGGTGGGAGCGGACGAGAGGGAGGTGGGGTGGGAGTGCCGACCAGGGGTGGGGTGGGGGTAGGTTGTGAGGGGAGCGTTTTAGTTATTACACACCCTAGGTGCGGTTTAGCGCTGCCCTATATATATATATATGTGTATATATAGGCAACATATCCTATGCACACAGGCCCTCACGTGTACACACGTGCACACCAACTAAAAAATATCACCAAAAAATCTAGAACAAATCATATACATACTTTCAATTGTACTACACCTAGGGTTAAAATCTTAACGTCAAATTCATTATATTTTAGCCGTAACAAAAAAAACAAAAAATCTGACAGTTTTAAGGTTGCAATTTTGTCAGAATTTTATCTTTTTTGTTATTCTCTATGTAGAATGAATTTGAAATTGCGACTTTGCACGTAGATGTAATACTATTGAAAGTACATGTATGAATTTTCCTAGAATTTTTTGTGATAATTTTTAGTTGGTGTACACGGTGTGTACACGCGAGGATCTGTGTGCATAGGATACGCTCCCGTATATATATATATATATATATATATATATATATATATATATATATATATATATATATATATATATATATATATATATATATATATATATATATATATATATATATATATATATATATATATATATATATATATATGTATGTATGTATGTATGTACAAATATGTGTGCACTTAAGTAATTAGAGGCCATATGCATATATATATATATATATTAACAAAATATGAGTTTGCAAGTAAGTAAATATACACATATATTACCAAACCAAGTACACAAAAGTAAATGCATGTGTGCATATATGAATATATAGATATATATTACAATTCGTTCGGACGTTGTAATCTTTGTTTCTGCTACTACGACTTGGTGGCATCGGAAGAAGAAGGACCGGCTTTATGAATAGTCGATCCATCGTAATAGAATTCTCCTGTGGGATCGAGAATATGCTTGTTGATGAATCCCATTATCTGTTCTTGAACAGCCCTTATGAAATCATCGTGGGTGGTGTTATCTATTAGGTAAATCATCTGTTATTTGGAAAAAAAGGGGATTATATATATGAAACCAGTAAGCAATAATTGACGGAAGAATAAATTTACGTACTTCAAGGTCCTGGCTAGTCCTGACTTGGTGTGCTAAGCAGTGCATGTAATGGCGTACGTAATAGCCGCACAAGTTAGTCCCCTTTTCCTACTTTGCACACTGAAAGAGAAACAACGAGAGATTTAGTATGCACATCTGATTTAGAACAAAGAAGTGATTCAATACAAAATTGGAGCTAGCATGTACTAACCGGAAAATTGAACCTCTGGGTGAGTTTTTCATTCCAGATCCCGCAGACCAATGTACGGAACCGAATCCATGCTCTATTTAGAGTTGTTAGGAAGGATTAATTTATTATCTGAGACCTAGTAGTTATACAATGATTCATAATGACAGTGCAATATATGACAATACCTATCTATCACTTCGAAAATCTTTGCGAAAGTTTTCTCCGGTTTATCCATTGAATCGTAGACATGAACTTTGGATTTCTCAAGGTCGAAAAGAAGAAGGACCCAATGAAATCTGCAATTTGCATTACATGATACATAGTATGATTGTAGGAACTTTGTAGGAACAAAATTGAAGGAACAAAATTGAAGTTAATTATGATTGTAGGAACTCACGATGTGTTGTAGGGAAGTAGTATGAACCTCTTATAATGCTGCTGCACCAAGAAATGGACGATATTGTCCTCGGTTTGTTTCTCGTATTGTTGTATCATCAGCGTGTTCACTTTGCGTGGGTCCATGAATCCAGTATTGAATTTGTTATGTTGACAGCACAACTGAATCTCCATTCTACAACGGGGAAAAGGAATGTGTGTGAGCAACACTCAAAGGAGGAACAAAATTGAACTATAAACAGTACTTACAAAGTCCACGCGCTGAGAATAGAGACGTCGAGGGCCTTCAGGTGGTATAAGTCAAATACTTCTTTGTGCCGGATCCAAATAACATCTTCTCCTTGGTAATAATCTGAGTTTCGCACCCTAGCTCCGAACATCTCTCTACCCATCGCTGATTTGTCCATGTACCATTGATGGAACCGGTACATCTGTGTAGGTAGCTCTCTGATCTTATCAGGCGTGACTAGCGGTTCACCGAGTTTAAACGTGTACATGACCGGAGCCGTTTCGATAGGTGCGTCCTCTAGCAACTGCTCCATACTCAGTCCCGTATCTTTCAAGAAGTTGCATATCTCTAGTTGTGCCGGTTCTACGAATAACGGTTCAACCTCTTGTCGTGGCTGTTGCCCCAACTGAGGGACTTCCTTTCCGCACTTCACTGTTGAAGGCTTGGCTTTAAGAGCCTTCCTCAATGTTCGATCATAGTCAGAAACTTCGACCGGTTTGCCCGGTTCGGCTATCTTAATAAAGTGATCCTGAACATTCAGGGCTATAGGGATCTTCTTTTCCGGACTACGTGGCTTCAACTACTCCCTAACTTCCGCTCTAACGGCTTCATCGAGCTCCTCCGGAGTCAAGTCGTACGCCCTTTTCTTGAGAGCGGGGAGCCGTGGCTCGTCAGATCTGGCTTTCTTCTTCGGCCTTGATGGTGCGGGTTCATATGGGCGGGACCTTGACGGTGTAGACTTGGCAGCAGGTGCACGCGGAGGAGTAGTTGCCCACGGGCCCGACGGTGTAGACTTGGCAGCTGGTGCACGCGGAGGAGGTGGTGGTGCAGGGGAAGGAGCCGGAGGAGACTGACGAGGCGGTGATGGCGGAGGAGACTGTGCTTGCGGCGGGGAAGGAGGAGCGGGCGGCCATTCTTGCCCGGGAAACACGATGTACTTCTTATGCCAGAGTATGATGGCGTGGGCTGTGTCTCCAAGTTTCTTCTCCCCGTCTCCTCCGGGGATGTCAAGCTCGAGATCCTCGTAGGTTCGTTCCACCAGCTCTATCTCGACCTTCGCATATCCATGTGGAATGGGCCAGAAATGGTATGTACTCGAAGGGTCTGTGGGTATGGCCATGCCCGACGCGACCTTCACAAGAAATATAGTTCATTAATTACTAATCAACATATATATGTAACAAATTTCGCATTTCGCATACCTTGATAGACAAGTTCCTGAAGGGAGTATGCATATCGCAGGGTGTTCGCTGCGTGATATCATCAACGGGGAAGTGGGTTGCTTCGTGAGCTGCCACTGCCTCAATGCCCTCTGATCCAACTTGGCCCGTTGATGCGCAGCTGCTGCGGTTGCCCGAGGGGCTCACCATGACGGGCGCTTGTGTTTCCATTCCGCGCTGCTCGGCCAGGCGTTGGTCCACCTGTCTTGCCACCTCCTCTTGCATCCTTGCCTCGTAGGTGGACACCCTATACTCAAGATCGACAATCTTAGCCTCTGTATCCCTCTTGCTCCTCATCCGACTCCTATACGTGTGGATGTCCTCTTTGAATCCATATTTCCAAGGAAGGTCGCCTTTTCCTCGCGTTCGTCCTGGATGCTCAAGATTCTGTAGTGCGAGGGTGAGCTCGTCCTTCTCTCTGTCGGGCCGGAAAGTCCCCTGCGTAGAGGCTTCAATTGCATCCGCAAGTCGGCGTGCTGCATCTCGAATCTCATCGCCGAATATGAGGGAGCCATCACTTGGATTGAGCGATCCACCGTGTGCATAGAACCAGTTCCTCGATCGCTCAGGCCAATTAGCCATGGACGGCTCGATAACCCTTGCTATCAAGTCAGCTTCCAAACTTGTCCCACTTGGGGATTGCCTTTCCATATCCGCCTGACCCAATCCGGTGATGGTATTTCTTCTTAGCTGCATTGGCTTTGTTCTTTTCTATCTGTGCTTGCCCTTGCGCTCCAATCTTGTATGCCACAAACGCATCCCAGTGATCCCTAAGCTTGTTATGCACGTTGAAGTCAGGTGTCAAGCCCTTGAGGATTTATCTCTTGTACAGATCTGATTTGTAGCTCTGGAATAGTTCTGCCATTTTCTTCAGGGTCCATTCTTTGCATTTGGGACGATCTACCTCAGGGATCGTGAATGTCTCCAGCATGGTGGTCCACAACATGTCCTTCTCTGTGTCAGGGAGAAAGCTATCTTCATCCCCGCGTGACCTAGTTCGACACCAGTACACTATGCTGATGGGGACGTTGTCTCTCACGACCCAACCACAATGATTCACAAACTTTTGTCCTATACCCGCCGGGGCTACTGGTTCGCCGTCTGGGGCAATCTCAGTAACGATGTGCCTTCCCTCAAGCTTCTTCGCGGGACCTCTTTTCCTGCGTGGCCTCTTCTGTCCGGCCGACGGTTGACTATCAGTCCCCTCCTCGGTCCCCTCCTGGTTAGCCTCCTGGTTACCCTCATCGTTGCCCTCCTCGTTCAGGTATTGGTTGGGATCCTCGTTCCCCTCATCATCCACCCAGTACTGACTGCTGCCCTCTGCGATCGTGTCTAACAGGATTTGTTCGTCATCGCGGTCTACCATCTGTGCGTGCAAAGAAAAAAAGACAGTGAGGTCATGGACATCAACATGTACAGCTCATACGTCTAAACCCTACAAGTATACATGTATAATTCGCTAAGTCGTTGTTCTCATTAAGTCGTTAAGTCGCTAAGTCGTCGTTCTCGCTAAGTCGCTAACTCGCTAAGTCGCTAAGTCGTTGTCCGTCAAAGTCGCTAAGTCGTCGTTCGTGAAAGTCGCTAAGTCGTTGTTCTCGTTAAGTCGCTAAGTCGCTTAGTCGCTAAGACGTCGTTCTCGCTAAGTCGCTAAGTCGCTAAGTCGTCGTTCGTGAAAGTCGTTAAGTCGCTAAGTCGCTAAGACGTCGTTCTCGCTAAGTCGCTAAGTCGTCGTTTGTGAAAGTCGTTAAGTCGCTAAGTCGTCGTTCGTGAAAGTCGTTAAGTCGCTAAGTCGCTAAGACGTCATTCTCGCTAAGTCGCTAAGTCGTCGTTCGCTAAAACGTTCTCGTTCAAACGTTCCACCATGGAGTCGGCGGTGGAGTCGGCGCGCGGCGGCGGCGGCGGCGGAGGGCGGTGGAGTCGGCGGCGGCGGTGGCGGCGGCGGTGGATGTGGAGGTGGAGTTGGCGCGCGGCGGTGGCGGCGGTGGAGGTGGAGTCGGCGCGCGGCGGCGGCGGCGGTGGAGTCGGCGGCGGCGGTGGAGTCGGCGGCGGCGGTGGAGCTGGAGGTGGACTTGGCGCGCGGCGGCGGCGGCGGCGGTGGAGGTGGAGTCGGCGCGCGGCGGCGGCGGCGGCCGGCGGTGGAGTCGGCGACGAAGATGGCGGCGAGGTCCGGTTGGCCGGCGCGTGTCAAGATCGATCGAGAGAGAGAGAATGTGAGATCGGAGGCGCAAGATTTGCGCCCCTCACCTTGAGGGAGGCAACGCTGCCGGTGGCGTTGGCAAGGGCGGATGAGCGCGGTGAGCACGGCGACGACGACGGCGGAGGCGGCGGCGACGTCTGGGGCGGTAATGGCGCGGGAGGAAGAAGATCGATCGTGGAGAAGTCTAAGTGTGGCGCGGGGAAGCCGATGCAGTGGATATTTATACCTGGTAATCTTTTGTCCCGGTTCGTGGCTTCAACCGGGACTAAAGATATCTTTAGTCCCGGTTGGTAGTAACTACTGGGAGTAAAGAACAAATGTTTACTCCCGGTTGTTACTACCAACCGGGACTAAAGATATCTTTAGTCCCGGTTGAAGCCACGAACCGGGACAAAAGATGTTTTCCCGCTATTCCAAAATTTGTATTGGTCCCGGATACTGTTAATAACCGGGACTAAAGATGTGTACACAAAACCGATTTATGGCCTTCTTAAATTGTCTTACAAGTCGAAATAAATACCAATAAATCCAATATAATTAGCACATGGCCGATTTATATGGTTTCAAAGTCCAAATAAATACCAAAATCGTACGTAATTTACGTATGGCTGAATTAAATGTTTTCAAAATTTTACTAAATAGAAATAAACAGGATATGCCTAAGTAAATGGTCTCAAAGTATAAATAAATAGAAATAATCATTTATAATTAACATAAGGCCAATTTAATTATATTCAAAGTGTAAATAAATAGAAATTATCATTTATAATTAAGATATGACCTACTTAATTGTTTTCAAAGTGGAAATAAATACCAATAATCAGTTATAAATAACATATTGCCTAATTAATTGTATTCAAAGTGTAAATAAATGGAAGTAACCATTTATAAATATCATATGGTTGAAAAATAGTAATACATTACAAATTAAGCAGTTGAGAATAATATATTGATCCAAATTGTTCGACCTTCAATACAATACAAATAATTTACATCTTCCATCAAACAACCTAGGTCACTGTCTTACTCACGTACTTTCTCCTCACTATTGTTCCTTCGCTATGATCGTTGCGTGAGTACGGCATGTCCTCCTTTGATAGTATGATGCTCGGGTCAACCGTCACTGCAAACGGAGGTTGCCCCTCAAACAGATCGTAATTTTCGTCAGTCTTATCCTCGACTCCAACGATTTTCCTCTTGCCTGGGAGAACAACATGGCGTCTTGGCTCATCGGGCCCTTTCCCCTTCTTTGGTTTGCTATCCATGTCCTTCACGTAAAAAACTTGCGTTACATCATTGGCTAGAACGAATGGTTCATCTGAGTATCCTACCTTGTTTAGGTCAACCGTTGTCATCCCGCTGTCATCAATCGTTACGCCTCCACCAGTCAGCCTAACCCATTGGCACCGAAACAGAGGGACCTTCAGGGGTCCATACTCTAATTCCCAAATGTTGTCGATGACATCGTAATACGTGCTAGTTGGACCATCGTGTCCTATGGCATCGATACGAACACCACTGTTCTGGTTCGTGCTCTTTTTGTCTTGGGCTCTTGTGTAAAAAGTGTATCCATTGATTTCATAACCTTGGAATGTAGTTACCGAGCCGGAGGGTCCCCTAGCCAAGAAGGCTAGTTGTCGGTCAATCGTCTCGTTACCCAGGAGGTGTTCTCGCAGCCAAGCGGGGAAAGTATCAATATGATGGCGTGTAATCCAGGCATCGGACTTGCCACTGTTTTCTGAGCGAACAATCGCAAGGTGCTCATCGATGTAAGGAGCAACCAACGAAGATTGTTGCAAAACCGTGAAATGTGCTTTACGGAATAAATCGTTGTCTACAGTCATAATTGCTCTCCTTCCAAGTGTGCCCTTTCCCCGTAGTCTCCCCTCATGTATTGATTCGGGTACCCCGACTAGCTCGAGGTCTTCAATAAAATCTATGCAGAACTCAATGACCTCTTCTGTTCCATACCCCTTCGTGATGCTTGCTTCCGGACGAGAACGGTTACGAACGTACTTCTTTAGAACGCCCATGTACCTTTCGAAAGGAAACATATTGTGTAGGTACACAGGACCGAGAATACCGATCTCTTTTACAAGGTGGCACAGAAGATGCGTCATTATATTGAAGAATGACGGTGGAAAGATCAACTCAAAGCTGACAAGGCATTGCACCACGTCATGCTGAAGGGCGGCTAAACTTTCTGGATCGATGACTTTCTGTGAAATTGCGTTCATGAAAGTACAAAGCTTCGTTATTGTTGCCTGCACATTATCAGGAAGGATACCACGAATTATAACAGGAAGCAGCTGTGTCATAAGCACGTGACAGTCATGAGACTTTAGGTTTGTGAACTTCTTATCCTTCGTGCTTATTATTCTCTTTACATTCGAGGAGTATCCGGACGGTACCTTGATGCTCTCTAGGCATTGAAACATACTCTCCTTCTCTTCCTTGCTTACGGTGTAGCTCGCCGGACTTAAGTAATGGCTTCCTTTCTCGTTCGGTTCCGGATGAAGGCCCTCGCGTAGTTCCATATGCTTGAGATCATTGCGTGCTTCGAGTGTATCTTTGGACTTGCCATATACACCTAAGAAGCCCAGCAGGTTTACGCAAAGGTTCTTAGTGAGGTGCATCACGTCGATTGCGTGGCGAACATCCAAGACCTCCCAATAGGGTAGCTCCCAAAAAATAGAGTTTTTCTTCCACATCGCCGCGTGACCATCTTCGCTTTCTATAGGTTGGCTGCCAGGCCCCTTTCCAAATACTACTTTCAGATCCTTCACCATTTCGAACACTGCTTTCCCGTTGCGATGTTTAGGCTTAGTACTATGGTCTGCCTTCTGTTCGAAGTGCTTGCCTTTTTTCCGTATAGGGTGGTTTGCAGCAAGGAATCGACGATGGCCCATGTACACAACCTTCCTGCAATGTTTCAGATAAGTACTTTCAGTTTCATCCAAACAGTGAGTGCAAGCGTTGTACCCCTTGTTTGATTGTCTGGATAGGTTACTAAGTGCAGGCCAATCGTTAATTGTAACGAATAGCAACGCTCGTAGGTTAAATTGCTCCTGCTTGTCCTCATCCCACATGGGGACGCCCTCTTTCCTCCACAGCACTTTCAGATCTTCAACCAATGGTCTTAGGTACACATCAATGTCATTACCAGGTTGCTTCGGGCCTTGAATAATAATCGGCATCATGATGTACTTCCGCTTCATGCATAGCCAAGGGGGAAGATTGTAGATACACATGGTGACTGGCCAGGTGCTATGGCCACTGCTCATCTCTCCATACGGATTCATTCCATCCATGCTTAAACCGAACCTCACGTTTCGTGCATCCTCGCCGAAGTCTTTAAATGTTCTGTCGATATTTCGCCACTGTGACTCGTTAGCGGGGTGTCTCAGCATCCCATCCTATTTACGTTCTTCTGCGTGTGATTTGTTCCTGAAAAACCGCTTCAGCCTTGGTATTATAGGGAAATACCACATCACCTTAGCAGGAATTCTCTTCTTCAAAGGCTGTCCGTCAACTTCACCTGGATCATCTCGTCTTATCTTGTATCGTAGTGCTTTGCAAACAGGGCATGCTTCCAGGTTTTCGTACTCACCGCGATACAGGATACAGTCGTTCGGACACGCGTAAATCTTCTGTACTTCCAGACCTAGAGGGCAGACTGTCTTCTTAGCTTCATACGTACTTTCGGGCAATTCGTTCCCCTCCGGAAGAATGTTCTTTACGAGTTTCAATAACTCGCCGAATGCCTTGTCACTCACACCATTTTTAGCCTTCCATTGCAAGAATTCTAGGAGGGTACTCAACTTTTTGTAGCCCTTCTCGCAACCTGGGTACAACGCTGTTCTGTGGTCCGCTAACATGCGCTCCAGTTTCTGCACCTCCTTTTCACTTTCGCAGTCCTCCTGTAAGTCCCGCAATATTCGACCAAGTTCATCAGCACCATCATTCCCTTCAACATCCAGCTCCGCCTCGCCCATTGTGTTTTCTTTAAATCCGCCATATTGAGCCCAGTCCGGAATGTTCTCATCTTCTACTTTATCTTCTTCCATTGCAACCCCAACCTCTCCGTGCGAGGTCCAACATTTGTAGCTACGCATGAACCCCCACTAAAACAGGTGGGCATGAATAGTTTGTGTGGTGGAATACTTCTTCTGGTTTTTGCACTTGTCGCATGGACAGCTTATAAAACCGTTACGCTTGTTATCATTGGCCACACCCAAAAAATAATGCACGCCGTCAATAAACTCTTTCGACCGCCGATCCGCGTATATCCATTGCCGATCCATCTATATGAAATACATATAAATCGTAATTATACAAAATCCAAGATTTACAAGGTAATTACATAATAATACAATAATTGAATATAATTATTCATACAATTAATCATTATTATTAAATTCATTGTACATATTTTTCATGTTTTAATTACATTATAAACAAATATTTAATATGTTTTTCTTATTTTAATATTAAATTAGCTTAGTTTTATAATTTCATACAAAATTATATGTAATTATTCAAACAAGTATTTATAATCTTCTTTATTCCCTACACACACTTTCTCTCTCATCATCTTCCATCACATTTTCTAGAGGGAAAAATATGTAAAAAAATAGCTCCAAATGTAGATGCTAAGCAAAACAAAGAGTAGGATGAAGTTACTAACCTTTTGAAGACCTCAAATTTGTATATTACCAAAAAAAAATTTGCTTAAAATTTTGACGGCACCTCCCTCCCTCAAAGCTTAATTTTGAAGCAGTGGCTCGGGCTGGAGGAGGAAGAAGGGGTATATAAAGCTGTGCAACTTTAGTCCCGATTGGTAACACCAATCGGGCATAAAGATCTCAAATCACTTTAGTCCTGGTTTGTATTACCAACCGGGACTAAAGATATGATCTTTAGTCCCGGTTGGTAACATGAACCGGGACTAAAGATCCCAAGTCCCTCGACAGAGGTCTGACATGCCCTGTCAGGAGGCGAACCGGGACTAAAGATCCCTTCGTCCCGTTGAAGTAATAAACCGGGACTAATAAGCCACTTTAGTCCCGGTTCGTTTTGGAACCGGGACTATTGTGGAAATCGGCCGACCCTCCAAAGACTTCTTCTCCAGTAGTGAGGCACTCCGCAATTCCGCATGGCGGCGTTGATGGACACGAACCGGTGGGGGAAATAGCATTATTAGGGATTTGATGGACCGTTGGTCATGAAGGGTTGACAGATCGGTTGGCTGATTGATTGTTCTTCGGTTCTCATCGGTATTTTCGGTTTAACAAAGATCCAAACCGAGCTGTGTAACGAGTACCGAAATGCGTGAAAATAAAAACCATTCGCACCACCGAACACCTGAACAAACCGCTACTTTATAGCTCGGTTCGGTTCGGTCTTATTGATGCACAAGATCGACAATGACAATTACTCACTGAAATTGACTTCAGCTATTTCTTGTGCCCTCACCAAATATATTGTCAAGTGGATGGATTTACCATTGTACGATTTCCTCTGAGATAGAAATATCCAAATCGGTAATTATCTACATACTATCAACTATTTTAAATACATATAAAAGATATAACATCAATGATCACGATCACACAGATAAACAATGCCTTAAGAAATACGGAAAAGGTAAAACTAGCCAGAAGAACAATGAGCAGAGAAAACGTTTCATAGAAAGAAAATCAAGCTGAACACTTGTCCCAAGTGGTGCAACTGTAAACATTGGTTGCGTGGGTAGATTAACTCAAGATATGCCATTATTTTGTGTTGGTTTCCGGAGTTCAAAAAGATTGAAAAGTCAAACCCGAAAATATGTTTTGTTCACTTCCGAACACAACATATTATCACAGAAGAGGACAAGAACATGATTGAAACCAATTGCCTCCGCCTCGCCTACTAACTAGACCTGACGTGGCTGACTACAAGGGATGGACAGGACTGTCATCACCTACCACCTATCGTCCCCTGTTGATCTAGATACCTTCCTAGATTACATAGGAATTAGGAACCGCTCCGATGGTCGATCTTACTACTCTAACTTAGTTGATCGAAGCAGAGCAACCACACTAGAAGCCTACGAGTTAGAAATATATTCATTAAGACTGCCCGATAAAGATAATATCTAAAAGATAAATACTTGAAGTAAAGTAAAATGTATATTAAATGGATACGGCATTTGGCTATTGCGACCATGATATTATTGATGACGTTGTTCAGCACCGAGATCTTGCAGTACGTGAAGCCTTGCGGCACCTCGAGCTGTGACAAGGACACCGCCGACTAGCTTGTGAACCACTGCCGTCATAAGCCGTACGTGGAGCCGATGACGCCCATCTTTGTGCTGAAAAGCTCCATCACACACTGGTGGTAAGCAACCTTGGCCGGCCGGATGTACTGCCTCTACTAGAAAAACCATTTTTTTTGCAGACGTTGGGTTTTTTTTAGATGGGTATCACCCTTGGAGACAAATGGCTGCCTACAAAAATGACATCTGTGGGGGTGAGATTGTTGTCCGCCTGCGAAAATACCTCTTTTTGACGATATTAAAAACGCCGCTACCCATCACCAAAATCTCTAAGTCCTCTCCTCTCGGCACCAAACGCCTCTCCCTCTCCGCCTCTCTCTCTCTCCGTTTCTCCCACCTCTCCTCTCCCGGGAGCTGTGGCAGTGACGGCGCGGAGGGCGGCGGCGGCGCGGAGGTGGCGGTTACTAGCGGGAGGCGGAGGGTGCATGGACAGCGGCGTCTCCCCTCCCTCCTCCAAGATCCGGTGGAGGCGCCAGAGCGGAGGGCAGTGGCGGTGGCAGCGCGGATGTTGTAGCTACCGGTGGGAGGCGGAGGGTGCATGGGCGACGGCGTCTCCCCTCCATCCTCCCAGATCCGGTGGAGGAGGAGGTGAAGGGCGGTGGCGGCAGCGGCTACCGGTGGTGACGACGAGGAGGGTAGAGGCGGCGGCGTTGGCGGCAGCCCTCCCCTCCGGATCTGGCGCGGCGACAGTGACCCTCCCCTCCGAATCTAGCCGGCGGCGGCGACCTCCCCTCCGGCGACGACTGTGATGCTATGTATTTGTTTTGATTATGAACTATTTTGTTTCTATGTTAATTTGTGATGTTTCTGTGAATTTGGTTTGACTAGATTTGATGGGAAATAGGAACCGAATTGGATGGGGAATGGGAACTGGATTTGGAACATGAAGCTGCAGCCGGCCGAAACGGCGTGGCTGCCATTTTTTTAACGCTGGAAACTCTTTTTGCAGGCGGACCAATCACTATTTTTACAGGCGTTGCGTTGCACGTGGACCAGTTGTCCGCCTGCGAAAACTGTTTAGCCCACGTGAAAAAAACACTTTTTCTAGTAGTGTGCTGTATTAGCTAGCTGCGATGTCATATACACCGAGATCGACTGCACACTTCATCACCATCGACAAGGCATAGCCCAGTGCATGCATGGTCATGGAACTTGCTGTCGTTGCAGCTAGAAAATCCCCAACCAAACTTGCTAATCTCCAGGAGCTGCATTCCTTACAGATGCATGAGCCCCACTACCTCAGGACTGGAAGTTTATGCCATTTAATTATGAGAGCCTGACGATCACTTATCAATATCCTATTCTGCTTTTATTCTCCGAAGATCCGAAACATGCCAGTCTTAACACGTCGCAGTCATAAGTTGATATGCATTATATATTCGGAACTTTAATTCACGTGGCCACTCAGTCGATTGTGAGATCAGGGGTGATTGTGCAGAGAACTAAGTTAATTAACTATCTCAATGATCTCTATTAACAGCTAGAGAGTCTCAAGCTAAATATGAAAAAAGGTATGATGTAAGATTGGATCGATTGATATCGAATTATATATTACGATATGTCATCTCTCCACAGCACGAGTTGATGCATATTTATTGGGTCGTTGATTCTCCTGAAACTCATTTGATAGTGAAGATCATGTTCAATGCATGAGTGCGGTGATTGTTCAGAAAAAAATAATTTAACAACCACAAGACTATATATGTTTGGACAAAATAGGGCCAAAATATTTCGATTTTAAGTTCCCCAGGGAACATGTGATGATTTTTTGAGAATTTCTCCAAGTCATTAAATAATGCAGACAGAGTTGGGGCTAGCTAGAGCCAGATAGTCGATGTACTAGTATAAATCCACATAGCCAGCACCAAGAGTTTCCATCCATAGACGCATCACATAATCATCTCTCTCTGGCAACTAATTTCACAAGCACACATTCTTTCATTTCCATCGACCATGCCTGGAGCAGCTACCACCGCCGTTGTTGACAGCCGCCGGGGCACACAGCACGCCGAAGGCCCTGCCACCATCCTCGCCATCGGTACTGCAAACCCGACAAACATTGTGCCTCAGGATGAGTTTACTGATTACTACTTCGGTCTAACCAAGTGCGAGCACCTTACCGAGCTCAAGGACAAGATGAAGAGGATATGTAAGCAGATCGATCAATCTACTTATTATCACTATCATTAATTAGTTTTCATTAACTTCAATGAAAAAAAAATATGAAGGCCCTTACATTTCAAGGACTACCATGCAATGGTTTGTCCGAAACTGCACATATATGTCCAAAGAAAGTAGACAGTATATATGTATCCTTCTATATAGAGAGGTTATATCCACCGTCTCGAAATCACAAATGAACAGCGTTATATCATATATTTTAGTTTTTAATTTTTTTTATAATAAATGTCCAATGATATGTTTTACCGTTGTACCTCAGGAATATTAATTACTAACTAATAGAGATCTTCCTTATTCATTCCAGGTCTGAAATCGGGCATAGAGAAGCGCTACATCCATCTTGATGAAGAGATCATCTGTGCCCACCCAAACATAATCGATAAACAGCAGCCCTCCCTTGAAACTCGCGTAGAAATAGCCGCCACCGAGGTCCCCAAGCTCGCCGAGTCTGCCGCGAGGAAGGCCATTGCCGAGTGGGACCGTCCAGCCACTGACATCACCCACCTCATCTTCAGCACCTACTCTGGTTGTCGCGCCCCCAGCGCCGACCTCCAGCTTGCATCGTTGCTCGGCCTTCGCCATTCTGTCTCCCGCACAATCCTTAGCCTCCACGGCTGCTCCGGAGGAGGCAGGGCGCTCCAGCTCGCCAAGGAGATTGCTGAGAACAACCATGGTGCGCGTGTCCTTGTAGCGCTCTCCGAGCTAACCCTGGTATGTTTTTCCACCCCTGATGAAAGCAAAATTGTTGGCCATGGACTATTTGGAGATGGCGCTGGCGCTATCATTGTCGGTGCGGGCTCCTTGGCCGATGGTGAGCGCCCGCTGTTCGAGATGGTAGCTGCCTCGCAGACCACAATACCAGGAACCGGGCACGCACTCGGCATGCAGGCCACTGGTAGCGGCATAGATTTCCACCTGTCCATCCAGGTGCCGACATTGATCAAGGATAACATCCAACAGACTTTGCTCGATACCTTTCGATCGGTCGGAAACAACAATCCTAACTGGAATGACCTCTTCTGGGCGGTGCACCCTGGCGGCCGCGCAATCCTCGACAACATAGAGGGTAAGCTTCAGCTGCAACCATGGAAGCTTGCGGCAAGCCGTCAAGTGTTGCACGATTACGGGAACATGAGTGGTGCGACAATCGCGTTCGTGCTTGATGAACTACGCCGCCGTCGGGAGAAAGAAGAACACGAGCTACAACAGCATGAATGGGGAGTGATGCTAGCGTTTGGACCAGGGATCACGATTGAGGCAATTGTCATGCGTAACCCCCAGCTAAGTGGTCTTAAAGAAAACTAATTACCACTATCAAGAAAATAATGCAAAGGGAATCATCTGATGTTCCGGAATTTCACGCCATGATGTTTATTTAACGGGTGACATTGAATCAGTTGTTCACGCTTAAGTGTTGTCAACTCTACTAGATGTTGTAAATAAAATTTTATCATGTTCATGTCTCCTCTTATTCTTAAACTTTCATGATTTGTAACGAAATTTGGAATACCCTGTCACCTGTCATCTGTATGTATAATTAAATTATTACCTCTGTCAATGTCCTGTAATAAAACTATGGTTAAGTGGATCTTATCATTGCAAATATACCATATTAGAAAAATGTTACCTTTATTCGAGATATTGGCTATGTCCCATTGGAATTTGGAGAAATTAAAACCATGCCACTCCCATCCAATTTAGTCAACCTCCGTCTAACCCCACCGAAAAGCGTCGTCGCCCGCATTGAGCGGAGTTGGATCCATTGTCGTTGGCTCCAGGATAAGTTCACCGTCCCCGAGTCCCATTGACCACGCAGAGGCCAACCAGTGAACTCTAGGAAGGCCAGTCGCGGCGATCGGTTGGTTGGAGGCATAGTTATTAAGACCGGACCGGACCGGCGGTCGGACCGGAAAAAACCGGAACTAGAGCCTCCACCGGTCCGGTCCAGGTAAAAGACCGGCTTACAATCAACCTGGTTAGACCGCCCGGTTTTAGGTAAAAACAGCTATTAAACCGGCATGTGGCTGCTGTACACGCGAGCAAGGGTGTGTTAGAAATTTGGTCATAATTCGTTATATTTTAATCCAAAATAACAAGATAATAAACATGATATTTACAATGGGATTTGATCCAGTGATAGTGGTGAATGTAATCAACATGAGCATGCTTAATGTAGAATAAGCATCAACAATCACATAATAACACAATGTTGACATTGCGATGAACATTAACAGTAAAACTTCTAATTGAAATAATGTAAGAAGGTTATATCTCAAGAATGGTCCTCCGCTGGAGTTTGAGGCAGTGTTGCCTCCGTTGGTGTTGACGGGAGCCTCCTTCTCCTTGTCTCCAGTGTTCGACATGTTGGTGAAGGTGAAGTAGATGTTGACGAACAGTGAGTAGAGGCCTACTCTCCCAACGCGTGTGCACACACTCGTCGGGATGGGATTACCGTAGCAGCAACAACGCATCCTCCACTACACAACCATTGGCTGCTGTACACGCGAGCAAGGGTGTTGGTGGGGGAAAATTCGCGAAAATATGGCTTCGGTGGGCTTTGAACCTAGGACCATATGGGAGTTAGTAAACTCTCCAACCACTAGCCTACCTAGTTCCTTGTGTTTGCAATTAATAATTAATATATTTAAACGGTTATTGAACCGGATTAGACCACCGATTCGATCGGTTGAACCAGTGAATCATCGAACCGAGAGCCTCACCGGTTCGATTACTGGTCCGGTCTCAATAACTATGGTTGGAGGGGCAGCACGGTGGGTGATGATCTGGATCTCTTCCACCGCCGCCGCAGCCATAGACAACGCCAGCAGCCCTCCTCGCTAGATCTGGGCCAGACCCTTTGTCTTACACAGTTGTGGACCAAGACCATGAGTAATGCATTTAATTCCCCCTTATTAATTAAGGATTTGTTGCTCCCTCATTTAAATATTCAATTAATCAATCAAACAACATGTCAATTTTTATGACTAATGTGGATCGGATTGTGATATCTATACTCAAAAACGTTTTTTTATCTTATTATATGTAGATAACTTGAGGTCAATCTTGGCCAATGGTGAGGACCATGATTATGCTCAAGGAGGAGCGGACATCTAGCATAGTCGGGATGCCATGGGATAATGTTGGACTAGAGTTTAGGTACGTGAGATTCAACTTCGGTCAACACTGGAATCAAGACTATACTTAGGAAGGAGGTGAGGTCGAGACAGTCAAAGATACCGGGTGATGAATTTGGAAACAAAGTCACAAACGGTTGGTGACGAAATAATTTTGTAATTATCAGTATATTTCATCAACATACAAATGAACTAGGATTTCTACTCCTACTTTGAGTAGGAGGTATTGGGTATAAATAGATGAAGGATTGAGGCTCGAAATAATATAGCCGAAGGTGACTCTTAGAGATAAAAGTTAGGGTTTGTTTTGAGGCTACAATTCTAGTTCATGAGTTGAGAGATGAGTTCTTTGGTTGCATTTTGTAAACACAATTTGATGCAATAAAGTTAATCTATCTTCAATAGTATCTTCAATTTGTGTTTTTTTTTGGATACGATAGTTTGACCACAGTTCATTGGGCGATTAGACTGGCGGGCAGGTTGACTGGCGACAAAGAGTTCTGACCGACTTACTCCATAAGGATTGAAGGTTCTTTTTATTTTGCAAAAAAAAAATTATGCTTTTGATGTTCCTATCATTCACCTCCCATCTGGTTTCTTGTATTCGATCCTACGCTGCCCTCGGCCCCAAGGTCACCAATGGCCACCTCTCTGCCTCCCTCGAGATCCGGCCACCTCCTCCTCCACCCTCCACTCCAATGTCATCATCGACCACCTCTTTGACATCCACGAGCTCCAGGCCACCAGATCCGGTCTGCAGGTGGTTGGGGACCACAGGTTCTGAATGCCTTGAGCTCTCTACCTCTACCATAATGTCATCGTTGTCATCACCGGACCAAGCCCATCGTTCAAAACTCTATGAAGACTACTGCAATGGCAGCGATGTGGACCCCCGTTTTTTTTTATAACAGGAATCATTCGTGTAAACAGTACCATTTCCCTGGATCAAGTAGTCTGGTACACACGAGTTCATAGCTGAAATACCCAAAAGCACATACACGAGAGTCCAGTGCTAATTATTACATCATAAGCCCGCAGGCATTCTCCTAAATCATCGAACCGAGCGGTCCGGAATACATCCAAAAGCAGAAATAGATGAGGCAGTGGAATTCAGGCAGCGGCATGCCATTGCCACAGGCAACGACCGTAACTAAGACCTACTGAGCGCCATCGTCTTCTTCTCCCTCCTGGTAGTAGGCATAGGGATCCTCCGAAGCTTCATGTCCCGCTTCTGATTAATTTTATATTTGCAAGGGTGAGTACCAACCGTACTCAGCAAGCCACCACAGCAAGAAATGCACATGATAGGGGTATTCAAAGGATAGCTATGGTTCCTTTGCGCAAAGCCGGTTTTGTAATTCTTTTCACAAGCCTAAGACCTAGCACAGACTAATCAAATTTTAGTACCAGTGTTCATATTAAACGATGACGGTTCTGTCCACCATCCATTGTGATCCCAAGGATAGCTTCCCGCCATTGAGTCGTCATGGTTTTCTGAGGACGTCCACCTTCCTTCCTCTTAGGAAGTGGCTCCATCAGCATAAAAATCATCATGCAATATCCCATCCCACACAGGTTAAGAATTTAGAGTCTAGCCAAGTGTAATACATGTCCCGGTGCTCAATAACCGCGAGCACGGCTATTCGAATAGATTTGGTTTACTCACACTGCAGTGGATGTACACTTTACCTGCACTCCGCGACTGCCCAACACATGAGCCTCGTCCCAACACATGAGACGCGTCACGGCAAAGCTTTTCGATAACCTCGCATTGGCAGTACCCGCTCCATGAACTTAAATCCTCATGCACTCTAGGCGTCCCTGTTTCTAGCAGTGAGAGGAGTTCTGGCGCTCCCGGGAAAGAGAAGTTTCACACACATATTAAATTATGGTTCAAGTTAAGTTCTCTCTCACACACACTCATGGCAGTCCTACCAATGGCGACACCGATGTAGGGCACGCCTCTCGGCCCTACCTCAACGGCTGTCCCACCGTAGCGCACCTGCCTCACTCAGAGGTGAACCATCTATGCAGGGATACTGCCTCCGCTCGGCTATCTAATCCGCTAGGTCTATACCCATACGAGAAGTGCGGTTGTACGGGGGTCGTTTCATGCTTAACTTCATGGCTCGGTCCTTAATTGACCGGGGACGGTACTAACCTTTTCCAGATACCACCCAAATCCTCCGTCCGCCCCAGTCGAAAACAGTTGTTTAATTTTATTTCTCCTTTCACAAATCATGTCATCAACATCATGGCAATGTGGCGCTCATGTCTCCACATGCCGCATCTCAATTACCTTCCCAAAGGTAATTGCCCAAGCATATAGCATTTGATAAATATGAGTATGCATGATTCTAGAATAGCATTTCTAAGCGATTGTCATAGTTGACTAGGGACTTATACGTAAACATGGTTACAAAGATTTAAGGGTAAACAATAATCAAGGCATGGCATAATCACAAGTGGGATGTTCATCATTGCATGCAATTTTATTTGTAAACAAAGCAATTTCGCAATTGGGATCAACATGTTCAAGGGATAGTGATGACTTGCCTTGCTCAATGTCTTGCGGGTCTTGACCTTCGCTTGGATCCGCAACTCCCTCGGGCTCTATAGTTACGTGCGAAAATTGATTTGAATTCGGTTAGAATTCAAATTAAAATCCAAATAAATCCAAATGAAAGTCGAATGCGATGGTCGATTTCTTTATATTAACTTTATTATTCGCGAACTAAGGCAAACCCAATTTCGATTCAAACTATTTTGCGGGTATAAATATTTTGTTGTCATAAGTTTTTAATTTAATCTAACCGAGCATTATATCCATATAATAGGTTAGAAATTTCTATCGCGAGCTAAATATCGGACGGAATCCTAGAAATATTATACGATTTAATTTAGTCTATGACTAAATGATTAAATATAATACACGGGTAAAATCCCTAGTAGTTAAATCCGAATTTCTACCGTGAATCGATTACTTATAGGGATTACCCAAAAATAATCTATAAGAATTCATCTATTTGTTTAGTTATTAACCACATCTAAATTATTACCGCGAATTGATTTCTTATAGAAATTGCCAAGAATAATCCATAATTTATATTAAATTTTGCAATTCTACGACTATAATTAATCTATAATTAATTTCCAATTATTTTAAATTTTCTAAACTTCCTAATCTCCCTCTAATTTCCTATTTATTTCCTTTTTCTTTTTCTCCCTTTCCTTTTCTTTTCTTTTTTTTTTCTCTTTTTCTTTCTCCTTTCTTTTCTTTCCTCTCTCCCGGCTCCTTTCTCCTTTCCTCTCTTTTCTTTTTCTCTCCTCCCTCCCGGCTTCTTTCTATCTCTCTCTCTCTCGGCTCTTTGCTTCCCCGGGCGGCGACGGCGGTGGGCGTGAGGTGGAGGGGGGGAAGGGAGACGGCTCACCGGCGGCGGCGGTGGCGGCGACGACGGCGACGGCGGCGCAAGGCGGCGACGCACGGCGCGGCGGCTCCGGGGCGACGGCGCGGCGGCTTCGAAGGTGGCGGCGCGGCGGCACGACAACGGCGGCGCGGCGGCGCGACGACGGCAGTGCGTGGAGAAGGGGAAGAGGGAGAGGAGGAGGGAATGGAGTGGGGTGGAGGAGGGGATTGGGCCAGGGTTTTTATAGGGGAGAGGGGAAGAAAGAGAGGGGAAGGAGGGGGAAGGGTGAAACGACGGCGGCGCGGGGCGCGAGGCGGCGGGCTCGCGGCGCGAGGCGACGAGACGGCGCGCGGCGCGGCAGCGGTGATGGGAGACGCGCGGCGACGGGACGTCGATGGCGACGGGGACAGCGGTGGCGCGCGGCTCGGGGCGGGATGCGATGGGCGGCGACACGACGGCACGGCGTGACAGCGACGGCGCGGCGCGGGCTTGACGGCGACGGGCGGCGACGCGGCGACGGGACGGCTGCGCGGGGCTCGAGGCGACGCGGCAACGGGACGGCAGCACGCGCGGCACGGGGTGGCGATGTCGGCGCGGGCTCGGGGCGGCTCGGCGACGTCGGCGCGGCGGCAGGCGGCGATGGCGACGGGTGGGCGGCGAGGCGACGACGGCATGCGCGGTGATGGCGACGGCGACGGCATAGGGGAGGCGGAGCGGCGCGCGGCGTGCGGGGCGCGAGGCCAACGCGGTAGAGGAGGGGCTAGGGCTAGGGAACGTGATCGAACACCTAGGGGGCAATGAATAGTGACTTTTCCTATTTATCCCGATTTTAGTGTATTTCCCATATAAATTTGATTCCACAATTCCTAATTTTTGCATATATGCATTTTACTCAATATTTGTGTTATCTCAACTAATGAATTCACCCTAGATTAATATTACTCATATTTTATTTTTATATAATTTATTTGAGTTTTAATTAGGGTTAATTCTTATCCCATCGTATTTAAATTTAATTGATCCAAATATGGTCGCGATAATATTTTATTTATTTCTATCCACACCTAATCTTTATTTTAGTTTATATTTATTTTACTAACTTGTTTTTATGGTTTATTCCTAATTAACTATTCTTTACTCACGGTTAATAAACTTCGAGATCAAATCCAAATAAAATAGGCGAATAGGATCGGCATGATGCAATTAATTTAAAAAGTTTTTGAAAATCCGTATTTTTAGAGTTTAGATTTTTGTCGGTCGAATTTTCAGGGTGTTACAAACCTACCCCCCTTAAATAAATCTCGTCCCGAGATTTCTTACCAGTTTTCGAATAGATGCGGGTATTCTGTCCTCAAGAATTCTTCGCTTTCCCAGATGGCTTCGTCCTCGGTGTGATTACTCCATTGTACCTTGTACATACGCCACACTTTGCTCCTAGTCCTCTTTTCGGCTTCATCCAATATCCGGACCGGGTGTTCTGGATACGTAAGATCATTGCTAATGTGAATTTCTTCCAGCGGAGCTTGTTTTTCCGGCACTCGTAAGCATTTCTTTAATTGAGACACATGGAAGACTGGGTGCACATCAGCGATATTCTCTGGTAACTGTAACTGATAGGCAACTTCTCCTCGTCTTGCGACAATCTGAAAAGGTCCCACATATCTTGGTGCTAGTTTTCCTTTGACCTTAAACCTTTTTGTTCCCCTCATCGGAGAAACCTTTAAATAAACGTAATCTCCTTCCTTAAATTCCAGGTTTCTTCTTCGGGTGTCGGCATAACTCTTTTGTCGTGATTGTGCTACCTTTAAACGGTCACGGATCAAGCGAACCTTTTCTTCGGCTTCTTGGATAATGTCAGGTCCAAATACCGCCCGTTCTCCAGTCTCGGACCACATTAGCGGGGTACGACATCGTCGACCAAACAATGCCTCATTGGGTGACATCTTTAGGCTTGCTTGAAAGCTGTTGTTGTAGGAGAATTCGGCGTAGGGCAAACATCTCTCCCAGTCCTTGCTAAAATCTAGCGCACAAGCTCTCAGCATGTCCTCCAGGACCTGATTGGTTCTCTCCGTCTGGCCATCTGTCTGTGGATGATAAGCTGTGCTAAACGCAAGGTAACTTCCTAGGGCTTCATGGACTTTCTCCCAGAAATGCGAGGTAAACTGTGTGCCTCGATCAGATATAATCCTCTTAGGTACACCATGAAGACATACTACCCTGGTCATGTATAACTCGGCTAGCTTGGCACTGCTGTAATTCGTCTTAACGGGGATGAACCTCGCCGTCTTGGTGAGTCGATCCACGATCACCCAAATGGAATCATATCCTGTTGCGGTCTTGGGCAATCCAACAATAAAATCCATACCTATCTCATCCCATTTCCACTCGGGAATCCTAAGGGGTTGCAGCAAGCCTGCCGGTCGCTGATGCTCAGCCTTCACCTTTTGGCACACGTCACAGAGTGCTACGTATTCCGCCACATCTCTCTTCATGTTGGGCCACCAGTATCCTTCCTTCAGATCTTGATACATCTTCGTACTTCCGGGGTGCAATGAATATGCCGATTCGTGAGCCTCCTTTAAAATTAATCCCCTCAGTTCACCCTGTTCGGGTACGTAAATTCTCTTTTTATACCATAGGACATCTTTTTCATCGGTTGAAAATTCCTTTGCACGTCCTGCAGCTAAGCGTTCCTTCACCTCTCGGATTTCCTCGTTGTCCTTCTGAGATTCTTCTATTTGGGTTCTCAAAAGAGGTTGAATGTCCAGGGTGTTTATCTGTCCACGAGGTACTATATGTAGGTTCAGCTGAGCTATTTCCTCCCTAAGCTCAGGGACCATCCCTTCCATTCTCAGATGATTGCAATGGCTCTTACGACTCAGAGCGTCGGCCACAACGTTTGCTTTGCCTGGGTGATAGTGAACCTCTAGATCATAGTCCTTGATTAATTCTAACCATCGCCTTTGCCTCAAGTTGAGATCTGACTGGGTGAAGATATACTTCAGACTCTTGTGGTCAGTGTAGATATCGCAATGGTTTCCAATCAGATAATGTCTCCAAATCTTTAGCGCATGAACCACAGCTGCGAGTTCTAGGTCATGAGTAGGGTAGTTTTCCTCATGTGGTCGCAATTGTCGTGACGCATAGGCCACAACCTTTCCGTCCTGCATCAGTACTCCTCCTAGTCCTTGTCTCGATGCATCACAATATATAACAAAGTCTTTCCTATCGTCGGGAAGAACTAAAATAGGCGCCGAGGTCAGCTTTTCTTTGAGCTGCTCAAAGCTTTCCTGACACTGTTCTGACCACGCAAACTTCTTTTCCTTCTTGAGTAGTTGTGTCATTGGTCGGGCTATCTTAGAGAACCCTTCAATGAACCTTCGGTAGTATCCAGCCAAGCCTAGAAAACTTCGAATTTCAGTCACAGATTTGGGTGCTTTCCATTCCGTAACAGCCTCCACTTTAGCAGGATCCACTGCTACTCCACTGGCCGAGATTATGTGGCCTAGAAAAGCGACTTCTTTTAACCAGAACTCACACTTGCTGAATTTTGCATATAACTTATGCTCCCGAAGTTTCTCGAGTACCAATCGCAAGTGTTCCGCATGTTCTTCCTCATCTTTGGAGTAGATTAGAATATCATCGATGAATACCACCACAAATTTGTCCAAGTAGTCCATGAACACTTTGTTCATAAGATTCATAAAGTATGCCGGGGCGTTGGTTAATCCAAACGACATTACGGTGAACTCGTATAATCCATAGCGTGTTGAGAACACGGTTTTGGGTATATCCCCGGTCCTAATTTTCAATTGGTGGTATCCTGACCGAAGGTCAATCTTAGAGAACACCTTAGCTCCTTTGAGTTGATCAAAAAGATCATCAATCCGTGGTAATGGATACTTGTTTTTGATAGTTACTTCGTTCAGTGAGCGGTAGTCCACACACATTCTCATGCTACCATCTTTCTTCTTGACGAATAGCACTGGGGCTCCCCAAGGTGACGAACTGGGGCGTACAAAACCCTTTTCTTGCAACTCCTTGATTTGCCTTTTAAGTTCTTCTAACTCATTGACCGGCATCCGATATGGTCTCTTGGATATGGGGGCAGTTCCGGGTATCAGGTCAATAATGAACTCTATGTCACGATCTGGTGGCATTCCAGGTAAATCTTCTGGGAACACATCAGGAAATCGCTGCACTACGGGCATTCCCTTTAGGGGTAGCATGGTAAATATACCTCCAGCACGTTCGGTTAGCCTAGGATCTTGATCCATGGTTGCTCTCATATCTGATCCCCAGGGTGTGGTCAGGGTAACTTCTCTACGTCTACAGTCAATTACTCCTCTATGCTTTGCTAGCCAATCCATACCCAATATAACATCAAGGGTCTGTGGTATCAAAACCATAAGGTTGGAAGGAAACACCACATCCCTAAGGCGAATAGGTACGTCAATGCAAGCTGTGTCCACGGCTATTTCACCCCCAGGTGAATGTACTAACATTGGTTGCCTTAGTTTAACTCCGGTTAAATTGTGTTGTTGACTTGCTTTCAGAGATATAAATGAATGCGATGCTCCTGAATCGAAGAGAACTTTAACTGGAGTGGAGTTGAGTGAAAACATACCCATCAGTACGCCTTGGTCTTCCTGGGCCTCTTCAGCTCGAACGTGGTTCACTTGCCCGCGTCCAAATCCGGTAGCGGTCCTGTTGGTCTGCGGAGTCCTGAATAGACCTCGTCCAGCAGCAGGGGTAACAATCCCGTGAATAGCCGTTGCATTAGCTCCGGTGCGAATGGTTGTCTTGTTTGGATGAGGACATTTATTGGCGAAATGCCCATACTCTCCACAGTTGAAACAGCTTCCCGGCCTTACTGATCCAGTGGCGGCCTGATTCGGTGTAGGAGCTCGGTTCTGAATGGTAACCGGCCTGTGGAAATTGCTGGAGGCGGCAGGTCGACTGGTTGTCACCACTGTTGGTCTCCATGCCGAGGAGGTTGTCCCTTTAGGACGCTGGGGTGCGGTCTGAGGCGGGCGGTTCATGGCAAGCCTCCTTTTACGATTGTGCTCCACGACCTTCCGGTCGTTTTCCAGCCTAACGACCTTATTAATTAGACTCTGGAAACTATCGTGGTCTTGTCCAATCATGGGCCCACACAACTCGTCATTCAAGCCTTCAATGAATTTGTCGATCTTTTCCTCTTCGTCGGCAAGATCTCCAGTCGCGTAGCGTGCCAACTGAGTGAAACGGTTCAGGTACTCTTGTACTATGGTATTCCCTTGTCGTAGTCTCCTGAACTCATTCTTCTTCATCCGCATCACTGCGGCAGGCACGAAGTTGTCACGGAAGGCTGTGGTAAATTCTTCCCAGTTTGGTTCTCCAGCATCTTCTTCCCGAGCTTCTTTGTATGTGTCCCACCAGTCTCCGGCTGGTCCTTCCAATTGGTTTGCCGCAAAGATCACTTTATCGGCCTCCCGTACTCGAACAAGAGTTAGCTTCTTCTCAATGACCCTTAACCAATCTTCAGCATCCATAGGTTCTTCAGCTGTGGCGAATGTGGGTGGCTTGGTCCTCATAAATTCTCCAAAGCTTGATCCGCCGCGGTTGCCTTGGTTATTTGCGATGGCTTGCAGAAGTTGGGTTTGGGTGGCCATAATTCCGGCCAGAGTGGTTAAGTCAGGTGTCTGAGTTTCATCATTGCTAGTTGTTGCCCGACGTCGGCTTGCCATCTGTGCAGGTTGATTGATTGAGTAAGTATCCTAATTCTCTAGCTATCTTTTAAGGCTTTATCCCATTAAGGGGGGGGATTGTTTTGATGTGAACTTTGTTTTGCCAGCATGGTGGAATAAACTCATTTATAACACAACAACAATAGATATCATAAATAACATCACAGAGTTTCACAAATAGTACATAAATCATGATGCAATCGACTGCATACATACGCAGTCCAAATAAGATTCATCCAAAGATACATTGAACTAATCATCAAACTACTCGTCCATCTAGGTAGGGAGGGGGGGGTGTCTTGCATGCTATCCAAAAACTAACTGAAGCGAGATCGAAGCTGCAATAATCCTCCAGTCTAGTCATCCAGCCATCCGCAGGATCCTGGGGCAGGTAAAGGGTGGTCGCTGGCACGCGCAAACCTGAGTCCCCACGGCTCAGAAGTAGTGGCCTCTGGATCTGGCTTGGGCCTCTTGCCCGGAGGTCGTGTGCTCTTGCGAGCAGTGCTGAGGGTGCGAGGGCCTCCGAGGAAGGTGATGCGGGGAACAGGGGTCTCATCCTCTGAAGGATCAGTGATGTCTGGCTCGATCTCTAGCTCGGTGTCGGTCCCCTCTGTCTTGGAGTCGACCTGGATCGGAGTCTCCAAACTAGAACCCAGCTGCGGAGAAGGTGTAGGGATCAGTGGAGTGTGCACAATCTCCGGGGCAGGTGGCTGTGTCACTGTCGGGTCCACCAGGTAAGGTGCTGACTCGGTAGCTAGCATACTAGCCTCTCCCAGAAGAGCGTGGAACGCTGGTGGGTACGGCGGGGTGAGGAAGAAGTAGCGGTCACGGCCTACTGCTGTGGAAGTAGAAGCCCCTGTGGTGCTGATCGTGGCTGCTCGAAGCTGCTCCTCCAGCTGGCTGACGTGCTCCTGACTCTCTCTCAGCTGCTCCTCCAGTGTATCCATCATCCCGCGGCGGTCGTTGTACTGGTCAGATAACTGCTGGAACTGGTCGCCGTGGACCTGGAGCTGTGCCTTCAGTGAGTCTATCTCACTGCCCCAAGCCTGGTGCTCCTCCTCCAGCTGAAGCTGCTGCGCTGTGAGGTCGGTCACCTCAGTCTCTAACTCTCCCATACGTCTCTGGTGGTCGTCAATCTCCAATAGAGCCTCCTCGTAGTAGTCATCTACTGCCTCAGCCCATCGTGACAACCGAGTCACCATTGGGTTGTAGCAGCAGGGCGTGTCCTGAACTGTGCAAACTGAGTTGCCCTCCTCCCGGAACGGGTGATGAGCAAACTCGGTACTCGCTAACTCAGCTCGGTGGATAGAGTTGAGTCGGAGGAAGGCCTCCCGGGCTGCATCCTGCATCGCGGTCTCTGGCAAGTCTCGGTAGTGAGTGTCTGAAAACTATAATCCAACTCGGAAGGGACTCGGGGGTGAACCTCGACCCGAGCCTCCCAAACTGAACCACACTGTCTCACTCGGTATGACGGGAACCCAGAGTATCGCAGACGCCTCAACATCCGATGCAGCTCAATGACATACCCCTCTGATTGAGGTAAGCTCAACTCCCAGGTAGCGGGTGAATCCTGGTCTGCCATCTAAGTTTAAGAAAAACCCAAAGTTAGCTATGAGTAAAACTTGTTTTATGAAGAAAATAGTTAAGAGTAGGATGAAAATCGTTCCGAGTTTTGTAAACATAGCGTTTTTATTTTTGAAAGTATTACTAAATGGGAATTTCTCCCTTGGCCAAGCTTAGGAAAGGGGTGGGGCGCCTTTTGGTCTTTTCCTACAGTCGTATGGCTCTGATACCAGCTCTGTGGACCCCCGTTTTTTTTTATAACAGGAATCATTCGTGTAAACAGTACCATTTCCCTGGATCAAGTAGTCTGGTACACACGAGTTCATAGCTGAAATACCCAAAAGCACATACACGAGAGTCCAGTGCTAATTATTACATCATAAGCCCGCAGGCATTCTCCTAAATCATCGAACCGAGCGGTCCGGAATACATCCAAAAGCAGAAATAGATGAGGCAGTGGAATTCAGGCAGCGGCATGCCATTGCCACAGGCAACGACCGTAACTAAGACCTACTGAGCGCCATCGTCTTCTTCTCCCTCCTGGTAGTAGGCATAGGGATCCTCCGAAGCTTCATGTCCCGCTTCTGATTAATTTTATATTTGCAAGGGTGAGTACCAACCGTACTCAGCAAGCCACCACAGCAAGAAATGCACATGATAGGGGTATTCAAAGGATAGCTATGGTTCCTTTGCGCAAAGCCGGTTTTGTAATTCTTTTCACAAGCCTAAGACCTAGCACAGACTAATCAAATTTTAGTACCAGTGTTCATATTAAACGATGACGGTTCTGTCCACCATCCATTGTGATCCCAAGGATAGCTTCCCGCCATTGAGTCGTCATGGTTTTCTGAGGACGTCCACCTTCCTTCCTCTTAGGAAGTGGCTCCATCAGCATAAAAATCATCATGCAATATCCCATCCCACACAGGTTAAGAATTTAGAGTCTAGCCAAGTGTAATACATGTCCCGGTGCTCAATAACCGCGAGCACGGCTATTCGAATAGATTTGGTTTACTCACACTGCAGTGGATGTACACTTTACCTGCACTCCGCGACTGCCCAACACATGAGCCTCGTCCCAACACATGAGACGCGTCACGGCAAAGCTTTTCGATAACCTCGCATTGGCAGTACCCGCTCCATGAACTTAAATCCTCATGCACTCTAGGCGTCCCTGTTTCTAGCAGTGAGAGGAGTTCTGGCGCTCCCGGGAAAGAGAAGTTTCACACACATATTAAATTATGGTTCAAGTTAAGTTCTCTCTCACACACACTCATGGCAGTCCTACCAATGGCGACACCGATGTAGGGCACGCCTCTCGGCCCTACCTCAACGGCTGTCCCACCGTAGCGCACCTGCCTCACTCAGAGGTGAACCATCTATGCAGGGATACTGCCTCCGCTCGGCTATCTAATCCGCTAGGTCTATACCCATACGAGAAGTGCGGTTGTACGGGGGTCGTTTCATGCTTAACTTCATGGCTCGGTCCTTAATTGACCGGGGACGGTACTAACCTTTTCCAGATACCACCCAAATCCTCCGTCCGCCCCAGTCGAAAACAGTTGTTTAATTTTATTTCTCCTTTCACAAATCATGTCATCAACATCATGGCAATGTGGCGCTCATGTCTCCACATGCCGCATCTCAATTACCTTCCCAAAGGTAATTGCCCAAGCATATAGCATTTGATAAATATGAGTATGCATGATTCTAGAATAGCATTTCTAAGCGATTGTCATAGTTGACTAGGGACTTATACGTAAACATGGTTACAAAGATTTAAGGGTAAACAATAATCAAGGCATGGCATAATCACAAGTGGGATGTTCATCATTGCATGCAATTTTATTTGTAAACAAAGCAATTTCGCAATTGGGATCAACATGTTCAAGGGATAGTGATGACTTGCCTTGCTCAATGTCTTGCGGGTCTTGACCTTCGCTTGGATCCGCAACTCCCTCGGGCTCTATAGTTACGTGCGAAAATTGATTTGAATTCAGTTAGAATTCAAATTAAAATCCAAATAAATCCAAATGAAAGTCGAATGCGATGGTCGATTTCTTTATATTAACTTTATTATTCGCGAACTAAGGCAAACCCAATTTCGATTCAAACTATTTTGCGGGTATAAATATTTTGTTGTCATAAGTTTTTAATTTAATCTAACCGAGCATTATATCCATATAATAGGTTAGAAATTTCTATCGCGAGCTAAATATCGGACGGAATCCTAGAAATATTATACGATTTAATTTAGTCTATGACTAAATGATTAAATATAATACACGGGTAAAATCCCTAGTAGTTAAATCCGAATTTCTACCGTGAATCGATTACTTATAGGGATTACCCAAAAATAATCTATAAGAATTCATCTATTTGTTTAGTTATTAACCACATCTAAATTATTACCGCGAATTGATTTCTTATAGAAATTGCCAAGAATAATCCATAATTTATATTAAATTTTGCAATTCTACGACTATAATTAATCTATAATTAATTTCCAATTATTTTAAATTTTCTAAACTTCCTAATCTCCCTCTAATTTCCTATTTATTTCCTTTTTCTTTTTCTCCCTTTCCTTTTCTTTTCTTTTTTTTTCTCTTTTTCTTTCTCCTTTCTTTTCTTTCCTCTCTCCCGGCTCCTTTCTCCTTTCCTCTCTTTTCTTTTTCTCTCCTCCCTCCCGGCTTCTTTCTATCTCTCTCTCTCTCGGCTCTTTGCTTCCCCGGGCGGCGACGGCGGTGGGCGTGAGGTGGAGGGGGGGAAGGGAGACGGCTCACCGGCGGCGGCGGTGGCGGCGACGACGGCGACGGCGGCGCAAGGCGGCGACGCACGGCGCGGCGGCTCCGGGGCGACGGCGCGGCGGCTTCGAAGGTGGCGGCGCGGCGGCACGACAACGGCGGCGCGGCGGCGCGACGACGGCGGTGCGTGGAGAAGGGGAAGAGGGAGAGGAGGAGGGAATGGAGTGGGGTGGAGGAGGGGATTAGGCCAGGGTTTTTATAGGGGAGAGGGGAAGAAAGAGAGGGGAAGGAGGGGGAAGGGTGAAACGACGGCGGCGCGGGGCGCGAGGCGGCGGGCTCGCGGCGCGAGGCGACGAGACGGCGCGCGGCGCGGCAGCGGTGATGGGACGCGCGCGGCGACGGGACGTCGATGGCGACGGCGACAGCGGTGGCGCGCGGCTCGGGGCGGGATGCGATGGGCGGCGACACGACGGCACGGCGCGACAGCGACGGCGCGGCGCGGGCTTGACGGCGACGGGCGGCGACGGGACGGCTGCGCGGGGCTCGAGGCGACGCGGCAACGGGACGGCAGCACGCGCGGCACGGGGTGGCGATGTCGGCGCGGGCTCGGGGCGGCTCGGCGACGTCGGCGCGGCGGCAGGCGGCGATGGCGACGGGTGGGCGGCGAGGCGACGACGGCATGCGCGGTGATGGCGACGGCGACGGCATAGGGGAGGCGGAGCGGCGCGCGGCGTGCGGGGCGCGAGGCCAACGCGGCCGAGGAGGGGCTAGGGCTAGGGAACGTGATCGAACACCTAGGGGGCAATGAATAGTGACTTTTCCTATTTATCCCGATTTTAGTGTATTTCCCATATAAATTTGATTCCACAATTCCTAATTTTTGCATATATGCATTTTACTCAATATTTGTGTTATCTCAACTAATGAATTCACCCTAGATTAATATTACTCATATTTTATTTTTATATAATTTATTTGAGTTTTAATTAGGGTTAATTCTTATCCCATCGTATTTAAATTTAATTGATCCAAATATGGTCGCGATAATATTTTATTTATTTCTATCCACACCTAATCTTTATTTTAGTTTATATTTATTTTACTAACTTGTTTTTATGGGTTATTCCTAATTAACTATTCTTTACTCACGGTTAATAAACTTCGAGATCAAATCCAAATAAAATAGGCGAATAGGATCGGCATGATGCAATTAATTTAAAAAGTTTTTGAAAATCCGTATTTTTAGAGTTTAGATTTTTGTCGGTCGAATTTTCAGGGTGTTACAAGCGACCACAGCCACCACCATCTCCAACAGCTCATCGAGAACCTAGCAGACATTCTCTCTCAGCTCGTCTATCAACCACGCCACCATCGTCTCTTACACCAACTACAACAAGCACATCATCAGGAATTTTGAGCCGTGATTGTGATCATTGAGATCCACCAATTTTTTTCCATAGATTTTTTGTCTTTAGAGATTATTGTGTGTTAGAATAGGTGTTGAATATACTAGTCCGTGGTTACAGTTGGACTTGGAGTGATAATAGCTGGTAGGGGGTGGAGTTAGAGTCGGACTCTATAACCTGGCAACTCTCTTAAATAGAGGGGACACCACAATGTAATCATGGCGACTAGAATGCAGCGTAGACACGTAGGGAGATAATGGCGGCGAGGTCGTGGACCCGTAGTGGCTAGGTGCTCTATTGTTTGGGGAGGAGCGCCCATAACTAGAGTCTCGGAGATGTAGGCTTCGGCTTTGAACTTCGTTAACAAATATTGTGTGTTACTATATTGTCATCTAGTGTGTCTTGGGTGATCGATTACTGAAGCGATCAATAAAGTTAGTTCACGTTCCACTATATTGACGAACTTTTATAACAAGTGGTATCAAAGCCGAAGGTTTCAGAATTGGATTCAGAAGACATGTAGAGGAGGAAAAATGAGGTGAGATCGCGCATCGACAGAAGATCGCCAGTCGTGGCGAAGGGATCGATGGCGACAACGAGGACTTTGCGGAGGCGATGACCTCACTCACGATTAGACTGGCAATGGCGGAATGTGACCGGAAGACGAGGCCGGACGTGGCCAAAGGCGACCAGAGAGATCGGAGGGTGACGCTATGGACAGCGCGGCCGATGCATGCAGTGATTGTGGATCTACGGTGGTAGGGAGGCTGTGGCGGAAGGGCGAAACCGGCGAGTGTGGCGCGGTGAACAAGAGGGATGCGACTGCGGTGTGTTAGGGGCACGAACGTCATGTGTGAAGGCACGACTTGTGCAGACATACACACGTACAGTGTGGTTTCCAAGAGAGCAGAACCAATTGGTGGTTACGATGTAAAGATGAAGGCAATGGAAGCAGGGAGTTTTGATCTACGTGGTTGGTGGGCTCGAGATAGAGTTGGATTCAACAAGACAGTCAATGGACTTAAGCTTCAAGCAACCTAATCTCAGCACATCGGATGTATCGGGATTTAGGACTTGATCGATCGGCGACTGCCTTGGGTGCGGAGAGGTCTGCTTTGTAGCAGGGAGAGGCAGCGGCGAGCTCCATCACGGAACAGCGTGGCTGCGGACTCTAGTGGACAATTAACGTCTTCTCCAATCCGAGTTTTACTCTTGGCTTTGGCTTAATTCCGAGGCGTGCGGCAGCGGTGACTCGGAGGAGGCGCTGGCTGCAGCTTGTAGCACCGGAGGAAGCGGAGAAATTGAGATTGAGTCGGGATCTGGCTTGGGTTTGGTACGGTTTTGGCTCATACGGAAAGCATGTGTGTGTAGGGAAGTACATGGAATGTTGTTAACCAATCGAACTAGGGTCAAGCGGTGGACAAAAGAAAGAACAGTAGTTTTTGCATGGTCACGATATGACATGGTGACATGCATGGTTGCCATAGTACGTGCATGCATACTACTGTGGCAGGGAGGCCAGCAAGCTGACTGTGTGGTGGTTCCGTTGGTCGTCAAGCTGAGCATGCGGATCAAAGCGTGCAAACATACTCCGTGGGATAGTGGGAGTCTAGGACCCAGGTTGGCACATGGTGGCGATTCGGCAAATGCACAGGCACAGGGGCAGTTGGTGTGGTGCTGCCAAGAGGAGTCAGAGGATCAAGACAACAGTTGTATGGTTTATGGTGATTTAAGAGAAGGTACACCATGTGGTATTCGGTCCCGTGTGGATTGAGGCTGGTTAGACCAGGCTGACAAGGTGATCCGACCAACGGACTGGTTGGATGACGGAGCTTGGACGGTTGGACCATGATGTAGCGGATGGGCAATTTGCTGCAGGAACTTATAAATGGATCTAGGAGAAAGGCAAGAAGGCACTACAGATCTATATTTTGCAAGCGTGAAGGGTGAGTAGATTGGTGGCAACAGACTGGTCAGGTCAAATATAGAATTATCTGGTAGAAACATGATATATCTAGAACTCGGTGATGAGGAGTTGAGATATATGGAGTTGGACCAGAAATGAAGAGGAAGAGCAAGCATTATGGTGGTAATTTTTTCGAGTGATTAGAGGCAACGGTGAACTTCTAAAGTTATCATCGAGCTCGGTCTAAGGATGTGGAAAGCGTGGATGTTAGATTTGTTAGCTCATTTCATAAGACTACAAGGAAGAAAGGGTTGTTCATCGGTATGGCGAGTTTGATTTGTCTATTTGGTAATGACACGAGTTGTCTGGCCATGAGTTAGATAAAACCAAATTTAAGACATAAGATGAAGGTGAACATAGTCTTTAAGGAGTTTAGTATGTGGCAACTAGAGAGGTGTCCAATTTCACATGGCAAGATGACTGCGATGATAAGAGATAAGGTTGAACACTGTTGCAGGAGGAGTCCAGTGAAAGATGTTATAGGGATAGCGGAGTCTCTTGATAGTGGCGGGTCTAGCGCAGACTTGTCGGGCGGCTTGCAGTGAAGCTGTAAAGAAGATAACCCTTGTCTGGAGGACCGGTGGATCAGCATGGTGATTCTACTACTTTTGCTTGGCATATATTTTTCAAGGTGGAGTTTGTTAGAATATGTGTCGAATATACTAGTACTAATTGATTACAGTTAGACTTGGAGTTGTAATAAGTGGTAGGAGGTGGAGTTAGAGTTGGACTCTGTAACTCGGAAACTCTCGTAAATAGAGGCGAGCACCACAATGTAATCAATGCGACTACGATGTAGTGTAGACACGCAGAAAGATGATATTGGTTAGGGAGGAGCACCCATAATCAGAGCCTCGGAGATGTAGGCTTCGGCTGAAGTTAGTTAATAATTATCGTGTGTTGCTATATTGTCATCTGACGTGTCTTGGCTGATCAATGACTGAAGTAATCGATAAGGTTAGTCGTTGTTCCTCTATATCGACCAAACTTTTATAACATTGTGAGTGATGAGTCCATGTAGTTTGAATGTGTGATTGAGATCCATTGTATTTTGTTTATTTTTTGTCTTTATATTTTCTTCTGAGTTCTGAATGAGGTGGCAACTAGGAAGAGTAAACATTTTTTTTATTTCACCAGTGATGGGTGGTGTTGAGTGCACCCGTTTCCCATTATCCAGACTTACAACGGGCATCAAACCAACCAATCGCAGGTGACTCACATGTGATGGATGGTAATAACACTCTTCATACGTGCCAACCTCATCAATGACCGATCTTTTTCTACTGCCCATCAGAGATAGTGTTCCATCATAGATGAGGCTGAGTTATCACTGACCACTCATCCATGACGAGAGGGGTCTACCTGTCACAAACGACTTTATCGAGCGTAGTAGTTTGCGCCATTGGCCATCATCAACGTTGACCATCGAACTCGACCCACCAATGGCGCAAACCTCAACTGTGGGGCGTAGCCCAGCGCATGGTCATCGAACTTGGCAAGGACAGCGAGCAAAGTCCTGCAGGACTCACTTTGGCCAACGGTGTTTCCTTTGCCTTGCCTACCATGGCTTTTACAGAGGATACGGTGTGATTAGAAGCTTAATTAATTAGGAAAACTAGAGACGTCGCTCATGCCCATTCCCAGGCAAACTTGCCAATATAATCTCCACGACCTGCATTCTTAGAGATGCGTGAGCCCCACTACCTCAGGAGTGGGAAGTTTATGACTGCATGTCATTGATCGATATCCTCCGAAGATCCAAAACATACCAGTCTTAACACGTCTCACTCATATGTTGATATGTACTACGGAGTATTATTTATTCGGAACTTTATTCTCGTGGCCACTCAGTCGATTATCAGATCAGGGTAATTGTGCAAAAAAACTAAATTAATTATCTCAATGATCTACATTAACAGCTAGATGGTCTCAAGCTAAATATAAAAAAAGAATACTGTAGGATTGGATCGATTAATATCGAGTTATATATTATGCTATGTAATCTCCACAGCACGAGACTTGATCCATATTTACCAAGTTGTTTGATTCTTCTGAAACTCATGTGATTGTGAAGTTTAAGTTCAATGAAGGAGTGCGGTGTTTGTGCAGATAAATAAATTCAACAACACCAAGACTAAGTTTTAACAACATATATAGAAACAATATATTTCGGTTTTAAGTACCCCATGGAAGAGTTGGGGCTAGCTAGTGCCAGATTGTTGATGCACTAGTTTAAATCCAGAGGCAGCAACACGAGTTAATTTCCATCCATCCATAGACGCATCACATAATCATCTATCTCTCCCTCAGGGCAACTAATTTCACAAGCACACGTTCTTCCATTTCCATTGACCATGCCTGGAGCAGCTACCACCGCCGTTGTTGGCAGCCGCCGTGGCACACAGCACGCGGAAGGCCCGGCCACTATCATCGCCATCGGCACTGCAAACCCAGCTAACATTGTGCCCCAGGATGAGTTTGCCGACTACTACTTCGGTCTAACCAAGAGCGAGCATCTTACCGAGCTTAAAGACAAGATTAAGAGGATATGTAAGCAGATTGATCAATCTACTTATTATCACTATTATTTAATTTTTATTCATTAACTCTAGTGAGAAACAATGCAAATTATGCAAGCCCTTACATTTCCAGTACTATCATGCAATGGTTTGTTCTAAACCACATATATATTTATTCTATCTCCAAAAGAAAGCTAGGCTGTATAGAGGTTCAATATTCCCCACTGTCTCAATCAGAAATGAAGAGCACTATGTCATATACTTCCTCCGTTTCATAATGTGAGACTTTCTAACATTGCCCATATTCATATAGATGTTAATTAATCTAGATATATATGTGTGTATAGATTCATTAACATCTATCTATCTATCTATCTATTATATACTAAAAGTCCATTAAACTTCCTAAAAACGCTCTCAAACCGCATGGCAATATCTAATCTTACCGTTGATTTTTACTTAAATTGGTGGTCCCAATATTTTAGACCATTAGATTAGATTTTTTATTAAAAATACTAATATTTTTCTCATTTATACATACACAGGATAAATATACCCGCACGTATGTACGATTAAAGAGAAACAAAGCTTACCTACAAATGTACGATTAAAAAGGCGTACTTATGGGAAAAAAAGATAAAGCAGGAAAAACATATGTACCTCTAACACATCAACGATCTTTAAAATAAGATTTTCTACAATTAATAAAATATATTGCTTTTAAAAATATCTATGATCTATAAAATAAGATTTTCTACCGTTAATAAAATATATTATTTTAAAAATTTACGTAAATATACATAGTTAAACTAGATCTATAATATAAATATAAAATGTCCAGTGAATGCTCTTTGAACATTGGGATTATTTTAAAATTATATATCCACATAGCACTATCTATTATTACCATTGATTTTCATCTAAATTGGTGGCTCTGGTATTTTAGACCATTACATCTATTAAAAAAAGTAATACATTTATCATGTATCCATATAAAAAAATTTATCCGCATGTACGTATGATTCAAGAAAACCAATAAAGCTTACCTACTCTTTGCATAGGAAGAAAAAAAAACATACGCGCGTACTTACTTAAGAAAACAATAGAGCAAAAAAAAATATAAGCACGTCTAATACCAGTGGGAAAAATCGACGGTCTTTAAAGTAGGATTTTCTACGAATAGTAAACTGTACAAATTTATGCAAATATACACAGTTGAACTAGATCTATAAATATAAATATAAATACAAACTATCCAATCAACTCTCTTTGCACATTACGCCTTTGAAATTATTTTAAAATTATATATCCACATAGCACTATATAATTTTACCGTCGATTTTCACTTAAATTGATCCTGATATTTTCGACCATTAGATTAGATCTATATTATTAAAGAAAAGTAATATTTTTTCCTCCTATATGCTTATACATGAGAAATATATCCGTATGCAAGTATGATTAGCTTACCTGCTGTTCACAATAAGAAAAAAAAACATATGCACGTACTTACTAAAACAACCATAAAGCCAAAATAAACGTACATACATCTAATATATACCGGTGGAAAAAAAATGACGGTTTTTGAAATTGGATTTTCTACAATTGATAAAATATACTAATTTACACATATAACCAAATATATGTTGTTAAACTAGATCTATAATATAAATACAAAATATCCAATCAGCACTCTTTAAACGTTCTATCTTTTAAATTATTTTAAAATTAGCTATCCAATTTACGATCATGTTGTATTTTTTAGTTAAATATAACAGATGATGTTAAATACGTCAAAACACATGAGACCGACATGTCATAATAATATTATGATAAGTATTTAAATAATTTCCATCATATTTTCGGGTGTTAAATATCACTCGACGAATATAAAACACTAATTTAAATGTACATATTAAAAAAACCAACAAAAAGAACACAAACTTTTTCACGTAGATCTGATTTGAAAGTGTTTTTTGGTTTTTTTTATAACTATTTGATAGTATTTGAGAAGTGAGCCAGACGTGAAAATATTATCAAAATATTTATGGCCAATGAACTTACCGTAACAGAGCCCCTTAATCCATCGTGAGATTTATGGCCATACATACATGTATTTTCTCTTTGGCAAATAGTTTTGACAAATAAACAATCACATAACATGTGCAATTAACTATTTATGATATATTTTCTTATAGTGGAGGAATTCCTCCGTGTCAGTTATTACACGAAACATGTCTAAAATGAAGTCAAATAATTTTTTAAAAATATCATCCACACAAACATTCATAAGAAAAATTCAAGCAACATTAAACAAGGTGCCCGCATATATTGAGGGTCCATTAAACTTCCTATAAACGCTATCAAGCCACCATGTGTCGCTCTAATAAATTAGATAAGTCTAAGAAATTTCGATAAAAAAAGGAAAATATACTACCATTAATTTTTATTAATTTTCAGTTAATACGGTGATCCATCATTTTACATTGTTAGATCTATGTATGTTAAAAGAAAATGTCAAGTACGTCCACAACTCTCCCTCCTTTGTTCACACGAACATAGGAGTATACGTCTCTCCACCCCTCTCTTCTTCCTTCTTTCTATTTATAGTAGCAAAATTATATATATAAAAACACAGTAACTAAATAAAGAGAATATCTTATAATATATTCGATTTTAATTTGAACTATATTTACCATATTTTGGCATGTACATATATAAAAATATCATTTGACATAAACTCCTTTATATCACAACTAAATAGTAATAAAATATTATAAAAATAACATATATCATGCTATTGTAAATGATCTACTATTATCTCTCCTGCTCACTTTCTTATCCATATTTTCTAGCCAGCAGCTCAGTACATAAACAATATAAAATGCTATATTAACTATCTATGATATACTAATAGTCCATTAAACTCCTTACAAACACTCTCAAACTGTCATATAGTGTTCTACAAACACTCCTAAGACATCATGTGGCGCTCAAATAAACTAGAATATCCTAGAAATTATGATAAAAAAATTAAAACTATTGATTTTCCTTTAAATAGGTGAACCCAATAATTGTAACTACTACATCTCACAGAAATAAATCCGGTACCCCCATCTCAACCCCTACCATATGTGTGCACGCATGCACGTACGTACCTACTCCTTCCACCATCCTACTCACCTCTAGGATCCAACTCTCATCTTCTATTTTCTAGCTAACACATAATTAATGTATAAAAAATAATAATAGCTAAATGATTATGACTTTCAAGTTACATGTACTTTTCTCAGTTTATTTGATTTGTTGTGTTATTTATAATTAAATACATAATTTGAGATCCATATTACCCATATTTACTATATAGAAGTTAGATAATGCGGCTGCTCTAACTACAAATATTTGAGCAAAATAGCAGTTTGAAAACAATCAACGAATTCAAATATGTGAGTCTAAAGTCCAAGTTCAATCACCACCAAGAAGCCTGGAACCATAATGCATACTTTGGGCCTGAATCTGAGGAAGGCGGAGCTACAATGAGGTGGAAACTGATGACAGCAGCAGCATCGACTTCCTCAAGTTCCTGGGCCAAATAACACGCTAGATAATTATGTGCAGGGCAAGGACTAAGAGGAGGGGCAGAGAGAGATGTTCCATGTCTTCGACAAGGACTAGAAAACAACTTCATCTTTGCCACCGAGCCTCGCCACGTCATGTCCAATGCATCAAGAAAGGCTCACTGATGAGAAGGTCGACAATGATCCGCGAGGCTCATGGTGACAGGCGGATCACTACAAGGAGTTTGTAATTAAATTCAGAAAAAAATAAAACAAGCAATTTGATTAAAACACATACAAAAATTATAAAATCATTGAAACTATAAAAAGAAACAAGATTCCATGTAGAATATAAAATATCAAGAGTCCATATAAAAGTATAAGTTATAAATATATGGAATTTGGAACAATAAAAGAAGTATTAAAAGAAGAGTCCAAATACAACACGATACATGATTAAGTACAATTTAAAATCCCTAAAGAAGACAATGTAGAATAAAACAATAATTTGATTTTAATACAAATTCTAGATAAGAATAAGTCAATCACTAAATTCAAAATACAATAAATATTTTATTAGAATTTTTCTATATTTATTGATTCAAATACATAACAAATTGCATATATATATATATATATATATATATATATGAAGCAATTAAAAAGAGGGCTAGCAGAATGGTAGAAAAATACAGTTATTACCAATAAAATTTTGTCGAGATGTCTTCATAATGAACACTCAATTAAAAATAGGAAATACCTTACTTTAATTTCAATTTGTTTTGTTAGAACTATTTCTGAAACAAACTAATACGCATGCCCGCGCATTCGCGCGGGCTATATTCCTACTTTATATAAATGTGGGCAATGCTAGAAAGTCTTACATTATGAAGCGGAGGGATTATTTTAGTTTTGTAATTATTTTGAACAAATACTTAAATGTCCAATCATATGTTTTATTGTTTTATCAAACCTTAGGGGGTGCTAAGTACTAACTGATAGAGATATACATGGTTCTTCCTTATTCACTGCAGGTCAGAAATCGGGCATAGAGAAGCGCTACAACCATCCTTATGAGGAGATCATCACTGCCCACCCAGAGATCATTGATAAACACATGCCCTCCCTTGAAGCTCGTGTAGACATCGTCGCTTCCGAGGTCCCGAAGCTTGCCGAGTCCGCCGCGCGGAAGGCCATTGCTGAGTGGGGCCGTCCAGCCACTGATATCACCCACCTCATCTTTAGCACCTACTCTGGCTGCTGCGCCCCTAGTGCTGACCTACAGCTAGCATCGCTCCTTGGCCTCCGCCCTACCGTCTCCCGCACAATCCTCAACCTCCATGGTTGCTCTGGTGGTGCTCGGGCACTCCAGCTTGCTAAGGAGCTCGTTGAGAACAATCGTGGCGCGCGCATCCTTGTAGCACTCTCCAAGCTGACCCTGATATGTTTCTCAGCCCCTGATGAAAGCAAAATTGTCGGGCATGGACTATTCGGGGATGGCGCTGGTGCAATCATCGTTGGCGCAGGCCCCTTGGCTGATGGCGAGCGCCCATTGTTCGAGATGGTCGCTGCCTCCCAGACCACGATACCAGGAACAGAGAACGCACTTGGCATGCAGGCCACTAGTAGCGGCATAGATTTCCACATCTCCATCCAGCTGCCGACGTTGATCAGGGATAACATCCAGCAGAGCTTGCTCCATTCATTCTGTTCGGTCGGAAACACAGATCCTAAATGGAACGACCTCTTCTGGGCGGTACACCCCGGTGGCCGCATGATCCTTGACAACATAGAGGGTGAGCTCCAACTACAGCCGTGGAAGCTTGCAGCAAGTCGTCAAGTTCTACGTGAGTACGGAAACATGAGTGGCGCGACGATTGCGTTTGTTCTTGATGAACTACGCCAGTGTCGGGAGAAGGAAAAACAAGAGCCAGAACAGCCTGAATGGGGAGTGATGCTGGCCTTTGGACCAGGGATCACTATTGAGACAATGATCCTGCGTAACCCATTGCCTCATGGTCTTATGGAAAATTAATTACCACTATCATGAAAAGAATGCAAAGGGAATCAACACGTGATGCACCTGTATTTCACTACGCTATGATAATTAATTAATGGATGACACTGATTGTTCACGCTTAAGTATTTCCAACTCTACTTGTTGCAAATATAACTTTTATTACTTCCATATGTCCTCTGGTTCTTTAGCTTTCTTGATTTGTAACAAAATTTGGAATACCCTTTTACCGTGTCATTTGTCAGTATAGTCGAATTATTACCTCTGTCAAGGCCCTGGTAATAAGATTATGTATTTTTTTTATTTCCAAAATCGCAAGAATACACTGATTTGGGGAAAATTTACACAAATATACCGTTGATGCTCTTTTGATGAGCGAGAGCGTGCGAGAGCGTTGCAGCCATGTCAATCTCACACTTCGGGAGAGAGAAACCGCGATCTCGCTAAATGGCGGCGTGAAGGTTGTTGAAATTATAAGCACATAATAATTTAATTTATTCCATAAATAAATCATGATATTGCAGATGTAAACTAGCATGAACGCATCATAAGATCTATAACATGAACAGATCAAATATGCGCAAAATATTAAACACGTACCGAGATTGCGGAAAAACCTGTTGCTCGGCAGGAATTACTCGCGGTTGCGGGCGCCGACGAAGGCGCGCAGCACGCGAGCGGAGAGGAAGACGAGCCGTCGCGGACGAACAGGGAGCAGTCGCGCAAAACGCTTTCCAAAATCCTTATTGCCGCCTTCTCCCGGTGCAAGACGTCGAAGGCAGAGGTTCCGGAGACCTGCTCTCCCGATTACCGGTGCACGCCGGCGAGCGCGATGGAGTAGTCTACGAGCGACGGCGCAGCACAGAGTAGGAGGCAAACCCTAGATTGGTTTCGCGTATGTTGCGTGAAGGCGCCGGCTCGGTTTATATAGAGATAGGTCGCTTGATCAGGGCGTCCGCACGATCTCCACTCCGCTAACCGAACTGGATAAGTCGCGCGTAACTTATCCGGACTCCATGAACAAAACTAACAAAACAAATCCGAATTTCCCGCAGCAAAACAAGACTGCAAAGGAGGCTGCTTCTACGCAAGGGTGAGGAACTAATTTTTCGGGCCATTCGACGCGTAGTACATCGTGCACGCGCGCCGCCTGTACAGCCCGACGAGGCGAGGCGAGCGAGTGCATGTGTTCCCCCTCTTCTCTCCATCACACATGCTTCAAGTGGCTAGGAGGGCATCCTCTCTTTTAAGGAGGTCCCTCTCTCCTACAATAAGTAAGGTGGTACTAAACTCTCCATGCATACCATCCCATGAGGTAGGCTTTTGTGATTTTCCAAAGAATTAATCTTCGAGTGGGCTAAGGCTCATCTATTAATTTCAACAAAGGTGATAGCGCTATATCGCTAATCCTTTAAGTGCGCCCAGGACTGTAACTGTCTCACGCTCCAAACAAGAGCTACTCGGTCTCGCACCCTTAATACGCGAGACCACCGGCCAAAACACACAACCCAGCATCGAGGTGGTGGACCCCGTGAAGGAATTGGCCTCGCGCGGCTATCCGCGAGAGCGCCTCTCTGACGCGCGTCGGGGCCCACCTTTGGTCTCGCACTTCCCCACCATGAGACCGAGTGCGATTTCACATTCTCCCAGCTCGAGACTGAAATGTTAATTGCAAGTTGATTATATTTCGTGTGAAGACCGTGGAGTACGTATATATATTTTCTTTCATGATTTTTAGTAGTTATGTGTTAGTAATTTAATTAGTGAGACTAGTCTTATCCACATTAACTGCGATTGATAAAATTATTACTTAATGAATTATAGTTAAATTAATATTATGGAGTACTTATTATATTATTATGTTGTTAATCGCAATAACATATCGCGGCAAATAAACTTTTAGTGTAATTCTCATGGAGTCTGATGAGGACACAACTAGCTTGGATATAACCAAAACTACCTTATATATTAATCAACCAAAGGTGCATATGTTCTACATTAGATTTACTTGTTATATATTTGAACAAACGTTGCTACACAAAGAGTTTTGTGTGTTTTCGTTTGCAGAGGTACTTGCTTGGGGGAAGAAAAAAAAAACCGAGCGTAACGAATGCATGGATGATTAAAGAAATTGATTGGAGACCAAACCAAGACCTTCTCCAAGTCTATTTCCATCTCACCACGTTACTTTTGGTCCATAGAAGACAAGAGATAAAGTTCTATACGTTTTGGATTCGGATTCGGGCCTCCTGACAAGATCAACTTAAAATGGACCTAGCCGCTGATCTAAATGGAATTTCGGGGCCTATGAGTACTTGTTGGAAGTCTTATGGAGTCTACTTTAAGATGGTTTTGGTCCCACATCAAAATTCCTACCGAGCTGCCGGGAATCTGCAAAACAAGCCACATATCTCATCCAGTCTGAATCCGATTTGTGTTTTGGCCTTGATAGTGTCGTGGGCTTAGCCCAAGGGGGTGTGAGCACTAGGGCAACCCTAGGACGTCCTTAATCATACTTAATCAGTAGCCGTCATCGCTTAGAGGCGGGTTTTGCTTAGATTAATTTGTTAAGAACAGTTTCGCCACTAGATCAGTTTGTAGAACCCCAAATTCGAGTGGTTAATCATTCATATGCAATTGTGTTGCAATCTATCTTATTCTTGCTTGTGTTCTTCGATTCGCACATAGGGATTAGCCTTCTCGGCCAGGTCAACCGGGTTTTGGCACGGTTGATAACCAGAGGAGACGTGGTGCTGCAATTGCGGGGCTCAGTAGCGTGTTCGTTCAGAAGCCGGAACGAGTTGTGTCGTGACTCCGCCCAGATCGATTGTTTATCAATACCTATCGGAAGATCGGGAGCTAACATCCCTCATCAGTTGGTATGAGAGCGCGGTTGCCCGTTAGGTAATTTATCTTCCCATAACCAGAAAATTGCCACACAAAAAAATATTCTTTACCTAGACAATGTGACCCGTTGCATTGTTCTATTAGATTTTCCTTTGTTGAATTCTAGATTGCATTGTCGTGTCGAGTGCTGGTTTAGTTTTAGATTTAATTTTAAGTTTTGAGTATTGCATCTGTTCATCACTTAGGCCTAGGGTTCATCACTCAAGTTGGTATGAGTTGTACGTCAGTTTTAGGTCCAGTTTTTCATCTCGACGATTGTTGCCGGTATCTTGAAAAATTGAATCCTCTCGTCGTCGGGTAAAAAAAGGTAATGATAATGGTGCTACAACTACTCAAGGTATGTATATTTATGATGTGCCAACTATGTCCACTACTTATGCTACATTAGAGCAACCCATAGTGGAAACAATTGCTGAAATACCTTTATCACAAAATAATTTGCTTGATGTTTCTTGTGATAAAGAAGAGTTGTGCGATGCTCCACTTATATCCATGCCACAACTAGTGAATGGACATGTTAGTTCTATAGTAGAGCCACCATGTGTTGAGTTTAAACATGTTATTAACATTGCTAGCAAGAATGAAGAGGTTAAATTATTATCTTCTTTAAATACATAGGGTTATATTCTATTTGATGATGTTTGTCCTCTCAACTGTTTAGAGAAGAAATTATTTGCTAGATTTGAATTGCCATGCCCTTCTGATGTGAGTTTTCATATTATTGGCAATTATGATAGTAAAGGAGAATATAATGTGCATCGAGTATATATTTGTTCGAAGTTCACTATACCTCCTTTTCATGATGAAATGTATTGTCTAGAGGACCGTCTGCGTATAAGTAATTCTCTATCTAGTTCCTCTAGTTGTTTAAATGAGTTACATGTTAGTTTGCAAGAAGGGGAGTGTTGTGGTTTTTCGACTACAAAGATTTTAGGATCCATCCATATGGCCACAAGAAATGTTCCTCACCGGATGTTGTGATAGATAAAGATAAGTTCAAAATGCTCCATGACAAGGTGAAACTGAGGACGGTTTCCAATCAAGAAGAGGAGGATGATGAGGACACAACTAGCTCGGATATAACCAAGACTACCTTATGTACTAATCAACCAAAGATGCATATGTTCTACATAATATTTACTTGTTATATATTTGAACAAACGTTACTACACAATGAGTTTTGTGTGTTTTCGTTTACAGTGGTACTTGCTTGGGTGAAGGAAAAGAGACCGAGCGTAACGAATGGATGGATGATTAAAGAAGTTGATTGAGGACCAAACCAAGACCTTCTGCAAGTCTACTTCCATATCACCACGTCACTTTTGGTCTATAAAAGACAAGAGATAAAGTTCTACACGTTTTGGATTCGGATTCGGGCCTCCTGACAGCATCAACTTAAAACGGGCCTAGCCGCTGATCTAGAAGATATTTTGGGGCCTATGAGTACTTGTTGGAAAACTTATGGAGTCTACTTTCATATGGTTTTGGTCCCACGCCAAAATTCCTACCGAGCTATCGGGAATCTGCAAAACAAGCCACGTATCTCATTCAGTCCGAATCTGATTTGTGCTTTGGGCCTTGTAATTGTGTCGTCCTCTTAGCCCAAGGGGGTGTGTTAACAACCAAATTTGGTAATTCAAGTATCGGAGATGAAGATAAAACCGAAGCGAAATCCAAGATAGAGATCGTTCCGGAAGCAGAGCAAGAATCGGCTAAAGTCCGAATCGGCTACGGTTAGGATCGCTAGAGTTCGAGTCAGACAAGGTTAGCCGATTGAGCCGATTCCGACAATATGACTCGATACATGACATCAGGTTGGGTTATGGTGCTTCATATGGATTGCCATGCATGGATTGAGTCCTAGAAAGGCAATTGTATATATTAATTAGGATATTCTATGTAATTTCCTTAGAGATAAGTTTGGGCAAAAGTCTGCCGCAAAGACTTATGGTATCTTAGAGTTTGTTAGAGACAATAGTCGTGTCCGATATGGACATATTTTGTAATCTTGGGTATAAATAGACTCCGAACCCCATGTAATCAATCTAACACACGTTCAAATACAATGTCGGCGCATCGCCACACTTTCACTTTCGTTTTGTTTTGACGAGTTCTTGCTTTCGGGTTGAGCTGCATCTGTTTCGATCTTCAACTAGAGGTAAAACTTGTTTTGGCGGCTTGTGTTCTCGGGATTAGTGCTTCCATCTTTATGATACTCTAATCTTGTTTATGTAATTCGTCGAGTTATCATATATCTTATATAATCTCTGGCAATATTTTGGTATTTAACCCTCAATCCGCTAACATCTATCGCTAGAAGGCGGCCCATCAGGTTAAATACCAATGTTGACTTAGATTATATAGGGTATCCACCACTCTATGGAACACTCAACGGCTTGATTGTCTAGACATTGTCCTTCTTTTCATACTTAATGCTGCATCAGTTAAGTTTAATCTATTAAGTCGTGCTTAGAATCTCAATCTCTAGCCTGCTTTTTGGTTGCCGATTAGGGTAGTATCGGGGTTTCAGCCGATCTTACCTGATTTAGCTTTATGTTTCATGTGCTTAATTGATATGCTTGATCTGCCCTTTATGTTAAGATCTTATTACAACAAAGTATATTAGGCTTCTGTTTGGTATATTTTACTTGCTTTAATATCTTAATATAGAGTGGTATCGGAGTATTAGCCGATACATGCTAGATCTATCTGATTGGCTATGCTATTAGCGTCTATAATCTCATTGTTAATATATATTTCGATCTAAGTGATTTATACTGTCTCGGCATGGCGACCGATCTATCTCAATCACTTGATTTGAGTATATATCTACATAAAGATTACATACTGCTAATATCTACAGCCGATCGAATAGATTTAGTGCTTTCTTAATTATTAATGATTGCCAATCGATTCAAATATGACATCAGCTCAGAGATAAATGATATGTCATCGGCGATTAGCCGATCAGCTATCATTTATGGATTTAACCGCTATTTTCCTATCTTTGTTTCTTGTTGATTGCAGGATCAAATCAACTAGCATGCTCACGAACCTAAAGGCAAGATTTTCAGACCTACACTGGAGTTAAGCAGATCTCCCAGGCCTCGTGTTTTTCGCATCAACAGGGTGTGTGTCCTAGGGCAACCCTAGGATGTCCCTAATCATACTTAATCAGTAGCCATCATCGTTTAGAGGCGGGTTTTGCTTAGATTAATCTGTTTTTTTACCGGATGCATAGATTAATCTGTTAAGAATAGTTTCGCCGCTACAATTTGAGTGCTTAATCATTCAAATGCAATTGTGTTGCAACCTATCTTGTTCTTTCTTGTGTTCTTCGATTCGCATGCAGGGATTAGCCTTCTCGGCCAGGTCAACCGAGTTTCAGCACGGTTGATAACTAGAGGAGATGTGGTGTTGCGATTGCGGGGCTCAGTAGCATGTCCGTTCAGAAGCCGGATCAAGTTGTGTCGCAACTCCATGAAATCGACTGTTTATCAATGCCTATCGGAAGATCGGGACCTAACATCCCTCATCAGAGTCCCAATGGTGTGCTGCACAGAAAATTAACGTCGCGTGTAGTGCAATAATGATAAGTTACAATATTTATATATTCATGGAGTCGCATTAGTTGGTACAACAATTTGGTAAATACTACCATTTTTATGTTCTAGCAAATAGGAAAATATCTTACTTATTGTTTTTTGATAAAACAATGGTCTCATTTAGTCATGAACAATAACTTCGTGCACTTGTTTTTTAAGGTCTATTAGGAGTACAATATTTTGCACTATGTATTGTGAGGTTTTGGAGTGATGTTTTATTTTTTTCGGAGTTCCTTTAACATTCCATATTAAATAGGACATCAATGCAAGAAATATTCCTCAAATATGAAACATCATGCACAACATATAGAATATTGTACAAAGACATCATGTTCAGAGCTACTCATTGTTGTGGTCAGTCGGAGTCCTAAAACTACCAGCTTGCATTTTCTTTGTCTGTTTCCTTGCACCTGCGGCATGTCGGGAGCTAAGAGAGAAACACGGTTGGGCTCACGGCGCTCAGGGTTAATTCTATGCTGGTTGTTGTCGTTCCCTTCTAAACCACCAACTTCATCAGTCTGCAATGCCGAAACTCATTAGATACCGAGGACGACCCTCCACTGTCACACCCTAAAAATTTCAAATATATAAATTGTTGTTTAATTGGAATTATTAGAATTGATTTTAAAAGCCTAGAAGAGAAGATCTAATTTTAAATAATAAATTCCAATATAAAATGGGGCTAGATAAAATTTTATTAAATACTTTGCTTAATTCTAAAATTTCTAGATTTTTCTGGGATTTATTTGAGCTAAGGAAGTATTTTTAATAAATGGAATTGCATTTCATGAATAATTTAAATGGAAAAAGGTTTTTAAAAGTCTCTTTTGGCTTTGGGCCGAAAGTCGGCCCAAAACCTTCTCTCTCTCCTCCTCGGCCCAAGTCGGCCCAGTCCGCAGCCGCCGTTCGCGCGCGTCCGCCCGCTGACAGGTGGGGCCCGCCTGTCAGGGTCGTCGTCTTCCTCGTGCCGCCGCCGCCCGAAACCCTAGCGCCGCGCCGCCGCCGTCTCTTTCCAAATCCGGCCGATCCTTTCCGTTTCCGGTGAAATCAATAGAGGGGAAATGATCTTCTCGATCTCCTCTACCTTTTCCCTTTTGGAACTTCGGCTAAAATCGTTTGGAAAGCGGAGGATTCGATCTCGAATCGGATCGGTCTCTCTCCTCCGAACCCTAGACTTTCCTTCTCGTCGCCGGCCGCCGTGGGCCTTCGCCGCCGTGTTCTTGCCCCTATAAAAGGATCCCCGGTGTCTCCGCTACCCGTCGCCACCCTCGCCTTCGCCTCTCGTCGTCCGTAGAGCCCTAGCGCCGTGAGTCCTCGCGCCGCCGTCGTCGCCGCCGCTCCAGCCGTGCGCCGCCGTCGCTCCAGTCGTCGCCGTCGCTCGGGAAGGCCGCCGTCGTGGTCGCCGTCGCGTCGCCGTCCTCGTCCGCCCCTTCGTCGTCGCTGTCGACCGCCGGAACTCCGTCGCCGTCGTCAAGCCGAAGGTTTCCGCCGCTTCTTCCTCGTCGCCGACGTCGTCCGGTCATCGTCCGCCGTCGCTTTGGTCGTCGGTGAGTTCGCCGTGCCGTCCGCTACCCGTAGGTGCTCTCCGTTCGCGCCGCCACGCCGTCGTTCGCCGGCGAGCTCGCGCGGTTCGGTCGCCGCCGGAGATGACGTCATCGCCGACGTCATCGGTGCCGTCCGCCGTGGTCCGGCCGTGGACCGGTCGATCTCGGCCGTTCGTTTTGGATGGATCGATCTCGGCCGTCCGTTCCCGTGAACCGTCGCTGTGCACCCGGTCCACCGCTAACCCTAGCCGCTGACGCAATAAATCCTCTTTTCCTTTTCAAAAATAATTCATTATTGCGTCATAATTCAATTAAAATCCATATAAGTGTTTTAATCCGATTTAATCTTTAAAAATTCATAACTAATTCATCTTAGCTCGGATTTAGTTGGTTCAAGTCTCTAAATTTTTCTAAAATTGAGATCTACATGTTAAAAATATCTACATGTACTGTTCATGCTTGTTTATGTGCTGTTTTGGTGTTTTGCTCTTTTCTGTTTAGATTCCGACGTTTCCGGAGAGTCCGTTTTCGCAGGAGAAGAATTTGAAGAGTTCCAAGGCCAGCAAGGCAAGTCACACAGATCCCAAACAACCCCTTTGAGCATGTTGATCCCGTTTAAAGCTATTGTTTCTATTCAACTATTGCATTTATTTTCGAATGTCATTGGGTGGAATTAACCTATTGTTTGTTATAGCCCTTTTGTTCTTGATTACTTTATTCCTTGATACCTTGGGTTCTTATAAATTGACTAGTTGAGCTTTATATTGGTTCAGCTAGATATTAGATGTGATTGCTTAGCCATGCTTAGAAACATTAGCACACTATTGGGATAACTTATGACTCCCTGTTATTCAATGATGGCTGAATGATAACTCATGATGGTTAATCATGATTGGTTAATTAATTAATTTGCCTACTAAAACCTGTTAATGGTGGGTTGTGAGCACATGGTTTTGATGGACGTGCTCATGACAATTAAGGACCGGTTCACGAGTTTCGGTTGTGAAACATTAACCGTGCCAACCACAAGCCAGCGTGGGCAACGGCTTTACCTTTTGTATAGCATGGTTCATTGCGGGGCACCAGACTGAGAAGTGGCGGAGATAAGCCCACGGGGGTCGCTGGGGAGTCCATGCCTTGTTTATAAGGGGGTGATTATGATCCAGGAACGGTGCGCTGTGGTGGATTGTGTTGTGCGAGGGGTACTGTCACAGCTCCTTTCTGAGGTACCGTGGTGGTATCAAGGCGCATGGTGACATGTCGTGGGGCTGTGTCTTGTGGGTACAGTGGTACACCTCTGGTCAGAGTAAAACTATTCGAATAGCCGTGCCCACGGTTATGGGCGGGTCAAACAATGTCTTTCGTGATTAGTCTCATACCTCTCATCATAATAAAAGATACTATGACTGGTAATAATTTGATTAGCTCCTGGTTTGGAATGGTATATTCCTGGTTTGGAGATAGAACTGTGTAGCCGGGATTGGTTGTTCAGAATGGTTGGGCCTATGCAACAGGGTATGTTGTATAGCGTTGGAATAATATTGTTTAATTATTACTCAACTGTTTTACTAAATTCTGAAATGTTTATTAAATGCTGTTTATGCAAATGAAACCCTATTATGCCATCCTTTGTTATCCTGTGCACTTGCATATTTGCTGCGTGGCTTGCTGAGTATGTCATATACTCACCTTGCAATCATTCATCAGAGGAGGAGTTCTACAGTGATGCTGATGGTGTGGAGGATTAGGTGTAGCCCTGGTCAAGCTGCCTGTGGAGTGGAATCGTCTGCGCCGTTTATCTTATTTTCCGCTGCTTAGATCTTTATTGATTGAGAGGAACTATCTACCTCTGTAATGACATTTTATTCGCTTATTAATTAGAGTAATAATTGTACTCTATTATCAATTTGTTATTGTGTGCCTCGGCTGATTCCTGGACGAGGGTTCGTGCACATGTAAGCGTTTGGAATTTTGGATAGAAATTCCGGGCGTGACAAGTTGGTATCAGAGCCTCCTTGACCCTAGGTTATGCCAAATGGTTACCCATAGAAGCCCTCTAAAAATATTGGAAAAATAGAACTATTCTCCTCTCTTTCTCTTTTAATTAAACCAAACAAATGGCACATGCAGTTTATAATTCCTTTAATTGTTCTCATTTAAAAATTTATTTATTATTAATCCTGTGCTATTAGTACCGTACATCTATTACCGTACTAATGGCTCATTTACCAGCAAAAGTTTTACAACATTGTTTTATCTTGTTACAATGAAATAAATTTAGCAGGTTGATTTTATAACTTTTCTTTTATGTTGAAACCTGTTGTTCAAAAGTGCAAAATTTGTGATCCTGTTTCCAACTGTTTCAACTTATCTTGCAAGCTTGGTTTACCTTATTTACTTATCTTTTACTTTGATTTTCTAAATTTATCCAAATTAATCCAAAAACTTGTGCTATTAATTGGACAAACGTCTTAACTCCCTCCTTTCACTTGTCTTTAGATGCCGCACTACAAGCCTGAGTACTTGTTTGGTGTTGAAGGATTTGTCCAGGAGTTGCGTATGATGTCCTTTGCCATAGGATTTGGGACTGCCCCTATGTATGCCCAGATTCCACATGATCGGGATGAAGAGAAGTGTCGAGTCAAAGCCACCTTAAACAGTAATAGTGAAGATATCCCATCAGTGATGTTCGAAGCTGGAGGGGGAAATTATATTCATGCATGTTAGGAGGTGGCAAGGATCGCCATAGGAGAGCTCCGTGATCGCTACAGTGATCAGTTGGCCGACACTGAGTATCGCTACCATCCTCGCCAACCCCAGGGAAGTGACCGTGGCAGCTACCTTGAGACTGAGGGGATTGAGAATGATGCTACCACAAGGCATTTGGTTGAAATGCTGTGGGCTATGGATGAGACTCGCGCGGAGGTTGTGCTAGCAGCTCAAGATCGTGAAGACCGGAATCGTGGAAAGATTTGCAAGCTAGAAGACAAGGTGGATCGTTTGGAGAAAGAACTAGCCGCATTGAAGGGGGAAGCACTGCCGCAGAAGGCCAGGGTTCGTCTTACCGCAAGGAAGAGAGCTCTATTCGTCCCTCGCTACCAATTGGCGCCAAAGGTCCGTGTGGTGGAGAAAGAAGTTACCCCAGCCCTAGCAGATCCTCCGGTCGTCAATATAAGTGATGATGAAGGAGAAGAATCGAAGCGCACCCATTCAAAGGTCGAGTGGGGAGCCACTCAAGATGATGAAGACGAGCCGAACGAGCCTTCAATCAACTCCGATGCCCGGAAGACCTAGAGTTCCTTGTCAAGCCGTTGTCCTAGATCGTTGTGTTAGTTTGCTTGTTTTAAGTTTGGTTGTGTGTGTGGGTCCTGCATGTGGTTTACATCAGTGGTGGGATGTAAGTGCATGCGTTTGTTTGCTTTCGAGTGTTAGGTAGTTGGTGAGTTTAGTGGTGTGAGAGAGTCTTCAGTTTTGTAATAATGAAACTCAGTTAAGATCAATAAAAGTTAAGTTAGTGGAAAAATTAATTCTCTGTCCTAAGTAGTTTTTTTCCCCGGTTTCTCTTCCTGTGCTCTTGCCTGTGCCAGATGGTGCTCACTCGCAGCAACGGGAATGGCCCCAACAACAACAACAACAATGGAGAGAACCCCACACTTGCTCAAGTCCTGGCTCAACAGGCACAGCTTATGAACATGATGATGCAGCAACTCCAGAACCAGCAGAATCAGGGAAATAACCACGCACCTCCCCAGAACAAGTTAGCAGAATTTCTTCGTGTGAGGCCGCCCACTTTCTCTAGCACCACTAATCCTGTGGAAGCTGGTGATTGGCTCCACGCCATAGAAAAGAAGTTGGATTTGCTTCAGTGCACCGATCAGGAGAAGGTCTCATTTGCATCACACCAACTGCATGGCCCTGCCTCTGAGTGGTGGGATCACTTCCGCCTTAACAGGACTACTGCTGAACCTATCACTTGGCTTGAATTCACCGCTGCTTTTCGGAAGACGCATATACCATCGGGAGTGGTGTCTCTCAAGAAGAAAGAATTTAGGTCGCTCACCCAAGGGTCTCGCACGGTCACCGAGTATCTGCACGAGTTCAATCGTCTGGCTCGTTATGCTCCAGAAGATGTGCGCACTGATGAAGAGCGCCAGGAGAGGTTCTTGGAAGGACTTAATGATGAGCTTTCTTACCCACTCATGACTGGAGATTACCATGATTTCCAGAAGTTAGTGGATAAGGCTATTCGTCAGGAGGACAAGTACAACCGCATGGAGCAGAAGAAACGTCGGATTGCTCACTTCAAGGCACAACAAGGGAATAGTCAGAGGCCGCGTCTTACTTTAGGACCCCAGTCCATGCCACAAGGAGGTTCTTCGTCTGTTGTTCGTCCGCAGCGTCAGTTCTTCAGCAACAATGCTGGCAACAACATCCGAAATCAAGCTCCACGTCCTGTGGCAGCTCCAACCCAACAACAGCCTGCCAAGAAGGAGCAAGGCAGCAAGCCCGGAGTATGCTTCAACTGTGGTGAACCAGGACATTACTCTGACAAGTGTCCGAAGCCCCGACGCGTGAAGGTTGTCCCTACCCAGAGTAACTTTACCGCACCTACGCCAAAGGCTCGTGTCAATCATGTTGCTGCTGCAGAAGCTCAAGGTGCTCCAGATGTAATTTTGGGTACGTTCCTTGTTAACTCAGTCCCTGCAATAGTGCTTTTTGATTCTGGTGCTACACATTCATTTTTATCTATGAGTTTTGCGGGAAATCATGGGATGGAAGTAGAAGACCTTAGACGTCCTTTGATGGTTAGTACCCCGAGTAATCAAGTACTCTCTTTGCAACGTAGCCCCTCTGTCAGAATAGAAATTCAAGAAGTGCCATTCCTGGCCAACCTTATCTTGTTAGAATCCAAAGATCTTGATGTCATCCTAGGGATGGACTGGTTAGTCAGGTATAAAGGTGTGATAGACTGTGCCAACAGAAAAGTAACTCTCACCAGCAATGATGGTCGAGTTGTAACAGTTCATGCACTGTCCTCTGAGTCTTTAAGGTCAAGTCTGAACCAAATAGCTTTGGAAGAGATTCCCGTAGTACAGGAATACCCGGACGTGTTCCCGGACGATTTACCTGGTATGCCGCCTAAGAGAGATATTGAATTCAGAATAGATCTGATACCCGGAACAACTCCGATCCATAAGAGACCTTACAGAATGGCAGCCAATGAGTTGGCAGAAGTCAAAAGGCAAGTCGACGATTTGCTTCAAAAGGGATACATCAGACCAAGTTCATCTCCATGGGGAGCTCCAGTTATTTTTGTGGAAAAGAAAGATCATACCCAGAGGATGTGTGTGGACTATCGTGCATTAAATGATGTGACTATCAAGAATAAGTACCCGCTGCCCAGAATTGATGACTTGTTCGATCAGCTTAAAGATGCCACCATTTTCTCCAAGATAGATCTTCGATCAGGGTATCACCAGTTGAGGATTAAAGAAGAGGATATACCTAAGACGGCTTTTACCACTAGGTATGGATTGATCGAATGTACTGTTATGTCTTTTGGACTTACCAATGCCCCCGCTTTCTTCATGAACTTAATGAATAAGGTGTTTATGGAATACCTAGACAAGTTCGTGGTGGTCTTTATTGATGACATTCTTATCTACTCCCAAACAAAAGAAGAGCATGAAGAACATCTTCGTCTTGCACTAGAGAAGCTGCGAGAACATCAGTTGTATGCCAAGTTTAGCAAATGTGAATTTTGGTTGTCTGAAGTAAAGTTCCTTGGTCACGTCATATCAGCCGGAGGAGTTGCCGTTGATCCTAGTAATGTGGAATCCGTAACCAACTGGAAACAACCGAAGACAGTTTTAGAGATTCGCAGTTTCCTGGGTCTTGCAGGTTATTACCGGAGGTTCATAGAGAATTTCTCCAAGATTGCTAAGCCCATGACACGACTGCTTCAGAAGGATGTAAAGTACAAGTGGTCAGAAGAATGTGAGCAGAGTTTTCAAGAGCTGAAGAATCGCTTAACATCAGCTCCTATTTTAATTTTACCTGATCCAAAGAAGGGTTTCCAAGTGTATTGCGATGCATCTAAGCTTGGCTTAGGTTGTGTTCTGATGCAAGATGGGAAGGTGGTTGCCTATGCATCTCGTCAGTTACGCCCGCATGAGAAGAACTACCCTACTCATGATCTTGAGTTGGCTGCAGTGGTTCATGCATTGAAAATTTGGCGTCATTATCTTTTCGGTACTCGTACAGAGGTGTACACCGATCACAAGAGTTTAAAGTATATCTTCACTCAGCCAGATCTGAACATGAGACAACGGAGGTGGTTGGAATTAATTAAGGATTATGACATGGGAATTCATTATCACCCGGGAAAGGCTAATGTTGTAGCAGATGCTCTTAGCAGGAAAGGTTATTGCAATGCTACAGAAGGACGACAGTTGCCATTGGAGTTATGCAAGGAATTTGAAAGATTAAATTTGGGAATTGTTAGTAGAGGTTTTGTTGCAGCCTTAGAAGCAAAGCCTACTCTAATTGATCAAGTTAGAGAAGCTCAAATTAATGACCCCGATATTCAAGAAATTAAGAAGAATATGAGAAGAGGAAAAGCTATAGGTTTCTTGGAAGATGAGCAAGGAACTGTATGGTTGGGCGAGAGAATCTGCGTCCCAGACAACAAAGGTTTAAAAGATGCAATCCTGAAGGAAGCTCATGATACTTTGTACTCCATTCACCCTGGTAGTACCAAGATGTACCAGGATCTCAAGGAAAGATTTTGGTGGGCAAGTATGAAGCGTGAAATCGCAGAATACGTAGCAGTATGTGATGTTTGTCAGCGAGTCAAGGCAGAACATCAGAAGCCCGCAGGTTTGCTGCAGCCTTTGAAGATTCCTGAATGGAAGTGGGAGGAAATCGGTATGGATTTCATCACTGGTCTACCCAGAACATCATCAGGCCACGACTCTATTTGGGTGATAGTCGACAGACTTACCAAAGTGGCTCATTTCATTCCAGTAAAGACAACATATTCCGGAAGTCGGTTGGCGGAACTGTATATGGCAAGGATTGTGTGCTTGCATGGTGTCCCTAAGAAAATAGTGTCTGATCGAGGTAGTCAGTTTACTTCACAGTTTTGGAAGAAGCTTCAAGAAGAGATGGGTTCTAAGCTGAACTTTAGCACTGCTTATCATCCGCAGACAGACGGACAAACCGAAAGGGTAAATCAGATTTTGGAGGACATGTTGAGAGCTTGTGCTTTAGACTTCGGTGGAAGTTGGGATAAGAATTTACCTTATGCAGAATTCTCGTACAACAACAGTTATCAAGCTAGTCTTCAGATGGCTCCTTACGAAGCGCTGTATGGTCGGAAGTGCCGCACTCCGCTTTTGTGGGATCAAACGGGAGAACGTCAGGTTTTTGGGACTGATATTCTAAGGGAAGCAGAAGAAAAGGTAAAAATCATTCAAGAAAGATTGCGTGTGGCCCAGTCCCGTCATAAGAGTTATGCCGACAGTCGTCGTAGAGATCTAAGTTTTGATGAAGGAGATTATGTGTACCTTCGTGTCACGCCTCTTCGAGGAGTTCATCGCTTTCACACTAAAGGAAAATTGGCACCGCGTTTCGTGGGACCTTACAAGATTGTCAGTAGAAGAGGAGAGGTCGCTTATCAGTTGGAGTTACCTCAATCTCTAACAGGAGTCCATAATGTGTTCCATGTGTCGCAATTGAAAAAGTGTTTAAGGGTACCAACCGAAGAAGCTAATCTTGAACAGATAGAAGTCCAAGAGGATCTGACCTATATTGAGAAACCGATCCGTATCTTGGAAACAGATGAGAGAAGAACCAGGAATCGAGTGATCCGTTTTTGTAAAGTTCAATGGAGTAATCACTCAGAAGAATAATCAACTTGGGAACGAGAAGATGAATTGAAGTCAGCTCATCCGCATCTGTTCGCCAGTTCTTCCGAATCTCGAGGACGAGATTCTGTTTAAGGGGGGTAGGTTTGTCACACCCTAAAAATTTCAAATATATAAATTGTTGTTTAATTGGAATTATTAGAATTGATTTTAAAAGCCTAGAAGAGAAGATCTAATTTTAAATAATAAATTCCAATATAAAATGGGGCTAGATAAAATTTTATTAAATACTTTGCTTAATTCTATAATTTCTAGATTTTTCTGGGATTTATTTGAGCTAAGGAAGTATTTTTAATAAATGGAATTGCATTTCATGAATAATTTAAATGGAAAAAGGTTTTTAAAAGTCTCTTTTGGCTTTGGGCCGAAAGTCGGCCCAAAACCTTCTCTCTCTCCTCCTCGGCCCAAGTCGGCCCAGTCCGCAGCCGCCGTTCGCGCGCGTCCGCCCGCTGACAGGTGGGGCCCGCCTGTCAGGGTCGTCGTCTTCCTCGCGCCGCCGCCGCCCGAAACCCTAGCGCCGCGCCGCCGCCGTCTCTTTCCAAATCCGGCCGATCCTTTCCGTTTCCGGTGAAATCAATAGAGGGGAAATGATCTTCTCGATCTCCTCTACCTTTTCCCTTTTGGAACTTCGGCTAAAATCGTTTGGAAAGCGGAGGATTCGATCTCGAATCGGATCGGTCTCTCTCCTCCGAACCCTAGACTTTCCTTCTCGTCGCCGGCCGCCGTGGGCCTTCGCCGCCGTGTTCTTGCCCCTATAAAAGGATCCCCGGTGTCTCCGCTACCCGTCGCCACCCTCGCCTTCGCCTCTCGTCGTCCGTAGAGCCCTAGCGCCGTGAGTCCTCGCGCCGCCGTCGTCGCCGCCGCTCCAGCCGTGCGCCGCCGTCGCTCCAGTCGTCGCCGTCGCTCGGGAAGGCCGCCGTCGTGGTCGCCGTCGCGTCGCCGTCCTCGTCCGCCCCTTCGTCGTCGCTGTCGACCGCCGGAACTCCGTCGCCGTCGTCAAGCCGAAGGTTTCCGCCGCTTCTTCCTCGTCGCCGACGTCGTCCGGTCATCGTCCGCCGTCGCTTTGGTCGTCGGTGAGTTCGCCGTGCCGTCCGCTACCCGTAGGTGCTCTCCGTTCGCGCCGCCACGCCGTCGTTCGCCGGCGAGCTCGCGCGGTTCGGTCGCCGCCGGAGATGACGTCATCGCCGACGTCATCGGTGCCGTCCGCCGTGGTCCGGCCGTGGACCGGTCGATCTCGGCCGTTCGTTTTGGATGGATCGATCTCGGCCGTCCGTTCCCGTGAACCGTCGCTGTGCACCCGGTCCACCGCTAACCCTAGCCGCTGACGCAATAAATCCTCTTTTCCTTTTCAAAAATAATTCATTATTGCGTCATAATTCAATTAAAATCCATATAAGTGTTTTAATCCGATTTAATCTTTAAAAATTCATAACTAATTCATCTTAGCTCGGATTTAGTTGGTTCAAGTCTCTAAATTTTTCTAAAATTGAGATCTACATGTTAAAAATATCTACATGTACTGTTCATGCTTGTTTATGTGCTGTTTTGGTGTTTTGCTCTTTTCTGTTTAGATTCCGACGTTTCCGGAGAGTCCGTTTTCGCAGGAGAAGAATTTGAAGAGTTCCAAGGCCAGCAAGGCAAGTCACACAGATCCCAAACAACCCCTTTGAGCATGTTGATCCCGTTTAAAGCTATTGTTTCTATTCAACTATTGCATTTATTTTCGAATGTCATTGGGTGGAATTAACCTATTGTTTGTTATAGCCCTTTTGTTCTTGATTACTTTATTCCTTGATACCTTGGGTTCTTATAAATTGACTAGTTGAGCTTTATATTGGTTCAGCTAGATATTAGATGTGATTGCTTAGCCATGCTTAGAAACATTAGCACACTATTGGGATAACTTATGACTCCCTGTTATTCAATGATGGCTGAATGATAACTCATGATGGTTAATCATGATTGGTTAATTAATTAATTTGCCTACTAAAACCTGTTAATGGTGGGTTGTGAGCACATGGTTTTGATGGACGTGCTCATGACAATTAAGGACCGGTTCACGAGTTTCGGTTGTGAAACATTAACCGTGCCAACCACAAGCCAGCGTGGGCAACGGCTTTACCTTTTGTATAGCATGGTTCATTGCGGGGCACCAGACTGAGAAGTGGCGGAGATAAGCCCACGGGGGTCGCTGGGGAGTCCATGCCTTGTTTATAAGGGGGTGATTATGATCCAGGAACGGTGCGCTGTGGTGGATTGTGTTGTGCGAGGGGTACTGTCACAGCTCCTTTCTGAGGTACCGTGGTGGTATCAAGGCGCATGGTGACATGTCGTGGGGCTGTGTCTTGTGGGTACAGTGGTACACCTCTGGTCAGAGTAAAACTATTCGAATAGCCGTGCCCACGGTTATGGGCGGGTCAAACAATGTCTTTCGTGATTAGTCTCATACCTCTCATCATAATAAAAGATACTATGACTGGTAATAATTTGATTAGCTCCTGGTTTGGAATGGTATATTCCTGGTTTGGAGATAGAACTGTGTAGCCGGGATTGGTTGTTCAGAATGGTTGGGCCTATGCAACAGGGTATGTTGTATAGCGTTGGAATAATATTGTTTAATTATTACTCAACTGTTTTACTAAATTCTGAAATGTTTATTAAATGCTGTTTATGCAAATGAAACCCTATTATGCCATCCTTTGTTATCCTGTGCACTTGCATATTTGCTGCGTGGCTTGCTGAGTATGTCATATACTCACCTTGCAATCATTCATCAGAGGAGGAGTTCTACAGTGATGCTGATGGTGTGGAGGATTAGGTGTAGCCCTGGTCAAGCTGCCTGTGGAGTGGAATCGTCTGCGCCGTTTATCTTATTTTCCGCTGCTTAGATCTTTATTGATTGAGAGGAACTATCTACCTCTGTAATGACATTTTATTCGCTTATTAATTAGAGTAATAATTGTACTCTATTATCAATTTGTTATTGTGTGCCTCGGCTGATTCCTGGACGAGGGTTCGTGCACATGTAAGCGTTTGGAATTTTGGATAGAAATTCCGGGCGTGACATCCACCCAAGCTACACATCTTGTCATACGATGATGTCTACGGCCTAAACCCTGACATTAGTTTTGGGTGGTAGCCTACAGAAGCATAGTAGATATCAATCAAATTGTCAAACTAGAGCAGAGAACAATAACATAAACTAAAATATACAAACCTGTTGACGGTGCTTGCATATACAGAATTTCATTCGGATGCAAGAGATATTCACCAAATAGCCAATCACCTTGTTTCAACAAATCCATATAACCCTGCACTCCACCACTGAAAGTCGTACCTTGCATTCATGTTACATGTAGTACAAAGTTATTCTCTTAAGTTGCAGTTAGAGTCATGTATCGTAGAAAAGTACCGCCAATATGTAATGATTAACAATGACGGTTGTGAGCGTACCAGCATAATCCATGTATTGTCCTTGCCATGGGTTGGTACCATTTGTTGGTGGATGCATGGGAGAACCACCTGACTAGGCCCTGCAAATATCAGCAAGTAAATAGTTAAAAACATTCGTATCCATGCAAAATTAAACAATTGAACTGATAGTAGAAATTCATCCACTAAAACATACCGGCCTCATTACTCATGCGAGGAATCTCCATGCTTGTCCCTGTGAATTGGACACATCAGAAAGCATCAATAGTTGAGAAAAATAAGAAAATTGTGAAATTACATGGCAGCGGAGACCCAGCGCCGAATGACGCAAACCCTCCTTTACCTATAGTTGCCCTAGAAATTTGGGTCATGGTAGGGACCCCGTGGCTAGTCCTTGTAAATGCAATTAATTAGCGTGAAGTGAAAGGACATGTGGACATATTGAAAGGACCTTGATGTCACCTAGAAGGGGGTGAATAGGCAATGCGGAAGATAAAACTAAAAAGGGTTGGATTGTCTGATACCGAGTTAGAGAGTCCTATGGATCGGATTGTCCAAACTGAGATCGGACTATTTGACCTACATAGTAACAATCAAACAAGTAACAACCTAAAAGCTCTACATCCAATTCACAAGTAAGGAGGAGAGCTCAACTAACAACATGATTGGCGTGGCACAAAGCGATGCAACAAGAAGGTAAAGAGAGTGAGGATATCACTGAGATTTACGTGATGATGTATTTTGCGGAGTTCAAATCCTTGAGGGGATTCCAATCTCCGTCGAGAAGCTTGCAAAGAGCCCGGTCTTTTTTCAACCCTCTCCTCGTGAGGTTGCACAAATCCACTCCTCCTTTCACTAAGGGTATCTATTTCCTTGCGGAGGTGAGATCCGGCCTTCACAAACTTCTCTTGACCAACCACAAGTAGATCGGTGGCCCAAGAATAACACCTAGCTGTCTAGGAGTCCTCAACCTCCAAGAGTAATAAACACCACACAACACTTGGACAAATCATAGTGCTCAAAATAAAGAAAAGTGCACACTAGGCTCCCAACCTGCAAATCCACACACAAAGATCCAAGTCACAAAGAACAAGGGGGATTTGAGATAGAGAGGGAGAGAGCTCAAAAATCCAAAGCACTTAGCACAAAGCTCAACCCAAAACAAGATTTGAATGAAATGAATTTGAGCAACTCTAGAAAACTGTTGGTGGGGGGTTTATAAAGATCCCCCCAAAATGTGACCATTGGAGGGGAGTCTTTTATCCCACGTCAGATAGTCCGATACTAAATTGGATAGTCTGAAAATTTAAATCTCCAAGGCAACGAGATACAAAGAATGAATTTCCATGAAATATCGGACTTTCTGAGACATCGGACTATCTGATGTTAAATGGGATAGTCTGATATTTTACAAGCAAAAACTTCGTCCTCAAGTAGAGACTCAGGTTCCATGAAATTTCGAGGTCTATGTTTCATCAGACTATCTGATCCAACATCGAATACTCCAATACTTAGAAAAAAACTCACTCGAGAGGAGTTTTCAAAACAAGAAAGAGAGTGAAGTTCCATGAAAAATCGGATAGTCTAATTTCAAATCGGTAGTCTGATGTTGATGAAGAAAAATGCAATAACTTTTTTACTCCGAAGTCCGATTTTGATGATCTTGGACTTTAAAGAAACCTAGTTAGAGGATATCAAATACACCATAAAACATGAGACAAAACCTTCAAGAGATGTTGAAAAACTTGAAAAGAAACACGGTGTAAGTGTTGTGACATGTAAAACAACTCGGAGTTGGAATTTGCTTAGGTTTTTCAACTCACACAAAGATGAATTATTTTAAACACTAGTATTCAACCAATTATATGCATGTGGTATCCCTCTTAATAATACAGCATCCTAAACTCAAATGTAAAAAAGCAAAGTTATACCAATAGGAATACCTTCATACCATACTTGGAAGGTTACCAACGTCAAGGACATTTGATCATTGGGAAAATCTCATCTTCTTGATCTTTGGCATTTCATCTTCAATTTCTTAAATGATTGATGCGGATAATCCATGGCTTCAAATGGCCTCGCACGGTCCATCACAACAAAGTCTTCACTCGTCCTTCACCATCAGTTTCGGTTGGTCGGTGTCAAGCCCCTTGCTTGCTCTTCACCACCGCATGGTCCATCGCAGTCGAGCGTCACTTGCGCTTCACCGTCTTGCCATAGGTAGTCACTTCGTACCCCCTCATCTTCAATCTCTTCTCTTTAATTCTCATCCATCGATAAGTCCATCTTCTAGCTTCTTCATTGGACTAATCACTTGCTTATACACTCAATAAGCGCATTAGTCCCTTAATTGTTTGTCATCAATTAACCAAAACCCACTAAGGGCATAGATGCTCTTTCACATATGCGTAACAATGTTACCCAATCGAGTCGAACATGTGAATGATGCAAATCCTCCTTGCTAGTGTGAGGTTGCGACATCTAGAGCCTTGGGAGGAACCACTTGAGACATGGGACTAGGCATCTGAGGCATGGGATGGACCATTCGCGTTCCCTCTGTCATCAATTCAAAAACATCATTTAGTTGTGTAACAATTCCAATTGTCAAAAAGTAAGCATATTGCACAAAAATGTCTTACGTGCATACAACACAAACTCACCCTGCCACTGAGAGGTGATGGGCATTGAGCTTTGCGGGGGGGTACCTATTCAGGGTGCGCTACAAAACAATATATTAGTTTATAATTGAATGACGCATATTTTATCATTCCGTAAGAAGGTTTTTTACCTAGAACTAGGGCAAACCCACATAGGCGTTCCGAGATTTATGCGATCGTTGGAAAAGTGGGTACCTCACGAAAAGAAATTGACCGTCCTGCATGAGCAGCAATTGATGATCGTGTGGAGGCTGAGGGGCGTGCTGAGGTGGACAGCTGGGAAGAGGTAGACAGCCGCTCCGGCATTGGCTCGAACGTCCTTCTTGTAGACATCTAACGAATGTCGGCACGACGGGAGGCACATGATTCACTTACTTTTTTCACGAAGAAAGTCGACCGTGGCCATAACTTCATGGTTAGTACCCACAATCCCATCTCTAAACTTCTCCCACAAAGTTTTGGCCTCCCTTACTAAATCCCCTGCAATTTCGGTATGCAAGGAAGGTAGTAACAAGTTTAGAAAGTGTCTTCGCATGAACAACGAAACACCGATGCAACAAAATCTTTCAATCTGAAGTAGTACAGTCAAGTGAGCCAGGGTTGCTAGCTGCATCTCATATATTTGGTCAAGGTTGGCTAGTCCGCGCTTGTCGGGATCCTCGGGTGGAAACAGTCGGATGCGAATCAGCGATGAGTACTAGGCCATGTATTTTCGTAAGTGTTGTGGTCGTATGCCTTGTTCTCCTGAACAACATCAGCCTGCGCTTGCGATTATGCCTCTATCCATGGGCTCATCCTTGAGTATATAGAACGACAATACATGTTATCAGCTTGTCTCTTTTGCCTTCGGTGAAAATAGCATCAATAAACCATTACTTATTGCTCGTAGAATTTGGAGTAATGTACAAAATGAACTTATGTGTGCACTTCTGGTGGAACCATAAGTCCAATGGGAACTGGGACATCCAGATCTAACTCCAGAACTTCTACTAGCCTATTAATAACTACATTGAAGTAGCAGGATGAGGATGAATGGAGGATGTGATCTGTGAAGGCTAAAATATGGAGCTCCTGCACCCTTCTATTTATAGAGGGAGATACCTTGGACTATAATGGCCAAATGGGCCACCCATCCCGGCCCGGCGTGAGCATGACCAGGCACGGGCGCACGGCCCAAGATCAGCCGAGTCGGCACGGCCCGACCAACACACCGAGCCATGTTGTGCCTACACATTGGCTGCACCAACGACCGAGGCATGACCCAATAAGACTCGGGTCATGTCGAGCTGTCCCAAAGGCACAACAAGCCCACCATGGTCCTTCTCGGAATAAGTCTATTTCTCCTCCCTAGTCTATTTGGGATATGTCCTAGGAATTCACTTTGACTCCCTTAACTAGTGACTGAATCTGATTCGTATCCCTGAACCACAATACCGGATATCTCGATCCCCCCCAACTATTAAAATCGGTGCAATTTGACTCTCTCGATGGTTTTGGAAAGCATATTAGTTGACGTGGCGCTTACGTAGCGGTATTGACCTGATCTTTGTTCCACGTGGCGCTTATGTAGGATTAGAACTAAAAAATATGTGTGGTACCCATTTGTCATTCACACAGAAATTATAGTGGGACCTAATGACATGTGGGGAAAACATGTCATCCTTTCTACTTACATTCTTCCTCCCACCTCTCTCTCCCTTATCTCTTTCTCCCCCCCTCCCCTTCTCTTCGGCTGGCACCGGTAGGCGGGAGCAACGGCGGCGAGCAGCGAGCATTATTCCCAGAGCACTATCTTGGAGCCGTTGTGAACGCCGCCGTGGTCCTTGCCGCCATGGAAGTGTTAGATGGATCTCCCTCCCCTTGAGCCCAACGGCTCAAGGGGGCCTTGACCCGCGCCCTGATCAGGGGCGCCTAGCCCAATGGCTGGTGGGCCCCCGTCACCCTGCGCCATATAAAGAGGGGTGGAGGCTGGGGTGGCACATGACACGAGGTTCACGCCGCCAACTCCACCCCACAAACCCTAATCCGATCGAGAGGGGGCGCAGCCAGTGACGGGAATGCGCCACCGCCGCGCCACGCCTGATCGTCGACCACGACTCCCACTGCTACGACCACCGTCGCCGTCAAGCACATCGTCGCCGCAGTCCTTGTCAAGCAGAGCGACGACAACGACGATGGCCAGGACTTCCTCCTCATCCAACGCATCAACCGGTCACATCCCTAAACCCTTTTCCCTTAATCTCTATTTTTTTCAATCATTCAACCCAAATAGAACAACCCAACTAGATCTACACCTAGGTGATCCAATAGACAACCCTAACAATGGTATCAGAGCAATCCTAGCATTTAGATTGGTTCGGGAAAGAAATCCAAAGATCAAAAGAAAGAACAGCACACGATCCGCACGGGTCGAAAAGAAAGAAACCCTACCTCGTCGCCGGCCGTCGCCGACGCCGGCAAAGAAAGAGTGGGGCGGAGATCCCCGGAAAAGAGCAAGAAAGGGGGAATAGAGACTCACCGCCGCCGGCGTGCGCGGGAGTCAACCGCCGTCGGTCGCCATTACGCCAACGCAGGAGAGAAAAGAAGGGGTGGCGCCGCGCCGCTGTGCTCGCCGGGCGCCGCCGCACCGCGCTCGACGGCTGCGCGCGCCGGCGAAAGGAGGTGCGACGGCGCCAACGCGCCGTGCCGCCGGGCCGTGCAGCCGCCATGCCACCGTCGCACCATGGCTAGGGTTTCGGCCGAGAGAAGAGAAGAGTGACTAGGGTTCGGCCGGCGGCTGGGGGCTCGGGTTTTGCTCTCCCGATCTCCCCGCTCGGCCGTCCGATCGAAACCCTAGCGATCGGACAGCCGACGTCGGCCGGACCGCTTTTGGCCCAAGAGGGAGCGCGCGCTAGGCCTCTTTCCCGGCCCAGGCCTAGGTTGCGGCCTAGGGAGGGGTGAGAGCCCGCATGTGCATATACCAGGGCCGCCAGAGTCCAATTTTGGTCCCTCGGGGCCGAAAGAAAAAGGAAAAGAGTCTATTTTTAGTCCCTGTTTCAGATGCATTTACAATTATAGTTATTAAATGTGTTTATTTCTAAGCAATTTGAGCCAACGTGAAAATTGTTTAGAGAATAGATAAATGTGAGAAATGCTTCTGAACATGTATTTTGTATATTTTCATGCAAATTACAATAGAATTTTGAATTGTTTTTGCATGATTTACCTCCGTTTAAGATTTGAACCGAAGGGTTAATTTTTACAGAGTGAATAACAGAATTTTGTCATTGTTTATATGAATTTTATATAGATCTTCTGCTGCAAATAGATGAAATTGATGAAAATTAGTGTTTCTAAAATTAAATTTCGAACCAACAGGATAATTTAATTTTAGGAACATTAATTATGTGCTATGATGTAATTTTCTGACCAACGTTGATAATTGTAATGTTATAGTTATGGCTCTATGTGTTATGTCTATTTTCTGCCCAATGGTGATGTAGACTTAATACATAATAATTTTAATATTAATTTTGTTCTCACAATACATGATTATCTCAGGTGGCTACTCCTTGATGGGTTACATTAAAGATATTCCGACCCTGAAAGGATATAACTACGAAGAATGGAAAAGAGAACTCGACCTTGCTTTTATCTTGGGAGAGGTGGACTGGGTGTTGACTACTCCATGTCCTATAGAACCTGCGGACCTTGTCAGAGGTGAAAAAGAGTCAGATGCTGAATGGCAAAAGAGAGAGAGGAACAATGCTCCCCTCATCATGTCGTATGACATTGAACATGTGAAATGGTCCTTAGCCAATAAGAACTGTTTGGCTGCGGTAAAGGACACGATTGAGCCAACAATATTGGGCTCAATCCCAGAGTATGACACCGTCTCTAAGTACCTTGAAAGTATAAAGAGCCAGTTTACTGGTTCTTCAAAGTTTTATGCGACACAGCTGATAAAACAGCTTGTGACAGAGAGGTACCATGGAGGTGGTGTAAAAGACCACATTCTTAGGATGAGCGACATGGCTTCCAAGTTGAAGCCAATGGATTTGGGCATCTCAGATGACTTTTTGGTCCATCTGGTTATGACCTCATTGCCAAAGAACTTTGACAACTTTGTTGTCAACTACAAAATAAGTCTAGAGAAATGGAATCTTGAAGAGCTCATCTCTAATTGTGTGCAAGAGAAGGAAAGAATCAAAGAGACCAATGGTGCCTCCAATAACCTTGTTAAAGATAACAAGGAAAAGAGCCATTGGTCACCCCCCTTAAAAGCAAAACAGCCTCAGCATCTGCCTCAGTAACAACAGTTCACAGTTGAGACAAGATCAGTGTCCCCACTACAAGAAGACAGGGCATTGCAAAAAAGTTCGTCCTGACTTCCTGATAGTGATCATGGCAAAGAAAGGTGAGAACATTATTACATTTGTAAATGAATCTCATTATGATTGGTTATTCTAGATCCACATGATGGATTGATTCTGGAGCAACTATTCATGTGTGTAATTGTTTAAACGGATTCCGTTCGATGTGGACTATGCAAAGAAGCGAAAGATCCATTAGAGTTGCCAATGGAGTTGAAGCAAAAGTTGAAACTATTGGAGATCTTCGCCTAGAGCTCACGAATGGCTTCACACTTTTACTTCGAGATGTTTTTTATGTCCTTTCTTTGCAAAGAAACTTAATAAGTGTATCCAAATTGGATTTTGATAGATATGATTGCCATTTTGAAAATGGCAAGTGTGAACTATGGTATAATAATGCATGTATTAGTCTTGTTGTGTTGCAAGATGAGATTTATTTGTTATCTCTTTCTGAGAATGTGAATATTGTGTCCTCGTTGACAAAAGAAAAGAAAGCGAACTCCTGATGTCTCATAGAAATTATGGCACTGTCGTTTAGGCCATATTTCGAGGGGGAGAATTGAGAGACTGGTTAAGAATGTAATTCTTTCTCCATTGGAATTCTTAGTTTTAGAACAATGCATAGAATGCATCGGTGCCTAAAATACCGTATGAGCTATGGATCCTCCGTGTGTGGGGGAGTCTTGCAGAGGCTAAAGTATTTAACCTAAATCTTGGGAAGTTGGACCCCAAAACAATAAGCTGCCATTTTATTGGCTATCCTGAAAGATCAAAGGGTTATCATTTCTACTGTCCAAACAGTTATACAAAGTTTGTAGAAACGATACACGCCGTCTTCTTGGATTAGGGGGAGCTCGGTAGTTCGAGAAATTGATCTTGAGGAGAGGCGGGTGTCTATACCCGCTCCGTCGACTCAGGAACCTTTCTTCTCTCTACCTACTAATGTTGTGCCTCCAATGCATGACGTTGCGGTACCAACACATGTTGTTATCTCTCCTGTGGCAACAATGAATGAAAGTGAGGAACCTATTCTACAGGATTCAACAGAAATTATTGCCACACTAGAGGAGGAGCTGCAACAGCCTCAAACAGATAATGTGCCAGAACAGGAGGCCCCTAGAAGGTCTGAAATAGACAGAAGATCGGCTATCCATGATGACTATCATGTTCATAATATAGAAGAGTCGCATATGGAGGATGATCCCACCTCATATGAAGAGGCCATGAGAAGCGCTCGCTCATCTGAATGGTTGGAAGCCATGAAAGATGAAATGAAATCAATGAAATTAAACAATGTCTGGGATTTAGAAGAAATTCCTAAAGGAGCCAAAACAGTAGGCTGTAAATGGGTCTACAAAACCAAATATGACTCCAGAGGGCATATGGAAAAGTTTAAAGCGCGACTTGTGGCAAAAGGCTTCACGCAAAGAGAAGGGATTGATTACAATGAGACATTTTCTCCAGTCTCTTGTAAAGATTCCTTGAGGATTACAATAGCACTAGTGGCACATTATGATTTAGAATTACATCAGATGGATGTAAAACGGCATTTCTAAATGGAGATTTGGAGGAAAAGTATACATGGCACAACTAAAAGGTTTCGTCATGAAAGGAAACAAAAATATGGGATGCCGTCTAAAGAGATCCATTTATGGATTAGAACAAGCTTCGAGACAGTGGTACTTGAAGTTTGATGGGACAATAAAGAAATTTTGGGTTTCAAGAGAATGTTGAGAACAACTGTATTTATTCAAAGTTTAAGAATGGGAGATTCATTTTCCTAATTATGTATGTGTATAATATTCTACTGGCTAGTAGTGATGTCAGTCTACTACAGGAAACAAAGAAATTCTAGTCCTCAAACTTTGACATGAAAGCCCTCGGTGAGGCTTTACATGTTTTGGGCATAGAGATTCACCGAGATAGAACAAAGTATGCATTGGGACTTTCTCAAAAAGCATATATAGAAAAGGTGTTGAAGAAATTCAACGTGTATAGATGCAGTGCTACACCTGCTCCTATAGTCAAAGGCGAAAACTATGGGGCATCGCAATGTCCTAGAAATCAGTATGAGCTCAATGAAATGAAAACAAAGTCATATGCGTCAGCTGTAGAAAGCCTACAGTACGCGCAAGTGTGCACACGACCTGACTTGGCATTTGTTACCAGGTTACTTGGAAGATTTCAGAGTAATCCAGGTCCAGAGCACTGGAAATTGGTATAAAAAGTCTTGCGTTATTTGCAAGGAACAAAAGACCTCATGCTGCCTTATAGAAAATCAGAATCGCTCTAGATAGTGGGGTATTCAGATTCTGACTTTGCAAAAGATAATACAAAGTCAATGTCGGGATACGTGTTCACCCTGGCAGTAGGAGCTATTTCATGGAAAAGCTCAAAACAGACCATCACTGCAGGGTCTACTATGTATGTCGAGTTTATAGCATGCTATGAGGCAACGGGGCAGGTGAACTGGCTAAAGAAGTTTATACCCGGTTTTAAAGGTGGTTGACAGTATTGAGAAACCGCTAAAGTTATACGGCAATAACGAATCCATAGTAATGTACACTCACAACAATCAGTCAAGTGGTGCTACCAAACACATTGACATAAAGTACTATGTTGTGAAAGACAAAGTCCGGGATCAAACAATCAGTCTCGACCACATTAGAACAGAAAGAATGCTCGCGGATCCGCTCACGAAAGGCCTACCTCCCAACGTGTTTAAGGAACATGTAGCATGCATGGGTTTAAGGGAAGCCTTATGAATCCTGGACTATAGGGCCCAAAAGTTAAAGTATCTGTTTCTGAATAGAGATGTGTATAGTGGTTGTTGAATCCATCGATGATTAACCGTGACGTGTAACATGCTCTATATGCAAATCTGTGATGGAATAGAAAAAGGCTAAAAGAAATAGTGAGATCAAGGGGGAGAATGTTAGATGGATCTCCCTCCCTTTGAGCCGTTCTCAAGGGGGCCTTGACCCGCGCCCTGATCGGAGGCGCCCAGCCCAATGGCTGGTGGGCCCCCGTCACCCTGCGCCATATAAAGAGGGGTGGAGGCTGGGGCGGCACATGACACGAGGTTCGCCGCCGCCAACTCCACTCCACAAACCCTAATCCGATCGAGAGGGGGCGCAGCCAGTGACGGGAACGTGCCACCGCCGCGCCACGCCTCATCGTCGACCGCGACTCCCACTGCTACAACCACCGTCGCCGTCAAGCACATCGTTGCCGCCGTCCTCGTCAAGCAGAGCGACGACAACGACGATGGCCGGGACTTCCTCCTCATCCAACGCGTCAACCGGTCACATCCCTAAACCCTTTCCCTTAATCTCTATTGTTGTTCAATCATTCAACCCAAATAAACCACCCGACTAGATGTAAACCTAGTTGATCCAATAGACAACCCTAACAGGAAGGTGTCGAAGTTGAGGTAGATGTTCACCATCCGGACGCAGCGGAAGCCGTGGCCGATGTTCTTGCTCTCCGTCCACAGCACCGACTCATCCTGGTACTCCGGGTTGGATGGCAGCAGCCGAACCTGTTTGCACCAACACACGTACGCGTGCAGATGAACGAATATGTCAGATCATCATCAAAGACTAGTGGTTTTGCAACAAATTCACAACTTGTGACGCCAGGGCGGAAATAGTAAGCATGTGCGTTGATTGCTACTGCGCTCCAACCACTACGTTAACTGATTTTTGACATATAAACAAACTGAATTAATTAATGAACAATATGTATATATGTACATATAGGGTGGCTCTGTCCGAGGTCCGAGGGAGTGCTTGATGGCTTGGCTGGTGGCCTTGTTCACCAGCGCGAACGCCAGGTAGCCTTCCTTGTCCTTGACACTGGCGGTGGACGGTAGCCATAGTCCGGCTCGTGGCTCGGTGGAGGCGATATCTATACTAATATAAAAAGGAGGAGTTGCCCCCTCCAATCCTACAGGTGAAATCATCTCGATCAATCCTTACCGTCCATCTGCGTCTGTCCTGATCCATATCCTCCATCCATCCGCCAGCGATGTCCATCCATCCGCCACGGATTGTCCGCTTCCTCCTTCTCGCGCGATGAACTTGCGCTGACCATGCTGGACTCGCGCTCCTCCTCGCCCCGATTCTCCTCGCCCCGCCTCAGTCCAATGGTGCTCCCGCCGATGCTCCTCCTCCTCCACCCTATTCCTCCTCGCATTCCCCGTTCGCGCCGCCGGAGGGTCGTCCCCTTCCGCCGACGCCGCCATACTCCACCGATGCCCTCGCTGGAACCGATTTCTTCCCCTTCCGCCGGCACCGCAATCCACATCACAGGTTCACAGGTCCTCGCCGGAACCGATTTCTTCCCCTTCCGCCGTGCCACCGTCGCCGCAATCCACTTCACAGGTTCATCTTGCGCCGATTGGTTCCCGTCAGATTTGAGTAGGAACTAAAGGAACCATCACTGTTCCCCTGAACCCTAAGGTAATACCAATTTCTCCTATTTTACATGTTTTTGTGATGTGTCAATTTGTGGATCACCATTTGTTTTCTTGATCATTCACAATTGCCAATCAGAAATTGGCCATAGAGTTTGAAGATTTTAACATATCAATGGATTTGCATCCTTTCAGTTGATCCTGTGCAGCCCCTATCAATGGATTTGTATCCTTTCTTTCTTCTGAACTTTTCAGATCACTGGAGGCTCTAAATTTTGCTTGTAATACAGATGATTAGCACTACTCACTGTGAAGCCATCCTACTGTTCTTGTTAGTAGTTACTGAAAAATATATAAAGCCATCCTACTGTTCTATAGGAGAATCTAAACCCAGTGGCAACAGCACATGCAAAACACCTCCATATGAAATTAATCCTTCTTTTTCTTCCTATTTCCTTGCAGATCTTCAAATTTGTGGTTCCCCGAGTATATATATGCCCAGGTTGTATGCTTGAAGGTTGTAACTCCTAGCGATGGACGGCATTCCTAAATTAACTGCAAATGAATTAAGAAGACAAAGAGACTGAGAGCGGTACGCGGCACTCAGCGTTGAGGAGAAGGCAGCACGAGTTCAAAAGAACCGTGAAAATAGGAAGAGGAAGAAGTCTGCATCTACATCGGGCACAGGTGATGATATATTCATTCACTTCTTATTATGCTCACCCCTATTTCGTGGCAAACAATGCTGAAACCTGGGCAAACTCGATTGGATTGTAGTTTTGAATCAGAGCCTGTGCCTTTCTCCACACATGGTAATGTCTTGTGGAATCAATTTATAATATCAAATTGTTCTGTGCGTCTGTTTTTTTTTGGGGGGGGTTCAATCTAATAATATATTTCAACAGGTGTGCTTGGCGATATTAAAAATTTGAGTTTGCATAATGGAAGCCAAACTGTAGATTGTCGGCCATCATTTCAACCTGTGCCTTCCTCCACACCCGTGTCTTCCTGCACACCTGTTTGCAGAAACCGACAAACCTAAGGAAGTACTTTTTGCGGCACACTTGCCGTATACTGCTGCATGCAGCTCGGGAAATGTCACAGGTATGATTTCTTCGTTGCTTTACATAATTACAGTGCCTTGCTATATTTGCCAATTGATTTGTTCTCATCACTAAAATGGTGAAATTGGTGTAGTTATCATGCAGGCTCCCAATGAAGTGCTTTCCAAGTACCACTGAAATGGTGAAATTGGTGTAGTTATCATGCATGCTCCCAATGAGGTGCTTTCCGATTACCAATTGCAAATTAGGTTATTTCATTCCTAAACCATGCTTCTAACCCAACATTGATTTGTTGATTGATATCTCAGTTAATTATTTCAATGGTGTGCGCCAATTGTATATTTGTATCTTCCTTACAATTTTCCTCGAATTTCTGTGATTTTGCAGCCCTGATCGAGTTGCCTATTTCCTTTATCATTTTGTTCAAGTAATCTGTAGTAGTATAAAACCAAAATATTTCTTATTGGTTCCAAGGCAGGTTTCCTGCTCACCAAGCAAGTTGATGCTTTGTTTCAGGAAATATAGGACAAATAAACAGATGACTGTTTTAGACAAGTTCACCCTATTGATAGCATTAAAATTAGATGCTCAAGATGGATGATAGTAACAACAAAAGCAAGTGGTTAAGTCCTCCAATGTTTCATCATTTACGGAGGAGTTCATAAGGTGAAACTGTAACCAGATTTTTGTGTTAGTCATGTATCCTCTTTCCAATTTTGTGAGATCTTTTACTGCATTTCATCTCAGCAAATGATGTGAACAATATGAGCCATTTGATGATATTTCTTTGTATACATTTTCATTTAACTACTGTTAGGCTTTTACTATATATCATCTATACTAATATAAAACTACTATTATAATCTGTAGGCTTGCCCCAGTCTCTCTCGCGGCAATGGTCTGCGTGTGCTACAATCTGCATCCCTCCACGCCTGAGTAATCCCCTCCGTTCCCATGTTGACCGACGCGGCCGCCGCTGTCTCCTCCAAAGCAGCAGCGGTCCTAGCCGAATTGGCCATCCCCACCGCCAAACACCATCACTGGCGCCGGCAGCCTCAATCCGCGTCGAGTTTTTGTCTCCACCAGCATAGTGGTCTCTACACATGAGGTTGGTCTTAGGCTGCAACTTTTAACTCTTATTTTCCATCTTTTAATCGAACTCGATGCGAGCACGGGCTTAATGCATTCAAGCCACAGTCTCAAAGCATTCTGTATTTATGTTGATGTTGGTTGATTGCTCTTGATGTGCATGTCAGGTACTTGGAGGTTTTTTATTTCCCTCATGACGAGGACTTTGTTTTCTCTTATCTTTCAGGCCTCGAGTGACAAATCAGAGCAGCAATCATGCTTTGTTGTGGCTTTTATCTCTGCAGATCTCACGGCAATCTATCGACATGCACATTTGTATTTTGTAGTTGGATAAAAAAAAGTAGCAATAGTTGCCATCTTTTTCTCTAGGAAAAACTGATTTGTTTATATGCTTTCTCAGTTTATGTCAGAGAAAATGGTTAGTTGAGCTTGTCTCCTATACTGAATGTGCTTGGGGTTAACTGAGCTTTCAGTCAGTAAGCATGGTAACAGACTCTTCATTGAGTTAAGTAGTCCAATAATTATTTTTTAAAGCATTTTAGTCAGAGTAGAAACAATTATATTTTTTCTCTACTGACTGCATCTGGTATTTTTGGTAATTAGCTGGCATCACGTACTTATGTATATAGTCATATGGACATCAAGCATGTTTGTGGGATAATATAAGATGCTCTAGGCAGAGTAGAAACATTTATATTTTACATTCCTTTGTGTCATATTTTCGTTTTTTTAGGGAAGGGGGCAGATCACTGCTCAATAATAAATTTATTCATAGTTTATATTTTGTTTAATTAGATGATTGACTATGAAATTTCATCACCTGTTGTCGAGCTGGAGTCCCCAGTGAAGACCTCTGTATGGGACCATTATGCTTTCATTAAATTCCATCACCTTGGAAAACTGGTTTTGGGTAAAAGTAATCCCTGTAATCTGTATATTTTGGTGTGTGCCTAATTGTATGAATTAAAAGATTGAATTAAGTTATGAGCACTAACCAAATGGACAGGCTTGCTTTCAGTCTCCCGACTTTTGCCTATTTGTCTCTATTCCTCTGAAATCCGTCATGCCTGTGCAGCGTTTTGAGGATTTGGCTAAACAATACTTTATTGTCAACCTTAACGATGATGACTTCTCACGTACTGAGAATCATCACCAAGGTTTTTCATTTTTTATCTTATGAATTACTCTTTGTGGTTGCTTAAGGAATAGTGGACTTCTAACTGAATATGATACCGACGTGCCTTGCACGTGCACGATTACTAGTATAGGTAGAACTATGAGTCAGAGTCATCGCCGCGAAGCTAGTCAACTCCGACGCGATGCTCGCCACCCGCTCACGGTGGCGGTGCTGCCCTTCAACGCACCTGACGTGGAGCTAGCCGCGGGGTTCCGCCCCTACGACATCATCCTCTTCTCCGGCGAACCACGCTCTGGCACGTGCTAGCCGGTTCGTTTGCCAGACCGAAGTCGTTGGTCGTGAGGAAGCCTCACCGGGGCACCCCGTGGACCACTTGCCGCTCCTCGGGCTGCGCCGCCGCACTTCGGCCCTCACCGCAAGCCGCTTTCGCTGCTCCCAGTCTGAAGAGAAAGGGGGAGAAAGAGATGAGAGAGAGAGAGGTAGGAAGAAGGGAAGGAGAGAGGACAACATGCGGGCCCCACATATCAGTGAGTCCCATAGCATATTTTTTCTATGAATGACAAATGGGTCCCATACATATTTTTAAATTCTAATGCCATATAATAGCCATGTCAATTCCACATGGAACGAAGACTAAGTCAATATCACCACGTCAGTAAAACCGCTCTCAAAACTGCCATAAGAGTCAAATTGAATCAGTTTAATAGTTGGGGTCGAGATATTTGGTACTGTGGTTCAAGAATACGAATCAGATTTAATCACTAGGAAGGGAGCGAAAGTGAACTTATTACTATTTCTTATATGGCTGGAAATAAGTCTATTTTGTGTCCCTCATCTCTTTGCGCCATACACTTATATGGCTGGAATAAGTTTATTTTGGCGCCCTCATCTATTTGCCTCCTTGTCGTTGGACCGAGTCGTGCCGGGACGGTCCATCGTGCTAAGAGGCCCAAGCACAACCCAACGGTCGTGCTAGGCTAGCACGGACCCGACACCAATTAAGCTGTGTCATGCTTGGGCCAGACGAAAAACCCGTCCCGTGGGCCAGCCTGTCAGGCCCGGGCCTTTTGGCCAACTATACCTTGGAGTGGGTTTCCTCCTTGCACGTGACCACTCCTCTAGGGCTGCGTTCGTTCCCCTGGGTTGGGAAACCAACCCTCTTGCACGGAAAACGAAGCAGTCCATTTGTGGATGAATAATTAAGTATTTGCTATTTTTTTTTAAAAAAAAGATCAATATGATTTTTTAAGCAACTTTCGTATATAACTTTTTTTTAAAAACACACCCTTTAATAGCTTGAAAAACGTGCGCGTGAAAAACAAGAGGGAGGGGTTGGGAACCCTTACTATCAAACACAGCCCAGTTGATGCAGGTGACCGTTGGGTACTATGGAGCCACTAGCTTCCTTCACAACACGTACGCTCGATGTAACCTCGCCCATGCGACATCTCCGGTGCGAGACCGTACATTTTGTGGGGGTGGGGATGGTGAGCACTCACCGGAGCACGTGGACGCGCCACGCACGCGGGCATCAGTGTTTTGTGCTGTGAATTTGTAGTGTTTTGTGATGTTTGATTGAAAAGAAAAATTACAAGCAAAAACAGCTGCTCCTGTTTGTACGACACGCACGCAAATTCAGTCCTGCCATCCCACAACCATGACCCGGCCCGCATGATCCTATCTTCTCGCAGCCCACACGCACACGATGCCGCGCGCCATCCCACAGCGTGGTACAGACAACAGACTTTTGGTCAGACCACTCCCTTGCACGTGACCACTCCTAGGCTGAACGACTCATAGACATGCGCCCACGCTCGCTCTAAAAACATTGAAAAAATAAACTGTCAAATCAAAGTGCGTTTTAATTATTATTTTGGGATGAATAATTAGCATGTGAGATAATTGATTTTGATATTTGGTGATAATTGAGGGAGTAGTATTTGTTTTCTTGATAGGACTGGTCAAACCGGGGTTTGTGTACAGCCATCTCTGGATATAAATAAAAGAGGGGTTGATGCCTTTGGGTATCGATTTTGGAGTGAGTTGAGTTGAGTGAATAGTTAGGGTTTTAAGTTTACTCGAATTTTGAGAGAGTGAAGTTGTTGCACTTTGTGACACGAATAGAAGCAATAAAGGTATATCTATTTTCAAGAGTTCTTTAATTTGTGTTTGCTCGTGTTCAGCAGTTACATCGGCAAGCATATAGCGGTTAGACCGGCGACTACTCGGCGGTTAGACCAGCGGCTTTCTAGCGGTGTGACTAACAACATCAGGCGACATCAACGAAGGCAAGGAAGTTGGACCGAAGATACACCATCGGTCGGACTGATGGTATCCTAGCGGTCAGATCGCCGCATCTACACCGGTCAAACCGTTCTCCATCAAGTTTGAAGGTAACTTTTAATTCCGCTAAAAGTGTTCGGTTCTTTATGTTCTACTATTTAATCCTCTTTGGTAGGCTTAGTTCTTGTTATTCGATCCTACGTAAACAAAAAAGATATAACGATTGGTTGTCCTAGATTACATGCAACATTCACTAGTACAAAAGTGATTTTTGCAGATAGCCCAAAAGAGGTTTTCGCATGCAGTAGGGCAGCCCGCATGCTCTGGAGAGTCTGCAAAAATTGCTATCTTTGCATATTGGGGCATTTTCGCGTGTGAGTGCTTATGTCGTCTGCATGCAAAAATAAAAATTGCAAAAAAACCGAAACTCTAGCATCCTAGTGGTGGCGACTACGGCAGCGGATAGCCGGATTGAGCTGCCTCCTCCTCCTCCCGGCCACCTACTCCTCCTCCTTGTCAGCGGCACACGGCGGGGGACGGGGATGGCGCCACTCCCAGTCGTTGCCTCGCCGGTGGCTGTGGCGCCGCTGTTGGTATTTCTTAACAACATTAATAGAAATATAATTCCCAGCAATGGCGTAGAAATATTTATGGTATACTATGGTTACATATCATATCCACAAGCGCACGGATATACCATTGTACCATTTCACCTGAGAGTATTCCAAGGGTATCGTATTTATTTAATCCCGAGGGAAGATTTATAAGAGAGAACTATGCTAATAATTTATATGGTACTTGTAATAGTCAGTCCGAACAGGAGTTAATTTAATTCATGGGTATAGTGACATGAAGCAGAAGAACTAAACACTCTCATACATACTAAGCTAGACTAAGTGGAGAAATAATAATAAAAGGATCCATTCCTATACCTCTATTATAAATACAACTTTAGTCTATACTTTCTAGTATACAATCATACAGTTAATACCCCCTTTACAATGCCCTCCTGGTGCTTCGAGAAACCACCCCTGATTGTCGAGTTCGTTACAACAATCCGTCATAGCCATCCAACTGGTGCTAAATACGGAGGAGTACCCTCCCTAGGAAAATAACTTAGGATTATCTACTAATGTGGAGGAATACCTGATGAGGACATCAACACCAACGATGCATCCATGCCTCCACAAGTACAACTTCATGGTCCTACTACACGCGCTCATGCACGTCAAATCAACTATCAAGTACATTTACTCTTAAATTCATATGATTCTTATTTATATCCCGGAGACACGTACACTTTTGTTTTACTCAGAAAAGTGGAGAGGATCAAACGGGGAGAGGATTCGGCGGGATGGATTCGGACTACAGCACAACACCAACTTCTGACGGCCGCCACAACTTCATGCGAACTCCGATTTGGGTGTGCAAGTACTTCATGGAAATCTTGTCAAGTATACTTTCAAATGGATTCAGCCTCATGTCCATATCAGTTCTGGAGCGGCCGCAATCTTCGTTTTACTACCGAGTCCTTTGCTGTCCACGGTGCTGCATCACCTCTTTGGGTCCAATGGGCCGTGTATCTTGTTGGGTCCATTAGGGACGCGTCCTAGGGTTAGAGAACGACCCCAGCACCCCCGTGGTCATCCTCTTCCTCTTCTTACAGCTTTCTCCGCTGCCAAGAATAATCGGGTTTTGTTTAGACCAAAGTGTAGCATCGCTACTTTGCCAAGTTGATCCATGATCAATTAGATCGCCGGATTGCTTGTTACTTCTGTTGATTCAATCCAATATCTTTGATTCGCAAATTGAGTTGCTTGTTCATCTTGTTCTTGCTGGTTCTCGATTGCTTGCAGGAACAAATACCCTCATGGTTGGGTTGATCGTGCATCTGTTGAGATTCACGGCCACCTTTGGAGTTGGTGTAACGATTGCTAAGGCACAACATCCTTGGATAGTTGTAGTCGGATCGCCAACATCGCTCCATCCAATCGACTTATCCCTCTCATTGAAAGATCGGGACACACTCGCGCACATCAATACCCGTACTGAGTTGTCACCATCAGCGGTCCACCTTTACTGTCCCGCAGCATATAAACCCAAATAATGCTATTCAATAATCTAAGAACCACGCTTAAATTACTAAATAATACTCTACAATCATCGTCACGACTTAGAGTAGTCATTAACATAATCATTATACCCACACCAATGCATATCACGGGTAGGTTAGCTGTACAATTATAACAAGATAAATATATCGTCAAGTCGGTACTTGAATGATTAGGATAAAATAAAGTACCACAATTGTATATAGAAGAATATTCCATAAATCGTACAATCCTTACAAGAGAAGGAAAAGCTACTAGAGCCATACCCAAACTCTTCCGAAAACTCCGAGGACTAAGAAAACTATTTTATTCCTACTCTACTAGCTCTAGAATACTAACTAAACTTGAGAGAGAGCTTTGATCTTCTTTCTTGAGTGTGTGTTGGAGTGGAGAATGAGCTCCTCCTTAAATAGGCTGCCAATGACGGTTGTGACAGTTAGAAATGTGCTAACTGCGCTGCAACCGTCATTGAAGAGTGATCTAAAGCATCCACGTGGAAGGCCAGGATGGGTGGCCTCGGCTAGGGTTCGGCCGAACCTGAGCTGGCCCATTCGGCCTTCATTTTTAGCAGGTGGATTCCTTGTTGGGCTTTGTTCCCAATGGCATGAGAGTTGTGCTTGTTTGCAAGTGTTAACTTTGTGTTGTCAGCCCATCTATTCAGAAGTCTGCCACTCGACGGACGACAATTGATTGTTTGATTATTTTCCATCGATCTTCCTCCATTTTATGTAGCAAACTCTGCAAGCAAATAATATCCAAGTACAAGTGGAAATAGATTATTCTAAAATAAATATGTATTGCAAGCATAGCTAGCTCTCCTTAATTTTAGTAATATTGACTGTCGAAATTGGTCTATAACGACCGTCAATAGCCGCCACCGCCCCCTCCCGTACGTCGCCTGCTCCCAGCCGTGCTCGTCCTTGTCGGCAGCGGTGCCAAGCTGCCGCCGTCCGCCGCCCACCGTCATCTCCCGCCACCCCCACTGTCGTTGTCGTTGTCGCCGTAGGATCCACCGCCGGTCGCTCCCGCTGTCATGAGGGAGAGAGAGAGAGGAGGTGAGAATGAAAGGAGGAGAGGAAGTGAGAAGAAGATAAGGGAGAGAGAAACTCAGAGATAAGGTTTCAATTGTTTTTGAATATGATGAAAAGGAAAGAGGATGTAGCTCAGACTTCTGTGCGGACCTTTAAGAGGCCTGTCTACGAAAATATATTTTCTTGTGCAGTCGCTTAAGAGGCCCGTCTGAAAAAATAGCCCTATTTTCCTGTGCGGCTGCTTAAGAGGGCCGTCTGCGAAAATATATTTTCGTATATGGGTCTCTTAAGGAGCCGTATGCGAAAATGAGGATCGATGTTTGTAGACACGTACACTTACGTTCCGTCTGCAACCTATTGAGGTGCTCGTCCAGATAAATAATTTGCCTAGTAGTGATTATGAAGATGGAGCAATGGGAAAGGTAGAGTTGGATGTAATGCAGCGCGCGTTGGATGTAATTAACGTCAACGAGATTGGATCAGGGAACAATGACGACAGATAAAATAGTTAATTACTGTTTACTTGCTATATACGTTCGTTCCAATGCCCATCCAAAGGGACATCTTCCATACTGTTTTGTTTCTCGGTCCTCTGTTTAATTTCTCCAAAATCCTTCTTTATTCGTGTGTGATTTTTAGATCCTATGTTTCAAAGTGTCCTACAAGATTGTAGACCAAATTGGCATAATCAGATAAATTCTGATTCACTCGCAACTTCAGGAAGAACCACAATGCTGATTCAAGGCTCTGAAAATCATAGTTGCTCACGTGCACTCCGCTGAACTATGATAATGATCTGATGTTGTGCATCTCGCAGCATTATTGCTCACCCACGTCACATAGACCTTTGACACATATTGATATTGTATTGCTCTGCGCCCCATCGATCATTACTCCAATAGAACATATTCTCGTGAACATACTAGCCGACTAATGCTCAAACATAATAATCAATAAGCATTAGCCAGGATCCCAAGATAAGTGCCGTTTCTTAATGAAACATTTGCATGTGCACTCTTACCAGTTTATAGCACAATCTCGCAGATATGTTCCATGGAACATAGGAAAATATACAGTGAAAAGTGAAAACCAGAACTTAGGTTTAAACTCGTGTAAACTCCATTTAAAAATTCATCTAATTTCACCAAAAGTAATCACACATGTAGATAATTAAGATGATGTTAGAGAAAATCCTGTCCAAACACTAAACTCTCCACTTCTTAATAAAACTCATAGAGATCGGCACTATAGGTCTCAAAACAGTTAAGACTAACACCTATAGTGTTTGTTCCTCCTCCGTAGGCTGAAAACACATAAAACCAACACCTTTAAACAACTATAGGTGCCGGTTCTAAAGAAAAACCAGCACCTATAGTACTATAGGTGTCGATTTTTTTAAAAAAAGGTACCTATAATTTATTATAGGTGTCGGTTATAGGTTTTAGTTTTCTAAAAAAATGGCACTTATACCGAGCTGAGCCAGTGAGCCGATCAAGCGCCGGCCTTATCCATCGTGTGCATGCCTCCCATCCTTATCTTATCCCTTAATTTGCCCTCCCTCCCTCTCTCTCTCACTCTCTCGCTGTCTCTGATTCGCCGTCTGTCTCTCGCTTGTCTCGGTGGCGACCTGGCGGAGGCGGCACCGGTGGCGACTACGCCCTTCCTTCTGCTAGATCCGGCCAGAGGGGAGACGGCGGACCTCAGCGACGGCAGCGGTGCGTTCATGGATGTTGATGGATGTTGATGCTATGTGTTCATTGATGTTGATACTATGTGTTAATGTGTTCTTTAATTTAGATTTGAATCATGTATGTTTGATCTTGTTGGGATGAAGTGGGTTTGATTTGAATCTTGTATGTTTGATCTTTGTTGGGATGAAGTGCGGTTGCTCGATGGATCGTCTCGAGCCGATGCAGCGAGCCATTTTTTTTTGTTCGTGTAGCCTCAAAGGTACCGGTTCCTAAACCGGTGTCTTTGAGGACACCTCAAAGGTGCTGACTAATAGGTGCTGGTTGGGAAACCGGCACCTATAGCCCTTTTTTAGTAGTGGTATGTCATGTATAAAAATACTAAATTTTGAGCAATTATTTTTATATCTCACAAATGAAGTCGAGTAATTTGGACAATATTTTTCACAACAAACATCTCATCTTTATATGCAATTAATTTGTTTGGTGAATTTAAATGACTTTTTCGTTGGGGTTCACATGAGTTTCCATCTATTTAAATTGAGTATCCACCACATATTTACGACTTTTTCTAAATGTCTCGGCACCTATATCTCCTCTTAACTTTACAATGTAGTACTCAAGCCCTATTTCTCTTTAACCGTCTCTTGCAAGAATTAGCTCTATGTAAACTATGAACTAAAATAATTAATGATCATTGAAATTGGGCTCAACCATTAAACATGCCTCCATGTTTCCTTGGATTATTTGGGACCAGACTACATAACGTGGAAATGGGGGGAGTACCTAGCTCGTTCTGACGACGCTTGGATCTACCGCTCTATGTGACACTGAGGTGGTCTCCCTTGAAGTGCTTGTGCTGGACTGCTGGCTGGGTACAATGCAATGCATCCACGCAAAACTCTCCTATTTTGCATCCACGAAAAACTCTCCTATAAAGTTAGAAAATTTTGATAACATAGATTAATACGTGATATGATATGTCACCCTCATAAATATGAGCAAGTTCACATTTATTAACTTCTACGTGTTGAAAAAAAAAATAGGGCGAGTGCACGTATAATTAGAGTTTATTTTTTTCTATAACTTGTTGCGATTGAAATTGAACTTGTATGGTTGTGAATGTTTCCCAAGTTACAAATCACATGTTAATTTATCTTATTATGTTAGAAAAATCATAGCTCTTCGTATTCCCCTCGAACGATTAGAATCGGTGTCCTGACCCATGCATGCATGGTTCAGCGAAGCTGCGGGAGGACACGGAGAGGCATTTGCTGGACGGCAAGCTCAGGGTGGCGGTCGCATCCAAGGCCAGTTAACCCGGTGATTATTACTAATATAATAACGAACTTGGCACTAATCTAATCAGAAACGGCAACTGGGTTGAGCTATAGCTAGCTAGCTAGCTAGCAGAGTTAACCCAACTTGCACGATTAGACCCCCAGCATCCCCGACCGAGACCACGTGAAGTTTCCCGTTGCAAACTAACACATGCGGTACGCTATGTACACGAGTAGGGGTAGTGTGGCGATATTGTTCTTATCAAGCCTGACAGTCTGACACCTCCGAGTTAAAAAAACGCGAGGAAGATGACAACGCTTGGAACATGGGTCTTCTGTATCCTCTTGTATAATTTAGCCGGTCTCCGATCCGGTCTCTCCAAGCAGATCATCTCATAGCCGCCTATAAAACGTGTACACAAACTCCGAATTAATCGATCAATCAATCAGTGAGCCACAAACGCCTATAAGCTGTAGCTGAAATCTTGATCTGTGTAGCTCCATGGAGTCGGCCATGAGGAGGAAGATGGCCGTGGTGGTGATGTCGGTGTTGATGATGGCGGCGGCGGCGGCGGCGGCGAACTACGCGGCGGAGCCGGAGGAGGACTGCGCGACGCAGACGACCTACTTCACCAACTGCCTGAGGCGCGGGATCAGGGAAGGCTGCTGCGGGGTGGTGAAGAACCACTGGTGCCTGTGCCAGGTGAAGCGGGAGGCGGAGGTGAAATGCATCCCCGGACGCCGCTGCGACGTGCCCAAGGCCCTCAAGATCGCCGACATGGACCTCCCCTGCATGAGAAACCTCAGGTGCAGCAAGCACGCCTGATATAACCAAAGCTGCTACGCTATATCCAACTTAATTAGATGCCTACTGCCTCCAAGTTATGTTACTCTGTTTGTTACTGCATCCTATGTGTTTTTTCTAGATGATTTTGTTGAAGCAATCAATCCCAACCTGATGTATACTGCTCATTGTCCTATATATTATTATTATGGTCGGCTCCGGATCTCATATTCACGATATATTCTAAATTTGTATTATTTAATTATAGTGGTTTAGAACTTTAAATTTTATTTAAAAAATAATGATTTATCCAAATGTTATCGACGAAATCGTAAATCTAGATTAAGAATTTATGGGGCTAGAAATAGCCAGCTACAAATAATCTTGGATCAGTTGTACAAAAGAGAGCCTCAATCGATCAGTTAAAAGGAGCTAACCACAGACCTTAACCTTCATGGTGTATTATATTTGCTTTTCCAAATCCAATTTAAATACCCAGGCAACGATTGAAGATAACTCACAACCCCTCTAGAACTGGAAAGCTAGTGGATGAAGCAGCCGCAGAGTGATGCCGTTTTTTTGACAAATTGACCTTTTTCAAAAACTTATTTCGAAACTAACCCCTGCCAAAAACTTCAACCAAAAATAGGCCGTCGGCTCAGCGCCAAGCGCATTGGCGCTGAGGTTGGCCGTGTCAGCGCCAACGGGGCTGGCGCTGATATCGTGCCACCGTGGCGGCCGGGCCGATCCCCCAACTAACGTGGCAGCTACCTCAGCACCAGCTGCATCGGCGCTGGACCTAGGGACGCTGGCGCTGAGATGTGACTTGGCCGAATAGGCCGTGGCCCAGCCCGGCAAGCCTTCTGGATGGGTTGCGGACTGGGAACTCAGCGCCAGCCATAATGGGGCTGGTACTAGGGACGTCAGCGCTAGGTGGGCTGGCGCTGAGATGGGACTTGGCCGAATCGGCCGTGGCCCAGCCCGGCAAGTCTTCTGGATGGCTTGCGGGCTGGGACCTCAGCGCCAGCCATAATGGCGCTGGTCCTAGGGATCTCAGCGCCATTTTGCCTAATCCCGTTGGCACTGAGACGGCCAACCTCAGCGCCAATGCGCTTGGCGCTGAGCCGACGGCCTATTTTTGGTTGAAGTTTTTGGCAGGGGTTAGATTCGAAATAAGTTTTTACAAAGGGTCAATTTGTCAAAAAAAAGGCAGAGTGATGCTCTTGATGCCGCCCGCCGTAGGGTAAAGTTGCGGACATTGTTGTGTGTAGCTCCTGCCTCCACCACCGCATGGTGCAGTACGAAGCCCTACCTCCGTCGTCGTGTCGACTGCAGATGACGCGGCCATCAGGTGAAGCTCCCACCTCCACGGCTCCACCGCCACGCATCGGGTAAAACTCCCACTTCCGTCACTATAAAAAATCATTTTTTTTTCAACGAACGCTCTATCTAGACCTGTTTAGATGGGATATCACATCAGATGTTTGGATACTAATTATAAATATTAAATGTAGACTATTAATAAAACCCATACTATAACCCTGGACTAATTCGCGAGACAAATCTATTGAGCCTAATTAATCCATGATTAGCTTATGTGATGCTACAGTAAACATGTGCTAATTATGGATTAATTAGTCTTAAAAAATTTGTCACGCGAATTAGCTCTCATCTATGTAATTAGTTTTATAAGTAGTCTATGTTTAATACTCCAAATTCATCCGATATGACAGGGACTAAAGTTTAGTCCCTGGATCCAAACACCCCCTTAGTCACAGGCGAGCTAAGAGCAGGTACATTAGCAGGCTATAAGCCAGCTATAAACATATTTTTAAAGAGATAAAGAAAAAGAGAGAAGAGCAGCGGACTATAGATTTATAGCTAACTGCAGCACGGACTCCAAGACGTAATGTGTGTATGACTGGTGGGACCAGGTATTAATAGTATAGTAAGCAACTATTGTATGAATTGACTATTACATTGGATATAAATGATTTGGAGATAGTAGTTAACTATACTATTAAACTAAATAACATCGGTAAATAAAAGGATTTGGGTGATGTTCAGTTAAGGATTGTTTGTGAAAATCTATTTTTATAGATGTATGCTTTAAGCGAGAATCCTAATTCGTGCGCATGCCCGGCCCACACAGCCCAGCACGCGCGCGCCCGAATCTTTTTTTCGCGCTGTTTCTTCTCTTTTCTTTTTTCACTTTCTCTTTTTTTTTCTTTAATTTTTTTCCTTTTCCTTTTTTCAAATCTGGACTTGAAAGTTTTTAAATCTTGAGTTGAAAATTTTCAAATCTCAAGTTGAAAGTTTTCAAATCTCAAGTTGAAAGTTTTCAAAATTTTTCAAATCTGTACTTGAAAGTTTTCGAATCTCAAGTTGAAAGTTTTCAAATATTTCAAATCTGGACTTGAAAGTTTTCGAATCTCGAGTTGAAAGTTTTTAAATCTCGAGTTGAAAATTTTCAAATCTCAAGTTGAAAGGTTTCTATTTTTTTCAAATCTGGACTTGAAAGTTTTCGAATCTGAGTTGAAAGTTTTCAAATCTGAGCTGAAAGTTTTCAAATCTCAAGTTGAAAGTTTTCAAATATTTCAAATCTGGACTTGAAAGTTTTCGAATCTCGAGTTGAAAGTTTTTAAATCTCGAGTTGAAAATTTTCAAATCTCAAGTTGAAAGTTTTCTATTTTTTCAAATCTGGACTTGAAAGTTTTCGAATCTCGAGTTGAAAGTTTTCGAATCTGAGTTAACAGTTTTCAAATCTTGAGTCGAAAGTTTTCAAATCTGAGTCAAAAGTTTTCAAAATTTGACTTTAAAATTTAAATCTTAAATCAAAAGTTTTCAAATCTGACTTAAAACATTTTAATCTGTTAGTAAAAAAAATTATTAAGAATCTTTCATAATTATCCGTCATTAGTATTAAGTGTTAACTAATATAGAGTAGTTATAGAGAGGGAAGGGAAGGAGATGTGCTCGCTACTGGCACACACGCGCCAGCTAGCAGCCCCCCGCTTTAAGATACCCATCTGCCAAAATAGCATATTTTTAGGCTGGCTGCTATTTTTAGGCTGGTTTAATTTCAGGCTGCCTGACCAGGCAACATTGGTTGCCTTCTCGGATGCTATATATTCACGCATACAAATTTCTAAGGCAGGGTGCTCATGGCTCCAACCAAACAGGCTCTTCATCCAGGATATTAAGAAGCCAAGATATCCCATTTGCCGCTGGAGGCGGTGATCTCAACTCCAGTATTGGGTTTTTATTGCTTCATAAAAGGAAAAAGTACACCGAAGGTCCCTCGACTTGTCATCGAGTTACAAAATCATCCCTTAACCATAAAACCAGATATATGATATCTCTCAAGTTATAATACCATTCACTTTAGGTTTTTAGGTGGTTTTGACCCTGATTTTGTCTGATGTGGCGGCTTAGTCAGCGTGGATCCCACGAGTCAGGGCGTCCACGACAGCCCCCTCTCTATCCCTTTTTCTCTCCCTTCGTTCTCTCTCTCACCACTGCTGGTCAGCGGGCGGGGAGAACGCCGACGGGAGAGGAGGGCGTCGGCGGCCGCGAGCGCGCAGCGGACGAGAGCTGCAGCGAGCGGGCGGGCGGCGGAGCGGAGCTGCGGCGGCAGGCGAGCGAGCGGTCGTCCGACGGGGAGCTGCTCCGGTCGCTGCACCGCCTGGCACGCGACCTGTCCGCCGTCGACCCACCCGCGCCGTTCCTGCGCGCCTTGTTCGCGTCCATCTCGAGGCGGTCGAAGCTACTGGCGGCCGCGTTGGATGACCTGCGGGGCGCCGCCGAGGAGTTGCCGCAGCCCGCAGGTTTATCTTTCCTTTCTGGTCTGTGTTTTCATGTTCCCTTCTATGTTCAATTTGATTTTTTTTTTCATGGATCGATGGTATATGGTATTATGGTTTTTTTTTCCTGTGTGTTTTGAATCGTCCTCTCTTGCTCCTGTTAAGGTTGGGGAACCAATATCTCCATGGTGTCACCATCTTTGCAAGAAGGGGATAGATCGACGCGTCAAGAAATCGTTTCTGTTGCCATGGCTCGATTAAGCAATACGATTGTTGCTTGCGTACAATTTTTTCTTTTTGCGGGGTGCGTACAATTTTTTCTTGATGCAGACTAGTTTCTTTTCTTGTACCCTGTTTTAAAAAAATCTCACTCCTCTGTTTATATCTGTTCTGTTCATGCACCGTGCTAACCCCGGGCTTGTCGGACTGGAATCCTTTGAACAATGAAGCCCCAATGAGGCAATGACTGTGCTATATCCACCATGCCATTCAGTGTTGCAGGTCATGATGCTGTGAGCTCGTGATTGTGTCTGTGTCAGCGTAATGGATACATTCAGCTATCATATTTCCTCTAAAATATTCGTGTTTTCGTTCATTGGATTTACTTTGTTAGATTTGGCGGTTTGGCAATGATGATACAAACTTTCAGCTTACCATGCCAGTTCTGCTTCTGAGAATTCATGACAGATAAAGCTGATATAGATCTGAACTGAATGTTTTCTTTTGCATTATGAGTGTGCGGCGCCGCCGGGGAGCTGATATAGATATCGAGGCTGTGCGGCGCCGCCGGGAGTTGCCGCGGTTGGCGTCGCTATGCCTGCGGGAGGTGCTCCTGGTGCTGCAGCGGTTCAACGCCATCGTCGCCGATTGCTCGGTGCGAAGCCGGATGTGGCTGCTGCTGGAGTCGGACGAGATGGAGGCGGAGCTGCGGGAGCTCAACCACGACCTGGCCACGCTGCTCGACCTCTTGCCGGTCGTCGAGCTGGGCGCCTGGGCCTCGCCGACGACATGCTCGACGTCCTCGCCCTCGTGTCGCGCCAGTGCTGGCGGTGCTCGCCGGCACCGGAGGCGGAGCAGGCGCTGAAGGCGGAGCGTGCTGTCGCTGATACAAGAAATCGAGACCCCGGCACCGCCGTCGGATTTCCGGTGCCCAATCTCTCTCGATCTAATGCGCGACCCCATCGTCGTCGCAAGCGGCCAGACGTACTATCGCGACTCGAGCGGCCGGTGGAGTGGAGCGGAGCGGCGGCGGCATCCAGCGACGCCCAGGGGAAAAATGAGAGAGGAAGAGAGAGAAGAGGGGAAAGGAAGAGTGTGCGCTGACGTGGCATCCTGACATATGGGTCCCACATGGGTCCCACGCTGACTCAGCCTCCACGTAGGATAAAACCGGGGTCAAATCCACCCAAGGACCTATTGTGACCGGTTTTGATTAGTTAAGGGAATATCATATATCTGGTTTTACGGTTAGGGCACGATTTTGTAACTCGATGACAAGTTGAGGGACCTTCGGTGTACTTTTTCCTTCATAAAATCTTTTTGAATAAGTTCACATTGACTCCCTTAACTAGCGGTCGAATTTAATTCATATCCTTGAACCACAATATTACTGGATATATCCACCGTCAACTATTAAAACCGGTACAATTTGACTTCCTCGGTGGTTTTGGAGGTACAATTTGACTTCCTCGGTGGTTTTGGAGGGTGGTTTTGCCGACGTGGTGCTTACGTGGCAATATTGACTGAGTCTTCGTTCCATGTGGTGTTGAGGTGACACTTAAGTGGCATTAGAATTAAAAAAATATATGTAGGCCCTATTTATCATTCACACAAAAAAAAAAGTGGGACCCACGGACACATGGCCCCACATGAACAACCACTCTCTTCCCTTTCTTCCTCCTCCCCTCTATCTCTTGCTTCTCTCTTTTTCTCCCCCGACCTTTCTCTTCACCACCGGAGCGGCAGTGGGGACGACGGCGGGTAGCGGCGGCAGTGGCATCTAGCATTGGGGAGCGGCGGCGCTGGCATCCAATGGTGGAGAGCCGGCTGGGTGGGAGCACCGTGTCGGGGAAAGAGGAACGGCAATGGCGGCGGACAAGCAAAGATGGCGACGAGCGGCGGAGACGCGTGTGTGGCGGGGAGCGAAGACAGCGGCATCCGCCGCCATGGACAGGGATCTCCCCGACAACGTCCTCCTCAGCGTCACCACCCGCCTCCCCTGTAGTGCCGACCACATCCGCATCGGGCGGAGCCACCCCCACCGCGCCCTCTTATAGCTGGTGGCGGCGGCCACCACCGCCATGGCGTGCAGGCCGGCCGTGTGCTCCCCTCCATCATCGCGCCGCTGCGCCACCGCCTCCTCCCCCTCGACTGCGCGTGCCACGCTGCTCCCTCGGGCATCGCGCGCCACCCGCTACGCCTATGCTCTGGAGCCGTGCCCGCCGCCCCCCCCCCCCCCCTCCCCGGGGCACGCCGCGCCCACGGCGCCACCCTCATCGTCCACGCAGTGGCCGTTGTCCTCACCACCACCGCCGCTGCCATTCCCCTCCACACTCCTGCCAGACGAACAAAAGGCCGGTGGAGAGAAAGAGAGATAAGAGAAAGAAGGGGAGAAAGAAAGGATAATATGTGGGCCCTACATATCAGTAGGTCTCATAATACTTTTTGAATGACAAATGGGTCCTATGCATATTTTTTTATTTTAATACCATATAAGTGCCACGTAGAATAAGGACCCGATTAATACCGCCACGTAGGCGCCAAGTCAGCAAAACCACCCTGAAAGCCATCGAGAGAGTCAAATTAGACCGGTTTTAATACTTAGGGGTCGGGATATCCAGTATTGTAGTTCATGGATATGAATCAGATTCGACCACTAATTAAGGGAGTCAAAGCGAACTTATTCCAATCTTTTTCAATATTCTTGGGCCTTGGGCCCTCGCGGTGAAGCATCCAATCGTCCAATCGTGGCCATGTGGCCGGTCAAGTGCCCAGATGGAATGTTTAGATTTCTTTACCATGAACATTTTGTGCACATGTATCACGACATGGAGGGGGCAAGTTGTATTTTCTTATCTTCCGCAGTCTGTTATGGAGTAGAGTAAGTTTGAAGTAAATCTAGCTGTCTACTTTTTTTTTACGTGACTACATAGTGGTAACTACCACTCCATATATAAGAGATACCATCCACTTATACTTCAAATATAATTATCTCTTAAACTATTCATCAATCTACGATCCGATTACACCGTTGTGTTCGTAACAATTAAATCTTTACAACAAGAACTCATATGATTATATTTTGATGAAAAATCACAAATTATTTTTATGATATGTCTAAATTACTTTTAGATTTCACTAAGTTACTTCTTAGATATACAAAAGTAAATTCAGTAAAGCTTAAAAGTAATTTACATATATTATAGAAGTAACTTATAACAAAAAGAAAGTAACTTTAATTAAACCTTTTTTCATTGAACAAATTATCATATATATATATATATATATATATATATATATATATATATATATATATATATATATATATATATATATATATATATATATATATATATATATAAAAGTTACTTTTAGATTTGATTAAAATACTTCCTATACATTCATAATGCTATGAGGTGATTACTTTTATTATTGGTTTTAGTTAATTCCATAATTTGTGCTGATTAATTTAATTTCCAGATAGAGTTATGTTTTTATCTCTACAACAGATTTACTTCAAATGACATGCCAAAGTTACCTTCGTTTTATTCTAAGTTACTTATATAATATATGTAAATTACTTTTAGGCTTTAATGAATTTACTTTTATATATCTAAGAAGTAACTTAGTGAAATCTAAAAGTAATTTAGACATATCATAAAAGTAATTTGTGATTTTTCATCAAAATATAATCATGTGAGATCTTGTTGTAAAGATTTAATTGTTGCGAACACAATGGTGTAATCGGATCGTAGATCAGATGAGTAGTTTAAGAGAAAATTTCATAAGAAGAAAAAAAATATGCACAACCTAATAGCAAAAACTACTTGCATGTATGTCTGTCACGCTACTAGTACTTCTCACGTAATTATCCGTGTCACTCATTAAGTCTAAATCGAGATGCCTCTCGAAATAGATTTTGCGTTTTTTTCCCCTTTATAAAGACATTACAAGTGGGGACACTTCCAATGTGCACATTCCTATCAACGCACGCACGTACATCTATCTCAAAAAACTGGACCGACATATCTCGAGATTGACAAAGTCATCATGGATATCATTTTTCTTATTACAATTAGTAGAAAAATACACGTGTGTTGTAAGGGGAATACTAATATGTAAAACATTGATTAGGATTTAATGTTTGTGATCGAAGCCCTTTAACAAAACAATATCAAGCATACCAAGGTCTTTTCTGCCTATCATAGTTTTGACCCACCAAAGTCATCATCCTCATCCATTACCCCCTCCTCCATCTCTATACTTGGAGTCATCATATACATGCCTAAGGTCGTCACAGTTGCAGATCTGAAATTGTACACCATATGTGTTTGAGTTGGTTTTTAGTTGGTTTTTTTGGCAAACTTCCGTTTGTCATCGATGAAGTCTGATTCTACCATGTACAAGAACCATGTATCATTCAAAATTTTCTTATTACTGCTCATCAAAATAGAGATCAATGCGATCAATTCAATGAGAACGACTTGATTAAAACACGTTTGCGAACTCAATAATGTCTATGTTTTTGGAGGGGATGTCCATATTGGCTGGAACGTCAATTTCTGATCTGCAATTGTGACGACCCTAGGCATGTATATGATGACTCCAAGTATAGAGATGGAGGAGGGGGTAATGGATGATGACTTTGGTCAGTCAAAACAATGATAGGCTGAAAAGATCTTCGTATGCTTGATAATGTTTTGTTAAAGGGCTTCGATCACAAAAATTAAATCCTAATCAATGTTTTGCATATTAATATACCAAAATCCCGGTAGAAACATCTTTATTTTTTATAATAATAGAGATAACACACCCACACCACATCCACATCTGTAAAATGAACTTAGTAACATACACATTAAAGATACTGATTTCAGCGGACATTCTTATTATTACTACTACAGTCGTACTGAAAACACCCCCGTGTGTGATGAGGGCTAGGGTCCCTATCTTCCGTTAGGTACTGGATAGGTCGATTGTGTAAATTCGATTTTGATGATCCTAATGGTTCATTCAGGATGATCGAATCCCTCACAATCACTACACCACCCCCTCCGTTGGTTATCACCCAAGCCGAAACATGACCGACCTCACCCATAAGCCTATCTCTTGCAAGCGAATAGAACACAAGCAAGAGAGTAGAAGATCCAATCTAAATATATTGCGAATTTAAGATGAATCTCACAAGTTGAGGTTCCACAAACCGAACTAGCGGTGAAACTATAACAGCAAAAAAAATCTAAGCAAAAACCCAACCCTAGTTCAATGATGGATACTGATTAAATAGGTTCTAGGGTCATCCAAGGACCCCTGGATGTGTCCCTAATGGACTCAAACAAGATACTCGGGCCTAAAGACAGTGACGCAACACCCGGACAGATTCTGGACGCTCTCTTGTTTTGAAGATTCTCATTGATTTGGAAGAAATTTTTACGTGAAACCAGTTCCATTGGAAAGATGCTCTCGTTAGCTTTCCATACATATGTAGAACGTCGAAAATGGAGTCCCAATGAGGCCTGAGCAACGATTTTAGTGCGGCCTGCTCCTAGATGATGAGGCGGGTTCGAACTTGATATGAATTGGATCTCCATCTCCTAGCCTTCTGCTTATCCAAAGGAGTGATATCCTCATCAGTGTGTGCATATTAATACATCTTTCAATTCTATGAAAATAATTGTGGAAAGTGAAAATATCAAGTTGCTTAGGTTTTACTAGGCTAGCCACGTTCTAGCAGGCATACTTTCCTTCTTGTACATTTTTTCATTAATACTTCTTAGAAATCTTTATTTTTCAAATCAAGCTATCAACCTTCTAATATTTGTAATGTATTGATTTATGCCCTCGAATAATGCTTATTAACTAACTTAATTTCATCTATCATGACTCCTAATCAGTGGCGGAGGAAAAAAAAATGAGGTGTGGCGGTGTCGCCGGTGTGGCCGCAGAGAAAGGAAAAAAAAAACAATCTCAATGCACTATATTATATGACGCAACATTGTCCCATCATGACGCAATCTCAAACATGACAACAAACACTAGTCATAAGTTCATAAACCATCCATTTGCCAAAAGTGTAAATAAAAGAGGCACTGAAAAATACCTCAAGATTCCAGCTGTCTCCTCCTCCTCCTCCTCCTCCTCCTCCTCCTCCATCTCTACTGCAGCATTTCCGCTTGCATGAGTACTTGCGCTTGCAGAGCCCCGGTTCCAAACTCTTCAAATCTGCAAAACAAATTACACAAATGCAGTTTTAGTATCAAATTTGTATACATCAAAGTTCAAACCAACAAAAATAATGTTCTGAAATTGTCAAAATTTGAAGAATATGTACCTCTTTGTGAAACTGTCAAATCTGAAATTGTCAAACTGTTGATTGCACTCCTCGGTTGCTCACAGCTCACTTGCTCTTCTTGCTGCCTGCCCCACGCCTGCCTGCCTGGCCAGCCGCTGCGCCTCTGCTCCACGCCGCTGCCTCGCGGCTCTGCGACGCCTTGCCGATCGCTGCTAGCTCATGCCGCCGCTCCGCACGACCGAGCCCCACCCTGCCACCCTGCGTCGCGGCCCCGAGCCTCACCCCGTCGCCGTTGGCCATCGTCCGCACTCCTCAGCGCCGCACTGCCGCCGCTTGCCTGTTCGATGGGGATTGGGGAGATGGATTGGGGAATTGGAGAATTGGGGAAATTTGGGATAGGGTTTAATCATTCATGGTCAAAAGGTCCATTTACACAAAAACAAGACCAATGGGCCTAATTGGTTGGCCTGGTTCGCTCTCTTGCGCCGCGTTCTTGCTCTCCCTCTCTCGATCGTGCTGGTGCGGCGTACTGGGAACTGGGAAGGAGGACGAGCCAGGGGGAGGGGGGGTCGCGGGAGGATCAAGGTATGGCGAGCGCCACACCTCACCATACAAGTCCTCCGCCCCTGCTCCTAATGCTTACCCGTGAAGTTTCATCTATCATCACTCCTAATGCTTACCCTTGAAAGCCCCGCTTGGGATTTTCCTTGTTGTGTCATTTTTTTCTAGATCTTTAAAATAAAGTTAAGAGCAGGCACTCACACACGCACAATCATCCTTACGAATGCACGCACACCCCACCTTTACAAGCACTTCCAGAAGACTGGCTCGGTATATCTTGAGATCGACGAAATCGTCATGAATGGCTTGTTGTCAATAAGTACTCGCCTACCATTAAAAGAACAATTAGTCATAAATGTGAGCAATCTAGTCAAGTATAAGATTTAAATATGAATGGATATGTTTTACCGTAAGTAACCTAACCAGTTGATGTATGTTCACCTTGTTCCTTTTCTCTGGCCCAAGCTAGCATGTCAATGATATTCTCATCAAAGAAAATTGTTAAAAAAAAAAGGTTAATTGGATCCATACCACTACAAATATGCCATTCTAGATAAATGCCACTACTATTCACGATATTGGCTACGTACCACTGGAATCAGGAAAATTGGAACCACGCCATCACCGTCACATTTTTTGTCAGACCTCTAGACGTGGGACCACATGTCAGTTCCATCTTCCTAATCTCTTCCTCAATCTTCCCCATCTACGTGTTTGCCTGCAACTGCTACGAGGACGACGACGGTGATGGCGGCAACTCCCGAGCCCTCCTGCCGCGGATGGGGTTGAGGACGATGGCGGCGGTGGCTCCCAAGTCCTTCTGCCGCGGAAGGGGTCGAGGACAATGGCGGCTCCCGAGCCCTCCCACCGAGGATGGGAGAAGGTCGACGACAATGGCAGATCCCGAACCCTCCTGCCATGGATGGGGTGACAGACAATGACGATGGCTCCTGAGCCCTCCCGCTGAGAATGGGAGGAGGTCGACGACGGCAACGGTGACTGTGGTGGCTCCCAAGCCCTCCCACCACGGAGGTGATCGATGACAGTGGCAACGATAGTGATGGAGGATGATGAGCGTCGGAGAGAGAGCGAGACTGGGGAGAGAGAGGGGTAGGGGAAAGAGAAGGAAGGGGAGGAAGGTGAAGAAGATGGAACTGGCAACTAGGTTCCACGTGTAGTTAGGGCTAACGGAGATTTTTGATAGATATTGTGACGGAGTGACATGTTCCAATTTCCCTAAATTCCAGTGGCACGTAACCGATATCGTGAAATAGTAGTTGTATTTATCTAAAATAGCATATTTCTATTAGCGTGGATCCAATTATACACTATGCCTCCGTCCATGAAGCTAATGACTTTTTTAAGGAATTACCATAGCTAACAGGTAGACGTACATTTTAGGAGATATATTAATCCCACTTTTTGAAAGTAACATGACCAGAATAAATAAATTCATTCATCAATTTATCATGGTCTTGTAGCACCATGTGGTCATGCATATGTTTGCAGGAGCGGAGGCATGCATGCAGGCCTAACATAGCTAGTGCTAAAGTCCTTACGCTTACCTGTTTTAGAGTTTAAACCCCTTTAAATCATCATATGATATTTGGATTAATGATCTAAACATCATCTCTATAACAAAGCAAATACAAAAGGCAGTTTTTTTTTTATCTCATGGCCACACGGAATCGTGGAGATGTCCATTAAACTCATAAATTATTAAGTGTATTGGTTATTTGGTTGCAAAAGTGTGTCACTACAAATTAGTCGCCGGCTCTCTTTTTACATAATTGATAGAAATTCGATCTTTATATTTATAAGTGGATATATACAGGTAAAAATTTCACGGCTGCATATACTCCATATCTCATGACTGAGATACATACAAATACAAACAAATCAAAAATAAAATATTAGAAGTCTACCTACAAGATTGTTCTCATCGCTTTCAACTGGAAGGATAGCCCTCTCCATGCCGTCTCACTACCAGTGCAGCAATCAAAAGCTTCCCCATTTCGTCATGAGCAAATACGGAGGCTAGAACTAGTCCGCCTAGTTGTCGGCTCTCTTGTCTCTTCATCTATCTCCAATCCATATAAGATTATACTAATATCAACTGATTTGTAGCTAGTCTATTTATTGACTACTTCCTCGTTTCACAATATAAGACTTCCGACTTTAAATAAATTCATACATCAATCTAAATATATGCCTTATATACGTGTTAAAGTTCATATAGATATTAGTATATCTAACCGAGGGATGGAGAAGCTATAATATCTTATAACGTGAAACGAGCATAGTATCAGAGTATATCTTATTATACCTGCTCTAACAATTACCCGATCATTGTCATCTTATCGCCCTGCTTATTTCCAATAGTCAATTTGATCCCTAAAATGATGATGGGTGGGATTGCCTTTCTCGAATCCTGTTCCACAACAGGATCGAAGAGATCTCAGATCGCCGGTGCTTCCACGGAGAAGACGAACAAGCGCCATTGTCCAGATCCCTATGGCCGAACTACCCGTGGATTGTCCAGATCCCCATGGCCGAAGCACCCCGTGGGGCCCACCTGTCGGAACCCGCCAAGCGAAACACACCCTCTTCTCTTCGTCAAGCTGGATCGCAACGCAAGGGCCCGCGTCCTCTTCCCTTTCCAGCCAAACCGACGCCGATGCTGTTCCACTGCAGGGCGGGCCCCACCACCTCTTCCCGAGCCATGGATCCACCCGTCAGTCACCCAAGAGAAAAACTAATTGCTATTGTGGGTGGGGTCCACCCCCTCCACGTCCACGTGGGCCACGCGGCATCCGGGCCCACTGTCAGTGAGCGAGGGGCTCCCTTCTTCTTAACACCGGAGAAGGAGAGATCCTTCCCGGCCGTCTCCTCCTCCTTCCCCTCTCCGCTCGCCTCCGCGATTCCCTTCCCATTTCGCCGCCGATGAAGGGCGGCGGGGGCGCGGCGGCGGCGTCGGCGGCGCCGGGGGACTACGTCTACTTCAAGTCCGTCGTCCCGCTCCACAAGATCTCGGTAAGCAATTTTGCACGGTGGAGGAGCTCCCCTCCTCTCTCGCGTGCGCCTCGCTAGTGCTGCTGGCGGCGTGGATTTCGGTCCTCGGCGGTGGAATTTGGTGCGGTTGGTTGTGGGGATTGTGGTTGAGGAGGGTTCCCATGCGGGTTTTTGGGGTTGATTTTGCGGGGAGGATTTAGCATGCGGGATCTACGGGATCACAATGTCTGGGTTGGATGGATAACGGGGTCCAAGTATGTGTATGGTTTAGTTCTAGTTTTAGGGAGGGAGGAAATGGGTTTAGGTTGATTGGCATTTCCCCGTTCTGGATGATGGCATTTGGTGCGGTTTTTGTCTAGATCATGATCATCAATTCGTCATGATCATGAGTAATTCGGGCAGCATCTTTTGCTCCGTTGGATGAGATGCCGACAATGATTCTAAGCTCCGATGTTTATGTCGTCATTTCTCTCCAGTGCCTTGATTCATAGTATCTGGTTATGATCCTCTCTTTTTTTTAGAGAGATCAAGAGCGTTAAGCTTTAGTATTCCTTAGTTACTTTGCCTTAAATTTCTTAAAATCTCGTCAACTCCACCGTCTAGCAAGTGAACAAATCAAGTTATCTAGTAGCAATTAGGGGTTGGTTTGGTTAGATGTAACCTGCTGACTAAATTTGGTACCTATGGGAGTTATCCGTATATATTTTTTATCTTTGCCTTCTTGAGTGTCATATGCAGTGTGTCTTGGTGATTCTGTGCAGAATTGACACTAGTAATGTGATCTGAATTGCGATGTATGATGGGATTGGCTTATGGTGTCCCAGAGTCCCCATGTTTTTATTGATCTTCTTTTTTCCTGCAATTTCTTTCTTTTTTTTATTGCTTTTACCTTGCTATTGAAATATGTGTGCTTGACTGCTTGCTTTTCGCTATGCATAATAGAATATCTTAGATTAAGCTATTTTGCTTTGTCTACTTAACTTATTCATCGATTATAACAGCAGATATGCATATTGCATCATTCTCTGCTTACGAGTTTCCTCAATCTGTACAAAGTGAACTGTAGGATGTACAAATTTTGAATGTGAATATGCGTTACATGCCAACTTCTTCTCAACTTTGTATTATTATAATGTGTGATGGATGCCATTCTAATAAAAACCAAGCTGCTTTCTTCAATTCTTTGCATGAATTTCTCAATTTTATTCATATGGTTGACCAGTTTCTCTGCTTTGTTCTTCAACATGGCAGAATTATAATTTGTGATGTATCCCTTTTTGAAGAAAATAAATTTGCTGCCTTCATTTTTTTAAGAACTAATTTTTTAATCATTACATACGATTGGCTAGATTCTAATCTGTTTCCTTATTGGAGGTTTTGTAGATTGGACCGAAATTATGGAGGTACTATGATTTTGGACCAAAGACTGTTCCACCTCTTGTCTGCATCCCAGGAATTGCAGGAACGGCTGATGTGTACTACAAACAGATCATGTCTCTCTCTATGAAGGTTCCTAGTACCTGCTTTGAGACTATTTTTTTCATACCTGATCTGGTTTTGGTTTTCAGTTCTCATGCATACCTACAAACATATACCGATATGTTTATTATTTGCATTTGTAGTCTTGTAGTGCTAAGTTTTTTTTTTTTAAAAAAAGAACTACAAAAAAGTCATGGTCAAGTGTTCTGTACTTGGTCCTTGGACCTGTTCTCAATCATTCTACCAAACAATAATTTCACTCTCAACATAAACAGTTTTTATCTTGAACTACTAAAATTTGAAGTATCAATGAAGATCTGAAGTAATTTGGAAATATTAGTACATGATGCATAGTAAGACTGTTAATATGATCAAGAATCCTTGTATTCTTGGTGCAGCTTTAGTACCTTAGGATGTATTCATCTTTAGGTTATATTTAGTGTGTCAGTTTTGAATACGAACATCTCCATCTACTTGTAATTAATTTGAATGCCACTCATATATTTCTGAAACCTTGTTGATCTCTGTTCTATAGGCAATTAGTTAATCGCAATTTACTACACCCTTCATTTCTCACTTCTCTTTCAGGGTTATCGAGTGATGTCAATTGATGTTCCTCAAGTTTGGAATCACCAGGAATGGATTCATTCATTTGAAAAATTTTTGGACTCCATGAATATCCATCATGTAAGGAAGTCTTCCCTTCCTTCTGCATTTCTTTTATGCATTGCAGTCTTAGAACTGTCCAACCATTCATATTTTAAGCCATGTATTCTTCATTTCCACTCTTCTTGTGCCTCTTGCAACCTATAAGGCTGTGTTCGTTTTGTTGTTTGGGGGGGGGGGGGGGACCCTTCTCCCCAGCACGCAAAACGGAGTGGTGGATTAGCGCATGATTAATTAATTTTTAACTCAAAAACTTGGAAAATAGATTAATATGATTTTTCTAAAAGCAACTTTCCTATATAAAGTTTTTGTAAAAAATACACCGTTTAGTAGTTTGGGAAGCGTGCGCATGGAAAACAAGGGAAATAGAAATTGGGAAAGTGTAGTGTAGAACGCAGCAAAGTATGTACTCCCTCTATTCCATTATATAAGACACAACCACTTTTCTTAGATGTTTCATAATATAAGGCATGCATGCAAGCATGCAATTAACTATTACATCTTCTCCATTAAATTATTACTTTTTTAAATCCTCCACTCTCATGTTATCTAATCCTATTGGATGCATGCATTATATTTATTAGGATGATTCAAACTAGAAGATGATAATAATTATTTCTTGGTCTTTGGGTTAAGGGTGGTCGTGCCTTATATTTTGGAATGGAGGGAGTATACAGGATTGTCATAGCAGTGAGAATATAAATATGCTATAGTCAGCTCTGAACAATATGAAATCAATTTGATGTTACCTACTACTTCATGAAAGACTGCTTTTGCTTATTCTTTCTGCAATTCCCAGTTTGCATGATTCACTTCTTTATTAAGGAGTCTATAGTAGAGTGTGTTAGTTTGTTCCTTGTATGTCAGCAGAAGTTTTTGTTTCATTTCGTTGAGTTTTGAGTTATTTAATACTAATTTATTTATTTTTTCATTGGAGAAAACAGGTTCATATTTATGGTACATCTCTTGGTGGATTTCTTGCACAAATATTTGCTCAACACCGTCCAAGGAGAGTAAAGTCCTTGGTCCTATCAAATACTTTTCTTGAGACACATAAGTTTGCTGCTGCTACGCCATGGTCTCCTGTGTATGTATTCTTTCTGAGATTTGTTATGGTTGCATCATAATCTATTCATATGCCATGATCCTGCAAACTTTCAGCCCCATCTTTTCGCTTATGCTTATCAGCCAAAATTTGAATTTTCAACCTTAAATTTGGAGTTGATTTTGAGGTTTTTTCATCGAAGTTTATTTTTCAGCCTTTGCTTTTAAATCGCTGACTACACGTATATATAAGTTTTATCCACAAATTATTTTTTGTTTGCAAATATGCCGAATAAGCGAAACGATGGGGGTGTTTCTTTTATCAGGATTGTGTCCTGAGGCCAAAGTCATTTCATACAACTAGAAGTACATCACTAGAAAAAAAAACGTAACACATTGGTGGACATCATATACTCATAAAATCTGATTTTTCCATATAAAAGTATACTTTATTATTGGATGTAAATTATAGAGAATAATTCTGTCAAACAACTTTTTTGACATTGCAGTGTTAATTGGACCCCTTCTTTTTTGCTGAAGCGGTACCTATTGACAGGAATCCGAGATGGCCCCCATGAACCGTTTATTGCAGACTCAGTGGATTTTGTTGTGAGTCAGGTCAGGATCAACTGTAAACATTTTATTTGATGTTTGAACTAATTTCATACATGTTATAAATATGAGCATTCAAACTTTATCTGAAATTGTAATGTTAGGTATTGCTAGTTAGATGACTACTCTGTGCTTGACAACGCATTGTTACTCAGTGTTGCTCTTCTATTTTACTGGGCTTGTTATTGTTGTTAACAAATTAAAATCTAAATTTTGCATGCCAGGTTGAGACGCTGTCAAGAGATGATCTCTCATCAAGGTTGATGTTAAATGTTAATGTTGCATCAGTTGGATCATTAATGCTACCTGATTCACTCATCACTATAATGGATGTAAGTTACCTCGACCCAAATAATACAAGTGATTCTCATGTGTTTCTGTTTATATAGGGTTTATTTATTATTATTTTCCATTCTATTGATTGGCTGCACCAGTTAAGAGATAATCTAAGGCTAGCATGGTATTAAGAAGGAATGATTCTTAATCAGTATGTCATGTGTAGGTATGCTGGGAGATAAGCATGCTAAATTTTTGTACCTTAGAAGTTACAATCAAGTATGAAGTTGAAATCATCAGAAAAGGGTGCCCAAGGGTTCCCATTATCAGAGACCTTGAGCATCCCAGTGTCCCTTGAATGCTAACTGTGTGTGTTGAACATATTTGCACAGACAAACGACTATTCCGCTGTTCCTCAGCAGTTAAAGGACCAAGTGAATGAAAGGTACCCAGGTGCAAGGCGTGCAGTACTAAAGACGGGCGGTGATTTCCCCTTCCTGTCACGTCCTGATGAGGTTAATTTGTACCTTCAGGTATTGTAAACGCTTCTTCTGCAATCTTTCAGTTTTGAAGGATTTATGAATGACAATTTTGAAAACAATGGCAGCTACATTTGAGACGAGTTGGAGTAGAACCTAGACCAGATCTGGTCCAAGGTTTCACACGTAATGGCAGTGCTGGGAGCTCAAAGGACCAAAAAGATGGTGGAAACAATTTTGACAATCATCCTGGAGATAATGGTGGCCCTGGTTCAGGGGGTCATGATCGTGAGACACAGAATTCTGGATCAGAATCACATGATTCTGATGAATCAATACCAACGAGCACAATGCTTGCCAATACCATTCTAGGTACGGTTAGCTCAACCCTGCAAGCTTCACTATGTGTGCTCTTGATACATCATTACTATGAGTCCGCTTTGTATATTTCGTCGAGACAGCCATTGGATGTATGAAGTAGGGAATCACCCCTTTTGCCCCCATGTAGAGCTCGCTTTGTAGAATATCATCGTGGTACGAGTGTCATAGCTTCTTTGGAGTGGGTTCTTACTTCGTCGCTGCCAACGGGAAAGGCACATCAACAACCAGGAAAACAACTTCTGTATGTTTGTATATTAGCTCTTGTTTCTTTATCAATCCTTCTTTTTGTGTTTCTAGGCCTGTAAATTGAATTTGATCTGCCTGAGACATGAATATGATTGCTTAATTTTCTTGTAGTTGCACCATAAAAAGTTGCGTACAGTTTCATGATTCCATCCAACTTATTTTTCACCAATTCATGATTGTTATGCCTATTATTATATTTGATTGCCATCAACATATCTATCATGAACAGATCGTGCCAATCTTCTTGTGGCAATTTCTGTACATGGAGGGATAATCAGATTCAGTTGAAGTATCTACCTTTGCTATTTCTGTTACTTGTTTTTATCCATCCCTTCTCTCTTTTTCTTCTCGTTTCGTTGGGACTACTAGGTGAGGTAGGGCGGATTTCATAGCCTACCATTTTGATCCTGAAGGTGTTTTTCCTTCCTCCGTCCATTTTCCATTGCACTGTTTGTAAACCAGGTGAAATTATTTCTATCTTGATGCATGTCCATAGCTAAGATATGTGCCGCTTGGTTGCAGTGCGCCGTACCGAATTGATATTGAAATCTTCAAAAGCCTCACCCTTTGTTTTTTATTTTTATTTTTTGGCCATCGTATGAGTCCCCATGTATCAATCGTTCAGGAAAATCAACAATATATTTCGTACTTGTACACTGTCAGTTTCTAGGATTATTTCTGTACTCCCATTTCTTCTGTTAGCTGGAACCAGCATCTTCGCTAGCGTAGCATCGTTGTGAAGTACTTCATTCCGTTGATTAGTGCTTAATTAAGAACTTATAGTACACTGGAGGCAAGTAGAACAGCCGCTCCAGTGGCATATACAGAGTAGTTATTGTATAACCAATATTGTTCTACTTATTAGTCTAGTTTCCTCTCATCTCTCACGAAGTACTGTCATCTTAAAGATATAAATTGTACGAGCAATAAGGCTAAAGTCACATGGCTACAGAGAATATCCATCTTAAATCTCATGTGTATCATTTTATCATACAAAATTTTCCATAGCAACAATCAGGGTTACTTGTACGAATGTACGATTGTAGTTTCAGATGGGGCTTTTGTTATTCATCATTTGCCTGAATTTTTCTAATCTAGTACCATTTTTTTTCACAACAGCTCACATCGCATTGTGACTCGTACAACTTCAAACCATCTTTGTCCCCCTACCTGCGGCGTCACACACTGCACCCACCACTGGCATCGGCCACCTCTCCTCGTGTGCTACCTCCCTTCCTCGCCGGTGTGCGAAACTCCACCGTCTCTGATAGCTTGTACCACTAAGATGCCATCATCTTCCGCCTCATAACCAATGTATATCTACACTGGTCCGCTGCCCTCCTTCATTCTTATGGCTTTGGCACCACCAGCAACACACCACGGCCTATCTATGTCCATCGTTCATCGTCGGTCTTCCACCACCCCGCCCATCACTCTAAAGCCACCATCACCGCCCTCTGCCTCCATCCCATCGTAGCCAACCCTGAAACCCTAATTTGTATTGGAGTTCGTGGGTTGTAGGCAGAAAGTTTGTCGCTGTTATCACTATCGTTGTCTACGTCTATGGTGAGTCGTGTTGACCAAGAGTTATGAAAATATAATGTGGACTAATCAATAGTATTCCTTCCATTTTGAATTACTTATCGTTATAAATTTCTCCTAAGTCAAACATTTTAATCTTTGACATATAGTTTATCTTTATAAGATTTACATTATTAAAAAAAAGGAGATTTGGAAGGAGAGACGTCCCTCTAAATATTTTAAAGAAGAAATTATGAGGATGTTAGAGATTGAACACGACACATCAGGATTGAAACCATATACCACATACCCCTTAACACAGCACTATCAACATCTCATAAGATTTACATTATTAGATTCACTATAAGAAATTTTGATATAATTCACATGTAACTAATGGTCAAATATCAATAAGTTTGACTCGACGGAATAAGAGAGATCAAATATTGATAAGCCATTCCCAATTCGCCCAAATCGTGGCCTTTATGAACAATCCTAGCAATGCAAGAAATAATGACACATTAATTTGTGTTTTTTTCAATTAAAAACGTATGTAGTTCACTGATATGGAAATGCATTGAACTTAAATGACACAATTTTTTGTTGGAGACTAGAAGAACACGCACGCCAAGTTAAAGCAGAGACAGCAAGCTCGTCACACGATAATACTTAAGTCGAACCATGTAGCTTCGTCCCCGACGCCTCCTCCGGCGTCACCTCGCCGCGGTGCCCTTCCGCCGCCGGCGCCGGCGCCGCCGCCTTGAACCTCGCGTAGATGTCCCCCCTGTAGAACCCCCTCGTCCTCCACACCAGCACCAGCGACACGATCACGGCGAAGAACGTCGCCGCCGTCACGATCAGGAACGACGCCCTGAAGCACCGCACGCCGGCGCACGCCCTGTGTCCGGCGCCGCCGCCGCCGTTCTGCCTCGCCGCCTCGGCGTCGTACAGCGCGCCGGCGACGCGCACGTTGAATATGTACGCGCCGATGGGGCTCGCCACCATGCCCAGGTTGTAGAGCGTGGCGTAGTACTTGAGCCCGAACACCTCGGAGACGATGGAGAAGAGCAGCGTGTACAGCCCGCCGAAGCTGAAGCCGACGACGACGGACGCCGCGTACAGGCCGTGCGGCACGCCGAGCGCGATGAGGAGGTAGCCGGCGCTGGAGACGACGAGCACCAGCGTGAGCATCAGCGGCCGCGGAAACCTGTAGCGCGACAGGAGGAGCTCCGAGAGCGAGCCGACGCCGGCGCGGCCGGCGTACATCCAGATGTTGATGAGCGAGGCGAAGGTGTTCACGCTCCTCGCCGGGTAACCCAGCGACTGGCTGATCTGCCCCATGTTGTCGATCGCCGTCAGCGAGCCGCCGGCGCCGCAGATGACGCACACGAACAGCACAACCTGCGGGATCGTGTAGTCCTCCCCGTGCGCCGGCGGGTTGAACGTTCGCTTCAGGCACGAGCCGACGCCGCATGTCGACGCCGGTGGTGGTGGTGGTGTCTCGACGACGGGCTGAGGCGGCGGCGCCGCCGCGGGGAGAGTTTCTTGGACATCGGCCTCCCTCCGGATTCTGAGCTCCTGTCTGATGACGACCGCGAGGGGGAGGAGGAGGAGGAGGAGGAGGAGGAGCACGATGGCCGTCGCGGCGTAGGCGGCGTGCGAGAAGCTGATGGTTTTCTGGAGCACGATCATGACGAGGAGGTAGGAGGCGACGGCGAAGGAGATGTAGAGGAAGGAGAAGATGGGGCCATTGCTGCCTCCGCCGCCGACGCGGCCGTTCGTCGGCCGGTGCGGCATGACGCGGACGACGCGGAGGAACACGAGGGAGATGGCGGCGGGGAGCCAGGCGATGAGCAGTATCAGCGACCCGGCGTCGTGGCCGCCGCCGTAGATGGCGAGGTAGAGCTGCGGGAGGACGGCGCCGCTGAGCCCGGCGAACCCCTTGAGGAGGCCGACGACGACGCCGCGGCTCTCCGGGAAGCTCTTGACGCAGGTGACGAGCGCGCCGGTGTTGGCGAAGGCCTGCGAGTCGGCGCCGGCGGAGATGCAGGCGCACATGAGCCAGAGCGGCGGGCGCGCGACGCGGCCGGCGACGGCGAGGTAGACGACGAGGTAGCCCGCGAGGCTCATGCAGGCGCCCACGGCGAGCACGGCCGACGGCGGCGCCACCTCGGCGACGAGGCCGGAGACGATGCCGGCGTTGGCGCCGAGCTCCTTGAAGAAGGAGAGCGTGTTGAGCGTCCGTTGGTCGTAGCCCAGCGACGACTTGAGCGCGCCGGAGTAGATGCTGAAGATGTTGGTGCCGCCCGACGCCGACATGATCACCATGCACGCGAGCATCATGAACCACCGCCCCGTCACCACCTGCTTCGCGAACAGCGCCGCCGCCGGCATCTTCCCCAGCCGCGGCCACGGTCTCCCGCCGCCGCCGGCGCCCGCGCCGAACACCATGGCGCGCGACGCGACGCGACGCGCGCTTACGTAGCTGGCTTGCTCTAGCTACGTACTCGAGCTTGTCGCTTGCAGCTGGGATAGCGTGAGTGTTGTACATGTATTTATAGAGTGTTGAAGGAATACGGTACGTACGTAACGTATCTGAAATTCCACCTGCATAAATTAGGAAAGTTTATTTTCAAAATAAAAATTGCTTCAAGCTTCTTAAATTAGAAGAGTCTACCACTTCAAAAGGAGGGGAAAAATACAGAGAAATGTGTGTATTGCTCGATTATAAATTAAAATTCGTGAAGGTTTCTGGTTTTAATGTAAAAGACTCAACCGTTTGATACAGCTCCTAGGAGAATTAGGAGAATGAAGCGGAGCTGATGAGTGGTGAGAATATCCCTCCATCCTCGTATTGTAATTTTTTAGCAACGGAGCGATAGCTTCGTTATATGTTATCTAAGATTTTGAAAGTGTTTGATAGAGTTATAGCTCTATGGGACAAAAACATCAAAGTAAAAGTTGTATCAAACGGTGTTTTGTTTATTCTGAATAAATATCCGAAATTCAGAGAGAGAATCTTAGTACAAGCGATGGATGTATAAAGAAGTATTGCATGAGTAGAATGAGAGGTTGGGGAGAATAAATATTGACATATTCTACCTAAAAGATAGAAAATGACCATGTGTGACAACTTAGTTATTTGTACATCGTCAAGGGGTTGAACTCCGTGGCTCATTGGTCTTTGCACGAACTCGACCACCCTAGCTCAGCCACCAATCCTCCACCCTAGCTCAGCCACCGGTCCTCACTCCTCACTCAGTTAGTTTGTGAAGCAGGGGGAAAAAATTTCCAGCGACACTTTCACAAAAATACATTTTAGCGTTAGAAAAAATATTTTGTTGTCCGCACCATACTTCCTTTAAAAAAAATCATTTGATGCTCAAGATTTAAAACTCTTATCCCTCCATTCCTCTGTAACTTTTTTTTTCACAGAAAACTTGTTAGTGCGCCATTCCCAAGTCCTAACATGCGTTTTTTTTTCCAATTTTACCATTAACGGCACAAACAAAGTTTTTTTTCCTTTTTTCCCCTAAGACTAGAGCGTTTCCCTTGATTGGACAAGTATCAGTAGCTTTTTGCTCCATGTGCATTTTCCAACTAGATTGGGAGTACTTTAAACCAGGAGCATTTAGCCATCATGTACAAGTTCCTTAAGATAGACTAATCTTTTGCCATTCAAAGTTATTTCGTTTCCTGCTATCTTGTACTCCCTCCGTTTTAAGTCATAACACGTTTTAACTTTGGTCAAAGTCAAACTGCAAGTTTATCTAAATTTATAGATAAATATAGTAATATTTATAATACTAGATTAGTTTTATCAAATCAATAATTAAATATATTTTCATAATAAACTTATCTTGGGTTAAAAATGTTACTATTTTTTCTACAAACTTGGTCAAATTTAAAGTAATTTGATTTTGACCAAAGTCGAAACGTCTTATAACTTAAAACGGAGGGACTAGACTACATTTTTGTTTTATGCTTGGCCCTTTCTTCATCGCCGATCTTTTTTTCTCTATAGCTTGCAAGTATTTTCGCATTAAACTTAACCACTGTCAAAAAAAATTAGAAATGTTTATTGTTGGATGGAGCCACGGAGGGAGTATATACGAACGGAGGAAGTAGAGTTTTTTTAAAGCATGGGTTGTACACATTTACATTAATTAAAAAAACATTTAGTCAACTCATGAGACTGAAATCAGAGTATTAATTAAGATGTGTCCGCTGTGTGTAAACTACTATCTTAGGTGATGCAGTTTCATTTTTTAGGGAAAAAAAAGCGGTACACTTAAATCGTGAGATGCTGAAACCCTCTATTTCATAAATGAACTACTTGTCACTGTCCAAAGTTCAAACTTTTACAAGAATTATTTTTTCTAGAAATACGGTATAAACGCAGATGCTCACATACGCGTATTATCGTCCCTTTGAACACGCATATATGCACACGTTTTTCTCCTATGTGCATCTGTTTTCTCCTATATGCATCTCTGAAAAACTAGACCGATATATATTAATATCGACAAGGTCACCACGAGCGACGCAATATATTTTAAGATCGATGAAGTCACCGCTAATGACACGACATATCTTAAAATTGACGAAGTAACTACGAGCGACACGACATATCTTAAGTTTGACGAAGTCACCATGAATGGCTCGCTGTCGAAGGGTACGTCACCTACCATAAAAATAAATAGCTATAAATGTAAGCTAGCACACGTGTCAAGTTTAGAATTTGAACTCAGGTGGTGGTACGCTGTATCTCATTTTGCTTTTACGAGAAAATTATGCATAAAATTTATTTGTTTGCAGGGAATGTGTAAGTGTCATGTGTGCCTCTGTTCTGATCACGCGTACGTCTGTTGTTACGATGTTATCACAGGATTATGCTATCGAAATTCGTTCAATTTTATTAAGGTTCACTCGTGGCAATTTTTAATTTTTTTATGCAATCAGGATGTGCTCCATCGGCTCATGTCCATCCTAATCAGGGCTCTCTGTTACGGTGGCTGGGGGGTTGCTATCCTAGTGTTGACAAAAATATTAAAAGAACAGAAAAAAAGGACTATTAAACCAATGATTAGGACCAATATGAACTTAGTTAAATTCATGGCATGTGGGATACACAACATATATGTTCCCACTAGAATTAATAGTGATATTCCATTTGTATGTTGGATGGTAGTTACTTTTCTAAAGTCGAAGTCAATTTCCACAACCCAATTGGTCTGAGCAGGAAGTGACTTATGTTTAAGGAAGCAATAGTTTTAGTACAGAACTACAGGCACTACCATGGAATATTATGGAACACTTACATAAACTAGGACAGTTATAGTGCATTATTAGTATAGAGAATTTAGGACATTTCCCTTCAAATAAAAGAATTTAGGACATTTCCATTTATAAAACGAATTTAGGACATGTTTAGTTGTTGCCGAAAAAAGCTTATCAGGATTTGGTAATATGGAACTCTGCAACAGAAAATTTAGTGTTGCAACGTAGTTTAGTGTTGGCAGTGATATCTAATATTGCTTAATTATATCTACTGTTTTATTGTATTCAAATTATGATTTATAAATGATGCTTTTTGTGCAAATATCTTATAGCCTTTTCTTTGTGAATATCTTGCATCATACCTTCCTTTTGGTATGACTTATTGAGTACGGTGGTTGGTACTCAGTTTTACTTTATTTTTCCCCACCCCAGAAGCAGAGAATTGTTCAGATGGTGAGTTCTTTGAGGATTAAGCTTGTTCCGGACGTTGAGGATGCCTGTGGATTATGGAGGAAGCTATGTTTTGGTCGTGAAGATTAAGTTTATATTATTTGTTTATTTCCACTGCGTTTGTAAGAATTATTTATTATTTTTGTAAGACGTGGATCTGTTTATCAATTTGTTGTTTGTATACTCTGGCTGGTTATGGACAGAGATTTTAATACACATTTGGCTTAAAAATTCGAGTTAGCGAATTTATGGGCGTGACAGCGGCATAAATAACCAACACGTAGTCGATGACATGGTAGTCTTCCTCCTTGAATACAGACTCATCGAGATCAGAGATGGCGCTAGATCCCTCTTGTCAGCCTCCATAGGCACCATATTGGGTCTGTCTAGGCTTATCTCTGATGTCGATGTCTGGCGGCATGTGTTGCCAGTGTTGGTGTCTATTCTGACTTGTGTGTCGATCTGTGTTGGTCTTGTATGTTCTTTCTCCCTAGGGGGTCTTGTATTTATACCTATAGATATCCCCTTGTCCAAATATGACTAGGGAGACCAATATAGAAATAATCTGAGTAGTACTTGTCGTTTCCATATAGAACCTACTCGTCCTTCCTTATCCGGAACTTCTTTTATATATTCTATATATGAGGTATGATTCCGTATAAGACTTGGTATATGGTGGACCCCGCCGAGTTTAGTCGATTACTATTGGGTATGTGGTATCCATAACCATGACACTAATATTCTCTAAATTTTTCACATTTCCTATTGCAACTCTGAATTCGTAAAAAAAATTAATGTATTTTTGAGATTCGGCAAAAAATGCCATATTTATCATCATAAGGTTAAACAACTGTTATATGGCATTCAAGCGTCGTAGCGATCGTGTCGACCATATGACCTGGAATGGGACAGGCTAGCTTAGTAGTTCTTTCTTAATGGCTTTATCCTACGGGCTTAAGGACTTCCGCGAATCCCGTGAGCGTGGGCTAGCGATGAGGGTTGCCATTGTTGCGGAATCCGATTAGATGATGTGGATCACCGTTGTTGCGGGAATCACCCGCAGAGATAATTGCCAGATGGGATTGATGAAAAGCTTGTGACCTTAGTCTTGCCGGCATACACCATGAAGTGTGCTTAGGCGCTGGCGTGGTGGCGGTGTAGCGCGGGCGTTAAAATGTTTAAGGCGTCTATGGGTACAGCGACACACCTCTGCAGAGTGTATGAATTGTGATATGTCACTCCCTGTTTCGGGTAGAAACTGCGAACGCGGTAGGAAAGGAATCTATCGGAGGTTCTAATAGCTGTGGTGCCTTATATGTACTAGATTTTATAATTACTTAATATGAGCTTTTACTACACTTTTTTATGATAAAATTTCTTGTTGGATTATGGGATTTGGAGATATATGTATTATGCAGGTGGATTATGGGCTTATATTATTTGGATTGCTATAGTTGGACTTGTTGAGTACCATTCGTACTCATCCCCTATATATTATTCCTTGTAGTGTTGAGCTAACAATTAGGTGAAGAGAGGATTCTACAAAATTGATCAAGTGTTGCATACCTCTACATCAAATTACTGTTGAAGGTGATGAAGATCTATAAGAGCAAGGTACTGTTAGTGCTATTATTTTGGTAAAAACTAATTTCTTATGGTTTCTATTTAATGGGTTTCGCTACAATTGTTTCTGCTATGCTACTCTGGTGTGCCTATTTCTTGGTAAGTTGGTTCTTACTAAGGAATGAGCCGTAGACTGGTATTCTACCTCGGAAGTGGAATACGAGGGTCGCTACACAAGGTAACAAAAGGCTGAGTATGATAAGCATAAGAATAGGGAAAGGAAAAGGAAACTGGACTGGAATAAGAATAGTGCTCGGCTCGTCATACTGTTGACGGTCCTTAAATCATAATATTTGACCGTCAATACCTGCATATAATAGAATAAAATGTGGTATCCAACTTAGTGGTAGGGATTATTACTAATCATTTCCACTAGTATTGGTGAAGTATGTGTATGTAGGTATTTTGAAAAGAAAACACATCCGTCAAGCGACAAACTGCACCTCCGCGCATTCAGGACGTATTTACACGGATTGGAGGCCCCATAAGTCAATTAAACAACTCCAAATGGGCCCAACTATCATGCCAATGGGCTGAGGGCCTCAAAATTAGTGTCCACGATGAAAAATGGGCCGAACGGAGCCGTCTCGGGTTCAGCCGAACTGTTCGGCCGAACCACTTTGGTGGCTGTTCATCGCCATCCTTTACATGGACGGTCCTGATTTCATCCCAATGACGGTTGCGGGGTAGTTTGGTCGTTTCCCATACCTGTAACCGTCATATGGAGGCTATAAATAGAGCTCCTCTCATTCATTCACAACACACAACTTTGAGCTGAATTACAAGAGGCTCTATTGTATCTTTTGTATATTAGAATAAGGTAGAGAGTGAGGAAAAACTCTGGAGGAGTGCCCGGAAGTTTGGCGCTCATCTGACTTCTACCTCGACGAGTGTAGCTTTCTAGGAGGAATTCTGGAGGAGTACCGAAGCTGTCGGTACACTCTGCTCTAGGTTCGGAGAACTTCTTCTATAAAGTAAGCATTCGTGTTCCTTTCTTATGTTATTTAAATACTTTGTTTAAGTAAGATATATTTCCATCTTTGCGGGTTCATTGTTTAGTATTCATACTAAGTGCTCTAGTACTAGGACTCTGGATAGAGAAGGAAGTTCCTGTACAAGTATTAGAGTAGTAATTAATAACTTAGACGTGATGTCTAGGTTAGAGATTACCTTTGTTTGTTGTGTATCCCACGGATTTGTCAGAAGTAGGCGGCAGGTGGTGACAGCCCTGAATCCCGTCCCAGTAATCCTCCACGTTCGAATACATCATAGAGCTATAGCCGGAACCACGCTGGCAGACCAGCAGGGATCGGTGCCCGAAGCAACAGATAGGGAATTACCTTTACTTAGCTTAGATAATTAAAACACATAGAGAGTCCTCTCTAGCCTGCCTACCTTTAGTTTTTGTCCTTGGATTGTCTTAGCCTTAGGTAGATTACACACGTTCCCTGAGTTCGATATCCTTTTGCGGTCACCCGAAGGTGAAGTGCTACAGCGGTATTCCGTGCGCTTGCGGATTTATCTGTGGTCGTAAGAAATACCAACACATACAAAACGGAACCGTGGCGGCAAAGGGGTTGGTAGATACGACGAACCGCGAACGGGGAGAGTGAACCGGGAATGGTTCACGACCAAAGAAGGGAGAGGAAAGAATTATTAATTCAACTCCTGACATTTTAACTTGACAGTATTACTTCCTCTACTCTGTATATTCCTCTGAACATCCTGTTAATGATCTAAAGCAAAGCTAATACCAAAAAATTCTCCCTAACCATTCCAATTATTAAATGCATTATTCATTAGGGTTTCCTCCTAGTTAACAGAGTTATATAGTTAACAAAGTTATAGATGATTCAACAATGATTTAGAAACTACGAAAAATGGAAAAACTCCAGGTGTGACAGCCGCCAAGTCAACCATAGCTAGATGCACTTGTGTGATTACGATGAATATAAAGCAACACCGGCTTCGACCAACAGGAGTATGGCTATTACCTATCAGATAAGGGGTCCGAGCGTGTATAAAAATCCTTGTCTCCATCTTTTTTACTTCAATCTCGCATATACCCTGGTACCGACAATCTTCATACCATGCAAATATCATAGTCGTGACTAAAAAGTCAACAATTAGGAAAAAGTATAGTTCATTTTATTCCTTGAATTTCGCTCGAAGGTTATTTTTCACCCCCGAAAGTTGGTTGTCACACCCAAACTTTTAAAACAAGATAAAATAACACCGTAAATCATATTTCATTGTAGTTTTATTTGGTAAAATGAACTTCAAGCTGTTAATATTCATGGTTGTGTAATTAATTAACATCTACATTAACAAAAATATGCATAATAAGAGTATGGGATAGAAAACTGCCGCATTTCAGATAAAAACATCAGGAATATGTTATAGGATGTCACTAGTCTTTGATAATTGAGGATGAAAAACAACCTGCTTGTATTGAAAAACTGAATTTTGAACAAAGTTCAAGGCCCAAAAAAGGGCTTTACCCTTGAAAAAAAAATTACAATAGGAATAGTTAGCAAATTTTTTTAACAATCCTAGACCAGTGGCTTGCTCCTGGTAGCTCCCTACCAGTTGAGCTATCCACTGTTTTTATAGTCAGCATATTTCATATGATATAGAACATATTTTTTAGAAAAAAGAAATATAATCTAGGATGTTATTTATTTTATTTTGAAAGTTAAGGATGAAAAATAACCGGTTTGTAATTTAGGGTGAAAAATATGGACTGTGAACAAAATTCAACAGTAAAAAATGGCCCAAGAAAACATCAAAGTTACAATCTGAAAAATCAGAATATTCATATGTTATAAAAATATTTTTTAACAAATTAATATTACAATTTGAGTAGGAAATTTCGGAAAAAGCACAAACAAAAAACACACACAGAGACGAAGAAATAGCCAATAGCTCACTCTTTCTCGAAAGTGAAAACTGAAAACCCAAAAGCTCAAAACCCTAGCTCTGGTGCCCGGCTCGGCTACCCCGTCGCCACCGCCGCTCATTTCCCAAATTCACACAAGCCATGGTGCTAGGCCTCTACGCCTTCGCCGACATCGCCGCCGACGGCGCCCCCCACCTCAACTCCGCCGCCGGGGAGGAGCTCGTCCGCGTCGAGCGCGCCGCCGCCGTCGCCCTCGGCTCCCGCGCGCCGGAGCCCCCCGGGACCCTGTTCATCACCACCAGGTAGTAACCGCGCTTCTCTTCGTTCTCCACTTCCCCCAAGTAGTTGCCTCTCCATTGCCTCTGACGCGGCGGAGCGTGCGCGTGTGCTTGTGTGTTGAGCTAGGAGGGTGATTTGGGTCAGTGAGGTGGAGAAGGGCAAGGCCTACGCGGTGGATTTCCTCGCCGTCTCGCTCCACGCCGTCTCTCGCGATCCGGAGGCGTACCCCTCCCCCTGCATCTACACGCAGGTAATTTCTTTCAACTGTAGTTGAGATAGCTTGGGGAGCGAACATTTGTTTGATTTTAGAGTATTTACAGGGATTGGCTGATCAGCTGTAGGGTTTTATTAGTGACATATTTGAGAAATTTGTGCAGCTTGGGTAATATATAGGATACATTCCCTGTAATTACTACTAATTTAGTGTTTGAATTAGACTTATAATATGGATTGGCCATCATGGTCATGTTGTTATTCAATTTTATTTCTTAAGTTCGGGTATCTGTAATTCTGCATTGTTAGTTTTTGGTTGGGGCTTATGGTTCATGTGATGTTAGATATTTTTTTATTTTGTTTTTTTAATCACCAGCTATTGGTTTCAACAAAACAAAAAAAAGAAAGGAACTAAGTAGCTCTAGGAAAGAAAAAGCTTGTGCGCTTGGAGTTTCAAGTGCTTCGGGTCCAACTGAGCTACTTCTCTTTGGAGTTTGGAATATGGCTTGGTCATGTTTTACACAATGTATTGTCTATAGCACTTATGAATAATCTTTCATGATAAGTTTTATATATTCATTTTATTGCTTATGTCGTGTATAGTTTCTTTGGATTACATTCATTTCTGGTGTATCATGGCTTGTTTGTATTCGACTGCTAAGTTAGTAATGCAACTATGTCACGGTCTCGAACTCGTAGGAGAGATTCGGTCGAGTAGAGAAGGGAAGAGATTGAGAGAGTTGGCTTGAGGAAGAAGAAGAAGAAGAATAACAGAACAGAATTGAACAGGAGAGAGATGGAATTGAATTTGAGTATGTTTGATTACATGATTCGATCCCCTTCCTCTCAATCCTGCCGGCTAATATAGCATCGCACTACACAGCCTCTCTCACTCACTGACAGTGGCCCAGCCAATCACTACTAGGTCCACACACTCGCAGGGAAACGGGAGTTGGCTGCTTCTCCCTTCTGGGCCGATTCACAGGCTGGGCCGCTGGCTTCTGCTTTGAACTCCCTGCTACAGATGTTGCCGCTGTGACATCCCCTCCTCCTTCAGTCGAAGCTTGTCCCCAAGCTTCAGAGTCAGGAAAACGATGACGAAGTTCTTGAGCATTTTCCCAAGTGACCACATGCGGATCATCTACAGACCACCGAACCAGCAACTGCTCCACCATCTTGGATCCTTTCCAAATGAAGCGACGATCCAGCACTTGCGATGGAACAACTGACGTACCAGCAGTGGACTGGATTCTGGGCAATTGAGAATACACCACCTCACTTGGCGCCAATGCTTTCTTAAGCTGTGAGACATGGACCACCGGGTGTATAAGACTGGTAGCTGGTAAAGCCAATTTGTAAGCCACTTCACCAACTCAAGAGAGCACCTGAAAAGGACCATAAAAACGAAAAGCCAACTTGCGATTAGCACGAGTGACCACTGACTGCTGCACAAACGGCTGTAATTTGAGATAAACCCAGTCGCCGACAACAAATGTTCTCTCAGAGCGATGTTGATCAGCCTGAAATTTCATACGAGCTTGAGCACGCAACAAATGATCCCGAATCAAACTCTGAATCTGCTCCCTTTCATGTAACCAGTCAGCTAACTCAGTCGACTGACAAGCTGCATTTGCTGACAAACCAAAATACCGTGGCTTATGTCCATATAATACTTCAAATGGAGTGGTCCCCAAGGCTGAATGGAAGGAAGTATTATACCAATACTCCGCTAGAGCCAGCCATCGACTCCACTGAGAAGGACAAGCATGCACAAAGCAGTGAAGGAAAGTCTCAAGACATTGATTCACACGCTCCGTTTGTCCATCAGTCTGAGGATGATAAGAAGAACTCAACCGGAGTTGTGTACCAGCCAACTTGAATAGAGTAGCCCACAGGGTGCTTGTGAAAATCCTATCACGATCAGAGATGAGTGACTAAGGTAATCCATGCAATTTATGAATAAACTGCATATAAGCTTCGGCCACATCCATAGCTGTGAAAGGGTGAGCAAGAGGAACAAAATGGCTATACTTGGAAAACTTGTCGACTACCACCAGGATACAATTAAAGGTAGCTGACTTTGGTAAGCCTTCAATAAAATCCAAAGAAACAACTTGCCAAGCATGGTCAGGTACAGGCAGTGGTTGCAACATTCCCGGATACTTGACATGTTCTGATTTGGCTTGTTGACAAACAGAGCAAGCAGTAACAAACTGCATAACTGTAGTGCGCAATTGAGGCCAAGCAAACAGTTGTTTCACCCTTTGGTAAGTGACATGAATGCCTGAATGACCCCCAACTGGTGCAGTATGCAAGTTAGCCAAAATCTTTTGTTGAACTAAGGTATTGTTACCTATCCACATCCTTTTGAGCAGGTGTATAACGGTAGGGACGCACATTGACTGGAGTAGCTCCTGGCATGGGTGGAATTGTATGATCAAAAACCCTGGACGGTGGTAATCCAGAAGGTTCTTCAAACACCTGTCCAAATTCTGCTAGCACTTGTTGAATTTCCACAGGAATTTGCTCCTTGTTTGAAGATTCTGACAGAGTGCACAACTGAATCAGGTGAGAGATGGCCTGTCTATCCTTCAACTCCAAAAACTGTTGAGAAGAGAGTTGAGAACACTGTTCAGTTTCTGACAAAATTCCCTGTAATGTAATGGATTCCTTTCTCCAGGAAACTGTCAAGAGCTTGTTAACCCAATCGACCTGCATAGGACTATGAGCCATCAACCAGTCCATGCCTAAAATCATGTCATAACTTCCCAGATTTAACACCTTTAAGTCAGTATAAAACACCCATCCTTGGGTCATCCATTCACACCTTGGTACTGAAGTAAGACAGGTAAGTATGGAACCGTTTGCTACTTTCACTTGTACTGGTGGTTCAAGAGTTACAACTCCTTGCAAGGTTTGAGCAATCTTAGAGCTAATAAAACTTGCTGTACTACCTGAATCCACCAATATAAGCACTTCTTTACCCTGAACATATCCCAACATTCTCATACAGCCCACTGTTTCAAAGCCATTTATAGCCTGAACTGAAATTGACATCAATCCAGGACTGTCCAGACCATCACTTTCGTCAGAAATACCCTGATCAGAGAGCAAATCGGATTGCAAAACTGTGAGCAATTCTTGAACTGCATGCAGTTGTATAGTGTTTGCACACTTATGGATTGGAGACCACTTCTCTGCACATATGTAACATAACCCCTGAGCTCTACGCTGAGCCTTCAGTGTAGAAATTTTATCATTACTGGTACCAGTCTTGGTATTGTCAAGAAACATACGATCCTCTGATCGATTCAAAACACCAGAGCCACTTCCAAGGTTTGGAGGTAAGGGTAATGGTAATGCTCCTTTGAATGCGACATTTGGCCGAATCTGCAAATTTCCACCATCACTTTTCTTCAGATTTGGAACTGACACTGTCATTGTCTCAGAAATCACTTCTTCTTGCAACATTGCTACTGCCAAAGCATTCTCCAAATCTTTAGGACGTTGCAGCAGCACTGCATTCCTGATTTCTTGACGCAGTCCCTCAGTAAAACGATGTGTTAGATATCGCATATTCAAAACAGGATCATATGTCAGCAATTGATTCATTAATTCATCAAATCTCTCATAATATTCCCAAACTATTCCTGTCTGCTTAATACTATCCATCTGTCTAATGAGAGTTTCATGTTGGTCCCTATCAAATTTGTGTGACACAGCAATACAAAAATTCTCCCACACAGGAAATCTAACATGAGCCTTAGAAGATCGTAACCAGGAAGCTGCCCTATCCGAAAAATAAATTGTGGCTATTCTAACCCACAACCCTGGAAAAGTATTATTCACATCAAAATAATGTTCACATCTCATTTTCCAATCCTCTGGGTCTGTTCCATCAAACTTAGGGAAATCTAACTTGGGAACCCTGTGATTATACTGACGCCCAAACTGATCCCCATCAAATTCCCCACCCCCCAACTCAAATTGATCAAAATTTTTCAGAGATGTGGAAGGAGATTCATACGCACCCTTGACCGGAGTCGGGCCTAGGGTTGCGTTCATCCCCAGTACCCTTCCCCGGTGTTCATGAGCTTGCAGTCGGCCACTGGCCAATTTGTTTCCGCCTTCCGCCGCGGCAGCTTGAGATGAAGTTGGCGGCGTAGGCAGCAGCGGCGCCTTCCTTTCCTCGTCTGTCAACGGAAATCGAGGGGAAGACGTCGCCGGAGAAGCCTGCTTCATTTTGCCGACGAGATCCAGTTGCTGACGAAGGTCGCCGACTTCCTCATGCAACTCCTGAACTGCTGCTTCTACTTGAGGTCTCCAACTGCTCACTTCGCGATCTAGCTTGACGACCGCTGCTTGAGTTTCGCCTTGAGCACGATTCAGCGTCACCAAGGACTCCTGGATCTCCATCAACACCTTGCCGAAATCAATGTTCTGCTTCTCCATCGCTTCGACTTGAAGTTGCAAACGGGAAGTATATCGTGGCTTCTCCAGGATCGAAATTGCTCTGATACCAAATTGTCACGGTCTTGAACTCGTAGGAGAGATTCGGTCGAGTAGAGAAGGGAAGAGATTGAGAGAGTTGGCTTGAGGAAGAAGAAGAACAGAACAGAATTGAACAGGAGAGAGATGGAATTGAATTTGAGTATGTTTGATTACATGATTCGATCCCTTTCCTCTCAATCCTGCTGGCTTATATAGCATCGCACTACACAGCCTCTCTCACTCACTGACAGTGGCCCAGCCAATCACTACTGGGTCCACACACTCGCAGTGAAACGGGAGTTGGGCTGCTTCTCCCTTCTGGGCCGATTCACAGGCTGGGCCGCTGGCTTCTGCTTTGAACTCCCTGCTACAGATGTTGCCGCCGTGACAAACTACAGGCTATGACCCATTTGACTAAGGTGGAGTTTATTTTCCTTTTCTTTGAGAGGATTGGCAGAAATTTTCTCCTTTGGTTCACCGGGTACTAACGGATGGATACTGCTATTGTTTATTCTCTTTGGTTTTATCCTTTTGATCTTATAGCATTAGTAGATTTCAGTTTGTACGCAGCAAACACCAGTGAAGGTGATTTTTGCTACTAGCATAGTAGCAAATAGTTGAAAGATAAATGTATGGATGTAATTTATCACATGCAGCCTTTTTGTAATCTTCATAGAGCTGGTACATAATTTTCAACTCAAGAGTGATCCTAGTCTGGATATATCATTTGTCCTGTATGCTGGGTGGGTGCGGAGTTCTTCGTGGTTTTTGTTTAGAGCTCTTGTAGCTGCTAAATTTTGAATTCTGAAATGTGATGTTGATGTATTTAGTGAATTTGGCATATCACAATTAATGTTTGCTATTCCCTTTGTTGGAATTTTCAAAGATTGAGACAGAAGATGGTTCTGATGAGGAGTCCGATGAATCAGACTCCGAAGTAAATGTGGAAACAGAGCTATCGAAAGTCACTGAGATGCGTATCATACCATCTGATCCTTGTCAGTGTATCCTTTTTACAGTAAATTGTCTGATGTAGGAGCATTTATTGGTTTTCCTTGTATAAATCTACCTCTGATGCTTGCATACTAAATTTTGATATGAGTGCAGGTTTACATGAAATAACTATCATTTCTAATGCTCTATGTTCATTTTTCATTAGCTCTTTATTTTTAATTTATTCTCATGACTGTAGCAACTAATAGTCATGATTAGATTTGTTTATTCTTGAAGAATAGGTCTTCACTCTAGAGGGTACTACTTTAAGAATGTAATGTGTGCATTCTGTTCCTTCACAAGTAAAAATTTGCTTGTCTTATGTTATTCAGTTACAAATGGTTCTCTGTTGGGATTAATAGCTAACCAAGAATAAACTACCTTGCATAATTAGTATCATACTGCAGATCATCATGGCAGATATATTTTTTATTTCCAGCTGTTTGAAATGCTATTTATTTGGAGAATTGACTAATACTATTTCTTGAAGCATTTGTATCTTCTATTATATATTCACATTATATCTTGGATCCTTGACAGAAGTTTCAGTGGATGGACTCTTTGAAGCATTCTCACATTGTGCTGAATTGAACCCCGATCCTAATGCTGGTAAGTTTTATAGTTAATAAACAATAAAAGAATGTTCTTTGTTTGATGTATGCCTTTTTAATTACCAGAGAGTGATGAAGAGAATGGCTGGGCTCATAGAGATGAAGGTGATGAAGATATGACTGGTGGTAAGAATTCGCCCTGTTCATTTCTCTTTTGTGTTCATCCAAACGTTATGCATAATCTTTTATGTATTATCTTGCATTCAGGAAGTGATGCTGAATGTGAGTTTTCAGATGTCAACCCGATAGGTCAAACTGATGAACATGATATTACTCATGCTGTAGTTGAGGTATGCTGTTGGTTTGTTCTACCATTATGTTTTATGCTTTATATGATTCTGTGAAACGATTGCAAGTGAAATAAAACTCTTGTGTTATAAGCTTGGTTGTAAAGGTTTTTTCTTTTCTTCGGGCTCCTGTGAATATAATCTGTATTTACTACAACATATGGTATAGGAATTGGTAATGGCATCCTCTCACGTCATTTTATTTAGAAACTACGACCATGTGTATATTTCTTACTGTTTTTGTCACATAATATGTTAAGGTATAGTTAATTCATATACAGATATACCGTGTGATTCAGGGTGGCAGTTGATTATCCTTTCAAAATTATTATAAACATCAAACAGTTACTTTCTGAACAGTTTGATCTCTGTATACTAAGATAAAACTCTTTTGTTCCTTCCCCTGCCAATCTCATGAGCTAACTCGAACAAAAACCTCATAATGTCCTTATGCAGCTTCAGATCAATGACCAACGTTTTGAGGATGCAGAGGAAGCAGAACATGAGACGCATGGAAATGGACACTAATGCAGGTGCCTTGTTATTTTCTTCTCTGAAGAAAAAAAAAACTGGTTTGTTGTACATCGCCAATGATGCACATTGTTGACTAAAGACTTATTTTTTGTTTGTTTCTTTTCCTTCCCTTTTGAGATGTCATAGATTAACTCCTTTGGGCCACCTTGTAAACTTGCATCAATGGCAACGTATGGGAGAAAAAAGGTCTTGCTACTGGTCAAGAAAAATGTAAGCTGAAAGCATGCTGGAGGTCTTTGTATGCGTTGTCTTCTGTAAAATACATGTATGATCATGCAACTTCATATTCAGAGATATTTTGACAATGTGCTCATGGAAAACATCCATACTTTGTAAGTGTTCAAGCTTAATTGTCAGATTTTTTTTTTGTTTACATCCTTGATCGACCAAAGATGTATGCTGATAGCTGAGCAACAAACATTTCCTTTTCTGTAGCATTTGCTACTGATGAATGGTCCTGTGCTCAATGTCCAAGGACTTGCAGCAGAATCCGTTAGCTCGTTTTATTGCTGTCAGTATTGTTCTTGTAGACATTTGTTCATGATGAACTTTTGCTCGGTTGAGTAAGGTAATCTGAAGGTTAAGTTATTTTTTTTACACGATTTGAGGCAATGGGCAGGGAGCTCTGTGTTGAAGGGAGTACTCTGTTAAAGCATGATTTCTTTCGAATGTAGGAATTTGAAAACACTGGAGTAAGAAAAGGCAGGAATTCAATTTACACGTTGTTCAAACCCATGCTATGAACCCTCAAGGTTTCTATGCATTGGAATTTTGTAGCGCAGTCGTCCTTCTATCCCTTCTTCCACTGCACACAACGCGTCCGCACGTCTAGCGAAGGGACACGTTACTAGTAAATTAGCTGATTTCCCGCGCTTTCTACGTACGGAAATTGCCAAGTAACTTCTAAATTTTTTTAATGATCGAGCTAAAAGTATAAAAGTATAAATTATATTAGTTATTAACAACAAATAAAATAAAATTGGTTTGTCAAAGTATGTTTAGAGAGAAATACATTTAGTATGAGATTGTAGATGAACTATGATATTCTACACTTTAATTGTATAGATGAATATATGTTAAGTAATATAGAAATGATGGATATATATATATATATATGTTAAAAATATTGTGAAAAAATAATGTGAAGAAAAATGATTGGATGTTGATATGTAGAATTCAATGAATTATAGATATGTTGCATGCTTGCATAAGTTTGTGTGTAATTAGGGTAAATTGAAATCATGCCATTATAATTTTGCAAAGTTTAAGATATGTCATCGGTATCTCAATGACATGTAGGACTCATATGAGTCAATGACATGTGGGTCAGGATAGTATATCTCAAATTTTGCAAAATTATAATGGCATGGTTCTAATTTTTCCTTGTAATTATTACTAGTGGACGATGAGGTGGCATGTTATCGCGCTACATCCATGAATTTTTTCAGTTTTTTTCGATTTTTTCCGGAATTTTGAATTTGGTAAAAATTCATCCAAATCATATCGCCGGTTTCCCCTACCGTACCCCCGCGATAATCGCACGATTATCGTGCGATAAGTGAAACCCTGGTCCAACTCTAAAATTTTTTATATTTTTTATTAGATGTTTCTATTAGGTGATTTATTTTTTGACCAATGTAGATTATAAATTCATGTAAAATTATAATGTCATTATAGCTCCTAATAGTCGTTGTACCGCTGGAAAACGTCTTTTTCTAGTATAGACAAAAAATATTTTTTACATGAGTTCTTAGGGGAAAAGGAACTTACGTTAAAATGGTAAAAAGCTTAGAAAATTGATGTTTTCTGCATGCTTTTTCTCCCTAAACACTAAAGGAAGCAGGGAGTGTACATTGCGAAGAAGTTGGATTCTTTTGTCTATTATATCAATCAAATTATTATTAGTACTACCTCCGTTTCAGGTTATAAGACTTTCTAGCATTGTGTACTACTAATCTAAAATCCCTTTTATTAATCTATTCTTATTCTATATCCTTTATAAACAAATTTTCCTAGAGAATAACCTGACAATAAACTAATAAAATCCTACAAAAGCATAAAAGATGGCCACTTTGAATCTTTGATTATGTTGCACCTCAAAAAAGTATATATATCATATATTACCCTAAAAAAACCATACACTTCCAATTTCAGACAGCCAAAAGAAGAGAGAGTGAGAGTCTGAGAGACAGCCCATTCAGAGGTTAGTTAGAGTTGGGCCGAGCCCATATCATCTCCTATATAAATGGCCCTTCCGAGCGAACCTCCGCCCCCTCCGAAACCCTAACGCCACCCGCGCCGCCATCCCCGAGCACCACCAACCCCACCCCCCGAGCGAGCGGAGCGGAGAACGCGAGGCGAGGCGAAGCAAACATGGCGGCGGCTGCGGTGTACGGCGCCGGCGGCGCGATGAAGGGCGGGAAGCTCGGCATGGAGGAGGCGCGGGAGCTGCAGCTCAACCGCATCCGCATCACCCTCTCCTCCAAGAACGTCAAGAACCTCGAGAAGGGTAATCCATTCTTTCTCTTTTTCTTCTATAGCTTCAGTTCGTTGTCGTTCAGAGAGGATTAGATTAGATCGGATTTTTTTTTGCTGAGAGCGCGAAGCTGATTCGTGTGTTTATGGTTGCAGTTTGCGCTGATCTGGTGAAGGGCGCCAAGGACAAGCAGCTGCGCGTCAAGGGCCCCGTCAGGATCCCCACCAAGGTGCTCCACATCACCACCCGCAAGTCGCCGTGCGGTGAAGGTATTGACCAGTTGCAGCCACCTCTAATTGCAATGCTTGATTGGGTTTGAATCCATTTGTTTTTGTGGTATGTTTCGACTCATGGGTATAGCTTTGGTTTAGGTGGTTAGGAAATGGATTGGTGGAGACAGATGCCACTGTATAGATGCCAGTGTATAGATGCTTGGTTAAGCTAGATCCTGGTCTAAATTAGTGCTCTTGGTTGGTGACTAGTGTGGATTGTGTGACCATTGGAATCATTTAGTCAAAACTATTTGATTTTTCAGGCAATCTCTTTGTTGAAATTTGCCTTAGTTAGAGTACTTCACTAAGTGTTATTGTTGTATGGCCATGTTCTTATAGTGACTTTCGGCTATCTAAAATCTGCAATAAAGACTACCAGCAACAAGTTGCCACCAAAATGTAATGAAGGATGAATGTTTAAGTTTTCGAGTGAAAGCACATGGTATAGCAAGTTGAGTAGAAGGGTTACTATTGGAGGTTTGTGGTGAATAAGTTTGGTTTACCTGTTCTTTGTCGACCCAACCATTTCATCACCCAACCATTTCATGCATGGAGATGGATGGGCAGCGGGATAGCAAGCGATGGACACTGTCAAGCTACAACAAACTAGGATAATCCTATATTATTCACTCCTAGATAAGGGAATGATCTAGAGGCAAGCTCAGAAAACTTGCCGTTACCCCCACAGTCTCATATTAAGGGGGCAGAATATACAGACGTTTCTTCAATTTTAGTGTTATTATTCTCCACATGTCATAATTTTAAAGATAGCCAAGCCAAGTTCTGAAGTCAAGAAGGTTTAGTAAGATTTTGTTTAGCAGGGATTTGGAAGGCACATATGTTGGTATTCTATTGGAATGCAAGTGGGCTGGCTTTTGAACCCATTTATGGGCTATTCAAGTGGGTAAACCATAGGTTGGTCCACTTAAATGGCCTATAAGTGGGTTTGTGGGCTGGCCCTCTTGTATCCTGATAGTTTAGTATGATTGGTAATAATAGCAATGCTACTTTTAAATTTAAGGTTTGTTATGGACTAGTGATAACTGTTATGGGATCGAGTACCAGTGGCACAAGAAACTACTGGCTAGTCTCGTAGCTTGCTAGGTACTCCCTCTGTCCCAAAATAAACAAAGCTAGTACGGGGATGTGGCACTTCCTAGTCCTGTACTAGGTTTGTTTATTTTGGGACGGAGGGAGTATCATAGTTTGTTACTCCTCTGGTCCAAAATATATGATGTTTGACTTATGATCTTCGTGGTGTGAACAAGTTTATTATATTATGGAAGTACTTTTCAAGAAAAATCTGCACATGTCTTTTTAATGTTTTCAAACATGCGTTTTAAAATATATTGGTAGTTAAGTTTTAAAAGTCTGATTGAAAAAGCCAAATGTCATATTTTTGACCAGATGGAACTCATTTTTGATTTGTTTAGAATTTTTCTATCAGTTTTCTAGTTACTATTTATCTTTTTGGCTCCTAACCTACAAAGGTTGCATAGTGTAGTAAAACCTCCTGCCCAAAATGTAGCTCTCTTTGGCTTTGAATCTGGATATGAACTTGTCTAGATTCATAGCTAGATATAGTTACACCTTGGGATGGATGTAGTATTGTACTCCCTCTGTTTTTAAATGTATGACGCTGTTGACTTTTAGATATATGTTGACAATTCGTCTTATTCAAAAAATCGAGCAAATATAAAAATATAAGTGAGGCTTAAAGTATATTTGATGATAAAACAAGTCATGGCAAAATTAATGATACCTGTATAACTTTTTTGAGTAAGATGAGTGGTCAAACGTAGATTTAAAAGTCAACGGTGTCATATATTTATAAATGGAGGTAGTATTAGAGAAGGAATCCATTGATAAACAAGATTAGTGCTCTTCCCACTATTATAGCAACCATAGGCTCGAAGCCTGCATTGCGCAAGAGACTTGGTTGCAAAAAGACATCACTAAACTAAAGGATCAAACTTTACGCCCATTTAAGTGGACATGTGAGTTTGTTTCATGGGATTTATTATTATGTGAATTCATTGATTTGTTAATTGGACAAAGTACATGATATGTTTAACTTGTAATGTATATCCTTTTTGTGTGCCAATCATCCTGTACCCCTGTTTACCTATGCTCATGTAGTTGTAGCATATTGTTCTGATGATTGACAGTTTTTTTACTTTCATGCTTATCTTTCATCAATATATCTTCAGGTCAGTTTATGCTTGCAACAGTTAAACTGGACGCTCTTTGTTAGATGAAACCACTTTGGATGCTAGTTGCTTAAGCTAGGGAAATTTGCTGACATCTTGTTGGCTTAACTTCACATTGGTTGGGTTTTCTTGTGCTAATTCAGGACAATTTTGCGTTCTTTTCTGACCAGGAACAAACACATGGGATCGTTTCGAGTTCCGCATCCACAAGCGGGTGATCGATCTCATCAGCTCCCCAGATGTTGTGAAGCAGATCACCTCCATCACCATCGAGCCTGGTGTCGAGGTCGAGGTGACGATCGCTGATGTGTAATGCTGCCAAACTAGCACTACCTTAGACCTACCTGTCTTGTTTCTCTGCTGCTTAGAATCTCGGTTCCGATTGCCATGCGTGTAACGGACATCCAACTGGTTTAGTGTATCTGGGTCTTTTATATGTGCGCGGATGCTATGGATCTTTCTCATGTAAGAGGTGTGTAACTCGCCAGTTTTGCTTCAACCACATGAAATTTGGTATTGGATTCAATTTTTGTTAGTTCGGCTCCTTCTGTCGTGGGATTCCATCGAATCCGGTGATTGTTACAGGAGGGTATTTGATCATGAAATACTCTCTACTGCTTGTCTCGCTCATTTCAAACATTCTTACGAATCTATAGAGAATACGAATCTGGACAAAAGAGCTAGAAATGTCACATCCGTTTTACTCTCTCCGTCCTTAAAAAAAATGTCACATCCGTTTTACTCTCTTTGTCCTTAAAAAAACATCTAGGAGACACGTCTCTTTCTAAATTGAGTTTTTTTTTTTAATGGAGGGAGTAGCTTATATTTTGGGACGCAGCGCTACACACTTGATCCACTGAACCACTGAAGAAATATCGTCAAAGCATATCCTACATTCCTACTGTAGGGCAGCCTCTCGATTAGAACTGTCCACCATTAGCAGTTTAACCGTCTGATCAGCAGTGGAACATTTTGACGGGCTATGGTCACGCATTTTACTAGGAATAAGTCCATTTGTTATCCCTCATCTTTTCTGTCCATTATGTTTAAACCTCAATATCAGACATCTTCACCTAAATCTTTTTAAAACTGCAAAACCATTTAATGATATCGAGGTTTAATAAGTATGCTAATTAAACCAGACGGAAAGATGAGGGATGGTAAGTGCACTTATTCCATTTTACTATGCCTAAATAGCCCAACTGCAGCATGTTGCATCCAGCCCAGTAGAAGACATGAGCGTTGATGGGCCAGTAAGCCCAAAAAGCCGTAGGCCCACTAATTAGGCCCATCCAACACGCAGCCGCCGTCCGACGCCGCCAGAAGCCACGCCGCTCGCCGCGCTACGGCGCACGCCTCCACCATCCCCACCCGCCCTCCGCCAGATCTCGCCGCGGTTCGCTGACGGGATCCATGGCAGCGCCGGGGAGCCACGCCCGCCGCCGCGCGTGGCCGCTGCTGTTCCTCGCCGTCCTCATGTTCCACTCGCTCGCCATCTACCTCTTCACCCGCGGCTTCCTCCTCACCCGCACCGAGCTCGACGTCCACAGCCACCGCGACGACCGCACCGGCATCTCCCCGGGCTGCTCCTCCTGGCCCCCGCCCGCCGTCGACCGCCTCGTCATCGTCGTCCTCGACGCCCTCAGGTAAAATCACCACCCCTCGAATCTTAGATTCCCCAAGAGAGAAATTAAATCTCTTGTTGGCTACTGCGATTATACTCAGTGTTGGGTTACCGAGAAAGTACGATAAGTTTGGAGCTGACACAGTTGTGCAATGCACTGTCCTGCAGGTTCGATTTTGTGGCACCAAGTACATTCTTTCAAGGTGATTTACTCCTTTTATGTATTACTATAATGCTCAACGTGTAACATGTGAGAATGTGATTTGTAACTCTGAGATGAGGCCATGATTCGCTGCAGAGAGGCAACCATGGATGGACAAACTGCAGGTTCTGCAAAAATTGGCTGCTGATGAGAAGACCTCTGCTAGGATATTCAAAGCGCTTGCTGATCCACCGACGACTAGCCTTCAACGTCTTAAGGTGATCAACTCTGTTTCTGTTGTTGTTAATCCAGATATTCATTCATTCATCAACAGAGTTACCCTGAAAAATTGTTGTCCTTTCCTCAATTCAGTGCAGTATAAGATTATCGCATTATATGCATTCATGAATTGAGTTGACCTGATATGCTCTGCACGATTCAGTGCAATCAAATGGTTGTAACTTTGTGTGTTCTTCACCCCCCAGGCTTTAACATCCTTGCTGTAAAATTCTATACTCAGGCTCTGACGACAGGTGGTCTGCCTACATTTATTGATGTGGGAAATAGCTTTGGAGCTCCAGCAATAGTAGAAGACAACATAATGCATCAGGTTCTTGTCACAATCTCATCTTGCATCTAACATTACAAATATGGTGTCAGTAAACTTACTCAGTTTATTCTGGATAACTAACCGTGGAAGTATGTGTTGCCTCTTGTTTCTTTGTACTCAATCAGTTTGCCAAAAATGGAAAGAGGGTCGTCATGATGGGAGACGATACTTGGATCCAGTTATACCCTGAACATTTCAACAAGTCATATCCTTACCCTTCTTTTAACGTTAAAGATCTTGACACAGTATGTCATATCTTTGGTACCATTCTTTTCCTTGTTCTGCAATGCGAGTTTTTTTCCTCCCATAAATTTTCCATGAAATTACCAGTAATTGTATTTATCGTATATATCAGGTAGACAATGGTGTTATTGAGCACTTGCTTCCATCATTACACAAAAATGATTGGGACGTTCTTATTGCACATTTCCTTGGCGTGGTAAGTTATTGTGCATTCTCTTATGCCTTAGCTTAAAATTAATCCTTTTATCCTGTCCGTTTTGAATAAAGAACATGTGAGATCAACTTCCTTTAGGACCATGCAGGGCATATATTCGGTGTTGACTCTACCCCAATGATCCAGAAGTTGGAGCAATACAATCGGATCCTAGAGGTCAGTCACCTCATGCACAAATATATAATGTGGCTTTATGCTTACCTGCTTATCATTCTTTTAAATTTGACCTCATTATGTTCTTTATTCCCATATGATGGCCATATTAACTATGATAATCAAATGCTGCTATATTTAACTCATACAGGATGTAATTGACACATTGAAAAGTCTATCAACATCGGGTGGTCCCCATGAGAATACTTTACTTCTTGTAATGGGGGATCATGGCCAAACACTAAATGGTGATCATGGTGGAGGAACTGCTGAAGAGGTGATCTATCTTATGTTTTGTTGCTAAATGCTGAAGAGGAACACTAAATGGTAATCATGTCTACATAACTAATGCTGTTACTATTATAGGTTGAAACATCGCTCTTTGCATGGAGTCCGAAGACCCCACCAAATGCTGTCTTGTCTGTTCTTGGTAAAAATTTATGCAACGCTGATCTGGTACATTTTCTTATCCTATATGTTCTGCTAACTAATTATGATTTGAGCTATCTTGCCATGTATGGCGATAATGTTATGATCAGGACTAAGTTTTCAAACAATTATAATTAATATTCATTGGCCATATTATAACCTGAGTTACATTTTTTTTGTCTAGAACACTTAAACTAGAATTGCGTACAGAAGATATTTTTCTAATCCCTTGCTTCCATATTGAATGTCTTACTGTTGTATATTTGGTTTGACATCTAAAACCGTAGGGCAAAGTGATTGACTATTTTAAACTCTACTCTGACTGTGTTATGCATGGCTATGAAGTACTGCATGCAGCGTTTTTTAATGAAAAGAGTGGGAATGAGGGCCTGTAAATTTTAGGAATGTAAATTTGAAATAAGCAGTGATTGATGTAATACAGTTTTTGGCCAAGATACATGTTAATCGTAGTACATTTTGTTTAGCCAGATTTTGCTTGCTTTTATTTGTGACTGTAGTAATGTGCCTACTAATCACACGTTTATTTCTTTTCTAGCATGGTAAAGAGGTGTGCGTCAGCACTATGCAGCAGGTCAGTGCTAACTGCATTCTTTTATGTTGATGGCTTATATGATCAATATTGCTTAATTTTTCTCCTTGTTCTTAGCTTGATTTTGCAGTAACTATAGCAGCGCTACTTGGTATACCTTTTCCTTTTGGAAGGTGTGTACGCTTTACTTGGTACTTGCTTGTTTCTGTTGTTTGCAGTGTGTGCTACTATCTGGTTTGACTAGAGACACTATCTAGTTGCTTTTTTTTTTTTCATTATATATACTGATTCGACTTGATTTTATTTTTCAGTTGCTATTGTCCCTACATCCTTCCATAGTTGTAGTACTTAATTCAGTATATTTACGAAATGTGTTCTATTGTGCCATATCTAGCATTGGACGTGTAAACCCAGAATTGTATGCTCTGAGTGCTGGAACATGGGATAATCAACAGATCGGTGCCAATGATTGTACACAGCAGAATGATCTAGAAGCATGGATGCGGAGATATGCTGAAGCTCTCTGTATAAATTGTTGGCAGGTAATATGAAAGTTCATTTGTATTTGTTTGGTTGGGTGGATTGCGTCCTCCTAGCTCTACGCTGATTTTCAGTTAACCCTCATAGGTAAAGAGGTACATTGATCGATATTCTGCCACTTCTGTTATTGGATTTCGAGCAGAAGACCTGAACCATGTTGCAGATCTGTATTCAAAAGCTCAGGCAAATTGGTCCTCTGTCCTGAGGTCTACATGTCCATTGGAAACAAGCAGTCAGGATGAATTAAAGGAGTGCGCAAATAAGGAATGCACAAGTTCAGCTCTGCGGTTGCAAATTGATGCATACTCTGACTTCTTGGAGAGCTTTGCAAAGCTTGCTCGCTCTGCATGGACTGAGTTTGATTTATGGTTGATGGGCATTGGTCTTTCAGTTATGATACTGTCAGTTAGTACTCAGGCATGTATGCTTGTGAAGTTGAATATTAATCAAATTTCAGAAAAGGAAAGAGCAAGTTCAAGTTTCATTCCGAAAAATTTCTTTGCTTTTGCATTGGTTGCAATTCGGGCAGCAAGTTTCCTATCCAATAGCTATATATGTGAGTTTGTCAGCTATACCAACCTCATCAAATATTATAAATTTATTTGGTGCACCTGCTTATTCATGCATCTATTTCTTGTGATGCAGTGGCAGAAGGTAGAGTTGCAAACTTTCTTTTGGCCACGAGTTGCATTGCCAGTGTGTGGCACTCAGCCACAAAAGGAAAATTCATCATAGAAGTTAATATTCTTATCACAATTAATGCTCCCAATTTCCCTGTGTTGACCTCAGTTTTATTCTATTATTATGTATAGTCAACTTCTGATCTACTTTTACTCTATTTATTCGCAGGAGTTTGTTTTTCTCCTCCTTAATATTTTCATACGATTTGGGATTGAGTTTGGGATGTCAAAACAAATTTCTGGGTCAATAATTTCAAATGACCACCCAGTCAGCATTATTTGTGGCCTGTTTGGTTCAAGTTTTTGCAGTGATCTCATGGAAATATTCCCCATCATATCTCTTACCTTAGTGGCCTATATCATTTTGAAGTGCATATCCTATGCGATCAGTCATAGATTCTTGAAGTACTCTGTTATGTCTGGAAGCATCTTGAGTTATATATTTATAGCAATTCATTGGGCTTCTGAAAGTACTTTGCTCTCTCATACTAAAGCTATTAGAGAGACTGGAATAAGTTTAGCTCCTCACCTTGTATACACTATTGGAGGTTTATCATTAGCAATATCTGCATTTTATCGGTTGTTTGGGTCAACTGATCATTTGAAGATGAATGAAAGGATAACTAGTTTGTCAGCTGTCATGCTGTGCTCCTGGAGTCCTACTATCTTGATCTTGTTGGGAAGACAAGGTCCCTTTGTGGCTCTAATTTGTATGACTATAGGTACTGTGAGCTCTATTCCTAGACATATGGTTGCTTCTCAGAACATGGCAATTACTACTTTGGGCACTATTTGAGATTCTTTTCCTGTTATGTCCTAATTAAGAGCATGGCATGTGATTTTCTTTTTCATTTTGCAGCATGGTGTTTAATAAAGTTACAGCAGAAAAATCAGAGAGAGCTGAAACTTGACAAAGGAATACATGCTGCTGACTCTGTTTCAGTAACACAATGGAGCTTTCTGGCAGTTTGTCTATTTTATCTGACGGGTCATTGGTAATTTCCTTGCTGTGTGGATGTTACTGACCTTTATCTTTTAGTTAGAATTTATCTTTCTGTTAATAATGCATTTTTAGTATGCAATTTGTTTCCTAGTCTGGAATAAAATGCATGTACAATTTGTATTTTCTGTATCTGATGTGATTTAATTCATATTTTTAGATGGAGTTGTTGAAAATACATTGTTGATCAAAAATTATGTTTCAGGTGTACCTTTGATGGCCTCCGTTATGGTGCTGCATTCATTGGGTGAGTGTAATCATGTTCCAAATATAAATGCTGAAAGGCATCTCTCATGATGCACACGGTTTACTTATCACAACAATTAATTTTACAGGTTTGATCATTTCCATATTATCCGACAAGGCCTTCTTCTTTCCATTGATACTTTTGGCGTTTCTCACATACTGCCTGTTCTTAGTCTTCCGTTTATTGCCATATGCTGGTACAATTCTGCATCCAAGAACAGCAAGGTGAATGATGCCACTGTCACCAGATTAATACAGGTAATTAGTTAGAAATATGGAGTAGTTTTATTTTTTTCTGGACCAGTTTAACGTTACAAAGCAGCAGCCTAAAATACTAACTTCAAGGTATCTATGCCAAATTCAAATATACTGCAAGTAGTTAGGCACTAAAATATTGGATACAAAAAATAATTTGGAGCTCCCAGAATATAAACAATAGGACAAAGCGTAGTACTCCCTCTCGTTTCATAATTCTTGACGTTTTGGACAACGACACGGCCTTCAAAATACATCTTTGACTTTGTTTTTCTATTATAATATATATATACAATAAATAAATGCGTGTTTACTTTTTTATGTTGTTCTACTTCCTTTAAACTAAATATATTTATTTTTATGTTGTTCTACTTCCTTTAAACTAAATATATTTAAAGTTATTGATGTTCAAAGTTACAAAAGTTTGACCTCAACCCTATCCAAAATGTTAAGAATTATGGAACCGGAGGGAGTACTGATCTTGCATGCATTATGGAACTCCATTTGGAGACCAAATTATGTTTTCTGTTTGTTTGCTTACTGATCGATGGGGTCCCTTGTCTGTTTTGTTTCACTTAGGTGCTTTTGATGTATGGTTTAATTACATCAATCACAACAACGCTTACAATCATTTGTGTTACCATTCAACGGCGTCACTTGATGGTAATTTTTACCCCAGCGCCACATAAGAATACCACGAGTATTCCTGCTTTTGCTAATTAATTATGGTGGACTTTATGTGACACTATACAATGTCAAACTTTGCAGGTCTGGGGTTTATTTGCCCCAAAATACGTATTTGATGCTATCGGGCTTCTTCTGACCGACTTGTTAGTTGTTCTGGCATCTATCTATTACAGCTGACCTTGCTATTTTGTTTCTCCAGATAGACAGGTAGTTTTAAAATTAACGCATTTACGATTTGATTGCATCTATAGAGCTGAAATATTTTTTTTGTCACTACAGTCAGTGGTGTAAAATCATGTGTATATTCAATTAAATTCATGTATTATCGTTGAATCAAATTTGTCATTAACCCAAGGGCCAGATTCTCGGTCACTTTTCAGAGACTCCTAAAACAGCACTCCAACTGTCCAACATCCGTGTGCCACAAATCTGGTTATTGTATTTTTAGAAGCTAGCTAGAACTCACACTAAGGCCATTTACAATGCGGTGAGGTTGCGTTCAGCCTCACTGCGCCAGCTCATAGATTCCTTGCCACAGCTCATAGATTCCTTGCCACGTTAGCTTCTGGCACACTTTTCTCAAGTCACACTTTTCTCAAGTCCGCGCGTCCAACTTTGGTCACGCGTTCCTCGGCCAAATCCAGGGCGAGCGGCGTGAGGAACGGGCACTTGCGCGCATTGTGGAGGTCGTGACATCGTTTCGTCGTTCTCCCGCGCTCGCGTCGTCGTCGAGTTCATCCTGCCCCGCGTCGTCGTCGAGTTCATCCCACAGGAGAGAAGGGAATCCGGCCTCTGCAGATTCAATCACCAAATACTCCTTCAGTTTCGTCATCACCAAGACGAACAGAAGAAGAGAGAAGCGAGCAGAAGGAAAAAAAAGGAGCAAACATATATGCGAGAAACAGAATATTTGAGAAAGAAGAGAAGAATACCTTCGTTGGAGGCCATTGACGACATTAACTAAACAGGAGGAGCAATTGCTGCCGACGCTTTCTTGCATTGAAGTCGACCAACCGTTGAAGCAGAGAAGAAGCAAACCAAACCAACTCCCGGCGCCGCCTCTCCGCCCGGGCTGGATCTAGCCGCCTGCCGCCGCCGTCTCATCAGCAAGCGCTGCCCGGAAGGAGAGAGAGAGACGCGCCCGCGCCATGGGGAGGCCGAAGGGCGGCGCCGCGGCGTCCTCCTCGTCGAAGAAGCCCAAGGCGAAGCCGAAGCAGCGTGGCGGCGCCGCCGCCGCTTCGGGGGAGGAGAGGGTGGCCGCCTCGGCACCGTTGCCGCCCGCGCCGCCGTCTCCGCCGCGTTGCCGCCGGCGCGCTCCGCTAAGCCCGCCCCGGGGTCATCCGCCGCTAGCGCCCTTCGCCGAGATCGCCTCGGGGTCGTCCGCCTTCGGCTCCCGCGCCGTGTCGCCGCCGGCGGGCCGCCAGATCCGGAGGGGGAGAGGGACGCCGGCGGAGGGGGAGAGGGGTGACGGCGGTGTGTGGGAGGCGCCGGCGGCGCACTAGAGGAGGGAGCAGTTTTGTGGCCTGGTTAGGGAAGGCAGGGAGAGAGAGGAGAGGAGGTAAAAAGTGAGAGAGAAGGGTGGGACCCACTGTGAAGGAAAAAGAAGACCACATGCACTGTGGAGGTTGTTGCTTACAAAGTGGCAGTGTTGGCTCCTCAAAAATTGGTGACGCACTGTGAGTGCCTAAACAGCACAGCCTAAAGACACTTTATTCAAACATAATGGGCTCTTCACAGCCATCATCAAGATACTCCCTCTGTCTCAAGTATTTTGGTGGATGTGATATATTTTAGTACAATAATTCTGGACATGGAGTCTATTTAGAATGATTGTACTAGGATATGTCATATTCACCCAAAATTCCTTATATTTTGGGACGAAGGGAGTAAGATATAAGGAACATAGGGGAACTGAGGACCAGTTCGTAAACCGTTCCCTAGAAAATTAAACATAAGTGTTTCTATAATTAAACAAACAACACATGGCACTTGTAAGGGGTCACCAAGACTTAAAAACTTTGACTCTTCTACAGACAGCCATCTAATGTGTCACCACCTGGTAAGGGCAACCACAATGTTGAACAAAAGCAGGTAACAAACAATTAATATAGACTTATAACCAGGTAAGAAACATTGTGGGTAGAGACAATAACTACTACCGGGCCACTGTGCTACTGCCGGTAACAAGAGAATAGACAATATTTTCTGTAGATATGAGAATCTTTTTGTACGAGCATGGCTATAGGAGATAGTTTTACAATGATTCTTTTTAAGGTGGACCCCACCTTAATTTGCAGAATAGGCATAGCATATTGTGAGCTTTGTAATAACTGTTACCACCTAAACCTGGGCCCACGTTATTATCCACTTTGGTAGTATACATTGCGGTTGCTCTTATCACTAGACTTGTGAACCTTGAGTCTTCTGCAAAAGTCATCCAATGTGTCACCAGCTATCATAATCTCACAACCAAGAAGAGTCGCAAAATAATAGAGGCATACATTCTGGTGACTCTTTCATCCGTGGGTCATGGGAAAGGGTCGCTAAATGCCCTTATTCTTGTGGCGAGAATAACAAATTAACAATCTTGCATTAAAACATGTGGAAGTACCTGAGCTTACATTTCAACTCTTGGATAACTGTCCTATACTTTGAATGATTGAACTCTTCTTCAGATAGCATATTCACCACATGTAACATATCCGTTTTCAGAATCAACTCTGCAACTCCCATTTTTATAGCCAGACTCAGAGCCCTTTGGCATGCTAATATATGCTGCCCCCAAAATCTTACCCTTGTTATTCCTCAGAACTACTCTAGCTAGCAGCTCCCAGACCCCTTAAGTTCAGACGCCATGAATGCTCCATCTATGTTCACCTTGAACCAGCCGCTAGAAGGCGTTTGCCACCATTTCGCCGGGTAGTGAACAGCTGGTGATTTACCACTATTCAGATTTGCCCATTCTTCCAACCAAAAAGCGATCCTCTCCATGACAACGTTAGGAGACTCTGGAACATCGATATGATGTACATCATTCCGAATCACCCAAAGATTGCACAGGGCAACAAAAAGTACCACCTGTAACCCTATAGCTGAACCACATATTTTCTCGAACATGCAAGATAATTAGTATTGTGAGTCATTTCATTAAGAAGATACAAAAATTACGGAGGAAAAAACCCTCCCATCCAAACTCAATTTTCACTCCGTTCATTGCAAATGAATGATTCAAACGAGTTATAATGGATGTTAAAAGAAATACTTGAAACTCCTCTAATGTCAAGTTAAGTACATACAGAATGATTCTTCCCATTTGTTGCGAACCAATGATTCGCATGGGAATGTATATAAGAAAGCACTTGAAACTCCTATAATGTAACTTTTGATCCATGCAGGTATAAACTCAATTTTCATTACTTCAGTTGCGGACCGACGAGTCACACGCGTTGCAGTGGATGCAGGAAAAATACTTGAATCTCCTCTAATATAATAACACTTTTAATCCATATAGAATATTGGTCTCTATTTGTTCTGAACTCAATATTCACTCCATTAATTTATTGTGAATGAATTGATTCACACGCGTTGTAGGGGATGTAGAAAAGCGCTTGAAGTCCTCGATTGTCATTTTGAGTGTACAAGGCATGATTTAACTCAATTTGATGTGAACTCTATGTGCACTCCATTCGTTACGAAATGATTCACACAAGTTGTAATGGACGTAAAAAAGTGCTTGAAACTCCTCCGTTGTCACTTTGAGTTCATACAGAATGACTTGAATACTTGAAGTGTCGAACTAATGATCCATACTTGTTCGAGTGGATGTAAACAAATATGTACCATGCTTAAGAAACTACAAATGACTGCGACCAAAAACAGTCACCAACATAAGACAGGCTATGTGCCTAATGCGAGACCCGAGCTTGAACAACACATGATAATATATATAAACTGATGTTCCTGAGAGAGGGATCGCAGTGCCACGTCACACAGCTAGTGGTGCGACATGAGGTACTAGGTGTAAAGAAAAAACAAATTATGGGTAGCATGTCATTATTACATAAACCCTACATAGTGTTGACTCCCCAACCAACACCCGTCAGATGGTACTAATGAGGGGCACCAATGATATCCTTATTGGTAGTTTGGTACCGGTTCTAATTGGAATGGACAAATATAGGGGTATACTCGTTTTTTTATTTTTAGGGCTAAAAAAACAAAAAAAATATTTAGTATTTTACTACATATCCATGGTCATACTTTGGTTCCTACTCACAAGATTTACCGGATATAATTTAGAATCGACACTTATAAAGATAATTTTTTTTATTTTTATTGGCTCAAAATAAACCAAATGAATATTTCCCTATAAGGTGCACCTCTATTTTATATTTACGTGCTCGAAAAAAAACCCAAAAAATATTTTGTATTTTACTAGTCATTTATACATGGTCACACTTTGGTTTGGACAACTCACAATATTTTTTCATTATTTTCAAGCGCATGGAGTTAGAACGGTTCGAGCCCACAACCTCAATCTCCACTCAAAGTCTTTTTACTACTATTTAATACTATAAATGAGCTGAAATGAAAATATTTTCAACTACAAAATTATAGATCTCATCTAGATATATAACTTTCATATAGATTCTGCCTCCATCGGAGATCGTTTAGAAAATTTAGAAATTCACTTATCCAAATAGATCTAGGAACTTTTAGAAATTCACTTATCCAAATAAATTCACATATTTTCAGACTTCCAAATGATCTCAAATAAAAATATCATCAACTACAAAGATGCAGAACTTACCGTGCTCTAGAAATTTGATATAAAGTTTATCTTCATCCGATTTCATATAAAAAAGTTATGTGCAAAACACACATATATTAGCAGCGCCAACATAGGTGCCGCTTTTAATTTTCAACGGTCGGCAGATAAATGATGACCATATGTGCCGATTTCCAATAAAAATCTACACCTGTTACGATGCACTCATAGCTACCGGTTTATTACAAGGACGGCTACCTATATGACGTCTATAAGTGCCGCTTTATTATAAGAACCGATACATATGAGTTGAGGGATTATTGGTGCCTTTTTTTATGAACCAACATCTGTAAGTCATTATACCAGTTTTTATTTATAGACCTATGAAAAAAGGGAAAATCTCATATGTGTCGGTTTTTTATGTACCAATACCTATGATAGTGCTTCCTATGAGGTTCTTTTTAAGTAGTGTATCATTTGAAAAAAATGATGCTCTAATATAAAGGAATATCTATATAAATTAGAACTGATCCACGATTAAGTAACTTTAGTTTGTTAACCTCAATCAACTCAGACCATCGAGAGCTCCATATGAACATCACAATCATATTAAGGGCAGAGCTGAGACGTAGGGCAAACCAAAGGTTAAGCTGAATAAATAAATAATTTTTCCATGAACTGAAAGTAGGCGAACTATCCAAGAAGTGGATGGTTTGGTGTGTGTTGGGTTGAGGGATAGCTCTTATGTGAAAACACCCTTCTACTAATATGTTTAGAGCGTTATATATTCTTAGAAGCAAAAATTTTTCCGCGTCTTTTTATACTTTTCTTCAAGGTTGAGGGGTTCTTCGAAACAAACACAAGCTGTCAGCTTGTGGGAGCTTCTGTTTAAAATTCTGCATATACACGAGAAACTTTTCCAAAGTAGTCTAATACACATTAAATTCTCCGAGAAGAAAAAAATATAAAAAGATATAAAAACAGACAAAGTAATGGGGCGCTACGGGTTTTTATTAACTATGTATATCGGCATACTCTCCAATTTGGCATAGTACTAGTCTGGAAAAGTTTATTCCCCGAAATGCATCTGATCGATAAATGAATCCCAATTGATGAACAGGAGGTGGGAAAGAGCGTCATGCCCCGTACTCTTTACTGATAGACAGACAGATTAGCACTCATAGTCATCGGTCCTCACATTCAATGGCAAAATTTGCTACAGGACACCGAAAGATTGTGGTCTTTGCTGTGAGACACCCAAAGATCGTTTATTTGCTCGTGGACACTGTAAAAAAGTGGTAATTAGCTGCTGAACACTCCTTCTATTATTTTATTATTTCCGGTCAAAATAAAGAGAGAAACTTTGGTTAAAGACAAATTTGTCCATGGGCCCACTTGTCAATCTCTCTTTCTCTGTTCTTCTTCCTCTCTTTCTCTCCGTTCATCTCTTCCTTTCTTTCTCTGTCGCGGCACACCGGGCAGAGCTCCACGGCGAAGGTGTGCCAGCGAGGACGACGAGGCGGCGGCGTGCTTGGACGCGATGACCTGCAGTGGGTGACGGCCTGCACGATGGCGTGGGCGCGGCATGCGGGGTCGCCGCTCTTGAAGATGCCCGAGCTAACGAAGACGCCGTCGCAGCCGAGCTGCATCATGAGGGTGGCGTCGGCGGGGGTGGCGACGTTGCCGGTCGCGAACTGCACGATAGGGAGGCAGCCCAGCTGCTTGGTCTGCATGACGAGGTCGTAGGGCGCGGCGATGCGGTTGGCGTAGGCGCAGACCTCGTCGTCGTCCATGTTGTGGAGCGCGCGGATTTCACCCATGATGGAGCGCTCGTGGCGGACAGCCTCGACGACGTTGCCAGTGCCTCACAGACGCGGTGCGCGGCTTCCTCGGGCAGCTCACCGCGGAGCATGCGACGAGGCGGCGGCGTGCTTGGACGTGACGACGCGGGCGGGCCACGGCGAGGTGATGAGGTCGACGAGGCGGGCGGCATGGGAGCGCGACGTGAAGAAGTCGAGCCCGCCGCCGCCGCCGCGCATCGCGCCGACGCGGAGGGCGTCGCCGGCAGCGCTGTGGGCGATGCGCCGCCGCCGCCACCCCGCCGTGGCCGAGCCGTCCCAGCTCGGGCCGGTCGCCGTCGCCCTCTGCTCCACTGCGAAGAAGAAGAAGGGGAAAAGAAAAGAAGTGAGAGGAAGAACACTGTACAGGGGCATTTTGGTACTTACGCAACTCTTTCTCTCTCCATTTTGACCGGAAATAATAAAATAATGGGATGAGTGTCCAGCAGCTAATTACCACTTTTTTACAGTGTCCACGAGCAAATACACGATCTTCGGGTGTCTCACAGCAAAGACCGTAATCTTTCAGTGTCTTGTAGCAAATTTTTACCTAAAAGAATTGTAGTGGGGAGAGAAGCAAGGAGTGGAGGTGAGGAATTCTAGGGAAGAGAGAGAGAGGATTTGAGGGGACTGGCTTTAAAGATGAATCCAGCTCTTTTTGGATACAATGTATGTAATACATGTGCGAGTTTTTTTTTTAAAAAAACTACTAACACATAAAATATCATCAACGTCGTTTTTTAATACATCGGCATATAACAACCGGCCCATATAAAGACTTATCCATGCTGGTTTTTAACTTAAGCTTCCTAAGGGACGCGGAATGGGCGGGAACTGCCTCCTAAGGTTTACCATTGATTGTTTTATATATTCTTGTCCAGCACAAATAAATTTTAGAGTAAATTTCACGAAACTACAGATAGTTTTGTCAAATTATCACAAAACTACAGATTTAAGGAGATATATCATAAAACTACATATTGTACACTAAATTTCTTAGAGAACTACAGATTTAAGATGGAGTATCGCAAAACTACAGATTTAGTAACAAAATTATCACAACACTACAGGTTTATAGCTCAAATTAGTGTCAATTCAATCAAAAAACTTAGATGTTTATAACTCAAATCACTGGTGGAGAAACCATCTTTGGTCGGTCGACCAGATTTCACAATAGTCCTGGTTGTATTAAAAACCGGGACTAAAAACATCTCTAGTCCCGGTTTAAAAGCTCCAGGGGTACTTTCCAATCTTTAGTATTGGCTGGTGTTACCAACCGGGACTAAAGATCTATTTGTAGTCCCGGTTGATAACACCAACCGGAAAAAAAGATCGGCATACACTTTACTCCCTGTTGGTGTTACCAACCGGGACTAAAGATCTATCTGTAGTCCCGGTTGGTAACACCAACCGGGAAAAAAGATCAACGTGGAGATCGGAGAGGCCTGCGTGATCAGATCGAGGTATCTCCTCCTCTCCTTTAACTCCTCCCTCCTCCTCTCCTCAACCTTATCTCCTCCTCTCCTTTTAACTCTCTCCTCAACCTTATTTATTCCTCTCCTTATCTATTCTTCTCCTTCTCCTCTCTACACTGCAGCGGTGGGGCGAGGATTCCAGGCCGGGGCGAAGCGGCGGCGGCACGGCGCACGGCAAGGCGGCGGTGGCCTGGCAGCCGGCGCAAGGGCAGCGAGGCGGTGGTCGTCGACGGCGGCCTGTGGCGGCGGGGTGCGGAGGGCCGGCCGGCCGGCGCGGCGAGGCGGCGCCTACGTTGGCAGTTTTCTTTCTTTTTTTTTTGGAGAATCTGAGCTGAGATTGTTGTATGATGTATTTGATTTGTGTGTGATGTGAATATGTGATGAATTTTATAGAAGTTGTGATGTAATTTTTTTTAAGATTTTGTGATGTATTTGAGATGATCGATTTGTGGATTTGGAGGCAATTTGAGGATGATTGTTTTGGGATTTTGGGGACGGGATAGGGTGAAATCGATATATTAAAAATAATGAAGAAAAGAAAAGAATAAAGAAGCAACTAGATCTGCCTCTTTAGTTCCGGTTGGTGTTACCAACCGGTCCCGGTTAGTGTTATCAACTGGGACTAAAAATCGATTTTTACTCCCGGTTATTTCACCCGGGACTAAAGATAGCGATCTTTAGTCCCGGATTCATAGTCCCGGTTGGAAAACCGGGACTATACAGGGGTTACGAACCGGGAGTAAAAACCACTTCTCCACCCGTGCATATAACACTAATGCTAAGGATTTAATCTCAAAAATCTTTAGTTTTGTGATAAATTTATTGTTAAATCTGTAGTTTTATGATACATCTCCTTAAATATGTAGTTTTGTGATGATTTGACCAAACTATCTGTAGTTTTGTGAAATTTACTCTAAATTTTAAGCTATCTATTTTGCATTTATCACAACATCAATATATTTAGTATTTTCTTTTTTATGTAAATGAGTAGGTCACGAACCACTTTTACCATAATTTTGTATACAAGAGTACCATAAATCAATGTTATACCTTGAATTCATGTAGTATAGAATAAAGGTTTAGAAGTTCACAGTTTTTCGATGAAAAATATAATGCCATAAGAGCTAGGAATGCAAGTGGGGCGGGCTTTTTTTTCGGCCCGTAGTCCCGCCCCACAAAAAAGCCCGCAAATTTGCGGGCTGGCCATCCCGCGTGGACCTTGCAAAATTGTTTGGCCCATCCCGCACAGCCCGTTGGGCGCCATGGCATTAGGGTACAGATTGGGAGACGCGAGACGCAGCCGCAGCGGCGCAGCCGAGACGGGAGACGGGAGACGGCGCCACAGCGGCCGCTACTCTCGTCTTCCTCGTCACCCATCCATCCAAATCCAGCAGCCGACGCCCTCCAGTCTCCTGATCCAGCGAAATAGCGAATCCAATGCATTTCATACTTCAGTTCTTGATAGTTCTTGATAGATCCATCCAATCCAAATCCTGCAGCTTGCGACGCTGCGCTGCCGCCTCCAGATCTCTACACACTAATTAAGGTACAAGATCAAACTAACCTTTCATGTGTTTCTTGTGTATTTATGTGAATCAACGAATTGCTTCTCCAAGAATGGCAGCAGGTTGTCTCACTCACTCTATTTGTTTTTGTATATGTTAAACTTTGAGTGTGATTGGTGATCTAGCCATTGTTATACTGCACATCAGCGTCTGCAAATGATCTATTGCATCTTTTTTTTTATCTAATTAATGTGGTGCATGATCAGCTACCACTGGTTTGACATAACAAGATTGATAGGTGCTCATTCAGAGAAGTTTCCTTCAGACTAATTTCTTAATTATTAGCTTCAGATTTTTTTTCTTGTTCTATAGTATATAAAGTACAGTTACATGTAGTAGTAATATTCACCCCAGATGTTACATTGGATAATTATTTTTTCATGTTTTCCCTGCATCTGCATTAGTTATTCAGAATTTCATCTTGGTGAAATAAACAGAACACTTACACAACTGTTGGCCCAATCAGACTATCAGAGTACTGTTCTAATAGAGGACCAATCAGGCACATGTGCTGATAGTAGAGTGCTACGCATTCTTTTTATTATTTGCCCTTCATGATATATAGTCTATTTGTTTTGATTTTTGAAGTGCTATGTAGTTCACAAGTGCTCGCAATTTTACTCTTTTCATAAGTGCTCACAATTTTACTATGCTCAGAATTTTGCTCTTTTCAGCACAAATTTTCTTCCATGTCGACCCCATCATCGTTTGAAGTTACTGAAGAGGCAACCCTTTTAGGGCCAAAGCGGAAGTCTTCTTTAGATCCTCCTTCAGCCAAGCGACCACGGTCACCTATTTTGCCATTAGTAAGGTCCCCAGGGGTGAGACACATGATGTCCCAAGTGAGCTCTCCATCTATTAGATCTCCAATGGCAATTATCAATTATTCAAATCAAAGAACTCCATCACCAGCCCCAACTTCTAATGATATCGATATGACAAATCAGACAAGAGCGACTCCTTGTGGGAGTCACGGTAAGAAATTGCTGACTTTTCTTTGAAATTATTTGTTCTGATTTTTGTCGTTATCTATCCATGTCTATGAATTATTATTTTTACATTAATTGATTGCATGCATGTACTGCAGTTATATAATATGTATGCAATAGCCATTAATTGTTTGTTACAGTAATCTATTCATGTCTATGAATTAATTTATATTAATTGATTGTGTGCATGTACTGCAATTGCACAATATGTATAAACTGAACATAGAGTACTTGTCGAAATGTCGCTGGTATACTTATAATATTCGTATAATACTTGTCAGTGCAGTATTTTTACTTTACTTGTCACTAGTGTATTTATAGCAATATTTTTGTGCTTAGCCACAGGGAGAGCAAGAAAACTGAAATCTACAATGTGGAAAGAGTTTGATCCAATACGTACTAATGATAAACTATCACATGCTAAATGTATCCACTGCAATAAGATTTTCGTGGCTAGCCGATCTTCTGGGACTAGTCAGTGCCTTAGACATTTGAAAGTTTGTAAGGTCAGGCTTAGAATGCACCATTTGATTGAGCATATGCATGCCAACTTGTCCCCTACCACCGATGTTATGAAGAATTGGAAATTTGACCAAGAAGTGTCACGGAAAGAACTTCTCAGGATGATTGTGTTGCAAGAGTTACCCTTTAGCATTGTTGAGCATGTTGGATTTAGGAGATTTGTTGCAAGTTTAAATCCATATTTTAAGGTGATATCAAGAACCACACTGAGAAATGATTGTATGGCTGCTTATGAGGATCATAAGTTAGCTTTATTTGATGTCTTGAAGAGCTCAAATTCTCGAGTATCTCTTACTGCCGACATGTGGACTTCCATCCAAAACTTAGGCTATTTGTGTGTTACCTGTCATTACATTGATAATGAATGGAAGTTGCAAAAGAGAATTATAAAGTTTGCTCTAGTGCCGACCCCACATGATGGCATCACTATGTTTAGTGAAATGCTAAAGGCCATTCAGGAGTGGCATATCGAAAATAAGTTATTCAGTGTTACCTTAGACAATGCAAGTGTGAATAATACAATGATGACTCATCTGAAAACCAATCTTGTTGGTAAGACAATGTTGCCTTGTGATGGAGTGTTGTTGCATTTCCGCTGTGCTGCCCATATATTCAATCTAATTGTCCAAGATGGGCTAAAAACCATGAGCAACGCCATTAATAGTATAAGAGAAAGTGTTAAATATGTTCGGAGTTCGCAATCACGTGGTCAAAGGTTTGAAGAGATGATTGCTCAAGTGGGAATAAAAACTAACAGACGACCATCGCTTGATGTATCAACGAGATGGAATTCGACATACTTAATGCTCGAGTCATCTTTATTGGTCAGAATGGCCTTTGAAGCCTTGGATCGGCATGACATAAATTATTTGCATCAACCCTTCGATTATCAATGGACAATGGCTGAGAAGCTTTGTGCTTTGTTGAAAGTTTTCTATGAAGCTACTGTTGCAGTATCTGGTACGTTGTACCCAACTTCAACATGCTATTTTCAAGAACTTTGGAAGATAAAGATGGTTTTGAACAAGGAGGCTACAAATGAAGATGTCACCATTGCATCTATTGTCAAGGAAATGAAAGAAAAATTTAAGAAGTACTGGAACGCTCAATACTTGCAAATATGTTTCCCGGTTATTTTTGATCCAAGGTATAAGTACAAATTCATTGAGTTTCGTTTGAAGTCTGCATTTGGAGCTGCTGCAACTCCTTACCTTAAGGAAATCAAGAGTAATATGCAGAAATTGTTTGATGAATATTCTGCCAAGTATGGGGGCTCAAACAACATCAATTCTCAGCCCGAAACAAGTGTTGAGCAGAATGTTGATGCAAGTAATCAATTCGCTGATTGGAGACAGTTTCTACATGACAAAAGCAGGAGCAAAGTAAAGAGTGAGCTTAGTCGATATCTTGCTGATATGCCTCAGGAAGGTGATTTCTAAGATGGGCATGATTTTGATATCTTGAACTGGTGGATGGTAAACAAAACAAAGTACCCTGTGATTTCACGAATGGCACGTGATGTTTTGGCTATTCTAGCAACATCAGTGGCATCAGAGGCAGCATTTTCAACTGGAGAAAGGATCATTAGTGACTATAGAAGTAGACTTTCGAGCAGTACTGTAGAGGCATTGATTTGCCTTCAAGATTGGATGAGGGCAGAAGGTTTGGGTGATTTCTTTGCACGTGATCTTGCTGAGAGTGATGACCAAAATGTGCAACATTCAGGTATTTAAATTGAGATTCGTTTGAATTAACTTGGCTATTCTATATTTTTGTATAGTTGTATACTACACCACTAACATCATTGTTTAATAAAAAAGAAACAATTTGTTTCTTTTTTATTAACATCCAACAATCCAGCATGTACTCTTTTTTATTAACTCCATTGTTTCTTCGTAATAGGAAGTTCCTATACAGGTGAAAATGCCTATACACCTCTAGTAACATGTAGTACCAGCACAACAACCAGCAGCAGGTTATATATCTCACTATCCTCGATAACTGCTTGTTATTGTCAATTATGTCCTTTAATTCATATTTTGGATGCATTCTTAATTGATGAAACTTAGTACATATTTACTCCATTCTACAATATGGAATAACGTTATGATCAGTCGGTTGATGAATTCATTTCTAATTTTCGATTAGTAGTTTCTCCACTCTAACTTTGTCAAATTTAATGTATTGAAGGTAATATAGAAAAAGACCGGAAGAGCTCATGGAGTTGGAAGCAGTTGTTTGTCACTTTGTCAATTGGGATAGTTGGTTTATCATGAAGAGAAAATGCATCATCATCACTCTAACTTTAGTCATGATGTTGAAGGAAAAGAATGGTGTTCTTATTTAGTACTATACTTGTTATGTCATTGAAAAAGAATACTTTCACATGAAAATAATACAGTTTTCATGTGCTAAATTTGGGATATGGAGTAGTTATGTGCTTGTGTGATTGATGAACCTAATTAAACAGAGATGTGCACATTGTGGGCTGTCCAGCGGTGACCGTCGGGCTGAGCAATCCCGCCAAGCCATGCGGGGCAGGCTACCGTTTGCCCGCACATTCAGTTTGCGGCTGGTGTGGGGCGGGGCGGGACGGCCCACAACCCATCCCACTTGCAATCCTAATAAGAGCGTTTGTATTTAGACCAACCATCGGCCACTGCAGAAAACACTATCCATGAGGTCAAATACATCTTTTTCTCCCCCCAAACAACGCTAGTATGACTGCTGTTTACGAAACAAAAAGGCCAATTCTATGATGGAACCATGGCAAATTGTCAGCTAGGCAACACAACTGTGCTATCGGCACGTCCGAATAGGACGAAAATGGACAAATGTTTTATTGGCCATTCATAGTGTGTACATGTGATGTTTTACCCCAATACGATTGCTCGGAGATTCGCATCCACATCATGTGAAGAGCCGTGGATATCCTCGAAACAATATGGGTATAAGCACAAGTGGACAGACCTATCAACCACTTATAATACAAATAGGTGTGGCCATTTATTTGCATTATAAATCGGTTTAGCTACTTATTTATACTATAAGTGGGTTTGTGGGTGTGACCGCTTGCAATCTTGTGCTAAGATCCACATTCCTGGTGCTGTCAAGGTCTTGATCGTGGGCCCTGGTACTGCCAAGGTCCTTTTCAAGGTTACTGCTGTACTGTGATATGAAGGGAAAAGTACACCGGAGGTCCGTCAACTTATCATCGACTTACAAAATCGTCCCCCAACCGCAAAACCAGATATCGGAGGTCCCTCAACTTGAGGTCCTCTGGTGGTTTTGACCCCGGTTTTCTCTGACGTGGCGGGTGAGTTAGCGTGGGCCCCACATGGGTCCCACATGTCGTTATGCCAGCTCATCTCTCTCCCCCTCTTCTCTCCTTCCTCATCTCTCTCGCTTCTCTCCTCTCTGCAAGGTGGCTAGCGTGTGGGGAGGAGGTCCGGCGACGACGACACGGGAGAAGGAGGCGGCAGCAGCTATGACTGCGACTCTTGAGAAGGGAGAGGCGGCCGACGGCGAAGCGGGGTCGGCGGCGGGCGAGCGCGGGAAGAAGCTAGGGGCGGCGCTGGTGCGGGAAGAAGCTGTCTTTGGCGTCCACCCAGCAGAGCTTGCCGGCGTCCATGGACAACGATGGCGGCGGCGTCCTTGCTCTCCCTCAGGATCACCCACGACGTGGATGACGGAGGAGGAGGAGGAGGGGGAGGTGCCATTCGAGTTCGCTTAGATGACGCCGTACGAGTCCGGCCACGCTGTGCCACGGTGGCGGCAACGAGTATGCGGACGGCGGCGTTGCTCCGCCGGCGCGACGCAGGCCGCCGGATCTGCGGGGTCGTCCATGGCCGCAGACACGATGGAGGCGTGGGGAGGCCGGCGATCTCCACCGCGTGGAAAGGAAGGAGTCGGGGTGGCCGCGGTCGTCGGTGAAGAGCTTGAAGGCAGGGGCCCAGATGTGGCGGTGGCTCGGCGGCTGCCGCCCTCGCCCATCTCCTCCCCCCGGCAGCAGACCGCCGCCGTTCCGCTCCGCCGGCCGCTTGCCCGCCGCTCTGCGCCTCCGTTTCGCTCCGCCCTCCACCACGCACTCGCCCATTGCTGCTCTGCTCCGCCGGCCGCTGCGCACTCGCACGCCGCCTCCGCTGACCGCCGCTCAGCCCCGCTTGCCACCGCCCATCTATTTCGAGCGTGCTCAGCGCCGGCAGCGCGGCAACGGCGGCTGCGCCTCCGTAGGGCGGGAACCTGGACTCCAACACGCTCGTCGCCGAGTGACGCGGTCGGGGACGTTAGTGGCGAGGACGCGGCAGCCGAGTGACAACCACTAGGGGGCCTACTGGTTGCCTCTCCCCATCCTCCGGCCGCCGCTCGCTCGCCCGCCTGCCGCCCCCGCTGCTCCGCCGGCCGCCACGCACTCGCCCGCCTCCGCTCCGCTTCGCCGGCTGCCCCGCACTCGCTCGCCGCCGCTCTGCTCCACCGGCTGCCACTCAGCCCCGCTCGCCGCCACCTTGCTTCCCCCGCCGCTGACGACGTCTTTGCTCCCCCCGCTGCCGCTTTGGGCAGAGCGAAGACGACGGGGCGAGCACGGCGGCCTCAGCCCAGAGCGAAGAGGGCGGGAGAGACCGGAGGCTGCAACCGCCGACTTGCTTCCCCCGCTGCGCGCCACCACCTTGCTCCCCTGCTCCCACCGCCGCTGCCGCCTTTCTCAGTTGCTCCCCTGCCTAGAGAGCCCCGGAGAGAAGAGTAAGAGAGAGAGAGACGAGGAAGAGAGAGAAGAGGGGAAAGAGAGAGAGGAGGCTGACGTGGACACGCTGATTCAGCCGCCACGTAGGCTAAAACCGGTGTTAAAACCGCCGAGGGACCTCAAGCGAACTGTTTTGTTAGTTGAGGGACCTCCGATATCTGGGTCTGCGGTTTAAGGACGATTTTGTATCTTGATGACAAGTTGAGGGACCTTGGGTGTACTTTTCCCCGATATGAATGGCTTGAGCAGTTCTTGGGCTCGAATGAATGCTTGAGCCACGCCGTAACGTGGTCTTTGATTGTGAGCCAGAAAACTAGCTTGTCCAAATAGGACTCTTGCTAGTTGCCAAAAATGCAAAGGCGACACTACAATAGTGAATGATGAAGACCATATTATATCTCATTTGTATTATTAAAATGAAATTTCTCTTCATCAACATATTGATAGTCAGGTTTTAAAATCTTGGTTCGAAATTTTAGAAATTTCAAATCCCCTGACAAGCAAACATCTCATCCGAAATTTTCGAATACTCTCATTTTTTTAATGAAGTTGGTGAAAATTTATTCAAATTCAGTCAAAATTTGTTAAACATTTAAATAATTTCGTGGAAAAAAAACCAATTGAAACTCTCGAAATTTCGGTGTTTACTGAAGTGCAAACCTTGCTGATAGTTTGCTATGATTGGCTTCAATCTACACCATTCTATAGAGATAGCGTAACAAACTTACTGTACGACACCTCACTGGCGATCCATATATATATAGCTGAGTGCACCAATACCATGCTCCCATCCGTTACAAAAGTTTGCAGGCTGGACAGAGCCATTGTCGCCATGGCTTGTCCCTACCCAGCCACTATTATCCCTCATGCTTCATGGCTTCCCAAGAAGAAAGCTTCCAACATATCTCCTGCTGCCACAGCCCATGGTGCTGTGCAACAGCCGGTTCACCACAACTCGGCAACCGGAGCTTCGCTGCCAGTGTCGATCTGCAATACACTGGACAAGGCGATTGATAGATTCATCGACCCACCGGAGAGGCGGCCTTTGGTAGACCCCCAGCGTGTGCTCTCCGGCAACTTTGAACCTGTCGTCGAGCTGCCACCGACACGCTGCCCTCTTGTCCTCGGCTCCATCCCAATCTGCCTCACTGGCAGGGCCGGCCCTGACTTTTTGGTGGCCCAGTGCGGAAAAAAATGAAGGCCCCCATTCACCATAAAAATACAAGATAATATTTAAAAACTCATTGTCATTAACGAATTTCACACTAATAAGTTTAAATTACTAAAAGAAATATCTCTATATCATTTAAAACAATTTCTTCTAACAGTTCTAGATGCAAAATCAGTGATTGTAATGTCAATAACAATCTCATCTACCAGCATCTTCTCAATGTACAAAGTAGCCTATCAGGCTTGGTACACATAGTATACATATTTTGGAGGCCCTTAATTTTTGGAGGCCCAGTGCGGTCGCACTGCCCGCACTGCCTCAGGGCCAGCCCTGCTCGCTGGGGGAGCGTACATCCGCAACGGGCCCAACCCGCAGCAACAGCTGCAAGGGCGGACAAACCACCTCTTCGATGGAAATGGCATGCTCCATTCCCTCCTCCTCCCTGCGCCCTCATCAACATTGTTGCAAGAGCCAGTGTTCTGTTCACGCTATGTGCACACATATAAGTACCTTTTGGAGCGTGAGGCTGGAGTGCTGGTCTTTCCCAACTTCATCGCCGGTTTCCAAGGAGTGGCTGGACTGGCCCGCATGGCGGTCATGTTTGCTAGGGCGTTGGCAGGTCAGATTAGCGAACATGGGTTTTGGGTTGGCCAACACTAGCATCCTCTTCTTCGCAAAACACTTCTATGCGCTTTGTGAGTCTGATCTCCCATACACCATGTGCATCAACCCGGCCACCGGAGAGGTGACCACCCTTAGCCGTTGTGACTTTGATGGTCGCCGCATGATAGGAATGACAGCGCATCCCAAGAAGGACCCAGTCACTGGAGAGTTATTCGCGTTCCGTTATAGCTTGTTCCAGCCATTTCTCACGTATATTTGGTTTGACAAGGCTGGCAACAAGGCTGATGATGTGCCCATCTTCTCCTTGCAGCAACCATCAATGCTACATGACTTTGCAATCACGGAGCATTATGCCATCTTCCCTGAGTCGCAACTTGTCATGTGTCCGATGAACATGGCTCTACGTGGTGGCTCGCTGATAGGATTGGATAGTGCAATGGTACAACGGATTGGTGTGCTACCAAGGTATGCTAAGGACGAGTCAGAGATGAGGTGGTTCAAGGTCCCAGGATTCAATATGCTACATACAGCTAATGCCTGGGAGGAAGCTAATGGAGAGGAGATTATATTGGTGTCAACCAACAACTTATCTGTCAAACACATGCTTGGCAACATGGAACTCATGCAAGTTCAGGTTGACATGATACATATCAATCTCCGCACTGGTACTGTTTTGCGCACTGCACTCTCACCGGAGAGCCTTGAGTTTGGTGTAATTCATCAGGGCTACGTCGGTCGATACAACCGCTATGGATACTTTGGTGTAAGCGCACCGTTACCCAGGTTCTCTGGAATCAGAAAGCTCGACTTTGCCATGGTTGGTGCTGACGACTGCACGGTTGCACGCCGTGACTTTGGCCCCGGGTGCTTTGTTGGGGAGCCATTTTTCGTGCCAAGCAATGATAATGGGGATGGTAATGAGGACAATGGATATGTGGTGTGCTATACACACAAAGAGGATACCGGAGAGAGCCAGTTCGTGGTGATGGATGCCATGTCTCCAGAACTGGAAATTGTTGCAGCGGTGCAGCTGCCTGCCCGTGTTCCCTATGGCTTTCATGGTCGTTTTATCACGCAGGCCGAACTTTTGTCGCAGCAGAAATAATCACATATATCCTAGTTTCGTTGTAATTTATTTTATAACCATCAGCTGTGAATCATACAACTATGTGTCCACTTGTGCAGAATAGTTATTGTCAAAATATGAATATATCAAACAAAAGAAAAGCAGAAAACGTTCCAATGGTTGGTAGCCATTTCTTTTGTCCTCGTGGTTGACCATTAATGTTAAAGGCATAACAATAACAATACATTCTTCAGCGAATCAATGCAAATCTCAGGAAAGAATGGTGTAATGAGTTTTATTTAGTGATTCAATTGTTTCTTGGACATTGAACCCGACACGCATCATTGGTTAATCCAATAACTCAGTTCTCTAACCCCTGCCTTGATATGTTAATCTTCCATCTGATCAGTGTGTATCTTCAGAAATTTTCTCTTGCGTCATCTCGTAGAGAGTAATTTTCGTAGAATCGTCGAAAACGTGTGGTTATGATCTGCTTCATCACGCATGGAATCTCTGTCGCTATCCAAGACGGTTTTGTCCTTGCATTGCAATTAACCAGAGCACAGGGCGTGTAAGAACTTAGTAGTACATATGGCTTGTTTGTTAGAGCTCCAACTCCTAAATTTAGCTCCATGAGTTGGATTTGGAGTTAAGTTATGGAGCAGCCCAAATCCAGTTCCACCTCTCTAGTTCATTTTGTGAGAGTGCTTCACCCAGCTTCGCTCTCATTTTAGGTGGAGCTAAGGGCCTGTTTGGTACAGCTCCAACTCCTAAATTTAGCTCCAAGAGTTGGGTCTAGAGTGGAGTTGTGGAGCTGCCTAAACCCAGCTTCACAACTCTAGTTCATTTTGTGAGAGAGCTCCACCCAGCTCCACTCCCAGTTTTAGTGGAGCTGAAATTGTTTGGCTGAGCTCCCGCTCCAAGAAGGCTGGAGCTGGAGCTGGAGCTGTGCCAAACAGGCCCTAAAACTGTTTGGCTGAGCTCTAGTTCCAGGAGAGGTGGAGCTGGAGCTGGAGCTGTGCCAAATAAGCCCATAGCAAGATCCGTTGTGCTAAATTTAAGTTTTGTGATATCTTGGTTCAAGTAATTGATCAAATGTGAAAGGGCATATAGCCTAGTGGTTGCAGTACTCTGAGTAGCACCCTACAGTCCTGGGTTCAAATATCCATAAGAGCGAATCTCTTCGTAAGAAGAATACTTTGATCTTCTTGATTACCGAGTTGTTTATCGAGAATGGTTTGTATAATAATGGTGTTGAAGTTATCACGGGCTTTTATGAGTTAACGTGATGTAGAGAAAAAAAAATCCAACTCAGAAAATATTGGTGTTGAAGTTATCACGGGCTTGTATGAGTTAACGTGATGTAGAGAAAAAAACATCCAACTTAGAAACTGTTGGGATACGCATAGGCTACGATAGCATAAATCAAAATTTTCTATTGCATAAACCAGAAACCATGCAAGTATTAGATCATAGATCGTTACCACTCGACGCGCTGCGCAGTGGAAGAAGACGCTGAGAAGTCGAAGGAACTCTCGCGAAGTAGCGCGCGTCGATGTAGAGGAAGTAGTCGATCGCACCGGCTCGACCTTCTCCTCCTCATGAGTTCTCCTCGCCGTACTCCCACGCCGACCAGCACCGCAAACCAGTGGCGCCTCTACCGGTATCCACACGTACAGGGACGGAACACCACGCGCAGATGTGCTAGCACCTGTGCGCGGCTAGGGTTTTGCTCGGGGAGGGAAATGACGTCTAGGGTTTCTCACGTGATGCAATATCTCCGCCGGTCACACCCCTCACGAATATATAGAATCCATCACTCGGGCCTCCAAGGCCCGTAGGACTCCTATTCGGATCCCTATCCGAATTAAGCTCATATTGGATCTCCATCCAATCCTCTTATTCCGGCCCATTAAGCGTGCGACCCTATAGGTTCATATATACTCGGCTGTAACCCGAAAACTCTTTTTGGTCCACGCGTTAACGGCGGCCCCTAGCAGAACGTATTAAGCCACAGGGCATACATAAAGATCATATCGGCTGAACCTCTAGTGTTTACCTTGACCAAACCTGTGGCATGAACGGCACTAGTAGAAGCATCACCAAAGATAATTGATTCAGTCTTGGATGCCTATTCGAGGGAGGAGAACCAATTTTTATTACCGGTCATGTGCCACGAACAACCGGAATCCATGATCCACATGTTCTCCTTCCTCACCACCAAAGCCTACACACAAGAAGATGTCGAAGCCTTAGTATTGGGGTTAGATAATAAAAATTTAGGAATCCAGTACTGAGATACACGACCATTAGATCCAATAGGCATATATCCCCTTACAAAAACAGTTTGAGAATTTTCAGAAAAATTTCTCTGAGGCCGATCTGACCGAAGGTGTACAGCTAGTCTGACCACTGCTGTACCGTTGGTCTGACTGGTGCTCGGTCTGACCGAAGCACAGCCGCTGGATTGACTGGTCGCCGGTCTGACCGCGGGACCCACTGCGGTCTGACCGGTTTCCTCGAGAAAACACCAGATTTTTGCCACTTTGATTTTGCAAAAGCAATTTCTCTCTGCTTTTTCTATCTATGAGCTAATTCGAAACAAAAACCAACAAGATGTCCATCTTTACCCCAAAAAAGAACAAGTATCCTTTTTCTTTAGAAGAAGATGGTTTTGAAATATTTGTTTTTGTTTACTTTAGTGTTGCAGAAAGAGAGGGCATAATTCCAGCAGACTTGAAAACTGTTTTTTTAGCACTAGGTTTTGTCAAAATTTAGCCATGTTCAGTCACACTCAAAACATTGGGTTGACTTATTTTGAAAAAGTCATGAACATCAAAACCAACACCCCTATTGTAGCTAGTCACTTTAGATTGATCCAAAATTATGTTAAGTTGTTTCTTACCATCAGAAAATCTTTGCAAAGAACTTTTCAAATAAGAAACCTATTTTTCCAAATTAGCACAATTTTCACAATCTACCATGACACTTTTGCTTTTTCGACATTTGAGGCAAGAAAGCACTTCATTGGTTTTCACAACATCTTCCATGTACTCAACACGACCTAAAGCATGTTTTAGTTTCATCTTGTTTAGTGTGCATATTGAGCAATCAAAAACACTTTGTTGTTGTTGTTTTAACTTTTTAGCACAAACCATGTTAAACATCAAACTAGCATGAAAAGCAATTTGATATTTTTTTCAACAACTTTTTAGTTAAAAACAACTCATCCAAAGTACGTGTGTGCAAGACAAAACCAAGAGCAAGAGAAGATCTATTTTTCAAATGATGTGCAACATTGACATCTCTAATTTTTGAAATTTCATGCATTAAAACCTCACAATTTTTGCAACCATCATCATTAGGAATAAGAGATTTTAATCTATAAATTTCAGAATTAAGGGATTCAATAATAAATTCCTGTTTTCTATACATCTTCTCACACTTCTTATTTTTTGCACTTAAAATAAGAATAGCTTCCTCAAAAGAACTCATATCATTATCTTCACACTCTGAATCTGATTCACCATGTGCCATGAAGCAAACACCGGAGATGTTCTTTCCCTTATCTTCATCTTCACTTTCTCCATCTACATCGCTTAGTGGCTCAAAAGCGGCATAGACTTTCTCAAACATCTTCTTGAGATTCTCCTTGGTCTTCTTCCCCTTGAATGTGCTCTTAGACTTGTTCTCCTTAGTCTTCTCTCCACCATTGTCTTCCTTTTTGCCTCTCCCAAGCTTAGGATAATGCGAACGATTGAGATCAAGAGCACCACATTCAAAGCAACGATCGATTTGGACCACTTCTTTTCCTGTACCTAACATTATTCATAGCTCGAGAAAACTTATTAGTGACCAAAACCATCGAGTTGCTCATTGGACATGGCATTAATTAAAGCAAGAATAGTAGTAATTCGATGAAGAAGCACCAACATCCAAAGAAGTCAAGGAAGAAACCAAATCACTAGACTTAGAGTCAACTTTACGAGAAATAATATTCATCTCATGTGTTTTGAGTTTTGTGTAAAGCGAATCCAAAGTCAAAGTAAACATATCAACAGACTCCTGAATTGATGTAACTTTCATCTCCCAAATAGACATGTCAAGACCATTCAAAAAGTGACGAGAAACCTCAGATTGTGTGTAATTTATATCATAAGAAGAATCAACAGATTTAAGATCACTCAAAATTTTTTGAACCTAGAAAGATAGTCATTCAAAGCTTCTCCAGGTTTCATCTCAAATTTTATATACTCCTTTTTGAAAAGTTATCGATGAAGTTCTTTAATATTTGAAGTTCCTTGATGAAAGTTTTTCAAAGCGTTCCAAATCTCATTTGCAGTTTCAAGATGCGAAATACGATCAAAATCCGAACGAGAAATCCCACCCAAAAGAATATTGTGAGCTTTGCAATTATTTTCAAATTCAGTTTTTAAAGCAACAGTATTAATTTGATCAGGAATCACATAAGGATTAGAAACTTTTCTCCAAATATCAATATACTCAATCATAATGTAAGATTGCATCTTACTACACCAATAAAGAAAATCCGTTCCATTGAAAACATGGAGCTTAGTTGCAAACTTATTAGCCATGGCAAAAAAACTCTAGATCAGTTAAAATCCAAAAAAGAAAACAAGGTTTTAATACCACTTGTAGGATTGAATAGAAGAACTAAGCCAACCAGAGGGGGGGTGAATGGTTGGTATACCCAAAAACCCAAACTTTTTCCGGAATTAAAAGTTACACTCAAATTCGACGGATCGTGGTCTGACCGAAGTTGTCCCGTCGGTCTGACCGCACTTGTGCCGTCGGTCTGACTGATGTAGATCGCCCGGTCCGACAGCCCCAAAGTCGTCACTGCCTCCTGATGCCACCGCTGGTCTGACCGCCGCTTACTCGCCGGTCTGACCGCCGCGATGCCGCTGGTCTGACCGCCGGTGTTTCGCCGGGTAGACTGCCGAACCCGCGCAAACACAAATTGAAGAACTCAAGATGTAGATGACAACTTTATTACTTCTCTCTGTGTTTACAAAGTGCAACAACAGCACTCCTCATGAAAATCTCGACTAAACTCGAAATCCTAACTAAACTATCAACTCAATGCTCTCAAAAGCGATACCGGGAAGCCTCACGCTCCCTCTCTATTTATACATGAGGTAGGCAGCCTAAAGCCACGAACCAAACTCATACTAGAAGTCCTAATCCACATAGGAAACCTTCCCGTACAAAAAACAAACATTACAAACTCCAATCATACCAAATTTGGCCTTCCAAATTTAACTCCACATCCCATATGCACACAATACATCCATCGTATGCCATATGGAATCTTCACCAACCACGTGCATTGAATTCTAGCCTAAGTATCCGCATGATGTCTAACCATCACGGACGTCGCCTTATCCCCAAGTCGACTCCCGATCTATCACCAGCAATACTCTCCAGAGACATCAAGTCACCTATACATGAATCAAACAAAGAAACCACATTCCGAGACTAAGCTATCTCCAACTTGACTCATTGTTAGCAAACAACAGTATTACATACGAATAGTATCCATCTAGAAGCCATAAACATGAAACAATCATGGATATCCAAACAAACAACCCGAAACCGAAACCGACACAGAGTCGGCCGGTCAGACCGCTCGCATAGCGCCAGTATGACTGGCAGCACTTGCCCGGTCTGACCGTACCCGACAAAACAGCAGCACCTGTTAATCACTTGAAAATCCAATCATCTCCAAAACTACTTCGCCAATAATCTCTAAATATCAAAACCAATAATTACAGATGCCAATTGTTCATCACAAAATAGGACTCAAAAACACTTTGATTTTACATCCAATACCTATTTAGATGTAGGTAATTGGGAGGGAGTTCTTTTCTAAGTACGATGAGATAAATATGAGCCATACATTATCACTTAAAATTCAATTCACATCCATACTTCCCATGATTCTCATCTCTACTATCAAACAAAGGAATAGGAATAAAAATGAAACTCCCATGATCAGTCGTCCTCTAAACTTCCAATCCGCTTTCCATCTCTTGCCAAACAGGCAGTATAAGGTTTACACAAGAACTATTTCAATTCAAAAATTCATACAAATCTCTATCATTTGCAGGGAGACCTAAATAAAAGCGCAATGGCGTCTTACATAACATTATCAAACATTTTGCATTAGCTTTCATGTTTCCTTGGCCACAGCACGAAGTGGCTTAGCCATGGACAACACAAGACCAAACTCTTCTGCCATGTCCAAGTCATCACCCTTAACTTCATCAGGGATCGTCCACTCAAACCGATGCAGTAGCGATGCAAGCATCAGATGCAGGCATGCAGCATCCCTTCTGCTAATGGCATCCCAAGGCAGATGCGTCGTCCAGCACCAAACGGTATGAACTCAAAATTGGTTCCTAGAAAATTTATATCTCTACCCAAGAACCTGTATGGCATGAACTTGTCCAGATCATCCCAAATCTTAGCTCTCCTACAAATTGCCCATATATTCACATATACAGTTGTTCCCTGAGGTATCTTGTAGCCCTGGATTTCTACTGTGGCCTCAGCCTTGTTGAATGCTATTGGAACAGTTGGGTGAAGCCGGAGGGTCTCTTTGATGACAGCTTGGAGATAAGGAAGCTGGCTGATGTCTGATTCTGCAACGTGAGTTTTTGTGCCAATAAGGCCTTTGAGCTCCTCTTGAAGTTGTATCATGGACTTTGGATTTTGCAGTAACTCTGCCATTGCCCACTCTATTGTACTTGAGGTCGAGCCGCTTCCAGCGAAGAGCAAATCCTGATAAATTGCAAAATATGTTTAAAACTAAACGTGCATTCCGTATGTGTGATGTGTCTTCCATATTAACTCAACAATTCATACACCTATAACAAAATAAAGCTTAGGTGGACTTACGTATTTTCCTAAATACTGCCATTTTTGGCAAAAATATCATGTACTATCTTTAGGTATCTAATGAAATAAACATAACAAACTTTTACTCACTGTAAAATTTTGCAAAATTGGCTGTCCGGAGAAAAAAAAACTGTATTAATAAAATGAAATTGAAAACCTGTAAAAATTGAATCACAATGGGACAGTATTAATATTACCATGAACATTCCCCTCATGGTGTCTTGGTTCATCACCCATCCTTCGCCTTCCACTTCTCCTTCCATGTCAAACGCCACATCCAGCAAGTCATTCTTGCGAGGCTCGCAGACGATGCGGCGGCGCCGCCGCCGGTCGATCTGCACATCGATGATGCCGTACACCCACCCGACGAGATTATCCATCCTTCGCCGCACGCCCATGAAGTCAGCGGCAGCGATCACCGGGAAATAGTCGGACAGGTTCGGCGCTCCGGCGACCACCACCGCCTCCTCGATAACATCCCTCAGCTGCCGCGTCGTCGCGGCGTCCATGTCCTCAGAGAACATGCTCCGCCACAGCACGCCAGCCACCGCCGCGAACGCCTCGCGTGCCACCGACACCAGCGTGCCCCCGGCGCTCGCGTCGGACACGCGGCGCGCGAGCTCACGCGCCACCTCCTCCCGCATGGCACGTGTCACACCCTGAAGTTCTTCTCGCAAGCCTAAATTAATTTAATAAATGACCTCAAGAAATTATCTGTGTATTGGCAAGAGAGAAACCCTAATTTAATAAATGCAAATAATAATCGGAATTGGCATGTGAAATTTTTGTTCACTTCTACAAGTCAAAATATGCTAACAGGATTTTCAGTAGAATTTTCAGAGGTCTAGAAATAATTTTAACCAATTAAAAATGAGCACAAGCAATTATTAAATCCCTAGAAATCCCTTTTTTTTCTTTTTTTCCCTTTTTCCTTCGAGTGGGCCAACGGCCCATTCTCCCCTCCCCTCCCCGTGCGCTAGCTAAGCTGGCCCGAGGCCGAGGCCTAGCAAGCGGCCCAGCCGCCGCCTCGCGCCCCCCTCTCCCTCCCTCTGGGTCACCGACAGGTGGGGCCCACCTATCAGCCCCGTCCCCTACCTCGGGCCGGCGCCGCCCGCGCCCGCAACCGCCGCTCCTGCCTCTCCCGCGCGCGCCCGCGCATGTCGCCCACTCCCCGCACTCGCCCCGCACGTCCCGCAACTGCCGCCCCTCACCCGCCCATGCGCCCCCACCGAGATGGCCGGGATTCAATTTTTGAATCCCGCCTCTATCTCCTCCCCACCTCCCCACGTCGCCGGCCGATTCCCGCGCCTCTCGGCTTCATCTCGCCCCCTCGTGCCTATAAAAAGCAACCCCGTCCCCTCCTCTACCATTTTCCCGTTCTCGTCGAGCTCTCCCGTGCACTCCACCACCCTAGCGTCGCGCACCACCCGCTGCCGCCGCTTCAGCCACCTCCGGCCGCCACTCGCTGCCGCTAGAGCCGCCGCCGAGCCTCGCCGTCGCCGCCGTCGGGTTCACAAGCCCACGGGCCACGCCGCCCACCCCTTCCCCGTCCAATGCCGCCGCCGGAGTCCGGCTTCCACCGTGCGCCGGTCAACTCGCCATTGCCACCTCCTTTGGCCGGCGATTTTGCCCGTCTCGCTCCCTCTCTCCCTCTCTAATCACTCTCATTTGCTTCCCTAGGTTACCCCGGAGCCCGTCCCGCCGTAGCCGTCGCTTCCCGCCGCTCACCGTCGTCGATCACCGTCGGTGAGGCCCCTCCCCTTCTTCCCCTCTCTCTCCCGCGCCGCCTAGTGCTGCTGCTGCTTAACTGCCTAGCCTCCGTGCCGCCGCCTAGCTGCGTTGCCGTTGCTCGCTGCCGTCGGCCGCGCCGCCGCCTAGCCGTGTCGCCGCCGCTCGCCGCCTCGGGCCGCCGCGCGCCAGGGCCGCCGGGCCGGCTTAAGCCGCCCGCGCGTGCGCTCGGGCGTACGCCGCCTCCGCCGTCCGATCTACCCTCGGGTAGATCGGGGCCGTCCGTTGCCGCCAGCGTGGCAGCCCACGTGGCCGCCACATGTGCACCACGTGGCGTTCCCCATCCCCGATCCCGTGGACTCGGTCCACCGTGGACCAGCGGCCTTGAGCCGATGACTTGTGGGGCTCGCAAGCCGGCGCCCCCCCCCTTCGCTGACGTCACCAGGGTTAATTATTGCGCAATGAATCAATTAAGTTTTTTCTTTTTATAGTAAAAAAACACAGTGAATCTTCTAAAATTCATAGATAATTCATCCGTGCTCTGTTTAAGCCATTCAAGTCTCAGTAAATCAAGAAAAATGCAAAGAATCCAATTAAAATGGTTTTGTTCTCTGTTTCAGTAGTCTTACAGCCTGTTTGTATTGTTTGCTTTGTATGTCGCATAGATTCCGGCTCTCCCGACGCTCCGGTGTACTTCGAAATAGTCGCCGAGGTTCCTCCAGCCACAGAGCAAGGCAAGTCATGATTGTCAGTTGAACATGTTGATCCCATATTGCAAATGCTCTATTGCTTTCCTTTAAATATTGCATTGTTTTATAATGTTACCATGGGATGATTACCTACTGTCTCAGCCATGCATGTTATTTGATACCTTTATACTTTGCTAGCTTGGGTTGTAACATGATTAGATGTTGGATTAGGGATTGCTTAGCCATGCCTAGTTCAACTAGTACACAATGGGGGAACTACATTAATGCATAGACTTCAGATTCTAGTATTGATGTTGGATTAGTGCCACCGCTTTGGTGTTGGTTAATTAAAATATATTAAATGGTGGGCTGTGGGTGCATGGCTTTGATGGTCGCGCCCATGGCAATTAAGGACCGGTTCGCGGGATGCCCTGGAAGAATTTATCGTACTTACCACAAGCCAGCGTGGACAACGGCTGGGCTTGTAGTGTAGCTTTCCTCTAGCTGACGCATCCAGGCAAGAGTAGGCGTGATGGAGCGGGATGGGCCCTGCGATGGCCTTTGTCACTTCCGGATTCACCTAAACATGAGAGGGGACTGCCCGCTGCCTTGCAAGGAGTGGGGGTGAAACCTGAGGTGTGGTGTGTTTGGTTAGTGGGGGTTATGCGAAGGGTCCTGTCACGGCCTCTTTCCGGTATGCCGTGGTGGCATGTCGGTGCACGGGAACATGTCGTGGGGCTGTGTCTTGTGGGTACAGTTGTACACCTTTGATCAGAGTAAAACTATTCGAATAGTCGTGCCCGCGGTTATGGGCGTTCAACCAGATTCACCGTGATTAGTCTCACCCTAGTTTAGTCTAATGGAACTGATTAGTTCAGGTGGTGGTTTGGGCCTGTCTCAATGTGGTGTAGCGTTGAGCAGTGGCTGGTTTAATATTGGCTAATTATCACAACTGTTTTACTGCTTTCAACTACTGTTTATAAATGCTAGCTTTATGCAAATGAACTCCTTTAGCCTCCTTTGGTTATATCTTGCATCATACCTCCTCTTCCGGTATGACTTGCTGAGTATAGTGGGTAGTACTCAGTCTTGCTCTCTCTTCTCCACACCAGAGCTGAAGTTCTTCCTAGTTCGAGCCATCCCGAAAAAGTTGGTTTTGTCGCTGCCGTCAAGGATGCCAGTGGAATGGAGTCGCCTGCTATAGGAGTCAAGTCTTCAGGCTTAGCTCGCTTTTACCTTCTCCGCTGCATTTGTAATCTTTTATATTTTTGTAAGCCGTGGATATGTATGTCAACAATTGTCGTTTGTGTACCCTAGCTGGTCCTGGACAGGGGTTTAATGCACATTCAGCTTAGAAATTCTGGTTCATTAATTTATGGGCATGACAGTGCGTAGCCCCGTGAGCCATCTCGGCGTGAGCAGTGTCGACGTTTGATGTCGCGATTCCGGTATTTGCATAGTATGGGGATCGTTGGTTCTAGGATATATGCGAGACTTAGGTAAAAGAGACAGAGGCGAGGATTTTTCTACAGGTTCGGGCCCTAGAATTGTCAGGTAATAGCCCTACATCCTGTTGGCCGAAGCCGGTCGTTTCTCTTATTCACCATAATCACACCAGTACAATATTTGGGGTAGCCTATCTATCTGTTGTCGACATAGCGGACTGAAGTATCATCACGTAGTCGACAATAGGGTAGTCTTCCTCCTCGAATTCGTGCCCGGCGAGATCAAATACAGCGCTAGATTCCTCTCTTTGGTTCCCGTAGGTACCATATGAGGTTTTCCTAGGCTTATCTCTGATGTCGATATCTGGCAGCTTGTCTTGGCGTATGTAGGCTTGTATTGGCTTGTGGCTTTGTGGCGTCTATGTTGTCCGTGTCCCCTCTTCTCCTAGGGGGCGTTGTATTTATACTCATAGGTGTCACCTTGTCCAAGTAGAACTAGGGAGACCAATATGGATACAATCCAAGTACTCCTTGTCGTTTCCATGTAGAACTCTAGTTGTCTTTCCTTATCCGGAACTCCCTCCATATCCGAGGTCAGTTTCCGTATAAGACATGGTATGTAGTGGGTCCTGCCGAGATTTAGTCAACTACTATTAGGTATGTGGTATCCATAATCCTAACAAGCAGCTCCTCCGTGCAGAGCATTCTCATGGCGCGCCACTTCCAGCGTGGCGACAGCGTGATGCTGGAGTTGGCGTGGTGGCCGCAGGCGTGCCACGAGTCCATACCGCCGCGGCCGGTGATGTCGGCGTTGTTCCTCTGCAGGATCTCCCTCGCGGCGTCCGCGGAGGTGGCGACCACGGCGCGGACGCCGCCGAGCCGGATGGACATGAGCGGGCCATAGCGGCCGGCGAGGCGAGCGAACGCGTGGTGCGGGTTCTTGCCGATGTTGTGGAGGTTGCTGATGACCGGCAGCCGGTGAGGTCCCGGCAGAAAACGGCGGCGAGCATCGAGCAGAGGTTGGAAGATGTAGGAGATGATGAAGACAAGGAGAAGAGACGAGATGCATAGGTGGAAGAACGCCATCATTCTAGCTTGCGAGTTGCGACACTATGCAAAGTGCGCATGCATTGGCATTTGGTTCTATTTTGCTAGTTAGTTCTGTCAATTTTTTTCCGAAATTGCCAAAAAATACTGTCGCAAGTTTTTTTTACAAAAAAACTTTCCAATGTTACTGTAGTTGCAGTGTACCTATAATGTAATTACGGTGTAACTGCATTTAGATATAAAGTTGCATGTATTATTTTAATACTTATATACAAATTATATTATAGTTACAGTAAAATTATATTATAATTATACTATAGTTAGATTTGAAAGTTTTTGTCTTAAAAAACTCGCGGCAGTTTTTCTTTTGATAGTCCTTTTTTTCTTATATATTTTTTAATGTTGGATGCCGTTTATTTTTTACACATGTGTTGAATCATTTCTTTTATAAAGCAAATAATATGATTTTTATTTATTTTGATTTGTTTTGTCACTGATGGTACTTTAAATATGACTAATATTTTTCTACATTTACACAAATTTTTTAACGAGAAATTAGTTAAATGTATGTTCATCCATATCAAACATTAAATACCGAAGGGTACACTTGCACGACATAAAAACAAAAGAGTTTCTAGCTAGGACTACTAATTTTAATGTACCGCCTAACCATTACTATTTCAGATGAGATCCGTAGGGACTTGAAGTACTTCTTCTGTCATGACGCGTACTAGTAATAATCATAACAAAGGTAGAATATATCAGTCTTTCGAAGATAATTGAATACTCCCTCCATTTCAAAATATTTGACACCATTGACTTTTTAGCACATGTTTAACCGTTCGTCTTATTAAAAAAATTATGAAATATGTAAAACTATATGTTTACATGAAAGTATATTTAAGAATGAATCAAATGATATGAAAAGAATAAATAATTACTTAAATTTTTTGAATAAGACAAGTGGTTAAACACGTACTAAAAATTCAACAGTGTCAAATATTTTGAAACGGAGGGAGTACTTTGGTACTACCGTGTGCTACACTTATTTTTCTGTGCATCAAATGGACATTTCAGTATTAGTACGTGATTGTGCTGTCTCGTATTAGTTGTACATGAAATGGGTGGAAAAAAAAAGGAAATAACGAACGATGGAAAGGAAGTCAAGGTATTAAAAAATGATTCAAACTTTCCATGATATGATGATACTGTTGCACGGATCAAACTGAGCTTTCAGATCAGATTTAAATGAGGAACTTCGTTAATGCGACGTGGCCATTTCAACCTTCACTTCCAGATTTTAGCCTCGTGGCATGAATGTCTTTAATGTGATAGGACCATATCTCTGAACTCTATTAAAAACACGCACCAAATGGAATTCTTTTCCAAGATCCAACAATGCATAAGTTAGGGCTACCATGCATTCAAAGTATGACGTTTGATAATTTATCTTATTCAAATAATTCAAAGTAGTTACTCCCTGCATTTTGTTAATATCTTAGTACATGGCTCTGTTGGATTTTAGTATGACGTTTGATAATTTATCTTATTTAAATAAGTTATATATGCTTCATTTATTTTGATAATTGTGACTTATTTTATCACTAAAAGTTATATGATGATACCTACAAGCCAGATTGAATCAGCCGGAGTTACTGACAGATATTTTAGGTAATTTTGTTGAATTTATTTTATAGAGATATCTTTTTACTAGAATTAAAAACTTGATTGATATGTAAGGCATTTTAATCAGGATTTGAACCCATGTTAATATATGCCAACTAACTATATATAAGTAACATAGGGCACACATTTATCAGTAATGATACGATATTAAGATGGTTAATGCATTGAATATAGAAACGATTTACTGAAGAAATATTGAGTTCAAAAATTGGCAATAGTAGCCAGTGATAATATTTTTTATCAATATTTCTCACATTGATTTTCTATGGTTGTGTATAATTTCATGCCTCTGGAAAACATTTTATAAATGCATCTTCGTTTATATTGACAGTATGTTGATCATAAGGTATTTCAGAAATGTCTCTATACTAATTTAAAGGCATTTTAAAAGTGCATGTATAGTATAAGAAAAATATCTTTACAAGGTATGTTTGTTGTAGTGTACACGACAAGAGTAAGGACAATCATATTCACTTATTCATTTTGTTTAAATATATATAAGTATAACATAGTATTTCAAACATTGGCATTGTCTTCAATATATAATTAATTAGACATTCTTAACATTTTAATGTTGAATATATAGCATTTTTTCGACTAAAAAATTAAAGTTACACCAAGATTGATAGTATACTCTTTCAGATAATTTAGTGTGTTTCACAAATCACAATCCAGGTGACATGTTCTTTAAGCGAACACATTTTTCGAGATTATGGAGTACTGAACTTCAGATTGATCTGACTACCGATGGGATGTCTGAAAACACCGTTTCAAATTAATACTCCTAGGCACTGTTTTGATCCCTTCTCAAAAATTTTCATCCTGTCAGATCGAATAGACTAAAAAAATAATTAATTGTACAGATTGTGACTAATTTACAAGACGAATCTTTTAAACCTAATTACTCCATGTTTTGATAATGTAGTGCTAAGTAAATATTTGCTAATGACGGATTAATTATGCTTAATAAATTCGTCTCGCAATTTACAGGCGATTCTGTAATTTGTTTTGTTATTAGACTACGTTTAATATTTTAAATGTATGTCCGTATATCTAACATGACACGGTAAAACTTTACACCCCTCGATCTAAACACCCCCTAGTAACAAACAACGTGTCTTTACCTCCAACTATATATAAATGCATTTTCATCAATATTTCTGACCTATTATTTCCGATTGGGCGATATGATAGCTTGATTCGGATGCACATGTGCGTGTATCACCAGTTTTTATATTAGAGTTAGCTTATACAAGTGAATGTGCTGGACATTTTTCTATAGAAGCATTTATTTTCCTTGTAGCATAAGTTAGAGGAAACGTGTTACTGTACAAGCTTGACAAAAAATTGTCATATTACCGGTGGACGATCATAATCAAATACTTTCTTTGTCCCATTTTAAGTGCATTTGTAAGTTTCTGTGTTCAATATTTAACTGTCCATCTTATTTAAAAAAATAGAAAAATAAGTTAAAAAATATTATTCATGTTTTATCATCTGATAACAATAAAAATACTAATTGTAAACAAAATTCAAATAAGATGGATGATCAAACGTTGGGCATCGAAACCATAGCTGTACTTAAAATATTAAAATAGTACGGAGGAAGTAGCTTCTATTTGAAAATGTAAAACTTGTAGACACATGTGTTGTACAAAGCTCTTAACGACAAACCCAGAAGCACATAAATTTGATTACATAATATATTTTACTACCTCCATCCCAAAATAAGTGTAGCCGTGAAAATCCGTATGCAACATTCGATCGTCCGTCTTATTTGAAAAAATTAAGAAAACATTAAAAAAATTAGTCACAAATAAAGTACTATTCATGTTTTATCATCCAGTAACAATAAACATACTAATCATAAAAAAATTTCAAATAAAACGAACGGTCAACGTTGGACATGAACAGTATAAAACCACACCTATTTTGGGACAAAGGGAGTATTATACAAGAATTAGGGTTTTTTTACTAGATTCACCAAAGAAAGCATATATAGTTTGATCTGAGATTCATAAGATCGTTCTCATCCAATGGACTATATAACCCGATGGATTTTTGGTCTATTGTGAGTTTATAATTCTCAAATTCCTCTTATATACAATTAATCTCTAAATTTATAGGTAGCAGCAAGTTTTGCTAGCCAAATTGCATTTCTTCCTTAATTTCTTATATTCAAATTGCTTGTCAAACCTCCAATATAATTGTCGACAGACTCAAACTGTGGTTTAATTTCCTTTTAGTGACGTGGATTCCATGGACACATTAAATAGTATAGTGTCTTACTATATAAAGTTGATGCCCACTAACTACCAAAACTCAACATATAAGTGAGTTACATCATCACCCACTGGCAATTATTATAATTATTTTAAATCACATACAAGTCTGCCACATGATCATCCACTACCAATGATTATCTTGAATATTTTAAATACCATACAAATATGACATATCATTTATAATTTTATTGTATTTTTAAGAACTCAATATGCAAGCAATGTTGAATCATTATCTTATTATTTTCACATTATTTAAGCATATACATGTATCATTTCTATAACTAGGAAGGTAGCCCGCGCATTCGCGCGGACATGTATTGCACGGGCATTCATGTGGATTTGTATTTTTTAAAAAAAACTTATAGTGATAGAATATATATCAACTGGATGACACCTACCACACTTTAAAAATACTATTTCTCTATAAATTTGGATAATTGTTTCAACCTATGTGTTAGCTTTAAACTATAAAATATTTAATTCATACCGGTACAAAATTAATTATAATATTTTTTATTATCTTGAAAGGAGGTTGACATAATTAGTTTAAAACAAATGCCAAACAAATTAAGTGTATATTAAAAATAAGGTGCTTAAGTTGAATTTTTTAGGTGCTCTATTTTCAAACAACTCCTACAAAATTATTATTACTGATAAATATGTTTTATTTGTACCATCAAGTTACCCCTCCTTCCAATTGGTTCATGCATGCTCACGCAATTTGCATATATATACGAATGAATAAAGAGGAGAGATCTACATATCTTGTTTCCGTATGATATGTGTGATCTATAGTATTTATTTAAATACGTATTCAACATAAGTCCTAAAATTTAAATGTTGTAGTAACAAATATAACTTTTAAACCAACTACTTGCTTTCACTGTGCGGATTATATATGCAATAATATATGAAAAAACTCCTAATGTCACGGTATATTGTACATAATAGATTGAATTACAATATTAGTATGTAAACGCTTTAAGCTGGTTATGGCAATAGAATAGGCATTTTTTTTCCAATTTAAGTGAAAAATACAAAGCATTTTAATTAATTATATATATTTTTATCCAATTATTGGTTCAATCTAGTTAATTTTCTTGACGAAACATACAAATTCTCTCATTGGTAGTATGGGCTTTAAACTATTTATCTACTTATAAATAAATTAAACAACAGTCCAAACAACAGAAAAGTAGATATGACGTAAGAATTATGATCAGTTGTGATTGTTTCTATATTAATATAATAGTTAAAATAAGAGGGGAGGAAGGAATTGAATGAGAGAAGAGAGGAGAGGAGGGGAGAGTATGTGTGCATATAACTACGAAAAGAGAGAATATAAGGCACTGGGAGAAGGACGACCAGATGGGATATGAGGGGCGGGGATTTTTTTTGGGATAGATTCAAGGGTTTGTTGGAACCATGCCACCCTAATTTTACAAAATTTGAGATATGCCACCCGTATCTCAATGACATGTAGAACCCACATGAGTCAATGACATGTGGGTCAGGGTGGCATATCACAAATTTTGTGGCATGGTTCAAATTTTCCCTAGATTTGGTTTGTTGGAACCTGGGTTATTAAGATCTAATGATACAAAATAATAGGTCCACTGCATTAAATGGATTTTGGTAGAAAAACTATTATAAATATATATTTTTGCCAGTTACAAATTTGATTTGTTTCAGTTACTATTACTTTATTAGCTGAAAATAGAATGATAGTTTTATTAATTAATAAGATCTATCATTGTTTACTCATTGTTTCCTATAGTATATTAGTAGTAGATACTAAAACCCTGAATTATAGTAGTTTATGACTAACCTAATAATGTTATTTTGACTTACAATAATTTCATAATGAGGGAAGTATTTTTTTTGGAACAATCACTTACAGTTAGGTCCATTTTACTTTCATTATTATCATAGACCTAATTTAATTGTTGTGAACTTGCATAGGACGATAAAAATCTATATCATTGTTTTTTCATTTTTTTTTCACAATTGGTTGAGTGGCAGCGCAACTCAACAAACATAACCAAAAGTAACATATTTCTTTCTTTCGAATGTTAACATATATGGAAAATAAGCCTTTAACTATAAATTTAGTAATAAATAATATGACAAATAAGTGGATAAAAATAGTTGTATATTTTTGTTTTAGAGTTTTCTTAATTTTTTATCACAAAATTTGCTTTCCAAAGTATAGCAAAAAAAAAATGGGATAGGTACATGATTTAGAGAGAGCGAGTGAATAACTGGGGAATAACAGGGGAGGGGCGGATGATGGGAGTAAGCATGTCCGCATCCACATATAGGCCAGGGTGGTGTTTGGGATATTGGTTGAAACTAATGGGTTTATCACATTAAATAAAAATTAATAGCTAGATGTTTTATTTTTTTCATAGAATTCGTAGAAATCTCTCATAATTTCTTAAAGCGTCACATGGCGGTGCAGGAATTCTCCACGGATATGAAATCATGTGACTAAAAAACCATATTTTTTTACAAGGTTATTAATGTTTATGCGGTGGCTTAGTCTACTAATTTAAAATTATGTAGCAAATTCTTACAGTATAATAATATCAATTTTAAGTTAAAGTACAAGTCAATATGGGTTTTAAATTATCAGTTTAGTTGTAAATATAATGTTGAGTATATAAAAAAATGTGATGTACTTCCTCCATCTCAGAATATACCAACTTTTAGCTACGGACCTAGATATATACAAATCCAGATTCATAGCTAAAAGATGTTATATTCTACTATAATTTTCAAGTTATGACTGTTTAAAATTTATTATGATAAAATTTTATCCGATACTGCTGTACGTAAAAATAAAGAGAGAAAATAGGAGATGGAGTGTATTTACTAACCAGCAAGCAAATCAACCAGTGTATTCACTAAGAAACCACAGGTACATGTGTGATGTGTGTGTGAATAACAAAATTAAAGAGCCAAAAGTGAATATTAATCATCAGCCATGGTGGGACATACGAGCAGGAGCAGGATGACTACGATGACGGCGCTGAGCCGCGGTTCCGGCGGTGCTAGGTTATTTTAATCTTAATTAAGTTTGACAGCTAAAAATATTTGAACCACTGATTTAAGTAAAAATTGAAAGATGAATTTTATTAGCGTCACATGACAGTTTGAGAGCGTTTTGAGGATTGGCACGTGGCAGCGTGAGAGCATTTTAAGAAAGTTTAATAGATTTTTAGTATTCAACAATTAATATAAAACAAAATTATTAAATTCTCTAATATTATTAAATTATTAAATTATGGTCCTTGACGCAATAATTCAATAATATATTCCGGGTTATCAAATTTTGTAATATTTATTAAGAGAAGCGGGCTAATCTAGTAGTCTAACATATTGCGTGTTTTTATAGTAGAAAATCTTAATTTAAAAAGACGATATAATTTTTTCTACTGATGTACATACATATTTTAAGGGTGTTATAGTTTTTTTACTCGTGCATAAAACAATATCTAAAGGTTTTTTAATAGTTTTTCTTGTCGTACTTATGTACGTTTCTTTGTTTCCATCGTTAGTACGTGCGCTAGTTTCTGATATGCATGTTATACTGAGAGGAAGCAAAAATAGATCTAATATAACAGTTACCATGTGGCGATTTAGGAGCATTTGTAGGGATGCCAAATGGCGGCTTAGGAACATTTATAGGAAGATTAATGGACTTTAGTATATAATAGATAGATAGATGTATACATGCATCACTCATCCATATATTTGCAACAAAGCGTGGGGTATCAACTAGTTTATATATGAGAAGGTATGAGACAGTGGATGTGTAATTTATAGACATAATTATTGGTGTGATTATTTCTGATTTTTAAGAAGTGCTATTACTCGATCTATATACCATATATTGTTGGAACCAAACACTCATCATGCATTGAACCACATCATCTAGAAAATAATAGTTTTTTTCCTATTAATACTTTGATCACAACCATTCATATATCATATTCATTGACAATCCACTTAGCATAGTTATTATCGTAAAGCTCAACATTAATTGAGTTATGCCACCTTAGAAAAATAATACCCACTGCATTTCTCTCATGCTTCATCGTATCCGATCATGTGTCATGCCTAAACTGTTATAGAAGTTTAAATATTATCCTTTAAGCATTATGACTACATATTTTCTAAATTGTTTTCTTTGAACTATTTTATAATTATTTCTAAAATTCCCACGGCAATATGTGGGGTATCCACTAGTGAATATTATAAGTGTGCACAATGAACCCAATTAGCAAAAATTTTCCTTCTGTCGAGCAATCATCGTTAGGAAGTACAATAATATATGTTTGCTTGGATGGGAGAATAAGCTGTATATAACGGATAAACATTAAACAGGTGAAATGAGTTCTTGAAGTTACCTTAGGTACTACTTGTTGCTTCATTTCTTATTATTCATCTCTCTTTACTTGTCGTTCTGTAGCTTATTGATGTTTTTCTTTTTCTGATATAAATAAGGACACGGCCCTGATTTACAATTTGTAGAAATCAAGCGTACGTAGTTGTTCATTTCAAGAGTCGTCAAGTATGCACAGCAACGAGGAGAATAAGATCATGAGCCCGTATGGTATTACTCCATACTATGAAGTGATACAGAGTATTGGTTTGCAAAAGCAACGGAAATCACCATATATATGGCATCCCCTTTTTTTCATGAAACACGGCAAAGTCACAGGTGCTTATATAAACGCACACACATTCCTCCCTATAAACACACCATACCTCTGTAATTGCCTCTGAAAACTAGGTTAGCATATCTTGAGATTCATAAAGTCATTATAGGTGTCTCGCTGTCAACAGATATGTCGTGTAACATTGAAAGAATAATTAGCCGTAAATACGAGCACTCATCTCAAGTTGAATTACAACTTGAACCGGATAGGTAGGTTTCATCACAAGAAACATTGCCAGTTGAATTACACTCACTTCACATCCTATTTTTGTTTTACAATACTTCGTGTATCAGAAAATATCTTGGGTGATTACATATTTAGAGCAGCTATCATCGCATTACATTTGTAATGTTCTTCTATTCTTCATCATAAAAAAGTCACATGTTTCTTATTGTATTTCTTGAGCTATTACATAGAGGGGAACAACAAATGATAGTGTTAACCCAAACCTCTCCCTCATATCCACTCCATTTTTCCCAACCTCAGCTGGCAATGTCCATGTGAATCGGTGTAGCAACGAGCCAAGCATCAAATGGACCATTCTGTGAGCTAGTGGCAATCCAAGGCAAATGCGCCTTCCAGCTCCAAAAGGAATTAGTTGAAAATCCCTCCCCATGAAAGTAATGTCACTATCGTAGAACCTCTCTGGCATGAACTTATCTGGCTCGGTCCATGCGTTGGCGCATCGATTGATCGCCCACAAGTTTATAAGCACTTTCGCTCCCTTAGGAATGGTGTAACCTTGTATTTCTACCGTGGCTTCGGCCTCGTATGGTGGCAGAGGCACCGGAGGATGAAGCCGGAGGGTTTCTTTGATGACAGCTTGAAGGTAGGGCAGTTTGGTAATATCATGTTCATCCATTTGTTGTTTGGTGCCTATCACACTCTTGAGTTCTTCTTGCACCCTTCTCATCGAGTTTGGACACTGCAATAGTTCTGCCATTGCACACTCCATTGTGTGAGAAGTCGTCTCTCCACCAGTGAACAAATCCTACAGCAAATGAAACTTGAGTTTAGAATTATCAATTAAATTTACTTGGTTAAATTACAAAATTTAATCAAAACGAAAAATTGTAATCCAAATTTAAATTAGAAAGCTGGTTCAATAATTTTAGCTAAATTAAATAAATTAGTCATGCATGATAACAAGGGTCTTATCTTTTCGCTTATGCTTATATTTATCAGTTAAATTTTGAATTTCAACCTTAAATTTGGATCTGATTTTAGGGTTTTTAATCGAAGTTTATTTTTCAGCTGCCTTTGGTTTTAGATCGCTAAGAACACGTATATAAAAGTTTGTTTTATTCACAAATTAATATCCGTCCGCAAGTTGTACAAGTACTCACTGTAAAAAGTCCACGGATGGCATCACGGTTAATTTCGTTGCTATCTTCTTTACTCTCCCCCTCCTTGTCCAGCATCACGTCGAGCAGGTCGTTCTTGCGTGGCTCGCCGGCGGTGCGGCCATGCATCCTCCGCTCGATCTGCTCGTCAATGATGGCGTACATCCTCTTCACCAGCCTCGCCATCCTCCGGCGAACTCCCTGGAGGTCGGCCGGCGCGATCGCCGGGAAGAAGTCGGAGACGTTCGGCCCGGTGCCCAGCACCGACGCCTCGTCCACGATGTCGCTCACCTCGCGCGCCGCCTCGGGGTCGAGGTCGACGGAGAACATGGTGCGCGACAGGACGCCCAGCGCGGCGACGTGCGCGGCGTGGCCCACGTCCACGGCCTCGCCGCGCGCGGCGTGGCCGGACACGCGGCGGACGAGCTCGGCCACCTTCTCCTCCCGGAGAGCCCTCATGGCGTCGAGCCGGCGCGGCGAGAAGAGCCCGACGGTGCTGAGCCGCCGCAGGGCGCGCCACCTGCGGCGCGGGGGCAGGCAAACCACGGAGTTCTCGCAGTGGCCGCCGGCGCGCATGGAGTCGCCGAAGGACCTGGCGGCGATGTCGGCGTTGTGCCGCTGCAGGACCTCCCGCGCCATCTCCGGCGACGACGCGACGACGGCGCGCACGGTGCCGAGGCGGAGCGACATGAGCGGCCCGTGGCGCGCGGCGAGGCGCGCGAGGGAGCGGTGCGGCAGGTGGTCGAGCTGGTGGAGGTTGCCGATCAGCGGCAGCGGCCACGGGCCTGGCGGCAGCCGGCGGCGAGCGTCGGCGAGGAGCTGGAGGACGTAGGCGGAGATGACGGCGAGGAAGAGGGAGAACGCGAGAGGGAGGAAGAACGCCATGGTCGTAGCAAAACGTGCAACTCACCTCACCTGTCCTTGTGTGTATATACTGCTGCATTGCTTGCTGATGAAGACTGTTTATTGTTTGCCATTTCGGTCGTAACATACTCTATGTTCCCAACCTAGGTGTGTTTAGATCCTAAAAATTTTTGGCCAAAAATATCAAATCAAATATTTGGACATATGTATAGAGCATTAAAAATGGACGAAAAAAATTAATTGTAAGTTTACATGTAAATTGCGAGACGAATCTTTTGAGCCTAATTGCGCCATGATTTGACAATGTGATGCTACAGTAAACATTTGCTAATGACGGATTAATTAGGCTTCATAAATTCGTCTCGCAATTTACACGCGGAATCTGTAATTTGTATTATTATTAATCTACATCTAATACTTAAAAGGTGTGTACGTATAATTAAAAAAATTTTGGCCCAAAGAACTGTACACGGCCCTAATTTCTAATGAAAATTTTGGTTGGAAGTGAAGGAACTCAAGTCATGGATGACAACTAGAAAGGACTATATGATGATGCTGAGATTGACTATAATAATTTTTATATAACTAGATCGAAGAAACGTATCAGATCGTGCGGCTACGAACGGAGGGATCACTGTTGCACTGTAGCAAGAGGAATGCGGCCACGTAGCGACGGCAAAAACAATAAGTTTACTAGGGTGGACCCCGCGCGTTGCCGCGGGACATAATAAACGAATACTGATTATTAGGCAGTGTTTAGTGAAACATTAAAATAAAAGGTACTTATGTAGATTTCAAAATATAAATGCAATGTCCAAGCTGATATGTATGATTACAAAATGTAGTCTCATTAGTATGAATATGAATATATATGTTTCAATATTTTTGATGACAACAAAAATTATACCGAAAGTTCACTAAGCCATATAATATATGTAAAATACGCTATTTTATTAGACAAGAGAATCGACGAGGGTGGTCAGTTGGTAATTCAAATAGTTAAGACTCACATAATAGGCATCGAAGGCATACAGATGAGACAAACGATTTATCTTGTAGCACAACTCCTGATATGTCCTGATATGTCCTCTGGCAAAACACCTGGGCACCTGGCTAATGGAAACATGAACTACATGATGATCACTTTAGATAGCTTTTTGCCTTGTCCTGCTTATTCATTATAACAACTTGCATTAGTACGATTACCAACATTAAGGCTTAAGCATGATGGATAGCAGATAACTTTTAAGGAAAATATGTATATATGGGAAATATCCATGTATGTACAGTTGTTGAAGTGGTTGATCATATTGAATAAGAGAAAAGAATATTATGTGACAGTTGATGAGATGGCAAGTGAGACTGTAAGGTACGTAAGTGTGTTATGAAGCATGTGGATGGAAGACCTAATGAATAGCATGCCATGAACCTGTAGCAAGATTAAATTAATAGGAGATGTGCATGATCAAATATGAGATAGTATTAAAAGCATTAGTCTTGAGAGAATCTAAATTAGATGCGGAACTTTTTGTACTACTGCACGAATGCAAGAATCTCCAAATACAACATTTCTATAGGTAACTTGTAAAATGCAGTAAAATTATTTTTACATTGAACTTGTTTACCAGTTAGTACACAAAATATAAAAACCGAACATAAATAAAAGCTATGAAGCAACCGTAGCTACCAGAAGGTATTAGAGGAAAGCTGAGTGTTAAGATCACATAACATGGATAACAAATAATTGAACGTGATTGAGGAGCTGCTATATGATCTGGGTGGGGGAATGCTGATTTAGAATTGAAGCAACAATTTCCGGTGAATAAATGAACTGGGACAAGATAAGAATTAGTCTGTAAACGTGGTTTGAACAGATGGCAATAGGTTGAGCCAGTAATGATGATTGTGCAGAATAAATGGGAAGAAATTTCATACATGAGGAAAATAACAGGGCAGACAGTAAGAAGAATATAAATTATACCAGCAGATTGAGCAAGTAATCTTCAATGTATAGAGTGTCTAGATGAAAAATGCGTGTGCCTTGAGATGCTGATCACTGCAATAAACATTAATTGAAAAAACTATAACTAACGTGTAGATCTAGATAGAATGGCTATTGATATTGCAAGGATGCATGTATATTTGAGTGAAAAGGTCAAAACTGAACATGGATAGAATTTGTCACAACAGTACAATATATTTCAAAAGAAATTTTATGGTTTAAGCTATACAGACACTTCGTGTTCCTAGAGGGTCCACTTTTTTGTTAGAGAGGAAGAGTTTGCCCAGTACAATGTCTGAACTACTAAAGCAGAGTTGATCACCATTGTATTTTCAGGAAGATTAGAAGAGAACATGTAGATGGAAAATGAACTATAGTATCCGTATTGTCCATAGTGAGCAGACAGGAACCGCAACAAAGAAACATATGAAAAACTATTCAAAGAAACATCCATATGTGCATTTTGGTGATCATGTGCAATAAGTGTCTCTTTTCACGAGCATGTATTAATATAGAACATATTGAATCTAGTGTTCAGCGCTGATCAGGCATACGAGTAAAATAAATTAGAGAAATAAGATCTACGTGGAGTATGTATCACCATAGCAGAAGAAATGAGGGATAAATAGTTATATCTTTACCTTAACAGTATGATATAATGCAAAATGTTTGCACTTAAAAGCTGCATGCTCCTACATGATCTAGAACACTGCAAAAAGATATAATGAAGCACCAGATTAACAGCCCTGCAAAGTCATGAAGAAAAGTAAATTTATTTTAGTAAGTACATGAGAGACAAAGAAACAGAATGGTGTTCAATTTAGCATCACTAATAAAAATGTAGAATGAAGGTGATATTTAAGAGAATGCATCGTAACCAATTTTGGCCACCTGGTGAATAAAAAGCTAAAATATCACAAGGGGGGAAGGCTATATAGATTATTTCACTAAAATGCGTCCACTTAAAAGCTATATGTTTCTGCATCATCTAGAATAATGTAAAGATGCGAGGAAACACGACATTAACATGCATGCAAAGTACTGAAGTAAAGTCAATATTGTAGTAAGCACATGAGGGGTAAAAAGAATACAATGAACTTAAATTTAGCACCAGCAATAAACTATAAAGTGGAAGGCCATACCTTAGGGAAAGGATTGTAACCAACAAAGATGATTATACTGTTGGAGTTGTGGTGGATCATTCATGTGCTGCCTGCTGGCCTAAATCATCAAAAATTTCTCTATAAACAACATTATGGGTGCTGTCTATATACTCAGGCGGGTTATTCTCAATCAAAACCCGTAGACCATCAGGCGAAGTCACACGTGAGAACGCAACATAGAGTTGCCCATGTGAAAAGACTGGGCTAGGAATATGGACACCCACTCTGCTGAGTGTTTGCCCTTGGCTCTTATTTATAGTCATTGCATATGACACCCGGACAGGAAATTGGCGCCTCCTTAATTTAAAAGGCCACCTCTTATCAATTGAAGTGGTCACTATCCTTGGAATGTATGCTTTAGATCCTTTTGCCTTTCCTGTTATTATTTCCCCCTCAATTACACGACGAGTCAGCTGAGTTACTATAAGCCTTGTACCATTGCAGAGGCCTTTTGATGGGCTAATATTGCGTAACAACATAATTGGAACTCCTATTTTTAATTGAAGGTGGTGGTCTGGCATGCCACTGATCTGTATTGTGTTAAGGAATTCAGTTGGGTAGAGGGCATCTAGGGTGGCACGATTGCTTGTGCTATCATCAATTGTGTCTGAGCTGTAGTATGACATTTCTTGTGTTGTCAACTGTGCAATAATCTGTGCATTAATCGTTGCTGCTATTTCATTTGTTGGTGCTAGAATTGCTCGCTCACATAGGTAAGAACCTGTGTGAGAGGTACTTGAGGTCTCATATACAAAAGAGATCAGGCTTGAAAGGTTTCTTGTCCCAGCTGGCAACAACAAATACTCCGGTATCTTTATCCAAGAAGCATCGGCTCGATTAGTAGGAGAAGAATCAGGGACTGTTCCCTCTCCAATTTGTAGCAGCCATTCTGCAAATTCCTCGAGGCGTCGGCGTTGTGTATCACATAATAAAGGTGACTGAAGTCTCATATTTTCTGTAAGGTGCATAACAGTGCAGTGCTGCCATAAATGAGAGCGTGTGATAGATGAGGATAAGATTTTTTGCTTTTTTGCATGAGGCAGGACTGGAAGTGTTTGCCTAAAATCTCCTCCAAGAACAACTGTGATGCCTCCGAATTGCTTGTTGGCAAATGATGGATCATTGGTTGCTAGGATATCTCTCAATCATCGATCAAGAGCCTCAAAGCAGTGTTTATGATTGACAGGAGCCTCATCCCATATAACCAATGATGCCTGGCATATCAATTGAGCCAGGTGAGTGTTTTTTTTAATAGAACAAACTGAATGCTCATGTATATCCAATGGTATTCTGAATCGAGAATGTGGTGTGCGACCACCGGGCAGCAAAAGCGCAGCTATACCAGAAGAGGCAACAGCTAAAGCAATTTTCCCTTGGGCCCTTACATTGTTTAGCAAGGTATTCCATAGGAATGTTTTTCCAGTACCTCCATAGCCATAAACAAAGAATGTTTGTCCAACATTGTTGTTTACCGAATGAACAATGGCATCATATATATCTCTCTGGTTCAAATTTAATCTACCTAATTGTTCAACAGCTTCAACCAATATCTTATCAAAATCATATCCTTGTTCATCCATTAGAAGTCTATTAGCAAATATAGATGTGATTCGAGCGGTAGGCTGGGGCAAATGGAACTGTTCCAAATTATAGCCAGTATTTTTGAGCAAGGTATCAAGTTCACTAAGAACATAAGATCTGACATATTGTGTGATGGAAGGTGCAGAAGAATTTATTCCAAGTGCATTATGTGTAATGTGGTAGGTAGCATCTTCACCCATGGAAGCCATATATTCTTCAAATAAAGCCAAAGGATTTGCAACATCACAGAAAAGAAGTAATGTAACAAATAACTCACGAAGCTGGTAGGGAAGAGCCCAATGAGCTGCATCAGCCATGGCAAAGGACCACTCACGATCATCACCAAGAAGACCTAGCGCCTGACAAGCAGCCTGAAATGTGGGATATATGCAGCCTTCAATTGTTCGAACATTGGCATATGATTTTGCACCTCTGATAATGTGTAGCAACATTCGAAGGTAATAGACATCTCCTTGGGCTGGACCAACATGTGCTATTCTTCCAATTTTTTTGCGGTGATTTTTCCTTGGGGCCCAGTATTTTCCATCAGCATGCCAAGTAAAGTATTCAGGGAATTCAACATATGTATATGGAGCAGCCTCAGCATACTCTCTATTTGCTACAAACCATGCAGTTAGCTTTGTAATGTGATTCATTGGGTTTTCCAAGACCTGCTCTAGATTATCATCCTCTGTGAACATAATATTATTATCAAATGGCATATGGACATGTAGCCTTTCAACTGAAGGATCAGTATAATGAACAACAAACCGAAGCAAACGCCATGCTGCCTCATTTGGTGCTACACATCTACATTCCAAGTAGGTGTCAATCTCATTAGGTTGTTGTGTAGAAGACTCAGCGGACGTTCGTTTGCGCTGGAGGCCAATCCTAGAACAATCGAAACCCTTAGCAACATACTTGAATAGGTATTTTTCCATCCCATCACGGTTAACTCTCTCTACGTTGATGTGTGCGTCATATTTGACTAACAAATCAACATTGTGGGGTACAACATATCAATTGTCAAGAGTAACATCATTCTTTGTGGTAGTTATTTTATTGTTTGGCCTAGCATACCTGACATGTCCATTTTGTAGGATCGTTGTTTCCTCACAATATTCCTTGGGATAATTCTTTGAGCATTGACCATCAACCATACATGGACATGAAGGATTTGCATCTCCACAAGGTCCATGGATCATAAATTTTGTGATGAAGTTGTGCTGATATAAGCTTGTCGACATCTCTAGATGTTAGCGGTCCATCCTTAGCTAACCACAATATGATGTGAACATGTGGAAGCCCACGTTTCTGAAATTCAACCGTGTACACAACTGCAAAAAACAAAGTGTATAAGAATTGACACGATGCATATTTAATGGCTGAAGTACGCAACATGGTAGGGTATAGATAGCCTATTACCTGCTGTGATAGGTCCGAAAAATTCCTTTTTTATAATATCGTACATGAACATTTGCAACTTAATATGGAATACACGGTTAACAATGTCAGGCCTATCCGATGAGTGCTGTCCAGGAATGAAAGCCAAAGCATCTGTTATCTCTGACCATAAGGGGTTCGATGTGAAAGTGATAAATAAATCAGGGCAGCCATATTTTCGACATAGTGCTACTGAATCCAAATAATTCTGGTAAAGATACCTTGGCCCGCCAACGAAAGATGAAGGCAATATTACTCTCTGCCCAGCCTGTGCTGCCTGACTAATGCCTGTACTAACAATATCACAGACTTCTTTGAATGAAGCTGTTCTGTACTTTTCTTGAAAAGATTTGGATCTATAGTGGTTCAGCCGAGATTCCTCCATACAACAATATCCATCAATCACATAGGATTGGGTCCCTCTCTTGCAACGCATTGGAGTGTTGAAGTCATCAGCTCTATCATGAAGCCTATATGCAAAATATTCAAGCATTGTAACCTTGTTTCGCTTGATACCCTCTGATCGAGGACAACGCCGGTATGTTATGTTTTCATGGTAGCCATCCTCTCCATACGGGAATAGAATTGGATACTGCATTGCCATGAATTTACAATGCTTTTCTTCAACCTTCTGAAGATGACCAGCATGGTCTTGCACTACCAAGTCACGATCTACATCACTTATACCTACATCACCAACAACTAATCCAACAACCTCTGATGCCACAGGTGCGCTAAATATATCACCGTGCTTGTCAGGATCCCCAAACAATCTTATAATGTATCGATCATCACTATTATCAACCAATCTATCACGAGCTGTCCTAAATAGTTGCACAATTGGATTATGAGTGTTGAACATCTCTATAAGTGCAGCAATAATATCTGGATTAGGTTGGAAACTCCTATTTGCATAGGTCCCAACATGCATTCTGTTTCTAATTTCATTGTCAGTATCAAAGATATATAACTGAGCATATTCTGGTCGACGTCCTTCTCTCGGCATGAGAGATCCAATGCGATGGCATAACTGGCCACTTATCTTGAAGACATATGGTCCATGCCCATCATTGATAGAATTAATAACTTTTACACCCATGGATGTGAAGGCAAACATGGAATTGTAGTACCTTATATTTTCAAAGAAATGAGTTGAAAGAGGCCTATCAACTCCTGTTAACAGATCATGCAAAGGTTGTGGAGGTGGCCTATACGGAGGTAGGATAACACTTCCTTCTTTATAGCATGTGTTGTATGTTGGTGATGGTGTTTGTCGATCCCGACGAACACGCTCTTCATACCAGAAGAATGCACCACAATATTGGCATCGCTCACGTGGTGGTCCAAGTCTTAGAGGAGAGAAAATAGTTCCTAGTAGTGAACAGAAATATGTCAATCCATGAATTTACCAAAAACAGAAGCATGCTTCTGAATGTACCATAGGCACATAAATAGCTACCAGAGTTTGAGAATCACATGGGCAAGTCGATCAGCAAGTCGATCAGCAAGTCTTATCAGCAAGTCGAACAGCATGTCGAACAGCATTGATGGTCGTGTATCACATCGCATGAGAAATTTCATTTATGTGATGATTTGCATATAATCTGTACACAATGAACATCATAACTATCATTTAAGATAGAACCAATTTAACTAAGGAATTAACAAAGAGCTTTGATGACATGGATGAACTTACGATGATGGTTGCTACATGGAGGTGGGATGGCTGAAGGGTTTGACGATGAGGCTGCAAAGGTTGGTAAGATTATATGGAGGAACTTAAGGGTATTGTACAGCAGAGGGATCCTATTAGAGTATCACATACCTCCATCAGCAAGTGCGATAGGTTGCATGTTGGGATGGTCACACATTGAGGGAAAAACAGGCGCGCATGAATCTGAAGGACCAATTCGTGGGCGGACATTTCGATGTATCTCTTGGTTTGTTGAGTGCGCTGAATGATGTATTATAGATATTGAGACCAGGGTTAGGATAAATCTTTATAGAAAACATGAGCGCACTAAAAGTTGGAGGGCGCATAAAAAAACCACAACTTACCTTTCTGCAATTTTGCTAACATAGCAATTTTACGTTTCCTTCGTGATTGAGTAGCGGTCATAGGATCTGGGTGTGGGAATTCTGATGTAGAAAAACGTAACAAATGAGTGGACAAACTTGAAAAATGATACAAAACAAAGGGAGAAAATATTTAGTCCAACACGCAAACTATAGTACCAAAATATTGCATAGATAAGCAATGGTTCATAAAATTGAAGTATAGACTTTAGGAGTGACAAAGTGGTAAGGAAAGCTGTAGCAGCAGATTGACCTAGAAGGCGACGATGACGTGTGAACCGTCCTGATGGCACATGAGAACTTCCAAGGGAGCTGGCATCGCAAGAAAAAGGTTCATCAATCCTCATATTGACCTCATTAGTGGTAACACCATCTGCAAAATATATAGCACAAAATAAAATAATTTGTAGATATACATGACAATCAAATACGAACAACATAATGATAGACCAAAAATGTACATGAGCAAACCACAAGAGCAGTGAAAGTGTACCAGTAGGCTGAGTACGCATGCACCGACGTACAGAGCGTCTTGAAGGTAGATGAAAAGCAACGGGGAAGTGATCTGTGGGCAGCACATTAGCATCATTAGCAGCAATATTCAGTCGAAATATAGATATGGAAAAATAACAATTTTTCGGTAAAACAATGACATCAAAACAGGAAGCAACATTTCGCTCATGAAAAGCAAATACGAAAAGTATGTACAGCGACATCCAAAACACTAACCTGGAGTTGCAAAATCTTGCAAAGGTTCTTTTCGTTTATGTTGTGCTATGTGCGTCGATGGCCCAGAAGAGGTTGACATTGTGTAAAAGGTGGATAGCAGCGTGCTGCTACTCCCTAGAACAACAATCATTCAATTCAATATACCTTTTTGGACTGTAAAAATCAAGGTGCAATATCAATAAAGCAAAGGGAATATATATGCAACAGCCGGCTGGTAAATCGATTAATTAGACAGTGTTCAACGCACTCTGGCAAAGGAACCAAAGAACAGTAAAATTAAATAAATGTTTAGCAACAGGTACACCGACGTGTAGTGCCTAAAATAAGTATAAATGACCACACCAAAGGAGCAGAATAAATGTTTAGTAACAGGTACACCGACGTTTAGTGCCTAAAATAAGTATAAAATGACCAGACCAAAGGAGTAGTTCAGGTAAAAAGGAGTGGAAAATCATGGCACACAGTAAGACATAGTGCGTGAAAACTGACAAAGTCAAATCATATTATTTTCTTTTAACCACAGATTAGCACCCACTTGACAAACTGGTAAATAGTTGGTAAGATACAACTTACATACGAATCCTCGTATTTATATCTCTCAGTGAGTGTGTTTATGATCTCTAACAAAAACAAATTAAGTCCAGAAAGTGAGCACCTGCAAGTCCAGGAATTGATGATGCCATTATGGTCATGTATGACTCACAAGTAAAAATTATCGAACAACCATATATAATATGAGGATCTTGACATTGACCCACCCATGCATCCACATGATATTTGAGCATGTTAATAGTGCAAATGCATCAATTCATGCAGATAAATATAATTCTAATTTTGTTTCTGACAAGGGTTTGGTTCCCCACCCAGCCACCCTACTACAGCAGGCATGAGGATCTAATGAAAGGAAAAGCTCTACAACAGGTGGTTACCTTCTGTCGATTTACTGCTTGCTCAAACATCTGTGATCCTAATCTCCAAGCAGCACTGAAGAGGACAGGAAAGCTGAGCAGCCGGACAGCAAGGTGGCGATGGCGCCGGCTGGTTCCGCGAGCTCGACGGGATGGAACGCCGCTGCAGTGCCGAGCAGTTCTGCGAGCTGGACGGCAAGGTGGCAATGGCGCCGGTCAGCTGCGCGAGCTCGACGGGGTGGAATACCGCGGGGGCGGCGCCGCTGAGCAGCCGGACAGCAAGGCGGCGATGGCGCCGGCTGGTTCCGCGAGGTCGACGGGATGGAACGCCGCTGCAGCGCCGAGCAGCTCTGCGAGCTGGACAGCAAGGTGGCAATGGCGCCGGCCAGCCCCGCGAGCTCGACGGGGCGGAACACCGCGGCGGCGGTGCCGAGTAGCTTCGTGAGATGGAGCTCCGTGGGGAGGCAGCAGCGCCAATTAGATCTGCGAGGAAGCAGCGGGGAATTTGGGAGGAGGAAGCGGTGGGGAATTTGGGAGGGCGAGGCGTGGCGAGGATGCTGAGGGATTGAAGGCTTCAGGCTGCTGGAGAGAGAGAGGGGATTGGGCCAGCCACCAGCGATGCTGCTGCCTGCAATGTCCGTGCGCTGGAGATGACGGATGGATTAAATCCATCGATATATAGATCGAACGGTCCATGTGGTGGCAAGAACTGTTGCACTGTAGCAGCTCTAGGAAGGCTGATATTAACTCGAGTACTGCTGGTGGTGGGTTGCAAAAACAAAGGATTTAATATGATATGATATGATATGATTATGATATGCATGGTTCATATAGTGCCTGTAGTGGTTATGGTAGTAGCAGCGGCAGTAGTAGTATTTGTAGCAGTAGCAGTAACGTTAATATGGTTAGTAGCAATATCTGTAGCAGTACTTGTGAATTTCTAGTGTACTGTATATTTGCTGAGGTTTTAGGGTTTGTATATTATTATGTTGTTATCGCTCGAGGCTTGTCTTGAGCTGTATCTATGGTATTGTAATAACCGGAACCAATGCGATGTTTCTGCTATGCTACTCTGATGTGCATATCTCTGAGTAAACGATGTTTATGAAGATATATGCTATAGACTTATATTCTACTCTTCTTGTGGAATATGTCGGTTGTTTCAGAGCGGTTGCGGTGAGGAGGTGGCGTCGCCGTTGCCGCTCGCCACACAGCCGCCCCCGCCACCGCCCACCTCCCACCCATGCGCGCCCTGTGAGGGAGATAGTGGAGAGAGAGGGGAAGGAGATGTATGACAGATGGGTCCCACAATTTTTTTAAAAAGAAAATACTACACAGAAACAAGGTGTTGCATCACCTACAATGAGCCTATGGGCTTGTTTGGCGCATTCCATCTTGTTTGGCGCAATCACAGAAACAAGGTGTTACATTACCTACAATGGGTCTATGGGCTTGTAACTAAGGGTGGGCAAAATAAGACCGAACCGAAGAACCGAACCGAAAAGACCGACACCAAGACCGAGAAATTCGGTTAGTAGTCCGGTCTTGGCCATTGAAAGACCGATATTTATTCGGGTAATTCGGTCATTGCTCTCAGTTAACCGAATTAACCGAGAAAACCGAATTGTGTCCCAATAAGCCCAGTAAACTACTAAACCCTAGAGGCAACCACACAACCACTCCCTCCTCCCACGGTCCCACCAGCCTCATGCAGCGCCGCCTCTCCCCAATTCCCCATCGCGTCGCGCACTCGCGCTCGGCTCGGTCACGGCGCCTCCACCGCGCCGCCTCCGGTTCCACGGCGCCGACACCGCCTCCGCCTTCCGCCTCCACAGTGCCGCCTCGGCCTCCACCGCGCCGGCGCCGCCTCCACCTCCGCGGCTCCGCCTTCCGCCTCTAGCCCTCCACCGCATTGGCGCCGGCGCCGCCTCCGTTCTCCGCCCTCCACCCTCCACCCTCCGTGCTCCGCCAGTCCGCCTCCATTGCGCCGCCTCCCCGGCCCGTCGTCCTCGACCTCTATCGCCCCGGCGTTGCATCCGCCGGTCCGTCCTCGACCTCCGTCGCGCCGACGCCGCCTCTGCCCTTCACCTACATCACGCCGCCTCCGCCGGTCCACCCTCTGCGAGCCCGTCTCTGCCTCAATGCTGCCACCGCGTCGCCTCCGTCTCCAGCCAGACTGCGGTGGGGGATTTGATGCGGTCGCGTTCGATCCGGTCTCTTCTCTATCAAAATTCGGTTAGACCGAGACCGAAACCGAATTTGTCGGTCCTAAGTTTTTTGGGAAGAAATTCGGTCCTCACTTTTCAAAGACCGAAATGACCGAAAGACCGAAGACCGAGACCGAATTTTGGTCAGACCGAACGCCCACCCCTACTTGTAACTTCATTTGGGACCCAGGCCCAAGTAGGGCCCACGTGGGGTGCACCCCTAACAGGTGGAGCATGACCCTAGGGACTCCTAGGTCATCCTCCCACCTCTTTAAATAGCTAGGTGCCCCTTCAGGGTTTCTCGGGTTTTTTCAGATTAAAGTTTAGCTTCGTTACTTGGCCGTATAATCCCGTGATCGGTTAGATCGCCGGGTTGTTCGTTACAGAACCCTAACTTATCATTTGTATTCAATTGCTATCTGCAATTTAGATTGCTTTTATCTTATTCTTGCTTGTTTCTTCGATTTGCTTATAGGAATAAGGTTGATCTGCACCCACAAGATTAACAACCCACGGAGTTAAGGCGCAACATAACAACGTCTTGTACCATTGTAGTTGGGTCGTTAACGTTTCTCCCAAATCGTAATTATCATCAACTCACCGAAAGATTGGGCCAATCCTAGCCATGAGCATCTCAAGTGGAGCTCAGGGTTCATCAGATAGGGTTGGAAAAGATCCGACTCATTGTGAGCCTGTCAGCAGAGAGAAGAATCCCCTCAAGGAACACATCGTCTCACTCATCTAACTTTTCTTTTTGGTATTGCTAGTAGTTATATGCTGTTTGTGCAATCCTTTCCCTAATTTGTTTGTGGTGTGCCAAGGGAGTTTGTGAAGGTCGGATCTCACCTTCGAAGGGAAGAGATACCCTCAGTGGAAGGAGGAGTGCATTTGAGGAACCTTATGGGGATAGGGTTGGAAAAAACCGAGCTCATTGTGAGCTTGTTAACATATAGTAGAATCCCCTCAAGGAGTTGAATTTCGGGAACGCATCATCTTACAAGAACTCCGGTGATATCTCTCTCACTCATCTAGCTCTGCTGCTTGGTACCACTAGTAGTTTAGTTGTTGTTTGTGTAATCCTTTCCCTAAATGTGTTACTGTCACTTTTTTGCTCGACTTGTTAATTTGCTTGTAAATCTGAGATTTTCGTAAATATCTGAAAATATTAGGAAATATTCGACAAATTCAGCTTATGCTTTTCCGTAAAGTTTGAAACGCCTATTAACCCCTCTCTAGACAATATCAAGGTCCTTTCAGCACCAAATTGTGCTTACCACGTTAAGTGTAGCGCGTAGTCATACTAAATTTATCGATTAGTTTACATATTGATTTTCAATCTGTCATCTTCTTGGCAACCAGCTGCTTGAAGTTGAACGGAGTGGTGAAGTGGGACATGCCATCGTAGAAGGTGGCGGCGGTGAGCTGTGCGGACCTCTGGGAGGGATGCACACGGTCCCAGAAGAGAAAACCTTCATGGTCCGTGCAGAGTGTGGAGTTTGGCAAACAATCATCCTCGGCGCCCATTATTCCGCTCCCACAGCATGCGCTATCGGTGTTCGTGAACCCTGTAGCAAAACAGACACAAGGTAAACTCTATGCATATAGATCTTGGATGACATAGTGGAGCCATAAAAATATTGTCTGACAAAACAGGGTATGTACTAATATACAACTCAAACAACTCAATAACCATAGGATGTAACACAGGATAACACAATGTTTGGTAGAACAACTTAAGTAATATTATGATGAAAAAAGAACACATTGACTAGCCAACAGAGCAAAGCTTACTACATTGTATAGTGGCTACATATTGGTTCTTAACGAAATCAGCATAGCTTATGGTGTATTGGCCCCTGCCTTTGTGTGATTATATAACTCAACAAATTGTTTGTCATTTTACTTGCTTAGAAGGTAGAGGGTTGGAGATATATCACTTCTTGTTTCCAATAAATTATAAGCGAATGTTATTTGACGGAATCCCATCCCCACAATATTAACAGGTGGCATATAGCTCCCAAGTCCCCACCACCGGTGCCACTATCTGCCGCAACTCCCAAAGTCCCCATCACCATGCTGTTTAGGGTGGAAAATAACATCTGAGATCTCGTTTGTTTAGAGATACATATATGTGCGGGCGTGCCAGTGTACCTAAATACACAATGTAAACAAAACATAGGGAACATGCTCTTTATTAATCTTAAAAGATCATAAATACAAATTCCCAATGTAATATATATGTATGCGCGCTCCATAATCTGTCATTGGACAGATCTGACTTGTGCGATGTGGTCTCCTGATTCCTGGGGCCTCGAGAAGCTCCCAGTTAATTACCTCCGCAGGTCTAGGCCTGCAAGAGAACCTCCGATTAAGCTGCTTGTGGTCGTCTCGTCATCTTCGCTTCGCGTTCTCCATGCATGGTTGTGATGATGATGTAGATGTGTGTGTGTGTGTGTGTGTGTGTGTGTGTGTGTGAGCGCCGACAGCGATCCATGGCCTCGTCGGTCCGTGCGCCAGTGTTGGAAGCCCACCCTCCGTCGTCTAGCCTCGTCGGTCTTGAACAACGTGTCGACGTAGATTGTTGGTGAAGACATGCATGGAGTTGCGTAGCTTGAACGACTTGACGTCACAGCAGTTGCGTCGAGATTAGATTAGAGAAGAATTAGGGAGGAATTATTGAAGATGGTTGATGTAGACGGCGGCCGGATTTAATCAAAGCTCGGCATCTCATTTGGGACAAATAAGAAAAACAAACAGGACTTCTTCAGCCCACGCATTGGTTTGTGCATGGCACTGTAGCAGCGATGCCATGTCGTCCTCCGATTGGTTGGCCACGTTGCCACAATAATTAACTTAATCAACATGCATTAGCTAGCTTGTTGCCATCCGACAGCACTGGCTCGCCGTCCTCCAGTCGTCCTTCCTCTGTACTGCAGCCATACTTGCCTCCATCGTCATCCGCTGGTTTCGACGCCATGCGTGATGCTTGACCTCCGGCATGAGAACTGATAGAAGTCTTGGCAGTTGGCGGTAGCTCCGGCGATCCTCGGCGCGCTTCGGCAGGGCGGCTTCCCGACGACCTCCTCCATGGTTAGCCCGCTCCAGTGCGGTGAAGCTTGCAAATCAAGGATGTCTGGTATCTCGGCGAGGTCGCAGCTTCGGGTAGATGCATCACTAGCGGCTTGAATTAGCAGCGTCGAGTCCAGGGACAAGTAGCACTGCGTCGGCTTGAACAGACACCGGCATCGATGAGGCTTCTGTGACGCGTAGATGAATCGGCCACCGCGACTTCCCCGGCGATGATGATACGTGCAGATGGATCCCTATGCATGGATGTGTGCGTGCTGTAGATGAAAGAAAACGAAACAATCTTGCTAGCTTTTACCTGGACTAGCCATCAAGCTCCTCTCCTGCGCTTGCTGATGATCGGATCACCACGCTCGCCCTCTCCTGCCGGACGCCGGGACTAGGGCCGAAGTTGCTCGCCGCCGCCGGTGCGTGTCGTCGATGGATGGATCGCCGATGAGAGTTGATGGATGGATGTGTTGATGCTGGATGGGTAGATGCGTTGATGATGGGTGGCTTGTGGATGCTAGATGCGTTGGTGAATGAATGTGTGGATGAGTTCGTGAATGCCCCTGGCTGCCGAGGGGTCGACGCCTTATATAGGGGTCTGAGGTCGGTGCTCGCCGCGTCCGCGCGCCGTTTCCTCCGCGTCAAGTTCGTTGCAGATAAGGCCTGATCGATCAGTTTGTTATTTGTTCATATCCTTCTTTGATTTTATCTCTTAGCTTCTCCTGGCATCAAATATCTGATTTGTAATTCGCTTTGTTTCTCTGCTGCTGGGCCACAGTCCGGTGATAAGCGCCTCGCCAGCGCTCGCGCGAAGTAACTAACTAGATCAAGTTTGTTATAGAGATAAAATCAATTGGTTTGTTGGTTATCTCTTAATTCATCTGGTTTTATCTCTTCCGCATATTAACTTCTGAAATCTTGGCACGTAGGCAGCTACCGTCTTCGGCCATGGGCCAAGCCCAGGATTAATCACTCGGATATGCATAGGTTGCTTAATCACCCAGGCATGCACACACATACGACCGTCTACTGTAGTACATGCATGCATGCACGTGATTGCCTCACCAGCCAATCTTCACACGGCTAGTTATTGGTTAGTTATACATGCACATATACTAATCCAAGTATATATATTCCCAGCTGCCTGTGCATGCATGTATTTGCGTGTATATACATGGCTGAGCATTGCGTAGAAATGATAAGCTAGCCAACTTACAAGCTGCTTGTTTGCTTTGTCCATCATGAGTAAGTCTTATGTACACATATAATCGCCAAAATACCATCAAACAGATGCCCCTCACCAAGTAAATTTTGATCGTGGAGCGAGCGAAATTAACTTGGTGTCGTGTTGGCTCATGCGATACATGTCCGGTAGAGTTTAGTCATGCGACGAAAGGACTCCCACGCTGAAGCTTATCTCCGGCCGTGTGGCGAAAGAAAAACAAAGCTAGACCGTCATCGGCCAGGACTCCAAATCCTTGGCAGTTACGAGTAATTTGGATGAAGCCTATATATTGCTGGTCATGCCTGTGCATCGATTATGCAATATGGCGCCTCAGGTGTTTAACTCCATTGCAGGTATATATCCATTGTCGATTCTTTAGCCGCCGGAATTAGGACGCTTCTTGATCATCCTGTACTTTTTCATCAGGCAACCATCTTGAGATGGCCAGGGAAGACGGAGCATCCAGGGGTGCAGGCAAGCGTGGCGCCAGCGACCGGGGCGGCGGAGAGCGTGTCCCGCGAGACGGGCGGAGAACGGGGGACAGGCGAGTAACATGGGACAGGCGCTCGGCAGGAGATAGACACATTGTCAAAGATAAGCGCCCGGGAGGATCCGGTGGCAAGCAACAGAAGGAGACCAAGGGTGACGACCCTTCCCAGCATATCGCGAAGATCCTGGTCCGTAGAGATGATCGAGGAGGATACAAACGCCACGGCGAGTCAATCGAATTCCTGCGTGACTAGCGTCATAAGAAGGAGAGAACTGCTCGTCTTGACAGACTTCCATTGCCGAAATCTTCTAAAAAGGGTCTGCGTATTGAAGATTCTCCACACCCCGAGCTGGACCGCACCATGCGTGAGAAGCGAGGAAAAAACCCCGTAGTTTACGAGAGGGTGTCATCCACGGAGTCTTTAAGCGATGATCGTCGCCGCCGCCGCTGCTCTGTGGTTCCCGACACGGAGCTTGATGCTGTCCAGTTGAGCGACTCCTCCTCCTCTTCTTCTTCTTCTGATGGCACTGGCAAGGTATTCGTGTTTCCCTAATTCTTTTTTTTTTCTCTTAAAATTCTATGTCATAGTGGTTTGATAACCTGTCTCTTAGAACATACTTGCAACTCAGGATACTATAGAGCAGGCAACTGCTTTGGGTGGACTTAAAGCTATTGCCTCTTCCGATGTTGCTCCGGTACCTATTGACGATGTACCTTCAGTTGTGCCGGCTGCTAATGCTCCTGTCCGCTCTTCTCCGGGACCCTCGACTCAAAAGCATCAGGAAGGTAAGGATGATTAGACTCCTAATAGAGGTCATATTCTCCTTTGCTTTCTCTTGATGTATTTTCTTCTTTCTTTGCTTTTTCTAAGAAAAGTGTACTATACCCATTGTAGAAACTTCAGGCAATCCATCCGACACAGCTTGCCAAATGAACGAGTTAATGGAGAAGACGTCCCGTTACCTTGCTAAGTTCGGGACGGGCGGTCGCTATCTCCAACTTAACTCTATGAGTTCGGCGACTGACGAATTGCCGATGCTGGAGCTTCCAAAGTCCACGCCCACTGAACGTCGCAACGCCCGCATGGTGGAGGAGGATCTATTTAGCACCCAAGATTGTTTGATGGAGAAACCCCTGAACAAGGAGGGCACCATAGAGTACATTGGTGCTGCCACCGCTGCATGGGAAAATAGTTACGAGCTTGGACGCCCCGCAGACTTGGAGAAGTTGATGTCTTACTTGGGGGCACTTGTGCAACGTCTTAAGGGAGAGCTCCCGGTAACCTTTGAAGGGAGAACTTTAGCTGCTCATGAAGGCGAGGCACGCTCTTCCTTAGCAAAGCTAGAGAGTGTGTGTTCAGACGTGCTACCAGACCTTGACCTCCTCAAGAGTGGCCATGAAGACATGGCCGCGGATCTTCTGAAGTCCAAGCAAGCAGGGGCTACCTGGAAGAAAGAGGCGGAGGAACACGAGCTGAAAGCCAAAGATGCGAGGGAGAAGGAGCACCAGTGTTTGGAATCAGAGGAGGCAGCCGCCAAGAACCTGCAAGTTTATGATAGTACCATCGACGGCGTCATGCAGCTGATAAAGCGTCGTGACGAGGCGAAGGTCTATTTGGGGCATCTTGCTGAAGAGAGGAAACGCCTTGCAGTGGCCGCGCCGCCAGAGGTGGCCGCCATTCTATCATATCGTAGAGAATCGGCGCCTTGGGGTAGTACGTCAAAGAATTAGAATAGCCTCCATATGCTTCTCCTTGGTTTACCTTAATTAGGATTTTTTTTTCGAGTCATGTAAAGCACATTAGAAGCGCTCTTAATTTAGATAATCAGCTAGCTAGTTTTTAATCTTTGAATAAAGTTGGGGCATTATCATGCACCCATTAATTAGGAGTACTTGTTTTATTATTTGAGTCTATCATATTGTCTTCATCGATATATATGGAGTGCTTGTGTTTTGTCCTCTTCGTTTTTTTTTCAACTTGCTAATATGTATTATCCCTTCTGTATCCGAATACTCGGCACTGCGCGCATGCGGCCACCGTCGCATATAGAACCCGATATATGGGAATATATGGCTGTAATTTATAAGTGCATGAATACATATGAACTTCTGTTGATTATCACGGCGGCAACATATTGAGCCAAGGCCAGCCAGCAGTTTGCATTGTTAAGTTAATTCCTTTTTAACAAACCCATCTTGTGGCAATGTGGCCGAGCAATCAGAGGACGACACATCATCACCATGCTACAGTGTCATGCACAAATTCTGTACTCACGCAGCTGCATGCATGATCTCTTCCATCAATTCCTGGTTTGCCTTCTGTACAAGTTGCTTTATATAATAGATCAACCCATGTGGGGTAGTAGCACCGTTCAGAAAGTCTGGCGCTTTGAGAATAGGTGAAGAATAAAAATGACTTCAGGTATAAGCTGTCCTCCTGAGGTCTCGAGGCGAAGATCCATGCCTTCAAATAATAATTAAAGGAATTTTGTCGGGACCAAGTATAGGTGCCAGCCAACAAAATAACTTGAAATTTTCTCCTACTCGCAGCGACAAAGACCCATGCCACAATTGAAGACATTTTATCAGACCGATTGAGACCGTTGATATATCGCGGTGCCTGCCTCATCAGCATGAAGGGTTTCACGGCTTGGTGCTGACCGCGTTGGTGCGCCGCCCCGCTCCCAAGAAAGAAACATCTTATCAATCCGGACGCGACCACTTGACTGTTGTGATGCCGACCCGTCAGGTTGAAAGGTGTATAGCCCAATGGCGACTTCAGAGTGTTATGTTGCCTCCAAATGACGTGAAGCGAAAACCCTGCATCACGAAAAGGAAAACGAGAGAGGAAAAGAGAAAAAAAAACTAGAGTATGGTTGCTAGAGTCGAGCAAACCAGGTGAGTTGATAGAAAGAAACCCAGCAAGAAAATGATTTTGTTGATTTTTCTTTTAAAATGTTGGCTTTCCCACTGAACACTGGCTATGTGGTAGCGTTAGATAAGATTGCCGAAGAACGTGTCGCGGGAATCGCCGAATGACCATGACGATTTCTCCCTGTCAACCTAACTTCCTGGTGTGCTTGTGTATAGGAGTAGCATACATGGTGATACTTTCAGAAGGCAGCGAAAATCCATGCTCTAGCCTTTCAGTTCACTAGGTACCACCACGAGTCCCATGCCCCCGGTATTGTGCTTCATCGAACCGGGAGAATTAGGTATGGCTGAATTAAGATAGGGTTATAGGGGAACGGCTGTGAGAGTGGCCTTTTCCTTTTGCCGAGGATGGTGAATGGCTATCCTCCTACTTCTGACAGAATGTAGTGGAGATCACTGATTGCTTGGATCTTTTTGTTTCTTCTTTTTTTTTTTTGCTTCGCGGCTTCATGACACCACGCCTTCATTGAGATTGATATTGGATTGTTTTCTTGAGTTGAGATCATCACGACTTTGTTGAGATTGATCTGGGATCTTGGCATCCTTAGAACTTGGAGGACAACCATTCCCCTTTGTGGGCTATGTAATCCTCGCAGGCCCATTTCTTTTGTAAAGTCCCTTGTTGACATGCCTCACAGGGATGGCAAGTGGCTGCACACTGAACCACAACTTGTGTTGAGGTAGGTAGCCCTTTCTTACTCTTCTCCTATAGTCTTCCCTAGGGCTTGGTATCTCCATAGGTCTGAAGCACACCGAAGGACACGAAGGCGTAGGGACCTTGTTACTAGGAAGTAACCCAATCAAGTCTTTTTGCTATTCCTCGGAAATATGCACCCGTAGTACTTGTGTGTTGGCGTGAAGGATGTTTAGTTGTAAGCACAGTCTGTCATGGTCATCCATTGAATCCTGTAGAGGTGTTCTAAGGTTGCCTTGTCTTCTTCTACCAGCTCAGTGTGATATGTGGAAAGCCATTTTGATTTTTTTTTGTGGGATGTGGCGTCCATTTTGTAAAACAAAACGTGGAGCACTAGACAATGCAATGGTCAATGCACGTTGGCAAGCTCACAGTTTTTTTTAAAGAAAACAAGAAAACAAGAGGCGCAGGGTTTTATAGAAAATATTTTTTTAAGAACCTCCCGTTGATTGGCGGCATTGGTCGTGATCCTTGATGATCAATCAGCTGGTAAGCACCTCCGTCATATGCTTGCTCGATGACGTATGGCCCCTCCCATTTTGGTTCGAACTTTCCCTTTGTCTTGTGTGTAACGACGATGGGACGTCGTAGAACGAGTACGAGATCGCCCTTCCTGAAGACTCGTTGCTTGACGAGCTTATCATAGGCTCTCACCATGTTTTGGCGATACAACTCTAAATTTTGAAGGGCGCCTAGGCGCTCTTCCTCCACGGCATCAAGCTCCTGAAATCGGAGGCGAATATGTTCGTCTTTAGTAAGTTCATCGTGGATTGCTACTCGTAGAGATGGTAGCTGAATCTCCAATGGCAACACAGCTTCACTCCCATAGACGAGAGAGTATGGGGTGGCTTGTGTCGGGGTACGAACTGTGACTCGGTACGCCCATAGTGCTTCATAAAGACGATCATGCCAATCCCTTCGATGCTTGTCTACCGTCTTCTTTAAGATCTTGCCGAGGGTCTTGTTGAAGGCTTCGGCCATCCCATTGGCTTGAGGGTAATAACCGGTGGAGTAGTTCCATTTGATCTTGTATTTCTCCATGAACCTATAGATCTTCTGGGACTTAAAGGCTTTGGCGTTGTCGGAGGTAATGTGATGTGGTACCCCGAAGCGGTAGATGATGTGTCGTTCGAGGAAGTTGATGACTTCACTGCTCTTCACTTCACGCAGAGGCACAGCTTCCGCCCACTTGGAGAAGTAGTCTGTTGCAGCGAGGATGAAGCGATGCCCCCTTGAAGAAGGTGGATCGATGAGGCCGATGACGTCAATTCCCTAGGCATCGAACGGCCAAGAAGGAACCGTCGGGTGAAGCGGAGCCGGCGGTTGGTGCTTGAAATTGTCATGGATCTGGCAGCCATGACAGGTTTTCGCTGTCTTCAGGCAATCTGCCATAATGCCTGGCCAATAGTACCCTGCTAGTCGGATGCTATGGTACATTTTTGGTCCGCTTTGATGCCCACCACATACTCCATGGTGGACTTCTTGAAGAACTTGATTGGCTTCACTACGATCAACGCACCGAAGTAAGACCTCTTGCCCATAAGACCGCTTGTAGAGGACACCGGCCTTGTAGATGTATGAGGGAAGTCGTCACTGTAGTTGGCGTCTCTCGACAGGATCTTCAGGTAGAGAGCGGTGCTTGAAGTAATCGAGGAAGGGTTGACGCCAGTCTTCCTCTTTAGCAGAATTAGTCGTGATGATGTTGACTTCTTTGGGGATGAGCTCTAGGACAGCTGGGAAGGAGCCACCTTTCTTCAACAACAACTTGCGCAGGATTGTCTCCTTGAAAGACCAACGCTGTAGCCAGTTTTGCCAGAGCGTCAGCTGGCGCATTTTTGCTTCGTGGCACATGGATGACCTCGATGTGTTCAAACTTGTCCATAAGCCTCCGGGCCACTGTGTAATATGGCACCAGTTCTGGTTTACGAACCTCATAAATACTGTTGATTTGTCTAATAATGAGCTGAGAATCCCCATGGGCTCTTAAGGAACGTACCTCCATAGAGAGCGCCAAGAGAAGACCAAAGATGAGAGCCTCATATTCCGCCTCGTTGTTAGAACACTCCTCCTTGAGAAGAGAGAACGAGTGGTAGATCACACCTCTTTGTGGAGTTTTGAACACCAATCCCGCCCCGGCTCTCCGTCGAGGGGTGCCGTCGGGGTTGACGTCCTTACGTGAGGCTCCGTCGAAGTAAAGCTCCCACTGTTCCTGAAGCTCTGCGGTGAAAATCTCTTCATCCGGTAGATTGGTGATGAGTGGGGAGTCATCTGGCACTGGATGTGCAGCAAGAAATTCTGCCAAGGCTTGGCCCTTAATTGCTTTCTGCGGCACAAAAGTGATATCATATTCCATCATGAACAGGGCCCATTTACTTAGTCGCCCAGTGAGCACAGGCTGACTTAGCACATACCTTATAGGGTCCGCCCTTGCAATGAGCTGGATCTGGTGCGCCAACATGTAGTGCCTTAGTTTCTTCAATGCAAATATGAGGGCTAAACATAACTTCTCAATTGGGGAGTAGTTTTGTTCAGCACCGACCATGGTGCGACTTAAATAGTAGCAAGCCACCTCCTTCCCTTCATCATTATGTTGAGCGAGGAGAGCGCCTATCGAGGCAGGCTGCGTTGCAATGTAGAGAATAAGGGGGCGCCCTTTAACAGGAGCTGCCAGTACTGGAGGATTAAGCAAGTACCTCTTGATATTATCGAAGCCATTTTGGCATTCTTCATCCCACACAAAGGGTGTGCCCTTCTTCATGAGCTTTGAGAAGGGTTGGATCCGGCCCGAGAGGTTGGAAATGAAGCATCGGATGTACGCCAGCTTCCCTTGTAGTTTCCTCAAATCCTTGAGTTCTCGAGGGGGCGGCATGTTAAGTATCGCCTTGACCTTCTTTGGCTCGATCTCGATCTCTCGATGACGGACGACGAAGCCGAGGAAGACACCGGATTGGACGGCAAAGGCGCACTTGAGAGAGTTCATCTTAAGTTGGTGTCGACGTAGTCACTCAAAGACAATGCGAAGGTCTTTTTGATGATGTTCGCGATCTTTGGTCTTGACTACCATGTCATCGACATAACATTCCACTAAATGATGGATTAAATCGTCGAGGACGAACTGCATGGCATGCTGGTATGTGGCACCGGCGTTCTTCAACCCGAATGGCATGACAGTGTAGTAGAAGTTCCCTTTAGGGTTCTAAACGCCGTGTCGAAGGCATCAAGGGGATCCATCTTGATCTGGTTATAACCTGATGAGCCGTCCATGAAGGACAGTGCGCCATAACCCGTTGTTGAATCAACCACCATCTCCGTGATTGGTAGGGGAAAGTCGTCTTTAGGACAAGCACGATTCAAGTCGCGAAAGTCTACGCAGACTCGAACTTGTCCATTCTTCTTTTCCACAGGGACGATGTTGGCTAACCACCGAGGATATTGTATCTCCTTGATAAAACCCACGTTGATGAGTCGATCGACTTCGGCGATGACTTGGTCTTGGAACTCTGGCCTTAAGCGCCTTGGTGGTTGCTTTACTGGCCGAAATTGGGGATCAATCGCCAGCTTATGGGTGGCGACACGAGGGTCACGTCCTGGCATCTCCTTGTATGTCCAAGCGAAGCAATCTCGGGATTCCATCAAGAAGCTTCGATAGTCTTCTCGCTCTTCTTTCGTTAGCATGCCACTAACGAAAATAGGGCGTGGATCATCCTTAGTTCCTAAATTCATCTCCACCAACTCGTCAATGGTTGGTTGGCCCCTGCAACATCGAGCTCCTCTTCTACCCCAACAGCTGCAACCTCAAAGGGGTGTTGTTGGAGTAAAGCATCACCTATTGTAGTGGTACTTATGGTGCAGCAATGAAATATATCATCTTCAAATACTTCATCTTCATCATCGGGTTCATCTACGTTGATATAGCCGAGACCGTACTTTGGTTGTTCTTTACATCTCCTCTTGATAAACTCTTCCGCTTGTGCCCACCAGTCCTCGCATACTGCTGGAGGTGGTGGCAACCTGTTGTTTCGCTGTAGGTTGATGCCCGCCTTCTCTAATAGGCGAGCCATTCTAGGCTCAGCCTTCATGGTCGTGCACGCTTCTTCTGTATCAGAATGAGGCTTAGGGAATTCGATTACAGAATCACACTCTTGTACCTGTGGGATCTTGTAGAGAATGGTCCGGGATGTAGAAGAAGATGGATCTGGAATTGCCCATACCTCTAACGGGGTAGAAACTGAAGTGTAGAGGGCTGGGGGCTGCATGCACTGAGCACCCGCTTTTACCTCCTCTATCTCTGCAACTCTCTTCTTGACCACTCCCTGTTGTGCAAGCGCGGCTTCCTTGCTTGGACTCCGTCTTGCCTGTAAGGTGATGGTAGTTGGCACATCGCCGTTGCTTTTGGGCGGTTTCTCGCTTCCTCAAGAGGTTGCCCCCAAGGTGATCGGTGTTGAGGTAGAGCGTCTTGCTTTGAGCAATATTGGTGTAGTAGATGGGGCAGACGTGCTGGTTTCAGCGGGAGATGGAAGCTTGGTGCTGAGGTTGGTTGCTAAAGAAGAATTTCCCCGCCTACTATTCTTGCGATTCCTTGACGAAGATTCGCTAATGATTGGGGAGCATGGCATAATGAGGCGTCTCACCTCAGGGGTTGTCTCGGTGCCGGGTTCAATAATGATGTCTGCTGCCGGTGCTGTCCGCCCAAGTTGTTGCTTGTTTTCTTCAACAGGGAAGTAATACTTGGCGTTGGCATGGTATGATTCTTGAATAGTGTATGGTGAGAAGTTGCCAATGATGCGCTGTTGCACTCCATTGCCGTTAAGGAATTTTAGGCATTGATGGAGAGTAGACGGCACGACACGGTACTTGTGAATCCACGGTCGTCCCAAGAGAGCAGAGTATGATGTGTTGGCTTCAATAACAAAGAACCGCACCTTGAAGCTGAATGTAGACATTTGGATCTTGATAGTAATGGCGCCTAATGTTGGCTTGCCCTGGTTGTCAAAGCCACAGATCACCACGTCTGTTGGCTCCAAGTCTTTTGTTGTGAAACCTGCTCGAGTTAGACTTCGAACGGGTAGAATGTTCACAGCATATCCTGGGTCAATGAGAATCCATCGAAGATGAGCAGAACCAATGTTTCCTTCAATGTAGAGGGGACGATTATGATCGCCCCCTTCGATGATGTTATCTTCATCAGCGAAGGTAATCTCATTCACAAACAAGGGGTTGTCGTAGAGTCGATGCTTAGCCATATCAACTTCGTAAACTTCCAAGCCTGCAACGCCTTTATAAGAGCTTCGCGCAGATCAGGCACCATCATAAGAGCATCATAGACACTCAATAGTGCTGGGATCCGTTTGAGATGCGCAAGAACGTTGTAGTCGACAGCAGGCTTCTCTTTGCTTCTAGTTTTTGTTTCTGGAGCTTCTGGAGCTTCTCCAGGAGGAGAGGCCTCCTTGGCAGGCTTGTCTACATTTGGAACTTTGGACTTGTGTGGATCCGGCAAGGTCTTCCCCCCTCGCAGGCTTATGTTGAACTCTTCTACCTTCGTCTTCTCTGGATCCAAATCAGCATGGAATATTTCTCGCTCCCTTCCCGTAAACGTTTCATCGGAACCGGTACTCGTGGAGTCATTGTAGGTGAGGATGACATTGCATGGAGCAATGTTTGGAGTCGGGGTAGAATTGTCCACCTCCTTAGCCTCCCTTGTGCTTATTGAGGATTGCTCCCAACCCTTGGGCAGAAATTGCGCCAAAGTAGGTAGCTCACGACCCCGGCGGGGAAAAGACTCGTCTCCCTCCGAGAAGGGGACAAATTGAGGTGGAGGACGTCGCCGACTTGGGTCTAGCCATCTTCTTGAAGTTGGGTGAGTATGCGGTGACAACTTCATTTGTGGGCGACGGGGTGGAAAGCTCATTGGTTGAGGACAGATGTGTCAAGAGACCAGTCTTCCTCTGGGACGGAGCTCTGGGCGATGCGTGAGCTAACGAGTTGGTGTAGACGCTGCACCTTGCGATACTTCCTCCTGTAGTTGCGCAGGGGATGAGGACTGTTTGCCCGTCGAGCATGCGAAATGTGTCGACGAAGATTGTCGGAGACAGCTTCTAGAGCCTCAAGCAGCTCCACCTCTGTGTGTTGCACAGCTGGGGTAGGCAGCTTTGGAGTAGCGGCTAGATCAGGGGCACGCAGGGATGCAGTACTTGAGCGCCTATTGGAAGCTTTGACACGCAACTTCTGTGCAGCTTGGATGTCTCCCTTAATCTCAGCTACAACGGACTCCTTCAAGAGGGTCCGGGCTTCAAGCATGAGGGTTCGCCGCTCCTTCTTCGCCTTGGCAGAAGCACGCTTGCGTTGCTTCTTAGACTGGGCCTCCTGGAATTGGGTCACATCTTGAGCTTGTTGCATGTAGACCTTGGAGCCATACTCGAAGAATGTCACCGGTGGTAGTGATCCAAACTGAATCACAAAGGGCGTCGGGGTGTTCTCGATGATGGAAAGTCCCCCTGCAAGAAGGAGCCTTGGTCAGGTACACTCCACGTTGAAGATCATCATGTAGCATGTTGGTGTTGGTTGGATGAACGGCGAAGACGAGCTTGACGACCACAGCATAGCGAAGATGGGAGGAGAACCAGGTCCCACTGGGCGTGCCAATTTGTTTAGGGTGGAAAATAACATCTGAGATCTCATTTGTTTAGAGATACATATATGTGCGGGCGTGCCAGTGTACCTAAATACACAATGTAAACAAAACATAGGGAACATGCTCTTTATTAATCTTAAAAGATCATAAATACAAATTCCCAATGTAATATATATGTATGCACGCTCCATAATCTGTCATTGGACATATCTGACTTGTGCGATGTGGTCTCTTGATTCCTGGGGCCTCAGGAAGCTCCCAGTTAATTACCTCCGCAGGTCTAGGTCTGCAAGAGAACCTCCGATTAAGCTGCTTGTAGTCGTCTCGTCGTCTTCGCTTCGCGTTCTCTATGCATGGTTGTGATGATGATGTAGATGTGTATGTGTGTGTGTGAGCGCCGGCAGCGATCCATGGCCTCGTCGGTCCGTGCGCCGGTGTTGGTCGCCCACCCTCCGTCGTCTAGCCTCGTCGGTCTTGAACAACGTGTCGACATAGATTGTTGGTGAAGACATGCATGGAGTTGCGTAGCTTGAACGACTTGACGTCACACCAGTTGCGTCGAGATTAGATTAGAGAAGAACCAGGGAGGAATTATTGAAGATGGTTGATGTAGACGGCGGCCGGATTTAATCAAAGCTCGGCATCTCATTTGGGACAAATAAGAAAAACCAACAGGACTTCTTCAGCCCACGCATTGGTTTGTGCATGGCACTGTAGCAGCGATGACATGTCGTCCTCCGATTGGTTGGCCACGTTGCCACAATAATTAACTTAATCAACATGCATTAGCTAGCTTGTTGCCATCCAACAACACTGGCTCGCTGTCCTCCCGTCATCCTTCCTCTGTACTACAGCCATACTTGCCTCCATCGTCATCCGCTGGTTTTGACGCCATGCGTGATGCTTGACCTCCGGCACGAGAACTGATAGAAGTCTTGGCAGTCGGCGGCAGCTCCGGCGATCCTCGGCGCGCTCCGGCAGTGCGGCTTCCCGACGACCTCCTCCATGGTTAGCCCGCTCCAGTGCGGTGAAGCTTGCAAATCAAGGATGTCTGGTATCTCGGCGAGGTCGCAGCTTCGGGTAGATGCATCACCAGCGGCTTGAATTAGCAGCGTCGAGTCCAGGGACAAGTAGCACTGCGTCGGCTTGAACAGACACTGGCATCGATGAGACTTCTGTGACGCGTAGATGAATCGGCCACCGCGACTTCCCCGGCGACGACGATGCGTGCAGATGGATCCCTATGCATGGATGTGTGCGTGATGTAGATGAAAGAAAACGAAACAATCTTGCTAGCATTTACCTGGACTAGCCATCAAGCTCCTCTCTTGCGCTTGCTGATGATCGGATCACCGCGCGCGCCCTCTCCTGCCAGACGCCGGGACTCCGGCCGAAGTCGCTCGCCGCCGCCGGTGCGTGTCGTCGATGGATGGATCGCCGATGAGAGTTGATGGATGGATGTGTTGATGCTGGATGGGTAGATGCGTTGATGATGGGTGGCTTGTGGATGCTAGATGCGTTGGTGAATGAATGTGTGGATGAGTTCGTGAATGCCCCTGGCTGCCAAGGGGTCGACGCCTTATATAGGGGTCTGAGGTCGGTGCTCGCCGCGTCCGCGCGCCGTTTCCTCCGCGTCAAGTTCGTTGCAGATAAGGCTTGATCGATCAGTTTGTTATTTGTTCATATCCTTCTTTGATTTTATCTCTTAGCTTCTCCTGGCGTCAAATATCTGATTTGTAATTCGCTTTGTTTCTCTGCTGCTGGGCCACAGTCCGGTGATAAGCGCCTCACCAGCGCTCGCGCGAAGTAACTAACTAGATCAAGTTTGTTATAGAGATAAAATCAATTGGTTTGTTGGTTATCTCTTAATTCATCTAGTTTTATCTCTTCCGCGTATTAACTTCTGAAATCTTGGCGCGTAGGCAGCTACCGTCTTTGGCCATAGGCCGAGCCCATGATTAATCACTCGGATATGCATAGGTTGCTTAATCACTCAGGCATGCACACACATACGACCGTCTACTGTAGTACATGCATGCATGCACGTGATTGCCTCACCAGCCAATCTTCACACGGCTAGTTATTGGTTAATTATACATGCACATATACTAATCCAAGTATATATATTCCCAGCTGCCTGTGCATGCATGTATTTGCGTGTATATACATGGCCGAGCATTGTGTAGAAATGATAAACTAGCCAACTTACAAACTGCTTGTTTGCTTTGTCCATCATGAGTAAGTCTTGTGTACACATATAATCGCCAAAATACCATCAAACACATGCGCGAGCCTGTGCTGGCACCACCGTCCGCTGCGAGAGCTCCCCGCCTTCCTCCTTGATTTGTTTTCTCCCAAATCGAGCCAAGTCATCACCGCCTATACCAAGCAGATTACCAGCCTTCACAAGTCTGTTATCATGCTTGCAAGTCCACCGGTGGCAAGGTCTTGTTGTGTATGCGCCGGAAGTCGGTGGCACTAAGGGGTGGCTTTGGTGGCGAGGAGGATGTCGGTAGCAGCAGCAAGGTGTCATCTCCGGTATCACTTTGTTGGACCTTACGCACGGGCGTTGGCATAGACTCAGGCAGGCAGTGCAACTTCGGATAGGCGACACCAGTGTGACGTGACCTCAAAGCACCTCCTTCACCTGGAGTACTTGCTCAACGACCGGTGCTTTCGGAGCTTGCTGAAGATGATGATTTTGGTTTCCGCAGGGAATCAGCTTGTTATCGATGGGATATTGATCTGGTACCACGGGTATCTTGGATGGGTATCAGCCGATAATGGCGGGTACCATATCTGATATAGAAAAGTATTAGTTGTACCAATAGGTATCAAAATTCGATACTATCCAGTGTCATCCTATCAAGATGGTATACCGTTATATAACAGCGCCCTAAATTAACTAAATCACCACAATATGTTGTAAAATGAAGGATTTACCGAATGCCTTTGGATGTGCGAAGTTATCCATTGCTTGGTCGTAAAAGTTGCCAAGGGAGTACACTAGGCCATGCAGCCTGGAGGTGAGTCCGGTCAGCATCGGCTTGATGGCATCATCGAGGCCTATGGCCAGCTGGTTCAGATCGTCGTCGCAACCGCCGGTGCCACTCAGCAGTCGCACCACCGGCACGCATCCTAGTGGCCCCACATTGATTATTGCAAACTTCCTAGCACCACCCTTGTACAGATCCTAATGTGCATAGAACCAATTGTGTGAGCAGAGTTGCAAATATGGTCCTAATTTTAGAGAGATGATTCGAACATATTATCGCCGAAATTGCTTCAAGTACACCTTTGCAATTTTAACTATGCAATAACTAATCCCAGGTAAAGAATAACCAACCACACCCGTAGAGATCGATGGTGAACAGTTTTTTTCTTTTTTTTTTGTTAAAAATAATAAATACTCCCTCTGTTACACAATGTAAGACTTTTTAGCATCGTCCACATACATATAAATGTTAATAAATCTAAACACATATATATGTCTAGATTCATCAATATCTAAATAAATGTGAATAATGTTAGAAAGTCTCGCATTGTGAAACAGAGAAAGTAGCATGTAGTTAGTGTGGCACCGTGATGGCAGCCGAGTAATTGGAGATGAGGCTGGCGTAGAGCGTGGCCACATCGTTGATCCCAGACTGGCCTCTGCGTACGCGAACAGGTCGTTGCTGCCGATGCCGAAGAGGAACAGGGACCTGGACAGAAACTTGCTGGTTGCTCGACTCCCATGCCTAGCCTCAACGTGAGCCATGGTGCTCTCGAAATACCGCACCTGCTTCGATAATGGAATATTTTCTCCCGCATACTGTACATACTTAGTGCAAGTGCATTAGTGCAATAGTGCTATGGGCATTCAGGAGGAATTAATTAGTTTTTCATTGGCAGTTTTCCGGTTTATTGCTACAGAAAATAGAATTAATTCACTGGTTTTCTCATCATTTTTCTTTTTTCTACCTTGATTTTCGATCGCTGAGAAAGTATAAATGTTTTAATATAAAATTATATTTTGTAAGCCATAGCTCGACCAATAAGATGTTCAGTACGTAGCTTATAAATGTGTTTGGACTAATTATAATTTTTTTGATGATTAATTAGACAAATAGTGTGCTTACGGTGGAGTCCAGGATGCCAGCTCCAGCAGAAGCGTAGCTCACTCCTCTACTGACAGCGGCCACTACCAGAGAGTTGCTACGTGCAGGTGCAAGCGACAGGTAAGCAGGAGGGCTCTCATTGAATCCCAGAGCCTTTGCTGCACAAATTCATTTCAAATTTAGAAATCAAGGTTGAATATTAATTAAGAAATAACCTTGAGATATACGCAAGCAGGTATACAGTCCCTGTTATCACGAAAACCTTTGTTTCAACTCAAACTTTGGAGGTATGAAGTTTCATTATGATACGCGTATAAGTATGCTTAAAAAATACAATCACTCCATTATATTTTTATTGGGTCTCTTCAAATGTTTAACTAGAAAACATTAGGAACAAAAATTATTATTGCGGTCCACAACGGCATGTTTCTTGCCAAAACAGACCTTATCAAATTTCAAAATTTGATAATTCTATGCTTTTGTAAGAAAACAAAACCAAACTACACGGTTTCACCCTCCTTGACCTTGTCAAAAACTTGACATTAATAATCTTTGGCATTACCAACAAATAATAAAGTTTTTTTTGGCATTACCAACAAATAATAAAGTTTTTTTTTAATTTTGGCAATGAACCAAATAGGACCACCTACCTACCTATGAAGTCGGCGACGTTGTAGCCGTTGCTGAATCGCCCGGTTGGCCTGGAGGTTGGGTAATCAACGCCATAGTAGGGCTTGTTAGCTCTCGGGACGTTTTCCCCGGACAAATAGTTGTTGTTGCCGACGTCCATCGTCGAGCCGCCGAACACGAACACCGCCGGCACCTGCTGTGTAATCTCGCTCGGCCGGACGGCGGAACGACGGCCGGCGCCGGCGCCGGCGAAGGCAACGGCGCCAAGAACATGGATTGACACCAGGAGAAGACGGCGAATAGCCTTCGCTGCTAACTGGCGCGCCATGATGTGGTCTGAATTAGCTGCAGATACGTACGGCTAGGCTACGGATATCGCGATAAGGTGTTGATGGAATTAAAGGAGCCAGCTTATTTTTGTTATATTGTATATATAAACTAGCAACAGTACCGGTGCGTTGCAACGGAAAAAACTGCCGTTTGATAGTGTGACACCTCGAGAATCTTAAATCGGTAAAAATCAAGTCTAATTTGATATATTACCAAGTCAGTAGAACCAAATCCAATTTGATGAATTAGCATAGGATTTAGGCGTTAATCTTAGATTTACATTGCAATGGGATGGAAAATTCATACTATATATGTACACACGGGATGATGTGATAAACAATAACAAATAATTTCAACACTGGTCAGAAAAATATTGACAAATTAAAACAACAATCTCCGAATTAAACATTAAGTTTAAAAGGAAAAGGTCCACAATAAGATGAGATGGCATTTTGATAACATTTGCAACGGGAAAAGTAATGTTATGATAATGATCCACTTATGATCTAGAAATACTCATTGTAGATAAGGACTCTTTCATTTTTTTTTCTTAAAAAAAGATCACGATCAGACACCTGCATAAAACAAATCTTTTACAAGGAAAAAATTACCTAAACATGATAGATTAATCTGTCTATATAAATAATACAACTTAATACAAAGTATTCCTATTTTTTAAACTTTTTGTTGAATACAATCTAGAAAAAGAAACAAATTTAGGAATTAATAAAATAAAGAATATTGAAATATGAGTTTAGAGTATATATAGAAATAAAATTTATAAATAACATAAATTATAAAATAAATAATATTCGATGGGGAGTCTAGAATATTCTCCAAAAGAGGCTAGAGTGCATATAGTAATACAATTTAGAAAAAGAGTTGAAATCTGAAATAAAAAAAATAAGAAGAGTTTAGAGTCCAGCCCAAACTTGCGGCCTTCTTTTACGCGCGGCCCAATAGTGCGGTGGCAAGAAGCGGGAGAAGCCGGAGCCGTCCAATCGAATTGATCCCAACCTAAATATATACTCGGGAGCCAAAACTTTACCCCCTAATTTTCCGCGGCCCTGATCCCCTCTTTCTCTCTCATAGTGATGGCGGCGGCGACGACCTTCCACCGAGCAGCGGCGGCAGAGCCCTCCCCCCATGAGCGGTGGCAGCGGTGCCCTCCCCCCCCCATCCCGCACTTGCGGCAGCGGCACCCTAGCAGGAGGCGCCCGTGTGCATCATCTCCGCGGTGCAGCAGGCGAGCCCGAACGTCATGGGCCAGATAGAGCCCCGACGTGCCCAGTACATCAGGTCGTCAACCTTGGAGATCACGAACTCCGCCGCCTTGGAGTTCGGCCGGCGACGGCGCCCTCCCCCACCACCGGCAGCGGTGGCAACGGCTTCCTCCTCCATCCCCGTCTTCCGGTGTTGGGCGCAGGAGCAGTCGGTGGTTGGAGCGGGCGCTACGGCAGCGGACGCGATGGCGACGAGTGCGGTCACCGGTGGCGGTGGTGGGTCCATCCCCCTCCTCGTGATTTTTTTAGATAATTGAATATAATCCTGGCCTTTGCTCAAAGAGCTACAGCCAATTATTACACCAATTCAAGAAAAACTCACACCTGAATAAACAAAAACACAGACAAACTAATAAAAACTTACAGAGCATAACAAGATCACAAAAATAATTGAATTATATTTATAAATGTCCATCCAAAGTTAGCGAACAGTTGCATAACCATTGACTCAAGATTACAATATGCAGCTTTCACTTTGATTTCATCATCACACTTTAGTAGTTGAGCCTAGGACCGGAGCTAGTATGTTGTGCTGAAAAGAACCTGCATATAGGACATAGATGGTGATTTATCAAAAACCATATCATTTCTACACAACCATATAGCCAACATATAGCGGATGCTCCAACAAGAATAAGTTTGGTAGATTTTTGGGTGAATAGCTAATATGGTCCCTAAAGTTTCGCTTCGGGCTTAGTTAAGTCCTTAGGGTTTCAAATCGTCCAAACAAGTCCTCCAAATTAATTATTTGGATTAATATAGTCCTTGGATCCACAAAATGTGCCATGTGAGCATACCAAGTTATCCTCGCATGTAGCAGTATGAATGAAATGATCATTCTACCCTTATATACCATATATATATAGAAAACAAAGAAAAAAAGAAGACAAATGTTTCACACGTGTATGATCGTTTTAGAATTGTCACTTACGATTACTGCAACCAAGCATTGATCATATAAATTCCTTTGTCGGCCACCCTCCGCAACAATGTTGGGCTAGGCTGGCCTGTTATTTTTTTGTTTGTGTATTTTTTTCCTTGGTTCGCAGTTAATATGATTGGGAATTGTAGCCTGAAAGCGACAGATCCTTCATCGACACTAGTCGCTTAATGTTTGAGAAGAAGCCAGTAGGCACCCTCACCCCATGTAGGGATTTGCACAATGCCATTTTCTTCTCTCTTGTCAAGGTGTAGCAAGCAGGCGGTAGGTACACTTTTCCATTATTACCTTCATCCACAGGATGAAGCTCTTTCCTTATTTGCATATCCACGAGGTCCTTACGTGATTTTAGCCCATCCTTGGTCTTAGTTGGTATGTCCAGTATAGTCCCAATGGTGCTATCGAAGACATTTTTCTCTAGGTGCATGACATCGATAGAATGGCGTATGTCTAAATCTTTCTAGTACGGAAGGTACTTAAAGAAAATGGAATGCTTCTTGAATGGCACGCTAGGGCTTGCTGGCACTTTGGCATCATTTCTCTTCTGCTTATTTGTTTCCTTCTTTTTTACCTTCCCAAAAACAACCTTCAGGTTTTTGGTCATTCTGAACACTTTATCACCCTTCCAAGGTTCTGGTGCTACACCTTTCTCAACAGTAACATCGAAATATTCTGCTTGGGAGCGGTACGAGTGATTCTTTCTTAAGAAACGCCGGTGCCGCATGTACACTAGCTTCTTCGATCCCTTAAGATACCTGTACACGGTACCATCCACACAAATAACGCAACCCGTCTTTCCCTTGATCTGTCCCAATAGGGAAAACAGTGCGGGCAAGTCATTGACGGTGACAAAGATAATTGCATGTAGCGTAAAGTACTCCCGCAGGAATTCGTCCCAAACTCGGATCCCGTGTTCCCACAAATCGCGCATATCCTCCAGCAAAGGCTCCAGAAACACATCCATGTCATTGCCAGGTTGTCGTGGTCCCTGTACAAGGATGGTCAACAAGATATACTTCCTTTTCTGACACAGCCACGTTGGGAGGTTGTACATGGTTAGGAGTACTGGCCACGTGCTGTGTGAGCTACTCAAGTCACCGAATGGATTCATTCCATCGGTGCTCAATGCAAACCTTACGTTTCTTGGGTCCTCTGTAAACTTATGATACTTTCTGTCAAATTCCTTCCACTGTCTTGCATCTGCAGTATGTCGAATCATCCCATCCTTTTTTCACTTTTCATGATGCCAGCGCATCAATTCGGCATTCCTCGGGTTTGAGAACAAACGCTTCAAATGATTTTTCACCGAAAGGTACCACATGACAAGCTGGGGAATCTTCTTTTTGTTACTGTCTTTGCATGGATCGGACTCTTCTACATCGTCAAGGGCAACATCCAGACCCTCGGACTGGCTACGGCTTGTTTTGTATCGACTACTCTTGCATGTTGGACATCTGTCCAAATCCTTGTACTCTTTACGGAATAGGATACAGTGGTTAACACACGCGTGTATCTTTCGCACACCCAGTGACAAAGGGCATATAAGTTTCTTTGCTTCATAGGTGCTTGTTGGCAGGGAGTTGGGTTGCGGAAAAAGTTTCTTCAACAAAACCAACAAGTCGTTAAAACTACTGTCGGACCAACCATTTCTGGTCTTCAATCTCATAAGCTCAAGCACCGTCCGCAACAATGTGAAATCCTTCTCACAGCCCTTTGCCCCATCGTACAAAAGATCATTCGCTGCCTTTTTCAATGCATCAAAGTTATCCAACCCACGAGCGGACCCAGCAACAACCTCAGGCTCAGCATGACGCAACATCTCTTCCAAATCTGCAAAATTACCATCATCTACGCTGACATTACCATCATCGGCATTATCAACTGTACTATGCTGACCATTGCCACCAACAACATCATCATCATCAACGGGTTCTACTGCACTTCTTCTTCTTCTTCTTCTTCAGCTACTACAATGGCATCCTCGTCCCAGCTCAACACTTCGTTGCGTATTGTAGCCTAGTTCGGAACTTGCCTGATTGGGATCTCTCCATGATGTGACCAGTTTGTGTATCCCTCAACAAATCCATGCGTCACCAAGTGTTGCTCGATTACAGATGGATCGTTCCAACTTTTCTGATTTTTGCAGTGCACGCATGGACATCTAATATCTTTGGTCTTCTTAGATGCAGCATTCTTCTTAGCTGCTTTCATGAATATGTCAACTCCTTCAATGTATGACGCACGATATCTCTCTTTATTCATCCATGCCCTATCCGCCATCTATGCATTAATTAATTAATCGCGGAAAAAATAATACAACTATAGTTAGTTCAAATATTTTGAACAAGATAATTAAAGCTAGCCAAAAATCAGCATATATAAAACATACATCCCTCGGACGAATTACCAAACTACCCTTCTTTCTCTTCTTCTCTTCCTAGCTAGCTCATTTTTTTGCAGTTAACTAATATATAAATCTGCTAAAAATAAACCTATCGAAAACTAGATATATATATGGAACATCGATCATGCACAATATTTCTTGCAAAGTTTGCCATTTTGAGCTCCAAATAACAAATAAAAAATGTTTTTCTTCCTCCATGTCAAGTATTTTTTGTGATGAAAAATCTCAACATACAACCAATAAAATAAAAAAAAGTTGACAAAAAGAGTAGGACAAAGTACAACTAACCTCTGGTACAATAAATTTTTCAAAAGATTCGAGATCAAAACCTACCCCCCTATGTATGTATTCTTAAGAGAGAGAAAATTGTGCTCCTAATGGTGCTCGAGGTTATTGTAGCTGGTTCATATAGTTCAGCGTATTTTCCCTAGCGATCATCATATCTCGGTTCGTTTGAACCGCCATTGAAAATTATTTGAGATGGCGGAGGGTTCGCCAGAGAAGATGCAGGTATCTACGCTAGCGGTCCACGTCATCACACCGCTAAGAGGGCCGCCAGCGAAGGCACCTACATCTTCGCTGGCGAGCCGCATCCTCTTACCGCCAGCGAAGAGACAATACCTTCACTGGCGTGAGCTTAAGAGAGCCGCCAGAGAAGATATCCTATCTTCGCTGGCGGCCTTCTTAAGTAGACCGCTAGCGAAGATGTGTTTCTGCTACGGCCCTTGACCCCCCACCCCCACGATTTTCTGCGCTGGCAGTTTTTCCACGTGGCCGCCATGAAAAATATTTTCCAAACACCATGAAAAATCGATTTTCTAGTAGTGGCACCAAGCAGCAACAGCAAGCAACCCAACTAGCCAAGCATCCATCACTCGATCAGCAAATTCCACATATATCTTTAGTAGCTCTACTATATCTTATCAACCTTAAATATAGTATACTAATCAATCTTTACTATTTGTTTTGTAGATTCCACATGTATATCTATCTATCCTCACTAGTTCCTATATGTGATGTATTGTTGAAAGCATGAATCTTGAGAAGTTGGGGTATTTTGTAGTACCTACTCTTCTATCTACACATGTTTACAAATGAATGATGAATCGTGAACTTGTGATTAGTGCTTTTGCCATGTTCAATGTAAACTTGTTGAGATAATATTGCATCGTATATTATCGTGCAGTAAGAGTGTTTTTCTCCTTCATTCTTGGTTCTATATTAATGTTTCGATGCCCATGTGTTGCATTATTGGTGAATCATAGGTGGAAAAGGCCTGTCCGCCCCCGGTGGGACCAACATTGTGCATGCGGTGTGGTTCTTGTGCTGCAGTCCCACTGGAAATGCCACCACTAGCACTGATCAAGCTGATTGCACCACCTTTCGCTAATGCAGGTGTTCATCCTCTCTTTATTTTTTTTAATTTATGATTTTGCAATACAAGGAAACAATGCAAACAAATTTCTTGGTTGTCTGAATAACTAAGATCAGACTTCAAAGTCTATTTGTAAATCTAAAGACTTGCTCTTGAATGATTTCCATGAACATATCTGGGAGTAGTAAGTCTAATTATAGGAGAAACGTGTGCTTTCTCATGAGAAAATGATTTCAAATGCTATTCCAAATTAACCTACCAAAACCAAAGTGTGAAAAATGATTCAGGTGTTTCTTCGGAATATCCCTCCAAAAAAGGGTTTATATCTTTTTGCAGCTTGTAAAAAGAGAACTATTTTCAAAAGTGAGCTTTAGAGACTATAACAAAACCCACCTCAAATAGTTTTACTGGAATTTCGTTATACAGATTACAAACTAAAAGATTTCTTTCAAGTTTTGTTTTCAAAGTTCTTCAAAAACAAATCCCTTCCAAAGTAAGCTGTGATGAGATTCAATTTTAGTTACAGTCTAAAGTTTTTCTTGAGGACTGGATTGCAGAAACTGTGCTTAAAGCGTACCATCCAAAAATAAATCATTTCAAAAGCTTACGAAATCGTTAAACCGATTTTCTATGAAACATTGCTATTTGAATAAAACAGATCTCATTCTACATATTAGCAGGGTGGGCCCACTAGTGATTCAAGGATATTCAGATGTATACCCAAGATTTTTGGACAAAAAATACGTATATGTACTCTATACTTCATATATGTATTCAAAAAATTAAAGAAGCTTTAAACTACTCTTCTTCTTGGGCCTTGTTTCACCATTTATTCTTGGAATAAGTTCACCAGAGGTCCCCAACTTAACAACGAGATTTGATTTTTTGAGGTCCCTTAACCACAAAACCAGAAATGTGTACCCCTAAACTCCCTCAAACCGTTCACCGGAGGTCCCTCGGCAGTATTTTTGCCCAGTTTTGCTGACGTGGCATCCTAGTCAACAAAAAAAATTTAAAAAGTACGTGGGACCCACATGTCAGCTCTCTTCTTCAGTGAGACGGCCGGGCAGATGAGGGCGTGGCGACAGGCGGCGGTGCGGGCACAGCGGCGTGCGGGGAAGAAGCGGGAGAGGGGAGAGGAGGCAGGCGCGGCGGCGGGCGGCATGGAGCGAGCGCGCCAGCGGTGGCGGGAGAGGGGGAGAGAGGCGGCTGGGACGGCGGGAGCGGCGGGCAGGGCAGCGGGCGAGAGTGGCAGCGGAGCGGCGGCGCTCGTCATGCTCCAGCTCTTCACCACCGGCGTCGTCGTCGTGTTGGTTGACCTCCACGAGTGCGGTAGGCGGAGCAGCGGTGGGCGGAGGGCGGCGGGCGATTACGATGGAGCGGGGGGCCTGGTCGGCGAGCGCGGGGGGGGGGGGGGGGCAAGTGTGGCGGCGGAGCGGCGGCAAGTGGTCAACGGCGACCTCTTCGCTGATGCGGCGCGCCACCCCTTCTCCTGCCGGCCTCATCTCCGCCCTTGAAGACGAGGTTGATAGGCTCCTCGTCGTCGTCGCCGTCCCCGGGTGGGAGCGGCGGCACGGGGGGCTCGTAATCGTCGTCGTCGGGCAGGGCGGCCTTGGCGCCCTTCTTGGCTTCTTGCCGGAGAGGAGAGAGAGCCGGCCGAGCTTCACTCACGAGCTTGTCGGCGGCAATGGCGTCCCTCCGCGCACGAGAGAAGAAAGGCCAAAAGCCTGTGAACGCATGCATGCTAGCTATGGGTTCTCAAGTGAGGGATACATGCATGCAGTAGAGAGAAAAAGACCAAAGCAAAAGCAGCTTGTGATTGATTTGCAGGCTACACGGGTTGAAAGTGACAAGATCGATCGATCGAATATATATGTATATATTCATGAATGAATGCATACTCTAGGCCTCGCCCACGGCGACGACGACGGGGGAGAGCCGATGACGACGGCGGCCACGGCACGCGGCTGCTCCGCCCGCAGCCTCTGCTCCGCTGCCTCCGCTCCGCCGCCGGACAGCCGCGCCGCGTCGCCTCGCCCACGGCGACGACGACGCTGGAGAGCCGACGACGAGGGTGGCCATGGCGCGCGGCTGCTCCGCCCGCAGCCTTCGCTCCGCCGCCGCGCTCCGCTGCCTCCGCTCCGCCGCCGGACGGCCCCGCCACGTAGCCTCGCCCACGGCGACGACGACGGTGGAGAGCCGACGACGAGGGTGGCCACGGCGCGCGGCTGCTCCGCCCGCAGCCTTCGCTCCGCCGCCGCGCTCCGCTGCCTCCGCTCCGCCGCCGGACGGCCCCGCCACGTAGCCTCGCCCACGGCGACGACGACGGTGGAGAGCCGACGACGAGGGTGGCCACGGCGCGCGGCTGCTCCGCCCGCAGCCTTCGCTCCGCCGCCGCGCTCCGCTGCCTCCGCTCCGCCGCCGGACGGCCGCGCCGCGTAGCCTCGCCCACGGCGACGACGACGGTGGAGAGCCGACGACGAGGGCGGCCACGGCGCGCGGCTGCTCCGCCCGCAGCCTCCGCTCCGCCGCCGTGCTCCGCTGCCTCCGCTCCGCCGCCGGATGGCCGCGCCGTGTAGCCTTGCTCACGGCGACGACGACAGCGGCCACGGCGCGCGGCTGCTCCGCCCGCAGCCTGAAGGAGGAGAGGAGAGAGAAAAGAAAAGAGAAGATGAGAGAAGGAGAAGAAAAGAGAAGAAAAAAAGATGTGCAGCTGACATGTGAGTCCCACGTATTTTTTTAATTTTTTTTTGCTGACTAGGATGCCACGTCAGCAAAACCGGGCAAAAATACTGCCGAGAGACCTCCGTTGAACGGTTTGAGTGAGTTTAGGGGTAAATATTTCTGGTTTTGTGGTTAAGGGACCTTAAAAAATCTCGCTGTTAAGTTGAGGGACCTCCGGTGAACTTATTCCTTTATTCTCTATTAGGTCCAAATTTCCCACTCCCCTCCCCCTTTCATCTCAGCCCGTACTCAGTTTGGGCCGCAACTCAGCCCATTTTTCCTCCCTGGCTAACCCAAATCCCCAAACCGGCCAACCCTAGACCTAGGGCAGTGTTTGGCAAATGTCTAAGATAAATGATTTCCCACCCCTCTTTAAATCTTAACCATTCATTCTCCCTCATCCATTTAATCCTAACCCTTCATTCATTTCCCAATCCCAATCCCGCCCCTCATTTCCCATTATCCAAACACACCCTAGAGGAATGAGGGGGAGAGGGGTTGGAGCGTGGAGACGGGCGGCGGTGGCCGGCGATTCGTGGCTTTCACACGGCGTGTGGCGGTGGCGACTGCGGCGCGGCTCGTCGGCGCGGGCGTGGCTTGGCGTCAATGCGGCAGGAGGCGGCACATCGGCGGCAGCTGCGGCGTGCGCGTCGGCGGCTGGAGGCGGCGCGTCGGCGGCTGCGGCGTGCAGTTGCCGACCTGCCGCCGAGATCAGACACTGACCCCGATCACGACCAGAGGTAGGAGCAGGACCGGTGGGCGCGCTAGTCCACCGACCACTCCTTCAGCATCAATGACCGCGAGGAGCTCCGGTTCGTCCTCCTTCCCCAGCTTTCCCACCTCCTCTCTTCCTTTCTCTCTTGCCAATTGCCAATTGGACATAAGGATCTCTCGGTAGAGCTAAACAGAGGAAACTTGTTGTTCGGTGAAATGGATCTATGACTGGGAAGGAAAACAAATTGTCAGGGGGAAATTAGTGGCCGATTGACACTGGCTAAAATAATAAATCTTCGGTTTAGACCTCTTGGCATCACTGTCACGGTCACCTGTGAATTGCATTCTTATCTTCCATACTTGCAATGAAGATTTTAGGATTGGGAACTACTTCCTCCGTTCCACAATGTAAGTCATTCTAGCATTTTCCACATTCATATTGATGTTAATGAATCTAGACTAGATTCATTAACATCAATATGAATGTGGAAAATGCTAGAATGCCTTACATTGTGCAACGGAGGGAGTACAATTCATTGATTTAGTATACTTGCTTGCTTGCTTAGTTTGTAGAATTGTAGTTGCCTAGTTAAGTATCTGAGTAGTGGTCTAGTGGACACTGCACAATAGTTCATAGTTTATACCATATTACCATATTTGTTTAATTTTCATAACTTATGATCAATTTTATGTTATATACGCTATATATTATAATTATTAGTGTGTTATACTACACAAGCTATTTTTTAGGCTTTTAGGCATATGAACATTTTTTTTACCTCTTCCCATTTTGAATACACAAGTTTAAAAAGCTGGGCCCGCCACTACATATTAGCTGGTCTACGTTAGAAAAGGACGCACTCACACAAGACAAAGATATTGGAGAAGGAATCTCAAATGTTCCTAGCTATGGACTGCTAACATATCCCCAACAGATACATTGCACACGAAATAATATTATGAAGGGATAACATATCTGACTTTTTTCTTGTATTGTTTAGTCAAATGCATTTATCCTCTCATGAACAATAAGCTCAGATATCTTGCTACCTCGTCATCACCTATTTGTTTCGACATTTAATTTTTTTTTTTTGATATAGAGGTACAATGATGAGCATCTAATCTACTGACGTGGAAGATTTTATTTTGTAAGAAATACGGGTATTTTTTGCTTAATATATCTTCCATACATCAGCCCAATCTGTACAATATAGATTTCACCAAAGGTCAGCACTAGATATATCAAACAAAAGACTCGTATCTCTACAAAATTCTCGTGTCAGAACCAATAGCAATAACCAGACATAAAATAGGAATAACTCAGAGATAAGCAGCCATTTCAGCTGACTTAACACAGTTTTTCCGATACCCTCTGCTAGTGGAAGCTCATGCACAACTTTTGCAAAACCTGTTAGGAGATTTGAACATCTATACTAATATAAAAAAAAGAAGTTGTACCCCTCCAATCCTACTAGCCAAATCACTCGGATTAATCCCTACCGTCCATCCGCGTACACGAATTCACCACCGCATATACTAATATAAAAAGGAGGAGTTGTACCCCTCCAATCCTACTAGCCAAATCACTCGGATTAATCCCTACCGTCCATCCGTGCGCACGAATTCACCACCGCACGATTCCACACGCAAACTTCGCTCCTCCTTCTCCACACGCGAAGACTTCGCTCCTCCTCCTCCACGCGTGGACTTCGCTTCTCCTCCTTGCTCGCTCCTCCTCCTCCCTGCATGTAGCGCCGCCGCATCCTCGCCGTCGCCGGAGCTCCTCCCCGCGCGTACTGCCGCCGCATCCTCGCCGGAGCCGCTGCCCACGCCGACATCTTCTGCTGCCGCCGCCAGATCCGGCTTCTTCCCTACCGTCGTGGCCGGATCTGACCTCGGCCCCATCCGCCGCCGCCGCCGAGGTCGGCCCCTCCCGTCCCTGCCGCCGGAGTACATCCATGTTTCCCTCCTCGCTGTCGTCCACAGGCTCCGCCAATGCAATGGCCTCTACCTTCCCTCGACCACCGTCTTCTGGACAAAAAACATTCTTTAAGACCTGTCAATATGAAAAGTACTTGCCATTGATGTTCTCATTTTTTACAACCACCAAACTATAACAGACAATGAGAACCCAGAAACGACTTAACATAATTTTCTGTTCTCTGCACTACGTCACTAATGTGCACACATAATTAAATAAACAACTTGAAGCAACTTGTTGGAGTCCCAATTAATAAGTGCGGAACTCACTACTGATTTCATATATATGCAGCATTTCCGATCCCTTCCTTGCTCATGGCAAATCTCATATACTACTCATTGCTCATCATTCTTCCTTTCCTACTCCTGATTAATTTCTACAAAGCTATGTTCAGCTCCCGCAAGCAAGCCGGACGGCTTCCACCGTGCCCATGGCAGCTCCCTATCATGGGTAGTATACACCATTTGATCGGTGATCTCCCACACCGCTCCTTACGTGATCTATCACGACGGTATGGGCCTGTCATGTTACTCAAGTTTGGACAGGTACCATTCATTATTGTTTCTTCCCCGGAGGCTGCCAAGGATATCATGAAGACTCATGACAGCATATTTGCGACGAGACCGCAAAGCGAGATAATGAAGATCATTACAAAGAGAGGACAGGGGCTTGTGTTCGCGCCCTATGATGATCAATGGAGGCAGCTCCGTAAGATCTGCATCCGTGAGCTCTTGTGTGCCAAGCGTGTCCAGTCCTTCTGCGCCATCCGGGAAGAGGAGGCTGCATGCCTTGTGAAGTCCATATCAAGTGATCAAGCACATCTAGTGAACCTCAGTAAGAAGCTTGCCGACTATGCTACCGATGCAGCTATTCGCATCATCACTGGTACTAGGTTTGAGAATCAAGAGGTTCGCGACAAATTCCAGTACTACCAAGATGAGGGTGTTCATCTTGCGGCAAGCTTCTGCACAGCCAACCTATGCCCATCTCTCCAGCTTGGAAACACTCTGAGCCGAACTGCTCGCAAAGCAGAGATATATCGGGAGGGGATGTTTGCATTCATAGGTGGGATTATTGATGAACACCAGGAGAGGAGAGCACAAGATATGTATCATAAGGAAGACTTGATAGATGTACTCCTAAGGATCCAGCAGGAAGGCTCTCTTGAGTCCCCAGTTAGCATGGAAACAATCAAGTTCTTAATTTTTGTAAGATTTTTGCCATTAGCTACAGCAAAACTACATGAGTTTTCTCCTCATTTTTCTAACCTAATGTTTTTTTTCCAAATTCAATTTTAGGATATTTTGGCTGGGGGAAGTGAGACAGTGACAACAGTATTACAGTGGGCTATGACAGAACTAATGAGGAATCCAACAGTGATGTCCAAGGCGCAAGACGAAGTTAGGGAGGTTTTCAAGTGGAAAAAGATGGTAAGTAATGATGATATAAATAAACTCACTTACCTGCAGTTTGTTATTAAGGAGACTGTACGGTTACATACCCCGGGGCCACTTTTCATGAGGGAGTGCCAGGAGCAATGTCAAGTGATGGGCTATGACGTGCCAAAGGGTACAAAATTTCTACTAAATCTGTGGTCGATCTCAAGAGATCCGAAATATTGGGATGATCCAGAAACATTCAAACCTGAGAGATTTGAGAATGATGCAAGAGATTTCAAAGGAAATGACTTTGAATTCATTCCATTTGGTGCTGGGAGAAGGATGTGCCCTGGTATGTTGTTTGGGCTCGCCAATATTGAGCTGGCTCTTGCAAACCTTTTATTTTATTTTGACTGGAGTCTTCCCGACGGAGTTCTACCCAGTGAATTGGACATGACAGAAAACTTTGGAGTTACTGTCCGGAAGAAGGAAGATCTCTTGTTGCATGCTTCTCTATATGCACAACTTTCTTGCTGATTATTTCCATGGTGAATAATTCAATGGTTGTAATTTTAATGATTTATTATTTTGTCAGTATCCTCATTGTTTGAGGCTTTGATGTTGTGGTTTTCTTTAGCAGAATATACATCTGCAAACTAATATCTGCACCAGTTCCCATCCGTCCAAAATATAAGCATCTTTAGTTTTTTTTATGGAGATTAAAGTGAAGTGAAAAAATTACAATGCATTTAATTAAAATACACACATATGATTATTATAAAGCCCATCTATAACAGGTCAAAAGATAAGGACAAGATTTCCTTATAGCCTCCACAAGGAGTATATTCGACTCGGAGAAACATTCTTAATTAAAATGGTCAGTGTGTTAGGATAAGGACAAGATCTCTTTGTTTGAAGATTGCACTTTGCAACAGCCGACACACCTTGTGGAGTATTTTTCAGATCTTTCTCCCAGTCATTTGTGATGTTCATAGCATGACTTTAGACTGCAATTAGAGTACCCAGATGGTATTCTTGAAGCCCCTCAATGAGAAGTGATAAAGGAATGGAAATGCGTTTTTGTTTATAATACTTGACTTGCAGCAACCATGGACGACTGCAGCTCCTATAATGTGTTTTTATTAAAATATTTGATTTGACTTGCAGCAAACATTCACAAAACTGCAGTTTAATTGACTGCAAGAGAGGCAAACCTAAACCAAGTGGGAGTCCATTAGTTAATTTGGACTACTTAGGTGAAGTCCTTCATGTTTGCCGCAAATTTTATGGGTAGCCTGTTAATGTGTACATGGACAGGATAAACTTCCTGTTTTTCTACCATGTGACCCATTTGTACAAAACAAGCATTATGATGGTTTTCATAGGACTCATCCATTACTAAAGTTCATGCATGCGCCATGTCCTCAGGGTATCGCAAATAGAGTGGAAAATTCACCACAAAAAATGATTTTCGATCGCAGTTGATTGGGAGTAGATTTATCTCGTTTTTAGCGTACAAGCTTCCCGAACTACTAAACGATACGTTGTTTGTAAAAATTTTCTATATGGAATATGTTTTAAAAATCATATATATTATCCACCTTTTACATTTGAAATAATTAATACTCAACTAATCATGAGCTAATGTCTCAACTCGTTTTGCGTAGCTTCTGATCAATCTTCTTGTTTTCCCTTCTCTCAGACACTCTATTAAAACTATACACGGTTTATGAGGAACCCACATATGCAGTACGCCAGGTGCCGTGTCACCGTTTGCATGTGAAAATAGCCCTACTTTCATCATCTCGGGTGACTGCATCCAAAAATATTTTGGAAGCTGAGAAGCATAAGTCAACTGCCTAGAAAATATATTTTGGAAGGTTCTTGTGTTAAGTCAAGTCAGTCGCATGTGCTAACGATTTCCACGAGCAATCGAATTATGTTTCGACAGGCGGCACATTCCCATCCATAGAAATACATCTTCCTTTTGTTAGATCCAGTCACCCAAAGTGCCCATGCAAATACATTTTAGAAGTCTCTAGAAACTGTTGGACAAAAGTCTATTTTCCACACCCAAACTATTTTATTGGATCGCTTAATCCTTTAAACTATTCTCTAGCTCATTTTAACCTGTAAACTATTAAAATAGTTCATTTTAGTCATTTATTCTTTGTTTCTCTTTATATATGCTTGTATTTAACTTGATTTTTTAATAATATTACTGAAACCATTATCAATTTTATAAGATATTTTTAAAATTTTTTATGACTATTTGCTAGAAATTATAAACGTCAGTATTTAAATTAGTCATAGTGCTTTCCGACTTATGTAAATAGTGATTGAAAAATTCTAATAAACATTAAGAGGTATGTTGTAATGCATCTATCTATCCTACCAAATTTTGGTGCAAAATACTATTTAGAGAGAATAAATCAAGAGAAATATGCTGGCAGTATGGTGAACCGTTTTTAATAATTGGAGGAGGTGTACAATGTTTAAGCAATCATGTGTTCCAGCAAAATAGTTCGGGGAGTACAATGAAATTTTTTTCTAACCTTTCGATGTGTTGATTTGGTTGTATGCAAACTCATAGTTTGAAACTTACAAACAAAACTCAATTATTGCTTGCGTAGTGTGTTTCTCCGTATTTTTTCTATACCTGCTCTGCTTCTGCAGGTAGCTTACAAGATAGAAACAGGGGGTCCTAGCTAATTAGATTGGATGGAGTACACGCATGCTCACATGCTATTATATACAGATGTTGTTTTCCCAGACTGCACACTGGAGTTATTTAGGTATCCTATTGTTTAGGGAGTAAGAATCATGGAAGCATTATATGCCAACAGCTTGCTAATATACATGTGATCAAGTCTTTATTTATCATGATTCATAACTACGATTGTTAATTAGGCATTAGAATACAAAATTTCTACGTCGTCGTAATGGAATATGCTGATTGTTGTTGACACGTCTTACACAGGTGAAGAAACCATCTTTACTCCTGATTAGAAACCCCCCTTAGTCTCGGTTTTTCAACCAGGAGTAAGGATCCGGGACTAAAGATACATCTTAGTCCCGGTTAGTATCACCAACCGGGACTAAAAAGAGGGGAACTTTAGTCCCGGTTGATGATACCAACCGGGACTAAAGAGAGGAGTGGCAGTACCAGATGGTCCCTTTTTCTTTTTCTTTTTTCCTTTTTATTTTCTCCCGAATCAACTAGGCAAATCCCCAAATCAAACTAACATCCCAAATTCACATCACCAAATCCACATCACAAATCATAAAGTTACTTATACACACAAATCAAATACATCACAATATCCTAAGAAATTACTCAAATACATCACAGATCCAAACAATGAATCACAAATTTATAACTTCTCAGTCAAATACATCTCAGTGAATCATCACAAATTAAAAAAAAAGAATGCCGCTGCTGCCGCCGGTCACCACGACCGCCGGGCGCGGCCCCGCTGCCCGCCGCTGCCCGCCGCCGCGCGCGGCGCCGTCGCCCTCCGCCGAGCATGGCCCCGCCGGCGCAATGCCGGCCAAAACCGCTCTCTAGACCGCCGAGAGACCTTATTTGCACCGGTTTTGATAGTTGAGGGACCCGTTGTATCTGGTTTTGGGGTTTAAGGACGAAAATCGGATTCCTTGACAAGTTAAGGGACCTCGGATGAACTTATTCCTATATCTTATATGGCCAGAATAAGTCTATTTTACATCCCAGTGCTCTTTGGGCCGTGCCTCAAATGGCTGAGGTAAGTCTATCTATGGTCCCTTAATTCTTTTTCTTTGATCGTGCTGTGCCGTGCCAGGCCAGCCCACCGTGCCGAGAGAGCAGCCCAATAAATCCTAGGATTTTTTCTTGCTCTGATTTGCTGCAAGGGATGGTGCTCTTCTTCGTGACAGAGAAGGTGTTCAATTAGATGATTTATCAACAACCTTTTTGTACTACTGCGCAAGATCCTAGGAACATCATGTTTATCTATCTCCCTTTATGCGTACATGCGGTAAGATGCTTCATTCTCTTAGCTATTTGACTTTTGTGATTTGTTGATGCGTTCCATTTTATGTATTTTATTGCTTGTTTTATATATATATATATATATATATATATATATATATATATATATATATATATATATATATATATATATATATATATATATATTCAGAAATTGCAGATTTGTATAGCATTCTGAAAAAAAAAATATTTTCAGGATTTTATTTGTTTGGTTGTTGCTATGAGCAGTAATGTGTTTTTTACTGTCTGTATATAAAAAAATAACATTGTTATAGTGATTTTGCAAAATCATGCAAAACTTTTGTGGTGATAAACATTCTTATATCAGTAGCTCCAAAACTTTTGTGTACGCGTATTGTCACGCGCAGATTTTCTTTCCGTATTAAAAATCACTAAACAATGCATTTCTAAAAATTATAATAAAAGTTAAAGCAAGTTCCCAAGTGAAATGAAATGTGGGAAATAAAATTTCCTTAAACATCATGACCAGAAATACTTTAGTAATATTCTCCACGCCCTAAAATACTCTCCGAAATTTCCGGTGAATCTTCGGAGCTCAAGAAGTAATTATAATAATACAAAGTATATTTAATCAATTAAATAAATTTATAAACAAATTAAAAACACTCCGTTCACTTTGGGCTGCTTCCGGCCCAAAGCCTCCTTCTCCTCCATCGGCCATTCCCTCTTCATCCCAGCCCCAGGCGTTGCCGCCGCCGCCAGCCGTCCAGCCACTGCCGTGCGCACCCGCCTAGCCGCGTCACCCGGTTGCTCCCAGCTATTCGATCGGCTCGCAGGCCAATCTGGTCCACCCGCTCCCGTGGACCACATCCATGGTCTCGGTCCACGCTGAGCCGACGCCTCTCCTCTTGTAGACGCGTGTGGCCCGCCTTTGGTGGACTTGGTCGGCATCCGCCCCACGCTGACGCAATAACTCTTGTTTTCCCTCAAGAAAACATATAATAATTGCACAATAATTCGGTTTAATTCTAGAAATTCTTTTAGAATTTATAAAATTCATACAAACGCCAAATTAAGCCATTCAACCTGCAGAATTCACTTAGAATTGAGCTCTACATGTCTGTGTACTTTTCAAGTTTTGTTTATCTGGTTTTTATAGAGTTTTTCCTTATCTGTGTGCCAGCACATAGATTCCGTCGCCTCGGAAGATCGAGTTCACGAGGAAAAGTTTTCGGAAGATCTTTTGAAGAAGCAACGCAAGTCACACATTCCCCTTGAGCATGTTGAACCCAATTTATGAAATGGTTTACTGTTTGCAAATAAATTGTATGTTTTGCTAGATACATGGGAATAGGGTTTACTATTTGCTCACTTGAGCCTCGTTTACTTTATATCTATTATTTATCAAACCTTGGGTGATAATTTGACTAGCTTGTGTTACTCGTGTTGACCTCTTGGCGAGTATAACCTCTTTACAAACTCCAATAGTACCAAATTCGACTCCTCATTCTATACGCACACATTCTCCCGACCGTGTGCCGCATGGAATCTTCAACAACCACGTGCATTTTTCTTTAGCCTAAGCATCTTGCATGATTATCTTGATCATCCGGACAACATCTTCTCCCAAGATGACTCTCGATGTATCACCGGCAATACTCCCGAGGCATCAAGACACAGCTAAACATGAACCAAATAGGAAACCATATCCGAGTACAAGTTCTTTCCCAGCTTGACTCAACATTAGTAGACAACTGTATTACATACGTATAGAAATCATCTAGAAGTCATAAACATGTAATCACAAGTATCCAAATAAACAACCCGAAACTGACTTAGAATTAGCCGGTCAAACCATCGGGCTAGCCGGTCTAACCGCGCAACACACGCCGGTATGATCGGCCATGCCCATCTGGTCTAACAGCACTAAACAATCAGCAACACCACCATTTCATCAAAAATCACCAAATATCAAAACCAATTATCATCAAATTGTCATATCTTGGCTACTCCAATTTGACCAATTGAACTTTCTAATTTTGACTAAAATCATGAATAATCTATTTATGCTAATCTGATACTAAGAGTCCCTTTTTCTCTTTTGTTTTTGATCATTTTTTCACAAAGAAAATACCACTCGATTACAATGCTAATTTCATCTTGTCATTTTTTTCTAAATCCATCTCCATCTACAAAAACTCAAATTGAAGCAAATCATAGTGAATATAGTGTTTCATTTACATATATATATATATATATACACACACACACACATATATATATATATATATACATATACACACACATATGCCGTGACATGACATTCCAATTTGTTGTTACATATGCAGAAATATAATTTATAACACATGGATCTTTCTTTATAGCTCATACTAGAGTTGACAATACAGACATGGATAACGGTGATCATAAACCCACTTAAGCATGAACTATTGATTCCATAGCGTAGATGATTACTTTTGTATTTAATTTATACCAGTTAAGAATGGGTTACATAGCACCATTGCTTCTACTGTGATTCTGGGTCCAAAGGCCAGCATCACTCCCCACTCAGGCTGTTGTTGCACGCCTTCTTCCTTCTCCCGACGGCGGCGCAGCTCATCAAGAACGAACGCGATCATCGCACCACTCATATTCCCGTACTCGCTCAGCACGTGGCGGCTCGCCGCAAGCTTCCCTGGCTCTAGCTGGAGCTTGCCCTCTATATTGTCAAGGATCGCACGGCCACTAGGGTGCACCGCCCAGAAGAGGTCATTCCAGTTAGGATCCGTGTTTCCGACTGACTGGAACGCATCGAGCAAGCACTGATGGATGTTGTCCTTTATCACTGTTGGCACTTGGATGGAGAGATGGAAATCTATGCCTTTGTCGGTGGCCTGCAAGCCCAGTGCGTGCTTGGTTCCTGGTATCATGGTCTGTGAAGCGGCCACCATCTCAAACAGCGGGCGCTCGCCATCGGTCAAGGGGTCAGCGCCAACAATGATCGCACCAGCGCCATCTCCGAACAGTCCATGGCCTACGATTTTGCTTTCGTCAGGGGTTGAGAAGCATACCAGTGTCAGCTCAGAGAGGGCTACGAGGACTCGTGCGCCGTGGTTGTTCTCGGTGATCTCCTTGGCGAGCTGGAGTGCCCGACTGCCGCCAGAGCAGCCGTGGAGGCTGAGGATGGTACGGGAGACGATAGGGCGGAGGCCGAGGAGCGTCGCTAGCTGAAGGTCGGCGCTAGGGGCGCGCCAGCCGGAGTAGGTGCTGAGATGAGGTGGGTGATGTCAGTGGCCGGATGGCCCCACTCGGTAATGGCCTTCCGTGCAGCGGACTCAGCGAGCTTTGGGACCTCGATAGAGGCAATGTCTACACGAGCTTCAAGGGAGGGCAGGTTTTTGTCGATGATCTCTAGGTGGGCACGTATGAGCTCCTCATCAAGGTGGATGTAGCGCTTCTCTATGCCGGATTTTTGACCTGATATGCAAAAGGAATAACACATATCTGTATTAGTTAGTACATACTACTCCAGAGCTTAGGTAGAAAAAAATATAACATATATCCTCCTCACAATATGAAAACACACCCTATCTTAAAATATGAAAACACGTCCTATCTTAAAATTTTGACATTAACCGTTTGGACAATTTTTCTCACTGGAGTTAATGAAAATTAACATATAATGATGATGACAAGTGGAATAATTGATGTGCTTACATATTCTCTTCATCTTGTCCTTAAGCTCAGTAAGGTGCTCGCTCTTGGTCAGACCGAAGTAATAGTCGGTAAACTCATCCTGAGGACATATGTTTGCCGGGTTTGCAGTGCCAATAGCGAGGACCGTGGCAGGGCCTTCCGCATGCCGTGTGCACCGGCGGCTGTCAACAACAGCGGCGGTAGCTGCTCCAGGCGTGGCCGATGGTAAAGGAAGAACGTGTGCGGATGCAATGCGTTTCCTTCAGAGAGAGAGAGAGAGAGAGAGATGGCTATGTGATGCGTCTATGAGTGGAAACTCTACCTGCTGGCCGTGTGGTTTTATACAAGTTCATCGACAACCTGGTCTAGCTAGCCACTAAATATTTCTGAATTAGCAAAAGATATCTACAATTTCGCTCTAGAGTACCCTCACATGTTACATCGAGTATTTAAAACCAATAATGTTTTTCTATAGACAACATATATAATATAACCTACAGGAGCAAAATATAATACTAAAATCTGAATGAGATCACACAAGAGAAATATTAATATAAGTTAATTTCACACCGGATAAAATTTATGTAACTTCTATATCTCCTAATTTGTTTTTGCATAAATATTTATTTCAGTTCAGTAACTAATTTTATAATTCAAAACTGTCCTCGATCCCTTTCCAGTTGGAATGACAGAGTTTGTGTAACGTCATTGATGGAAAATTCCAAATTAGTATTGACAGTATGGATTCCGAGGTATCATGTTTAGGAAAAGAAAAACATTATTGGTTCTACTATATCACTATCAGTATGCATTAATTGATTGTGACGAACATGCCTTCGAAAATCTAAATATATTATTAGGAGCTGCAACCTGGCATGATCTTTAATTTCCATTGAATCTGCACGTTGTACGTAAGTAATTATTTATTATTTTTAGATAATGGCAAAATATCCTGTACAGTTGAACAACATCAGATTTGCACCCATAGTGTTTAGACTGGAGTATCTAATTGAATACTATCAGCTATTTCTAGGACACACTAGTAGAGTCTAGTACAGAATTTGATACTACCTGGATAGTTCCCCCTTAAGTCGATTTTTATAAGCAGCTTGTGATCATCATGCTGTCAATGCAGTCCGAACATAGCCTTGGGATAGTTAAATTATTTTTTGTGCATCATCATCGTACTTGCCCCAGCATTAAACTTAATCTTCCGTATCAAATTAGTCACAGGAGAAGTAGGCCCAAAATAAATATATATATGGATCAAGTCGTGCTCTGGAGATTACAAATCGTAATGTATAACTCGAGATCAATCTAATCTTATAACACATTTTCATATTTAGCTTGTGGTCGTGGAGCAGTTAATGTAGTCCAAAATCAAGATTGAGATGAGAAATAATTGACACTTGACAGTGCAATAAACCCTGCATCTGATAATCGAATTATTGGCCACAAGAATCAAGGGCCCAATATAAAAATAATATTGATTAACTCATGCCAATTACAATGTTAAGCCTGCAGATGTTTAGGATCTTTGAAGATTAAATGTAGGAATAGGATATCGACACATGATCGTTGTGCCCTCACAACTAAACTATAGAAACTTTTTCTTATGAGGTAGTGAAGATCATGCATCTTAGGGGCTACATCAAGTCACAGGCCATAAGGTGTGCCATCGATTTCGGCATCGCCAATGCCGCTGTTAAGGCGTTGCCCTCCGCATCGCTATAATGGCTGACACCGTCATAATCGCTGACCTACAGCACATTATGCAGCTGCTTGGCACCATGGGCTTCTTCTGCGACTCTAAGGTTCATAAAAGAGGCGCCATCATCTGTAGGCCCACCACGGCCAGCCACTTCACCTGTTAGCTCACACAAACTTTTCCCTCTTGGTGTTTCCCTCTTGGTGTAGTTTGTGCTAAACCCATATTCTTTCAACTTAGCCTATTGGTTTAGGAGCAAGTAAAAGGCTGTTGGGTCTCTGTTCATAGTGGTACATGGCTTCACGCAATGAGATATGGATAGTGAGAACTCGGTGCTGAATATTGTCGTCAATGACTCCTTGGTCGCTACTTCCTCACGGTGTTCTTGCGGGTAAACTAGGGCCAACTTTTCGACAGGTTGACTAGCTGGTCAATGTGTGCACCTAGTGGCCATGGCACGATGGACACACATGCTATCGCGCACGAGTTGCTGCAAATCAACTGCAGCATTCTGTACCGTCCTCGTGTTGGCGGCATGGCACCACTAGCAACAGCAAGCGGCTGTTCATATAACCAGCAACATCAACAACATGTTCATGACATATATCAATGATATTGACGGAGATAAACATGTGTGAAAAATGAGCATTTGTCCAGCTGGTTACAGTTAGGTTTACAAGTCATGCCGGTAAGGGGTCCTCCGTAAGTAATGGAGATCTACCCAAATGAGAAGAATGAATACTATGTGATCGGTTAGGTACCAGATATCATGCTATAAGGGAGCATGCATTTATGATACCTATGTTTGATCTATTAGGAAGTATGTCATTTTTAGACAATGCAGCCGGAATGTCTAAGACTTCATACTTGATAATAAAAAACAAATTGTATTGGGATGAATAGAAATAATTAACAAAAAGTGTATAGTTTCTTTCTATGATCCTTTGTAGTTCCTTTTCCTTTCTTATGCTCAATCATCTCGTAGAGAGGTGGAGGGAAGAGGCAACTCATCTGAAAATTTTTTTGCTCAACCAGTACTCATCTCATCAACAATATAACTTTTTGCTTTTTCAGTTTCTTTGTTGGTGGATTCTTCACTCTTGAGATGTTCAAGAAAAATCTAGCAAAGCTTTTATGGAAGGTTGACGATATGTATATATGTTCTCGGTGATCTCCTTGGCGAGCTGGAGTGCCCTACTGCTGCCGGAGCAGCCGTGGGTGCTGAGGATGATGCGGGAGTCGGAAGGGTGGAGGCCGAGGAGCGTCACCAGCTGGAGGTCCATGCTCAGGGCTCGGCAACCAAAGTAGGTGCTAAAGATTAGGTGGGTGATGTCAGTGGCCGAATGGCCCCACTCGGCAATAGCCTTCCGTGCGGCGAACTCCACCGATACTAGCTACTACATATTCGACTATATGTGATGGGTCATCTCTGATAGGCCAAAAAATATCTCATTTAAGATATGGCTACTGGGGAGGTCCTGTCACGGATCATAGTTGTAGTATGTTACAAATGAACTATGGCCCGTCATAGGTGACATAGGTGACATGAGCTTCAAGGGAGGGAAGATATTTATCGATGATCTGTGGGTGGGTATAGATGAGCTGCTCATTAAGGTGGATGCTCTCTATACCAGATTTTTGACCTGATATGGAAAAGGACAAACACACATCTCTATTAGGTAGTAGTTACTACTCCTTAGATCATGTAGGGAAAAAAATAAAACATAAGACTGAATATTTGCACAGCCTAGCTTGAAAATATGATAAAAGCGCTTGAATAATTTATTTCTCACTGGAGTTATTGAAAAATAAATACATCAGTATGCATGAATTAATCGTAACTGACATACCTTCCATACTCTAAATATATAATTAAAGAGCTCAGTGAAATGTTTTTTTTTTGTTTATTCTAGAATTTAGATCGTGAGGTCTGCCCATCCACATCGTCATTAGGCGCTCCAAAATCGTGCAAAGTAGTCATATATTATTAGGAGCCGCAACCTGGGCCATATTAAATAACGGCAAAATATCCCGGACTGGACTCTCTAAATATTCTAATTAGATACTATCATCTAAATTATAGGATACACTAGTTTAGAAATTAATACCAAGATATTATTTTTCCGCATAGTGATTGTACTGGCATAATCCAACGAATATGGATCATCTCGTGGCCTGCAGAGTAGTCATGATGTATAACTCGTGATCAATCTAATCATGTAGCACATTTTATCATTTAACGTGTGATCGTCGAGCTGTTAATGTTGTCCAAAATTAAGCTTTGAGATGTCAAAGAACTAACTTTGCAATAAAGCCTTCATCTCATATTCGAATTATTAGCCGCAAGAACCCAATAAAAACCGGTGCTCTAATATCAATGCAAGCCTTCTTATCCGCCATTCCTAAATATTCTATGATCACGCTTGATTTACCAAGTGGGTAATCAAGGTTTTTTAGAAGGGTCAAATCGTCAAAAATTCACTAGTTCTCTTTGGTCGGTTCAGGTAAAGGCCTATGGAAGAAACTGTCCAGTCTCGTGGAAGCGAGTTTGCGGCTTTCATATGTGTGGTGGCTTATGGATTCTGAATTTGAAATATATAAGTTGGGCTCTAAGAACTCGATGAGGATGGGGAAATGTGTGGTAGAGAGAAGAAGCCTGGCTCGTGCTATAGTACTCTTTCATCAAAAGTGGCAAAGGGTTGACATGGCATCCGACATGTAAAAAAACCACAGTAAAACAGGTTACAGGGGATAAAATGTCCAGTATCAAAAGTTAGGATGTATTAAACCCGGATTTATAGTTCAGGGGTGTATTTCAAACAAACATAAAAGTTAAGTTCGAGGTACAAAATGCACTTTTTCCTTTCCTAATTAATTCTTTAGTCACACAGCACTCTATAGCCATTTTTTTATCATGACATCGATAGCCATTGGTAACAAAGCAAATGAATTTCTAAAAAGGAAAAAAAAAACAAAGGAACACTGTTGGCCGAAATGAGCCCCCTCAGGGCTTAATTGGTGATACACCATTATCTCAAGATCAATCATGGATTCCAGTTTCCAGACCTCAACTAAATACCAGTTCGACACAAACTCTGAGCCAGTACTAAAGTACTCCCTCCATCCCACAAAAATCAATTTTTTACACAAATCTTGACATTACTTTTGTATACGAATCTAGATATAGGGTAACTTTTCTACAAAAATCTGGATATAGGGTAGTGTACAAAATTCAAAGTTTTTCCTAGGACGAGGGAGTACATTTCTCCCAGTAGCAGGCAAAAATATCAATATGCTCAAATCGGAACTAATTGGTCAAGCAAATAAGGTGACATGCAGTTTCAATGCTAAACAAATAAGGATTCGCTTGCGCAACATATATACAGATGCCCTGCAATATTTACATCTTCTAGGTCTAGGCATATTAGCAAATTAGCAAAACAGGTGGAAGAAACACTACTTAAGGAAGCAGGTTCAAAGCAATAAATTAAACCAACCAAGATATCTGCTGCCTGCAACCAAACAGCAGATCACCATAAAGCTCGAAGAACATAATGTGGAAACAGAGATATCTGCTGCAACCAAACAGGTGATCGCCCTAAAGCTCTGAAGCACATATTTTGTGGAAATAGATGACAAATGGCATGCAGTTAATTTGCTGCACCGCCATCAGCAGTGGAAACTGCGGCAATACGTTTCCTTAGCCTCCCACGGGTCACTCGAATCGCCTCCTCCATTGGTGTCTCCTCTGGAGTGGCAACAGGCTCATCCATGTTCTCTATAGGAATGTCAACCTCATCGATAGACATGTCATCTTCTGCAGATATCAGTAGTGGCGGCGCACTAGGCTCAGAGCCTGGCATGGCAGCATTACTGGATGGAGATGGTGCTTCCTCAGTTGCAAGCTTCATTCCACTGCTCTTAAGATCCTCGACCGGTTTCGTTGCTGCAACCGTGGACCTTGTGGAAGCCGTCGGAGCAGAATTTGTGGGTAGTAGACGCCTGGTCTTGGGGTTAGAGGGAGCAATCTTCGTGTCCTCCGACTGCTGCATAATTCCAGCTGTTCGAGCGGCAGCAGATGCTGCTCTGCGAAGCGTTGTTGGTTGTTTATGGGGTATCTGCTGCTGTTGCTGTTTGGGCAGTGATTGCTTCTGTTGCTGTTGGGGCAGTGATTGCTTCGGTTGTTGGGGTTGTGCTTGCTGCTGTTTTTGTGGATACGATTGCTGCTATAACAATATCAAAAGAAGAATTCAACATGAAAAACTTTAGTGAAAACACAAAAAAAAAAAACAAGTGTTAATGACAAACAAAACCTACGTGAGAAATAACAGAGGATGCTGTTAGAGAATGTGTTAAGGCTACTAATGCCACTATGACATATATTACCATTAGCTTCGAAGGTTTTTCACATGTCAGATAGGATAATCATAAATTTTCTACAATTTGTCTTCAACTGAAACAAGCCTTTTTACAATATCATAACAATTTCTGGGCAAGCGATCTAGCAGTACTTGTCAGATAATTACTAGGCAAGTAAAGATAGCAGCAATGGGGCAGAATGTCACAGGAGTACAGGAAAACTGGGGAAATTTTCTGATGTTTCGATTTGACAAGATAACTACGAAGCGAGAAGTACTGCCAGAAAACAATCAGCAATTTCTATACACTATCAAACTAACAGTTAATTCCCAGTTTCCTCATTCATTTCTCATTGTTAAATATTTTAACTAAATGATCTCATGCCTTTCGTGTTTGCTCAAGTCAGTCCTAAGTGCCTCAAACTTACATAAGGAAGTGTAATAAATAGGAAAAGATATATTACTGCTGATGAGTGATCAACACTAATCCCACCTAAATCTTGTGTTGAGCAGATTATTTTCTGAAGGAAGAAAGAAACCACCCTACGAATTAGGAAGTTGGAAACAAAATACAATATGTTTTACTCAAAAACAGTACATGCTCCTTGGTGGGAACCAATCTGGTACAATTTGTAAAATTTTCCTATCATTATGCAATTTGTGTTAAGTATTTAATGAATTGGAAGTTGGAGCATTTTCAACCAACAAATTAAACTAAAAATTAAGTGGCATGTCCAACAGAGTACAGATATGCCAACTTGAACTGATATTTAATTATTGTTGATCTTGAAGGTTATTAGTGTGGTAACAACTACATATTAGTTTCAACATCACAAACGACCTTCAGAGGAGCTAACAGCTACATTAGTAGTCTGCTGATCTTACATTATTAGTATAACTAGGAAGGTAATCCACGCGATTGCGCGGGCATATCTTTGTTTCTGGTGTTTGAATCTCCTGAAGATGAAGATTAAGTGTTTCACGCAAAACAAGGTGGTAATAACGTGTGATTAATTGAGTTTTAATTATTACAAACTTGAAAAATGGATTAATCTGATATTTTAGAATAACTTTCATATAGAAAGTTTTCGTACGAAATGCACCGTTTAGCAGTTTGAAAAGCGTGCCATTTTAATCCAAAAGTTTATCCTCAAATTTCATAGGAAACGAACAGGGCAATGTTAAAATCTTTTATGATGACTGAAAATTTCTTTATATCTATATGTAAAGTTCCCGTAAAATGTTCAATACAAATAGTTAGTTGGTCTTGGTACTTCAAAATTTGATTGTAGGTAAAGAATTGGATCCTTGGTTACACATATAAACTTAGAGTAATAAAACTTTAACTGAGATCTTCAGATAATACGGAACTGATTATTCTTTGAATTTCTCTATTTCCTTTAATGACTCAAGAGGATTTTATCATGATTTATAGTAATGCCAAATTAATCATTGACAAATTTTATTGCAGCTATGATAAATCTAACTAAATGTGTTGGCACTTATCAATATGAAGTTTAGAAGTTCCTGTGGTGGATATCCATAGGTTGGTTAATCTTCAGCATGTGACTCCCTGGCCCGTTAGCAGCCTATAGAAGAGGTGAAGTTGAGGCCCATATATGCTAGAAGATGTTGTAATTGGTGGTTTAATACCTCCTTAGAATTTTAGGTGGATGAAGGTCTGATTTAAATATAATACCTATGGGTTAACTATTTTACACGAAATGAGAATAAAAGTATAAGTCTATGCATATGTATGCCCAATCCATGAAGGACTTATGCTGATGCAAATTTTGGAGCTAGTGTATTACATGGTCTTATTCTTGTTTTCATACTCAAATGATATTTCGTAATATTATTTACTATACTATTTAGAATACTGACATTGTAATAAATATACAGTGCATCATTAAGGTTTTCGTTAGTATCGATCTCCAAACATAACATGAAGAAGCTTTTTAAGTATATTTTCATCAAATACTACCATAGCAAAATCTCATTAAGTGCTACATCTAGTAAACTATTTTGAATATGATTGTCTACTTGCACTACTCATAAATAGTATAACAATACTTCGGAATAAGTAGCACCCACCTTGCAAATTGGACGGTATTCACCCAACGGTTTGAACCGTTCACTCTATCTATCTCCTTTCAATGCTTAAAATTTAATATTAAAATTGAAGATAGAAATTTGATACCTACTTGAGTTATTCCTTAGTATTATTGTTTCCAGATTAAGGGGCATTAATTGAATGTTTTGATATGTAGCATCTTTATTGCAAAGATTTACTATGTTTTTGAATTGTACATATTCAAGCTGATGTGACATAAATAATAATGTATAGATAAGGGAGTTCAAGGAAGGTTTAGTCATCACAAATTAATTGTTATGGTCTTCGATCGCTTGTTGCTTTGTCTTTATTTTTATTTTTTTTGGACCAGGCTTGCTGCTTTGTCTTGGTGGCTGTTGTGACCCCCACTATGTTCTTTTAGTGATGCAATGGATGGCTGCCAACCTTGTGGAACTCAAGGCTGGTCATTCTTTCTACAACCCTATACACCTTGTAACGGGTCACTATAACCTCATACGGCACCTTAAACGTCTTGCTATTAGATACCACACGTGGATGTTTTTTTCTATTACATAATGTTTGTACAAATATACAGAGCAATTTAAATATTGTCTCGCTTTAATTTGATTAGTTTTGACTTTTGTTAATTTAATGCCTTTATCCCAAACATAGTTGAAGGAACTGCTAAATATTGTCTTTCGTGACATTATCTTGCTTTAATTTGATTAGTTTTGACTTTTGTTAATTTAATGCCTTTATCGCAAACATAGTTGAAGGTGCTGTTAAATATTGTCTTTCGTGACATTATCTTGCTAAGAGTTTAGGATTGAAGCAAGTTATTATGGAACATCTTTGGTTCATTCTATTTTCGAGTATTACAATCATCTCAAACATACAACCACAATAACAATGTGAACTTCTATTTCTCATGGAACTTAACACAAAGTTGGAGTAGTTGCACAGAAAGTTTGGAGTACTACGGCATGACACTTATCTACGAAACTATGATAGCAGGACACCTGCAACTCAGGTATTAGCAGGCAAAAGAGATTGTGCATAAATATGAATTGTGAACCAAACGTAGGAGTGTTCAAAAGGCATTGATTGATGAATGCTGTTCCATTATCATTCAACAAACTAGAAGATAAAACATTCTGCTTGCAAACCTGTGTTGAGCGCGACCTTGATGAATGAGCTGGTGACTGTGCAGAAGCATACTTCAAAATGTTAAAGAATGTAGTCTGGCCAATAATTGCAACCTTCTGCCAGTAAACCACAAGCATGTCCCCAGCTCTTACTCTCAAATCAAGAATACTGCAGTCGATATCATTCTCATACTGTGAAATGTATGGCCTAAAGAAAGTCTCATAGACATAGGAGGTTCCCTATCATAAGCACACGCATTATTCTTGAAGGCAATCATATATTCAGTACAAGAAAAACATCATTATTAAAGTAAAGTACCTTTGTCCTTGGGCACCATAAGTATATAAAGAACATCAGCTTTGCTTCTGAGTACAGTGGTAGCCTTCAATAAAATCAGAATCAATTAAGCATTCAAAACAGTTTGTAATCAACGACTGAGGAACAAAGATCTCAGAAAAAACTAACCATGATATTGCAAAATCACCAAATCGTTCCAAAACCGTCAGTAGCGCGACTAATATCCTGGACACAAACAACAATTCAAGTGGCACTTGCAGTGTATGGATGTGGGCAAACCATGAATCCACAAGAATAAAAATAGCTCCTTACCAATATTGACACCAGAAAATAAGCTTCTCAATCTCGGGCTTGTTCAGCTCTACGGTTTTATAGCATTCATAAGCAGGATAAGCATAACCAAAGGCCAATCTGCATCATAATCATCCCATCAGAACCAGAGTACATCGTTTTTTCTACATTATGCAGTTCCAACCAAAGAAACCAATGTCCTCATAATCCGAATGTTATGAAGATGCAACGATATAGATTCCACTTTTTCTTTTGGTGCATAAAAAAAGATAGGCACAGATTTTAGGGCCGTGTTTGAACAACTGAACTGAATCAAGACAGGAGCAATCGCAAGCGCAAATCGCAGGAAACTAAAACCATGGGCAAACAACAGATTCCTTTCAGTAACATCTTAAGAGAATCTTTTAATACTATCACAGATTCACTGCACAGTTTTAGTGTACCATTAATCTTCAGCGGAATAACCATTGACCTTAAACACTCAAAACAACAATGACTATCCTCCTCGAAAGAACGGACGACCACAGATGTACAGATTTTCACAGTGTTTGAGTGGTGTCGATGCTATTCCAAAGGAAGAAGATGCCAGACAAATCGACGCACACGCATTCCAAAAAAGGCGAAAAATATAAACACAAAAGATGAAAAAAAAAGAAATCGGTTCTTGAATCCATCCCCACGGTCAAACCCACAAAAATCGTGAAGAAACATCGGGAGATTTCGACAGATTGGGGGGACTTACAGTAGGACCCTGGAGAGGAAATCGCCCATCATCCTGCTCCGATCTTTCAGCACAAGAACAGATCCAGTGGGATGCTGCTACTCCGAAACAACCAAGAAATGTGTAGGGCAGAGCAAGGAGATGTACAGATGGAAGTGTGGATGGAAGAAGGTTGGTGACGGGGCTGATAGATCCGGAAGGGATGCAAGAAATGGGGAGGAACTGGAAGAGTGAAGATCCCCTCGCTCGCTCTCTCTCTCTCTCTCTCCAGTAGTCCACTCCCGTCTGACTGCGAGGAGTGAAGACGGCGACAGAGCTCTTCAAACTCCACCAAACCCAACGGGCAACACTTCACTAGTGTCTGTCTCTCTCTCACCTCTTTTTCTACTCGGCCGTACATGCCTCCTGTTCTCACTTCTCAGATGGATAATCATGCTATACTCCCCAACTAAATGGTGTGTTCCTTTTCTAAAAAATCACTAATCTCTCTTACTCAAAATGAGGGTTGATTTGGTTTAAGGCCAAAACTAGCCATACCAAAATATTGGTATTTTGAACAGTAATTTTGGCAATGTTTGGTCTGCTACCAATGTTTGTCAATACCACATAAATGTTGCTAAAATATTGGCATTGGCGAAAACTTGTCCATGATTTGACATTGCCAATAGTTTAGCATGGTTACAAACCAAATAAGCTCTGAATTAACATAAAATCTACTAAGTTAATTTATTTTGGAACGAAGAAAATAGATGAAACCTTATACATTGTTACATGATAATTATATGGGTTGTAAAATTTACTTTTGTATTCCTATATATTTTTCTATGCGCTTTTCATATATGGTACTTGATCGATTATCTAAATATTATAAATGGTTTGGAGGTATAGTGTAGCCTTTTTTTATAAGAGAGTCAATATGCCTTTTTTGATGAATTATTTAAAGGCTAAAACCAATTAAAATGATATAGCATCATGACAGAAAAAATAATTAACATTAACTATATTTAGTGCAGATGAAATTTATAGATATTAGATAGATAGAATTTATACACAAGTTTTCTTAAAAGGAATTGAGTAACTTTATTTTTTTTATAGTTTGTAAGAATTTATACTTAATTACTATCAAGTGTCCAAACGAACTCACCCTTTGTCCAAACAAGTGTATATTTCTTTTTAAAAAAAATCTATATACAGATATCTTAGAATAGTTTTTAAAATCTATTTTTTTTAACTTTCTTATATTTGATTCATCCTATTTTGCTCTAGAAGAGTTATCATAAAATGAAAAAAAAAAGCTATTCTTTCTTTCTGTAAATATAAGCACTTTTGGAATAGAGCTCAAACTTTTAAAGTTTGGCTGCAAATAGAAAAAAAAATCATAAAGATTGACGATGTGAGAATTATGTTTATCTTCATAAAAATCTTAATTCCTGTTTATGTTATGAGGTTTTCTATCTTTTTACTCAGTATTTACTTTTGGACCACTAAGACTAGAACTAAAAGCTTCGCACTAAATTATTATTATTGATTATATCAATCACGTGTCTTCAGTTTCGATTTATAAGCCGCACGGCCGCGGCTGAAAAACTGAAAATTTTACATTTTGGTCCTTTTTAAAAACTTATTTTACAAATAGACCCTAAAAAAACTTAAACCAGGAATGGTCCCTTTTGGGGTGCCAGAGTGTCTGGCACCGTCCCCCAATATGGCGGTGCCAGCCACCATGGTGCCGTGCCTGTGCCACCGTGGCACTAGGGCTGTCGTGGCGAAGCTGACTAGGCAGAAGGGGGACGCCAGCCACACTAGCGCCGCCCCCCTAGCACGATGCCAGGAAGGCTGGCGCCGCCTTCCCCCCTCCCCAACTCGGCCTTCTGCCTTGGGCGAGAGGCTGGCGCCGCTCCCCCTAGCACGGCGCCAGGGTGACTGGCGCCGCCCCCCGTCCCCCTCGGCCCCCCGTCGGCCTTCTGCCTCGGGCGAGAGGCTGGTGCCGCCCCACCTAACAAGGCACCAGGGTGGCTGGCGCCGCCCCCCGCCCCCCATCGGCCCCCCACATCCTTCTGCCTACGCGCGTCTGCTGGAGCCGCCCCCCCAGCACGGTGCTAGTATGGTTGGCGCCCCCTCCCAACCTCTAGAAAAACATAGATTCCAAGTTCACAAGTCCACGACAATACATTGCGAATTCACAGTTCACAGGTCGCAAACATCTGAACCAATTCACATAGGTAACAAGTCCATCACATAGTCCAATTTCACAAGAAACATACAAAACAAAGCTAGTCCATCACATAATCATATAATCCACAACTCCATCACATAGTCATATAGTTCACAAGTTCATCTCATAATCCACAAGTTCACAAGTCCATCACATAGTCCATAAGTTCACAAGTCCATGACATAGTCCATAAGTTCACAAGTCCATCACATAGTTCATAAGTTCACAAGTTGACATGTGCAATACGCAAGTTAACACAAGTTCACAAGTCCACATGTGCAATACACAAGTTAACACATACACTCTCTATAAATCACTTCTTGCGTTGACGCCGAAGAGCCTGCGAGCCCGGAGTGTACCTAAATTTGAAAAACCAATGTTTACAACATTTACAAAACGAAGCGAGGCGAGGGAAATCAAATAACATATGAGATTGTCTTAGAGGTACCTCTTTTTCGATGCCCGAGTGGATCGCAAGTTGTATTGGGTGGGTTACGTCCCCTGAGGCGCATCGGGAAGTTGCGACATGTCTATCTCCTCAGCGTCTGGTGCGACGTAGTCCTTATCCTCCTCCTCGTCGTCGTCGCTAGGTGGAGCCGGCGCCTTCCCCTTTCCCCTCTCTTGCGGAATGCGTGACGACGATGAGCCATCAACTTCTTCACGCTCTTCTATCCTGATGGAGTGTCGAGCGGTACTTGGACGCGCGGATTGAGGTAGTGGTGGTGGTAGTCTCCGCGGTTGGTACACGTCGTCCAATCCAACCGACCTACAACCTAATCTTGCTGCAAGTTTCCGGCACCTTTGACGAACTTTCTGCATTTCAAAAAAAAAGAAGTTTGTTAGGCATAACTCAAGTAATGCAAAGTGCTAAATCAATTTTACCTCTAAGACATTGCGGAGTGTGTTCTCCGTGTCCTCACCACGAAGTGTGTTCTCCGTGTCCTCACCACCCCTCGGAGCTTGGAGGGCATGCCCCATTTCATTCACACTCCTGAGGAGCTCTCTCGACTGAAAGCGTGAGAAGATATATGTTAGGGTCTAGGGTGCAAATGGAAATAACTTTGACAAATGCAAGAAAACTTACGACTATGTCTCTAAGTGGGGCATGCTCCATTTGATATCCAACTCTAGTCCGGACATCATAGGGATTCCGCCCCTCATCGGAGTCGCGGTCATCCTTTATGTCGGCTTCCATCCAAGTAGGACGGAGGAACAGTTTATATGTCCTATGCAGCCAACGAAGGTACTCTGAGAAAAGATGATTTTGGTGTATAGTCTCAATGTACCTATCGTTCCTTCTGGCTGTCCTCCATTCATCAATGTATCTGTTATGCTCTAGCCCCCAGTCTTTCACCTTCTTTGTTCTCACCCTGTCGTACCTAGACAAGTGGAAGGTGACGAAACAATAGTGAGCATCGACAAGGGTTAAATGGTACAAAGTTGAACATTGACAATGAAAGCAAACAAAGATAAGAAATATTTACTTGTGTAATTCAACTCCAGTTGAGATGTCCTCAACTGGCTAGTCTTGTTTCTTCCCGAACTGTCGCATGACACGGTGCGGAAGGTGGTACTCAACTACTCAGAAACAAATCAATGGGCACTAGTACATGGCATTGCATAACCTTTTTGCTATGAACTTAGATGTCATCTGCCGGTGGCTCCCTGAACCTTCGGCGGTAGCACAACTATGTGCCCTACCAACCCTTGATATCCTCTACGTGCTACTAGACCTCTTAGTTGCATGGACCTTCCATTTGCACCGTGGGTTTTCACATTTAACAGTGTACCTCCTATTTGCGGCAGAATTGACAACACGGTATGGACGATGGTGCATGATGGCGTACTCCTAGAGCCATAGCTTCAATGCGACCATGGATGGGAACTCTAAACCCTTTCTGAGACCATCCACCTGGAATGGTTCTGGCAACTGATTTAGGTTGATGCCGCCATCTAGTATTGCACCATGGGCATGTGTTAGGTCCCTAAACTCAGGAATGTCCGGCTTCCTCCCAAACACCTTCTCAAACGCACGACATTCCTCTAATGCTAACTTGTCATTGTTAGTTAGTGGAGGGAATGGACGGTCATCATCAGAATCTTCAGCAAATTCAACATCATATTGCTCAACACTTGCCTCCTCGTCAACCTCCTCTCTATTGACTTCTACTGAGATAGAATCGTGACCACCACTCAATTCAACATCAAAGTAATCATCTGGATTCACATATTGGCTTGCTACTTGCGTCGGGTATTCAGGGTTGCCTCCGTACGACGACCAATGCACACTCTCCGACAAATGTTCACTTAGATCAAGCCCCTCTTGTAGCAACTCCGTTTTCATCTCCCTCGCTGCATCCACATCATCACTACCGCAATGTCTCTTTGATGGTCCTGCCTCCCCTAAATCATTTCCAAGCAAAGGTCTCTTCTTATCTCCTTCCCCCTCCAAGTCTTCTCGTACCAACTCAGTCTTACTTGCACCCTCTCCACGACGAGAAGAATATGTCACAAAATTCTTCTCAACGTAATGATAAGAAGGAGATTTGTTTAGATCCAAATTTTCTACGGTACGTACCAACTTTGATGCAAACACCTCTAGAGATCTAAACTGAGACTTTTTTACCAAATCAAAGTAAACTTCCCATTCCAACTGACCTATCACATTTAATATATACTTATACCCTTGACCAACATCGTATCTCCCATAAAAACGAATCTCCACATTATCCTCGGTCCATCCAAGAACTTCTTTCACTCGTGATCTTAGTTCATCTAGAGTTGGGTGGGTGGGAAACAAAATGGTCTTCAATGACATATCCTCAAACTCAACATGTGCACCAACATAAGGTTCCACCACTCTACCACCGTAGTAAACACGAACAAGTCTATCCATCTACACCAAAAAATTAAATGTAACTTTGCAACAAAAATTAAATCTTCATTCCTAAACGTAGTTCAAACCGACATATTATAACCAATGCATAACTTAAATTGTCCCAAAGCTACTACTCCAAAAAATATATTTAATCCACCTACAACTATCAACAAGTTTACTAGTGCATTACACACCGAAATATTACAAATACTCCGTCATACAACCCAACCTAGTTCTAATTAACTATAATCAATTTCTATAATGCAACCAAAATTTTCTCCCCTTTATATAATTAATGGTTAAAAGTTTAACCTATAGGCTATAGCATCAAGTCCATCAAATTAAAATTACTTTCATGCCTCAACCCTAATATTTCATCTATCCATCCAACCAAACCATCCAAAAACTAACATTACCACATATATGGTTCAAAAATTCGTGACACCAATGAGTACATTGCAAACATGTAGCACTACAACAAGCCAATCCCAAGAACAAATGCTAAAAATCACAAATTTGGGCAAAAGGGGTTCTAGGGTTACCCTCCGATCTACAAATTCAACCAATAAAAACGAATAAAAAAGAGGGGGGACTGGAGGAGTCTACCTTTCTCTTCGATTTCCACAAAAAATCCCGTGAAAAACGAGTTCAAATGGAGTGGATTTGAGGTGGAGAGGTGAGGGGGAGAGAGGGGGAGAGCTGCTGCTGCACAGCTTGGGCTGGAGATGGGTGCGAATGAGGGTGGGGAGAAGAAGATGGTGGGGCCCACGCAGGTTAAAGGGGGTGGCCCACGCTGAAGGGGTGCGCCAGCCATACTGGCGCCGTGGTGCGTGGGGCGGCGCCAGTGTGGCTGGCGCCCCCCGCCTCCTAGTCAGCACAGCCACGTTGGCCCTGTTGCCACGGTGGCACAGCCGCGGCGCCAGCGCCGCCATGTTGGGGACGGCGCCAGCCACTTTGGCACCCCAAAAAGGACCATTTCCGGTTTAAGTTTTTCTAAGGGTTCATTTGTAAAATAAGTTTTCAAAAAGGACCAAAATGTAAAAATTTCAGGCTGAAAAATGCCTTCCAATCACGTCCCATGCAAACTTTTGCATTTCATACTGTTCATGTTTTCGTTTTGCCAAATCCTTTGCGTAAGTGTAATAAATGCCTATTACTTTAGTTGACTTTCGATCATCGATATTTAACCGTTAATTCTCTGCAATGACTTTTTTTAAATTTATAGCACAAAGAAAAGAGCTTCCTCACTAAAGAATAATTCACAATTATGCAAAAATATTAGGGTGGGCCAAAATAAACAAATTCACTAAATTTTTAATTTCCCTTGAATTTGAAAAGAAAATGAATCGAGTAAATTCCATAGAACTATAAACATACTAAGAAAACTATCAGAAAGCCATATTTTTTAAAACGTTATAATTAGTAGTGAAAGAACTACTACTCCCTCCGTAATAATAGGTAGCTCTTTTTATTTAAAACATCATACTTTTATATAGATATTATTTATCAAAGTAGCATCTCGAAAACCATGTCAAGGTCTAAAATATTTATATTTTAAGACGGAGGAAGTACATAATTAGTTGTGAAGTTATCACACAGAAGAGAAAAATTGATTGGTAGCACAGATCTTATCTTAGTGAAAAAAAAATAGCACAAAAATCATGCTCCTCCGGCTAAAGGCATGTTACAAATAAGGATCTGAACACCAAAAGATATTTAAAAAAATAAAAAGAAGTCCTCAAGTTAACTCCTTCCTCCTTCCCAAGGACCCAATCCCGTCACCATGGCCAAAAGAAGCAGTGGAGGAACATATAGTGAACTCTGTAGCATCCAAATAAAGAGAATATCTACTCCAGACAACAGTATAAGGGTGTGTTTAGTTCACACCAAACTTCCCCCAACTCCCAACTTTCCATCACATCACATCACATCCAAAACTTTCCTATCCACATAAACTTTTAACTTTTTTTCTAAACTACCAACTTTCTCCAAACTTCTCCCCAATTTCAGAAACTAAACACAACCTAAACAGAAAGATCATAGCATGTACACGGCTGTGTTTGGAACCCTGGTTCCCAACTCATCTTCATCGTATTCCACGCATATGCTTTTTAAAATGCTAAACGGTGTGTCTTTTGTAAAATATTTCGTTGCTTCAAAAAATCATATTGATCCATTTTTGAAAAGAAAATAGCTAATACTTAATTAATCACACGCTAATGGACCGCTCCGTTTTCATGCACGAACACAGCCGACGAGAAGGCGAGTTGGAAATCAGAACTAAAAAAACAAACAAGGAAGCAACGTTGATTATATCTGCAGACAACCAGGAGGGATTTCAAGCGTCCCTTGAGGATTTCAAACATGTTGTTTCCCTCCGACATCACTAGCTCACTGGATACGATTTTTGAGTACTTTATACTAAGCATTCCATCTTACCATTAAAGAGGGAAAGCATAAAGTGTTTACCTTATCAACTTACCCTGAACTTACCATATAAAGGACAGGGAAATGAAACCCCTAATCTTTGGATCCCTAGATCTTCTTTTTGGCGGCGCACATGTGTTCCCCCTGTGGATGATCACTTTTGGCTCGTGCCAGGGCTTTAGGCTTGTTTGGGCTAAAGATTCCTAGGTCAGAACTTACACCGGCAAAAACTTTAATCATGACACATTTCTGCATAGACTAGAGGATGAATGGTTGATTATCCCTGTTTCTAAAAGATCTCAAGACCCGTGCTCTACGGACACTATGGGAAAATGCATGTTTACCTTACTGGTGGAAGAGGGGTTACTGTGCACCGGTGGTTAACCGTGGTGAAGTGACAAAACCAGATGAAATTTATCAAAAAATTCAAAATTTTCATTTAAACTTACTTTCAACTTGGTAGAGTTTCAGGGCACTGACTATTACCATACAATCAACTATAAGCTGGTTACCATGAGACCCCATAGATAAAGAGAGATTTCAGACAACTTATATATATCATAAGAAAGAGTAAGGTACACATGGATTGTTCCTAAAATTGTACGGGTGTTTTATCTAAATCGCTAAACTCTTAAAGATACATTTTCAAGTTCTTCAGGTGTTGTTTAGGTTCAAACGGGTTCCAAACACGTCACATGTGCTGACGTCACGATGGCGCCTACGTATTAGTAAGACCCACATATTAGTCACATAGAAAAAATAAAATTGAAAACAACTTTTCTCCTCTATACATTAAAATATTTTTTTAAAAAAAATATCTTTTCTCCTCTTAGGAGAAAAGGATGTACCTTCAAAGGATGTGGCAAATGGAGAAAGTATATTGCTCTTCTAAGGCAATTGTTCTTAGATCATCTCCAAGAGCCTTCCCAAATCTATAGCTCTCTAAATGACCATATGCCAAGCTAGTCATGAAATTTCCTCTCCAAATTTTCTTGTGTACTCCAATGGCAGCCCTAATCAGCGATGTAACTCACAAGCTCTCAATCCTTGTGAGGAAGAAGATGAACAGTACGTGTGCTCACAAGGTGTTCGACAGATGGATATTTTTGGTGCTGCGTTAGTGTTGCTGTAGCTTTTCGTTTTTCTCTTCCTTTTACTTCCGGAATACCTTTACTCAGTCGGCATCGTGCCCTCCTGGATGCGCGCCCTCACTTAGCTGCCATTGCGGAGATCGTGGACCATCCCACATGAGCAAAGCGGAGCGCACGATTCAAACATGCCGCGATGTGAACAAGCACATCTCTAGCTCAACAACCTCAAGAAGCCATTGTTGTTTCTTCTACAGTCAAAGGAAGACGATGGAAAGAAGGCTGGGTCCAAGTGCGAGCGGGCTATCAATAAGAAGTATATTGGGCCGGATTGGGCCGTGTAATAGCATATCCATTGTGCTGTTGCTGAGCTGGCACGAGCTATTGAGAGAGAGAAAGAGAGAGAGAGAGAGAGTTGTTGAGACTTATATAACTCCTAAGTTATTAAAAACAAAATCATCCTAGAGATCAATATATCAGAGACGAATTGGCGGCGACAGCAATGTGATTTCGTTGATCATATCGATAAGTTCTCATATTCTTGTTAGTGAGAGTTAACAAATTGGTATCAGAGACTCGTTGTCCCTCTAATCCCTTGATTCGACTATGAAATACTTGAGCAAGGATTGGATCATCTCGAAAGAGTTTGAATCTACGAAAGACAACGTTTCCTTGCTTGAGTTGGCTGGATTTGAGACAAGGTGATACCTGAATTTGAAACCATGGAGAGTGAATCCAAGTTGGACCTCTTGCTGAAGAAGATGGAGGAAATGGAGCGCAAGCGGGAGGAGTACGAGCAGAAGCAGAGCTCATAGATGCACTCGTTTAAGGAAACGGTAGAATCGTGGATCCCAACCATGGAGAAGAAGGTGGACAACCTCAAGACCACGATGAATCTATTGCAAGAGAACGTCGACAAGTTGGTGGAACCTACTCTTGAGAATCCGGTCAGCACCAGCAATCCCACGCTATGGGAGGCGTCAGCTGTTCGTCCAAATGCTCACACTGGCCCGAATGGTTAAGGCGCTCCAAATTTCTTTCGAGCGGAGGTTAACGGGTGTCCTGTCACCCCGAGGCTACCCCTGAATTTCCACCAATACTCTCCAATTGCTTGCAATCTAGATGCATCTACCATGAACTCTTTTCCTGCTGGATTGTCTATGGGCATGAACGGGGGAGTAGCACCAATGTCTTGTCCTAAGTTTGATGACAACAACCCTATTATGTGGAGAAGTAATTGTGAAGCGTATTTTGACATTTATGAAGATCATCTCTGTAACTGGGTTGAGATGGCCACGCAGAATTTTTCTGGAAATGCAGCCTTTTGGTTGTAAGCAGTTAGGTCACAGATCATAGGCATAATTTGTGATGAATTGTTTGATAAAGTGTGCACTAGGTTTAACAAGGATAGGCAATAAGCTCTTATTAGGCAGTGGATCAAAATCACTTAGTAAGGATCAGTATGTGAATATGTAGAAAAATTTGACTGCATCATGCACCAAATGATGGCCTGTGATCCTGCTTTCAAACCAGTGTATTTTGTAACTAAATTTATTGAAGGGCTAAAGCATGAAATTAGACCTACTCTATTAATGAAAAGACCTCGGGATTTAGATATACTACTTGTGCTCTTGCTTTATTAAGGAAGAAACATTGGAGGGTGACAAGTGCAAAGAACACAAAGATGGGAGGTGCAGATCCGCCGACGGCAGAGAGGGGATAGGCATATCCGTCAGCGATGACAAGGGAAGCGGCAGCCGGCTAGGGTTAGGGTTATGGTAAGGTTTTTTATTTTTGGAATACTTTTTTTGTGATTTTCTATTTTCACGTGCGGACGGCTTAAGCGCCCTAATGCAAAAATTCAAATTGTCACATGCATGTGCACCACCCGTATGAAAAAATCGCTATTTTTGTAGACATTTCCCGACAGTTGGTTGGTTCAACCGTACATAAAAATCGATTTTGACCATTTGGATAGATCCCTTTTTTAGTAGTGGTGTAGGATAGGCGGCAGCAGTGGCTGTTGCCCTGGGATGTGCAGCAGCAGGCCTAGCGAGGAGAAGCAAGGTAGCAGCGGCCGAGGACATGTGCGGCTCGGTGGCTTGGCCCAGCTAGCAGCGAGTCGGAGACGGGCACAAGTCGACATCAACTTGGGATCTATTGAATAACTAGTGGCCTATTCACTGATCCGGAGTAGAAGACGACGATCTCATGCACACAATCATATAGTAGATGAACACGAATATAGGGAGGGGCTTCACAGCTTTATTGCTTTAACCATATGCGGATACATCAACCAACCTCTCAAGCCCTCTCTCTCTCAGTATATATACCCATAATAGTAAGAGTTCTATTAGGATATGTTTCCATATATTTAGTATGAGCCCATATGTATCTCTGGCATGAGATAATAGTTTCATAACACTCCCCCTTGGGCGAATACCGCGCTATACACATGTCTCATTAAAAACTCTATCCAAAAACCCAGTGGAAGAAAGGGATAGGAGAAAAGAGTACATCATACACGCTAGTTATATTGAACTTGTTGCCTCATTAAAAACCTTGCGTGAGAAATATTCAAGTAAAAACTCACTAAGGAAAAGAGTACAACACACGATCTTCTTGATCGCATAATCTTTAAGATCGACTATTCTTCATAAATAGCTAATGATCTATATGCTTTATTATATTAATCAACTTGAATTAACACAACAATATAGCGGTAGTAACCTTCAAGGTAAATTATCAAAACAATGATTAATTTGATTAATTCTTGGCAAATCAAATATAAGACTTCCAAGTCTTAAGTATGATAATCAATGTTAAGCATATATGCTCCCCCTCAATAAGATATCCATTGAAACTTTCTTCCAATGTCATAACCACATTTTTATTAATGTGCAAAACAATGATAATAAAATTACCACAATGTTTAATCTTTCGTTTACTTATTTCATAAGTTCTACTATGAACATGAGAAATAAATCAACGTATAGGAGCAATATGTATAACCACTTATTCAAATGTGCAATACAAACAAAGTTTAATCCTTACGGAGGATTATAGGAAAATAAGTTGCAACGATACACATATGCGGTATGTATAAAATAATTAGCTCAATACAAGAGGTCAAATATTATGCAACTTTCTCTTAGTGGATTTATCAATCATTACCAATTTGATTGTTTCACTAATCTTCAACAATTAGCTTAAACCACTTAGAGTGACATAAACCGGTCTATATTTTGGCATTAGGGGAATTAATAAGATTGCCAAATACCATCAATAAGTATATCTTCAAGATATATAAATTCTTACACCTTCATAGTATGTAGAAAACTATTGATCCACTTGCATGCTAGTGGATGTGATTTTCCAATTCATTCGTTTGAACAGGTCTGTCCACTTCATGGGAGTACGAGTTATCGGTGTTATATGGAGATTAACCGGTAATTCATACAAGGATCAACTTATTCTTCCAGAAGTCATTTTTTCTGCTATGAGAAATATTCTCATTTCTAGGAGAAAAACTCTTCGTGAGTCATCATAAACTCTTCTACGAGTCTTGCAATTCTCTTCATGAGAATATAGTGTGCTTCATGACACTAATTAGTATGAGATTTACATATATGCTGTGAAATTATTTTCTTTCTAGTGAAAACTTCATATGGATTTTCATAACCCATAAACTGCATATCATTTATTCATTCATGCCTTTTGCCAGCGATATATATAGCGGAATTTAATACATTCATAGTAGGAGAATATTAGTCTTTTCCATGACCATATGAACCGTCGCTTTTCACCACTTCATTTCCTATTAAGTCTGAACTTCCATGTTCACGTAGACTTATTTAGCGACTATGGTTCAACCTCATTGCTTTCTTCAATAGACCCGATATGAGTGCTACTATGCAACTCTGCCATGGACTTCGGTTATGGATCCGGATTCTCATTAGAGAAATATTAGCAATCATAGAAGCGATGTTGTCGACAACTATTCTTTTCTCCACATACTCATTCCGTGAGGTTAATTCATTATAAACTATATCTTAGTCAGTTCCCAAACATATGATGTATGGTTGTTCCGCATCCCAGAATTAGATAGATGTGCGCACTTTAATTCTGGGTTTTCATCTTCATGATGAACCTCTTCATGAGGCAATTCACCTTCATGGTGATTACTCTACAAGAGTTGTAAGGAGTTATTAATGGGTACATTGACAATAGTTGTTAGATCTTAGAATCCGCAGGCGTCCCCGTAGATTTTAGAACATTGACTAACATGTCACTCTGCATTTGTGGATATACTATTCAAAACCCGGGGTAGACCACTGTTAGCAGAAAGTTTACTACAAGTAAATATAACTTCTGATTACTCCTTTAATTCATAATTATCTGGCAAGCTCCCGCTTCTGGCTTATAGGAGAATAAACTAAACCTTCTAGTTTAGTTTGGCTTGTGCGTTATTCTTACTTATAAAGATCTTTTTCTTCTTGAAAATATAAGGCATCTTTAACACATGGGCTTTTCTCCTATGATGCTGATATTTGTTCTTTATCTAATAGCATATCACAAAAATCCCCTATCATAGGCACTCGATTAATGGAATTCGGTCCATTTGTATCCCCAACTTCATGTGGAGGCCCATATATGTATGCTATGGTGGTGATATATGAGGGAAATGTTCATTCATTGAACACGCACTTATACAAAATAAAGGGGGTAAAGATATTATATGCAGTGAGCTAACATAAAAATTAATGCAATGGCATGAAAATTTGCACATCCCTAATACTGTAGGTTATCCCAATTTATAGAGGGTTATTATTTTGCAACAATGAAGCCCAAACAAATATCTACTAGTCGACAAAATTACTCTATTTTCTAGCTTTTTTTTATTTGCCCAAGACTTGATCCAATTACTCATACTATATTCAATTCTTGAATTAAGTTGGATCAATAAACTTCATGTTTATATTTATTCAACATAGATGTGATCATAAGATGGATGTGTTAGTATTATATAACTTCATGATGTCTTCAAGAACATAACTATAACACTAAAACATTAACCTATGAACATAGTTTAACCATCATGGAACTTTTCAAATCACCCAAACATTATTCTATGAGAATATTTATTCTTCTTGAATATGTCAATAAATTAATTGGGTGACATGTCTAACTTTTATTCATTACGCCAAAGTAAATGTGGTGTTATTTGATCATTCAGAATCATTCGAATCCAAAAGGTCATTAATTATTTAGGATATTGTTTACTACGAGTAAACCAATAGCTTTCAAATAGCTATATGCAATTTCATACGTCCTTGATGAATATGCAATTTTCAATGGCCAATAAATAACACACTTCGTTGTGTGACAATAATTCATAATTATCCCAAATAAGATTCGCTAATAGTTTGGGCTATTTTTGCTTCTAGCATTGACCTATAACACACCAATTTGCCTGCCACATATCCACAATTTGTTATGCTTCTTTATTGCAAATATTCTGAAATTAATTTGCAAAATACACATATTCCTCCCCCTTTTCACGCCAATCATAAAAAAACTTACAAAATAGTTGTCGTGAAACCCACATATTTGTTGTAACTTCATGGTACAACTTTTCTAAAAGAAATAATGTGGTTGCAAGTGGATATATTCAAGCTTCAATGCTTAAACATAAATATTCTAATTGTTCATGTGCATAAGTAAACAACTTTACATGTACGCCAATATGGCGTCAATGCACTTAGAACTATCAACCTACATGGTTGATTAAGGCTTAGTGGATAATAAGAATACATTCGCCAAAAATACTTCAAATAATAGGCAAGATAAATATTTACATTCATGTTAGACATGCAATTCACAATTTTATTCCACAAAAGGTTAAAGAATTACTACAGGTAAAAAAAAGCAATATAGGTAAGGTGAGATGACCTATATAAAAAAAATATTCAGTAATCTAATGTAGAAGCTTCTATGCCTAAAGCAAAAGATAAAGATGCTCTACATGAGCTTAACCATGTTCTTCATATTGAACTTAATCTAAACTATAATGTAACTCGTGTATTGTAAAATACTATCTCAAAAGAACGAATGCAAGATTACTGTCATTACTATTCGTGTCCCCCTGAGTTGAACATCAAATTCAAATACACCAAATTCCTTTCCTTCCACAAATTTTGAGTATGCATGTTCTTCATGAACATATTAATAGTATAAGTCATATATGTGCGTGCAAATGCACATGTTGATAGTAATACAACTTCTTGTGTATCAATTCTAACAACTAAACATGTTGCATCTAGGCCAAAATTGCTTCAAATGCAAATGACCAATTTACTCAAAATAATTTACATACATCCATAAAAACAATACTTCATTTGTAAAGTCATTTATACGTGGAAGATGGACATAACATTATCAATCAAATGAACTATAGACACTGCATAGGTACATAGTCTTTTGATAGATAATTTTGGTGCAGGGCATATTGTGTAACATCCTGAAAATTTCAATTTTCTAATTTTGCATCATGCTAATTCTTATGTTCTTAATAACCTTCTAAACCTAGGAAAGTATAATTAGCGGGACCTCCTAAAACTGACTTGTATAAAAGCCTCTATGGTATTTAATCTCTTTTGTGTTTTTCATTTAAAAATATATTTGGTTAAATTGAGGTATTTCTTGATTTGGTTCAAAACCTTCTTTTGACTAGAATTTTTTTATTCAATTTTGTTTGAAAACCCCTTTTTATTATTATTATGAATTGTGGTCCAAGAAACCCTCCAGTTTTTGCCCTTGAACCTAAACCAAAATAATTCTAATCTCATTAGAATTATTTGTTAATCCATCCTTTGATTTTAAACCTATCCTTTGATTCTCAATCCAAATATCCAAATTCCTCCTTTTGATCTAGCCACTAATTTAATTTCTGTGGCTTGATTTCCTTCTCGGCACAAGAATAAATTATTGGGAATATTGTGAATAATTGCTCTTGTGCTAAGAAAATAGATTATATCTTTGTCATCCAAATTTCCTATTAGCCTCAAACAATTCTTTGAAACCCATGCCATATATTTTGAGGCTAAAACCCTATTTATCCTTCTCCAATTATCTTTTTCCCACCTTCCTATTTACATATTAAATTTTATTCATATATCTCTCACCCTTTCATTTGAGTGCATCAAATAAATTCCATTATATACTACTAAAATATTGCACTCAAATAATTAGAAAATCTCTCTTTGGAAATTACCTCCAAAATAAATTCATCTCAAAGGTTAGCCACCTAAATTTCTTCCAAAGATTAATTTGGATTCAAACTCCATCCCTTAATTATTTGCAAAAAAATTCTAAAAATCTTCTTTTCAAATTGGGCCGGAACTCCCTTCTCTTCTCTCGGCCCAATTCGGCCCAGCTGGCCCAAGAGAGGCAGCCGCCTCTCTCCTCCTCCAGGTGCGCGTGTGCAACACGCGCACGCCGCCGCCAACCGTCGGCGCCGTGTTCCTCTTCTCCACGCCGCCGTCGCCATGTCCTCCTTCTCCTCCTCCTCTGCGAACCGACGTCCGCCGCCTATAAATAGCTGGCGAGATCGTCCTCCCCTCCCCACATCAGAGCTTGAAGCTCTCTCTTCTCTCTCTCCTAGCCATGTTAAGCTATGCCGGCCATTGTTCGATCTCCCTTACCACAGCATTGCCGGCCAAGTCCTCGCGCCATCGGGTTTGCCTCGATGAGGAGAACCCATTTTTCCCGTTTTCCCCTTACTTCCACCTCATAGCAGCCACCATCGCCACTTCTTTTAGCGGCCGGAGCAAGTTCTTGCAGCTGCCGTTCCGGTCTCCTCCCTCTACCTCTCTGCCATCCACCGCCCTCCCCGGATGCGCAGTGCTCGGGAACACCACCCGCCTCCGGCGTCGCCGCCTTCCGGCCGTCGGAAAGCCGGCGCCCCTCCTCCCCATCCTCCCTGTCTGCCTCGGCTGGAAAGAGAGGAGAAAAGAAGAGACGGAGGAAGAAGAAGAAAAAGAAAACGGACTGACAGGTGGGCCCCTGCACAGTACACTTTCGTAATTTTCCTATTTATTTCCAAATCCAATCTTTAGAAGCCCATATCTTCTATACCGTAGATCCGATTCCAGTGAAACTTGGACCTAAATTCATCTAAATTCAAAATATACATTTTGATATCAAATTTTCTATTTTAGGATTTTATTTGAATTTCTTTAATTTATTCAAATACCATTTGAATAAATATTTGATTTAATCTTATAATTGAATTTACAATTTAAACTTATATTTGCTTTTCAAATATTTCCGTTTATTTCCAAAATACCCTTTAGCCACTAAAAGCCGCCGGTTGGAACTTTATGCCTTCCATGGGGGCGTTCGCGGTTTACTATCCCCGACGTCGGACCGTTGGTTGTAAAGCCCGGCAAAACCAAACCCAAGGTCGAAGTGCTGCTCCTGGCACCCCAGGCCTCAATGCGTACAGCGGTCGGAGCTTCACTATTCCCTCGACCTTCACAGCACGCCGCACAGTTAGCTCTTGGGCTCTGTGTGATCCTAGCCGCTCCACCACCACTCACGGTTGTCGGAGTAACAATTCCGCCCCACCAAACCCACACAAACCTCCTATCCCTCTAGCCGTTATACTATCCGTTGATACCGGCTAGAGAAGATACCAATTCTAGTCGTTATACTGCCCAACTCTAGCAACGACTAGCAAACAGCCAAACCCCAGCCGATACCTTGCTAGTCAAATCCAAGTTGTCATCCATATTCCATACCCTCTACAATACCACCTATCTACCATACTTTCAGCCACTTACTTTCTGTCTACCAGAACCTACACATAAAATATAGAGCCTAGCCGATATGCCGTCCTACTCCGCTATCGGCCCAAAAATACTAAACCCTAGGTATGATCCTACCAAAACCTGCCATCAGTCGATACTAGCTATATATCTGTTCAACCAGTTCAATCATCCAGTATATTTCCTATCCTCTAAACCATAGAAACCCACACATGAAATGTAAGCGACATTAGTTGCTTGATCCCCTCTCCAACCTATCCTCCAACCCTTTAGAAACCATACATGAAATATTAGCTCAACAATCCCTATACCCAATAAAAAGGAGATATTTATACCCTCAAACCTAGCCCTTCTCGATCTTCATCACTTTCTTGCCATCTCATGATTTTTATTGAATTTGATTCTTCCTCTTCTTCAGTAGAGTCTATCATATTTGGATGGCAACCTGTGGTATTTCGAGGATCGGATAATCAGGTTGCCTATCTCGGATTTATTTGCGTTGGAGCAAGGCAAGTTATTATTCATCTCCTTTGAGCATAAATGTCCTGTATTTTATATCTCTTTTCTATGCATTAGTCATACATAATTTCAAATGCATAACTTGAACATAGCAAACCAGATATGCTAGCTTTTGCTTAGCCATGCCTAGTTAGACTGCATAAAATACAATGAACTTAGATTGGAACAGTACGGTAGAAAATGGTTGATTTCCGGGTGGCTAGTACTGTTCCAACCGACATAAGATTGCCCAAGTACTTGTGAAAAACGAACGAGTACGACCGCAGCTTCTAGAATGGAGACAGACCTAGATATTATGTTAATTAACAATGTGGTACCTCTGTACAGTTGTTCCTTTTATAAGTCCTCGCGCAGGAGGCAAATTTACGCCGCGAAGGGCGATTGTAATATTTACCGAGGCGCAGGTAAATATTTGAGATAAATTATGATGACTAGTCTATTTGTGAACCCTGATTGCGATGACATGGTGTCATACAATCAGTTCTCTCTAAAGACCTCGGGAACGCCAGAACTCCTCTCGCTGCTGATAACGTTACGTTCAGAGCGCATAGGGACTAGAGTTCATGGAACAGGTGCCACAATTGTTAATAACCTAATACTAGGCCATGACTAAATCTGATGATTATCAGCAAGTCGTGGACTGCGGGTAAAGCGTACATCTACTGCAGTAGAATATTCATAAAACTATTCGAATAGCCGTGCTCACGGAATTGAGTATCGGGACTCATATGGTATTTGGTTAGAAACCTAATTCAAGATTTTACTAAATACTGTTGCATTAAAGTCATTACAGGTTTTCTTCTTCTACATCCTCTGCTTTCTGCAATTAAATCTAGCCGTACTCAAATGCTAGTATTACATACATTCAAATTAAATATAATAGCTTGCTGAGTACGTTGTACTCACCCTTGCTTCAACCCCACCTTTTTCAGAGTCATTTTGGAGTTTGTGCCGAAGCCGGGAGTTCTATCACATAATTAAGTTAGTTCCCTTTAAACCTAGTCTCCAAATCTAGCACAATTAGATGGTTTAACTCTATAGCAAAACATTAGAGTTGGTTCATTCTATAGCTTCTACTATATTAGTTAGCCACAAGTTTGTAAATACCCATATATTTTATAATAATACCTCCTCTGAAACTTTAATCAAATGTATGCAATGAAGATCCATATCGTTGAACCTGTATCAATCTACTGATCTAGGGCTTGATACAGTCTAAACATGCCAGTTTCCGAATCATTAGTTTTGGGACCCGACATATTGGCATATAGACTTCTCGTCTAGATATTCGCAAATTCGATGACATTGTATCTACTTGGACACAATTAATATAAATTAGTTGTAGCTTATCTTCTATGATAGTCATGCACTAATAAATATCTCTAATCAATAATATACTCTCTTCATGATGAGTATATACATTTATTCTATACGGAGAATATATAATTGTGCCTTCTACAAATGTGGCGACAAAGACAAAGAGAAGATATATAAATAATTCTATTACTCATTTGCCCAATAAATGTATTTGCTACATGCAACTACTTACATGATGTCCTTTTATGCAACTTTCTACTAGTTTACTTCTAGTAAATAAAGTGCACAAAATGAGTACAAAATAGTAAAGAATGGTTTTCTATACACACCTTTTCTTACAATCCTAGCAATTAACATGATTTTCTGCTATTCAAAGGTATGTGTAATTCACAGAACTACTAACCCACAGAACAATCAATTACCCCAAACAAACAATTGCCAGGAAATAAACCATAAAATATGATGCTTCCAAAAGGGGTGCTAAAACAAAGGTTTCACAAGTTCACGGAAGCTCTTTTGCCTAAAAACAATGTTTCTAGGATTGATTATGGTTATTCAAGAAACTAACTAAATAGTTAAAGCAAATACTTAGAAATACGGGACTAAGGTATAAATCCTTAATTCTTCTCTATTTGGCGTAAACCCAATTCATGAAGGTTCAAAGTATAAATGGCGAATGTATATTCCCCGTAGTTTCTAATGTCCCATAGGACTTTTCCGCATAATTTCCAAATTCCGCATAATGCCTTGGAAACCAAGGACTTTTGAAATAAAATGCCGTTTTCAGACCAAAATCTCGGTTCGTGCCCGACTCCTTTTAATAGGCCAATTTCTACTTGGCCCACCTCCTTATACTGGCTAGCTTAAAAACCTGGCCAGCCCATCTCATATGTTGCCCAATGGGCTATTACGACCTTCTCCCACAAGAAGTGGGTGAGGTATGATCCAATTGCCATTCTTCAATGGAGACAACGGATGGAACTAATGGCAAACATGCTACTGAGCCCTCAGTAGAGATGGACGACTATGGCAAGTTGCCATGGTCAGAGGCGGAGCGGCGGTGCAACATCTAGTAGCACCGACACCGGCATTCGTTGGCATCAGGCCGTGACCGGCGTCCGACAATCATAGCTCCTTGTTACGTGTCGACAAAACTCGGCTCGGCATACAGGCCGGCATGGCGGACGGCTATCGGCGGCGTGTGCTCACGGCGGCTTCGACCCTCATCCCGGCTGCGTGCGGTAGCGTGGGAGGCATGCCGTGCGTACCGGCGGCGAGGAGAGGCGGGCGTAAGCTCCTCGGCGTCGCTACGGGCGGCGGCCGTCAATTGCGTTGTAGATGGCCTCGAAAGGCCATCGAGTCGGTGTTTCAGATGGCGGATCGATGAGGGAAAGTCTCTGGATTGATTCGGCAACCATTGACAAAGGGGAAGTCGTCATGCGGTGGCGTCAGGGTGTCGCTACGTGCAGGCGGCAGCGGCGGCGCATGCAGGTGCCGATGACTCGGATTTGTTACCATCTACTTCATACAGATAGCAATATGATGGATTATTAACATACAAGTCACAACCAACAGTGTCCCAAGCGTGCTGATCCATAAGATCGGCGATCACGAGTGTGTTAATATATTTATAGATCAACGACTATGTTAGTCAGATAGACGACAACTTCTAGGTGGTGTTGTGTGTTACCGAGTGTGAGGTGTCGTCGTTCGGGACAACACTCCGTCGTTCAATTCAACGGATTATGTATGTGCACCTTCTTGTGTGCACGGTAAGCGCGTTCGGGCGCGTGGTGCCGAACTTCGTGGTCGGCGATATAACAAGAGAAGAGTCGACGCAAAGGCCAGACAAATACATCTATTCATGCGAGAAAATAAAACGACTAGAGGCATGATCTATTATATTAATCTCGCTACTGCTAATTTTCAGAATAGATTAAATCGATAACTTATCTCGTTTAACCAATGTAAAGTTCGCCGATCTGCGGATGCCGATGCATAGCGTATCGGCGTGATGACGTACGGTTGTTGAAGAATCCGATGGGTGGGTGAATATCAATTGTTACGTGCATCATGCATGCTGATCCTTGCATGGACGTAGTGGTGTACAGATGCATGCGTGAACGTAGATTGGTCATTGGATCACACGCATACAATGCATGTGCTTTCTTGGTTCATCGGCTGGTTTTGCGATCTGCACTTGTGCACGCGCATGTGTCGACGGCTCGGGGGCTCCAGTCCGGACGACCGGCGGGGCTGCTGCTCCGCACGTGGAGTGCGACATGCACGCGCGCCACCCGGCGGGCTGCCTCGGTGCGCGGCTGCATGCGGAGGCGATCGTCTCGGCGGACGACAGACACATGCATAAACACAGTAGATCAATCTGATTAGTACGGAAACAAATTGATCTAGTAAAAACGCTTACCCGGATCAGCGGAACGAGCGAACTCATGCTGATAACGTGTTGAATAACTAGTGGCCTATTCGCTGATCCGGAGTAGAAGACGACGACCTCATGCACACAACCATATAGTAGATGAACATGAATATAGGGAGGGGCTTCACAGCTTTATTGCTTTAACCATATGCGGATACATCAACCAACCTTACCAACCTCTCAAGCCCTCTTTCTCTCAGTATATATATCCATAATAGGAAGAGTCCTATTAGGATATGTTTTCATATATTTGGTATGAGCCCATATGTATCTCTGGCAGGAGATAATAGTTTCATAACATGAACGACTCCGTTTTGGACTTCTTGTGGGGCCGGTGGTTTGGCTGCAGGGTTTGGAAGATTGGAATTTGTTTTGGAAATTGATGGTTTGTGTCCCAGTAAAACTAGGAGTTCTACTCCCACTTAATAGGAGGTTTTTGTATAAATAAATGATGGGTTGAGGCTAGAAGATATAGACTTTTTGGGAGAAAAAAGTTAGGGTTTGCTTCGAGATTTTAATCCTAGTTTGCGAGTTGAGAGGGGAGTGCTTTACACGCACTTTATAAACACATATTAATGCAATAAAGTTGATCTGCTTTCAAGAGTTTCATCGACACGTGTTTTACTTGATCACGATGGTTTGACCAGAGTACTACGGGTGGTCTGACTGGTGGGTAGTGGCGGTCTGATCGATGGCTTGGAGGATGTCTGTCACGCCCAGAAATTCACGAACCAGAATTTCTAAGCTGAATGTGCATTAAACCCCTGTCCAGGACCAGCCAGGGTACACAAACGACAATTGTTGACATACAGATCCACGTCTTACAAAAATATAAAAGATTACAAATGCAGCAGAAAAGATAAAAGCGAGCTAAGCCTGAAGACTTGATTCCTGCAGCGGGCGACTCCATTCTACAGGCATCCTTGACGGCAGCTACGAAACCAACTTCTTCGAGGCATCTTCAACTAAGAAGGACTTCAACTCTGGTGTGGGGGAAAAGAGAGCAAGACTAAGTACTACCCACTATATTCAGCAAGTCATATCGGAAAAGGAGGTATGATGCAGGATATATCCAAAGGAGGCTAAAGGTTCTTTTGCATAAAGCTAGCATTTAAAAGCAGTAGTTGAAAGCAGTAAAATAGATGAAGTAATTAAACAATATTAACCAATCACTGTCCAACCCTACACCACGTTGCAACAGGCCCAACCAACCACCTGAACTACACCAGTTCATTAGCTAACTAGGGTGAGCTAATCACGGTGAATCTGGTCGACCGCCCATAACCGCGGGCACGGCTATTCGAATAGTTTTACTCTGATAAGAGGTGTACAACTGTACCCACAGGACACAGCCCCACGACACGTTTTCGTGCGCCGACATGCCACCACGACATACCGGAAAGAGGCCGTGACAGGACCCTTCGCATAACCCCCTCTAACCGATCGCACCACACCTCAGGTTTCGCCCCCGTCCCCAGCAGGCAACGGGCAGCTCCCCTCTCGTGCCGCGGTGAGTCCGGAAGCCGCCGCTCCCGGCCTCGTCCGGCCTCCCCACCTCTATATAATCAAACACCGCGCCTCTCTCCACCTTTTTCCCTCTTTCGCCGCTCGCTCCCGAGCTCCCTATCGCCCTCGCACCGTGTGTCCACCCGCCGCCACCATCTCCACCGCTCTGGCCGCCTCTAGCAGCCGCTAGGGTCGCCGCCGCACCCCGCCATCGGCGCCGCCGCATCCGCCATCCCGCGAGCCACCGCGTCCGCCATTCGTCTATCGCAATCCGTCGCCGGAGATCGCCGTCCACCTCGCGCCGATGAGCACCACCATTGCCGCCGCCTTCGGCCATGGTTTCCGCTCACAGTAAACCTTCTCTCTCTCTCTAATCCCCATCATTGTGCTCCTTAGGCCCATCCGGAGTTCGTTCACCACTCGTCGCAGTCTCCCGGTCACTCGTCGCTGCCGTTCGCCGTCGCCTTTCCCCCGGCCGGCCGAACCCCTTGGTGAGAACTCCCTCCCCTTTCCTTCCTCTCGCGCGCGCCGCCGCTCCCCACATGCGCGTCGCCGCGATGCGCCGCCGGCCATCTGCGTCGCCAGCCGCCGCCGTCGGTGGCCGCTTGCCGCCGCCGCATCGCCTAACCGGCCGGCCGGTTTGAAGCCGAGCCGAGCCGATCGGGCGTCTCCCCCTCCCCTTGAGCCACTGCCCGGTGGGGCCCACCCACTAGCCGGTGTCACCTCCTCCCCCTTGAGCCGCTGGCATGCGGGGCCCGCTTGCCGGCGCCGCCCCCCCTCCTTGATGACGTCAGCCCTGGGATGATTTATTGCGCAATAAAATAATTAAGGGTTTTCTTTTATAGTAATAAACACAGTTTATCTTCTAAAATTCATAAATAATTCATTGGAGCTCCGATTAAGTCCATTCAAGTCTCAGTAAATTCATAAAAATGTATAGAATCCACTAAAAATGGTTTTGTTTCCTGTTTCAGTAGACTTATAGCATGTTTTGCTTGTGTGCTTTGTTTGTCGCGTAAATTTCAGCTGTTTCGTCGATCCGCGGTTCCTCGAAGATGTTGCTGTGGTCTCATCAGTGCGAGAGCAAGGCAAGTCATGCATTACAATTGATCATATCGTACCCAATTTACAAATGTCTCGTATTTCTATTAAATGTTGCATTGTTTTACAATATCATGTGGGATGGGTCCTTTTACTCAGCCATATATCGTTTACCTTATGCCATTGATAACTTGGGTATTAAAATGACTAGATGTTGGTTTAGAAAATTCTTAGCCATGCTTAGTTCAACTAGTACACAAAGGAAGATCACATTAAAGCATAGACTTTGATTATTGGCATAGCTTTGGATTAGTGCCACCGCAATGGTGTTGGTTAATTAAAATACACTACATGATGGGCTGTTGGTGCATGGTTTTGCTAGTCGTGCCCATGGCGATTAAGGACCGGTTCGCGGGATGCCTTGGAAGAACTTATCGTACTTACCACAAGCCAGTGTGGGCAACGGCTGGGCTTGTAGTGTAGCTTTTCTCTAGCCGACGTACCCAGACGAGGGTGGGCGTGATGGAGTTGGGTCGGCCGGGGTGTCTGGTTGATTGGCTTCCGGATTCACCGTGGCACGAGAGGGGGGCTGCCCGTTGCCTGCTGGGGACGGGGGCGAACCCTGAGGTGTGGTGCGATCGGTTAGAGGGGGTTATGCGAAGGGTCCTGTCACGGCCTCTTTCCGGTATGTCGTGGTGGCATGTCGGCGCACGGAAATGTGTCGTGGGGCTGTATCTTGTGGGTACAGTTGTACACCTCTGATTAGAGTAAAACTATTCGAATAGCCGTGCCCGCGGTTATGGGCGGTCGACCAGATTCACCGTGATTAGTCTCACCCTAGTTAGCTAAAGAACTGGTGTAGTTCAGGTGGTTGGTTGGGCCTGTTGCAACGTGGTGTAGCATTGGACAGTGATTGGTTAATATTGCTTAATTACTTCAATTGTTTTTATGCTTTCAACTACTTCTTTTAAATGCTAGCTTTATGCAAAAGAACATTTAGCCTCCCTTGGATATATTCTGCATCATACCTCCTCTTCTGGTACGACTTGCTGAGTACAGTGGGTAGTACTCAGTCTTTCACTCTTTTCCCCCACATCAGAGTTGAAGTCCTTCTGAGTTGAAGATGCCTCGAAGAAGTTGGTTTCGTAGCTGCCGTCAAGGATGCCTATGGAATGGAGTCGCCCGCTGCAGGAGTCAAGTCTTCAGGCTTAGCTCGCTTTTATCTTTTCCGCTGCATTTGTAATCTTTTATATTTTTGTAAGACGTGGATTTGTATGTCAACAATTGTCATTTGTGTACCCTGGCTGGTCCTGGACAGGGGTTTAATGCACATTCAGCTTAGAAATTCTGGTTCGTGAATTTCTGGGCATGACATTGTTTGATCGGTGGCAAGGCAGCGGTCTGACCGGTGCGACTTCATTAGGTTTGCGGTTAACTTTTATTTTCTGCTAAAAGTTTTGATTTTTGGTGTTCCGACCATTCACCCCGTTATTAAGCTTGGTTACTTGTGTTTGATCGTATAGAGTTTTGCCATGTGTGTGGTTCCTCCTGCTAGATAAGTGGTAAGAATGGGTACTCAATTGAATAAAAAGGTTGAAGAAACTAGCTAAGGTGACCAAACTTCAGGAGAGATGCGATGGCACGAGGAGGGTTGTACAAAAGATGGTTTGCTATGACATCCTTATGATGGTGAGGCTTGGAATGATTTTAATGCTAGATATCCTGGTTTTTCTGCTTATGTTCACAATGAGCAGCTCGGTCTTGCAAGTGATGGATTCAACCATTTTAGGAATATTAGTTCAAAGCATAGTACTTGCTCAGTGATGCTTATTCCTTACAATCTTCTGCCTTGGATTTGCATGAAACAAATATAGTTAATTTTGTCCATGATAATTCTTGGATAAAATTCACCTAGGAATGATATATATGTGTATTTGGACCCGCTTGTTCGATGCGCTCATGCAATTATGGCAGGGTATGGAAACGTATGATGCTTTTGCAAGGAAGAAATTTTCTCTCTGAGCTGCACTATTATGGACATTGAATGATTTTCCTGCATTTGCTTACCTATATGGTTGGAGCACGGGAAGGAAATATGCATGCCCATCTTGTGCTATACATACAAAATCATTTCATTTTAAAGAAGGTGATAAATTTTGTTACATGGGTGTTGACGCGAAAAACACACACTAGCCTGGGAGATCTGCTTAGCTCCAGCATAAGTCCAAATCTTGGTGAGGTGCGGGCGTGCCAGTCAGTTTGATCCTGCAACTTACAAGATATATAAACAACAGATCAAACAGCCGATCGGCTGTCAAGCCGATGGAGTAGTTCCAGCCGATGCCGATTCCAACCGATAGCGATGGATTTTGAGCTATCGGCAATATGTCCAATGTAGATAATGATATAAAGACAGTCGGCTGATGATGATGCAATATAACAATAATATAATCGAGTAGAAACCAATCGGCTAACAATGACATAATAGAATAAGCACTGATCCGAAGGTTAAAGCATACATCGGCTGGTGGTCCAATGTCATAAAATCCACAAGATTAGATTAAACAGTGAAACCTTTGTTGCGATCAGCTAAATCCAACTTATATGTAATCCTTATAAGCCGATGCAACATCTAGACAATTTATCGGTTAACACTCTGATAAAGCACTAGCATGAACCTATTGGCTTAACAAGATTTATATTATCAACAACAGGTCAAACCTAACCGATGCAGCATGAGATTGTATATGATAATCTAATACTTGATGAGCCAATAGATCTGTCTAATGTTATGGATATAACAAATCTATTTAAAACAATATTGTGACTGCAGAGATATATCGGCTAAGGCAGAAGATCGGAGCTAACCGAGACAGTCCCAACTAAACCGATGGGTCTCTAAACACAATGCAATTAGAGATAGAATTGAAATATCAGGTAGGGCAAATATATCAACCAAATCAGAGCAATCCAAGAGATCGAAGCGATGCAGCCTTGAACAACACCAACGTAGCTGATAGATTCACCAAGGCCGGCGGAACATAGGACTTACCCCTTCGCCGGAGATCGAACTGAATCGAAGCAGCCCCACGTCAAGTGCCAAATTCCACCGGATGATAAGTAAAAACCTTGGTAAAGAGGGTGGCAATGCGCCGAGAGTAGTTATATTGACCATGAGATTAATTACAATGACCCCGGGCCTATATATTTATACCCATGGGGAGATACTAGTCCTTGTAGGACAAGAAAGAAACTTTCCTAAAGATAAAAGGAAAACATAAAGTCCTTATAGGACTCTAAACACTCTTTCCTAAAGATAAAAGGAACTAACAAACTATTCCTAATTAATAGATACATTTGCCATGCCGCATCCTCCTTGAACTCGGACTCTTCTGGATAAATTTCTTTAATTGATCCGACTCCACCTAGAACACAACTACTGGCGATTTGACGACTCCTATCGGCTGATTCCAAGACTCTGAAGCCGATACTGACTCTAGGCCGATGATGACTTTGGGCTTACCAAATTTTTGCGTTAACAATGGGTCATTGTCGATGGTTGCCACTGAAGGGAAGAAAATTGCACCTAAAACATTGAATGGAACTTCTGTTTTGACAATGCTATAGGGTAGAGTATTTGTGTTTGGTAAGAAGGTAAGAATAGCAAAGATGTCAAAAAGGAAAAAAAAAACAGACCAAAAACAACAGTAATGACAAGGGGAGCAATCATGAACTCAAGCATAAGAGAGAGACATGCAAGGATAAATCAAGTGATAAGCCAAATAAGTTTGAAAAGCATGAGGATTGGTTGAAAAAGTGATCAATATTCTTTACGCTACCATATTGGGAGTGCAACAAATTATGGCACAATCTATATGTGGTGCATATGAGAAAAATGTGTGTGATAATTTGATTGGAACTTTGTTGGATATTAGTTCAAAAATGAAGGATGATCTCAATGCACGACTTGACTTGGCAGATAGTGGCATTCAGCAAGAACATCAACCTAGAGTAGATGATAAAGGAAAACAAATAATGTGACCTGCACCCTTTACTATGTCATGAGAAAATAAAAGAGATTTTGTGTGATTTAGAACATTAAGACCCCCCCCCCCCCCAAATGTCATGTTTGACTAGAAGACATTCTTCCTATAGCACTTCAATCATGTTATCCCTATGTGATATGGAGAGAGGTTTTCTTCCTTCTTTGTTTTTGCTGTTAGGGTGCATTTGTTGGTACATTTGGTCGAAGAAGTTAAGCTTGGTGGTCCAGTGCACAACCGTTGGATGTATCCTCTAGAGAGGTATTTATAAGTAGTTTTTTTATCAAAGCACAGTGAGGGAGGCCCCCACGATATATATTTAAGAATAAAGTGTAATTACAAAATTTGGCAGGAGCCAAAAGAAAAATAATGAAAAGAGAGAAAGAAAACTATTACAGCTGATCAAACCATGATTGCACTGGAGGTCTATGAATCTCCTTGAGCCTAATTAAATGTAGACTAAGATTATACTTCAAATTTTTCCTCCAAGAAAAACTGAAGGCTGAATTCCCTGGAAAATTAGTCCATTCCTTTCGTTCTAGATATTCCAGGTAGCTAGCAAAAACAATTCCATGAAACAAGGGTAAGGGAAAGAAGATCGTTGGGGTTTGTATCATCTGACGAAAATTCCAAGAAGTAGACCAGATCCAACCCAAACGGCTCCAACAGGCAGAGCTAAAATAGCAGAGAAAGAAAAGATGTTCTCTAGTTTCCCTGACACTTAGAGAACAGTTAGACCAGTTAACTGTAGCATTCAGAGGAGCACAATATTTCCAGTCCAAAAGATCCATGGTATTAACTCTCTCCACAAATAAAAAAAGCACCCAAAGACCTTGATCTTCCAGATCCAGTTTAGGGTAACTGGGGGCATCAAGGACCAGAAAGTAAGCTTATAGAAGTTTTGCGATGTATATTTTGATGAGCCCCAAAAGTATAACCATGAATCATTTGAATCAAACAAGGTGACAGATTGCAAACTTTGTAAAAGAACATCATACTCCTCAAACGCCTGCAAGGACAAAGAAATGTGAAACAGATCCTGTGGTTCTGTTGCCAAATGCTGAGCAATTATATGTTGTTTTTCTCTCTTATATTCACTATTCCTTGAAAATAACATATTTTTGTAACTATATATAGATCATTTGTTCGAATAAAGGCACTTGTGCGAAACATAGCTTACCCAGAAGGTTCAATTGCTGAAGGTTATATTGCAGAAGAGTGGCTGGCAAATTGTTCATGATTTTTAGATGAAACTACACGCTTTACAAGACCACCTAGAAACCCTGAACCTTCAGATGATACAATGGACTTGTCTATGTTTGAGAGTGCCGATGAATCAATTGGCTAGGCCATCGTTGTAGGCTGATTTGACAACCAGCTTCTAGAACAAGCACATTGATATATGTCTTGCGACACTATGATAAACTTGAAGATTTTTCGCAAAGTGCGTAACACAAGCATATTCTATATCTTTTTTTACTGTGATGTAAATATAGATTGTTTAGTGTGATTGATTGTTGCAGAGAATTTCTCGATGAAGAGAAAAGAAAACTGCCTCATACAACTAACTTAACACAGTCCACCATTGATGGGTTGATTAATAGAAACTTTGCTGATTGGTTGGAACGGAAGGTATAATTGTGTGCATTAAAATTTCTGCTGTAAGATATTATTTAGACAACAGAGAGTAACAATCCTCTTATGCTGGTTTTACAAAATGGTGTAGTTTACATAGATGAAAAGACAAGGGCATTGGCTGCAAAACAAAACAAAACTATTATTTGCTACCGTGGCTATGTTATTAATAGTTTCAGGTTCCGAACTATGAGAACGGTGGCCTTCACTGGCTGAGAAGATCAATAGACCATACCCATGAGCTTGTTGACGGCTGTTAAATACCAAATTCATGCCGTCAATACCTACATAAAACTGGAAATATAAAACATCGAACACAGTGGTAGGGTTTAATTCTAACGATTTTCACTAGCGTTGGTGTATATTTGGATGAAGGTGACTGTTGGTGGATGGCAGGAGGCCCTTTGACCAAATCTGCCGAAACCCATGGCGAAGGCTATGGAGCAAGAACGGCGTGAGGCGAAGAGTCGTGCGAGTGCCTTGCCAGGCCAGAGGCGTCTCAGGCGAAGGGTGCAAGGCGAAGACTATCTGCCGAAGGAAAACGACTTCGCCTTGGCAAGTTCGCCCCTGCGAGGGCCGAAGAAGCCTTTCCGGCCCATCAAGCCTAGGGGCAATAGGGCCGGCGATCGCCAGACGGCCCATCAGGGGCCCATGAGCCCCTATATCATCATGTACCCCTATAAATGTCCCTTTCATAAGGGTAATCATGTAAATTCCCCTGTATAACCTAAACCCTAGTAGTAAGAACCTGTAATGGGGCTATAAAATAGTCCCCTAGGGCCATGTAATGGGGGGAGAGAAAAGAAGGGAAACTCAAAATTTAATACACTTCGTTTTCTTCCTACCACTATTGAGTAACCACGTCTTTCGACGTATGCGGTTGTCATTTCGACAACAGTGACAAACCATCACAGTTGAGACAAAAGATACATAAAGAAGGAGGAGAATTAAACTTCCATAACCAGACATAGAGATTTGAGCCCACCAACCCAATAAGATCGGAATTAAATGAGCCAACTCTAGAGAAATACTAAAGGGGACCACATGCCAAAGCCTAGGAGAAAGGCTTGGGCTAGAGGGGCCAACCAGGATTCAGCCAAACTGCTGGTTCGGCCGAACCAGGCCTGCCCATTTGGCCCAGAAATTTTACCGGTAGTTATTACCGACCTCTTATGACGGTTGTGACCGTTTCCGGCGCTCCAACCGTCATCAGGAGGACACTTGGCACAAGGAGGTGAAGCAAGAGGGAATATGCTTATTGGATGCCTTCAGCATCTGCACACTCCCAAGGCACCTTTTGGCCTATAAAAACCCCTATCTTCCCTCATTCACAGCACACCAAAGCGTGAGCTGAATTACAAGAGGTTCTATTGTATTTTTATGTACATTATAATAGGGAGAAAGAGTCTGAGGAATTTTAGAGTTGCCGGTACTTTCCTCTTTACCTTTTGTACATTGTTAATTATTATGCTTTAATAGAAATATCTTTCTCAAGTAATTAAGATTTACTTTGTGAGGATTATCTCTTACTTAGTTCCTATTAGCGTACTGGATCATTGTTCACTATTATGCATTAATAGATAGTGATTATTTTAGTGTTTAGCTAACGGTAGAGTAGTAATTAATTGCGTAGACGTTGTGTCTAGGTAATTAATTTCCAGTGATCGCTTTGTACCCCACAGATTGTTAGAGGTTGGTGTAGAGGTAGTGACAGCCCTCGAGATCACTGTCGTCCTCCCTATCCGGGTATGAGGTAGAGCGTGTTCTAGTAGCAGTGAGCATGCCAGTGCCTGAAGTATTGCGATACAATTAAAGTTTAGCTTTCTGTAGACACAGTTCCTCACTAGGAAATCCTCTCTACCCTTTGTCCATTTTGCTTTTTGTCGTTACATGAACTTGAAGAGGAGTTGAACACACACGTTCCCTATAGAAAATCGATACCTTAGAATACTGTCGGCTGAAGTGCTACATCTCTATCTTCATACGCTTGCGGATTTTATTTGTGACCATACAAAATACCAACAGAGCCCAGTCAACATGTCATCTATTGAAAACCTCTCGTGTGTGGCAAATGACCAAAATTCCCCAATGTAATGGGACACTTCCTTGTGAAGGCACAAGGGAAGATATGTAATTTCTCATTGGTCCAAGAATAGAAAGAGATGAGAGAAAGGAAGAGATCCATTCACTTCCAGTTCTCTCACCACTTCGGCCAAGGAGAGAGAGGAAGAGATCCATTCATCCAGTTGTCTCACCACTTCGGCCACATAACTCCTCTCCTTCCTCCTTTTATGTGATTTTATGTGATTTTATGTGTTCTCAGCTTTGACTCTTTTTCATGGATGAGGGAGTTGTTTTTGTGTCTCTTGTAACAAGATTTTGTCAAAACAACCATTTCCGCCACTTTGCTAACAAGGATGTACATCACCAATGTGTTAGGAATCTCTGCAAAATGCCTCATCAATGACGACATCGATTGTCTTACGTGCGATGGCAATGATTGCATTAACATATCATTTGTGTTATGATGACCTTTTACATGGTGCAAAGGATCCTACCAAACTGATGTTTGTGACGCGTCACCCTCATTTGAGGCAACCAAACTGATGTTTGTGATGCGTCACCCCCATTTGAGGCAAAATTTGTGGTTTCACTATCATCGACATCCTAGAACATTTGCAAGAGGCCTTCGATGTCATATCTATCTGTAATGTATATCTTTAGAACATTTGCAGCTCTATCTTTACAGCATAGATCTATATATTTTTTTTTGCCTTCGGCCATGTGCAGCTACTCAACCACCATTACCACAACTGTTGCACCATTATGATGGGTTACATCGACGGATGTCTACAAGAAATCATCAGCAATGACCACAGTAAAAAATGTCAGTGTCATCACTAGCATCCATGACACCCTCGTTGTGACTATGAGAGGGAAAAGGAGAGAGTAAAGGACGATCAATAGGGTTTCTACCATATTCAATCTTTCCACACACACAACAATGTATCGCTTGTCTTGTTTAGAATGGAGAGCATACAATTTGTTAACATTAAAAATCATTGTTGGGGCGTGTCTTGGAGGGATTGGGGTGGCTGCTAACTGAAGGCAATTGAGTGTAGCGCCTTCTTGTCATGGCAGAATAATCCAAACTGCTTACAATCCTCATCGAACATAGAGTATAAGTAAGTTTGTAATGGAACCCCAGGCCTCCTTGGCGTCCCCTGGCCGACATGGCTGATAAGATTTTCATAGTAGGTCCTCGAGTTCTCCACTGTGGCTGCCATCATCCCACTCCAAGGCCAACCACTCTCTGCCACAACGATCCGGACGTTCTCTCCATCAGCACGCTCAAGCGCCGCATACAACGCATCCACCATTGCATCAAACAAGTTCTGGTAATTGTAGCTCCCGTCCTTGACGACCGTGCCAGGTGAGGTGAACAATGCGTAGCTGATGGCAATATTGTGACCTCCCTCATATTGGTAGGCGTAGTAGGGGTGCACATTGGCTAGCAACGGTGCATCGGTGACTGCCAAGAACTGTACTATGGACTTTATGTATGGTTCTGTGTCCTGGTGAAACACACCGATGGATGGTGGGTATGATTTGGCCAGTATGGTCTGCGTCACCACCGTTGACACCTTGATCTTGCCAAGACCTGCCGATGACAACGCCCTCTCGATGTTCCTCATCGCTGGCAAGATGAATCTCATTTCTATCCCTGCTGGGACCTCATGCCGACTGCGATGTACTGGAAGGAAACACCTGGGCTGTAGGCTTGCACGTTTGTCCTGACCCAGTTGGTGGCAGCGGCCTGATCATAGCCCAGTGATTCGAGGATACTGTTGTCGCCCACGCCGAGGATGATGCCAATGCCACTGCCACAGAGGGCAGAAAGGACTTGATGGTTGGGGTGGTAGAGCCTCATTAGTCTGATGTTGTTTGATTTGTAGAGCTCTACAACCTCCATTGGTGAAGGAAGGTCTGTGCCTCTCATCCCATAGCAAACGCCAACAAAGCTTGTGGCTGCAATTACCAAAATAAGCTCAATATCAGCAATATGTTGCAAAGCTTGTGGCTGAAATTACCAAAATATGCTCAATATCAGCAATATATTGCGGTTTTACACATATGGCCCTATCGATTCGCTTTTCAGAGAATAAATCAAACAACATATTTACAAATGAAAAATAATTTATGAATAAAACTTTTATACACATGTTATTATCAATTTAAAAGCAAATTAAGGCTAAAAAATAAACTTCTATGAAAAACCCTAAAATCAATTTTAAATTTATGGTTAAAATATAAATTTTGAATGATAAATATAAGCATAAACGAAAAGATGACATCGATAGTTTCTACGAGGATTAAGATGGGCGGTGCTTCCTGCCTGGAGAGTGGAGACTGAGGCTGCGTTCTTTCAAAGGAGATTGGGGAGATTGTCACTCGTTTTCCGTGCGCACGCTTCCCAAACTACTAAACGGTGTATTTTTTGCAAAAAAATTTCTATATAAAAATTGCTTTAAAAAATTATATTAGTCCATTTTTGAAATTTAAAATAGTTAATACTCAATTAATCATGTGCTAATGGCTCACCTCGTTTTTCTTATCTTCCCAATCTTCTCAATCCCCTCTCCCTCGAACATAGACTGAGTATGCATGTAAGTAATCTAATGTACAAATCGGTCAGAATGCAGGTGCTACTTTTCCTTAAAGTACAACTAGCTGGGTGGCCCGCGCAATTGCGCGGCTAGCACCTAAACACAATTATAAATTTTTCAGTATAATTTTGCTTAAAATTTATTAAATAGCTATCTTGTTGTCGTAAGACTTTAAAAGACCAAATCTTATCATCTCCGTATTTCCAACTATATATTAAAATTTATTAAATAGCTATCTTGTTGTCATAAGACTTTGAAAGACCAAATCTTATCATCTCCGTATTTCCAACTATATAGTTCTTAAAAGTCAGACCAGCTGCTACCTCTTACTTCTGTCATATACCACTATTTCTATTCATTCTCCTTGAAACCTTTAAAAGTTGGATCTTATAGTTTCGTTTTTATAATTTCTAGAAGTCTCGTCAAACGCTGTCATTATGCGCTTCTACGGCCCGTCTACTGTCTTTTCTCTTTATTGTCATTGGAATTTTAAAAATCGAACATAATTACCGTTCGGGTTCATTTTTTTACTTTCTAGAAGTCCCACCAAACCGTTAGGGGCTTTGCTATTGTACTCCTCTATGGCTCGTCCGCTGCCTCCCTTCTTTATTGTTATTGAGATTTTAAAATCGACCATGATTATCATTATTTTTTTTACTTTTTAGAAGTTACGAACCTTAAAAATTGGTAGTTTTTAGAGCTTATTGTCTTATTGGGTTTCATTTTTTATAGTTTTTAGAAGTCCCATCAAACGATGCCACTATACTTCTCTAAGGCCCATCTGCCGCCTACTCTTTATTGTCATTGGGATTCTAAAAATCGAACAAAACTATCGTTAGAATTTACTTTTTATTTTCTAGAAGTCCCGCCAACCGTTGGTAGCTCTGTAACTATACTCATATACACCCCGTCCGCTGCTTCTACTTTTTATTGTCATTGAAAATTTAAAAATCGAATATGGTTATCAATGGGGTTTATTTTTTTTACTTTCTAGAAGTCCCGGCAACCGCCTTGCCTATTTGCTTCATGGCCTGCCTGTCGTCCCTCCTTTTAATCGTCATTAGGATTCGATTTGGTGTTTTATTAACAGTTTTTATATGTCGTATTAACTGCCACCACTCTACTCCTTTGTAGGCCTGCTACTTAATTTATCTCGTCAAATGTTTTAGATGGTCTTGTACATGCATAGATCATACTGGCGAAGATATTGTACCTTAAATTTTATTTTCCATGTCTTATAAAATACGAATATGCTCAGGCTAGGGCGACCGACGGGGGTGGAGCAGGATCGAGCGCTCCCCCCCTCCCCGTGCGCACGTTCCCCTGGCCCCACCACGTGTCTCAAAAAAATATTTCACCTAGTGTACTCATAATATTTCACTATGTATAGAGCTAATGTTGCAGTGAATTAAAATATTATTTTGCAACAAATCACCCACATATTTTGGAAACCCTCTATTAAGGAAAGTCGTTTCATTTTTTTGTTCCACTAAAAATATTTCACCTAGTGTACTCACAATGTTTCACTACGTATAGATCTAATGCTGCAGTAAACGAAACTTCTTTTGCAACAAATCACCCACATATTTTGAAAATTCTCTATTAAGGGAATTCGTTTTTTTGTTCCACAAAAAATGTTACACCAAGTGTACTAACAATGTTTCACTATGTATAGATCTAATGTTGCAGTGAACTGAAACATTCTTCCGCTATTTGCTAAAATATTGTTTTTATATAAGGTGAAATAATGCCCGATTTAATAATAAGCTAAAAAAATTTCGTCAGAATATATCCATGTGTGGTCTTGTTTTGAATATTTAATTGCAATGAATTTCATGGTGTAATCGGATCATGATTTGGATAAATAATTTAAGAGAAAAAATAGTTTAAAGTGGTTTTGCACGCATGCATGGCTCTGACGTTATGCTGACGTTAGCGTCCGATTTTTTCACGCTTGGATGGGGCGCCCGATTGGTAGTCTCGTCCTATAAAATAATGTATATCTATGTTGATTTCTTCGTAGCATACTTGCTTTGCTTCTAGATTGATTGTGGGCTATCTCCGCCCAATGTCTCTGCTATCTTGGCATGTGCATACGGCATGACATGCATGGAGTGTTCTCCCTCTTTACTATCAATGGCCATGTATGTATGGCACGTATATTTTCCAGCCACATATGAAACGTGGATCACTATAGTTCAATTTGCACTCTAATTACCATCTAAACATAGATTAATGTAATTTGTCTGATTACTGTCCATAAGACCATAGCATCCATACTCAGACAACCTGTCCGACTCCTAATCAATCAACATGTCTGACTTCTATTCATTCAACATGTCCGACTCCCATATTTCCTATTAGATCAAAGTTGCTTTCTATTTAGACTCGATATTGTCATGAATAATCTACACCACTAAAATCTAGTACAACTACGAACTAACGGTGTAAATATTTATCTTTTTATCCAATTAATGTGAGAATTTCTAACCCCCACAGCGAACGTGGTGCCTTCTTTCAAGACTGTTTTAATAATATAATAATAGATACGATGTCATCCTAAATAAGCTACTACAAGGTAAGTTGGCAAATAGCCAACTTGATCATTATTTAATTGTTGACTCACTGGAGTAGAAGAATACAGATTGGACACTGGTTCCTTAATTTCCTAACCAACAAACTTCATGCAAACAATGAAAACACTGACAATGTAATGAGAAGAAAGATTCGACTCCGCTTCTTACCTAATGATCTTTCGGACAATAAAATCCTTGAATTTCAAAATCTGTGGTTGGACTTTTAAATATCTATTACTCCACGTGGTTAGACTTTGAAAACTGTGATCATTAATATATAAATTTTAAATACATGAATTTCAAAATATAAAAATGGTATGTGTGTATATTTATCTTGAAAAGTACTTAGTTCAATAAACTTGTTTCACCTTACTTAATGCCATATGAAATTATGGTCCAATTTACACATTGGAGGCTGTTAAAAAAATTCAAGCCTCATGTACTTTTTACCAGAGGAAGTTACTCTACGAAATTATAAGTCTAAACACTAAATTGTTCGGAATTGGAAATTTTGTAGGATACAGTAAATCAGAGAAACTATTTTTATCCATCGAGAAGATATCCCTGGTTCATAAATAATTATAAATTTCATTTCACTGAAATAGTTACAATTTTGTTCTGAAAACTTGTACAAGCTTAACATAATAACAAATATAACTATAAATGCATGTATACTACTTAATAGTTTATAATTTGTTTTTTTACAAATTATAAAGATTGAATTTGACTTTACATACTAATCTATCTCATCATTTTTTTAAAAAAAATTAATAACTATTTGAGTGACAGGAAAAAAATCCCCTAAAAAACAAAAATCCATGTCTAGTAGATCCTTATCTTATCAAAGTTTTTGTAGATGCATTATGTGATATGCAATTTTTATTTTCTTTCTCATGCCTGGTTTTGCCATCATATATGCTTAATTTCTCATTATATAATCTGAATAAATCAATAAACAAAATCATATGCAGGAAATCTTAATTTAACAGGGGAGTTGTATGATATTTTACCGGATCTTGTGACCGTCTCTCCTCTCTTCCACACGCCAAGGTGGTTGCACGGCCAAGATGCCAGTTTGTCGCACCCCCAATTCTCGACCACCATGACATTAGGGAACGAGGTCTGCAGATCACGCCATTCGCATTCCATGTTCTTGAGGAATCTGACACGCAAAATCTCCACGTTTTTCCAGCACGCGGCGCCCCCGGTCATGGCGCGGAGCCTCCCGCCACGGATGTAGAGCTTCCTCAAGCTCGCCGAGGTGGAAGGCTGTATGAACTGCAGGAGGTCGTTCATGGGCGTGCGCTGCAGGTCGAGCTTCTCCAACCTCGCTGGCAGCGCGATCATGGACGAAACACCTTTGGTCCCCCAGACAATGGTGAGGGAACGCAGGTTGTCGCAATGCTCTAGATGCCGGAGCTCGTCGTCGCCGGCGACCGCGCAGTGCTTTCCCGTACACAACTTCAGCTTCCTCAGCCTCGGCATTCTTGCCAGGATGGCGAGGCGGCAGGGGTTCACCTTGCTCTGCGCTCTCCCGACCACGAATCCCTTGAGCACCACGAGGTTGGAAAGGCAGCTGAGCTCCTCCGGCATGGCGTCGAGTAGGCATTCTGAGACGTCGATGTACTCTAGCCTCGAGAGCGCCCCCACCGACGCCGGCAGGTTCTCCAGGTTGTGGCATGCTCTGAGGTCGAGCACGACGAGCTCGCGCAGGTTGCCGATTGACTCCGGTAGAGACTCGATGAGAGAGATGCCCCTGAGGCTGAGGTACCTGAGGTTCTTGCACATGAACGCGCGCTTCAGGACGTCAGCGCCGGCGGCGAGCTCCACGTGGTGCTCCTTCACCGACGTCCTCCACCGCCCGAGCTGCAGCACCGCGAGGCTCTTCGTCTTCGCAGGCTTGCCGCCGACACGGTCCAGCCGCACGAACTGCTGATTGATGTTGTAAATCGTTAGAAGCTTACCATCGTCGTCGTCGTCGCTGTTGTTACGTCGTCGGCGGTGGCGCCAACGACCACCACGCGTTTCGTTGCCTCCTCTGACTCCGGCCGCCTCATTGCCTCGCAAGCATAATCTTCGAGTGGATTGCACTGGGTTGTCTTCCTCGTCGAACTCCAGGAAGCCGTCGTTACGGGCAGCGTCAACCAGACGCGGTCGAACAGAGGGGTTCACCCGGCAGTAATGCACCCCGCGGCAGTGCTCCCGGTGGAGGGCCGGCTGAAGGAAGCCGCCGGAGAGCTCCCGGAAGCATTCCTTGGCGGCGTCGATTGACTCCACGAAGCCCTCGCCTATCCACCAGTGGAGGAGCAGCCTCTTCTTGATGGCCTCGACGCCGGCAGGGAAGGCGGCGAGGCAGAGGAGACACCGCCGCAGCTTCCCGTCGAGCGATTCTAGCGAGAGCGCTGCCGGGTCGGAGTCCCGAGGGTTCCCGTCGAGCAAGTCCTCGACCGGCGGCGTGTCCATCTCCATCGACGGCCGGCGCGCGACGGAGGAGGAGGAGGCGTGGTACCATCCGCCGCCGTGGGGGTTGGCATCAAGCACGCGCTTCAGCTGCTTCACGTCGTTCTTGAGCTGCAGGGCGAGGCTGCTGACCTCGACGTACTTGGTGGATACCAAGCGGTCTTCGTCGTCGTCTGCTTCGCCATGGCCGCCGTCTTTGTCGTCTCTACTGGCTAGACGGGCGAGGTCGACATGGATCTCGTCGACGAGCTTGTCAATCGGGTCAAGGGTAAGGACAACCTTCCCGAGGCGCTCTTCAATTTCAACAATGGAAACATTTGAGGTGGACATGGTGATTTCTTGATGATCCGGTCATCCGGCTAGGTGTTCGATCTTGATGGAGTATATTGGTTTGACTTGGGAAAACTATTCTAAACCTAAACTCTCGAGGGTATGTCATCTTATCGTTTACATTTAATTTAAAAAAATTAATAAGATAGATTATTATGTAATAGATCACACCACAACATGAAAGAACAAATTTAACTTGCATAAACAATACAGTTTCATATATGACTTCAATTTCGACCTTATGCACGAATCTTTCAATTGAATACAACACAGTGAACACACTCCACCACCACCTCACTGATGTCGAAACATTTTTAAATACATCTTAGAAAAACGAAATATTATACTAGCCACACGCACATAACAAAGGAAGCAAGTTGTTTTTACTAAAATACACGTATTTAATATAGTATATTTTTATTTACTAGTACATTACTTCATTTACGTGCGTGTATGAAACTATGTACTCCCTCCGTTTCACAATGTAAGTCATTATAGCATTTCCCACATTCATATTGATGTTAATGAATCTAGACATATATATCCATCTAGATTCATTACCATCAAAATGAATATGAGAAATGCTAGAATTACTTACATTGTGAAACGGAGGAAATATGACGTATTGATGTGCAGCTCAAAAGTAGAAAGAAAAAAAATATTACCAAAATATATTAAAAGTTAGTTTTAATGAAACTAAGTTAGTTTTAGATGTTGCTAAATTTTGTTACAAGTTCGGTCAAACTTACAAAAGTTTGACTGCAAAAGCCAAAACGATTTATATATGAAAAAGAGAGAGTAGAAAACAAGAAAAAAGCATGGTAAAGCTACTGACAAAAAAAAACAAGCCGCTCACATATTGCAAAACGGGTTATTTTACCATTCTTAAGAAAATATTTAGATGTATCATAATAAGTATCTCAAGATACCAAAAATTTTAGTGTAAAATTTAGGTTTCTCAAGGTACATTTTCAAAGACGGTAAAATTGCTCTTGTAAAACTGATGAAAACTATGTGCTCCAGCAACTCTCCATAAATAGTACCTCGCGGCACCTTGCTCCAAAATAATTTCTACTTCGCAATTCTAGGTATATAAGGAGACAAGTCCAACTGCCTATGGTCTTGATTCGAACAAGCGGCATGCCTGCATGTACGAATGTTGATACATACCAATCTCTATCTCTATTAAAAAAAATTGAAAATGTTTCTACCAGAATTTTGGTAATTAAGTTATTATTCGTGTTTGAGTTTTAATTTTATGTTTCTGTCCAATCCTTTCCCTTTTTTTTTCTTACGCCAAAGTGTCCCTCTTATCTAAAACGCGCGCAAATTAATTGGGCCCGCACCTTTTCACACGCCCCTTGCTGCACGTAGCGAACGGGACCACGCCTGAGTCCATTTTTCACACGCGCTTTTGCGCGTCATCGTGATTGTGCCCGCAACGCCCTCGCGCACGTGATTTACCCTTGCCACATGTTCGATTGGGACTGCATCGCCCTCGCTCGTGATTTAAAAATTGAAGATGATTTTTTGTAAAAACTACGGCAAGTCGTCCGTATCCGATTCATGTCACGCGTAACATTCATTGTGAAGTCACGACTCACGAGGGAACTGTGAAAGAGTCCGTGTGCGTCGATATCACGTACGTCGTTGCCCAGATCATCCGATTCTATTCGTATTTGTCACGCCCAGAAATTCTCGAATAGAATTTCAAGCAGAATGTGCATTAAAACCCCTGTCCGGAACCGACCAGGGTACAGAAACGATAAAGTTGACATACAGATCCACATCTTACAAATATTATAAAAAGTCTTACATAAATGCAGCGGAAATTAAAAGGATAACTAGCTAAGCCTTGTCTTGGATAGCAGCGGGAGACACCATTCCACAGGCATCCTCAACGGCACGGACGAAGCCTACTCCTCAGAGAAGCCACCATCTGATGCGTACTCAAACTCTGGGGTTGGGAGATAGAGTAAGACTGAGTATTACCCACTGTACTCAGCAAGTCATACCAGAATGAAGGGTATGATGTAGGTCTGTTCATTTGCATAAAGCTAGCATTTATAAACAATAGTTGAAAGCGGTAAAACAGTTGTAATAATTATCCATCATTTAACCCAATCACTACTCAACGTTACACCACGTTGAGACAGGCCCAAACCACCACCTGAACTAATCAGTTCCAATAAGCTAAGCTAGGAGTGAGACTAATCACGGTGAATCTGGTTGACTGCCCATAACCGCGGGCACGACTATTCGAATAGTTTTACTCTGTTCAGAGGTATACAATTGTACCCACAAGACCCAGCCCCACTGAAGCATCTAGGCCCCCGGTGTTAATTTTGGTAATTAATGACAAGCACTAGTTGTGGACTAACCGTTGTGTTTGAGCTATTTATTTGAGTTAAGTTCACTTATTTGTGTGCACATGGATGATCATTGATGGATTAAAATTGATGGCACAAAGCAAAAGAAAGAGAAGACGGTAAACTAGTGTTTTCATTTTAAATTGATCAAGGCGTTGGGCGATCAAAAAATTGTGCTAGTTTATTTATAGCTTTGCCGTACTATTAAGAGGGGAATGACCTAGCAAAGAGATGATTTTAAATTGCCACATTAGGTCATTATGCATTTAGACTTGTGCTCACACTTTCACAACACACACTTGCTAAATATATTGTTCACTCTTTGCACTGTCTGGCCTGACCAGGGGCGGTCTGACCGGCCACATAGTGGCGGTCTAACCGGCTGCCTTGGCCGGTCTGACCGGCCAGGCAGTGGCGGTCTGACCGGCGGGTGTCGGCCGGTCTGACCGGCCGGCCATATGGCCGGGATGGCATGCTCTGGGATGGCCGATCCCGAGCTGTCGGAGCCGTATTCGGTCAGACCGAGCTGGTGGCGGTCTGACCAAGCCGAGGCCGGTCTGACCGGCCACCCCATGTCGGTCTGACCTGCCTAGGCAGTGGGGCCTAGTGTCAGCCCTGCAACGGCTAGAAAACTAGCCGTTGCACAGTAGCATGGTCTGACCGGCCACATACCTCTGGTCAGACCGGTAGAGCACAGAGTTGGGGGATTTCGCCCCTAACGGCTAGTTTTGGTTGGTGGGAGTATAAATACTCCCCCTCTAGTAGCAAAGGGGCTCTCTTGGCACCCATTTCAATTGCACACCCCTTGCACCTCTCTCACACCCACTTGAGCTTTGTGTTCATCCATCTAGTGTGTTAGAGGGTTGATTTAGCCAAGAGTCAAGTGCATTTGCTTCCATTGTAGAGCTAGTGTGGCACTTGATCATCTCCACGCCGGGTCATTGCTTGTTACTCTTGGAGGTTGCTGCCTCCTAGACGGCTTGTAGAGGAGTTGCCCGGTGACCTCTCCGAGAAGATTGTGGAGGAGGCCCGGTGCCGGTTTGTGAGTGGTTTGGAGTTCACCACCTTCGGAGTGAAGGAAGAACTACCCCGAGTGATCGAGGCTTGGGTAGTCCTCTCCGTGGGCCGGCTCCCGCCTTGCCCACCCCTTGACGAAGGGGGCGTGCGGTGGCTTCGTGGTTGAGCGGTGGAGTTGGACTCGCCTCAACAGGGAGTAGGAAACCGGTGAGTTTCCGAACCTCGGTGGAAAATCTCTTGTCTCCTTGTCTTATTTGATTGTCTCATTTACATTTGTGCAATTTATATTTCTAGAGACATACTTGAGATCATATCACCCTAGGATTGCTAAACTTTGACATAGAAGTGTGATTTACTTTCCTAGAAACATAATTGAGCCACTATCACCCTAGGTTTGCAAAACATAACTTAGTTGCTTAGTTAGAGTTGAACCTCATCGAGCCTAGCAACTTAAGTTAGTTTTGATTAGGTGTCATTTAGTTTTAAATCGCCTATTCGCCCCCCCTCTAGTCGACATCTCGATCCTACACCCACGACACGTTCCCGTGCGCCTGCATGCCACCACGACATACCGGAAAAAGGTCATAACAGGACCCTTCGCATTACACCCTCTAACCAAGCATACCATAACTCAGGTTTCACCCCCACTCCTCAACAGGCAGCGGGCAGTCCCCTCTCATGCCTAGGTGAATCCAAAAGCTGCATAGGCCGTCACAAGGCCCATCCGAACTCCATCACACTCACCCTTGCCTGGATGCGGCAGCTAGAGGAAAGCTACACTACAAGCCCAGCCGTTGCCCACGCTGGCTTATGGTAAGTACGATAAGTTCTTCTAGGGCATTCCGCAAACCGGTCCTTAATCGCCATGGGCACGACTGTCACACCCTAAAAATCCCAAATGTATAAATTGTTGTTTAATTGGAATTATTAGAAATGATTTTAAAAGCCTAGAAGAGAAGATCTAATTTTAAATAATAAATTCCAATATAAAAGTGGGCTAGATAAAATTTTATTAAATACTTCTCTTGATTCTATAGTTCTTAGATTTTTCTAGGATTTATTTGAGTCAAGGAAGTATTTTTAATAAATGGAATTGCATTTCATGAATAATTTAAAAAGAAAAAGGTTTTAAAAATCCTCTTTTGGCTTTGGGCCGAAAGTCGGCCCAAAAGCTCTCTCTCTCTCCCCGGCCCAAGTCAGCCCGTAGCTGCGCGCAGCCGCCGCTCTCTTTCTCTCTCCCGCTGACAAGTAGGGCCCACCTGTCAGAGTCGTCTTCCTCCTCGCGCCGCTGCAGTCGTGCCCTAGCGTGCAAGCCGCCGCCGCCGCCGCCCTTCCAAATTCGGCCGCGCCTTTCCGTCTCCGGTCAAATTGGTAGAGGGGAAATGATCCTCTCGATCTCCTCTATCTTTTCTCCTATAGAAACTTCATCTAATTTCGTTTGGAAAGCATCGGATTCGAGCTCGATTCGGACTCGATTTTCTCCCTCTAACCTTAATCTTTCCATCACCGTCGCCGGTCGCCGTAGGCCTCCATCGCCGCCCCTAGCCCCTTTAAAAGGACCCTCGGGACCTCCTCTCTCCGTCGCCACCCTCGCCTTAGCTCGCCGCCGCTCGTAGCGCCCTAGCCACGAGAGCCCGTGCGTCGCCGTCGCCGCCGTGAGTCCACCCGTGCGCCGCCGCTGCTCCGGTCGTCGTCGTCGCTCGGGAAGGCCACCGTCGGGTTCGCCGCGCCGTCGCCATCCTCATCCACCCCTTCGTTTCCGCCAAAGATCGCCGGGGCACCACCGTCGTCGTCGTCGATCCGATTGTCACCGCCGCTTCAACCTTGTCGCCGTCCGGTTGCCGTCCGCCGCCATTCAGGTCATCGGTGAGTTCGCCGCGTCGCCCGCTACGTGTAGATGCCCTCCGTTTGCACCGCCGCGCCATCGTTCGCCGGCGAGCATGCGTGGCCGAGGCACCGCCGGTGGTGATGTCATCGCCGACGTCATCGTCGACGTCCGCCGTGGACCGGCGGTAGATCAAGTCGATCTCGGCCATCCGTTTTGGATAGGATCGATCTCGGCCGTTCGTTTCTTTAGACCGCCCCGTGCACCCGGTCCACCGTAAACCCGAGCCCACTGACGCAATAAATCCTTTTTCCTTTTCAAAAATAATTCTTTATTGCGTCATAATTCAATTAAAATCTATATAAATGATTTAGTCCGATTTAATCTTTAAAAATTCATAACTAATTCATCTTAGCTCGGATTTAGTTGGTTCAAGTATCTAAATTTTTCTAAAATTGAGATCAACATGTTAAATATATCCACATGTACTGTTCATGATTGTTTATGTGCTGTTTTGGTGATTTTGCTCTTTTCTGCTTAGATTCCGACGTTCCCGGAGAGTCCGATTTTGCAGGAGAAGACTTTGAAGAGTTCCAAGGCCAGCAAGGCAAGTCACACAGATCCCACACAACCCTTTGAGCATGTTGATCCCGTTTAAAACTATTGTTTCTATTCAACTATTGCATTTATTTTTGAATGTCATTGGGTGGAAATATCCTATTGTCTTGTTATAGCCCTTTTGCTATTGATTACCTATTCTTTGTCACTTGGTTAATAATTGGATTAGCTAGAACATTATATGGTTTTAGCTAAAGTGATTAGGATGCTTAGCCATGCTTAGAGACACTAGCTCACATAAATGGGATAACTTATGATTCACTATTTAATGATGGCTTAATTATACCTCACGATGGTTAATCGTGATTGGTTAATTAATAAATGTGCCAACTAAAATTTGATAATGGTGGGTTGTGAGCACATGGTTTTCATGGTCGTGCTCATGACAATTAAGGACCGGTTCACGATTTTCGGTTATGAAACATTAACCGTGCAAACCACAAGCTAGCGCGGGCAACGGCTTTACTTTTTGTATAGTATGGTTCATTGCGGAGCACCAGACTGTGAAGTGGCGGAGATAAGCCCACGGGGGTCGCTGGGGAGTCCATGCCTTGTTTACAAGGGGGTGATTATGATCCGGGAACGGTGCACTGCTTTGAATTGTGTTATGCAGAGGGTATTGCCACAATCTCTATTCGGGTACTTGTTAAGTATCGCGACGCATGGTTGAGATGATGTTGAGGTTGTGTTTTGTGGGTACAGTGGTACACCTCTGGCCAGAGCAAAACTATTCGAATAGCCGTGCCCGCGGTTATGGGCGGGTCTAACAATGTCTTTCGTGATTAGTTTACACCTCTCACCATAATAAATGATGCTGTAATTGATAATAATTTGTTTAGCTCCTGGTTTGGAATGGTGTATTCCTGGTTTGGAGATAGAACTGTGCAGCCGGGATTGGTTGTTCAGAATGGTTGGGCCTATGCAACGGGTATGTTGTATAGCGATGGTTTAATATTGTTTAATTAAGTACTCTACTATTTTATTAAATTCTGAAGTATTTATGAAATGCCATTTATGCAAATGAGACTATATTATGCCATCCTTTGTTATCCCTTGCACTTGCATATTTGCTGCGTGGCTTGCTGAGTATGTCATATACTCACCTTGCAATCATTCATCAGAGGAGTTCTACAGTGATGCTGATGGTGTGGAGAATTAGGCGTAGCCCTGGTCGAGCTGCTTGTGGGATGGAGTCGTCTATGCCGTTTGTCTTATTTTCCGCTGCTTAGAACTTTATTGTTTAAGAGGAACTATCTACCTCTGTAATGACATTATATTTGCTTATTAATTAGAGTAATAATTGTACTCTATTATCAATTTCTTGTTGTGTGCCTCGGCTGATTCCTGGACGAGGGTTTACACACATGTAAGCGTTTGGAATTTTGGATAGAAATTCCGGGCGTGACAACGACCATCAAAACCATGCACCCACAGCCCACCATTTAGTGTATTTTAATTAACTGACACCATTGCGGTGGCACTAATCCAAAGTCATACTAGATTCCAAAGTCTATGCATTAATGTTTTTCCCTCTTTGTGTACTAGTTGAACTAAGCATGGCTAAGCAATTCCTATTCCAACATCTAGTCATGTCACAACCCAAGCTAGCAAAGGAATAAGTTAAACAAATAGTATGGCTGAGACAGTAGGTAAATATCCCATGGTAACATTATAAAACAATGCATAATTTAAAGAAAACAATAGAGCATTTGCAATGTAGGATCAATATGTTCATGTGACAAGCATGACTTGCCTTGCTCTGCGGCTGGAGGGACCTCGGCGACTATCTCGAAGTACACCGGAGCGTCGGAGAGCCGGAATCTATGCGACTTACAAGGCAAACAGGCTATAAGATTACTGAAACAGAGAACAAAATAATTTTTAGTAGATTCTTTGCATTTTTCATGATTTACTGAGACTTGAATGGGCTTAAACGGAGCACGGATGAATTTTCTATGAATTTTAGAAGATTCACTCTGTTTATTACTATAACAGAAAAAGCCTTAAATGGAATATTGCGCAATTAATAGCCTTGGTGACGTCATCGGAAAGAGGGCCGGCGCCGACATATGGGCCCCACATGTCATCGGCTCAAGGGCGCCGGTCCACGGTCGACCGAGTCCATGGGACTGGGGAAGGGGTGCACCACGTGGCGCACATGTGGCACCGACGTGGCGGTCACATAGGCTGCCAAGCGGGAGGCGGGCGGATGGCCCTGATCTACCCTCGGGCGCCGGGGCCAGCGCGCGGCCAGGCGCGCACGGGCTCGGCTTAAGCCGGCCCGGCGGCCATGGCGACGGGACGGCGTGGCACGGAGTGGCGGAGGCACGGGCGGCGACCGGCGGCGGAGAGCGGTGGCGACGCAGTGGCGCGGGCGATGCTAGCGGCGGCTAAACGGCTAGGTAGCACTGAGAAAGAGAGGGGGAGAGAAGGGAGGGCCTCACCGACGATGCTCGACAATGGCGAGCGGCGAGATGGCGACGGTGACGGCGGGGAGAGCTTTTGGACAACCTAAGGAACAAAACGGAACAAATTACAAAGGGAGAGAGAGGCCATGGCGAGCTATGGCGCCGGCCGAAGGCGGTGGCCATGGAGAGCTCACCGGCGTGAGGGGGACGGCGGGCTCTGGCGGCGGATTCGACCGGGGAGACGGTGGACGGGGTCGTGCCGCGAACCCGACAGTGGCGACGGTGCGGCTCGGCGGCGGCGCTAGCGGCGGCGAGCGGCGGCCGGAGCAGTGGGAGGAGGTAGCAGCGGTGGGTGCACGGTGCTAGGGTGATGGGGTGCACGGGAGAGCTCGACGAAAGTGGGAAAAAGGTAGAGGGAGACGCGGGGCTTGTTTATATAGCCGCGGGGAGGTCGGAAGTGGCCGGGAGGAGCGGGAATCGGCCGACGAAGTAGGGAAGGTGGAGGAGTGTTTGTATTTCTTAACGATATTACTAGAAATATAATTCCCAGCAATGGTGAAGAAATACTTCTGGTATATTATGGTTACAGAGTTCATTCGCAAGCACACGGATATACCATTGTAGCATTTCACCCGAGAATATTCCAAGGATATCGTATTTATTTAATCCCGTGAGAAGCTCATGGTAGAGAGAACTTCACTAATATTTTATCTGTTACTTGTGATAATTATTGTCTAAGCAGGGGTTAAGATAATCCAAGGGTAGAGTAACACACAAGCAGTAAGCTACTCATTCTCATAATAAAATATCTAAGCTAAATGGAAAGAAAAGAGAGAGAATCTATTCCTATACTTCTAGTATACATAGTATACATACATTCTAGTCATCTGATATACTAGCTAATACCCTCTATCCGATGCCCTCCTCGTACTTCGAGAAGTCACCCCTGACTACCGAGTTCCTTATGACAGCCCGTCATGACCATACAACCGGAGCTAAATATGGAGGAGCACCCTCCCCAGGAAATTAACTTAGGACTATATACACGCACGGAGGAATACCCGTACTGAGCTGTCACCATCAGCGGCCCACCTCTCATCCGTAGCATATAGCCCCAAATAATGATATCTCGTAATCTAGACACCACGTCTAAACTACCAGATACTACTCTAATATCATCGTCATGACATAGAGTAATTGCAAAGCAAACGTTATACCCGCACCAAAGCATCTCCCAGATAAGGTAGCATTATATTCAGTATAACATGAACATAATGTAAAGTAGGCATTCATATAGTCGAAAAGTATTTCAATACCATAAATGTATAAAGAAGAGTATTCTAAATAAAGTACAAAGCTTACAAAAGAGGAAAGGAGAGCTACTAGAGCCATACCCGAACTCTTCCGAAGGCTTTCAGACTCCTGATTTCTACTCTATTCCTATTCCACTAGCTAGATAACACTAAACTAACTTGAGAGAATATGAGTGAGCTCTTGCTTGAGATATGTGAGTGAAGTGAGAATGGTAACTCCTTTTATAGCCTCGCAATGACGGTTGTGACGGTTGAAATGGTCGGAAATACCCTCCAACCGTCATTGGGGGCTAATCCACACCGTCCAGGCAAAGCCCTGGATCGGATGGCGCTGAGGAGGCCAAACCATGGGCTGGGCCAACCTAGCCCAAATTCGGCAGGCGGCCTCCTTTTTTGTTGCTCACTGCAGACTTGTGAATTTTGGCCCAATTCATTGTGTTAATTCTGAGTTCTTGGCCCATTCATGCATAAGTCTGATTCTTTACATCGTCCGATTGATTTATTGTCTAAGTTGATGTCGATTCTCCTCCACTTTATGGTTATTCTCTGCGAAAGGTTAGTAAACCTAATACTAGTGGAATATTATTATTCTAACATGTATATGCATTGCAAGCATAACTAGTTCTCCTCTATTTTGGTAATATTGACAGTCGAAACTGATCGTTAACGACCGTCAACAAGGAGGAGGGAGAGGCGGGATTCGTTTTTCGAATCCCGGCCATCTCGGGCGCGGGTGCGGGCGGGGAGTGGGGCGGCGGTTGCGGCGAGTGTGGGGGAGTGTGCGGGAGGCGCGGGACATGCGCGGGAGGCGCGGGAGAGGCGAGGAGGCGGCGGTTGCGGCGCGGGCGGCGCCGGCTGGAGGAGGGAGATGGGCCCGACGGTGGGGCCCACCTATCAGTGACCCGAGGGTGGAGGGGGCGAGGCGGCCGCTTGCTGGGCCTCGGCCTTGGGCCGGCCCAGCTAGTGCGAGGTCGGGGAGGATTCGGGTCGGTGGCCCAAAAGGAGGGAAAAAGAAAGAAAAAGAAAGAAGGGAGGGAAAAAGAAAGAAAAAGAAAAAAAGATTTTCTAGGGAAATAATATTTGCTTGTGCTCATTTTTAATTAATTAAAATTATTTCTAGAGCTCTGAAAATTCCACTAAAAATCCTGTTAGCATATTTTGACACGTAGAACCCAAAAAAAATCCACATGCCATTTCCGATTATTAATTGCATTTATTATATTAGGGTTTCTCTCTTGCTATTACACAAATAATTTCTTGAGACCATTTATTAATTCAATTTAGGCATGGGAGAAGAACTTCAGGGTGTGATAGTATTACACGGCACGATTTCTCGGACATGTTAGCATGATTTCATGTTAGTCTTCGCACATGCTCGTACGTACTACTAGAGATATCGTTACAATAGTCCATGAGAATCAATTTTACTTTTGAAAAGAACATGTCAACTGACATAAAGGATAATAGAAGTTGTTGATTCTGTCCGTCATCAATTCCTACATGATTTGAGATAAAGCTGGACGACAAATCAACAAGCCCGTGTTTGAAGGCCTCATTGTTTGTCTTATGCTTATTCCTATAAGGCAAATTTTAAATTTTAGAACTTAATTTTGAATTCGACTTTTTGGTTTTTTATCGTACTTTATTTTATAGCATTTGCTTTTGAGTCGCTAAGAACATATATATATAAAAGATTTGCACACAAATAGTCTTTTATTTGGTACCAAGTGATTCGGATAAGCACATGAATAAACGAAACAATGGGTTGTGATTATTTATCTACCGACACATATGTACTCCCGATTGTTAGGAAACGATAGTCAAATAAACGATAAAGAACAATAGATCAACCACAGAAGACACAAGATTTAACGTGGAAAGCCCTCTCAAAGCAGGAGAGAAAAAACCATGGGCGCCAGTCAGCAAAATATCTTCACTATATCGGGGTGAGGTTACAACGCCAAAATACCTTCGCTTTGGCCCAAGCCTCCGGCGACGGGCCTCCGCTTCGCTCCGGCAGAAGCTAGCCTTTATTGTGTGCAAATGAATTTGTATCACAACTCAACAAACTCCACCTTGAGAAAATTTTTTTCTTGTACCATAAATCAGTCCTTCACCCTGATCACAACAAAGAAAAAACACTTTTGGCGCCAAAATAGCTTCTTGGGCTAAACCACTGTACCATCTAAGCTTGAGCAAAGCTCAAACTTAGCAATAGGAACTGGCTTTGTCATCATATCAACAGGATTATAATGAGTGCTTATCTTGCATACCTTTAGCTTACTTTGTGTGACTACATCGCAAATATAATGGTACTTGATATCAATGTGCGTTGTCCTCTCGTGGAACATAATGGTACTTTGACTATAACAAAACAGGTTAAATGCAAGAATCAACTCCACAAAGCTCAGCAAACTATCCTTTCAGCCAAATTGATTCCTTACATGTTTCAGCAATAGCCATGTATTCTACTTCAGTGGTAGACTGGGCAACAATAGGCTGCAATCACTGGTGGAGAAACCATCTTTCGTCGGTCGGCCGAATTCCACAATAGTCCCGGATGCAATAAAAACCGGGGCTAAAGATGATCTTTAGTCCCGGTTAAAAAGGGTAACGAGCATATTTGACCTTTAGTCCTGGTTGGTAACACCAACCGGGACTAAAGATCATCTTTAGTCCCGGTTCAAATGCTGTCAGGGCCTGTCAGGCCCCCCCCCCCCCCCCCGGGATCTTTAGTCCCGGTTGGTAACACCAACCGGGACTAAAGATCGTAACTTCAGTCCCGGTTGGTAATACCAACCGGAACTATAGATCTCGGGGATCTTTAGCCCCAGTTGGTAACACCAACCGGGACTAAAGTCCCACCCCTATATATATGTCTTCTTCCTCCTCCAGCTGCCCGAGCAAGCTTCAAAATTTCTTCAAAAAAGAGGGGAGGTCATGCCAAAATTTCTAGTGAATTTATTTTGGTGATTACATATAAATCGGAGGTGCCTAAAAGGTTTGCAACTTCATCCTCCAATGTTTTTTTTGTCATATTACATTTGCAGCTATGTTTTGCACACTTTTTTGTCTCCAAAATTTAGTTGTAAGTTGATGAGGGAGAAAATTTGTGTGGGGAAGAAAGAATATATAGAAATTTAGTTGATTTGCTAAAGAAGGTTTTATAAAATAGTTGAGAAGGAAAACTATACTGAAAGTTAATCTTGAATACTAGAAAACAAACTAAAATGAACATTAAAAGAAGTAAAACACATTAAAATTAGTTTAAAACTTTAGAAATAGTAAATAAGAATTATTTGGTGTAATATTTTATGATTTTTGTATGAATAAAGATATGTCATTATTGTATGACTGTTGAAACAGTTTGTAATTATCTTATAATTATTGTATGACTGTCATTATTGTAAGAATAATTATTTTTGTACGATTTTTTTTCGACTCATGTAGATGGATCGGCAATGGATGTACGCTGACCGGTGGTCCAAAGAGTTTATTGACGGCGTGCACTATTTTTTGAGAGTGGCCGAAGCTAACAGGCAAAGGGGTTTTATTTGTTGTCCATGCAATAAGTGTAAGAATCAGAAGGAGTATTCTGCATCCAGGACTATTCATTTCCACTTGTTTGTGTCGGGGTTCATGCCAAGCTATAATTGTTGGACATCCCACGGAGAGCAAGGTGTTGAAATGGAAGAAGATGAAGTGGAAGACGACAATATTCCGGACTTTGCTCAGTACGTTGGATTTGAAGGAAATCAAACGGGCGAGGAGGAAAGGGATGCTGATGTAACGATGTTGCGGATGATCTTGGTTAGATGTTGCAGGACGCCAAGGAAGACTGCGAAAGTGAAAAGGGAGCCCATAAATTGGACAAGATGTTAGAGGACCACAGAACTTCGTTGTACCCAGGATGCGAGCAGGGGCAATAAAAGTTGGATACCACTCTGGAGTTCTTGCAATGGAAGGCAAAAAATGGGGTTAGTGACAGGCCATTTGGCGATTTATTGAAACTCGTTAAGAACATTCTTCCGGAGGGAAACAAATTGCCCGAGACAACGTACGAGGCTAAGAAGATAGTCTGCCTGCTAGGACTAGAAGTTTAGAAGATTCACGCATGTCCGAATGATTGTATCCTATATCGCGGTGAGGAGTATGAGAACCTAGAAGCATGCCCTGTTTGCAAAGCACTACGATACAAGATTAGACGAGACGATCCAGGAGAAGTTGACGGGCAGCTAACAAAGAAGAGAATTCCTGCTAAGGTGATGTGGTATTTCCCTATAATACCACGGCTAAGGCGTTTGTTCAGGAACAAGGGGAATGCTAGAATGATGCGATGGCACGCTGAAGAGCGTCAACAGGACGGGATGCTGAGACACCCCGCCGATGGTTCGCAGTGGCGAAACATAGACAAAAAATTTAAAGAATTTGGAAAGGACGCACGAAACATACGGTTTGGTTTGAGTACAGATGGCATGAATCCTTTTGGAGAGATGAGCAGCGGCCATAGCACTTGGCCCGTTACGATGTGTATCTACAACCTCCCCCCTGGCTATGCATGAAGAGGAAGTACATAATGATGCCGATTATTATTCAAGGCATCGATGTGTACCTAAGACCACTGGTAACGACATCGATGTGTACCCAAGCAACCTGGTAACGACATCGATGTGTACCTAAGACCACTGGTCGAAGATCTTAAGCTATTGTGGAAGAAGGAAGGTGTCCCCGTGTGGGACGAGGACAAACAGGAGGAGTTTAACATACGAGCGCTGCTATTCGTAACCATCAACGATTGGCCTGCACTTAGCAACCTATCCGGACAGTCCAACAAGGGGTACAAGGCTTGCACTCACTGTATGGATGAAACAGAAAGTACGTATCTTAAGCACTGTAGGAAGGTTATATACATGGGTCATCGTCGATTCCTTGCAGCAAACCACCCGGTACGGAAGAAAGGCAAGCACTTCGAACATAAGGCTGACCACCGTACGAAGCCTAAACATCGCAACGGGAAAACAGTGTTTGCTATGGTTAAAGATCTTAAAGTAGTGTTCGGAAAGGGGCCTGGAAGCCAGCCTATAGAGAGCGAAGATGGTCACGCGGCGATGTGGAAAAAAAACTCTATATTTTGGGAGATACCCTGTTGGGAATTCTTGGACGTACGCCATGCAATCGACGTGATGCACCTCATTAAGAACCTTTGCGTAAACCTTCTTGGCTTCCTAGGTGTATACGGAAAGTCGAAAGATACACTGGAAGCACGTAATGATCTGAAGCATATGGAACAACGCGGCGACCTTCACCCGGAACCAAAGGAGAAAGGAAGCCATTACTTGAGTCGAGCCAGCTACACTCTTAGCAAGGCAGAGAAGGAAAGTATGTTTGTATCCTTGGAGAGCATAAAGGTACCGTCTGGATACTCCACGAATATCAAGCGAATAATAAGCACGAAGGAGAAGAAGTTCACAAACCTAAAGTCTCATGACTGTCACGTGTTGATGACACAACTGCTACCAGTTGTAATAAGGGGTATCCTTCCAGACAATGTCCGGGCAACAATAACAAAGCTATGTGCATTCATGAACGCAATTTCGCAGAAGGTCATCGATCCGGATAGATTAGAAGCCCTTCAGAATGATGTGGTGCAATGTCTCGTCAGTTTTGAGTTGATATTTCCACCTTCATTTTTCAATATAATGACGCATCTGCTTTGTCACCTTGTGAAAGAGATTAGTATTCTCGGGCCTATGTACCTACACAACATGTTTCCTTTCGAGAGGTACATGGGCGTTCTGAAGAAGTATGTTCGTAACCGTGCTCGTCCAGAGGCAAGCATCGCCAAGGGTTATGGAACAGAGGAGGTCATTGAATTTTGCGTAGAATTTATCGAAGATCTTCGCCCAATCGGGGTACCTGAATCACGCCATGAAGGGAGACTACGGGGAAAGGGAACTCTCGGAAGGAAAGCAATAATGACGGTAGACAACAATTTATTCCGTAAAGCCCATTTCACGGTTCTGCAACAATCTTCATTGGTAGCTCCTTACATCGAGGAGCACTTGGCTCTAGTTCGCACCAGGAACATCGGTAATTCCGATGCATGGATTACACGGCATCACATTGATACTTTCCCCGCATGGATATGACAATATCTCATGGGTAACGAGTCGATCAACCAACAACTTGCCTTCCTGGCGAGGGGACCGTCTGGGTCGATCGCGACATTCCAGGGATATGAGATCAATGGGTACACATTCTACATGAGAGCCCAAGACATGAAGAGCACGAACCAAAACAGCGCTGTTCGTGTCGATGCCATGGGACACGATGGAACAACTGGCACGTATTACGGTGCCATCGAGGACATATGGGAACTTGACTATGGTCCTCTCAAGGTTCCTCTGTTCCAGTGCCAATGGATTAGGTTGACTATTGGAGGCGTAATGATTGATGACAGTGGGATGACAATAGTTGACCTTAACAAGGTTGGATACTCGGACGAACCTTTTGTCCTTGCCAATGATGTAACGCAAGTCTTTTTCGTGAAGGACATCTCTAGCAAAGGAAAGAAGGGCAGAGGGCCTGACGAGCCTAAGCGTCACGTGGTTCCCCCAGGCAAAAGAAAAATCGTCAGAGTTGAGGACAAGACTGACGAGGATTACGATCAGTTGGATGGGCAACCCCCTTTCACGGTGACGATTGACCCTAGCATCCTCCTATCAAATGAAGACACCCCTTACTCACATAGCGATCACAAGAAGGGAACAATAGTGAGGAGAAAGTACGTGCGGTCAACCGTCACCGCCGATGTATTGCCGTAATTATTGTGTACACGATGTAAACTATTTTGGATGTATTGATTATCCATATAAATCAATTGATGTATGGCATATGTTAATTACGCACGATTATTAGAGGTTTTAACAAGTTTAAATCATGTATATGCTAGTTATATGCGATACTTACAATTTTTAAAAGTTTTAAATCACGCAGGTGGCAATTTCATATGTTAATTAGAGTTTTTAACATTTAATTTACTATCATTCATATGCTAATTATAATTGACTAGAGAATTTTTAAAAGTTTCAAATCATCCATGTGACATTTACATATGTTAATTAGAGTTTTTCACAATTTAATTTACTATCATTCATATGCAAATTATATATGACTATTCGAATTTTTAAAATTTTTAAATCATGCATGTGGCATTTACATATGTTAATTAGAGTTTTTAACAATTAATTTAATATAATTCCTATGCTAAGTATATATGATGATTACAATTTTTATTAATTTTAAATCATGCCGTATGTATATACATATGTTAATTAGAGTTTTTACCAATTTAATAATATCATTCATATGCTAAGTATATATGATTATTAGAATTTTTATTAATTTTAAATCATATATTTGCTTATTACGTTTTATCCACTTAATTTATTACAGACAACAATAATTTTTCGAAGTAATTGTCATTAATCTTTGTACTTTAAATAATTGTAATGCATTATCTTCTATTTTAGAAACACATATGTAATGGAAAATAATATTCAATGCGCTTATCAGTAGTCCCGGTTCTTAACCCTAACCGGGTTTAAAAAGAATTTGGAAATAGCGGGAAAAGATCTTTAGTCCCGGTTGATGAGAACAACCGGGAGTAGAGATATCTTTACTCCCGGTTGTTCTCATCAACCGGGACTAAAGATCTAGGGCTATATATATTCCCGATGCGCGCCCTCGTCTTCTCCACCAACACTTAGAAGTTTTTGCCCGATCGATCTCTCTCGGCTTCTCCTTCGCCGCCACTGCCTAGGGCATCCCCGCGCCGACGCCGCCGTTGTATCTCGCCGTCGTCTCGCGCTCGTCGTCATCGCCGCCGCCTCCGCCGCCGCCGCATCTCTGGGGTGAGAGCCGCCGCCGCCTCCCTCTCGATCTCTCTATCCGATCTCGATCTCTCTCTCTCCCTCTCGGTTGCCGCCGGCCGCCGAGTTTCAGACGCCGACACCGACCTTGTCACGACACGACGCCGCGCCACGACGACGCCACGCCACGAGACGCCACGACGCCGCCGCGGCACTGCACCGGCGCCGCACCGCCACGCCGCCGCCGCGCCCCACGCCACCGGCGGCCGGCGCGCCACGCCGCCGCCGCGCAACGCCGCTGCCGCGAAACGCCGCCCCCGGGCGTAGCACCACGACGGCACCGCGCCGCGCGCCGCCGCCGCGCCACCGTCCCGCTGCCGCCACACCGAGAACGTGAACGAACGAACGAACGTGAACGAGAGAACAAGGTGAATGAACGTGAACGAGAACGAGCCAACGAACGTGAATGAGAACGAGCGAACGAACGTGAACGAGAACAAGGTGAATGAACGTGAACGAGAACGAGCCAACGAACGTGAACGAGCCAACGAACGTGAACGTGAAATGCAATTATAGGCAGGTTAATGAACGTGAACGAACAAACGTAGGTGAATGAAACGTGACCTTAACGAGAACGTGAACGTGAACGATATCATGAACGAAACGTGAACATCAAATGCAATATATGTTACTTCGCGTTTATCCTAATACATTTTTTTTGTATCTTGCAGAAAAGACGTTGTCGGAGTTGTCCCTCAAGCCGGAGTGGTAGAGCTAGCCCTCGAAGGAATTCGCCCAGGCAAGTGACGTAATTATATATATATGATTGTTATATTTGTAATGCAATTAAGATTATTAGATTTGTAATTAGACTTAATTAGCATATAAGATTGTGTAGTGCTCTAATATATGACAGTTACACTTAGAATACATGACTATTTGAGTTTTAGTATAAGATTATTGGAGTTTTAATATAAGATTATTATATTTGTAATTAGACTTAGTATATAATTATTGACTAGCTAGGGTGCTATAATATACGTCACCTAGACTTAGCATATATCACTATTTGAGTTTTAGTATAAGATTATTAGATTTGTAACTAGACTTAGCATGTAAGATTGTGTAGGGTTCTAATATACGACAGTTACACTTAGCATACATGACAATTTTAGTCTTAGCATATAAGATTATTGGAGTTTTAATATAAGATTATTATATTTGTAATTAGACTTAGTATATAATTATTGACTAGCTAGGGTCCTATAATATACGTCACCTAGACTTAGCATATATCACTATTTGAGTTTTAGTATAAGATTATTAGATTTGTAATTAGACTTAGCATGTAAGATTGTGTAGGGTTCTAATATACGACAGTTACACTTAGCATACATGGCTATTTTAGTCTTAGCATATAAGATTATTTGAGTTTTAATATAAGATTATTATATTTGTAATTAGACTTAGTATATAATTATTGACTAGCTAGGGTCCTATAATATATGTCACCTAGACTTAGCATATATCATCACTATTTGAGTTTTAGTATAAGATTATTAGATTTGTAATTAGACTTAGCATGTAAGATTATGTAGGGTTCTAATATATGACAGTTACACTTAGCATACATGACTATTTTAGTCTTACCATATAAGATTATTTGAGTTTTAATATGAGATTATTATATTTGTAATTAGACTTAGTATATAATTATTGACTAGCTAGGGTCCTATAATACACGTCACCTAGTCTTAGCATATATCATCACTATTTGAGTTTTAGTATAAGATTATTAGATTTGTAATTAGACTTAGCTTCTAAGATTATGTAGGGTTCTAATATACGACAGTTACACTTAGCATACATAACTATTCGTTTAGTCTTTGCATATAAGATTATTTGAGTTTTAATATAAGATTGTTAAAACATAAATGTCTCATGACTTAGCAGATGTTTCCTGTATGAACAGATGGCTAATCGCGATGCGGAACAGATATTGTACGATACAATCGCGGAGGGAAGCAGCCAGTACTGGAACGAAGAAGAGGGGAATGAGGATCCAAACCAGTATTTGAACGAGGAAGGGAACGTGGAGAGGGATGCGGAGGGGAACCAGGAGGGGCACGTGGAAAGGGATGTGGAGGGGAACCAGGAGGAGGAGGCTAGTGGAAGTCAACCCTCCGTTGGACAGAAGAGGGCACGCGGGCAACGAGGTGCTGCGAAGAAGCTTGAGGGTCGGCACATCATAACGGAAGTGGAAGAAGATGGACGACCTAGTGCCCCGGCAGAAGCCGCCAAGAACTATGTACGTCACAGCGGCTGGGTTGTGCAGGATAACGTGCCTGTCAGTACGGTGTACTGGCGAAGAACAAGGGCACGTGGAGATCATGAGAGCTTTGTCCCAGATTCGGAGAAAGAGATGCTGTGGACCACAATGCTCGAGACATTCACCCTTCCCGCGGGTACAGAGGACAAAGTGAAAAGGTGGACTCTGAAGAAAATGGCAGAACAGTTTCAGAGCTTCAAGGGAGATCTGTACCAGAAATATATCCTGAAGGGGCAGACACCGAACTTCGACACATTTCCAAAGCTAAGGGATCACTGGGACGAGTTCGTTGCATATAAGACAGGTGAACAAGGACAGGCAATGATGGAAAGAAACAAAGAAAATGCCGCCAAGAAGAAGTACCATCACCACTTGGGGTCAGGCGGTTATAGCGTCGCGATGCCAAAGTGGGAGGAGATGGAGGCTAGCTTGCTTGAGAGGGGTATCGAACCGGCCACCGCTAATTGGCCGGAACGATCGAAGTTCTGGTACTATGCTCACGGTGGAACGCTCAAGCCAGCTGATGGCTCACTGGTCTTCGGTGATCAGATACGAGAGGCTGCGCGTCGACTAACAGATGCAGTGGAAGCCTCTTCTTAGGGCATGTTCCGACCGGACAGAGAGAGGGACGAGCTGTCACTCGCCCTGCAGACTCCAGAGCATCCAGGACGAACACGACGGAAAGGGGTGATTCCTTGGAAGATTGGGTTCAAGGAGGACATCCACATGTACAGGAGTCGGATGAGGCGCAAGAGAGATACCGAGGCAAAGATTGCAGATCTAGAGTTCAGGGTATCGAGCTACGAGCGCAGCATGCAAGAGGAGGTGGCAAGGAAGGTTGATGAACGCATGGCCGCACATCGGTCCCATGATCCCCAGCCGACCATTTCTCCTGCAATGGTGAGCCCGTCAGGAAACCGTAGCAGCTGCGCCTCAACGGGGCAGGTAGGATCACAGAGCATGGACGCCATGCAAACCCAGGACAAATCCACCTGCCTCGTTGATGACATCACTCAGCGGACACCATGTGAGCTGCATATTCCTTTCAAGAACTTATCAATAAAGGTAAGCTCGTAGTTTATATATTTTAGATTTTCCCATTCCGCTAGTTGCTGCTTATATATGTTGATTACTAATAAATAATCTCTCACCACATGAAGGTGGCGTCGGGCATGGCCATCCCAACGGACCCTTCAGGTACTTACCACTGCAGGCCAATTCCAGCAGGATACTCCAAGGTCGAAGTTGAGTTGGTCGAAGGCGCGTACGAGGACCTCGAGCTGGATTACCCTGGAGGAGACGGTGAGACGCATCTACGAGACACAAGCCATGCCATTATTCTATGGCGCAGGCGGTACATCATCCTCCCTGGGCGACAAGCGGCGTCTCGTGCACCATCTCCTCCGGCTCCGCCATCTCCTCCTCAGGATCCTGCACCGTCTCCTCCTCATGCTCCAGCACCATCTCCACCTCAGGCTCCTGCACCGACTCCTCCTCAGGCTCCTGCACCGACTCCTCCTCGGACTCCTGCACCGACTCCTCCTTGGACTCCTACACCGACTCCTCCGCAAGCTCCTCTTCCGGCACCTTCAAAGTCAAGGGCCCCTCAAGCTCCACCGCCTGCCTACACAAGGGCAACGAAGAAGGCGAAAGTTGACGCCGCCAAGAACAAGGACCCGGGGTACGATTGCACGCAAGAGGAGCTTGACGCTTACGTGGCATCAGAAGTCAAGAGACAATTCAAGCCTCGAAGTCCAGAAAAGAAGATTCCTATAGACCCGAGTGTCATGAACTTCTTCAGGGGTATGTCTGCACCTGCCAACGAGGCCATTAAGCTATCAGACTATGAGCGAACGCTGAAGAAAGCATCTTCTGGAAAGTCCAAACCAGTCCCTCAGCTTGGAGAGCAACCAAACCAGGAGATCGAGCCGTTGGAGACCGGTAAAGAAATGATGATAGAAGAATTTATTACTGACACCGGTCTAACTACGGATCAATTGCTAGGAGTCGCACCAATCGAAAAGGCGGAAGTGAAATACATGTACGAACTCGGTAAACCGCTTGTCAAGCCTGAGCTGCTGCATTCCCTACCTACACAAATGTACAAGTTCCATCAGCTGTACATAGAGATGAGCGCCATCGGTAGAGAGATGAACGGAGCGAGGATCAGGGACACGGACTTCTTGCAAGGAGATGACATTTTCTGGATCAATTTCAAGGGAATCTACAAACTATACCAGCTGGACGCCCTCGACGTCTCTATTATGAGTTGCTGGATTTTGTAAGTATATCGTTCAGTTAGATTTCTTACTACGTCTCCTTTAATTAATTAGGTCCTTGTATATAAGTAGACTATAGAAAATAATATACTCCCTTTTATCGTTGTAGAATGGAGATTCAAAGGGCCCGACGGCGGGGGGTTTTCGATACTGGATTCATCGACCCTCGGAAAGTAAACATCGCAATGCTCGACCAATATCCGCAAGCCACATAGGACAATCTCGTCCATCTCCTGAAGGCGCAGCATTACAAGACGTTCATACTGTTGCCGTACAACACAGAGTTAGTTTAATTTTACTGTCTTCCTATACTAAATTTCATTCCCGTACGAACTTGCTAAGTGTTTCATATGTAATGCATCCCACGCACATTGCAGATTCCACCGGGTGCTTTTACTCTTCGACCTGTCGGCCTACACCGTCAACGTATATGACTCAATGGATAAAAAAGAGTCTACGTTTGACAAGGTTTTCGAACTTATAGACAGGTACCGTCATAAGTTCCTCTGTTAATTAAGAAAATCTTGTTATGTTAATTGCTACTACGAATCATAGCTTTAAACTCCATGTAGGGCTTGGTATCGGTTCCGTCATTTGGTCCGCGGCAAATGGAGAGAAAGACTTAGGCGGAAGTTCAAATTTCCTGTGAGTACACATGCTCTACATTTATATTTCTCCGATTCAAATACATACAAGTGTACATTAATTAGATCTCTCGTTGTTTGTTATTTATTTGTAGTGCGCAAAGCAAAAGCAGGGAACTAACTTGTGCGGCTATTACGTGTGCGAGTATTGCCACTGCCTTGCAGACCAAATCATCACCACAAGAGAGCTCGATGTACGTACAAATAAATTCAAAATTTCATTACGTATCGATTTCTTGTTTAATTACTAATCAATTTCATACATTCATATAGTTTATTTGCATGAGGGATAACCTGACCACACACAAGGAATTTATCGCGGCGGTTCAAGAACAACTCATGGGATTCATCAACGAACAAATCCTTGATCCCAAGGGTGAATTCTACTACGACGGAAACACAATTCATAGGTCCTTAGCTTCTGAGCTAGCGACTACTACTACGTCGAAATCGTAGCTAGCTAGGATATATAATGGATTGTAATTAATACATGACTACATATGTTTCTATATGCATATGTACACATTTTCTATAATGTAAATATATTTTGGTCATATATATATATATACATATGCATTTGCATAACATAGATATGTATAAATACATATATATTATGCATGTACATATGTATTGAAACATATATAAATATAATATAATATATATATATATATGCATATATTATATATGCATATATATGTACTGAAACATATATATGCATGGTTTATATATATATAAACCATGCAGCAATAGGGCCATGAAAAAAAAAAAGGTCAATCTTTAGTCCCGGTTGGTGTTACCAGCCGGGACTAAAGATCGATCTTTAGTCCCGGTTATTTCACCCGGGACTAAAGATAGCGATCTTTAGTCCCGGATTGGTAGTCCCGGTTTGGAAACCGGGACTAAAGGGGGGTTACGAACTGGGACTACAAAGGGTTTCTCCACCAGTGAATGTTGCCTTCCACTCACATCACAGCTACCAATAGTAAACACATAACCTGTAAGTGATCTTCGCTTATCTAAATCAGCAGCAAAATCTAAATTCACATAGTCAACGAGTCCCTTATCAGTCCTGCCAAACTTCATGAAAGTATCTACCGTGCTTCGAAGGTACCTGAAAATCTACTGAACAGCCTTCCAGTGTTCTTTGCCAGGATTAGCAATGTATCTACTAACCGAACTCATAGCATGAGATAAATCCGGACGAGAGCAAACCATGGAGGATTCACATACCAGTGGAGCTCGAGACGGATTGTGTGACGGCGGTAGGACGACTGTCATGCAAGCAACAAGAACGATCGAGGTGGACCTTCCTACTACGGGAATAAAGGCAGCCATGGGAAATATGTAGGCAATGTGTACGTTGTTCAGTAGAAGAGAGTGTAATAGGGTAGCTCATAAACTTGCTGATTTGCTAAATGGATGGCTCATTATATGATTTGCTGTGTTATTAAGCATCGTCTTGTGATAAGCAGATTTTGCAGCAAGAGTGAAACCTGTTACGTAATCAATAAAGCTCTCTTTTCCTAAAAAAGGTTGGTCAACTAAAAAAAATTTAATAGTATGTTTGTAAATTCTAAACAAATTCAAAATTGAGAAAATCCCTTGTATACCTCTAAAATTTTAGCTAATCCTTTCTATACCCTTAAATTTTACTTACTTCCTTATATACCCCCAAATGTGATTTTGATTCCTTCTATGCCCCTCCCATCAGTTGACTGTCTAATTTCTATAAAAATGACCATTTTACCCTTTGGATGAACATACAAATTTATGAATTAAATTAATGGAAATGAAAAAGTTTGTCGCATGATACTATTATTTATGAGTTTGGCTAATGTGTGATACATTATTTATGACAAAATATTTTTAGATAATAGAATAAAAATATGTATTTATTTTATTTTTCAAAATGTCATAAAAATGAGGTGCATTCAGACGTTATGAGGTGCATTCATACGTCTGAATGCTCACCATATTTTTTTTATAAATGCTCCCAATAAAAAAAATGTATTGTCCTTTTAAATTTCAAATAAAAATTTTAATGTATTACATTTTTTTTATTTTCAAAATTTATGTCAAAATTTTCTGCACTAATTATTTAGTCTCATTTTCTACATAAAATGAACATATTCTACGCTCAAGCAAAATTTTCAATCGTTTTTCAAGCTTATATTCAAACATAAATCATCAAGGGTATTAAAGACATTTTCCATCAACTTAACGGTGAAATGATGGGAAAATGTGATGGCAAGGGTATGGAAGGGATGAAGTTAAAATTTTAGGTGTATAGAAGGAATCTGGTAAATTTAAAGGGTATAAAAGAGATTAAGTGAGTTTTCAAGGGTATATAGGTAATTTACTCTTCGAAATTTGAGGGGCGCAGCTCAGGGCCGCACGCGGCACGCATAACAGAAAATATTTTGGCGCGCGAGAACCTAAGCGTGTTTTCCCGCGAAAAATAAGACGCGCGCAACCGGCTCGGAGCGCGCCAAACAGCGAAAAGAAACCAAACCCACTCGCGCGCTTTCCAAAACTCCCCGCGACCTTTCGTCCTCCCCTTTCCCCGCGAAGAGGAACCCATCGCGAGCTCGATCCGCGGCCGCCGTTGCCACCACCATCGGCGTTCGTGGCAATGGCGAGGCCTGTCGAATCCTCTGCCTCCATCGCTAGCGGCGGCCTCGCCGCACCTGCTCCCCCAACCAATCCTCGTAACGCTATCCCCGCTGCAAACCCGGCGGCGAATCCCATCTCCGGCGCGGCTCACTCCGCTCCGGCGAACGCTACTCCACCGGCGACCGAGTGTCCAGTCCGGCCACCGCCGCCTCGCCCCAGGTGGTCCGAGGTCGACGATGAGAGGGTCCTCGAGATCCTCCGCGACCACCTCCGCCGCCACGACGACCTGCCGCGCGGCGTCGACCTCCTCATGGCCGTCTACGGCCGCCTCACTCGTACGGACTACAGCCTCGCGGAGCTCGAGGAGCTCGTCACCGGGCTCCGGCGGCGGTTCGAGGAGGACGACGCGGTGCTCTGCAGCGGGAGCGGCGGCCCTGCTCCGGGGCACGAGCTCCGGCTCTACACCCTCTCCCTCGAGGTGTGGGGCGCCGCTCCGACGGCCGTCGCGCCGCCCAAACCCGCCGCCGCGGCCACACCCACCACGGCGCCCGCCAAGAACGCGCCGGGGACAAGCTATCCGGCCCGGCAGGCGGGCCGCCCCCGCCAAGCGGCGGCGCCGCCGGCGAAGAAGGTGCGGTACGAGGAGATGCGCGTGCAGTACCCGAGGCTGGCGGCGAAGGTGGACGAGATGGCGAGGAAGGCACTCGAGGGCGTCAGCGACATGACGGCGTGGTCGCTGGAGCTGAGGCTGCAGAACCAGCAGCTCGCCGGTGGCTCGCCGGCGGCGCGCACCGATGACCGGGAGAAGGAGCTGACAGGCTTGATCTCAACCCTGATTTGATTTGAGACTCATCGAATCTCTTGCTTGCTACTGTTAGAACTCCAGTTTCGTGGCGTCAATGGTGTCAGACATGTGCTGCTGATGTTCATGTGGGATTTGTTCTTGATTAGAACAGTACTGCCTACATTATTTTGCAATGTCGTTAATTAGGATCAGAGTCTTATTTAGGATCATAGTCTTCAATATTATGAAGCATGGCGTAATTATGTGATGGGAATTTTAGAATTGCGGGGCTATTTGGGGATTCTAGGATGGTGAATACTTCAGTTCTTTTTTATGATCCCCATTAATGAATAGCAAGTTATATTTTCTCCTTACTGTTTAATATGAACAGATTTGTGAAGGCAAGGGTATATTGGTCATTTTGTGCGCCCAGTCCATGTTGGCAAGCACATGTGGCAGTCTACAATGTCAAAAGTGGCAAATAGTTAGAAAATCTTCTCTCTGCAGTAGCAAAATAGTAAGTGCAAATCTAATAAGGGTATTAGGTTAATTGCCAAACATAAAAGTGGCAAATAGTTAAATTCCCCATGGCCGTTTGTAATGGTTTGATAAAGAACTGATCACCAGCATCACAGTAGATTAGAAGAATATCTGTATTATTTTCTGAATAACATGCTACTTCCTCCGTTTCACAATGTAAGTCATTCTAGTATTTTCCACATTCATATTGATGTTAATAAATCTAGATAGATATATATGTCTAGATTTATTAACATCAATATGAATGTGGGAAATGCTAGAATGACTGATATTGTGAAACGGAGGGAGTAGTTCACTATTTTAAGTCATAGCCTGGCATCTGAACAAGTTGGGTCCCATGAGGTGTTCAGTTGTTCAATTTTGTGGAAGAATTAGGAACTGAAATCTTGGATCATTTCTTGTACCAAATAGCTTGGGAATAGCTGGTAACATTGCTGTAGCTCCTGCATTCTCTTTGCTTGGAGTAATTTGCTCAAACACCATCGATGACATCTGCCGTTCTGCATATTTATGTCAGCATCTGCCCCTCATCTTGCTCATAGCAGATTTTTTTCTGAGATGCAAATAAGGTCTGTCAATCGATGAACGATCAACAAATACGTAGAAATATCCATACAATTAGGATCGTGGTCTCCTCGTCTATTACATTGATATTGCGTGAATAACGTGAGTGCTATGCAAGCAGGAAGTCGGATTTGGTCTGTGCTATCATCCAGCAAGAGAACTATACTACATGTTTCCTTTGAAATTGATTGGAAACTGTAGACATCCGTGCTTGCCTCAGAACTATCAGGATGTTCTCTGCTTCTGTATGCGACCTCATTTATTGTTTTCTTCTGTATGCGGCCTCTGCTTCAGGAGCGTTGTAACTATCAGGTGCATGTCTAATAGCATCGTTCTATGGACATCTCGATCTTTTTCATCAGATATCTCTTTTTCTCTAATCCTCTGCCTGCCAAAAATTTTCATGGTTTTCACAGGCATAATTTACACTACAATTGTACGACACAGTTTTATTTCTACTGTGTCATCAGATATTTTACTAAATTCTCTTGAATTTCATGCTTTGTTATCATTTCACTCATTTCCAAGAATGCTAACGTCCACTAGTTCCGATAATACCTTTCTATTTTGCTTTCGTAGAATGCCACTTTGATGCAACCCTGTATTGGTAACTGTCAACCACAATGGTCTGAAAACACCTTGAGAGTTTGGACATCTTTTTAAATATTTTTGTCACATATGACCATGTATTCTAGATAAATCATAACATTTCTCACGGATTACAGCATTTCGTTAGTCTTACCATTAACTTTTTGTAATGAAATAGGTGTAAAACTGAAGTTCCTCTTTCTTCCTGGTGCAAATGGCAAAGCATTTTAATTACCAGTTGAATGCAGGTTTAACGAACTCACAATCATCCTTTTCAAGTTAATTCTCCACATTTAGATTTGATACAGCGTGGTTATTAGAAAGGTTCTGTGGGTTGGATGCTAAACAAATTGACCATTTCTTGGATTTTGTTAGGGCATGCCCAAGTCTTTTTTTTTTCTGAGATTCAAGTCATAGCAATTGCTATGGTTTGGATGATAGAATCAACTAGGAGTAGTAAATTGTTGGATTTGTAAAAACATACCCCAATTGTTGCAAATAAATTGTCCAAGAGGTAGAGAATAGGACAGTTAAATTTTTAGCCAATCCTAAGCATTGCAAAAGTTTAAACTTACATAGGACCGAAAGTCCGGATGTATTGAAATATTTTGGTCTGAAATTATTTGAAATTAGAACAAAACTTGGTCAAATTCGAATAAATTTTGCTAAGTTTCAAGACCAAAGGAAAGCTAGTCTACTATATGGATGAACGTGATGTTAAATTGAATTGAAGTGGCCTCACAAAACAAAAAACTGAATTGTACATGAGAGTTATATTACCGTTCAACAAATTCTTTACACAAGTACCTGGAATCTCAGACTTGGATACATGAAGCTTATGTCAACTTCTTTACGTGTTATCTTGTCGATATATAACAATAAACTGCAGCATTCCCTATACGATAATACATGCTTACAGGCAGTAATTAATAAAACAAATCTTACTTAGCATTGAAACGAATGTTGACTTAACCATATCAGTATTGTATATAGAAGTCAACTGATATAGCCCATACGTGGCTGGGACACGTAGTAGGATCAACAAGAAAGGGTATGCATGCATGCGCGCAAAATCTGGTCAGATGGACACCTCGTTCCTCCTGCACAAGTAGAAAGGAATGAAGCATCTCCAGTTTCTACTATAAATACATCACAATATTGACACAAACTCAACATCCAGCAAAACCAAGCGCACAAACACATACATTGCCCAAACATCAACCATGGCTCCCAAGTCTGCAGCTCTTTTCGCCGTTGTCATCACCATGAGCCTTCTCTCGGTGGAGGTCGCCAATGGCTGTGGCGACACGAGCTGCTCAAACCCATCCCCACCGCCGCCGCCCGCTGTGCCAACACCAACAGGGGGTACATGCCCGATCAATGTGCTTAATCTTGCGGTGTGCGCTAACGTGCTCAGCTTAAATGTTCCTTCCTCGCAGTGCTGCACACTGCTTCAAGGGCTCGCTGACCTTGATGCAGCGCTTTGCCTATGCGCTGCTCTTAAGGCGAATATCCTTGGTGTTATCAATGTAGACGCCCTAGTTGATGTCACTCTCATTCTTAACTCATGCAACAGGACATGCCCTCCTGGCTTCACTTGCCCACTCTAAGTATATATATATGCACCTCCTGAATGTGTTTGTTTTCTCCGTTGTTGCTGTTACCTTCCAGTGAGTGCTATGTAATATCGCAAAGCCTTATGTGCTTATGAATAAATGTTCCCTTTCCATCGAAAGAATGCATGCCTTATTTGTGCACTGTTGGGTTGTTTCTTTGTATTGTGTTGTACATGTTGTGTATGCATTTTTGTTCAACTAGATAAATTACTAATGTGCTTATTGTTTAGCCTCGGGAAGCACATTTCATGAAAATATATATGGCACTAGTTGGACTGATTTGCACATGAAAATAAAATAAATGGTACCAATGGTTTGTTTGCTAAAAGAGGATTGAGCTTGCAAAATTTCACTGGATTTCTTTTTGTGCATCCTAGATCTACTATAAATTGTAAATTAGTTCCGAACTCATTTTGTCTTTTTTTAGAAGTTCAAAGGACTGAAAAATCTAACAATTAGAAAAAAAAATGTGCATCCACTAGTCATGCTATCATGATGTGGCTATATGGAAAAACAACTGGGATGCAATTGGTGATTCGATGTTGAACAACCACATCAACAGTTAAGACAATACCGAGAAAGCTACTCGATACCTTAATTGATGGGGACGAGGCTGAGCCGCTGATTATGCATGTCACAACTGCGATGAGACTTGTCGGCATCGATCACCGTCACCAGTGGGATTCCTGTGCCACCTCACGCAAAACCATGTATATGCGCTGCCCTATTCTGGACTGCACAATTGAAGGACAGGAGATGTAGGAAATTTGGCAGTACAAAGGTCATAAGCATGAGCTTAAAATTTGGCCACAGTAGGAAAGATAAAATATTGTAAACTGATAAATATTCCACCTTGTTTTGAATTAGATTTTCTCCGTTCATAGATGGTTCTCAGCCTCCTAGGTGTTTGTAGAACGAACCCAGCATAGAGGTGTGTTCTCTGAGCAGAGACAATGACAAAAGTGGGGTGGAAAAATTCGCCTATGCATGGACCTAAGCGTGATGGCTATTTGTCGATCTGTATACTAGTCAGTTGTTGTCACAGCTGGTCTTCGGAACACGTGATTTGCCACACAACATTACCAAGGAGATCAATCAGCACACTCGCAGCCCTTCACTGCCGAGGAGATGAAGCAACACGCAATTCGCGGGATGAAACGATGAGTTAAGACTACAGGCTCCCTAAGCCAAGTCAGTCGCAGACATCGTTGCCATTCCCATCCAACTCTACTAGCCCTTCCAAACCCCCCTTTATTTCTGTTGTCGCCGCAGTCGATGTTGCTATTGACAACAACCATCTCATGGTTGCCATCGATCACACCCAGATACAAGGCCCTTAGCTCGTGTCAGCCATATCTGGCAACACTGAGCGCATGCTAGTCATATAAGGCCCATAGTTGCCAATGTCTATGCTCAGAGAGACAAAGGAGGGGCTGGTGCCAAGACTTAGGAAGTTAAGGTGTCTATGCTTAGACATGGGATATGAGGGGCCCGATGGCAGGGATGGGGAAAAGGAGGTGGCGAATGTGAGTATAGGGAGGAGGGCGTGGAAACGGTGCTAGGAAAAGGGGCATGTCGGTTGGACTTGGGAAAGAGAGGATGCGACAGTGGGCGAGCAAAATATAGGTGGTGGGTAAGAGCTAGAGAGATGGGGAATTTGGGACATAGCGACTTTTAGATGGGATGAATAGCCAGGCGTGGTTTATTTATAGCTGGCGAGCAGGCTTAACTGTTGGTTCATTCTTGAAACTGCCTCATTGCCGGTTCAATTTCAAAATATGTTTTTTACAAAATGGAACTTTGCTAAGCGGGCAGTGTCATAATGAGAATGATCATGGTCATGTAATACAGTATATATGGTTCATATCACAAATAGTTATGAAATACTTTGCTATTGTCAAATTATCATTGTTTAGGGCTGTGATGTTTCCTGATTGGCTGAAATTAAATTAGTGTTAACGTATTGTATATTTTTACATTATTATACTACTTGAAAAATTATAATAATATATTTCATATATACAATACATTTTGATGAATCGGTGAAATGCTTACAACACATAATGTCTTTAATCAAGATCAAAACAATAGCCCTTGTATATACACTCAAATCAATTTATCAAATATGTTAGTTATAGAACAATGTCAGAGTTCCTTGTACCATGATAGATGATACACCATCCTGTCATAAATATATATTTGATGTTTAGAAAAAAAATATTCGGTTAAACTTTTCAAAGTTGACGTGACCATTTTTTATATTAGAAAAAGATTATAAAATATAAAAAGTTTATGATATATTATGACAGCGGTTTCCTAACAAATCTATGCAAATCATTTTTTTAAATAACTAACTTTCAAACTTATTGATGGTCAAACTTTCAAACATTTGTTGAAACCTTACCCTAAACGTTACCAAAGAAAGTACTAATACAACAATCATTTTAAACAGTAGCTTGCACACTGACTTAACCAGCTAATTAATATCAAGTTTTTCATAAAATTAAAGTCAACTGATCTGATCTATAACATACGTGGATGCGACACGTACGTAGCTAGATGTATAGGAATAATTTGCATGCATTGCACGCACGTATTCGTTTATAGACACCTCATTATATTCTGATCACCTCCTCCTGTAAGCACGATGATCCACAGTTTTTGAATGCTACCATGCTTCACTAGATTTGTCTATAAATATATATATCTCACCTTAGTGAAGCAAAACACAAAGCTGATAGGTAACATGTAAAAGCTTTGTACTCATCCAATAGAGTAAATTATCCACGGTGCATCAACTTAACAGGTGAGTATAATTTGGTACAATAACTTCAGAAATGATCGTTTTAGTAAAACAACTTAATAGGTATGTGTAATTTAGTATAAGAATTTTATAAGTGATCCTATAAATGTAACAACTTGCAAGTTAGGTACGATTTTGATAGAACAAATTAAAAGGTTATGCGGCAACTTAATTATTTGGAGCATTTTTATATAAATTTATTTTTAAGTACTTATTTTGACAATAAACTAGCATGGATTTGTATAAGTATATTTATATTTTTATCCTAATAACTAATAATTAAAAGTCAATTAAACCGGATATAGAAATTATTATATTTTGGTTGATATTTGAGAACACTACAAGAAAAGTAATTTTTAGTTACCGTATATTTTGTTACCAATGAATTTGGTAGCTACATGTGTATCAATAGTTACCAGTATCTAATTCTATGGTGACTAAAAGATCTACAGGAATTCACACCAACTTGTCCTTCACAAAATTGATAAACGTGATAACCATGGGCCTTCTAGGGCCTTTTGTCACCGAGGCTAAGGCCTTTTCTCTTCAGACCTAAACCTAACAAGCACAAAAAAAACCCGAGGTGGAGGAGGCAGCTGCGGCGGCCGCGCGAGGTGGAGGAAGCGGCTCCGGCGGCTGCGCGAGGTGGAGGCGCAGCAGCTCCAGCGGCCATGCGAGGTGGAGGCGGCGGCTCCGGCGGCCACGCGAGGTGTAGGAGACGGCTCTGGTGGCCCATCCGGCTGCATCAGGACCAGCATCATGAGTCCAGTGAGATCCATTGGTGGTGGTTGCGGCTAGTTCGGAGGAGATCCATCTGCAGCGGCTGCAGCAAGCTCAGGCAAAGAGAAGCATCCTGTTTCACAACTACATCGACGGGCTCACGATCCCTTTTCTAGGTTTGTGATTCAAATTACATACATTAATTTTATTATTAACTGAACTGATTTTGAGCACCATAGAAATGCCTTTGAACTAATATTTGAATGGTTGGTCTACTCTTGCACGTTTGATTTCCTAAGTACTATGCTTTTGTGGATTGATTTTGTTGTAATCATGTTGAAGAAATTGGTGCTGCTATGTCTAATGAGAGCCTGGAACTACAATAGTTTGGCAAATGCCTCAGTTTAGGTGCTCACTTGTTGCCCTTTAAAACTATTTGGTGATCCCTTGCCCTAATTTTTGGTTTGGGTGTGATATGATTGAATTTTTTGTGTGATGAGTGGTTACTGATTATTAGCCCACCACTCACCACAGGCCTGACAGTAATAATTAGTGGTGACAAATTTCTAGTCCGAATTTAATTAAAGCCATTCACTGCTTCCATGCCCTGTTTTGATTTGGTTGTGAGAAATGTTTTCCTAGTAGATGACACTAGAATAAGAGAATATACTACAGACCAATATTGACCTATATATGGTCTTGTAATATTTAATACTTGTGTTAGTTCAGCTATGTATAACATAAGAAAATTACTTGGTCTACTTACAAATATATATTAATTAGTGACATATATATGATATTATATTTCAGTCCACAAATTAATGATAGCTAGGGTGCTTGTGCAGGACTTTAGGATATGGATAAGAGTTGGATGAATTTGCCTGATAGGTTCTCACAAGGTTATATAGCCGGTGTGAATGCATTTATCGAATTTGCCTGTCAGCAAAATAGAGACAGGGATACACTGCTTTGTCCTTGCCAAAGGTGTATGAATATAAGCCAAAAACCTAGCAATGAAGTCCGAACTCATCTAGTATTATATGGCATACAAGTTTCATACAAGCATTAGGTTTTTCATGGTGAACAAGTGGACCTAGATATTGATCCAGTTGATGAGCCTATCAATGATGAAGATGATGAGGATTTTGATGGTCTGGACATGATTCAAGATCTGTTAGGAGACATCCATAGAAGTATAGCTGGGATTCAACAGCAAGACCAAGCAGGTAGTGGAAGTATTGGTGACCAAGCAGGTAGTGGAAATATTGGTGCTGAACCTAATGAAGAAGCAAACAGATTTGACCGTCTGTTAACAAGTGCACAACGCGAGCTATACCCAGGCTGCAAAAGTCACTCTAGATTATCATTTCTGTTGAAGCTTGTCCACCTAAAAGATTTGAATCATTGGAGCAACAAATCATTCGAGATGTTGCTCAAACTAATGAAGGAGGCTTTGCCATCAGAAGATTCACTTCCAGCCACATATTATGAAGCAAAAAAGATGCTGAGAGACCTAGGACTAGGTTATGAAAGTATACATGCATGTGTTAATGATTGTGTGTTGTTCAGGAATGAATTGGAAGAAAATGATGAGTGTCCAGTTTGCAAGGAATCAAGGTGGAAGGAACATAAAGGGAAGATCAAGCGAGTACCCCGAAAGGTTCTGCGTTACTTTCCTTTTATACCAAGATTACAATGATTATTCATGAATAAGGAAATAGCTTCAGATTTGCGATATCATAGTGATAAGCGCGTAGTTGAAGAAAATGTGTTGAGGCATCCATCCGATGGTGAAGCTTGGAAAGACTTGGATAGAAGGTACCCATGGCTTGCACAAGAACCTCGCCATTTGCGCTTAGGACTTGCTACAGATGGCTTCAACCCATTTGGAACTATGAGTAGCTCTTATAGTGTATGGCCTGTTATTATAGTTGTGTATAACTTACCGCCATGGAAAAGTATGAAGGAACCATTCATGTTGATGCCTTTATTGATACCTGGGAAGAAAACACCTGGAAGAGATATTGATGTTTACTTGAGGCCACTAGTTGAAGAATTGAAGCTATTGTTTAACATTGGAGTGGTTACTTATGATGCTTCTAAAGGAGACACTTTTAATATGCGTGCAGTAGTGCTATGGACAAGTAATGACCTTCCAGCATTAGGCACACTATTCGGATATGCTACTATGGGTTATAAAGCATGCCCAATTTGCTTGGATGAGACATATTCACAGTCACTTAGAAGCAAAATTGGTTTCTTGGGTCATAGGAGGTACTTGCCTATTCATCATAGGTGGCAAAAGAGCAAGGATTTTTAATGGTAAGAATGAGGAAGCCCTGAAACCAAAGCTAATGTCAGGAAGTCAAATATTTACATTGCTGCAAAATTTAGACCATCTACAGGGCTTCAAGTATGGAAAACATCCTGGAAACAAGAAAAGGAAAGCTTCACAGAAGGGTATGGAAATCCCTGGGAAGAATTTCACCAAGCCAAGCATTTTGTTTGAACTACCATATTGGAAGGATCTTAAACTACCCCATAATCTTGATGTCATGCATATTGAAAAGAACATTTGCGACAGTTTATTAGGAACTTTATTAAACATAGATGGCAAGACAAAAGATACACTTAAGGCCCGCATGGACTTAGAAGATATGAATATCCTAAAAGAGTTGCACTTGCAACATAGGGGTAGTAGTATAGTTAAGCCTCATGCATGTTACACACTATCCCGAGATGAGAGGCATGAGTTCCTTAAATTCATAGAATCAGTTTGCTTTCCTGATGGTTTTGCTGCAAATATATCTAATGGTGTGAACTATAAAGAGGGCAAGATAACCGGGCTAAAGAGCCATGACCTTCACATACTTCTCCAAAGAATACTTCCAATTGGAATGCGTGGGTTTTTACATGAAGATTTCTGTCAAGTACTATTGCAGCTAGGTAGTTTTTTTCGCCAACTATGCTCAAAGACATTAAAGCTTGATGTGCTAGAGAAGTTGGAGAAACAAATAGTCATTGTACTGTGCAAACTAGAAATTATTCTTCCACCTGCATTCTTTGATGTCAATATAGATGGATGTTCTTTGTTGAAAGGTATATTATTCTGTATTAACTTTTCCCATTTGTACGCATAACAATCTAGGTTTTATACTATAGTGTACTAAGACTAAAATATGGTTTGTTTAGGTTCCTTGGTTCTTTGAAAGGAATGATGAGCAATAGGGCTCGTCCAGAGGGTTCTATTGCAGAATCATATATAATGAAAGAGTGTTCAACTTTTTGCTCGATGTATCTCCATGGAATTGAGACAAGGTTCAACAGAGCAGAGCGCAACTATGATGGAGAGAGGCCACCTCTTGGGTTGGTATGTGCTCAATAACTATGAAGAACTGCAACAGTATATATAGTAAGTCAACATCTAATTTTGGTTAGAATTATTTAATTATTAGAACAAACTTATTAGAAGCTTATTCTTCTCAAATATTTTAGTGAACATGAGGATGCCTTAGTAGCAGAAGGTACAAGAAATGTTCCAAATAGGCAGTGTAAAGAGTTTGCCAATTGGTTTCGCCAAAAAGTAAGTCCATATAGTTTATTACATGTATAAGAGTAAGCCTTTTCACTAGCTAACTTCTGCTGTTTGTTGCAAATAGGTGATAGATTTACGAAAACAAGGATCATCTCAAGTATCTGATTGTTTGTATACATTAGCTATTGGTCCCCATAAAAAAGTAGACATATATTCTGGTTGCATCGTTGGTGGAATCAGATTTTTGACAAAGAAGCGTGAAGAGGGTCGAAAAACTCAGAACAGTGGAGTATGTGTTGAGGGGCCACATAAGGGAAAATTGATAACATATTATGGTATTCTTACAGATGTATATGTCTTGAGTTATCCCAATGAGCGACAGGTTGTTTTATTCAAGTGTGAATGGTATGACCTTGAGAGAAACAAGCCCGTGAGGATTGACAATGACTTTGTTAGTATTAACTTGGGAAAGAAATGGTATATAGATGACTCTTTTGTGCTAGCTAGTCAAGTGAATCAGGTCTTTTATGTAGCTGATACAAAACTAAAAGGTAATTGGCATGTAGTCCAAAAAGTCAGCCATCGCCATCTATTTGACCAAGAGATTTGGAGCTCGACAAATGAAAGTGACATTGATATTAATATTAGTGATGATATTGCATTTCAAGAGGAGGAGGGGGGGTGATGTTCTACTGGATGAAACTTTTGAAGCTATCATGTTGCATCGAGATGATGTTAGGCCAGAAGTAGTGACTGATCCAAAAGAGCTAGCAGCTTTGAAAGAACAGCCTATTTCTCGAAATGAGTATGAGGAGGAAGCTGAGTAGAGATTCTTTTAGATAGGTAACTATTTTATAGACATATAATTGTTGTTTTTCTGCATGTTTCTAAAGTTATTAGACATTGAGCAATATAAATGTGTATTTATTTTTCATCTCTAATTTGTAATTTCACCAAGTGTGCTGATCTGCATTTCTTTTAATATTGTAGATGGCACCAGGGCAAAAAACTCGACAGCTTCGCAACTTAGCACATGCTCAAGATCAGTGTTCTAAAAGATCTGCTGGAACTTCATCGGCAACATCTGTGAGGAAAGTTCGGGGAATCAATAAAGGGAAAGGCTTGGATCGACTAATAAAAAAAACAGGAGGCAAACCAATCAAGTTAAATATTTCAGTTGAGAGAAGGCCTGTTGGTGAAAACAATGAGTTGCTTTCTAGGGAAATTGGAATTATTACTCGCTACCATGCACCTATCCAGCGTATTGGTTGGCAAAATATGACTGAAATTGACAAGGAAGCACTACATACACTACTAAAGGTATACTAAACATTTGTTCATTAGTTTATAATCTGTTTAGTATTAGATGTATTTACTTAAAATAATTGAAAACTGAGGCATAATTTATTTTGTAGCTTAAATTCGATCTTGATCTCAATGAAGAAAATGTAAAAGTTTGTGTGGAGTTGAAGAAATTCGATCTTGATCTCAATGAAGAAAATGTAAAAGGTTGTGTGGAGTTGATGTTTTCTTCTAGTTACAAAAATTTCCGCCATAGATGCTATGAGCACTATGTGAAGCATGGAGGTGGAGAGAACACACGAATGAATCCTCACAAAGCACTTGAAGACCGTCTTGCTGACTGGTTCTGGTTGTGTGATCATTTTGAGACAGAAGAGTTTCAGGTATAACCCTGAATTATAGTTAGTGTTTGTAAATCTCTTTGTGCTAGCTTGTTGAAGTACAGGAAGATGATAGTATTACTAATAGACTATTATTTTTATACATGTTGTGCTAGAATATGTTGTAAATAACTAAATACTTGTAAGATATATATGTTGTCATCCTTTTTCTACTTCTAAATATGCAGAAACGATCAACAATAGGAAAGGACAACCGTTCAAATTTGCCGTACATGCATTGGAAGGGAACCAAATCATTTGTAGCACTCCAACATGAACTTGTAAGCCAAAAGTATTTGTTATATTGTTTTATTCTTTTACACAGTGAGTTATTTTACTGTTGTACTTTTACACGGTGAGTTATTTTACTATTATACTTTGACAGGGATGTGGTGATATAACACTGTACAAAGAATGTTATAGTAATGATAAAGGATGGGCTTCAAGTGATGCTAGAGAAAAGCATGTAAGTGGCTCTTTACTTGCATTAAGGATCACTTTTATCATCTAATATACCATGTGTTTATTTTTTGTTGGTTAAAGGATCAAATGGTAAGGATGCAAGAAGAATCCATGCAACAGGATGAAATACCTTTGACAGAGCCGCAAATATGTGAGAAGGTGCTCGGGAAGGCATATGGGTATATTAGAGGGAGAGGTCATGGCCCAAAACCTAATAGAAGAGCTACATCAACTTCAACAAGGACCTATCAACAGATAGAAGAAGAGTTTGCTTCTACAAAACAAATTGTTGCAGTACAGCAAAACCAACTTGCAGTACAACAAAACCAGCTTGAATCTCAACAAAAACAACTTGATTGGTTGCACAGTGTTGTGTCTAAACTTGCTGGTATCCCAACTCCTTGTATGGATGCTAATGGTACATCAGTGCCGGCTTACACAGCTACAACCTCAAATGATGGATCTGATATGCAACATTTTATTCTTCTTCTAATAGAAAAGCATATCATAGTGTTATAATACACGAAAATGCAATTTAGCTTTTGTTAAATTTATTTGATAGGTTCACTGGTTTCGGATGGAATCTCAAGGAGAACATGCACCTGAAGATCTTTTGCTTCTGTTATGTCCCTTTCTTAAAACTCCACTGTAAGTGTTTGAAACTAATTAATGGTCATCTCTAATTCATGCCTCATAAACTTCATCTGGAAACACAGATCTTTTTGTTCCATGAAAATCTTGTAGTCTAAATATTTCTTGAAGTTACTCCATTCAACATGTTGTAGTTTCAATGTTAATAACAATTCAAGGTGTAATTCATCCTTGATCCTTCTGAACAAACTAATTTTTAAGTCATGCTTTGTTTCCCTACACTCCACTGTAACCATAGCTTCTATGTATATGTAAGATGGACATATATGTTCAAGTATCCATTATTTTCTTTTCCATGATTTATGTGCCAAGATCTGAAACATAATCATAGATGTTTTTATCTAGTGCTTCTGATAGAGTGATGCTTATTTTTTTTATCCAATATTGTGGCCATTTCTTTTCTGGTGATTAATCTAAATCAGGAATTTCTCTTTCAGGTTATCACTTGGTAGTACCCTTCAACATATTGCCTGATTCCACTACTATAGGAAAAATGGACCTGACAACATGGCGACACTACGATATCAAATACCATGTCAAGTTGAAGCCTTACATTGAACAAACAATGGCTTATTAATTACTGTAAATGCCATGAATGTATTAAAATGTCAAAAGATTCACATCTAAATAGGCTGCTGCCTTGAATCACAACCAAAGCCTTTGCCTTTGGATATATTTGTTGATTTAAATGTAATTGTATTTGACATATGGATTTTTTCCCTAGATGATCTTATTTGACATATGGATTATTGTAATTGTATTTTGCTAGATCTAACTACTTCTGTAGTCAATGTTGTGGATGCATATGGTATTGTTCAGAATATTTTGAATATTAGAAACATTTTTTTCCTAGTATCTAGTCACCAAGGTTAATTTTTCATGGTTGCTACAAGTGTGCAGTGACCAAGGAGGCCATGGTGCTTGTATGTTATTTGTTACCAAGTATTGGCTTGGTTACTAAACATATATTGGTACCAACATTTGCTTTGTAACTAACAGTTGTACATATTGTTACCAACAATTGGTCGGTAATTGTTGATGTGACATTTAGTCACCAAGGAGACAAACATTGGTACCAAAATACTTTTAGCGACCAGATTGTAGCCACCAAGGTGTCACCAAGGTCTCATGGTAACAATATATCAACAGCAACCAATATTCAACATCTTGTCACCAAGAACTTTGGTAACTAAAGGGCTGGTTTCTTGTAAGGTGAAGAAAACTAAAAAAATTCTTAAAATAAATTGGATGTAAATTGTACTACATAATTTTTAAAGATTACATTTAATATTATAAGATAATATCCGTATGATTATTATGTAATGGCATATTGACATCGAGAAAAAAACTCACCTAGCATATGCTTAGCCAAGTTGATGCACAAAAATACTAAATTGTTAAGTTGTTGTACTAAAACGCACCCACTTGTCAAGTTATTACACTCGGACGTTTAATTCTCAAGTTCTTGCACTATATCGCACCAATCTGCCAAGTTGTTATACCGTGGGTGCAATTTACTCACAATAATATAACAACTTTTAGCATGTAGGATTTATCCCAAAACATGACAACTTCTCTACCAACATTCTCTTTCCAACCATTCACTTTTTCCACCGTCATCTACTTTTTAACCAATCACAACATCTTCCTATTTAATTCCACCTACTTTTTTAATAACCATATCCAACTGTAGAACTTCTTATATTCTGTGGCAGAGGTAGTAGCAGTTTGTACACCTTTCACAAGTGTACATACCCAACCATCAACCTTCTGGTTCAGCCTAGGCCTCCTCTTCTTGGTTACTGTCAATGGTTGAGGTGATCAGACCTGTTCAACATGTCACACTCTAAAAATATCCTAATTAAAAATTAATGTGGAAAATAAATTTCTAGAAATCATTTAATAATTAAAGGAAATGCTTGAATAAAAATCAAAATTTAAACTTCAAATTGAGCTAGATAAAATCCTATTAAATACTTTGCATTCTCTAATATTTTCTGCAATATTCATGGATCATTTTGAGCATGCTGAGTATTTTTTAAAAAATGAAACAACATTTCAGAAATTATTTAAATTAAAATCATTCTCCAAAATATTAGGTTATTTATGGCTTGTTCTTCCTCTTCTCTTCCCACCAGCCCACTTGCATAGTTCCACCTCTTTATTCTTTTCTCTTCTTTGGGCTACTCCCTTTTCTTGTTTGATAAAAGTACAGTTTTGTCAGGGTTATGGATACCACATACCTAATAGTAGTTGAGTAAATATCGGCACATACGGAAACGACAAGGACCCACCACATACCTAATAGTAGTAGGACCCACCACATACCATGTCCTATTCAAAAACAACTTGCGGATATAGGAGGAGTTCCGGATAAGGAAAGACAACCGGAGTTCTACATAGAAACGACAAGGACTACTCAGATTGTATCCATATTGGTTTCCCTAGTTGTACTTGGATAAGGGGATACCTATGGGTATAAATACAAGGCCCCCTAGGAGGAGAGGGGACAATCAACATACACGGAACAACAGAAACCACAGCATACAAGCCAACATACACCAAGACAAGACGCCAGATATCGACTTTAGAGATAGGCATGGCTAATCCCCTACGGTGCCTATGGCTACCGTCAGGAAAGATATAGCGCTGTCTCTGGTCTCGCCGGATGCGGATTCGAGGAGGAAGGCTACCCTGTTGTCGACTACGAGTCAAACCTTCAGACTGCCATGTCGACAACAGTTAGATAGGCTGCCCCAAATATTGTACTGGTGTGATTATGATGAATAAGAGCAACGACCGGCTTTGGCCAACAGGATGTAGGGCTATTACCTGACAATTCAGGGGCCCAAACCTGTATAAAAATCCCTGTCTCCATCTCTTTTACCTCAATCTCGCATATACCCTAGTACCAACGATCCCTATACTATGCAAATACCGGAATCGCGACATCAAACGTCGACAGTGGCACGCCAGGTAGGAGGATTTTTGGTGCTTCAAGGTTTCGACGAGATAGGTTTAAGAGATGGATTCTCTGACGACAAACTACTCGACAACTTCGGCTGTGGAGAGATCTAACCCGACCGGAGTATGTCTCCTGACAAAATCGAACCATCGTCATCAACAATTCGAGATCAGACAAGATCCAAGTCATCGCGGTCGCGGGGGACGTCGGTTTGCCAACCGACTAGAAATCAATGAGGTATCCTAGTCGGGCTTGGGCTCTAGTCTTCACGATGAGGCTTAATTCAAGTCAACATTATTGGCAAATCACGACGTCAACTCAGGCCGGCCACGTCCACACGTGTGGAACCAAATCCTAGACGTGCATGGCAGTACAGATGGACATGCACCAAGATAAGCTACACGCTCACACCATGTGATTAGCATGGCTAATTAAGGTAATTAGTAGGTTAATTAATTTAATTGATCTACTAATTTTGTAGATTCATCCGTCATGTATCTACAAAGGTACGCAATATTTTATACACAATTTACCGTACCTATTTTCAGATATTGTCAGATCAATAATTTGTTATGTTTACCTAGAGCGCGTTTTTTTATACAATGTCTATTGCGCGAGTGTCCCCGATGTTAAATCGACTACGGTCTAACACTGGGGCCTCGCTCTATTTTCTTCCGTATAAATCATGCTTGTTTACGGAATACATAATGCCTGCTATTTACATCTGCTCGTTATGTCCAGATAATACTAGAAGATCCATGCAGTTTTTTAGTACATACTCAATATTCTCTGCTATATGTCTTGCCTTCTAGAAAATATTTTTCAGGAACAATTGAGCACTCGAGTAGGTTGTGGTCGAGTACACCCCATTATCGAGAACGATCTCAACAAATGCAGAGTCGTCGCGCCCAACCTGCCAACGAAGACCGACGTCCTATCTCATAGCACCGGCCATGGCTGGACTACTCGAGAAAAGGTTGTTAACAGATAATTCCTCGAGAATGTCGTCGACTTGATCACCCGACATGATTGCGAACGGATATCCGAATATGCTATAAGTTGGGTATGTGAGTCATGCTGGCCACATGAGATGCACATATAATAAACCAACTCTAGCGCCTCCATTGATGTTCGAGAGATAATTCTACTCGCTCGCTGGTTCTCGAATCAGTAAACCGTAGCAATCCCTCTCACCGCAACTTCCATTGGTATTCAAGAGATAATTTTACTCGCTCGCTGGTTCTCGAATCAGTAAAAGGTAGCAATCTCTCGCACCGCAACCCCCATTAGTGTTCGAGAGATAATTCTACTCACTGGTTCTCGAACCAGTAAGAGGAAGCAATCTCTCGCACCGCAATTTCCATTGGTGTTCGAGAGATAATTCTACTCGCTGGTTCTCGAACCAGTAAGAGGTAGCAATCTCTCGCACCGCAACTTCCATTGGTGTTCGAGAGATAATTCTACTCGCTCGCTGGTTCTCGAACCAGTAAACCGTAGCAATCTCTCGCACCGCAACTTCCATTGGTGTTCGAGAGATAATTCTACTCACTGGTCCTCGAACCAGTAAATCGTAGCAATTTCTCGCGTCTTAACTTCAGATGGTCGAGGTACGACTACAGCAGCAGCATAGTGGTCCTCGCACCACGACTCTAGATGACTTCAGATGTTTGAGGAATAGCTACGAGTGGTCTTCGACCGACAGCGTAGCAGTCCTCATACCACGACTCCAAATGGTCGAGAGACACCTATTCACTGGTTCTCAAACAGTAAATCGTAGCAATCTCTTGCACCTTAACTTCAGATGGTTGAGGTACGACTATGGCAATAGTGTAGCCGTTCTCGCACCATGACTTCAGATGACTTCAGATGGTTGAGGAACAGCTACGACTGGTCTTCGACCGGCAGCATAGCGGCCCTCGTACCACAACTTCAAATGGTCGAGAGACACCTACTCACTGGTTCTCAACCAGTCAATCATATCGATCTCTCGTACATTTACTTCTAGTGGTCGAGTTACGACTACTACCTGGTCCTCGACCAGTGGTGTAGCGACTCTCCTACTACTTCCACTTTAGGTGGTCGAGTTAAGACTACTACCTGGTCCTTAACCAGCAGTGTAGCGATTCTCCCATTATTTCCACTTTAAGTGGTCGAATTACGACTACTACCTGGTCCTCGACCAGTGGTGTAGCGATTCTCCTACTACTTCCACTTTAGGTGGTTGAGTTAAGGCTACACTTGGTTCTCAACCAGCGGTGTAGTGATTCTCCCACTATTTTCACTTCAAGTGGTCGAGTTACAACTACTACCCAGTCCTCGACCAGTGGTGTAGTGATTCTTCCACTGGTTTTACTTCAAGTGGTCGAGTTGGGGCTACAACTGGTTTTCGACTAGTGGTGTATCAATTCTCCCATTACCTCTACTCCAACAAAGTTGATATCAGGTACACAATATTGCCAAGTGTTTTACCTAGAGATCCCTTACCACGACGACACCTAGAGTTGAAACCTATCCTCATGTCCCTTTACGCTGTCCTGACAAGGGCTCTGAGGAACCTAAGGGAACTTTGGCTGGGGACGCCTAGAGCGGATAAGGCCTTGTCGGATCATGTAGAGACAAACGACCATGTAAGACCTGGTCATGTAAGAGTTCTCGCCGTGCGTATTAACCAAGCCGTGTAATCGGAAATTGAGTTTTCCAACATCACGACTGGGGACTAGGGTCAGTGCTTTTTCAACCAAGGCAGGTCAAGGGTCCAAGAGCCTTATCCTCGGAGAACGATTCTCCGACGACAAGGCTGGGGTCTAGGGAGAGTGTATGACTCAACAAACTGACTGATCAAAGTCGGTAAAAGAGAAGACGCTCGTACACAAAACATTGGTCTGTAGATCACTCAAAGTGTATGATTCCTCATAAAGGCATATGATTGTCCTCTGAGTGCATCCATGGTGACGCCGGCGCCCCCAGGGGGTTGGGACTTCTCCCCTGGTGACCGTATTCGTGATGAAGTCTTCTCCAGGTTCTCTTCCCCGGTGCATTTTTCTTGTTTTTTCTCTTGTCGTCCTTTTCGTCTTGTGGTCGATTTCCCCCGTTCTTCTTTTCGGTTGTGCACTTCTTCGGTTGGTCTAGCGCTGAGAGCTTGTATTGGGGGATCTCCGGGTGATCTGTTTGTCGCTCATCAAAAGGATCGGAGCTATTTCTTTTTGGTTTGTTCTAGAGCCGTGGGTATTTGGATCTATAATCTTCGTTCTTTTATCTGTAAAGACTATCATGCTTGTTTCCATCTTTGGAGAGATTGAGGTCCAAATTGGTAGAGAGAATGGAGGCTATGGTCTGCTGAGCAGAATTCTGAATGGACACTTGTTTCTAGAAAATCTAAATGCAGTCTGCTGTGCGTTCCAAGCCTGTTAAGTCCGTTTCCTCTCCTAAGTTGGTTAATCCTCCCAGGGTCTCTGGTTCTCTAAAGCCTAGCATATCGAAGTCTTTAGATCTTTCATTGGTTCGCTCTTCAAAGGTTGCGGATTCTAAAGTTCAGACTAAGAATGTTATTCCTGTCAAGTCTGTTTTTGCCCGTCTTCGTTTTCCAGAGATCACCGCCGGTAAGTCTCCGGTCCGTGTCCATGGGAATTGTGATCCGCCATTATCGGCTGATAAGAAGAAGAATTCAATTTTAGATCGGCCTAAAACCCCTCCTTTTTGTGATCGTTGTATGTTGCATGGTCACCAGGAATTTGAATGTGTTAATAGGGTCAAATGCGCTTCCTGTCGCAAATTAGACCATCGGGTCGCGGTCTGTTGGAATAAAAAGAAGGCCCAAGTCTGGCGGCCCAGGACTGTGTCTAAGCCTGATATTGGTGGGGCTGCTTTAGGGAAGGAGATTGTTTGTTTCACGAATCAAGGAAACCCTTCCTCTTCCTCGCATCAGCGGCAGAGTGTTCCCCTTTTGCTCCTAGCTTCTTCGCCCAGTGCTTCGCCTAGTGCTTCCATGGCGGTTGTCAACCCTGACCCTGCTCTCTTCCTCCCTCCAACCTTACAACTGCATGAACCCTAGGATCATCAGCTTGAGCGCGTTGATCTTTGCCTTCAAGAGGATCCTCCAAGGCGCAATGAAGGTATGGCTGTGGCTTGCATTGAACCTCCCCAAACCCCTGACCAGTTTGAGGGTTTTCGACAGTTGGTGGTAAACGATGTTCAGAATGTGTTGGGGTATCATGTGTTAGAGGTCAGCCGTCATCATATGGAGTTTCTTTATGTTCGGGTTGCGTCTGCTCCGCTATGAGATACGCTAATTGCGGGGGGTCCCTATGAGGTGGATAATCAGTTTATGCTTCGTTTTGTTCCCCATGATCTCACTTCTAGTTGCCGAAACTCTCCTTTTACTGTGGAAGGGTGGGTTATGTTTCTAGACTTCCCGTTGGATTTCAAAACCCCGGCCATTATTGACAAAGCAGTTTCTCTTTTTGGAAAAGTGGTCAAAGTCCAGTTAGATGATAATATAAGAGGAAGATTGTTGGTTAAAGCTTTGTACTCTTCTGCTCTTGAGGTCCCTAAAAAATTGTGATTAAAAGGGCCCCTGCTTTTGGGGGTGTTGGAAGATCATGGACTGTTTCAGTCTTTCTGTGTCATGGGGACATGCCTGATATCATGCCTAGGGATGAAGATCTTCCTTCTGTGAATCATATTCCTATCCCTGATCCTGTCCTACAGCCGGCACCCCATGTGGAAGTCTTTGGGGACAATATGCAGGAGGATGCCCCAGCTAATCAGCAAATTTTTTAGAATAGTGCTCTGTCAGTGGTGGCTGGTTCTCATAACATGGTGCTGCAGAATCAGGGGATTATCTCTTTTGAACATCTTGTGCAGCCTCGGTTTCTTATTAATCCGTTCTTTTGGAGGATTCTGTCTGCTTTAAACACAGCTCTCTCTACTTGGGAAGGCACTTTGTCAGTTCAGAATCAAAGTCCCTTCAGATTGCTGCAGCTCTCACCTCAGTGGTCTCTGGCAATGGGCCCCTCTCAGGACCTTCAGATTGTGCCCTTCTCTTTACCTGTTGTTCATATTGTTCAGTTTTCTCTTCTAGCAGCAGTTCAGGTGGTTGGGGTTGAAGACAGTGAGACTCAACAGACCATGTTGGGCCAGGAAGATTTGGAGGCCCAACAATTTGAAAATGCTGAAATAATTGAGCCCATTAGTTGTGTCCCCCCTGTGCAACATGTCTCAGATCTGCCCCTGGACCCTTTTCAGCAGAATTTGTCCTCTTGTCGGCCTTCCCTGAAGAAAAGCAAAAAGAAAAAAGGTAAAACTGTGGTAATTGTGGACACTAATCGTAGGAGGAGCTCTAGAATAAATAAGCTCACAGAGGGGTACATGTCACCTGACCCCAATCTGGGGATTGGAAAGCCTAGGGGGAAAAGTGCTAAAAGGCTCAAGCTTCTGGCTGAACAAAGTGGTATTATTTCTTCTTTTCATCCTTTACCCCCTGAGTTTTTTTGAGGCTGATGATAATAGTGATTCTGAGAATCCTCCTACTGAATGCTCTATTCAGTTGCTGCAGAATATAGGCACTCAACTTTGTGGGTTGAAGGAAATTGAAGTGTCTGCCCAAGTTCTGACCACCCCAGCTAGACTGGGGAATGGAGATGCTGCTGCTTCTAGTCAGTCTTAATGTTAGACAGTCCTTTTCATGTTCTCTGTCTGGCTGCGTCCAGAAACTTTTGGAGTGTAATAATGCACTATCTTGGATTAGCATTGTGGATGTTTGCCTCTTCTGTTTTGGATGGTCTTTTGATTCCTGTGTGGTACTTACTAGTTTTTTACCACTTTTTAAACCTTTTCGTCCCTGTTATAAATGAATGGTATGCATAGAAATTGGAGTTTTTTGTGTTGGAATGTGAGAGGAATAAATTCAGATGCAAAGTGGAATGCTATCACACAGAAAATTGAAGAGAGTTCTTGTGCCATTGTATGTCTTCAGGAAACTAAGAGAGGTTTTTGATTTGGCTTATGTCAATAAATTTTGTCCCAGACGTATTGATAAGTTTGTATTTGTCCCTTCTAGGGGAGCCTTCGGTGGTCTGTTTGTGGGTTGGAATAGTGCTCATTTCAATGGTCAAGTAATGGATCAAACAGATCATGCTATTATCATGCAGTTTTCTGCCAGAGTTAGCCCTGATACCTTTAATCTGGTTAATGTTTATAGGCCATCTTCTGGCCCCCAAAGAGATGATTTTGTTCACTGGATGAATGGTCTAGACATAGATTTGAATGAAAACTAGATCTTTATGGGTGATTTCAATTTTTACAGATCTATCCACAACGGAAACAGGCCCATTGAAAGGCATTGATTAGTAATGATCTAATTAGTAATCTGGGTTTGATTGAAGTCCCATTGAAAGGCAGGTCTTACACCTGGAGTAACATGCAGGATAATCCATTATTGGAGCAGCTTGATTGGGTTTTTATTACCTAAATTGGTCTATCTCCTATCCGAACACTATGGCTCTAGCTCTTTCTAAGCACATTTTAGATCATGTGCCCCTTATGATCCAGGTGAAGACGTCCATCCCTAAAGCTAATGTGTTCAGATTTGAGAATTTCTGGGTTCAGTATGATGGTTTCCTACAACAGGTTGAAAATGCTTGGCTTTTGATTCAAAACGCGAGTTCAAATGCCCTTGCTATTTCAGCCAAGTTCAAACAACTCAGAAGAAACTTAAAATGTTGGAGTAAGAAGCTGTCAAAACTCTCTTTGCTTATTGATAATTGTCATAAAGTCATTCACTTTTTGGACATCCTGGAAGAATGTCGCTTGCTCTCAGTGCCTGAACTTATTTTTAGAAATATTGTCAAAAAGCAAGTTATCACCCTTCTCCATTACAAGCAAGTCTATTGGAAAAAAAAGATGCAGACAAAACTGGGCTCAGTTTGGGGGTGAAAATACTAAATTTTTCCATGCTATGGCCACTGAAAGGTTCAGAAAAAATTCAATTACACAGCTTACTTCTTCAGAAGGAATTGAAGTCTTAGATCATGATGGCAAAGCTGCCCTTTTGCTTGAGGCCTACAGATCAAGGCTGGGAGTTTCAGAACATCCCTCTATGCTTTTTAACTTATCTGAGTTGTTTGATGAGAGGGGTGATTTGGATGACTTAGTTCTGCCTTTTTCCTCTCAAGAGATTGATAGCATTATATCTCTTTTGCCAACTGACAAAGCTCCTGGACCGGATGGTTTCAATGGGTGTTTTTTTAAAAAATGTTGGCCAGTTATCTCCCAGGATTTCTACAGGTTGTTTGCAGACTTCCATGCAGGATTTTGTGACCTGAAGCCACTGAACTACTCGTTCATAACTCTAGTGCCAAAGAAATCTTCTCCCCAGTTTGCAAGTGACTATAGACTAATTTCCTTGATGAATAGTTCAGTAAAAATTATCTCAAAGGCCATGGCAAATAGACTACAAGGGAAAATAGTTCAGTTGGTCCACCAAAACCAATATGATTTCATCAAAACTAAGACAATTCAAGACTGTTTGGGTTGGGCTTTTGAATATCTGCATCAATTCAAGACTCTTAAAGCTAGATTTTGAAAAGGCTTTTGACATGATAGTGCACCCTGCAGTCCTTCAGATTATGACTTCAATGGGATTCCCACCCAAATAGATTGAGTGGGTTCAGCTCTTGTTCAGTTCAGCTTCAACTTCAGTTCTTCTTAATGGGTCCTAGGAAAGTTCTTCCCTTGCAAAAGGGGTGTTAGGTAGGGAGATCCTCTGTCTCCTCTGCTTTTTGCTATTGGTGCAGATATTTTGTAAGCCATTGTTAACAAAGGACATCAAAAAGGGGTGTTCAAGCTTCCTATTCCTGTCATTGGGGATCAAAATTTTCCAATTGTGCAATATGCAGATGATACATTGCTATTCATGCAATCCTCTGGGAAACAACTTCTAGCTCTAAAAGCTTTGTTGAATATAGTAACTCTTTCCACAGGATTGAAAGTGAATTATGCAAAGTCATGTCTAATACCCCTAAATTTGGATGAAGAGAAGGCTGATTGTCTGGCAAAGACTTTTGGTTGTGTCCTGGGTTCTCTGCCTTTCACCTATCTAGGGCTCCCTCTCAGTTGTTCTAAGCCCAAGGTAGTGGATTTTTCTCCTCTCACTGATCGAATTGAAAGAAGACTTGTGGCCACTTCTTCCTTCCTCTCCTATGGAAATATGCTAACTCTTGTAAATTCAGTTCTGTCAGCAATGCCCACTTACTATATGTGCTCCCTTCAGCTTTCGGTGGCAGTGATAGAGAATATAGATAGAACAAGAAGACATTTTTTGTGGAGGGGAAAGGATTTAACTTCCACCAAAAAATCATTGGCTGCCTTGGGGAAGGTTTGTAGGCCCAAGAAGAAAGGTGGTTTGGGTGTAATAGATCTGAGAGTGCAAAATAGGGCCCTTCTCCTCAAGTAGTTAGAAAAGTTCTTCAACCAGCATATGCAGATACCTTGGGTTAAGCTAGTTTGGAATTCCTATTACTCTGGGATATTGGCTCAAAATTCCAGTGTTTGTGGTTCCTTTTGGTGGAAGGACATTGTTCAGTTTGAAGTTATGTTCAGAGGTGTTGCAAGGCCATCAATTAACGGTGGATCTTTAGTTAGCTTCTGGCATGACCTGTGTAATGGAATGGTCTTTGCTCAGGTGTATCCTACTCTCTTCTCTTTTGTCAGGCACAAGAATGACTCTATCCAACAACATTTACAGAGGGCAGTGGATGATCAATTCTATTTACCTCTTTCAGTTCAAGCCTATGATGAACACAAACTATATCTGGATGACATTGCTCAGATAAGTTTAAACTCTTCGGCCGACATTTGGACATACATCTGGGGCTCTAATGTTTACTCTTCTCAGAAGTTTTATAAAATTTCTTTCTGGTCAATCCAACCGCCTTTGTGTTTGCCTTGGATATGGACCAGTAAAGTCTATATGAAGATAAAGGTGTTTGCATGGCTCTTTTTCTTGGACAGATTAAATACCAGGGATCTTCTAGAGAGAAAGCATAGTAAGCCCCCCAATGTCCCTCTTTCCTGTGATCTCTGTTCCTTGGGAACTCGTGAGACAAGAGAGCATCTATTCTTCCAATGCCCTTTTACTTCTGCATGTTGGAACTCTACTGGATTCTGTTGGGATACCTCTTTGGAATTTCATCAGATGATTCATTCTCAGAGAAATGGATTCGGTAATGCCTGTTTCATGGAAACTTTTTTGGTGGCCGCCTGGTTGCTTTGGAAGCAAAGAAATGATTTCATACTTAATAGCTTTCGAACATCTGTCCCGCGTTGGAAGCTGAATTTAAGAGAAAAGTTAGGCCTACATTTATCTAGGCTTAAGTTAGCTAATAGACCTTTTTTGCAAATGAAAATCAACCATGGAGGATTCCCCCACTATTTTCTGGTCAAAAAAAATTTTTAATTCATTCTCAGTTTTCCATACATATTATAACATGTCACCCTTTGAGCGTTCGCTTGGGGGCTATTTCTATCTAATTTTCTTTTCTGAGTATTGATTTCAGGAAAATTCTATTCAACATTATCTAAGACTCTATATCTCTATGCTTCTACACCAAGATCGACTAAGGCGAGTACGACAAGTGTTGACAAGGCTTCGTCGCAAATTCTACGCCTTCTCGATCGCTCGAGAATGGTTGGTGGATCTCGACAAGGAATACGAAATGAAGAGATGGTGTACCCGCCAAGATAAAATTTCTTGACTTCAATCCAAATTCTCGATTACAGCAAGACGGGAGACTTAGTCGTATGTTCTATACTTTCTTAGTTGACGTCGGACATTGACTCAGACAAACCCTATAGGTGCCCGCTTGAGGCTGATAAGGGAAGTCTAACGTTATCTCTGAACTCACTGGGAACGGTCATGAGAACTCGATAACAGTTACTCCAAGGTCTGCGTGCGGTTGAGAATATGAGAATATGAATTCGTTCATTTGCATGAAGTCGGGGGCTACTGTCAGGGTTATGGACACCACATACCTAATAGTAGTTGACTAAATCTCGGCAGGACCCACCACATACCATGTCCTATACGGAAACAACTTGCGGATATAGGAGGAGTTCTGGATAAGGAAAGACAACTAGAGTTCTACATGGAAACGACAAGGACTACTCGGATTGTATCCATATTGATTTCCCTAGTTCTACTTGGACAAGGGGATACCTATGGGTATAAATACAAGGCCCCCTAGGAGGAGAGGGGACAATCAACATACACGGAACAACAGAAGCCACAGCATACAAGCCAACATACGCCAAGACAAGACGCCAAATATCGAATTCAAAGATAGGCATGGCTAGTCCCCTACGGTGCCTATGGCTACCGTTAGGAGAGATATAGCGCTATCTCTGATCTCGCCGGATGCGGATTCGAGGAGGAAGGCTACCCTGTTGTCGACTACGAGTCAGACCTTCAGACCGCCATGTCGACAACAGTTAGATAAGTTGCCCCAAATATTGTATTGGTGTGATTATGATTGTCGATGTTTGATGTCTCGACTACGGTATTTGCATGGTATGGGGATCGTTGGTACTAGAATATACGCGAGACTGAGGTAAAAGAGATGGAGACAGGGATTTTTATACAGGTTCGGGCCCCTGAATTGTCAGGTAATAACCCTACATCCTGTTGGCTGAAGCCGGTATTGCTCTTATTCATTGCTAGGGTTATGGATACCACATACCACAATGAATAAGAGCAATACCGACTTCGGCCAACAAGATGTAGGGTTATTACCTGACAATTCAGGGGCCCGAACCTGTATAAAAATTCCTGTCTCCATCTCTTTTACCTCAATCTCGCATATACCCTAGTACCAACGATCCCCATACTATGCAAATACCGGAATCGCGACATCACACGTCGACAAGTTTGGGTACCTCAAACAAGTGTCGAGTTTCAATTGCATGCCTAAAAATCGCAAAACCAAATATAGAGCACCTCAACTTATGAGTCCACTGGCTTTAAACCAACAATGTATTCCCTGAGTTCAAACCCTTGAGAGGATTCAATGTCTCTATTGAGAAACTCACAAAGAGCCCGTCTTTTTTAACCCTATCCTCAAGGTTGCACAAGCACACTTCTCTTTCATTGGTAGTATCTCTTACTTTGTGGATCTTTCAAACTTCTTTTGGTGCACCACCCGTGAATGGGTGTTCAGATGATGCTACAGGTATCCTCGACCTCCAAGAATAACATATCCTACATAATCGTTTGGAATCAAAACCCTAGTGTTCAAGATCCATGAGAGAAGAACAATCACTAGATTCAAAACTCCAAATCCGTATCCAAAGAACAAAAGCAGAGAAGGGTTTGAGAGAGGCGGTGAAAAGAGCTCAAAGCACTCCAACATCATGCTTGAAGCCAAGAATATTTTGAATGAAGCGAAAGACTTACCCTAGTATAGAGCCAGTGAGAGTGGGGACTTATATAGGAAACCCTAAATCTGCCCATTATGGGGTGGGAGGATCTTTCATCACACCTCGGATATTCTGACTTAAAGGTCATATATTCTATCAACATATCAGGTCTCTAATGGCTAAAACATAATCCCATTCCATAAAAAAAATACTGATCGGAATTCCAATTAATAATTGGAAACTCTGATTGAAGAAATAAATCCAAACAGAGACTTGGGTTACAAGAAAAAGTGAATATTTCGACCATTTGATCTTCAGACTACTAAGTTGGATATTATAATTCATAATGTTGCCTCTGACCTGAGAGTCAATTTCTTTGCAATATTGGATTGCCTGGGATGTTGGACATTCTGATTCAACGTAAGAAGTTTTCGATCGAATGTTTGAAGTTAAACATAGATCCAATTCCTTGCAAAAACATATAGCCTGATTGATCGGATTTTCCAATGTTACATCAGATGCTATGATCACTTTCAACAAAATACAAACAGAGCCTATACTATGATCACTTTCAACAAAACACAAACAGAGCCTCGAGTTCACCGTAAAAAAAGGAAATTATGATGCGTTAAATACTCCTACTAGTGTCAGAAATTCCGACCATAAATCAACTCAAACTTAGAGAAAACTTGACATTGAGCACTATATTCTCGGTACGTTATCTAGACTCAAGAAATAAATACATACAAGAATTACCATTGTCTAGGATCATGTCTTTTCTTCCATCAAATAACCCAGAACCCCATTTTCCTTTGAAGCACTCAGGCAACAGTAGAGCATTCTTAAAAATGTCATCATTAATCACAAAAATAAGTTATGAAGATGTACTTTCATTTGTGGCATAAAGTTTAATGGTATTTTATGTACCCTCATTAAAATAGTGTTGAAAGTGCACTGGCCTGTGCATAATATTTTATCGGCAGTAGGATTTGACTTTTAAACCCTGGTGGCCACCATTAAATAACCCGTGCTTTGCTTATTTATAGACTGTTTTAAAAGAGTGAAACATAAACAAATGCTAATACTTGATATCTAAAAATAACTTTAGTACTTAAAAAGCTTTTGTATTGATATACTTTTAAGTATAAATGTTTGACTGACTGAAACAGGTAAAATCCAATATACAAATTGTGCAGTACCCAATGGGAAGTAAGAAAAAAAAAACCATGGCAAACCGAGAGGGAGTATCCGGAAAAGCTAATCTGCTCCCATGTTGATGGTCGGCACTCAGCATCAGGCTTTTGACTGTCCATCTTATTCCTTTCCCTCAAAACTTCGATCTTTCTTTTCTGTGCTCATATTTCCTATATTGCTAAATGGTATATTTTTTAATAAAATTTTTATGGAAAATTTGTTATAAAAATTATAGTAATCTAATTTTTAAAATAATTAATCACGCACTAATAATGAGCTAACTTGTTTTCAGTGTAGGAATAAGTTACTAAACATCTATTATATTATCAAAACAGCTTTAAAGGGAGGCACCACGTTCGTTGTAGGGCTAGAAATTCCTACATTAATCGGAGAAAAAGAAAAAAAATCGGATAAAAAGAAAAAAAAGGAAAGGAGAGTTCAAGTAAAAATATAATTTAAAAATACCTAAAATTCGGAATTAAAAATAAGCAATATTGAAAGAAGTTTCCATATAAGAACCCAATACGAGATTAATCAAAATTCAAAATAAAAATAAAATAAATCCTAAATTAGAAAAGAAAAGGAGAGTCCAAGTAGAAATACAATTTAAAAATAGCTGAAATTCATAATTAAAAATAAGCAATATTGAAAGAAGTTTCCATATAATAACCCAATACGAAATTAATCAAAATTTGAAATAAAAAAAATAAAATCCAAAATTAGAACAGAAAAAGATAGCCCAAGTAGGAATACGATTTAAAAATAGCTGAAATTCCGAATTAAAAATAAGGAATATTAAAAGAAGAGACCATATAAGAACCCAATATAAGATTAATTAAAATTCAGAATAAAAATAAAAATAAAATCTGAAATTAGCAAAAAAAATTAAAGAAGAGTTCAAGTAGGAATACAATTTAAAATTAGCTGAAATTCGGAATTAAAAAAAGCAATATTGAAAGAAGAATCCATATAAGAACCCGATACGAGATTAATTAAAATTCAGAATAAAAATAAAACAATATCCAAAATTTGGAAAATTAAAAGAGAGATCAAGTAGGAATACAATTTTGAAACAACTAAAATTGAAAATAAAAAATAGAAATATTAAAAGAACACAACACGGTATTAACTAAAATTTGAAAACAAAATAAATTCTGATATTAGAAAAAGAAAAATAAGATTTCAGTTAGGAATACAATTTATATAAAACTAAATTTTGTGATAAAAATAAAGACTATTGAAAGAAAATGCCATCTAAAACACATGACGAGATAAATTGAGTAACAGGCCAATAAAGGAGTAGAGTGGTGGCGGTTGATATGATATTAAAAAATGTTAATAAAACACCAAATAGAATCCTAATAATGATTAAAAGAGGGACGATAGGCAAGACGTGAAGCAAATGAGCAAGGTGGATGCCGGGACTTCTAGAAAGTAAAAAAAAAAATAAACCCCATTGATAATCATATTCGATTTTTAAAATCTCAATGACAATAAAAAGGAGAAGCAGCAGGTGGGGTGTATAGGAGTATAGTTGTAGAGCCGCCGACGGTTGACGGGACTTCTACAAAATAAAAAATGTATTCCAACGATAGTTATGTTAGATTTTTAGAATCACAATGACAATAAAGAGTAGGCGGCGGACGGGCTATAGAGGAGCATACTGGCATCGTTTGACGGGACTTCTAAAAATTATAAAAAATGAAACCCAACAAGACAATAAACTCTAAAAACTACAAGGTCAAGAAGTACAATGGCAAAGCCGCTGACGGTTTGGCGGGACTTCTAGAAGGTAGAAATGAACCCAAACAATATTTATATTCGATTTTTAAAATCTCAAGGATAATAAAGAGAAGAGACAATGGGTGGATCGTAGAGGAGTATAATGGCAAACGTTTGACAGGACATCTAGAAATTATAAAAACGAAACCCAACATAACAATAAACTCCAAAAACTATAAAAATCCAATTTTTAAATATTTCTAAGGAGAATGAATAGAAATAGTGGTAGATCGAGCAAGCAAATAAAGAAGAAGATGACATAAGAGGTAGCAACTGGTGTGACTTTTAAAAGCTATATAATTAGAAACACGAGGATGATAATGTTTGGTCTTTCAAAGTCTGAAGACAATGAGATAGCTATTTAATAAATTTTAAGTAAAATCATACTTAAAATTTATATGATTTTGTTTGGGTGCTAGCCGCGCAATTGCACGGGCCGCCCAGCTAGTTACTTGTAAACACAGCCTTTACCCACACTATAATCATTTAACACACCTAATTACATATTTGTTTTAATGTCCTGTGACAAATTTTGGTGATTTGAACCTTAATAGAGTCATACACAATACCCACAATTTCAGCACCATATATTACCATTAGTGTTTCTTCTGTGAGGAGATTATTTTAAGTGAGTACAAATACAAATAAATTAGGAATTTACATTTCTATAAATTCATAAATATTTAATGGAAAAAGTTAAAATTAAAAAAATGAAGTTCACAATGGTGGTGTTTGAATCTCCTGAATATGAAGATGATGATAAAGATTAAGTGTTTCACGTAAAACAAGGTGGTAATAACGTGTGATTAATTGAGTTTTAATTATTACAAACTTGGAAAATAGATTAATCTTATATTTTAGAATAACTTTCATATATAAAATTTTTGCACGAAACGTATCGTTTAACAGTTTGAAAAGCGTGTGCTATTTTTATCTAAAAGATTATGCAGTTTTCCTCGGAGAAAATAACAGGGCCAATGTCTTATACTCCAGAGAAGGGAAAGGAAAAAAAGTGCAAACCGAGAGGGAGTATCTAGAAAAGCTAATATGTTCCCATGTTGATGGTCGGCACAAGGCATCAGGCTTTCGATTCGACTGTCCCCCTTCTTTTTTTTCCTCAAAACATCGATCTCTTCTTTCCCAACCAGCAAAGCAAATCAAAATCAATCCCCTCTTCGCATCAACGCCATGGATGAGTAAGTAATCCCCTCTTTGCGTTGTTCGATTCGACCAAGAACTCCATTTCTTGAAATAAGATGCGCCAAGAACTCGATTCAGTGCTGATCCAATGATGCTTATCACCGATCAGATCTGACGAGCAGAGCAACGGCGGCGGCGGCGGCGGGCACCGCGGGTACGAGTGGAAGCTGCCGGCGGCGCTGTCGGCGAACACGACGAGCGTGCACGTGACGGCGCTGGACGGGGTGGTGAACGTGAACTCGCTGTTCACGGTGGCCGTGTTCGTGGGCCTCTCCCTGGCGGACCCGGGGGAGCTCCGGAGCCTCGCCGGCGACGCGTCGTGCGACGCCGGGCAGGGGGTGGCGCGGTCCCTCCTGGTGCTGGAGGTGGTGGCCTTCTCCTCCTTCCTCTTCTCCAGCCTCGTCGCGCAGGGGCTCAAGCTGGCGCTCAACCTCATCAACTCCAAGGACCCGCACGACACGCTGCACGCCCACATCGACGCGCGCCTCCTCCGCCTCGGGATGCTCGCCTCCGCCGTCGGCTCCGTCGTCGGCTGCGTCTTCCTCATGGTGTCCATGGTCATGGTCGTGCAGATCCGCCTCGGCACGCTCGGCTGCGCCACCAACCGCGCCGCCGCCAAGGCCGCCGCAGGGCTCGTCGGCCTCGTCACCACCGCGCTCGCCGTCTACGTCGGCACCGTCTTCTACACCTTCACCCACTGAACAAGCAAGCAACTGGCATGGATCTTTCTTGAGTTCTTTGGCATTGTCTGTAGTAGAATCTTGCATCTGCTGTTTATGTATGTATTGTGGACTTCAAAATGTTGCGAGATGAGGAAGTGGAAGATGTTGGTGATCCGACTTTTATGAATCAACCTGCAATATGTTTGCGATTATCATCTCAGGTCGTTTCGAATTTCTTAAGTTGGCACTAGATTAATAGTGGTGTAGACTGAATTTTGATTTTGGATTGAATTTTAATTTAGACTGAATTCCTGTAATGTAAAGAGGACAAACTCTAGATGTCATGACATATCCTCTGCATGTGTAAGTCAGGAATTAGGACATAAGCTAAAGAGAACAGGTGAAAATCATTCCCCACAGGTAAAAGAAGTGGATAGTTAGCCTGTGCTCAATCAAAAAACAACATGTCACCAGCTGTTAAATCCACTACGCTGTGACTCTGAGGAAATGCATGTTAAATTGTTGACTGCTGCTACATGAAGCTGAAGATGGGCGATTGCTTGCTTTGACTTCAAGAGGATAAAGGGACATGCCATATAAATTTTCTTGAAATTGCTAGAAATAATTTTGGGAACTACCTGAAATATATACTACTGAGTGGTTATTTAGGGGTTTGATTTTATAATCAGTTGTTGAACTGTATGTTTCTTTATCCTGTTTTCCTTTGTGTTTTTCTTTCATTTCAATTTCCTCCCTCAGTTCAATGAAATGATAGCTTTTACTAGGACATTTTTTGCGTCTTTCACTTGATTTATCTCATTCGGATCAATACATTTTGTCTCCGGTTCGTTCCAAAGGCCAGAGTATTCTGTCCTCATTCTAACTATAAAAGCTCATAGCATGTGAAAGGGCACGTATCAAATCTCCATAGAAGTGCATCCCTAAGGTCCTGAGTTCAAATCTCCATAGAAGTGAATTTCAAATTGAGTTATTTGAGGGCTAAGTTCTCTGTTTGATGGGCTAAATTCCCGATTAAGCAATTCGATAAGAATCATACGCTGCGAATGAGTAGACGAATCGACCGAGGGCTTACACACAAGAACATAACCTAACTCTACTTCTTTTTCCTCCTTTCCTCTTTACTGCCCCCGCTATACTATCAACAAGTCAGTCAATATCTGTAGTGCAGAATGAAACCAGAAATGCCTTTGTTGAGAAGCTTGTTCATTATCCTTTTCAGTTGTTCAGTGTACGCATCCTTGAGATGTGCAATCCTTTAATGAGAGGACAATATCATCTTCTAGGTAACGATAAATTCTCTGGTCTTCAAATTGAGGGCAGAAAAAATTGTTGTATATATCCGGTTGGATGTAGAGGCCGGGTAAAAAATTACCCTTCTCTAAAAAAAAGTAAGCTCATAGCAGATGGAGCACATCCTCCTTGACAAATGAATGAATCTTGCTGAAATTCCAAATCTCTGGAATTTGTTTGGCAAGCATCACCAACAATATCAGATGAGGAGAGGACATGCTGCTAATGCTCTGCCCTATGCCCCTCTCGCTTCTCTTTCCGGAAGAAAAAAGCCACATCTTCTGGACGGGACCCCAACTATCGGCCCTATAGATGGCCATAGGCCCGACGCCGTGGCCCATGGCATGGCCATTTGGCCTGGCCCATGTACGACACAACACGACTGGTGTTGGGCCCGTGCTGGCCCGGCCTGATAGTTGGGCCGTGCCTTGGCACGGTGGGCTGGTCCGGCACAGCACTATCAAAGAAAAATAGTTCAGAGATCCAAAATAGACTTAATTTAGACATATAAGACATGACCCAAAGAGCATAGATGATGCAAAATAGACTTATTCTAGCCATATAAGGCATAGCCCCAAATAGATGAGGGAGGAAAAATAGACTTATTCTATGGAGAAGCTCGATGGGCTGTCGTCCTTCGGCCAGGCTCGGCACGGCCGTACAGCTCGTGTCTTATCGGGCCATACGTGGGCCTTTGGTATAGCCTGTGGGCAAGCACGGCCCGGTCCTGCGTGTAGGTTGGCCCGTGCCGAGAGGCCCATTTGGCCATCTATAATCGGCCCGATGTGGCCGTCCAGACGAGCGTCGGTTCCCTCACACACGCGTCAGCTAATAAGAGGTTGACCTATACCTATTGGATTCTGGCAAACTTGCTAGCTGAAGAAGTACTCCTGTCTCAATAAAAAAAAGACCATCTCTAGCATCCCAAGGTGAAATTAGTGAATAGTAAAAGTGACCAAAATGCCTCTCATCTATTTATACTAAAAGTCCATTAAACTTTCTACAAACGCTCTCAAGCCGCCTGTTGATGCGAAAAATACACACTGGCCTAGATGATCTGCTTAATTTTAGTGCAGGTCCAAAATCTTGCCTTCAGGTTCGTGAGCATGCCAGTTGATTTGATCCTGCAATCAACAAGAAAGAAAGACAAGAAAACCTTGGTTAAATCCATAAACGATAGCCGATCGGCCAGCCGCCGATGACATATCATTTATCTTTAAGCTGATGTCATATTGAGATCGATCGACAGTTATAGAAAAATAAGATAAGACTAAATCTACTTGATCGGTTGTAGATATTAATGATATACAATCATTCTGTCGATATATATTTAAACCAAGTGATTGGGATAGATCGGTCGTAATGCCGAAACAGTATAAATCATTTAGATCGAAATATACATTAACACAAAGATTATAAATGTTTATAGCATAGCCGATCAGACTATGAGTTACAAAGTTCACAAAGCTTATCTCTAACAACCTCTAAGATACCATAAGTCTTTGCAGCAGACTTTTGCCCAAACATATCTCTAAGGAATTTACACGAAATATTCTAATTAACAGATACAATTGCCTATCTGAGAGCTTATCTCCATCGTGGCAATCCCTGTGAAGCACTTTGATCGATTCTAGAAACAACCTTGAAACCATCTTCATCGGAATTGGCTGCATCACTTCTATCGGCTGTATCAGCTGTCCTCTGTCCGATCCATCTCAGCCGATGCCTTCGCAGCCGATGCATACTTTGTTTTTCAAAACCATCTCTTTATCGAATCCGCCTCGATCCCAACGTCGAACCTGGTTCACAACTTACCAAATTTGGTCGTCAACACCGCCACATGACACTTCTACAAACGCTCCTAGACCGCCACATGGCAATGCGTAATCTCACCGTCGATTTTCATTTAAATTGGTGGGCCCGAGAATTTAGTCCATTAGATTAGATGTAATGACAAAAAGATATCAACCATCAGTTTTCATTTAAATCGGTGGGTCCGATAATTTATACCATTAGATTAGATTAGATGTAGTGACAAAAAGATATCAACCATCAGTTTTCTTTTATTTTCAACCATCCGATACATTTTACACCGTATCCTACTCCACGTGGAAAAAAAATTCCATCTATTCCATCACGTATCCTAAAGCAAAGGTCCACTTTGTATTAACTTTTCAAACTTTTTATATCTCCGTATATATCTCGTATCTCCAGAAAAGAGGGTGCGTTAAGTCGTTGATCACACGGTCACACGCTAATTATGCCATACCCAACTTCTTCTAAGACACAGCAAGCTGGCGTGGTTCAGTGTCCACCTTTTTCGCCATGGTTGGAGTCCTCTAGGTCATGTTGGAAATTTGGTCATAATTCGGCATATTTTAATCCAAAATATTAAGACAATAAACATGATATTTGTAATTTGAGTAGATCTAGTGACAGTGCTAGATGTGTACAACATGAGCATGCTTAATATAAAATAAGCATCAACATAGATAAGAGAACGCAATAATACTGCGACCGACAGTTGTAGGAAACGAAGAACGAACGGTAATAGTGAAACGTTATACCCCGAGAATGGCTCTCTGCTAGAGTTTGAGACAGTATTGCCTCCGTTGGTGTTGATGAGAGGCTCCTTCTTCTTGTCTCTAGTGTTGTTGTTGTCGCCGGTTGTCGACATGTTGGTGAAGATAATGCAGAGCAGTCGCGCTTGAAGCGCTTCCCAAAAACTTGATCGCCCACCTACCTGTGCATGTTCTCAAGCGGACGGAGTTTCAGAGGCACCTGCTCGTTCCGATCACCCGTGCGCGCGAGATGAACAGAACCGGGGAAACAGAGAGACAGCGTAGAAACAGAAGGAGAGTATCACCAAGGAACAATAGTAAGAGGAAGACACACTCTTTGACAGCCTCCGCCTTGTGTTATATATAGAGAGAGATCTCCATTACCAGATCACAACTGAACAATGTCTAGTTATACCAGTGTTTCGATGGAGACTGTTAAGTTGAACTTCCACCTAGGAAAAGAGCTACACCAGATCACAACTGAACAACGGACTATGCCTTGAATTGTCAGTCTTGTGCGATTCAGGTTTCACTAAAGCCTTAACTGGTACTGGGCTGTTGTTTGCATCCCCTCTCTTTGGAGCATATAAGTCATACTCCTGGCCTTTTCATGAGTATCTAGAGATCACCCAGATCTCATAGACTGTGACTAGCAGTCGGACTCATATAGGTGTGTTCCTTCTAAGATGTTCTGTAGGCCAACATCTCTGCTTTATGAAAAGCCACTCGGATCACATTAAGCTGTATACCATCCTACCATACAGATTAGAAGAGAAGTGCATCATGAAGATAAGCTTATTTTAGGGTCTCTTCTCTTAGCTACACAATAGTTTGTTTCGCCATCCAAATTCACGGGATCTCCGATCACAATGGACAGGTTTCCACTATTGTGCAACTCTAAGTGGGTCTCAAGCCCATCTCCCTCGATGGACAGTCTATCACATTACATGGTAGCCCCTTGGTAAACTGATCTGCCAGATTTTTAGCCGTCTAGACATAGTCCAATGCTATCACTCCGGAGTTTTTCTTCTTTCTGACAGATTTCAATCTTCTTTTAACATGCCTGGATGACTTCATGTTGTCCTTCGAACTGTGCACTTTAATAATCACTGTTTGATTACCATAGTTCATCAGGATTGCTGGTACTGGTTTTTCAACCACCGGCAAGTCCATCAGGAGCTCACGAAGCCATTCGGCCTCAACTATGGCAGTATCTAAAGCTGTGAGTTCTGCTTCCATTGTTGACCTCATTAAGATGGTCTGCTTGCAAGACTTCCAGGAAACAACGCCCTCTCCAAGTGTGAACACATACCTACTTGTGGCCTTTATCTCATCAGCATCAAATATCCAGTTTGAATCACTATAGCCCTCTAGTACTTTTGGGTACCCGGCGTAGTGAATTCCATAGCTCATTGTCCCTTTTAGATAGCACGCATTACTCTTTCAAGAGCATGCCAATGATCATCTCCCGGATTTGAAATAAACCGGCTCAACTTGCTCACAGCAAATGAGATGTCAGGCCTCGTTGCACTAGTTAAGTACATCAATGAACCAATGATCTGGGAGTATATCAATTGATCCTTTCCTATTCTTTGGTTTTTCCTTAATAGCACACTAGGATGATAAGGAGTAGGAGCTGCCTTGCACTCACTATAACCAAAGCGACTCAGGACCTTATCCATATAGTGAGATTGCACAAGTGTAATCCCACCCTCATCTCCTCTCAGTAGTTTAATGTTAAGAATAACATCAGCCACTCCCAAATCCTTCATTTCAAAGCTTTTGGACAGAAAGTCCTTGACCTCCCCAATCACATTGAGACTGGTCCCAAAGATCAATATGTCATCGACATATAAACACAAGATCACTCCCTCTCCCCCACCGTAGCGATAGTACACACATTTGTCAGCTTCGTTCACAACAAAGCCAGCAGATGTAAGTGCATTGTCAAACTTCTCATGCCATTGCTTAGGCGCTTGTTTGAGACCATACAAGGACTTCAACAGCTTGCACACCATTCCCTCCTGACCTTCTAGTACATACCCATCTGGTTGATCCATATAGATCTCCTCCTCCAACTCTCCATTGAGGAAAGCTGTCTTAACATCCATCTGATGGACGAGTAGACCATAAGAGGCTGCCAGAGCGAGTAGTACTCGAATCGTGGTCAAGCGAGCAACCGGTGAATAAGTGTCGAAAAAGTCCTCGCCTTCTTTTTGGGTATAACCCTTGGCCACAAGCCTTGCCTTGTACTTTTTAATTGTTCCATCAGACCTAAGCTTTTTCTTGAAAACCCTTTTGCATCCTACAGTCTTGCACCCATATGGACGCTCGGCGACTTCCCAAGTACTATTAGACATAATTGAGTCCATCTCACTGCGTACCGCTTCCTTCCAATAGTCAGCGTCAGGAGATGAATATGCTTCTTCAATGGTTCTTGGAGTATCATCCACAAGATATACAATGTAGTCATCTCCAAAAGACTTTGCAGTCCTTTGTCTCTTACTCTTTCGAGTTGCTACAATGTTGTCCTCCTCAGGATTTTCCTCAAGCATTTGATCAATGTGTTCTATCGGCACAAAGTGCTCAGGAGATAAAATAGGTTCTTGACTAGAAGTGCTAGGTACATTTTTCATAGGAAATTCATTCTCAAAAAATGTGGCATCTCTGGACTCAGTAATTGTACCAACACGCATGTTGGGTACTCTAGAATTTACTATTAAGAACCTATATCCCACACTGTGGATAGCATAACCAAGGAACACACAATCTACGGTCTTTTGTCCAAGTTTACGCTTTTTGGCTATAGGTACATTTACCTTGACCAAACAACCCCATGTGTGCAGGTGAGAGTGATTTAATTTCTTCCTTTCCCATTCCTCGAATGGTGTTACTTCCTTATGCTTAGTAGGAATTCTATTCAGGACATGACACGCAGTCAATATTGCCTCACCCCACCATTCCTTGGAAAGTCCTGCAGTGTCTAACATAGCATTTACTATCTCAGTTAGAGTGTGGTTCTTTCTTTCAGCTACCCCGTTTGACTGGGGTGAATAGGGAGGCGTCCTCTCATGAATAATTCCATACTCTTCGCAAAAAGAATTAAACTCATTGGAAAAATACTCTCCACCCCTATCAGACCTCAACCGTTTGATTTTCCTTTCCAGATGGTTTTCTACCTCAGCCTTATCGATCTTAAAGTAATGTAATGTTTCATCCTTTGTTTTTAATAGGTACATATAGCAGAATCTAGTGCAATTATCTATCACTGTCATGAAATATTTCTTTCCCCATTTAGTCAACATGCCGTTCATTTCGCACAGATCGGAATGAACAAGTTCTAGTGGTGCCAAATTCCTCACCTCAGATGCCTTGTGAGGCTTGCGAGGTTGTTTCGATTGAACACAAGTATGACACTTAGAGCCTTTGACTAAAGTGAATTTTGGAATTAAACTCATGTTGGCTAAGCGTGTCATACAACCAAAATTCACATGATAAAGTCGCGAATGCCACACATTGGACTCATCATCATCATCGCTTACATGGTTCACAACTTTATTACACATATCATCCATGGAAAAGCGGGACAAGCCTCCGTTGTCATAACCTTTTCCAATAAACGTTCCATATTTAGATACGACACATTTATTGGATTCAAACACAAGTCTAAAACCATCTCTACACAGTAGAGAGCCGCTAACTAGATTCTTCTTTATTGAAAGGACATGCTGCACGTTCTTCAGCTGCACGATTTTTCCTGAAGTAAACTTCAGATCGACTGTACCAACACCATGAACAGCCGCAAGCGATCCGTTTCCCATCAACAAGGAGGAACCTCTCCTGACATGATAAGAAGAAAACAGGGAAATGTCGGCACACACATGAATATTAGCACCAGTATCAACCCACCAATCAGGTGAGTGATAGACAGAGAGAACTGTAGGTAAAAATTTACCATACCCCGATGTTCCTCCGCCCTCGCTAATGATCATGTTGGCAGACTTCTTGTCTTTGCGATCAGGACAATCCTTGGCCCAATGCCCAGGCTTGCCACACACAAAGAAATCTCCTTTTACCTTTCCCTTGCCTTTCTTCTTAAAATTGGTTGTAGCCTTAGGTTTGACGTCAGGTTTGACTTTCTTGTTGTTGTTGTTGTGAGATGCGTGAGGGTTCTTCTTCTGCACTAGAACCTCCATCATTCTTTTTTTGCCCCGGTTGTCCTTTGCCCTCGCCTTCTCCTCAACACCCAAAGAGCCAATGAGATCAGTAACGCTGAACTCTTGCCTCTTGTGTTTTAGAGAAGTAGCAAAGTCCGATCAAGAAGGTGGCAATTTGGCAATAACGCCACCCGCCACAAACTTGTCCAGCAACTCGCAGTTGCTGTTCTCAAGTTCCTTTGCCAGCATCTGAATTTCATGAGCCTGTTCCAATACAGAACGGTCATCGACCATGTTGTAGTCATAGAACTGCTCCATGACATACAGCTCGCTCCCGGCATCGGAAACCCTGAACTTGGCCTCAAGAGCATCCCACATGTCCTTCCCTGAAGGCATGTGCATATACACGTCCACAATACTGTCGGCGAGCACACTGATAAATGCTCCACGGAACAAGCAATCCGCAGCCTCGAACTTAGCCTCTTCCTCAGGGGAGAGAGGCGGTTCACTCGGTTTGCCCCGTGAAACAAAGAAACATTGCATCGCCGTCAACCACAAAAGTGCACGTGCTTTCCACCTTTTATAATTTGAACCATCGAAAGCATGTCGTTTTAGTGATGCAGCAAAGCCAACTACCGAAAAAGACCTATCAAGTTTTTGGATCGTTGGAAATTTGGTCGTAATTCGGCATATTTTAATCCAAAATATTAAGACAATAAACATGACATTTGTAATTTGAGTAGATCTAGTGACAGTGCTAGATGTGTACAACATGAGCATGCTTAATATAGAATAAGCATCAACATAGATAAGAGAACACAATAAAACTGCGACCGACAGTTGTAGGAAACGAAGAACGAACAGTAATAGTGAAACATTATACCCTGAGAATGGCCCTCCGCTGGAGTTTGAGGCAGTATTGCTTCCGTTGGTGTTGACGAGAGGCTCCTTCTCCTTGTCTCCAGTGTTGTTGTTGTCACCGGTTGTCGACATGTTGGTGAAGATGATGCAAAGCAGTCGCGCTTGAAGTGCTACCCAAAAACTTGATCGCCCGCCTACCCGTGCAGGTTCTCAAGCGGACGGAGTTTCGGAGGCACCTGCTCGTTCCGATCACCCGTGCGCGCGAGATGAACAGAACTGGGGAAAGAGAGAGACAACGTAGGAACACAAGGAGAGTATCGCCAAGGAACAATAGTAGGAGGAAGACACACTCTTTGAGAGCCTCTGCCTTGTGTTATATATAGAGAGAGATCTCCATTACCACACAAATAAATCTCATTTGTTGTGAAGGTTACCACAAAATAAATTTCATTTGTTATGAAGGTTACCACATAATGAATCTTTCATTTGTTGTGAAGATTACAACAAATAAACCTTTCTTTTGTTGTGGAGGTTACAACTCAATGAATCTCTCATTTGTTGTGGAGGTTACAACACAATGAATTTCATTCGTTAATGGTGACTTTATTCTCGTCTGTTACAAAACGGAAGAGCAGCAGGCAGGCTCGGCTCGGTCGGCCGCCTCGCCTCGCGACGCCCACGGCCGAGGCCGACTCAACGCGCGTGCATGCGTGTGGCAGTCCAACCATCACCTCAACCGGTCAACAGTTGAGATTCTTCTATCTAAATTTTCAAGACAGTATTATTCTCTCTAACATTACTTGTGGCCTCTTGAGATTTTAATTGAATTAAATTGGGCCTAGCGCATTTATTCCAACAGGTCAATCCATCAATCAAAAGGACGATTGGAAGAAGCAAATTAAGACCAGCAATTTTTCACAGATTTGGCGATCAGCAATATTTATTTACGAACCTTGATTGTTCATCTTTTTTTAAATAAAAATAAAAATATGTTAACATATTCTTTGATTAAAAAAATATCACATGGAACATATTCTTTCTCTTTTCATGTCATTCTCATCGAAATTGTCTTAACAATTAAAAAAAATTGACAGCATAGATTATTTTATCGTATATTAAACGTTGAACATGCATGGATGAGTAAGATCTACAATAAAGGAAAACAATAATAAGACCCATATTAACTCATATGTTTATGCCCCGCAAAAAAAAACTCATATGTTTATGAAGAATTATAGCTTGAGTAAATATTATTCCATGTGGTTCTCAGGACGTAAGCTATTGGATTTTCTCTTAATCATTCCGTAAAGGGTGCAATGTATGAACAATAAGTATGATAGTATTGCTGAGTTGAGATGGCTCTGTTGGCAATATAGCTCGACTGGCTTACTTACCATGCAATCCTTTATGAGTGTACTGACAATGAACTTAAATGTTAAAATTGTGCTTCATACTGTTCCTAAGGAAGATGGGTACATCGTTTCAAGCCATCATAGTAGAAAGCCATAGCGCCTATACTATGCTTCATCTATTACACGAGCATTTATATCTAATTTTAATGGTTTTATCTATTAATTGGTAAAAATGATATTTTTAAATATTTATACATGCATTTGGACACAAGTCATACATGAGCATTTTATTTTGGTACGAAGTGAAGAAGGACTTCTTATTTTATTAATGATCTATTATATTTATTTTTAGGTACAAATGCAATTCTATCTATTAAAAAGACACCGACAATGAAAATAATTAGTGGCCATAGGCGACCATATATGTAAGCAGAATAAAGTGTTTTTTTCTTTTTTTATGAGTATAATTAAGGTAATCTACGATCCTTATAGTAAATATGGTGAGATATAACTTTTTTTAGCATTCTTTTTATAAACAACAAATAAATTACCCGTGCAACTGCGCGGATTTCCTTTCTAGTTATTGAAAAAAGTAGTAATGATGATATTTAGATAAATGGTATTTAAGAGATAAAACTTCTCGTTTTATATGCTGAAGGTAGTTAGGATGGTAGAAGTTTATATTTTTGGAACAAAATTCAAACTCTAGAATTGAGTTCCTTTTTTGGGGCGGAGGGAGTATGGGTTAATATGTTTTATTGATTGGATTTGCTTAAAAACTTTTGCAATTTTTTTGCTCCCAAAACTTTCAGATTTGTGACCATTGGATTGCCTCGAAATTTTTGCATGAAAGGAAAAACTTGCTAGAAAGAAATTTTCACACATATCACACGTAAGATTTTAGTGCTAGCTAACCAAACCGTTATATAAATTATATCGTAATTCCAATGTAGTTATAATGCAGTTACAGTATAATTACACTTTAATGATATTATAGTTACATCTTAATGTTTTTGACTCAAGAAACTTGTGACAAGTTTTTCAGATACTCCCTTTATTGATTCCAAGTTACGAAATTATTGCATTAAGAAAATAACAAAACAAGACTCTACGTTAAAAATTAATGATTAATTCATAAGTTCTACTCCCTCCGTCCCATATAAGAGATTTTGGAGAGATGTGATACTTTCTAGTACTATCCTCCAAAATCCCTTATATTATGGGACATAGGAAGTATTTTTTAATCATATAAAAAGCCACAATTAGTTTAGTCTCCATATCAACTGCAAAAGCACAACTCAATATTGGATAGTTCCAAATTTTAAAATTATTGTATAGTGAAAAACATACAAGTATAACTCGATATCGATATTTAGTAATTTATAATTTCACAACTAAAGAAATTTAAATTAAGAAAATTATTCCTTGTAAAAAAGTACTAAATTGAAACATTTGTCGGAACTAAAATTTAAGCAAGTGATTTTTTTAATATTGTTTAAAATGTAATATAACAATATCGTGCAACGCACAATTTGACGGTTAGTCGTTATTAAAAACAATAATATTGAGGCTCTTCGGTGCAGCTATGCTATGGCCTACAGCTATACAGCCGCAGCGGATTCATATTTCTGTCACGCTGATAATGGGGAAAATATGCGAGTAAAATTTTTGTCCTCACATATCTTTTCCGACACATATTTTCTCCAGGATTGTAACGTCCCCGCCTCTCCTAGGCTAGGCCCACTTACATAGGTAATAGACTGCCCCTCACAGATCTTTTCTGCGCACTTTGTGCTCAGTCGGGAAGAATTTCCCGATCGGTCACCCATCCCTAAATTACTCCAGGCCAAGCAACCTCAGAGTTCTTTAGAGATCGACTTCCGAAAGAGAAGTTGCAACTTGTTGATATGAATATTCTATTAATTTTATTAAGCGCTAGGCCGGGATGTCACCGGGATTCCGCTGGTGCATCTACAGCAGCAAGCCTAAGGACCAGAATACCATATGGCCAAATGGCCAAAGAAGAGAGGTCCAGTCTTGGGTTCACGAGGGACAAGCCAGTTGGGGCATCCATGACTAAAGGCGCTCTGGCAAGGCGACAACGAACCATGGCTAGCCGCACACCTCACCCTTGGTCGCCCGGATCATATCTCCTAGAAGCCCGTGGGCATGTGCACAGTGCACCGGGATAAATGTGTATCTCCGGCTTCCACGTCGCCGCGATCTCATCTTCCGCCGCCGCGCCCCGCAACAACCCGGGCCGTCGACGTCATCGACGACGTGTCGACGTGTATAACACACACTCCTCTAGACTGCAAAGCTAGTCCCTACGCCTCCTCACCTTCTTGCTCTTGCTGCGCGCGCGCGAGGAGAAACAGAGTTAGAGGCGATGGCGGCGAAGGAGCTCCACTTCTTGCTGGTGCCGCTGGTGGCGCAGGGCCACATCATCCCCATGGTGGACCTGGCGCGCCTCCTCGCCGGCCGCGGCGCGCGCGTCACGGTGGTCACCACGCCGGTGAACGCCGCGCGCAACAGGGCGGTCGTTGAGGGAGCGCGGCGGGAAGGGCTCGCCGTCGAGCTCGCCGTGATCGCCTTCACCGGCCCGGAGTTCGGCCTGCCGGAGGGCGTGGAGAACATGGACCAGTTGGTGGACATCGCCATGTACCTGGCTTTCTTCAAGGCCGTGTGGAACATGGTGGCGGCGCTCGAGGCGTACGTGCGCGGGCTGCCTCGCCGCCCGGACTGCGTCGTCGCCGACGCCTGCAACCCGTGGACGGCGGCCGTGTGCGAACGCCTCGCCATCCCGCGCCTCGTGCTGCACTGCCCCTCCGTCTACTTCCTCCTCGCCATCCACTGCCTCGCCAAGCACGGCGTGTACGACCGCGTCGCCGACCAGCTCGAGCCGTTCGAGGTGCCGGGCTTCCCCGTGCGCGCCGTCGTCAACACGGCCACGTGCCGCGGCTTCTTCCAGTGGCCCGGCGCGGAGAAGCTGGCGCGCGACGTGGTCGACGGCGAGGCCACCGCCGACGGCCTGCTCCTCAACACGTTCCGCGACATCGAGGGCGTCTTCGTGGACGCGTACGCGTCGGCGCTCGGCCTGAGGGCGTGGGCCATCGGGCCGACGTGCGCCGCCAGGCTGGACGACGCCGACGCCAGCGCCAGCCGTGGCAACCGCGCCGTCGTCGACGCCGCCCGGATCGTCTCGTGGCTCGACGCCCGTCCGCCGGCGTCCGTGCTGTACATCAGCTTCGGCAGCCTCACGCACCTCCGGGCGACGCAGGCGATCGAGCTCGCCCGCGGCCTGGAGGCGTCAGGGCGGCCGTTCGTGTGGGCGATCAAGGAGGCGAAGGCCGCCGCCGTGAGCGAGTGGCTCGACGGCGAGGGGTACGAGGAGCGCGTCAGCGACAGGGGCCTCCTGGTGCGCGGGTGGGCGCCGCAGGTGACCATCCTGTCCCACCCGGCGGCGGGCGGGTTCCTGACCCACTGCGGCTGGAACGCGACGCTGGAGGCCATCTCCCACGGCGTGCCGGCGCTGACGTGGCCCAACTTCTCCGACCAGTTCAGCAGCGAGCAGCTGCTCGTCGACGTGCTCCGCGTCGGCGTCAGGTCGGGCGTCACGGTGCCTCCCATGTTCCTCCCCGCCGAGGCCGAGGGCGTGCAGGTCACCAGCGCCGGCGTGGTCAAGGCGGTGACCGAGCTGATGGACGGCGGAGAGGAGGGGACGGCGAGGAGGGCGCGCGCCAAGGAGCTCGCCGCGAAGGCCAGGGCGGCGATAGAGGAAGGCGGGTCGTCGCACGCCGACCTGACGGACATGATCGGATATGTCTTGGAACTGTCAGCGAAGAAGCGGCAGGAGAGGGACGCCGGCGAGACGGCCCAGCAGCCGCCGCCATCTCCGGCGGAGCTCGGAGACATTAGCGGCGACGGCGACAAGGTCGAAGCAGATCCTGCCTTGTCAGTACAATCGTAGATAATACAGTGTGTTACTAGATTACTAGATTGATGATGATGTAATTAGCGCACATTTAGGTTGTTACATTATTAGTTAATCACGAATTCGAAAACATGTATAACAATTATCCTCAAAAGAATATAACCTACTATCTCCGTCCTAAAATATACTTCGAATCTAACGGGATATACGTCCTAAAATATATAGCAATTTTTAACTGGATGAGACATATCCTAATACGACGAATCTAAATAGACGTCTGTCCAAATTCGTAATACTAGATATATCCCGCCCACTTAAAAATTGTTATATTTTGAGACAGAGGAAGTAGTAACTTTTATTTGATGAGAAATATACTACTCGCTCCGTTTCATATTATATTGTTGCTCATATTCATATATATTCATATAGAAGCAGGGGTGGAGGTAGGCCTAGGGCAGCTAGGGCTTGAGCCCTAGACCTGCCACCAAAAACTTGCTTAAATTTTGTTGATTCACCATGTAAATTTTTCAGAAAACTAATACTCCATTAGTCGGGTCCTTTCTTAGCCCTAATCTTATATAATTTCTGGCTCAGCCGCTGTATAGAAGTTAATGTGAATCTAGACACATTTATATGTAAACATCTATATGTATATGAGTAATGCTAGAAAGTGTTATATTAATTAATTGTGAAACGGAGGACGTAGTATCTTGTGCTTTAAGTAAATTCTAAGGTCTACTTGTGCTACACATTTACAAGATTTTCTTACTCAAAGTCCTACAGTGCAAAATTTAAATCATTGGATTGGATCCAACATCTATCCCACTGCCTCATATATATCGTACCTATCTTCACTGATTTCTCCCGGACTCCGGAGAGGATTGAGCCGCATGCACACGCTCGCCTGACATCTCCAACCTCGTCGCTGCAGTCCGCACACCCTGGTCCATGTCATGCGTCCATGATCACTCCACGGCCGGTATCACTTGTGTGCCATGCAATTCTGCTATCTCGATATCCGTACTTTCATTTTGGCTACATTAATTATGACTCCTCCATACGCGGCTACCTCGATCGCGATTACATCATGCCATTCACAGCGCGGTGAGGTGGCGTTCGCCCTCACGTTGCCAGTTCAGAGATTCCGAGCCATGTCGGCGTAGAGCGAGCCCCTGTGAAGATCAGGGAGCTTCATTTGGCCACCTGAACCTCGTTAGAACCTGTCAGGACGTACCCTCGTGACGCGCGAGAAGAAGGGCGAAACAACGTTGGTGAGGCTGTGTCCCAAACATGAAGCCACGGTCCCCTCACCGCCATCGTATCGAGCTGCAACCACCTTCGTCAAGGCCACCCCGCCGTCGTTGAATGGCAGCAGCTGCCATCGAGGCCACGCCTACCGTGAAGGGGGCATGGGATTGCTGTCGTTGTGCCGCCACTACCGCCTTCCAAGGCCAGATCCGGCAACTCTCAGGCCGGATCTTGCGAGGAGGATCATGGAGTGGCCGTCGTCGAGTCGCTGCCAACTCGGTCGAGCTACGGAGATGGGGAGGGGAAGCGGCGGAGATGGGGAGGGAGAGATGCGTTGCCAGTTGGGGGAGGCACATCGGTGCTGCTAGTAGGAGAGGGAGAGAGTGGCACCGCCCATGGGGGAAGGGGAGCGGCCGAGATGGGGAGGAGCTGTGTCGACGGTTTTGCAAAGGTTAGTGGCGCCGTGGGAACTAAGAAGAAAATGAGGCGGCGGATTGCGTTGGTGGAGCCTGGGCAACAAAGATAAAGAATTTCTGTCTTTAGATTTTTATGGATCTGATTCGAGGCCAAAATGCATTGTAGGCCTTATGTCTTGAGGTCTACTTGGTAGCCCAGGTCAGACGGAATTAAGGACGCATTGCCATTGCCTTCATGATAATGGCTACCTCGACTACCGCACAAATAACTATCATTTGTGCTGAACACTTTTATTGTTTCTTCTCCAATCTAAAAAAATTGTTCGCGTTACTCGCGCTTAAGAGTATAAATATGATAGTTACAGGAATATAAGAATACGATTAATTTGTTTCCAGTTATTTCTTATCGCTAGTCCATTCCCTTATCTGTCAATATACTGCTATGTATACTTGCTCCTAAGATTAAATATAATAATTCACATTATATAATAATCCCCTCTCCCACATGTCACACAAACCAGGAACATCCCAATTTTGGGCTGGCCTAAGAAAAGTAAAAGATCAATTTTTTCAGTATGGATCTTTTTAAACCTGGTAATTGGATGAAAATAAGATTTTGGGAAGACACATGGTTGGGCTTGCAATCTCTCAAATATCAATATCCTTCTCTGTACAATGTGGTCCGAAAAAGACATTCTACTTTGGCAGAGGTTATGAGCACAACACCGTTGAATGTTTCATTCCGACGATCAATTGTAGGACCAAAGTTAGTTGAGTGGAATGATTTGATCTCTCGACTAGCTAACATAACCCTGTCAAATGAAAAGGATTGCTTTATTTGGTCGCTACATAAAAATGGCCATTTTTGGGTCAAATTCATGTATAATGCGATCATCAATTCCAATGTAAGAATCCACAAGAGGATCTTATGGGAGGTAAAGGTACCACTAAAAATCAAAGTATTTATGTGGTTTCTTCAAAAAAAGTAATCTTGACAAAAGATAATCTCATAAAGAGAAATTGGAGGGGAAACAAGCAATGTTGTTTTTGTAATACACAAGAGACCATCCAACATCTTTTCTTTGACTGTCATGTTGCACGTTTTACTTGGCGATGTGTCTTCTTTGCCTTCAACATCCCCCCTCTTCATAGTTTTTAACCATAAAAAAATGCCTAACATCATGCAGATTATCTTCATGTGTTCCAATTGGCTCCACTCTTGGTGTATGATGCTTTCACAGGAACAACAGGATACTATGCGCATTGGTGCTACACGCTTGTAATTAGTAGCCAAGGAACTTTTATTCCAGTTTGGATGGCGTAGTACCTACAGAATTTCGTGATAGAATCTACATGATTTTGAAAAAAATATTATTTTAGTAGATCATATCATCGGCAGAAGTTGGGGGTTTGTCCCATCTCGTCTTTTTTAACTTTTCTGTTCACGTCTGAATTTTTTGGCTGTGTGCCTATGGGCAGAGGCCGGAGATGTAACCCATTTCCATTATAAAAAAAAAATAGTAATCCCTTGTTCTCTAGCATTCAACACTATCAAATATCAGTATGAAATCCATACATTTGATACTTGTATTGACAATCAACTTGCCAAATTATCACAAAACTTGTCGCCAAGTTTGACCGGGTGACGCATGAGAACAAAAAGGGATAGGATGCGAGTACGTGGCATGTAATGTGTGCGTATAATGTACCGGACAAACTAACTTCCTATTGGACCCACTCATATGGGGCTCTCTGATTCTCTCTATTAAAAAATCCACTTGTATGTTCAGATTTAAACCCAGAAATGAAATGGAAGGAGTACAGCTAATTAAGTTCGTCGTCGACGTTAGCGTTACCACTACGTTTCTGCTAGGGGATGACGACAAGGGCAGGCAATAATCGACCACTGCAATTTGCAAGCAAGGCCCAATTCGCGACGGTTTCCAGTTCGAGAAAACGATCTCGAAATGAATGGCCTGAGAGGGGATGGGTGGAGACAAATCTGTTTGTGTCTCGCTTCCACACCTTACCTGCCAGGTAGTAGCATTTTCACGCGATTTTATTGGAACTATACGGGACAGTCTATTGGTCAATCGCCTGTAAAAAGTCAGATCCATTAGTCGATTCTACTAACCGTTGGATATATACATCCAATAGCTATACAACAATAGCAAAAAGTGGCCCGTGGATCACTAATCCTGCTTAAACGGGCTCTTGGGTCATTATCGGGTTCACCCGTCCACTCCAATAGGTTTCGGAGTAAGTCTATTTTGAGTCCCTTATGTCTTGCCCATCGTTGAATTGCATCACTCAACTGTAAAACCGGGTATAACACGTCTCCCAGAAACCGGTGCAAATTAACTCCTTTAGTGGTTTTGAAAGCTTTTTTTTTTGCTGACATGGCATGTTGACTTGTCCGAGTATGCTGATGTGGTATCCCAATCAATAAAAAATAAAAAAATAATAAAAAAAGGGTCTCACATGTAAACGACAAGAGTAAAAATAAAAAATGGTGGGACACACATGTCAACCCCACTTCTCCCTTTCTTCCTCCTCTCCTCCCTTCTCCGATTCTCCCCATGCAAGACTAAAGGGTGGTGGCGGCGGCCGCGCCGCCACCTCATGGCGACCTTGACTATAAACCCTAAAAGTCATCGTCTGTCTCAGAGAACTAGAGGTTGGGGTTAGAGTGCGCCGCCGCAGTGGGAGGTTTGATGGCTCCGAGTGCGGAAGGCCGTTGTCGGCACCTTTGTCGGAAGAGGAACAAGGCGGCGACGCCTCGTCGGGCAGTGAGACAACCACGTGTGGAAAGAGGACCTCATTAGCCAGCCGTGACGTGTGTGGGGAGGAGATCGTCGGCCGGCTGCTCGCGGGTTCTGTGGTGACACCGCCCCTTCCCCTTTCCTCAACAACCGCATATGCCGCTGTCTCCCACCATGGCTCCTATCGCTGCCATCGATGTCGAGACACTGCTGCCTGCTAGGTCCTACTCCTCCTGTTGCCGGCCCCAACCACGCCCTCCCATGGCGGAGACCGCCGCTGAGCTACCGGATTTGTGTGGCTGTCGCGTTTTCTCGCCGATCCGGGAGGTGTAGTTGGAGGCGGCGTTGGTAATGCCTAGGTTGAGCTCCGCAAATCTCGACAAGGGGAGCGAGGTCTCCATCTCCTCCCTTTGGACCGACAGTGACGAGAGGAGCCAGCTCATCGTCGGCTGCAACGGCGATTCGACGACCCATCCCACCAAGAGGAAGAAGAAGAGGTGACTGAAGAAGCTAATCACCAAGAGGAAGGAGAAGAAGCTCAAGGAGGATTCCTCGGAGGTCTCCTCCCATGGCGAGCTCAAGCAGCCAGACAACGGCAAGGTTGTCGGCAACGCCGCCAAGCAGCTGTAGCCGTCGCCGTCGGCGGAGCTGACCATAGAGGAGGCACCATGCTGTCCTAGCTCATGAGCCCCTCCCCCGCGCGTGCTGCGGCCAGCGAGCTCCTCCCCCCGTGCACACCGTGGTAGGTGAACCCGCACCTGCACGTGCGCCGCAGCCAGCGAGCCTCTCCCCTGATGTCCGTGCCTGCATCCTTCTGCGGTCCACGCCCCTCTTGCGCCTTTGGTGCCTCCCCTGGTTGCACGCCCCTTGGTAGAGGTTGTGCTTTGTGCGCGGAGAGAGATGGGAGAAGAGAGAGGTGAGTGGTGGAGGGGGAAGAAGAGAAGTGCCACTTATATGTGGGCGCTGACATATTTTTTTTAAGTTTTTCAGATGACAAGGCTGCCTCGTCAGTGAAACCACTGTCAAAAACCACCAAGGGAGTCATTTTTCACTAGTTTTACACCTGGGGGAGGCAATATACTGGTTTTGTGGTTGAGGGATCAAGACATGAGGAAGGCAAAATAGACTTATCTCATAGGTTTCTGGTTATGTTTTGTTTCATGGCCCATGTTTTGGTGTGGGCTGACACCATAAACTAATTTTCTGGGTACGCATGCTACGATTTGGGGCTACTTTTGCCATTCACATGAAGCTAGTGGGAAAAAAGCACCAGATTCATCCCATGGGGAGAATAGAAACAAGAAGGTGATAAATCGATAAAGGCAGATGGGCGAGAGTGGATGAAAAAACATTAGTTGCACAAATTTATCACTGACCTTGCATAAAATTTATAACGTCAACTACAACATCTGGAAGTGCAACTAGCATACCTGCATGTCTGCAACTACAAATTGTAGTTGAAAAAAAAACCTCTCTAAATATAAAATAAGGGACAGAAAAAATTGCATGTAAACAGAGTTCCAAAGAATAGACATCACAAAAATTACATGTCAGAGCACTGAACTCTGTCCATTCTTCATACTTTGATACTTGATGGTTAGGGAGGTCGGTGCACCCCCTAGCCGTCATTAAGAGTAGTTATGGAGTTGACACGTGGAGGATGGAGGCCGAGGGGTGCCACTCCTTGTTTGGCCGAACCAGGGAAACCGCCTTCAGTGGATGACAGGTGAGCCCCTTGGTCGGTGCATGAGAGTTTGGTCCCACTTTAAGTCGGTTTGGTCTGACTTGTGGGACCATTCATCCGTGTGCTCGCACATGATTCGCCGCACATGTGTTTCTTTGCATGCCAGCTCATTTCTCATTTAATATAGTGTATAATTCCTGCATCCGTAGTATTTCTGCAATACAAGTGGAACTACATTATTTATAAATGATATACGTGTAAGAAATGCTAGTTCTCCCCTTATTTATTAACATAGTTGACAGTCGAAATCGATACTTAACCACAATCTGCTGCCAACACTTCCTCAATTGGCTCGGAATCGGGGTATAGGTTCCGTCAAAGAGTTTCACGATCGTAAGATCGGGATGGAAACACATTTATCCCGAGTTTGATGTTGATGATACCGGTTTGCGGCACATCTGTAAGAAGTTTTTCTATGGGATGGTCTATGAGAATATAGAATTTGGAGAATTTGAATGCATGAAAATCCAGGATAGCCTCGACATCTTTTTGTCTTATTGGCACAACGAAGAATAACATGACCTTCGATGAAAAGAATAGATGGGCTTCGGAAGGTTTTATCCATTGGTGCTAATGGTTCATCCCCTAAGAAATTTAATGCAAAGGTTATGGACATAATGTTCGAACCAATAGTGGGATTATAAAGGGTTTGCACCATGACCTCTCTCACAAGATAAGGAATAGTTAAGGATGGGAACAAAAATCTGAATTGCTTGAGAGGAAAGTTTCACCTCCCTTAACCACTCATCACTCACGATGGTAGTTAATTCCTACACCATCTCTTTGAGGAAAATTTTCTCGAGTGGTACAGGAGAACTACACAAGACTGGTGGTCTCTTTTGGCAAGAATAGTTTGAGGTATTTCCATAATCTTCAAAAAAAAGTTACCCTGAAACAGGAAAGGGAATTTTGAAGGCTGAATTTCTTCTTTGTCCTGTTTCCATGGTTTGGGTGAGGATTCAACGGTTGAAATTTTGGATGTGGAGGATGTATGTTCCAATTTGACGGTTGATGGCTCCTCATTTGTATCCTCGATTTCCTGGATATTGTCGCAACAAACAAAAGAGGTGTTCTCCAGGATACGATCTAAGAGTTTCCTTCCTTTTGATGTTGTTTTGTGTGCGAACGAACTTCCGGTGGATGTAACAAGATACATGGCTTGCCTAAACCCAACCAAAAATGTTGTAACAACACATGATCGGGCAGAGACAAGTCTGGCCATCTTGAGTTAAGAAGAAAAACCGAGCCTAGGCTACACCGATGGATTCCTTCTCATTTTGTCGGAAGCGGAGAACCTCCATACGTAGAGAGACTACACGCGTTAGTGGGAAGACACCAAGGCAGAACCTGCTTTTTAATTCCTCTCATTCGCCATGTAATATTTTAACGTATGCATGTACCACTTTTTCCCCTCTGTAAGATTTACGATTTCCACTTTAAGGTTTCTTGTGTCATGCCCGCTATTGTTAGGCATGAACACAATTGCTTAGGATCATGCGGATGATGGTAGGGATTTTTTCTTCCGCGCCCGATGTTGGTATTTCTTACAATCACAGATAAATTCGCAAGAGTATTCCCAGGAGTATCGTATTTATATTTTCGCAGGGAAGGCAATAGTATAAAGATATGTTCTTTCTTTTATATCTCTTAATCAATGTATAATTAATTCACCATAGTTTAAATAGAGGTTAGGATAAATAATGATATGGTAGTGGACACACACAAAGGATTCACGTCTATAAAAATATCTAGTACGGAGTTTTCTTTAGATAACTATGATTCATATGTACTTTTATAGTAATCATGTCTAGTATACACTTAACTTATCCATGGTTACTGTTGGTATTTCTTAACGACATTATTAGAAATATAATTCCCAGCAGTGGCGCAGAAATATTTCTGGTATATTGTGGTTACAGAGTTCATCTGCAAGCGTACGGATATACCATTGTAGCATTTCACCCGAGAGTATTCCAAGGGTATCGTATTTATTTTATCCCGTGGGAAGATCATGTAGAGAGAACTAGACTAATAATTTATATATTGCTTGTGATAATCATATTCTAAGCAGGGGTTAAGATAATCCAAGGGTAGAGTGGCACACAAGCATTAACTACTCATTCTCAATATATATATTATCTAGGCTAGGTGGAAAGAAAAGAGAAAGATAATCTATTCCTATACTTATAATATACATAGTATACATACATCCTAGTTAACTAATATACTAGCTAATACCCTCTTTCCGATGCCCTCCTGGTACTTCGAGAAGCCACCCCTGACTGCCGAGTTCCTTATGACAGGCCATCATGACCATACAACCGGAGCTAAATACAGACGAATACCCTTCCCAGGGAGTTAACTTAGGATTATATATAGGCGCGGAGGAATACCCGTACTGAGCTGTCACCATCAGTGGCCAACCACTCATCCGCAATATATAACCCTAAATAATGATATCCCGTAATCTAGACACCACGCCTAAACTACCAGATACTACTCTAATATCATCGTCATGGCATAGAGTAATTGCATAAGCAAATTATACCCGTACCAAAGCATCTCCCAGATAAGCTAGTCGTACATTCAGTATAACAAGAACATAATGTAAAGTAGGTACTCATATATTTGGAAAGTATTTCAATACCATAAATGTATTTAGAAGAGTATTCTAATAAAAGTACAAAGCTTACAAAAGAGAAGAGAAAAGCTGCTAGAGCTATACCCGAACTCTTTCGAAGGCTTCCGGACTCCGATTTCTACTCTATTCCTATTCCACCAACTAGATACTACTAAACTAAGCTTGAGAGAAATGAGAGAGCTATTGCTTGAGGTGTGTGTGAAGTGAAGAGAGTGAGCTCCTTATATAGAGGCAGTTATGACGGTTGTGGAAGGGGAATTGTCCGGAGTGCCCTCCAACTGTCATTGGGATGCAATCCTGGACGTCCATGCTAAAACCTGGATCCAACAGCGCCAGGATTGGTTCAGCCTCGGCCGAACCTGGGGCTGGCCCAATCCAGCCCAATTTCGGCTGGTGGCCTCCTCTATTGCTCCCTCCGCAGACTTGTGAATTTTGGCCCAATTCATCGTGTCAGTTCTGAGTTCTTGGCCCATCTATTCATAAGTCTGGTTCTCGACATCGTCCGATTGATTTATCATCTAAGTTGATGTCGATTCTCCTCCACTTTATTGTCATTCTCAGCAAAAGGTTAGTAAACCTAATACTAGTGGAAAATTATTACTCTAACATACTTATGCATTGTAAGCATCACTAGTTCTCTCCTATTTTGGTAGTATTGACGGTTGAAACTGATCGATAACGACCGTCAACAGTTACAACATAGGACATAGTTCCATGCACCCAGGTACTACCGAGAGACCACTCCCTGCTGGTCTGCCAGCGTGGTTATGGCATTTACGCACTCTTATGTCATACCCGAACGAGGAGGAATACAAAGGACGGACATGGCTGTCAAACCTGCTGCCTACCTCACTTTTCCGTGTGGCAGACTCACATCCAACGGCATTTATCTAGCCTAAAAACCATGCTTATGCCAGTAAATAATATCACTAACTCCTCAAGGACTTTCACCTTACCGATGAACAAGTTGAAGCTAGAGCAACCTATAAAGGTCATTGGACCATTACCGTAGCATTGATCGACTAGCCTAGGATGAAACAGATATACAAAGCATACACTACTCTTAGAACACATACTCAATAAATAAATATATAAACCATGAGCATAAATAAATAAAGAAGATAATTCTATTAATTCAGCCATAGTCTTATAAAATGAGGAAAGTACTAGAAACATACCTAGAACTCCAGGAAGTCTACAAGATCGAAGCTCCTAAGCTTTATTACTACTAGAAACTATAGAGATTACAAAGTGGAAGAGGGAATTGCTCCTTGAGGTGTGTGTTGTGAAGTGAGAATCTCCACTCCTTAAATATGCTTCAGTGACGGTTGATTAAGGCGGTTTGTAGGCCACCGACCTATTATGTAGTAATCGTCAACAGGAGATCATCTGGAGCATCCACGTGGAGGGGGGAGATGAGCGACGCCAGGCCTAGTTCGCACTAGAGTAACCGCCTTACTCCACCGACTTTGATCAGTGGATAACAAGTGGTTGGCCACAATTTGAGTCGATTTGAGCTGACTTGTGGGCCCCTCAAGTGTGTTTCTTTGCATGCCAGCATCATTTCTCCTCCACTTTTGTGTATAATTTATGTATCCAATTTAATTCACCAATCCTAATACATCTACATTATTTATTATTGGTATACATGTACAAAATGCTAATTTTCCCTTTACTCATTGTGCTAGTTGGCAGTCGGAATTGGTACTTGTCACGCCCTAAAAATCGCCTAAATTAATAATCCATAATTTAAATCATTTATAGAAATTATTTTAAAAATCCTTCAAGTTAAACTCTAATAATCTAGGAGAAATTGTAACATAAAACTGAGTTAGATAAAATCTCGTTAAATACTTTGCTTGTTTATCTATTTTCTAGATTTTTCTGGGAATTATTTGAGCAAGGAAAGTATTTTTAAATAATGAAACATCATTTCACGAATTATTTTAATTGGAAAAGTTTTTAAAATCCTCTCCTAAGCCGTTGGGCTGATTTCAGCCAACATCTCTCCCCCTCGTGTGCGTGCTGTGCAGCCCAAGCCGGCCCAAGCCGAGCTGCTCTTCCCCTTCTCAGCCCAGCCGAAAGTCTAATTTGCCTCCCTCGGCACTGTTCATCTTCTACCTCTAGCAGCCGAACTGAGACCGAATTGGCTCGGTTTTTCTCCTCCAAATCCAACCTTTTCTCTTGTGTTTTCCTAAAATTTGTTGAGGGGAAATATTTCCCTTATCTCCCTCTTTCGTTTCCCCCAAGAATTGGAACCTAATTCCTTGTATTTTATCCGAATCAAACTCGTTTTGATTTTATCTCTCAAAACTAACCCGAAGATTTTCCGGTTTCGATTCCTCTTATTTGGAGTCCGATCTCTCTCACCCATGCCTATATAAAGCATCCCCTAGTCGTCCTCTTCCGTTTGCCCCAAGTCCCGAGCCCCGCCGTCGCTTGTAGCGCAGCCGCCGCGACGCCCTAGCCGCCGCCGTCGCCGTCGTCGTTCCAGCCGCCCCGCGCCGTCGCTGTGGTGGTCGTCGCCGGTCGCCGTCGCTATCTCCGGGTTCACGAGGAGAAGCCGCGCACCGTCCGCCCTTCGCTGCCGTTGCAAGCCGCCGGAGCGCCGCCGTCGACGTTGAGCCGAGCCGCGCCGCCGTTAGAGCTCGTCACCGGCCGTCGTTTGTCGTCGTCCGTCGTAGTTTCTTGCACCGGTGAGTTCGCGTCGTCGTCCTCTTCGCGTAGGTGTCCTCGGAAAGCCTAACCGAGCTCTCTATCGCCGGTGGTTGCGTCGTCCAGTGCCATGGCTGTGATGATGTCATCATGACATCATAAACCTTTTATTTAATTCGTAATAATTTTCTGTATTAGATGAAAATCGATTAAACTTCGGAAAATCATAACTAATTAACCGTAGCTCCGATTCAAGTGGTTCAAGTTGCTAAATTCATCTAAAATCTAGATCTACATGTTAAAAATATCCGCATGTACTGTTTATGCTTGTTTTTGTACCGTTTTGTTGATTTTGTTTATTTGCTTTAGTTTCCGACGTTCTGGAGGAGAGCGTTTCAGTTGAGGAAGGTTCAGAGGTTTTTGTGGAAGCTCAAGGCAAGTCACATAGATCCCAAACAACCCTTTGAGCATGTTGAACCCGTTTAAAGCTAATGTTTTATTTCAACTTATGCATTATTTTCGAATGTCATCGGGTGGTGAGCCTTTCCCAATTAATTAATGGCCGAAGATGACTTTATTTTTTCCTATGGGTTATAATTTGATTAGCTAGAACCTTATATATTGGTTTAGTTCAGCTAAATGCTATATATGTATAATTGCTTAGCCATGCTTAGAAACATAAGCTCATTAATGGGATGAATCATATTACATTATTACTTATGGCTATACTTAATGGTAGCTCATGATGGTTAATCGTGTTATGTTAATTAATTAATAATTAAAACCTGATTAAAGGTGGGTTGTGAGCGCATGGTTTTGATGGTCGCGCTCATGACAATTAAGGACCGGTTCGCGAGCTACTGTTGTGAAACATTTACCGTGCCAACCATAAGCCAGCGTGAGCAACGGCTTTACCTTTTGTATAGCATGGTTCATTATGGGGTGCCAGACTGAGAAGCAGCGAGAAGTCCGTGGGGGTCGCTGGGGAGTCCATGCCTCTGGTTGTAGAGGGGGTGATTATGATCCAGGTATGGTGCACTGTGGTGAGTTGTGTTGTGCGAGGGGTATTGTCACAGTTCCTTTCCGAGGTACCATGGTGGTATTGAGGCGCATGGTAACATGTTGTGGAACTGTGTCTTGTGGGTACAGTGGTACATCTCTAGCCAGAGTAAAACTATTCGAATAGCCGTGCCCGCGGTTATGGGCGGGTCTAACAATGTTTTTCGTGATTAGTCTCACACTACTCATTGGTGATAATAATGTGATAATTAATTTGACTCCTGGTTTGGAATGGTATATTCCTGGTATGGAGGTTTGATTTGTACAACCGGGGTTGGGCCTATGCAACACGGGTGTGTTGTGTAGTGTTTATTTAATACTGCTTAATTATTCAACTGTTTTATTATTCTCTGAAATATTTATTAAATGTTGTTTATGCAAATGAGCTTTATTTTGCCATCCTTTGTTATCCTGTGCACTTGCATATTTGCTGTGTGGCTTGTTGAGTATGTCATATGCTCATTCTTGCAATATTCATTCATCAGAGGAGGAGTACTTCAGTGAAGGTGATGATCTGGAGGACTAGGCTTGGTCCGGGTTAAGTTGCCTGTGGAGTGGAGTCGCCATAGCTGTTCCGTAGTTTGCTTTATTTTCCGCTGCGTAGAATTTTATTTTTTGAGAGGAACTATCCACCTCTGTAATAGTTTGCTATTTTGCGAATATTAATTAGTTGTTTAAGAGTACTCTATTATCAATTTGTTATTGTGTGTCTCGGCTGATTCCTAGACGAGGATTTAACACACATGTAAGCGTTTGGAATTTTGGATAGAAATTCTGGGCGTGACAGTACTTAACAACCATCAACACCCGAGAAGGATTGTTGCCGAACCATGGCTACAAAGTTAGGTGGAGTTCATAGCTAGATGAATGAATTGCTTTTGAAGAAAGAGGTGGTTCACAGGACTCGCGCTTTGGAGCAGAAAAGTTTTGAATAGATTGATGCTCTATGGTTGGTAATAAGAGAGGAATAAAAGAAATGAAAAAAAATAGAGGATGAACCAAGTTTGAAGATGATACAACAACCATTCCTTGGCAACACCACAAGAAATGCTTGTTGGTATTTGTTACGGTGATAGATAAATCTGTAAATGCATGGATACCGCTATATCACTTCACCTTAGAGTATTCTAAGGGTATCGAATCTGTAGGAACGTGTGTATATCTAGGAACTGAATTCTATCCAAAAATAATAACTAATGGTAGGCTTAGGAAAGAGAAGTTTCCTTTGGATTAATTAACTATACCAAAGATAAAGATAAAACCCTATCGATTGCTTTGGGCACCGGCTCTTCCCTGGTCCGCCAAGCTGAGTCTGGTTTGTAGCATTATGATGTACCAAACATGGAGAGATACAAAGGACGGATGGGGCTGTCACCACCTACCGCCACCACACTTTCCGTGGAGCACACAACAAACAAATGTATCGCTAACCTAGACACCACGTCTAAGTTATTGATTACTACTCTAGCCTCGTGCAGGAACTTCCTTCTTCATCCAGAGTCCTAGTACTAGAGCAGTTAATATAATTACTAAGCGACGAACCCGCTACGATAGGAGTATAGCTCACTTAATCTACTAAATTAATACCAAAAGGAATTCTCAAACAGTTACTTTATTAAAGAAGCATTCGTCGAGGTACAAGCGAGCAGAGAGCACCGACAATTCCGACACTCTTCCAGAATATTGCCTCATTCTCACTATTTTCTTGACAACAAGGGAAGAATGCAACTTGAGTCAAAGCCATTGCACCCAAGATGATATGGTAGACACTTCAAAGTTCACGGGTCCAAGTATGGTCTGGAATACATTGTATATTTGTATCATTATACAGGAAGTCCTTGCACTGTTGAAATCCATGAGCTTCACTCAGCGAGAGTAAAGGATAATTGTGGGGGTATTGTTAATGGTTGTTAAATTTAATATTAAACTCAATGGTAGGGGTTTATTACTAACTGTTCCCACTAGTATTGGTAAATATATGCATGTAGGTGATTTTCAAAGAATTTACATCCTCCATACGACGAAATATACCTCCAGCCAATCATACGTGAGCACATGGATTGGAGGGCCCACATGATAGTCAAAATCGACCAGAAAGGATCTTATCCACAGTGCATCGTCATAAGGCCCCACATGCCAGCCTCCTTGAAGAAGGTCGATGGCTGAAGGTGGTGGCCTGGTTCGGCTGAACCAAACATGGCGCCCTGGCCACCCCCTTGTACGTGGCGGCTGCACATTGGATGGTGATAGCGGTTGTGGGTGCATCGACCTCCACAACCATCATTCCAACCTTTATTAGAGGCTATAAATGGAGGAACTCATTCAATCGCAAAAACACAACAAAGTGGAGTAGAACTCACTTTAGTAGTGTTGAAATCAGGTAGAGAGTGAGGAGAAGCTCCGGAGGAGTGCCTGAATTGTCGGCGCTCTCTTCTCGTTTGTACCTCGGCGAATGCTTCTTTTAATAAAGTAAGCCCGATTAGGTATTCTTAATGGGCATCAGTGCCCTTTTTAAGAAAAAATAGCATTGAAATTTGACCAGCATGGGCCTAGGAAGGCAAGAAATGGCTCATAGATGAACAACGCATATGAGGTTTCACATATTTGGGGTTTTGTTGTAGTCAACATGTGTCACGCCCAGAAATTGCCGAATAGAATTCCAAGCAGAATGTGCATTAAAACCCCCGTCCAGGACCGGCCGGGGTACACAAACGACAAAGTTGACATACAGATCCACGTCTTACAAACATTATAAAAGTCTTACATAAATGCAGCAGAAAAATAGAAGATAACTGGAGCTAATCCTTGACTTGGACTGCAGCGGGAACACCACTCCACAGGCATCCTCGACGGCACGGAGGAAGCCTACTCCTCGAAAAAGCCACCATCTGACGCATACTCAAACTCCGGGGTTGGGGAAAATAGAGCAAGACTAAGTACTACCCACTGTACTCAGCAAGTCATACCGGAACCGGGGGTATGATGCAGGGTATAACCAAAGGATAGCTAGAGCAGTTCATTTGCACAAAGCGAGCATTTATAAACAGTAGTTGAAAGCAGTAAAACAGTTGTAATAATTAATCAATATTAACCATCCACTGTCCAACGCTACACCACGTTGCAACAGGCCCAACCATCCACCAGAACTAATCAATTCCATTAGATTGAGCTAGGGTGAGACTAATCACGGTAAATCTGGTTGACCGCCCATAACCGCTGGCACAACTATTCGAATAGTTTTACTCTGAATAAATGGACTATAGTGAACAATGATCCCGTATGCTGTTTAGGAACTAACCAAGAGATAATTCTCACGAGATAAATCTAAATTACTTAGGAAGAATATTATATTGAATTCAGAGTAATAAACAGAGTAAAAGAAATGAGAGAAGATTACCGACAACTCCGGAATTCTTCCGACTTCTTCTATTCTACACTCTTCCTATTCTAGTATACAATATAGGACAATAGAGCCTCTTATAATTCAGCTCAAGCTTGGAAGTGTGTGTGTGAGTGAAGGAGTGAAGCTTATTTTATAGAGCAGTTATGACGGTTTTGAGAAGGGGAAATGTCCGAACTACCCCGCAACCGCTATCAGGAGATCATCTGGAGCGTCCACGCCAAACTCCAAGATCAACGGTGATCAGGGGGGTTCGACCGAACCAGGGGCTGGGCCCTCCCGGCCTGGCCTTCGGCCTGTGGACTCCCTGGACTCTCATCTGTCCATTTCTCGGAGTTTTGGGCTGATTCTCTGGTATTTTGATGAAGTTCACAACCCATCCTCGTATGGATACAAAATTTCCCTTACTTTAGTTTAAATTTCCTCCCAACTCAGGGTTTATCACCTGCATACAAATATACACCAACACTTGCGAAATATGTGAAATTAAGCACCTATTATTATGTTGGATGTTTTATTATCTGAACTATATGCAGATTTTGGCGGTATAGAATCGGCATTTAATGACCGCCAACAAGCACGACTAAGGTCGATGCAACTTGGAGTATGCAAACAAACATAAAGTCTAAACAATCAAGCCTTTGACTGATTTTTAAGAGTGGTGGATACCTTAGCTAATCTAATCTAGTAAAGTGATTTAGTCGATACCGGCAAAAACCCTAAAGAAGATCCCAGCCGATACAAGTAAATCGAGCAATCAAACTAGATTAACTAAGATATATGATAGGTAGGTAGGCAAATATATCAACCGAAACCAGAGTGATCCAAGAGGTCGAAGCGATGCAGCCCTGAATAACACCAATGTAGCCGACATAATTGCCAGGCCTGGCGGAATGTAGGACATACCCTTCGCCGGAGATTGAAAGCCAATGTAGCCCTGCGTCAGGTGAGAAGTTCCGCCGGTGATAACTAAAAGCCTCGGAAAAGAGAGTGGCGATGCACCGAGAGTAGTTGTATTGATCGAGAGATAATTTACAATGACCCTGGGTGCACATATTTATATCCATGTGTAAATACTAGTCCTTGTACAAGAAAGAAACCTTCCTAAGGATGAAAGGAAAACATAAAGTCCATATCAGACACTAAACACACTTTCCTAAAGATAAAAGGAAACTAACATACTCTTCCTAATTAATAAATAAATTGCCATGCCACATCTCCCTTGAACTCAGTCTATTCTGGATAAACTTCCTTTATTTGATTAATTTCCTTAACCGAATATGGAAGAATTCGACTATTTTTGACTTATAATTCCCATCGGCCGATTCCAAGACTCTGAAGCCGATACTGACTGTAGACCGATGATGACTTCGGGGCTTACCAAATTTCACTGTTAACATAACATTAAGTGCTACTATTTTCACAAAAACTAGAACAATAGTAAACAATTGAGTAAGAAAATTGTAACTTTTCTCTCACAGCGGTGGTTGACATGTGGGTCTAATGGATAAAAGACCTCATATTTTTGTTTATGCATGCTTATGCTTATCGGCCAAACATTGAATTTTCAACGTTAAATTTGGAGCTGATTTTGAGGTTTTTTCATCGAAGTTTATTTTTCAGCCTTTGCTTTTTGCTTTTAGATTACTAAGAACATATATATAAAAGTTTTATTCACAAATTATTTTTCATTTGTAAATATGCCATTTGACTTATTCCATGAATAAGTGAAATGATGGGTCCGAAAGATGAATGTATTACATGTGTGCCTAATGGGTGGGATATGACCTTTAAGGTAAATAAAGTCTATAATTCTATGATAAAATGAATTTCTGTTGTAGCAATTTTGTGAAACTCGTACCTAAAAATTTCAGCAAAATGATAGTTTTGATACAATTGTTGTAGTTTTGTGAAATTTAGCCTTTATTGAATGACATAGACAGCTACTGTGTATTCCAAAGTAGTAGCAGCAGAGTGAAATGAACAAAACTAGCATTAAACAAACTTGTTTAGGAAGGCTTAGCTAGCCCATGGATGGCTCTGTGCCGCGGCCGGTTCGATGCATCTTTCACAAGGCCGCCGACGAGGTAGACGTCTAAAATTGCAGTGGCGCCGCCGCCGAGTAAGTGGGCAGAAGCGCTGCCGTGACCCCAGACGTAATGGCGGGCACGATCTTCACGACCTAACTGCCGTCGCCGGAGCTGATTCCCGGCGGGCACGTTAGACGACAACCGGAGCTGGCGACGACCGCTTCCCGATGGCAACCGCGGCGGCCGCTGACGGTGCTCCTGGCGGACTGTAGCTCGAGAGAGAAGAAGGCCTCCGACGACAAGAACACTACACTGCGCAGCCGTGGACAGTGTCGTCGTCGCGGCCGGGTAGAAGCCCCATCGCCGGAGTAGTTGGAGGCTCCACCACCAGAGGCGGTGGATGCAGGAGCACTGCGTGCATTCCGTCGTTGTGACGGCATACAGCTGTGATAAGGAGGCGCCGGCGAGGAAGCATCCCCCGCAGACGCCAACGCCTCGCCGGAGCGGAGGGAGAAGGCGTGAGAGCATCGCAACTACAAAACTAGCTGTGGCACGTCTGTTTTGGACAGCACGATTTTTTTTCTCAACCTCGGCATTATGGATATAGATTAACGCTCGATGGTCGTTAGTTAAATTAATCAATGGTACCATCGATATCTGCAAAACGCCAACACACCTACTCCAAAGTATGGTACAGAATAGGGATTTGGGATTCGTTTCGAAATGTCTGAACCCTGAACACTACTGACAAAACTATTGCAGACGAGGTGTTACAGTTTTTCCAGGCGAAGAAAATTTTTTTCCACCACGCGTGCAAAATAGGAAGGCTGGTGATAACAATCCGGCCCAGGTGGGGTTGGCCGAGGCCGAACAAATTAAGGTTGCCCGGACCACAACAGTTTTCAAGCACACCCACTAGCGGAAAGGCCCAATCTCCCTAAAAGACTAGTCCGATAGGAGAAGACTTTACTTCCTCCCTCTCCACTAGCTTTGCTTGTTTGAGCCGCTATAGGTCTAGTTGCTGTTTGTGCTAGCATATTCTTGTTGTAGGCAACTAGATCTAGGATTTACTTTGCTGTTTGTGCTGACTCCGAAAATTTTCGGATATATCCGAAAATTTCGGAAATATCCGATAATTACTGCTTCCGCTTTTAGTTGATTTTTGAATTAGCCTATTCACCCCCCCTCTAGGCCTAATTGACACTTTCACTTTCTACAACACTAAGAGAAACAAAAACAAATCTTTCAAAACCGTCTTCTTCTAAAGAAAAGTATACTTGTTTTTTTTGTGGTAAAGATGGACATATTGTTAGATTTTGTTTCAGATTAGCTCGTAAACAGAAAAAGGAGAGAGAAATTGCATTTGCAAAATCAAAGTGGCAAAAATCTGGTTTTCCCTTGAGGAAATCGGTCAGACCGCAGTGGGTCCCGCCGTCATACCGGCGACTGGTCAGATCGGTGGCTGTGCTTCGGTCAGACCAGCTACTATACTTCGATCAGACCGGCCTCGGAGAGATTTTTCTAAAAATTCTCAAACTGTTTTTGCACGTGGGTATATGCCTATTGGATCTACTGGTCGTGTGTCTCAGTACTGGATTTCTGAATTCTTATTATCTAACTCCAGTACTAAGGCTTCGACATCTTCTTGTGTGTAGGCTTTGGTGGTGAGGAAGGAGAACATGTGGATCGTGGATTCCGGTTGTTCGCGACACATGACCAGTGATAAAAATTGGTTCTCTTCCCTCAAACGAGGGTAACAGACATCCAAGACTGAATCGATTATCTTTGGTGATGTTTCTACTAGTGCTGTTCTCGCTACAGGTTAGTTCAAGGCAAATGACAAGTTTGAATTGAAAAATGTAACTTTGGTTGAGGACTTAAAGTATCATTTGCTTTCAGTTTCACAAATTGTTGATGAAAATTTTGAGGTTCACTTTAAGAAAACTGGAAGTAAAGTATTTGATTCTTGTGGTGATTCTATGCTGAATATTTCTCGCTATGGAAGAGTGTTTAAAGCTGATTTTGAAAATCCGGTTTCACATGTGATAACATATTTGGTTGCTAAGTTTAATAAGGATGTGATGTTTTGGCACCGTAGACTTGGACATGTTGGTTTTGATCATCTCACTAGATTAAGTGGTTTGGATCTTGTTCGTGGTTTGCCTAAACTTAAGAAAGATCTTGATTTGGTTTGTACACCGTGTCGTCATGCTAAGATGGTTTCTTCTTCACATGCCCCTATTGTTTCTGTGATGACGGATGCACCGGGATAGCTATTACACACGGACACTGTTGGTCCAGCTAGAGTGCAATCTGTTGGAGGAAAGTGGTATGTTTTCTTAAGGTCAAAACTTGGAAAAACTTCTTATGAGCTTCGATTTGGACGTCAACCCAAAGTTTCACGTTTGCGTGTTTTTGGTTGCAAATGCTTTGTCTTGAAATCTGGAAATTTGGATAAGTTTGTGGCACGCTTTACTGATGGAATGTTTCTTGGTTACCCCGCACATTCAAGTGACTATCATGTACTTGTTTTGGAAACTAACAAAATTGTTGAGACTTGCGAAGTTTCTTTTGATGAGGCTAGTCCAGGTACTAGATCCGAAATTGCAGGTACCTTGTCACAGGTTCAGGGGGAGGATGGTCGTATTTTCGAAGACAAAAGCGACAACGACGACGATGAGGTCGGCTCGGCTGGTCAGACTGGGCGCCAGGCCGGTCAGACCGCCGGAACGCCTCTGGTCAGACTGGCACAGGAGGTGCGGTCAGACCGGCCATGGTCATCGGGTTCCGGTTCTGTTGATGCTGATCGACCAGTGAGGGTACAGAACGTGAAACAACTTCAGAAGTCGTTGCTCCTTGGCATATTCAACGACGACATCTGCCAGAACAAATTATTGGTAATATAGGTGAGCGGACTACAAGGTCTAAGGTAACGACTCATGATGTTTGTGCAAATTCTACATTTGTTGCTTCTTTTGAACACAAAGATGTTACTCATGCATTAACTGATGAATCGTGGTTTAACGCCATGCATGAAGAACTTGAAAATTTTGAGAGAAACAAAGTTTGGACTTTAGTTGAACCACCTTTTGGACATAATACTATTGGAACCAAGTGGGTTTTCAAAAATAATCAAAATGAGGATGGTTTGATTGTGAGAAATAAAGCTAGACTTGTTGCTCAAGGTTTTACCCAGGTGGTAGGTGTTGGCGGTTATTAAATGCCGATTCTATACCGCCAACATCTGCATAAAAGTTCAGATAATAAAACATCCAACATAGTGATAGGTGTTTAATCTCACATATTCCACAAGTGTTGGTGTATATTTGTATGCAGGTGTTACACCCCGAAGTTGGGAGGAAATCTAGACTAAAGTGTAGAGAAACAAGTATCCATACAAGGATGGGTCGTAAACATCTATACTACTATAAAAAGCATGAGTTCATCACACCTATTTTTCCTGACCAACGGCTTATATCTATTCATCCAACGGCTTATATCAAAAGTTGGATCACCCCTGCAATTAGCGATCCCACCTCGAGGAGGAAAGCAGCGGTTACAGAAATTAGAGATCGGTCAAGACAAAAGAAAAAGAAAAAAATCCCTCACGCGTCGCCCCCCGGGCACCGCCGCCGCCACTCCGCTCACCACCTCACCGGGGAGCGGGCCGCATCGCCGCCGCCACCTCCTACGCGCCCGTCGCTTCCCGCCTCCGCCGGAGCCGCTCGCCTCGTGCGAGCCCGCCGCCGCCACTCCAAGCAGTGGACCTCCCGTCGGAGCCGTCTTCGTCGCCGGCGTCGTCCCCTGCCACCACCTCTCGTGCGAGCCCGCCGCCTTCACTCCGCTCGCCGGGCTGCGCTCCCGATTCCCCTACCCCGCCATTGCCTCGGATCGCTTATGGCCGCCGCCTCCCGCCGGAGCCGTCGTTGTCGCCAAGGGAGCGGGCCGTATCGCCACCGTCACCTCCTACGCGCCCGCTGCTTCCCGCCACCACCGCCTCCGCCGGAGCCGCTCGCCAGGTGCGAGCCCGCCGCCGCCACTCCAAGCAGTGGACATCCCGCCGGAGCCGTCGTCGTCGACGAGGGAGCCGCTCGCCTCGTGCGAGCCCGCCGCCGCCACTCCAAGCAGTGGAAGCAGCCATCCATTCGTTCAGTTTCAGAAGAAGCACAGGTACACGCCCTTGTTCAGCTAACTATTGGTACACTATATTTGATCATATATACATTTGGTAATTGATCATATATATATTTGGTAACCTGCTGAGGAAGACCAGTGCCATGAGAGAGAGAGAGTGAGACCGTGTTGTCGTCCTCCCACCCGCCCCTTCCGGCGACTGGCCGCTCCGACGGTCGCCGTCTAGACAAAGCCATCGCCTCTACGCCCTCGTCCTCCGCCACTTCCTGGGCTGACGTCGTCCGGGCCCCACGGGTTGACTCCCGTGCTCCCTCTACCCTATCGCAGCAAGACATTTGATGCAGGTTGGTGTGTGGTCCAGAGGAGGAGTAAAGGAGGGCCATCCGCCGGCCGTCCAACCATCGTCTTTACTCGCACTGTTCGCCCCATCCCCCGGTGGCTCCATGGAAGGTGCTTCCGCTGCCTAGGTCTGGGCCACCTTAAAGATGGCTGCACGGTTGTGCCGAGGTGCTACCGCTGCTGGTATCTGGGCCACCTTGAGTGCCACTGTACCTTCCACCAAGAAGACGAAGACGAGCTGCCTATCCCGGCGCCGCCAGCCGTCGCTCGTCCGCGGCGCCCAACCGCTCCTGCGCACGCCGCCCGCGCGGCGAGTACCCCGGCCGTGAAAGAAGCGTCAGCTGCTGCTCCTATCCACGTGACCGCTCCGGCAACTGCGTCCGTCGTCCAGGCGCCTGCGCTCTTGGCGGTTCCTGTCCCGGTGCCCCCCCTCCCCCCCCCTCGTCAGGCGCTCCCCGTCACAGCGTCGGCGCCCGATTCCGCTTCGTCGGCAAAAGTCATGGATGAGCTGGGCGCTGGCGACCCTCTTCTCCGCCCGGGCGCGGGGAGGGGGGTCCTCTCCTGGACCCCGCGGATGTCGGCCATCGAGCAGAATCTGAGGGGTCGTGCTCTCGTTGCCGTTTTTTCTGGGCGGCAGGAGGTCTCGCCGGCCATGGTGGTGGAGGAGCTCCGTCGTTCCTCGGTGTGCTCCATGACAATGTGCGCGTCAAAGTGACCAGACCCTCCGATTTTCTCATATCCTTAACACGCGAGGAAGACTGCACGGCGGTTCTTGATCTCTCAGGCCGTTTGGCAGTTGTTGGCGCGAGGATCACCTTCCGTCGCTGGCACCGTGCCATTCATGCCCGAAGCACCAAAATGAGACACATCGTTCGGCTGGCAATTGAGGGCCTCCCTCCCCATGCTGCCGAGCCAGAAGAGCTCGAGCAGCTGTTGAACAAGGTGGACTGCCAGTTCATCGAATCATTCCCGCCGAATGATGCCTGCATGACGGAAGTGCTGCCTTGGGCGGTGAACCCTTCCGCCATTCCCAAGGAATTTGCCCTCGACATTCCTGAGCCGACGCAAGAATGGTGGAACGAGCCGGAGACCGATGATCCGGATATTTCGAGGTGCTCTTAGCCGAAGGGCCGCCGGCTCCACCGTTTGAGAAGCATTGTCTCACATTCGACCTACTCCTTCACATCATGGAGGTGGTCGACCCGCTCCAGGAGCCCCGGGAAGGCTCTTCTTCAGACGATGACTTCGTACCTCCTCGCCGCCGTACCCATAACACCTTCCTCAGTCGCATCGATGCAACGGGGTCGGGGTCGGCGCTTGGTGGCGGACACAGGTTCTGGTTCGGCGGGGGGTTTTCAACGGTAGTTCCAGCGCATGCCCGTTTTGCCTGCGTCCCCTCTACAGCTCCCCGCTCGGGCGGCGGTGATGCCAGGTAGCACGCCTCGGTGCATTCCGGAGGGAGTCTTTGTGCTAATGCTTGAGGCTTCATCCCCAGCTAAGTCGATGACTCCGCTCCTAGCTGCGATGGCATCGCCTCCGGCTACGATGCCGGACCCCCAGCTGTGCCTTTCCTGCCACCGATGTCGAGTCCGGGGGGTGCTTGTCTGTTGCCGGCAGCCCCCACCTCCTGGGATGCCTCGCCTTCAACGCCTTCGCTGGTGCGCTGCCCGTTGCCACCGGCTCTACCTCAGCTCTCTTCCCTAGGCTTGGCGGCTCTGGGCCCACCGTCCCCACGCGTCATTACTCACCCCTCGTCAGCGCCGGCATGCATGGTTGTGGCCCCGTCTGCCAGGGAGATGGGTCTCCAAAGAGAGCTTTTTCCTAAGGAGCCATTAATGTTGACGCCTGCTTCGTCGTCACCGTTGCGCCCTAACGTCGATGCTTCGTCGCTCCTGGCGCGCGCTGAGCGGGATGGAGATTTTTTCAACTTGCCGGGAGCACGCCTCGCTCCCTCTTTTGGGCTGGCTTTGCTCGTCCCTGGCCAATTGGCTGTCTACCGCCGCCGCAGGGAGCTCACTGGCCCGCGGGCCTTTCCTCTTTATAGGCCGGGGCTGGAGGAGTGGGCTGACCCACGGTCGCTCCCTGCCTTGGCCGATCTGGTGGGACCACCGCCTTCATCGCTTCTCGGGAAGCGCCCCCACCAGCCTCGGCACCGACACCGCCCGTCCCCGTACACTCCAAGGAGGAGCGAGTGCCTTGCCGCCCAGAATGGTGGGAAACATATCCACACGATCACCAGAGCACAGCGGGTGGTGATGAAGAGACTCGGCGTCATCGAGGATGAGAACAAGGCAGACGAGCGGGATATCCTCCGGTACCTCGAGCTGTTCAAGGCTCCCCTGGCGCCATCTCATGTACAGGCGCTGGTGGCGGCCTAAAACTGCCGCGTCTGCCACAATGTTGAAGTTGGTCGTTTCTCATGTCTTGTATTCTTTTGGTCTGGAATGTAAGGGGTCTAAACCACCCTGGCAAGAGGTCTCTTGTAGCGGAAGTTGTTAGAACCTCTAGTGCTTCTATTTTTTGTTGTTAGGAGTCTAAATTAGATGTTCTAGATCGGTCCCTGTCGATTCAGTCGTGTGGACATGCCCTGGATGGTGTTGATTTCATTCCTGCTGATGGAATAGGGGGGGCTGTTTACGGCTTGGCGGCATGATCGCTTCTCTGTTTCCTGTCTTCACAAGGGACGGTGGTCGCTTTCTCTTTGTTTCTCCAACATGGAAGGTGGGGCAAGTTGGACTCTCACCAATGTTTATGGCCCCCAATTGGACAGCGACAAATTGTTGTTCCTGGAGGAATTGCTGCTGGTTAGGCAGCTAGTGGTCGGGGCCTGGTGCGTGGTTGGAGATTTCAACCTCTTGGCCGCGGACGGTGATAAAAACAATGGGAATGTAAATCGACGGTTGATCAACAAGTTTAGGCACACCATTGACGCCCTTGAGCTGCGTGAGGTGTATCTGTTTGGGCGTCGCTATACATGGAGCAATGAGCAAGAACGACCGACTCTAACAAAAATCGACAAGGTGCTAGTAAATGGGGATTGGGAGGAAATTTTCCGTGATGCTCACCTGCAAGCGCTCAGCTCCTCTGCCTCTAATCACTGTCCCCTGTTGCTGGCCTGCGATCAGATGATGCATAGGCCGAGGAAGTCCAAGTTCGAATCCTATTGGGCCAAATTGGAGGATTTCGAGGATGTGGTCTGTCAGGCATGGGAGGCAGCGCCGGCCGGCTCCAATGCGCTCAGCAGCCTTCACTTCAAGCTGCGTGCAACTGCTGCTGCCTTACGGTCCTGGGGAGCCAGGCGTATCAGTGAGCTCCTTCAGCAACTCGCGATCGCCCATGAAGTAGTTTTCCAATTGGACAAAGGCCCAGGATGATCGTCTTCTGTCGGCTGGTGAAAGATCATTGCGGGCATCTCTGAAAGGTCGCTGCCTCGCGCTCGCCTCCCTAGAGCGCATTCGGCTCAGACAGCGTGCCCGCTTGCTTTTCCTGAAACATAGTGGCACCATGGCTCAATTCTTCCGCCTCAAAATCAATGCTCGTCGAAGGAAGAAGGCAATTTCCTCTATTTGTCAGGACGGCATCATTGCAACAACTGAAGAGGACAAGCTTCAGGCTGCGTATGATTATTTTCTCAAAATTCTTGGCATGCCTTGCCCCCCGTCGGCATCCCTTGCCTTCGATGCGATCGGCTTGGCGGTGCATGATTTCTCTGATTTGGAGCGCGACATTACTGAAGACGAGGCGAAGAAGGCGATCATGGAAATGCCGAGCGACAAGGCACTAGGGCCGGATGGCCTTAGTGCCACCTTCTACAAGAAATGTTGGGAAATTGTCAAGAATGATCTGATGGCAGCTCTTAACTTAGCATGGAGATCCAATGCCCAGCATCTTCACCTTGTTAACACAGCCTCAATTGTCCTGCTGCCAAAGAAGGAGGAACCGAATCAACTGTCAGCTTTTCGGCCGATTAGTTTGATTCACAGCTTCGCCAAGATTCTCACCAAGATTTTGGCTTTGCGACTTGCGCCGAGGATGGATGAGCTAATTGGGCCGGCACAGTCAGCTTTCATCAGGCGCCGAAGGATACAGGAGAATTTTCTGTATGTGCAGGGGGTGGTCAAAAACCTCCATCGTTCTAAAACGCCAGCCATGCTCTTGAAGATTGATATTGCGAAGGCGTTTGATACTGTTTCCTGGGAATTCCTTCTTGATCTGCTCCGGCACCTGGGTTTTGGGGTCCGATGGAGGGATTGCATCGCGGCCTTGCTCTTCACCGCCTCCACTTCTGTCATCATCAACGGCAAAGATACGCAACGGATCAGGCTTGCTCGTGGGTTGCGTCAAAGGGATCCCCTCTCTCCACTGTTGTTCGTCATCGTCATGGAAGCTCTGGCGGCCCTATACGCAACGGTTGTGCAGCGAGGAGAGCTTTCTCCTCTTGCCAATGTACATCTACCGCTGCGTGCCTCGCTCTACGCCGACGACTGTCGAGACCCCGAATAGGATATCTCTGTATAAAATGCTAGACCAGGATCATGCTAGCATATACAGGATACAGAAATAACATCACAACCACATCACGCATATAATATATAACCAGTGCATAAGTAACATGGTTTACATATTTATTCGGCCGCGCAGGGCCCCAAAAGCGAAGGGAAACACAGCGGAAAAGATAAACAGCGAAGTGAAATTCATCAAACTGCCACAGGCAATCGACCGAGACGCGAGCCTAGTCATCATCCACTGCCACAACCTCCTCTGGAAACAAAGGATAAGCCTCCTCTGCAACTGGTGAGATAGCACCAGGGGTGAGCACATAAAGCACTCAACAAGTGTACGGAAACATACATTATATGTTACAAGGCTAACAAAGAAAGGTTAGGGGTTATTTTGCTTAAATGGCTTTTTATTAGTACAAAAGTATACAGGGGGCAGTAAAAACAGAATTTAAATACCGGAAAAGAAAATAAGTACAGAATGTAAATGCTGAAATTCAAATATAATCCCACAAAACTAAACATATTAATTTATCTTGCACACAGCTCGCTCCAAAGTAAAATTTTCGAAAATCTACCCCCATGTGAAATCACCGAGCATGTCCATAACCGAGGACGTGGCTATTCGAATAGATTTACACTCTACAGAGGTTGTACAACTTTACTCACACGATACCCTTCGGTGCGGCCAAACAATAAAGAGTAACAAAGCGTTTCCCCTACCTCGCCCTAACACCGGCCTCCCCCATGGGCGGTCCTCCCTTTGCCACACAGGTGAAAGGTCCCACGGTACGATCCAAAATCCTAACATCTAACCACCTGGGAAGCCAGAGTCCGGACTAGGAAGCGTACTAAGCTAGGTCCTTCCCACGAGAACGTGTGGTTGCACGATAGGGCTCAGATCAATGGCGCACGAAGTAAAGTCCTTAATTGACCGGGGCGACTTGCCTAAACTAAAGACCTCAAGCACACAGCAAAAGGAGCACACAGCTCAAAGGACCACACAGGAGGTCGATAGGAAGCACGCACACAGAAGGCTTCCCCCTAGGTTCACACAGATCCACCATCACCCCAGTCTAAAACAATTTTTCCACCATATGTTTACCATACGATGCATCACCAGTGGCGAAGGTAAGGGGGGGTGCCAAAGGGTGCCAACACCCCCCTATCCAAACACTACCACCACTACACCCTCATGTTTTTACTCTATATTAAGTTAGCTAAGATAAGTATTTATCTAGTTTATTTTGTGTAGCTTGAAAGTATTATCAGTTTAATTAGTTAGCAAGTCTAAAAATATTAGCAAGAAACATGATCTACAAAATTAGTTTGTGATTTCTCATCTTTTTCAAAGTAAAATAGATGATACTTATTTGTGAGATTATTTAATAGTTTACATTAAAAGAATTTAGCAATAAAGACTAGTTTTAAATTTCCAATGATATTATTAAAGAGCTAAAATTCAAGTTTTTCTTAAAGGACTAATTTACGCATTGCTTGTTATTGACGGTGACTATTCTTAAAGGACTATTTATTCGGTCTCATGGTTTATCTTCACCCTACACCCCCCTAATCTTAAATCCTGGCTTCGCCCCTGTGCATCACATGCCACCAAAAGACGGCACACAGCCACATGGTCGTTATAAAAACAATGTTGAGTATATGATTAGTCAAGTTTAATATTATTTTTGCTTAAAAACCATTATGCGCATGGCTAAGCTCAACTACCTATCAGAGCTTTTCATTCCAGTAGCTCACTTCCCAAAATACGTGGCGACAAAGAATTTACAGGTAGTAATGTAGAACATGGCAGGAATTTATTTATAGCAATTAGGACAGTAATTACCCAAAGCGCTAATTTTTAAATAAAACATGCATATAATTTGCAGACAAAATAATATTTACACACTGGGATAAACTTGATCAAAGGAGTACACTTGCCTTCACCAGTAGAATCTCCAACCCAAACTGCTCCTTCCTCGGCAGCGACGTCTACTCGTGCACGATAAAAAAAACAGAAGCAAATAAACGATGGGCAAACAAGTAATAAACAGAACAGAAAAATAGAGAGCTCAAATTAAATAGATTTATAGAAAATAAAATGGGTGGATTAGATCTGGGATTATTTTCCAGATGGGTTCCCTGGGGAGTTTTATGCCAAATTCTGGGACCTGATAAAGTTTGATCTCTTAAAGCTTTTGAATGAATTTCATAAAGGAACTCTGGATGTAGAGAGACTTAACTTTGGCATTATCATTCTGGTTCCTAAAACTAAGCATGCTGCTCAAATTCAAAAGTTTAGACCTATTTGTCTCCTGAATGTGAGTTTCAAAATACTAACAAAAGTGTTGATGAATAGGATTGATTGTGTGATGTCTTACATTATCTCTAGAAACAAAACAGCTTTTCTCAAAAATAGGTTTATCCTGGAGGGGGTGGTAATCCTTCATGAAATTCTGAATTCTATTCACCAAAAGAAACAAAGTGGCATTCTTTTTAAGATTCATTTCGAAAAAGCTTATGATAAAATAGATTGGGTTTTTATTTATAGAATGCTAATTGCAAAGAATTTCCCAACTCAATGGTGTGATTGGATGATGAAAGTCATCAGAGGAGGGAAGGTAGCTGTCAAAGTAAATGATGAAGTTGGTCCTTATTTCCAAACCCACAAAGGTCTCAGACAGGGTGATCCCCTATCACCTTTGCTTTTTAATTTAGCTGCTGAAGCCCTTACTTTGTTGATTCATAGGGCAGAAAACAATTCCCTACTAGAAGGATTAGGTGTCAATGATGAAAACAAAGTTGTTGTGTTGCAATATGCTGATGACACTATTCTTCTGATTCCTGACAATCTAGATTATGCCAGAAACTTGAAATATATTCTGTGTTTGTTTGAACAATTATCAGGCCTCAAAATTAACTTCAATAAAAGTGAAATTTTCTGCATAGGGCTGACAGAGGATAGACAAAATTTATATAGCCAACTCTTTACTTGTAACATAGGTGATTTGCCTATGAGATATCTGTGGGTCCCTATTGATAAAAAAAGAATTCTGAAAAAGGATTGGAAAACAGCTGAAAATAGAATGGAACACAAGCTGGGGTGTTGGCAAGGGAGATTTCAATCAATTGGTGGAAGGTTGATTTTGATCAATTCCAGTTTAAGTAATGTCCCTCTCTACATGCCGTCCTTTTATAGAATTCCTTAAGGGGTGAGGGAGAGAATGGATTTCTTTAGAAGAAGGCTCCTCTGGCAAGAGGATCAGGGCATTAGGAAGTACCACCTTGTTCAATGGCCAGTTATATGCACTCCTAAGGAACAGGGGGGTTGGGAGTGTTAGATCTTGATCTTATGAACAAGGCTATGCTGGGGAAATGGATTTGGCAACTTGAAAATGAAGAGGGATGGTGGCAAGATTTTCTTAGGAATAAATACTTGACGAAGAAACCCTTGTCTGTACTGAAAGCAAAACCTGGAGACTCTCACTTTTGGCAGGGGCTGCTGGAAGTAAAAGAACAATTTTATAGTCTATGTTCAAAAAAAGTGGGAGATGGGAGATCTATAATGTTTTGGGAGGATAGCTGGATGGGTGGCCGCCCACTTGTCTCTCAGTTCCCTGCTCTTTATAATATCACTTTGACAAAACTTATTTCCTTAGCTAAGATAAAAGAAAAAGGTTGGAGTGTGATCAAATTTAGAAGGACCTTGGTTGATGAAAAACTGACAGATTGGAATCTTATTAAACAAAACTTTGCAAATCTATATTTTCAGCTAGGCTGTAAGGATAGGCTCTGCTGGAATCTGAATAAGCAAGGGACCTTTTCTGTCAAATCTTTTTACAATGCTCTCTGTATTCAGCAGACACCTACTCCTTTCAAGAAAATTTGGAAGTTTAAAATACCCCTGAAGATCAAAATCTTTATCTGGCTCATGCTAAAGGGTAAAATCTTGACTAAAGACAACTTGTTTAAGAGGGGGTGGAGGAAAGGTGACACTATGTGTCAATTCTGTGATCAACAAGAATCCATTCAGCTTCTCTTTTTTGATTGTGCTATGGCAAGGCTGATCTAGAACATTATCTCCTGTGCTTTGGATTTGAAACCTGTTTTTGATAGCAATCAACTGTTTAGCTCCTGGATTTCTGCTTTTGGAAAGAAACTTAAAAAACTTGTTGTCACTGGTGTGGCTGCTGTGCTTTGGACCATTTGGAAATCTAGAAACAAAGCCTGTTTTGAGAATAAACTCCCTAATGACCCAACTGATGTGATTTTTTCGGTTTGTCACTGGTTGGAATCTTGGATTCCATTGCAGAGACTGGAGGAAGATCAAAGAGAGTTACTCTTGGAAGCCAAACTCATAAGACAGGTGGCAAGTGAAATTTTCAACTCCAAGTATGGATGGAGGGCCGCTACAAGAAGGATTGGATGCTGAAGATTGTTCTCTCTCTATCGGTCTGGATGTCAGCTGCAACTACAAAATTTAGGGTTTTGGGTGGTGATTGCTGTATTTCTGAATCACCAGTCGGTTATGTTTCTGGGCTTTATATTTTAGAGCTATGTGCTGCTATTCTGTTATGTTTGGTGTCATCTACAAAACCAGCTATCTTGATAGCTTGTCTGGGATTGCTCTGTATCTGAACCTGAACTTTTGTAGTCTTCTCATTTCTAGTAATAGAAATGGGGGCTTAATGCCCTTGGTCAAAAAAAAAAAGATCTGGGATTATTTTGGGACTGGACGATCAGTATAGGAATTAAAGCAGGGATTTATATTTGGTTGTGGTTTCTGACATTTTGAAGGAGAACTACCAGTTAGTGGCAAGGAGAAAAGAACAAAAAGCTCCTGTGATTTCACAGGACACATCACGCGCTTGTGCAGAGGCACAAATGAACTAATGATGGTGACCAGCAAGACAGCAGCTTCGCTAACAGCACTTGCCGACACAAGAATGTGGTGACACTGGCGAATGCCTCCGGTGATCGTCGCCGGTGAACATGACCTCCGATTGTCAACGTTGTTGAGGAGGGAGATGCAGCGCCATCGCTGAGATAGGAGGAAGGAGAGTGTCTTACCACAACGACGCCGCCCCTAGGTAGCAAGCGGTGCAGACCAAGTGTGGGGATTGGCTCTATGAGCCTTTGAGAGTTTGAGAACGCAGAAAAATGGTGGAAGTCCGTTTATACAGTGAGAGAAGGAATCAATGTTGAGTGGAGTTATCTGGTGATTCAATTGAAGATAATGCAGGGGAATTATTTGGCTCTTGGCTTGCTAACGTATCCTGATTGATGACCCATAGGTGATTAAACTCATAGTGGATGGAGAGAGCAATCAACAGAGGATTAAATGTCAAATGTTTGCATTGGTAGGAAGATGTAAAGTCTGGGTGGTTGATTTGCTCTTCATCTCTTCTTTTTTAATAACTGCTGGTGCATGGGATTAAAGCAACAATATTTGGGCTAGGAGCTGGATCGATCCAGGTGTTGAAGAGGAAGAAACAGAAAATATTGTTTCAGTCCATACGTGAAAAAGAGAGGGAGAAATGAAAAGAAACAATAGGAAGCGAAAAAGGAAGGAAAAGGAAGGCTTTCTGCACAAATGATATTTTTTTTGAGTGGTTATTTTAGGAAATAAAGGGAGTTAGAATAATTTGAGCTCGCAAACCAAAATCTAATTAAATCCAAATAACTCCAATTAGAATAAACACACAATAAAAATTAACATCATCATTAATTAATTTAATAAAAGTAATTAAGCTTGTTTCAGGAACAAAAGCGAAAGGCGATATTTATTTAAATTTTGGAAATAGGTAAATTTTAAAATTAATAAAAATTGGGATGTGACAACGACGCGGTGATCTTCTTCCACCCCTCCAGACGCGATGCGCTGACAATCAATTTTGTGCTCAAGCTGATGGGTGAAGCATCGGGTTTGGTCTCTAATCTGCTTAAAAGTTCGTTAACACCAATTCACTGCTCTGATGCGCAAGTTGATGAAGTAACAGATGTGTTGTCCTGCCCAGTCAAGTTGCTGCCAATTGTTTACCTTGGGTTGCCACTCTCCGTCAGAAAACCGACAAAGGAGCAGATTCAACCAATGATGGATAGGCTTGCAAAAAGCTTGGCTGGCTGGAAACCCAAGCTTTTATCCCCTGATGCCCGCCTAACGCTGATCAAACATGTCCTAATGGCCCTAGCTCTTTACTTCATGTCAGTTTTAGAACTCTCTTTACTTCATGTTAGTTTTGGAAGTCCCTGTCTAGGCGATCAACGAAATAGAGAAGAAATGCCGGGGATTCCTTTGGAAAGGTGATGAAGAGGCGGCTGGGTCGTGTAGCCTTGTAGCCTGGGATAAACTCTGTCGTCCGTTCGAGTATGGTGGACTGAGGATCAGAAATCTTCGTCTGATGGGCATTGCTCTCCGTGCTAGGTGGATCTAGTTGCGCCGAACACAGCCGAAGCCACCGTGGGCGCGTTTCGCGCCGCCGGCGGATAAGAAGAGACTGCATTGTTTTCCTATCGGCTGCAAGGTGGTCCTGGGGAATGGATAAGATGCTCTATTTTGGAAAGACAATTGGTTGCCGGATGGTGGTTCAGTGGAAAACAGAGGACCTATCCTCTTCTCTTTCGTTAAGACTAGTGGAATGACTGTGGCGGCTGCTCGCCGTAATAATTCCTGGGTCTCAGATATCGGAGGCGGCCTCTCGGTTCAAGCGTTGGGCGAATATCTAGATCTGTGGGATGTGATCGCTGGAATCTCTCTTGAGCCTGCTAGTCGGGATGAGATGATATGGAAGGCAGCCCCGGATGGTGTGTTCTCTCTGCGCTCAACCTATTCCCTGTTTTCGGCAGGCAGGATGAAGTGCCCGCTTGGCAAGATTATTTGGAAATCCCGTGCACCGGCGAGATGCAAGTTCTTTATGTTTCTCGCAATGCGCAACGCTTGCCTCACCGCCGACAATCTACAATGCCGCGGATGGAGCCTTGCCCAGGTGTGCCATTTGTGCTCCAACAATGGGGAAACCTGTCAGCACATCTTCATGAACTGCGCTTACACCCAGCAGATTTGGGGTCTAGTGTGCACGCGTCTGGGCCTTTCGTGCTCTTCGCCATTGGCGGATTTCATTGATTGGTGGCTTACAGCACGGAAATCTGTTGCTAAGGTTGACCGCAAAACATTCGATGCGGGGGTTATACTTGTAACTTGATTGATTTGGAAAGAGCGAAACGCGAGGGTGTTCGATAGAATCGCGGCAACGGTTCCCGAGCTCTGCTCGGCCATGGGGGATGAATGGGAGACCTGGATGGCTGCAGGTCTTGTTAGCCACTTTTGCCACCCTGTAGCAAATTTTGCTGTGAGATTTTAGCCTTTTCTTTTCTTTTGTGTCGGTAATGGTGGTGCTCTGACGCACCGCGCAACCTTGTACATTCCTTTTCTTTCTCTTAATATACATCGGCCGGCTATTCACCGGCCCGGCGAAAAAAAAAACTGCTGAGCAATGGTTTATTAGCAGTTTATTGATTCAACTCAGAGCTAAGAGTTGCTGTCAGTTTCTGCTTTGGCTATCACAAGATGAATTTTTGCCAGAAACATAGTTACTAAGATGCATTGTTTTCCTCTTGTGACAATCTTCTTACAACCGAAGTCTCAGGTACAATGGTTCTTATTGTAAGAGTCTAAGAGCCATGCTAATTCTCACTGTGAAAACTGTCATGCTTTTAAACGTTTAGCGCTTTCTTTATATGTTCTCTCTTACGAAATTCGTGTCGATTTACTATATGTGTTAAATATGTGATCCGAATTTTAGGCCCACAATATATTCGGATTAGTTTCCTAGTAGGAGTCCTATTAGGTGTCTTTCTATTATCCCCTATATATACTCTTGTAAGCCGTACGGGAAGGGGTGACGTTCCCATTGTGATTTCCCTGCGTTTGTAATCATCTCCTCTATAGTGATCATTGCCAGTCGGCGTCCGTGGTTTTCCCCACAAGGGTTTTCCACGTAAAATTCGTGTCTCCGTTGTGCATCTATTTTCATAACAAGTGGTATCAGAGCATTGGAGATTCGATCAACAACTATCCCACCATCGTTCTGCAATTCGGCGAGATTATCCACCGGCGCACGTTCATCATCGGCGACGGCAGGCACGTGTCGTCGCTCGTCTCGTCGATTTGTCTCATCTTCGTCGTGCTGCCTACGCACGCGAGAAAAAACAGGAGGAGCAGCAGCCGGTCTCCACACCACACGTCGGGGGAGGAGAAAAAGCAGCAGAAACCAATCTAATTGCGCACGGATCCCAAAGTGAAGAAAAAGTAGGGCAAGTCTGTCAGAGCCATCATCGCCCTGTTCTGTGAATTCAATTTCACGTTGAGAATTGCTACGGCCACCTAAGCTTGTGTACCAGGAGATTCCCTGATCTACGCTACGTGCACACAGAAAGTGCACCCAGAGGTTCACGATTTTGCTAGGTTTACCCTAATTTCTTACTAGCAAATTTCAGGATTAATTCCTATGGCGAGTTTGAAGTATGATCTACCGCTCCTGGACCGAGACACAAGATTCTCACTTTGACAAGTGAAGATGCGAGCCGTTCTTGCACAGCAAGACCTCGATGATGCGCTTTCTGAATTTGACAAGAGAACTCAAGATTGGTCCAACGATGAGAAGAAAAGGGATCGTAAGGCTATGTCATATATTCATCTTCATCTATCTAACAATATTTTGCAGGAGGTGCTTAAGGAGGAGACAGCCGCTGGGCTGTGGTTGAAGCTGGAACAGATATGCATGACTAAGGATCTGACCAGTAAGATGCACCTGAAGCAAAAGTTATTTTTGCATAAGTTGCAAGATGATGGGTCTGTAATGGACCATCTCTCCACTTTCAAGGAAATTGTTGCTGACCTTGAGTCTATGGAGGTAAAGTATGATGAAGAGGATTTAGGCCTTATTCTATTGTGTTCATTGCCTAGCTCATATGCAAACTTCAGGGATACTATACTTTATAGTCGTGATACTCTAACTTTGAAAGAAGTTTATGATGCTTTGCATGCCAAAGAAAAGATGAAGAAGATGGTACCCTCTGAAGGTTCAAATTCACAAGCAGAAGGCTTGGTTGTTCGGGGTAGGCAACAAGAGAAGAACACAAAGAACCAATCAAGAGATAAAAGCTCAAGTAGCTACCGTGGGAGATCAAAGTCCAGAGGCAGGTGTAAGTCATGCAAATACTGCAAGAGAGATGGACATGATATCTCTGAGTGTTGGAAGCTACAGGACAAAGACAAGAGAACTGGAAAGTATATACCAAAAGGTAAGAAAGAAGAGGAAGGTAAAGCCGCAGTTGTTACTGATGAGAAGTCTGATGCAGAATTGCTTGTTGCTTATGCTGGTTGTGCACAAACTAGTGACCAGTGGATTCTTGATACTGCATGCACCTATCACATGTGCCCTAATAGGGATTGGTTTGCCACCTATGAAGCTGTGCAAGGTGGTACTGTTTTGATGGGTGATGATACACCATGCGAGGTTGCAGGTATTGGAACAGTTCAGATCAAGATGTTTGATGGTTGTATCAGAACATTGTCAGATGTGCGGCATATTCCAAATTTGAAGAGAAGTCTCATCTCTTTATGTACTCTTGATCGCAAAGGGTACAAATATTCCGGTGGAGACGGAATTTTGAAGGTAACTAAAGGCTCTCTTGTTGTGATGAAAGCTGATATTAAATCTGCCAACCTGTACCATCTGCGAGGTACAACTATATTAGGTAATGTTGCAACAGTTTCTGATTCATTATCTAATTCCGATGCTACTACTCTTTGGCATATGCGTCTTGGACATATGAGTGAAATTGGTTTGGCAGAATTGAGCAAGCGAGAATTGCTAGATGGACAAAGCATCGGGAAGCTCAAATTTTGTGAGCATTGCATCTTTGGCAAGCATAAGAGGGTGAAGTTCAACACATCTACACATACTACTGAAGGTATTCTTGATTATGTGCATTCTGATTTATGGGGGCCTACTCGTAAGACATCTTTTGGAGGTGCTCATTACATGATGACTATCGTTGATGATTATTCGCGAAAAGTTTGGCCTTATTTCTTGAAGCACAAATATCAAGCTTTTGATGTGTTTAAAGAGTGGAAAACTATGGTTGAAAGACAAACTGAAAGGAAGGTGAAAATCCTTCGTACTGACAATGGGATGGAGTTCTGTTCTAAGATAGTTAAATCATATTGCAAGTCTGAAGGCATTGTGCGTCACTACACCGTTCCTCACACACCTCAACAAAACGGCGTAGCTGAGCGTATGAACAGAACAATTATATCAAAGGCCCGTTGTATGTTGTCTAATGTAGGTTTGCCTAAACAGTTTTGGGCGGAAGCCGTTTCCACTGCTTGTTATCTTATAAATCGATCACCTAGCTATGCCATTGATAAGAACACTCCAATTGAGGTATGGTCTGGTTCCCCAGCAAATTATTCAGATTTAAGAGTATTTGGTTGTACTGCTTATGCTCATGTTGATAATGGTAAATTGGAGCCTAGAGCTATTAAGTGCATTTTTCTTGGTTATCCGTCTGGTGTGAAAGGCTATAAGTTATGGTGTCCTGAAACTAAAAAGGTTGTGATTAGTAGAAATGTTGTCTTCCATGAATCAATTATGTTACATGACAAACCTTCTACTAATGTTCCTGTTGAGAGTCAGGAGAAAGCAAATGTACAGATGGAGCACTTGATCAGTTCAGGGCATGCACTAGAAAAAGAAGATGTTGCTATTAACCAAGATGAACCTGTTATTGAAGATTCAAATTCTTCTACTGTTCAGCAGTCTCCAAAACGTTCTATTGCAAAAGATAGGCCCAAAAGAAATATTAAACCTCCTCAAAGATATATTGAAGAAGCGAACATAGATGCTTATGCTTTGAGTGTGGCAGAAGAAATTGAAGGTAATGCAGAACCTTCTACATATTCTGAGGCTATTGTTTCTGATGATTGCAATAGATGGATAACTGCTATGCATGATGAGATGGAGTCACTTGAAAAGAATCATACTTGGGAATTGGTGAAGTTGCCAAAGGAGAAGAAACCTATCCGTTGCAAGTGGATCTTCAAAAGAAAGGAAGGTATGTCTCCAAGTGATGAGGCAAGATACAAAGCAAGGCTAGTTGCTAAAGGTTATAGCCAGATTCCAGGTATTGATTTCAATGATGTCTTTTCCCCTGTTGTGAAGCATAGTTCAATTCGCACTTTACTCAGTTGCAATGCATGATTATGAACTAAAGCAAATGGATGTTAAGACTGCATTTTTACATGGGGAGTTAGAAGAGGACATTTATATGGAGCAACCTGAAGGTTTTGTTGTTCCTGGAAAAGAGAACCTAGTCTGTAGGTTGAAGAAATCTCTTTATGGGTTGAAGCAGTCACCTAGACAGTGATATAAGAGATTTGACTCTTTCATGCTTTCTCAGAAGTTTAGAAGGTCCAATTATGATAGCTGTGTTTATCTCAAAGTTGTTGATGGTTCAGCTATATATTTGCTTCTTTATGTTGATGATATGTTGATTGCTGCAAAAGACAAATCAGAGATAGCAAAGTTGAAGGTACAATTGAGTAGTGAATTTGAGATGAAGGATTTGGGTGCAGCGAAGAAAATTCTCGGTATGGAAATTACTAGAGAAAGACATTCTGGCAAGTTATATCTTAGTCAGAAAGGTTATATTGAAAAAGTTATTCGTCGTTTCAATATGCATGATGCAAAACCAGTGAGTACTCCTTTAGCTGCACATTTCAGATTATCTTCAGATTTATGTCCACGGTCAGATTATGATATTGAGTACATGTCTAGAGTTCCATATTCAAGTGCAGTTGGTTCACTTATGTATGCCATGGTATGTTCTTGTCCTGACTTATCACATGCATTGAGTGTTGTCAGTAGATACATGGCTAATCCTGGCAAAGAGCATTGGAAAGCTGTTCAATGGATTTTCATATACCTACGTGGTACATCTAGTGCTTGTTTGCAGTTTGGGAGATCTAGAGATGGACTTGTTGGTTATGTGGATTCAGATTTTGCTGGAGATTTGGATAGGCGAAGATCGCTCACAGGTTATGTTTTCACTATTGGAGGATGTGCTGTTAGTTGGAAGGCAAGTTTGCAAGCAACGGTTGCCTTATCTACTACTGAAGCAAAGTATATGGCTATTTCTGAAGCTTGTAAAGAAGCTATTTGGCTTAGAGGTTTGTACACTGAGCTTTGTGGAGTTACGTCTTGCATTAATATATTTTATGATAGTCAAAGTGCAATATGCCTTACAAAGGATCAGATGTTCCATGAGAGAACAAAGCACATTAATGTGAGATATCACTTTATTCGAGGTGTGATTGTTGAAGGTGATGTCAAGGTATACAAGATAAGTATTCATGATAACCCAGCTGATATAATGACAAAGCCAGTTCCTGCTACTAAGTTTGAGCTTTGCTCAAACTTGGTTGGTGTTACAGTTTGAGCTTTGCTCAAGCTTGGTTGGTGTTACAGTATAGTCCTAGAGACTATTTGGCGCACGGTGATTTTACCTACATGAGGTATTTTTTGGTGATTGATGTTTTTATGCTACAAGAGGAAATTCGTCTCAAGGTGGAGATTGTTAAACATGTGATCCGAATTTTGGGCCCACAATATATTCGGATTAATTTCATAGTAGGAATCCTATTAGGTGTCTTTCTATTATCCCCTATATATACTCTTGTAAGCCGTACGGGAAGGGGTGACGTTCCCATTGTGATTCCCCTATGTTTGTAATCATCTCCTCTATAGTGATCATTGCTGGTCGGCGCCCGTGGTTTTTCCCGCAAGGATTTTCCACGTAAAATTCGTGTCTCCGTTGTGCATCTATTTTCATAACAATATGTGTTCTCTAAAGCAACAGACCATGGTAGCGTAAGGCTGACCTGATGTGAAGAGGTTTTTGTGTTTCGCCTCAGTTACTAACTCTGCATGTGGTTCGATCAATGGATCGTTGAGCTCTGCATCTCATTCAAATTCTGAAGAATTTTGGTCAAATATACCACTTCCTACTTTTCATACAAGCACTGAACTTTTTCTGAAAATTTTATTTTCTAAACCTAATGCAGTAATGCTATAGCAATGGTTGGACCCTAGGAGTTAGTGGCATATATCATCGACATACTTGCGTGGCCAAGGGGGAGCAGCTCTGTCTCCAGGATTTGATGCCATTCTTAGCATTTGGTTTGTTGAACACTGAAATTACATTATTTCTCCTCGTGGCATCTAAAGGTTGATTTTGATTCTTAATTATTTCTGTAGCATTGCAAGGTACCTCACACTGTAGCCAATTATTTTTTCTTTTGAGATCACATGGGGAGCATACTGCAGCTCTTTGATTGATACACCTGTCTACTTAGAACACCCAACTATATAGCTGAAGATGTCCAAATTTGGCACTGCATCTTATCTATAGCTGTGTATCACGTTCAAACTATGATATATCAGAAACATTTGTTTGAGGGAAGCAAAACAAATTAGAAAATCCAGGATTCAATGGAAAATCATAATACAGTAGAGCGCAATGATGCTATTTCATTTGGGCTAACATCAGCATCCATGACTCTAAACAAGGTTATTCCGGTTTCTGACGTACATGCTTTATGCTATTTCATTCGGTGAATGTAAGTTTTAATGTATCGATATATGTCGATGTGCATCAGTGATGGATGTATTTTTCTTTTATAATTTACTCTATTCAGTATACCAACGAGCCTTGCACGTGCACGCTCATTAGTCATAAAAATATCAAAGACTCAGCCCAAAACTCCGAGAAATGGACAGAGGAGAGTCAGGGGAGTCCACAGGCCGAAGGCCAGGCCGGGAGGGCCTAGCCCAAGTTCGACCGCCATTGATCCTGGGGTTTGGCGTGGATGCTCCAGATGCTCTCCTAATGACGGTTGCGGGGCAGTTCAGACATTTCCCCTTCTCACAACCGTCATAACTGCCCTATAAAAGTAGCTTCACTCCTTCACTTCACACACACTTCTAAGCTTGAGCTGAATTATAAGAGGTTCTATTGCACTATATTGTATACTAGAATAGGAAGAGAGTAGAGTAGAAGAAGTCGAAAGAATTCCGGAGTTGTCGGTAATCTTCCCTTATTTCTTTTATTCTGTTTATTACTTTGATTTCAATACAATATTTTTCTTGAGTAATTTAGATTTATCTTGTGAGAATTGTCTCCTGGTTAGTTCCTAAATAGCATACGGGATTATTGCTCACTATAATTAACTAAAATATAGTGATTGCTTTGGTGAGTTATAAACACTGAAGTAGATATTAATTGCTTAGACGTGGTGTTTAGGTGATTGTTATCCAGTAATTGCAGCGTATCCCACAGTACGTTTGAGGTAGGTGTAGAGGTGGTGATAGCCCTCAAGATTACTTAAGTCCTCCCTGTCCGGGTATGTAGTAGAGCGACATCTGGGAATAGCGGGTTGCTAGTGCCTGAAGTATTGCGTTAGGATTGAACTTAAGCTTTCCCTAGACACTAATTATCAACAGAAAATCATGTCTATCCTGGCATATCCTTTGTTGGTGTCCTTGGATGAACCGAATGAAGATCTGACACCACACGTTCCCTTGGATTCGATACCCTTAGAATACTCCGTAGGGGAAGTGCTACATCGGTATATCCGTGCGCTTGCGAATTTCTATCTGTGACCATAAGAATTACCAACAAACATTTTTGGCGCCGTTGCCGGGGAACGGTTGCTGATCATTTCCGAACCCAGTTCATCATCGTATCTCTTTTTCACTTTTTATTCTACCTTTACCCCTGCTACCCAGAGAAGTATTCCTGTCAAACTCTTCTCAACTATGGAGCAACCTCTTTTCGAGCTGTCTGCTCCTAGGAGCGAATTCTATGAGCCACCTCCTTCATTGGACCCAACTTATACAACTGGCTATGAAATTCGCTCCAAACTAATCAACATGGTTAGGGAAAATACTTTTTCTGGCTTTGATCTAGAAAATCCCTACCATCATCTGTGAGACTTTGAGCATGTCTGCTCATGCCTTAAGATTCGTGGCATGAGATAAGAAACCATACGGTGAAAATTGTTTCCGTTCTCTCTTCAAGAGAGAGCGAAGCAATGATACACCTCTACCGTTGGATGTGTAAATGGTAGTTGGGAAAAGTTGCAAGACAGATTATGTCTTTCCTTCTTCTCAGATACTCGTATTACTACCCTTCGAGTAGAGATCATCAGTTTCCAGCAGATCAAAAACGAATCAATCGGTGCAGCTTGGTCTAGATTCACTAATTTACTGCAGTCCGGACCAACCTTGTCCTTACCCGAATATATGCTCTTGCAACATTTCCATATGGGTTTGGATAATGAATCTACATTCTATCTGAACATAACCGTCGGAGGATCATTCATGCACAAAACGCCGTCAGAAGGAAAAATAATTCTAGAACGCAATCTAGAAAGTACCTCCTTCATGGCACAGTCTGATGAACCCCCTCCGGAGGTATCCGTGTCCAAGAGAGAGGAACCTTCAACAATCGAGTCACAATCTGAACCTTCCACTTCCACTAGCTCGATTGATGAGAAAGTTCCTTTGCAGCCATCCGTTGTGAATGAAGAAATTCAGACTTCGGACCATGCCGCAATTCTGTTAAGGGACGGTTTTGACGAAGACTATGGCAACACCCTAAACTATTTTAGTAAAAAGAAACCACTCGTCCCCTTGCTGCCTCCTGATCCTATGGAACTTGGGTTCCTACGGGAAACTGTTCGGGAGCTAACATCCATAATGAGCGACGAATGGCTAAGGGAGGCAGAGCTTTCATCCGAAGTAATTCGGATAAATACCGCTCCCCGAATCATTCCTTGTCATCTGGAGAGGAACGACATTGGTATTCTTTACAGTCCAACTATCGGGGTTAATCCCATCTTTGAGTCATTTGCATTGGCTTATCTGAGCGATAAGCCAGTAACCCTGACAAACAAATTCTTCAAACACCCGAACGGAAATATCATCGAAGGATTTGGGATTGTGCAAGATGTGCCTGTCTACTTTGAAGACAGGGAGGCGGTCTTAGATTTCCACGTCTTTGAAATCCGAGATATTGACATTCTAATCGGGCTTTCCATTGAGCAACTCCTCATAAACACGCCCCGATTAGATAGCCTCAAGATAACTTTGGGAGGGAATGAATTCTCGGTTCCATTCTCGCGGGCAAGGTTCTCCTTGACCGACTCTCTCTCAGAGATTGAGTTAGCAGAGGAGGTTACTGTAATGCCCTAGAAAAAAATAGAATACCGTAGAGGATATATTGGAAGTCCGTAAGTTTTTGGTGTTTGAAATTAGAAGAAAAACAATAGTTATTCGCTACCTGGGCTAGCTTTCAGCCAGCCCAAGGCCTAGCTGCCCCCTCCACACCCCAAAACCCTAGGAGGTCCCCCCCCCCCACCTCCCCCTAGCCGTCATTTGGTACCTTGGGGCGCCCACCTCCCCCTCTGGTCGACCTCCCCTATGCCTGCCCTGCTGCAGATCTGGGAAGAAGAAGGGAAGGAGAAGAAAGGGAAAGAAGGAAGCGGAGGAAATCGAGGTGAAGATGGAAATGTGGGGTTTGATTACCCGCTGCCCATGGAAGCTTAGGTATCAATGCATGATTTCTTCCCTCTGTTTTGGTTTTCTATTAGGGTTTAGATCAAGTGTTGGAAGCGAGTAAGTTTGGGGATCCACCGATTTATTCCTCAACCGGGTTTTTTTTTTCTGATCTGCCACCCTGCATAGTTCTACCTTGGCTGCCTTTTCGGCCAACATAATGGGATTTCCTGTGAAAAGTCTCTATACAAAAGTTGTAGATAACGTGTAGATCTATCTTCTGACCAAATGGCATGAGTTTATATCAAGTGGTTTAGGAGGTATCAATTTCTGAATTTGGCTGTCTGAATATCGATGCATTTTTCTGTAGTCGAGGTTCAGAGGGATTTTAGAGGATCTTAATGATGGAATCAGAGAAACTTGTTTTTACAGAAGTTGTAGCATATGTTGTGATCTACCTCCTACATAAAACTTGTTAGATTTTATCTTGTAGTTTGTTGTCAGTGCTCTTTTGAATGGTTGTTGCACAGTTTTCTGGGCAGATGCACTTCTCTGTTTTGTGCCATGTTTTAGGCCAGCTAAATGGAAGAATTCAATTTTGTTATCTAAATGAAAGTTGTAACTCTTGTTCTGTAGATGTCAGAAATGATATATTTTGCTGTGTTATGTGATGTAGAATTGGAGGTATCGAATTGTTAATCTATGCTGCTTTTATAGGAAGATTATCGGTGATTTGTTTAATGTTGTTTGGGGTGGGATCCCAGCGTAGGAAGCGTATGTGTGATTCTTGAATGATTATGCATGTTATTTGAGTCTGAGCCGGTGTTTATTCAGGTGATGCCACTTCGGAATGCAACTAGAGTTCATCTCATCATCGGTGAAGGCAAGTGAACGTAGCGGTGGTTTGCTACAGCTTTAACCTGTTATTTTATTCTACCTTCACTTTGAAAATTATATATCATCAACCGATATATTATTATTTGTTGCACAGAGGATTTACCTATCTGAATCAGACTTATTGATTTTACACTGTATATGGTTATACTTTATGCTCTTGGTTATAATACCCTTATACTGATCTCCATCGAAGGAATTTGGTTCCGATGTTATACTCTGGGTTTCATACTGCATTTGCAACTTGCATTGCATTTGAAGTTATGTCGTGAACCTATGGTTGCGACCGTACCGGTACAACATCGTATATTGCCGTAATACGATGCAGCTTCATACCTTGTTGGGTGTGAAGGCAGGAGTACATATCATTGCATTGCATATGCACTTATTCACCCTGTTGGGTGTGAAAGCAGGAGTACATATCATTGCATTGCATATGTACATATTGCAGGATGTTACGTGAAATATCGATCGAAGATATCTTTGAGAAGTGTTTTCTTCTCTGGGATTTGTGAGTATATGGATTTAATTGGTGACGTCATGATATTTTTAGTCCATGGATATTCAACTTGTCTTTATGTGAATCATAACTTAGTATTTAATTAACTATATAATCCACCTGTGGTTTAAGTAGCTTGTTAAAGCCGTTTGCTTGCTGAGATTTATTCTCATCCCCTTATAGTCTTTTCAGGTACTTGCTGTTGATATGTTTGCGTGAAGGGATGGGATTAGCTACACTGTTGCATAACATGATCTCACTTAGTCATGATTATTGTAATATGCTAATAGGATTACTTGTGTTTAGACATAATGGGTTAATTAAACACTAGAGGTGTTGACCATTGATGAGCTACCTTTTCAAGCCTATCCCTACATGTCAGTCCATTGTTGTATCATAACCTTAATCTATATGTTGATGCTTCCGCGATGTTTTCTTATCTAAGGTAGTTGTTGCCGAAATTTGCTTGTTTTGGCACTTATGTGTGGTTGTTTAGTGGCATCCCAGGCTTATGTGGTTTTCTGGGGTGTTACAGTTACGGCAGTTCCCCCTCATGAATATCCCGAGGCACTTCTGGAAGATGAGGTAAATGAGTTGCACTTGCTGATCTGAGTCTAGGTTGTTGCAAGATATGAAATAGTAAATAAGGGTTGCTATGATCCTGATCCTAGTTTGACTTAAATTCCGGATGTTTTGTTTTTCAAAATGATAAATTTGAAGTTCCTCAATTGATATAAATTCCTACCAGAATCAAAAAAGTGCCATCATGATTAAACCATGAACTTCTCATGCTCTATGATCAAGATCATACACCCACATATATGCACAAGCTAAACTCCTACACTGGGAGCTAAGCAATATTACATTCCATTTCCATACTACCCCAAAATAAATTCTCTATGCTTTCATGTGCTTTCTTCTCCTAAAAAGAAAATCCTTTCGGAAAAAAATAAATAAGAGGGAAGGAGGGAAAGGCATGGTTATGAAAAAAAATAAGTTATGCTCTCACAAGCATGAGCATGGAAAAAAAGAAAAAAAAGAGAAATGTGTAGCCATGCCCTCTCCTAATTAATAAAAGAAGGATTTATGGGAGAAGAAAGTAAGCACAAAGGAGAAGCATTTTCTTTATTTTTCTTTATATACCATTTCCACAATACATCACACACTTTGCACGATCTTGATATTGAGTATGTTTAGTTATCTATTTTAGTCTATGTTTTTAACTTAGTAATAAATGTGAATGCAAGTATGTCATATTTGATCCCTACCGAGCTCCACATATGAAACCTTAGAGTAGGAATCAAAAAGGCAAAAATGGTGAGAAATTCATATTGATACACTTAGAGAGATTGAGTGAATCATTTGAGAAACTTGGCTTTCTTTTGCAAAATCATTTGAAAACCTCCGAAATAAGAGTCAAATAAAGATTGGGTGATTGGTGCTATAATTGTTGTTGTCTTTCAACCGCCCAAGGCAAGGAGAAGCAGTGTCTCGTGGGAATCAGGGGTAAGGATAAGCCACTATGCCAAAGATTATTTAATCTTAGAGAGAGTACATATACCTTGCACCTGTACCTTTAAGATATACAGCATAGTAGCAACTCCTGATCAACAATCAAGTTTCTGTTTCCTTTCGTCCTTCACTCGGGACGAGCAAAGGTTCAAGCTTGGGGGGGTTTTTTGACGGTCGTTATCGATCAGTTTCGACCGTCAATATAACCAAAATAGAGGACAACTAATTATGCTTGCAATGCATCAATGCATATACATGTTAGAATAATAATATTCCGCCAATATTAGGTTCATTAACCTTTTGTAGAAAATGATAATTAAATGGAGGAGAATCGGCATCAACTAAGACGATAAATCAATCGGACGATGTCGAGAATCAGACTTATGCATGAATGGGCTAAGAACTCAGAATTGACATGATGAATTGGGCCAAAATTCACAAGTCTGCATAAAGGAGCAATAGAGGAGGCCGCCAGCCGAAGATCGGGATGGCCCAGCCCATGGTTCGGCCGAACCCATCCTGACGCTGTTGGATGCAGGGTTCGGCGTGGACGTCCAGGATTGCATCCCAATGACGGTTGGAGGGCACTTCGGATAATTCCGCTTCCACAACCGTCATAACTACCTCTATATAAGGACTTCACTCTCTTCACTTCAACACACACCTCAAGCAAGAGCTCTCTTATATTCTCTCAAGTTAGTTTAGTGTTCTTAAGCTAGTGGAATAGGAATAGAGTAGAAATCAGGAGTCCGGAAGCCTTCGGAAGAGTTCGGGTATGGCTTTAGTAACTCTTCTCTTCTCTTTTGTAAGCTATGTACTTTATTTAGAATACTCTTCTTTATACATTTATGGTATTAAAATACTTTCCGAGTATATGAATGCCAACTTTACATTATGTTCATATTATACTGATTATACTGCTAGCTTATTTGGGAGATGCTTTGGTGTGGGTATAATGTTTGCATATGCAATTACTCTATGTCAGGACGATGATATTAGAGTAGTATCTGATAGTTTAGGCGTGGTGTCTAGATTACGGGATATCATTATTTAGGGTTATGTGCGGCGGATGAGAGGTGGGTGTTGGTATTTCTTACGATCACAGATAAAATCCGCAAGCGCACGGATATTGTAACGCCCTGAAAATCGCCCTAAATTTAAATCGTGCTGTAATGCATTTCTAGAAATTTTAAAAGCCTAAAAGGGCCTCCAACAACTAAAATTCACCAAGATTTATGTCAAATTGGCTTGTGGGTATTTCTAATAAATTCCACATTCTTCAAAATGTTTAACCAATTTTTACTTGAATTTTCAGAGCATCCTAAATAATTTTAAGGCAACAAAAACAATTAAAGAATTTTATAAAAAGGAAAAGCTAAAAGAAATCCACTTCCTCCTGTTGGGCTGTTTCCAGCCCATCTCTCCCCCTCCTTCTCTCAGCCAAGCCCGGCCACCCCTCTCTTCTCACCCCATCCCCTCCCTCTCCTTGGGCCAGCCCAGCTCATTCCCCCTCCCACAGACCGAAGTCTGTTTTTCTTCCTCCGCGCGCCCAGTCAAAGACAGGTGTGCTCCCTCTCGATGACAGGTGGGTCCCACTCGTCATCCCTAATCTCCAGCCATCCTCTCTCTCTGGCCGAATTCCAACCGACGGCAACCTCCGATTCACCTCCTCCACTCGCCGTTTCATCAAATTAATTGAAGGGAATTAATTCCCACCTCATCCTCTCCAATACCCCCATAATTACCCACTCAATCCCGCTTTATTCGTGGTGGATTTTGACGATGTTCTTTAATGGTGAGCTCCACCATGGCCGGCGTCGATCTCCCTACCCGGCGTCTCTCTCCCTCCCCTCCGGCCTATAAAAGGGACCCCCGACTCCCTCCTCTCTCCCCTCACACCGCCGCCCTCTCCCTCTCCTCTCTCCGTGGCCGCCGTGCCGCTCTCTTCTTGTGCCACCACCGTCGCAACTCCGGCCGCCCCTCACCGGTGGTCGGAACCTCATCGGAGCCCGCGTCGCCACCATCCGCTTCGCCGCTTCCTCCTCTTCCCCGTCCACCCCTCCGTCGAGCACGAGGACCGCGGGAACGACAACGACACCGATGACCCGAAGCTTCTCGTCGTTTCTTCCTCACCGCCGGCAACACCGTCGACCTCTCGCCGCCGCGTCTGCTCTGTGAGAACCGTCGCCTCCTCCCCTTTCCGTTTTTCCTCTTCCCGTGCTCCGTCGTACCGTCGCCGCGCCGTTGGCCGTCGTCGGCGTGCCGCCTGGCTCGGGTGCTTCTCCTTCCCGGCTGTGCTTGTGCGCCATGAGCCGCCCTCATGGTGTATCGAGCGGCTGCCAAGTGGGACCCGCCCGTGGACCCCCTCTCTCTCTTCTCTGTGCAATAAATCAATTTCCTTTAGAAAAATAATTCATAAAATTGCAAATTTCCATTTAAATAGCACCTAAACTTCAAATGGCCATAACTTAACTGTTTGAACTCGGAATCGACCAGTTCAAATCTCTAATTTCTCCTAAAAATGATTAGAACCCATTTATGTGTTTTATTGCTTCTGTTCATATGGTTTTTATTAGTCTTTTTGTATTTATTCGCGTTGGTCGTGTAGATCCTGCCGTTCCAGAAGATCAGCTGTTCATCGCCGTTGACGTCGAAGACTTTGTGAGCGATAAAGGCAAGTCATATCTACCTTGAACATGTTGAATCCCATATTGTGAAAATTATGTTGTTTTACTTATATTGCATTGCTTTATAAATTATACCGTTCATTATTAATATTGTTTTATTAGTTATTCCTATGCCTTTCGTTATGGCCATGATATTGATTTGATATCCATGATCGTTGTGAACCCTACTAAAATTATAACTTGACTAGTATAGTACCCTACATGATGGACTGACTAGTTGCTTTAGGTAAATGCTTAGTTCTGCTTAGTTTCAACTTAGAGCTTTTGGATAAACTAGACTATGGTGGTTAACAACTAAAACTGGATTAGTTATGGACGATTGACGGGTTTGTCAATAGATGGGTGATAAAATGCTTTGTGCAACTAAAATATATTTTTGGGCTGGGCTCGGGGTGCAAGCTGGTCACTTTGGTAGTCGCACCCCGGCTAATATAAGGACCGGTCTTCGGGCCTCTGTTGCAAGGCATCTTCGTGCAACCACAAGTCTAGTGGGTAAGGCCTGACTGGAAGTTTAGATTTTCTCAAAACAGAGACCATTGGTTAGAAGGGTGTGGGGCCAGGATTAAGGCCGTTTTTTCACCCGGCGCAAGGGGGGGCTTGTCTCGTCCGGGGGGATCCGGCAACCTTTACCTTGTCGGGGACCGGTGGGCGGCGAAACCTCAGCGGGTTCTCCTATTTTGGGTAGACCTAGATGGATAGTCTTGTCACGACCTCTATCCGAGTACCGTGGTGGTACCCGGTGCGTGGCAACACATGTTGAGGTTGTGTCTTGTGGGTAAAGTTGTACACCTCTGATCAGAGTTAAAAACTATTCGAATAGCCGCACCCTCGGTTATAGGCAAGCTGAGCAATGTACCCAAAGTTCATGTTGTTTTATAAAACCTTGGGGGGTGAAATCATGATGGTGTAGTCATGTGGAGGTTAGCCTGGGTTAAGGCAGGTTCGCAAGCTCATGCGATCTTGGTGATATTAAAATATTGGCTTAGAGCAGGATCGTATTTTAAAATGAGCTTTAACTTGTTTAAAATGTTTAAACTACGCCTTTATGCAAATAAACCCTATTAGGCCTTTTCCTTGTTTCCCCTATGCATTATTGTTGCATTTCCGGTGTGACTTGCTGAGTACGGTGGTGGTACTCACTCTTGCTCACAAAAATAATCCAGAGGATGGACCTGAGGAAGATGAATGCTTAGATCTCTAGTTCGCTCCGCCGTCGAGTGCCTGTGGCTGCTGCTGTTTCGTAGTCTTCCGTTGTTTTATTTGTTTATCCTTGAGGGTGAGGGCCTAGAGTCGCCCATGTAATAAAGTACCTCCTTCACGTTTCCGCAAGTGTGGCTTGTAATAATCAACAATGTCTATGTGTACCTCGCCTCATGGGACGAGGATTAATGCACTGAGCATTTGGAAATGGTGTATATTTCTAGGCATGACAGATATACCGATATAGCACTTCCCCTACAGAGTATTCCAAGGGTATCGAATCCAAGGGAACGTATCTCTTCCTCCGATTCATCCAAGGACACAAAGCTAATGTGGGCAGAGGGCAGAGAGGATTTCGTAATGAGAAACAATGTCTAGGGAAAACTTAAGTTTAATCCTAATGCAATACTTCAGGCACTGGCAACCCGCTGTTCCCAGATGTTGCTCTACTACGTACCCGGACAGGGAGGAATTAAGTGCTCTTGAGGGCTGTCACCACCTCTACACCCACCTCAAACGTACTATGGGATACGCAGCAACCACTGGAGATTAATTACCCAGACATCGCGTCTACGCAATTAATAACTACTCTAGTGCCGATCAAACACTAAAGCAATCACTATAAATAAATAGACTATAGTGAACAATGATCCCGTATGCTAATTAGGAACTAACCAAGAAGTAATTCTCACTAAGCAAATCTTAATTACTCAGAATGATATTTCTATTAAAGCAGAGTAATTAACAAGATACAAAAGATAAGAAGAGATTACCAACAACTCCAGGATTCCTCCGATTCCTTCTACCTTACTCTCTCCCTATTCTAATATACAATAAAGTACACTAGAGCCTCTTGTAATTCAGCTCATGCTTTGGTGTGTGTGAATGAGGGAGAGGAGAGGGATATTTATAGTGTGGAGCTTGCTTGGGAGTGTGGAGATGCTAGGAATATTCTTCATAGAATCCAAAGAGCATCTTCCTTCTCCTCTTGCCATATTTCCTCTCTATGACGGTTTCCACCGGTAGAAACGGCCACAACCGTCATACCGAATAGGGGCTGGACTGGGCCAGCTAGGGGTTCGACCGAACCCTAGTTGGCTCCCCTGGCCCACATCCTTCTTCAAGATGCTAACATGTAGGCCCCACTTCATGATACTCCATGTTTTGGCTCCAAATTATTGCACAATTTATATGTTGTAGCTCAAAACCATGTGAGTCCATCAACGCAGAATATATTTCCATTCTTTATGCTCATTCTCTCCCAACTTTGGTGGTTGATCACCTGCATACAAATATACATCAACACTCATGGAAATTGTTAGAAATAAATCCTACCACTATGTTGGATGTTTCACATTTATGGTTTTATGCAGGTATTGACGGCGTTATTTTGGTACTTAACAGCCATCAACAAAACCCCCCACACTTAGCTCTTTACTCGTCCCAAGTAAAGGTTAAGGATTAATGTGGAATAAAATTTTCCAAGATATAATACAAGTACACAAATTATTCTAAGCCATACTTGTACCTGTGAACTTTTGAAGTGTCTAACTTACCATCTTGGGCAATTGATGAATGGAACGGTTGTGACTCAAGTCCTCCTTAATCCTCTTGTCAATCTCTTGGGGTTTTTATATATTTTCGCAAAGTAGCTATACTCCTCAAATAACCTTCTCTCAGATCACTCATGTGGTTTTTATTTGTGGATCTTCACCAAGGCATGTTTGCCGAATTGTCCCTATTCTAAAAGGCTGTATAGGTGGAGCTCGGTAGGGATAAATCGGGGCATACCTGCATCACATATATTGCAAAGCCAAAATACCGGACCCAAGGAGATAGCAAGTCATACTCTCTGATCAAGAATGTGCATGTGCGTGGTATGTGTATGTGTATAGAAAATTGTGTGGATGGAAAAAGGAAAATAAAAGATAACAACTCCTTTGGTATACCTCCTCCTCCAATTTTCTCTATTTGGAAATTTGAGAGAGTGCATGCCCCATACTTTGTATGAGCAAGATTCTCTCTATTTTTCTTTCTTTTTTTTCATCAATGCTCCATACTTGTATGAGCAAGACTTTATTTTTTTCATCTTTTTTCATAGCCATGCTTTCTTCTCTCTATCTCTCTCTCTCTTTTGGAAAGAATTTTGGAGGAAGAGGAATAAATGATGTGGAGTGTTCATTTTGTGGCTAATGGATAAAATAAATGATGAATGATGGATGCTAGCTTCTAGCGTAGAAGTTTAGCATACATGTGTATGTGGAGTGTACGTGATCTTGATCATGAAAGTATGAAGAGCATCTCAAACGGGTCACAATAATTTGACAAAGCTCAATGTAATGCCAAGCAGCCTAAACATATATCAGGATTTTGCAATAAGAATCGTATATGGCCTTGGTAGGTAATAATATATTCACTGAGGAGTATTGCTCTAATTTTTTTTTAATTTTCGCAAAGACAAAATCCCAAGTATCATGACAGTTGGACAATAATTTCTTTTGTCATAACCATATCACATATATCAATTACTTAGATTAGCAAGATTCCCTATGATAGATGGTTGTTCACAAGTGACAAGTATTAGCAAAGAATAAAAAGCATACATGATTAATCATAGGAAAATTTTATTCGTTGAGAGTTAATGTTTTCAATTTTCATTTGGAATCAAACTAAATTATATTCAAGTTTTCTGCCAAGTTTAACTCACAACCAGGGGAGGATAAGGAAGGAGACGCGCAAACCTGACCACACGGCGAAGGATGACAGAACCGAGCCAAGCATGGGTCGGATGAACACTTGTTCGGCCAACCCAACCCAGACTTGGTTCTGACTGCTGAGTTTTGTGCGTGGCCGTGGGATGGTATTCATCGCATTGTCATGTTGAGTAGATGCTGTAGCGCGTCAGGAGTTCCAAAAAGACTCCCCCACACTTGTTTTGTACCTTATCTTTATTCAACAAAAGCATCGAAAGCAAAACGGGCTTTCACCGGGGTAAAGTACCGGTGAGCCAAATTTTATTCAAGTAACTCTAGGCGCATGAAGTGCCTAAATTTATTTTATTCTATTTCACTTTTATTTTTTTATTTTTTTTTTGGCAACAATGAGCATGGTGGGTATCCTAGCAGGGCGGATGTATGACGTCATGATACACAGGGTGTTTGAGATTCTTACCAGATCGTACTTACCAAGCTTTGAATCGAATCGACTGTAACAAAGTATTGCATTTGCTCTGCTTGGTTCCCTGTGCATCTTTGTTTTCTCATAGACCAAGGAGAGTGCTATGAATGTTGAGGTTATTGTACACTGCTCCTTAGTTGTCTTTTTATTTCCTGCAAAAAAGGTTAATGGACAACAAATACCCGAGGGACTACAAAAAATTAATAAGATTTTATCATAGCCTCAAAATTAGTTGTTCCCATCCATGCTATAAAGGAATTGGATTGAAAACTTAATGAGCGTGGATCCCTGTAACGGACTCAAATTTTAGGGAAAAATTTTTGCAAAATATTTTAAGTCATGTACTACTTGATTCTTCCGTTGGAGTAATCTCGTTTTTAATCTCTTGTTTAATTTGGATCTAAACTTTATTTGCAAAGTTTATCGCTCTCTTTTTAATTTTATAAAAAAAACCCTCTGTTTATTTTATTTAATCTTTAACTTTGGCTCTAAATTATATTTCCTTTGAATCCATTCTCGAACACCTCCAACAAATACCCTTTCAATTCCCGTTCAACCATCTCTAGAGCACATGCAATATCAATCTCTGTAGAGTTAATATCTTTTCATTTAAAGCTTACCACACTACCACCAAATCCAGTTTTATCTTCCACCAAATACTTCCCCTTTGATTTCTACCCGAACACTTGAAATACCAATTCCTATGTTCCCCAGAACCAATATTTTCCTTTTGATCTCTACTCAACTATCTCCAGAATACATGAAAGGCAAAATTTGCTACAGTACACGCAAAAATCGTGTAATTGGCTGAGAGACATCCAAAAACGTGACACTGCCCGTGGACACTACAAAAATTGTGTAATTGGCCACAGGACACTGGACGCATTATTTTATTATTAATGGGATGAAAGATGTGAGATATTTTTTGAAATGCCCGAATTGCCCCCGCGCTCCCGACTGGGTCCGGTCGAACCAACCCAACCTAGTCGTCTTCGTCGCCACCCCACCCACCCAAAATCCCCAAACCTAACACTAACCTCGCGATGGCGGCGGCGTCGGCGGCGAAGGAGGAGGCTGCTTCGGCTTCGGCGACGGCGCACGGTGACTGTGTCCTGGCCGCAGCGTGCAGGGTGTTCGACGGTGAGCCCGTCGAGCTGTCCGCGAAGGTCCTGCTCCTGCGGTTGCGCTCCGCGGAGGCCATCGCAGGGATCCATGGCGGCTACTGGTGCATGGTGATTGCATCAGGCATGAACGGGTCCAAGGCGGTGGAGGTCCTCGCCTAGGTCGAGGCCGCCTGTGCAAAGCACGGCGCACGCCTCGCCAGCGAGAGCGCGTTGCTCGTCGTGGAGCGCGACTGCGACGACTACCCCTGGCACGTCGCTCGTCACGCACACGACCGTGCCACTTCATGTACCAGCGGATGGGCGCGGAGTTCATCTCGCCGGACCACTGGCCGTTCGTGCAGCTGGTGCGCGCCATGGAGCGCCCCGAGGAGGCGCACGAGGACGACCTCCCCGCCGCCAGCGCCGGCGGCCGGCTCGCCGTGCCGTCCAGCGGCCGTGCAGCAGAAGACGCCACCGCGAAGCAAGTGCAGACAGTGTAGACGACGCTGGCACAGTGCGCCTCATAGCTGTACATGTGCAGTAGTAATACCAGTACTACTGCAATTCCAGCGATTCCTTTTCATTAGGAAAATTATACTGATAGATGGTGACCCGCAGGGGCAATCTAGGCATTTCGTAAAAAATCTCACCACTTTCATTCTGGAAATTATAAAATAATACGTCCGGTGTCCTATAGCCAATTACACAATTTTTGTAGTGTCCACGGACAGTGTCACGTTTTTTCAGTGCCCCTCAGCCAATTACACAATTTTTGTGTGTCCTGTAGCAAATTTTGCCTACATGAAATGCCATTCTATAACCTCCCTAGAGTACATAAAATGACAGTTTCCAATTTCCTTAGAGTTAATACTCTCCCTTTGAACTCTACCCAAATATCTTTAGAGTACATGAAATGTTGATGCCTTTCCTTTGGATCTCCACCTAAATATTTCCAGAGCCCATAAAATATCCCTTTTCAATCCCTCCTATTCAAAAAGTCCAAACTTCCTTTAGCCACAAATATTTCACCAAAAATCCATACCACACATTTTGGAGGCTAAAATCCTAGTTATTTACCTCCATCTATTTTTGTCATCATCCCAAAATTTATCCAAAGTTAGTAGTTAAATTATTTGTATTTCCTTTCCTTTCCATTCGGCTATTTTAAATTTTAAATTTTAAAATATTAGAGAAAATCTTTTTGACAAGTTTTATATTTGGTTCTTATTGAGTTCTATAACATTGGAGCATCGTTATTTTTATCCTTTTCAAAATTTATATCTCAAAATAAATATCTTTGGTTTTATTTTAAAAAGTATTTCAAACCCTTTTGTTTCAAAAACCTTATATTCAAATTCCATTTATAAAATTCAAAAGACCCTCAAACATTCCTTTTTAAAATTTTATCTCCTTTAGTTTTCACTTTCTCGAAATCCTATTTTATTTCTTACCAAAATCCAAAAAGGTCCACATACATCCATCCATCCATCCTTTGATTTTTCATCTCCTTTGAATTCCATTCAAAACCCTCTACACAAATTATCAAAACTTCCTATTCAATTTGGGCCAAACTCCCATTCATTTGGCCCATTCCCCTTTTCTTTTCCTTCCCTTCCTCCCTCCTCTCGGGCCGCCGGCCCAGCCGAGCCGGCCCACTTAGCGCGGCCCAGCCAGGCCGAGCCGCCTCCTCTTCCTCCAGTGGGCGCCGCCACCACCGCGCCACCATGGGCGCCGCCGCCGCCCAGCCGCTTCCAGCGATGCCGCCGCCGTTTTGCGCCGCCCGCACTGCCAGCCGCTGCCACGCTGCTACCGCGTCGCTTCCACCGCAAACTGGGGGCCCACGTGGCACCCCACAGCTGCGCCGCCGCCGCCGCCATTCTTGCCGCCACCGCTATAATGCCGCCGCCGTCCGCTGATTAGTTGCCGCTGCTGCTAGCCGCCGCCGCCCACTGCTTGCCGCCTCCATCGCCCATTGTTCCCGCCGCCGCCGCGCCACGCGTCGCTCTGAGCCGCCGCCAACCACCAAACCGCCGACGACGCCCAATCCGGCAAGGACACACGTCGCCGCCTCTCATCATCCCGAGCCGACGCCGAGCCGTGCCGTCGTCGCCTTCCCTTCCTCCACCGCCTCTCATCGCCTATATAAGTAAACGAACCCCCTCTGTTTTTCCCACATCGACCGAGCTCTTCGAGCTCCTTCTCTCTCCTCCCATGGCCGATCGTCGACGCCGTCGGTCGATCTCCTCATCCGTAGCTCCTCTACCCTTCTCCTCGCACCACTGGCATCGCCTCCATCCGGCGAGTCCGTTTTTCCCCTTTCCCCTCTCCCTCCACCTCTAAGTCAAGTCACCACCGCCATCATCCATGCCGACTCAAGGTGAGCCCTTGCCGCCGCCGTTCCGGCCATCTCCCTCACTTCCTCCACCTGCCACCACCCTCCTCGGGAGTGCATCGCTCGGGAACGCGGTTTGACGCCGGTTTCACCGCCTCCCCACCACTGGAGCCTGGGCGCCCCCTCTCCTCCTCCTCTCTGTTCCACCGAAGGGAAGAAAGAGGAAGAGACAGGAGGAAGAAGAAGGAAAGAGAAAAGAGAAAAGAAAGACTGACAGGTGGGCCCCTGCACAGTAACATTTCGTATTTTCTCTATTTAATTCCAAACCCAATCTTTAGAAGCCAATATCTCCGAAACCGTAGATCCGATTCCAGTAAATCTTGGACCTAAATTCATCTGATTTCAAACCCTCTCTTTTGATACCAAATTTTCTATTTTTAAAAATTTATTTAAATTTCTTTATTTCAATACCCTTTTTCTTATTTATTTATTTACTTTCTAATGTTAAATTATTTTAATTAACCTTTAAAAATTATTTTAAAATTATTTGATTTAATTTATATCCCTTTAATTTTAAATTTATCGCTTAAAAACCATTTTTAAAATTTAATTATCTTTTAATTTCTTTAAATGCCCTTTTCTTTATTTTAAAATACCATTTCAAATTTTAATCTATTTTTAAAAACTCTTTTGAATTCAAATTTCTTTAAACCATTATTTTACAATCCTTAGCCACCAAAAAGCCGCCGTGGAAACTTTACGTCTTCTATGGAGACGTTCGCGTGGTCTTAAACCCCGACGTCGAACCAAAGATCGTAAAACCTGGCATAATCTAATCCTAAGGTCGAAGTGTCGCTCTTGTCATCCCACGCCTCAACGCGTACAGTGGTCGGAGCCTCACTGCTCCCTCGACCTCCACAGCACGCCGCACACTAGCTTTTGGCTCTGTGCAATCCTAACCGCTCTGCGGTCACTCACAACTGTAGAGTAACACTATTCCGTAAACCTGCACCAACCTCTCAACTCCTGGTCGTTGTGCTGCTTAATTGTAGCATCGACTAGACGAGTCGATATTTAGCTGTTATGCTGCCCATCTTTAGCATCGGCTAACCAATCCAAATATCTAGCAGTCGTGCTACTTTGCTCTAGCACCGACTAGAAACCAAATCCACCAAATAAACCCCACCTATCCAAAATTATCCTTTCTTCAATTTTATTCAATTTCCAACCTATAGAAACCATCACCTTTCTTTATTTTTCAAATTAAAACTTATTTTGAATCATTCCTTTTTCCTCTCGCCTCGCTCCAATTTTATTTATTCCTTGGTTTTATCATTTCTTTGTAGCAATTTGCTTATAGGCTTTATTTGCCATCTTTTTCGTATTCGTATGTTAGACCGTACAGCAAGTTCTATTGGTATCCAAGGAGCTGATGTGGACCCAGATGGCTACGCTAAAGCCGCGGGAAATCTTAAGGCACAAGGCAATACATAACTAAAATTTTGATCATATAGAAACCTTGATATAATCTTCATATTTAAATTTGATGCATGATATTTACTCTTTTAACATCTCATGGGTAGATGTTATATTTTAGAATAACATTATGGTAATTATTAATGCTTTCTAGCATTGTTACATGAGGTTATTGAAAAGGTGCATTTAAGATCATTTTATGTGGTTTATTATTCAAACATCTTTACAAACTTAGGAATCCGGTTAAAATGGGCATTTATGAATTGAGATTGTGAATATTGTGATTATAAATGTTGATAAATGATGAAGTTGGTGTGGGGAGTTTGGAAAGTTTTGGGTGGTTTAACCGGATTATAATTACCCCCTTATACCATGGAAATGACATAGTTGCGTCCATCCACACGATTAAGTAATTGGACTTAGCCTAGTACATTGTCCCACTATATGAAAGACTGTTGGTTGGCTCACTAGGAGCAGGATTGGGGTGAACACATGCGTAAGGAGGTTTGGGGCATGGTTCACAACGGTGGAACCCGTGAAAGCAGCGACCAAGTAGCCTTGCCTAGGCCTTGCAAGTGCCCGACTGCTAGGACGGATCAATATCCCACTCGTGCAGTAACTAGTAGTAAGTGGGACCTTCGAACGGCTCTGTTGTTCTCAGCCTAGCTAGCTGTGGGCATCGTGTGGGTAAAGCTGGACAGTCTCTGCAGAGGTGAATTAAATCATTCGAATGTGCCGTACTCCTGGTTCTGGAGTTGTGTCATCAGGGTGATTCCTACTCCTAAAGTATAAGTAGTTTTAAAAATTAAATTGTTGAGGATAAAGATGATTTATGGTTTTTATTATTCCTTTAATTCATTATTGTTTTATTTATTCATATCTCTTCACCTTTAATTATTTATAATATGTCTTGCTGAGTACACAAGTACTCACCCTTGCATAATTTGACATATAGAGGAAACGTGCTAATAAGGAGATCAGAAGGAAGCGAGATCTACGGCAACGACAAGTTTGTCTAGGCTAGTCTACACTCGAGCTTTTGCCTGTGGAGTTCTTTGAGTTCTTTGGAGTTTATTAGTTGTAGTTTTAGTAGTTGAAGAATTTAGGAGTTTAATAGTTTAGAACTTTGGATTTTCTTGTATTTCAAATAAGGATATATTAGTTTGGATCTTTTCACCCTTTAACAGTTATATAATTAGCTTGTATGAACAAACCTATGTAAATAATCGAAAGCTGTTCTGTATATCAATCTGTGCGTGATCGAAATCCTGGACGATCACGAGTGGATTTTGGGGGCACCAAGCCTAAATTGGGTGTCCCCACAATCCTACAAATTTGCCATAATTTTATTTTGGCATTTTCCTTACTCGAGAGACATTTCTTTTATTATTAAAAACATTTTTTTCAAAACTCTTTTTTTTTTCACCAAACTTTTATTCAAGCAAAACTCAAACAAAGCTGCGATAAACTTATATAACATAACAAAGGAGCATTTGGAAATATACGTACCGTGCACCTTGAGAGGTGATATGTTTCTCCTTTGCCTGTTTTGGCAATTGATTTGTTCCTGGCCCTTGACTTACCTTCAGCGTGACTCGTACTTGAGAACTCACCCATCAAATTTAAAACTTTTCCTGTAGGGGTTAGTCCACGAAGGGTATACATCCGAAGTCCATGAAAGTACTAGCTCTACAGTTCATTTAAACAAAGTGGACACCACGTCAACTTTGAATAAAGCAGGCTATTTATCCTAAGCATCACACTCAATTTAAAAAGCCTATGAATGTCGACGTCCACCCAAACCATAGCATACGAAAATGGACGATCAAGCCAGACTCAACTAGAGATAAGTATGAGTAAAAGAAATGGTGAATCTTTTGGTGCATACCTGAGTGCACTTACCGCCAGCATGATGTATATGTTGAAATCTCCGAAGCGGTGGCATGGTCACATGTGATCATCGATCTTTCCTCCGTCTTGACGCAGGTTGTGGCGGAGGAAGGCACTTTGACCACACCAACTCCAGCGAGTGGTTTTGGTTATGCACACATCTCTGGTGCAATAACCTTGTGCCTTGAAAGCGTGCTCCGTCGGCGCAATGCTGAAGAGACGTAGGATGCATCTCTTTTTGGGCAATTATGCAAGTGCCAACTGGAGTGGAGCAGCTAACACCTAGGAAAGAACAGGGCATCCCCTCTTGCTTGTATGCATGTACGTGTTGCGGGAGCAAGAAGTTGTGCAGAACTAGGAGCAGATGGAGGCTAAGCCAAGGGGGCACATGAGCTCAAGAGAGGGGCTGGTTGTAGCGAGCAGCATGATCGCTACTATCGAGGTGTATGGCCATATTTTAAAGACTCGCACATAATGCGGTCTTTGATCTAGATGTAGCCTGTCAGCCCTCTTTCTCTCTTCCTCTTCTCCCATCTTTCATTTCTCTTTTTTTTTTCTTCCGTCTCTCTTTTCCCTTTTTTTTCTTTTTTTTCTCTTCTTTTTTCAGCAAGGTAAGACTAACACCAATGCAAACCAAGATGGCATTGGTTGATGAAACTCGTCACGCAAGCTCGTCGCCCCCCACACTTGGACTTTGGTGTCACAAGACATCAAAAACCAAGTGTGATGTTGGAGTCTTCATAAAGTATGTTTCAACACCAAGGATTACCAAAATGTACAGTTGATGTAGCTCCCAAGTTCTTAGGCATCGTACGTCCCTCGTTCTTAATCTCAACCTGAAATGGTTATTGACCAAGAATACCCGAAGGTGCATATTATCCTAAAAATTGGTTCTTGCTTTTTATTGTAAAGAAAACTTACCAAGATAATCTGGGGTATCTCCCGGCAATGCTTTATTTATGGTAACAAGCTCGACTCTTCTAAACATGATAGAGTTGAGGACTGTTAGGTGGTTGTGATTCTCGCACAAGGATGTGGCATTAATCAGACATGACTCTGGAGTTTCTTTATGTGAGCATGACCACTGAGGAAACTTTGAAAGAGAAGCTTTCATGCTCATTTGTGGAGTTCTCATCCTCCAGAGTTGATGTCTCAAGCTTGTCCATGGCTTGCAGGTTCTCCTTCTCAAGAGATGCATCGTGCAAGAACAAGGTTGTTTCTTGACAAATGTCGAGAACAACATTTTGATGGCCAGAGGGACAAGGTTCACGCTCGATAGGAGGTTGTGATGATGGTTTTTTGGAGTGCAACTCAAGGGTCTCGCCAGAATCTTTTCGAATGAAATGAAGATCATCATGTTCTAGAGTAGACTCAGGGGACTCATGAAGCAGAACCGCCATTACTTCCTCTATTGGCGTATTATCAGGGAGGATGCCTGTCAAGGTTTTCACATAATCGGTATGAGGACCATCCCTGAATTTAGGAGCGCAACCCGGAGCTTGAATTTCTCTGGAATCCGGCGATGGCTTCATGGAGGACTCTGTAGTCAGACTCGAAGATGTTGAAGGCTTGGGTTCAGTCTTGGCAAAAAAAGGTTCCTCCCTTCCTGACACAAATGCTTCTGGATGGGGTTCAACACACTGCCCGACCAAGGAGGTATTTTCCGATATGCGATTGAGAATTTCCTTGCCTTCGGCGGGAATTTTATGCATAAATGACCCTCCAGCAGTTATGTCAAGGTAAAATGCAGACTCCCTATCTAAACTCGTTTGAAAATGCTGCAATAGCACGTAATCGGGTATAGACAGGGTTGGGCCAGACTGAACTAAATTAGTGAATCTAGACCAGGCTGCACCAATCGATTCTTTATTTATCTGCTGGAAACTCAGAATTTCTACACGAAGAGTAGTAATACGGGTTACAGGGAAGAATGCGAGGCAGAACCTATCTCGCAATTTCTCCCAGTCACCGTTTACACACCCAACGGTAGATGTGTACCATTGTTTTGCTCCCTCACGAAGAGAGAATGGAAACAATTTCCACCGAACAGTCTGTTGCTTCATACCTCGAATCTTAAGGCACGAGCAAAGCTGTTCGAATTCCCGCAGATGATGGAAGGGGTTTTCCTGGCCTAAACCAGAGAAAGATTTCTCCCTAACCATACTGATGAATTCGGGACGAATTTCATAGCCAGGTGTTAAAATAGGCTCCAATGAAGGAGGTGGCTCGTAAAATTCGCCCCGAGGAGCAGACAACTCAAAGAGAGGTCGCTCCATGGTCGAGAAGGATTGAACAAGAATACTTCTCTGGGATAGCAGGAGTAGAGGTAGAATAAAAAGGTAAAAATGATACGAGGATTAACAAGGTTCGGAGATAAACAACAACCGTTCCACGGCAACGGCACCAGAAATGCTTGTTGGTATTTCTTACGATCACAGATAGAATCCGCAAGCGCATGGATATACCGATGTAGCACTTCCCCTATGGAGTACTCCAAGGGTATCGAATCCAAGGGAACATGTGTGATTATCTCTTCCTCCGGTTCATCCAAGGACACAAAGCTAATGTGGGCAGAGGACACAGAGGATTTCCTAATGAGAAATAGTGTCTAGAGAAAGCTAAAGTTTAATCCTAATGCAATACTTCAGGCACTGGCAACCCGTTGTTCCCAGATATCGCTCTACTATGTACCCGGACAGGGAGGACTTAAGTGCTCTTGAGGGCTGTCACCACCTCTACACCCACCTCAAACGTATTGTGGGATACGCAGCAACCCCTAGAGATTAATTACCCAGACACCGCGTCTACGCAATTAATAACTACTCTAGTGCCGATCAAACACTAAAGCAATCACTAAATAGACTATAGTGAACAATGATCCCGTATTCTAATTAGGAACTAACCAAGAAGTAATTCTCACTAAGCAAATCTTAATTACTCAGAATGATATTTCTATTAAAGCAGAGTAATTAACAAGATACAAAAGATAAGAAGAGATTACCGACAACTCCGGGATTCCTTCGATTCCTTCGATTCCTTCTACCTTACTCTCTCCCTATTCTAATATACAATAAAGTACACTAGAGCCTCTTGTAATTCCGCTCATGCTTTGGTGTGTGTGAATGAGGGAGAGGAGAGGGGTATTTATTGTGTGGAGCTTGCTTGGAAGTGTGGAGATGCTAGGAATATTCTTCATAGAATCCAAAGAGCATCTTCCTTCTCCTCTTGCCATATTTCCTCTCTATGACGGTTTCCACCAGTAGAAACGGCCACAACCGTCATTGGGATGAGGAGTACAACCGTCATACCGAATAGGGGCTGGACTGGGCCAGCTAGGGGTTCAGCCGAACCAGGAAGTTCGACCGAACCCTAGTTGGCTCCCCTGGCCCACATCCTTCTTCAGGATGCTAACATGTGGGCCCCACTTCATGATACTCCATGTTTTGGCTCCAAATTATTGCACAATTTATATGTTGTAGCTCAAAACCATGTGAGTCCATCAACGCAGAATATATTTCAATTCTTTATGCTCATTCTCTCCCAACTTTGGTGGTTGATCACCTGCATACAAATATACATCAACACTCATGGAAATTGTTAGAAATAAATCCTACCACTATGTTGGATGTTTCACATTTATGGTTTTATGCAGGTATTGACGGCGTTATTTTGGTACTTAACAGCCGTCAACAGTGGGCCGCTGATGGTGATAGCTCAGTACGGGTATTCCTCTGCGCGTGTATATAGTCCTAAGTTAATTCCTTGGGGAGGGTATTCCTCCATATTTAGCCCCGGTTGTATGGTCTTGACGGGCTGTCGTAAGGAACTCGACAGTCAGGGGTGGCTTCTCGAAGTACCAAGAGGGCATCGGATAGAGGGTATTAGCTAGTATATCAGATGACTAGAATGTATGTATACTATGTATACTAGAAGTATAGGAATATATTCTCTTTCTTTTTTCTTTCCACTTAGCTTAGATAATTTATTATGAGAATGAGTAGCTACTGCTTGTATGTCACTCTACCCTTGGATTATCTTAACCCCTGCTTAGGATATGATTATCACAAGTAATATATATAAATTATTAGTCAAGTTCTCTCTACATGATCTTCCCACGGGATAAAATAAATACAATAACCTTGGAATACTCTCGAGTGAAATGCTACAATGGTATATCCGTGCGCTTGCGGATGAACTCTATAACCATAATATACCAGAAGTATTTCTGCGCCATTGCTAGGAATTATATTTCTAGTAATGTCGTTAAGAAATACCAACAATAGATTACAGGAAACTTAACAAGGCTACGAAAAAGGATCATTTTCCGCTACCCTTCATTGATGAAATTTTGGAACGGCTGGCAAATCATTCTTTTTTCTATTTCCTTAATGGGTATTCCGGGTATCATCAAATTCCCATCCATCCAGAGGACCAAAGTAAGACTACGTTCACATGTCCATACGGTACCTATCCTTATCGTAGGATATCCTTCAGACTGTGCAACGCTCCTGCATCTTTTCAAAGGTGTATGATGACTATTTTCTCGGACATGATCGAGGACATTATGGAAGTCTTCATGGATGACTTCTCTGTCTATGGAAATACCTTCGATCATTGTCTACAGAATCTAAATAAAGTCTTACAACAATGCCAAGAGAAGAACCTGGTACTCAATTGGGAAAAGTGCCATTTCATGGTCCGTGAAGGGATAGTTCTTGGCCATCGAGTGTCCGAACGAGGAATCGAAGTTGATCGTGCCAAAATCGATGCAATAGATCAGATTCCTCCTCCTGTGAACATCAAGGATCCGCAGTTTCTTAGGACATGCCGGTTTTTATAGAAGGTTCATCAAGGATTTCTTGGGAGCTAAGGTAATAGTTTATACTGATCATGCTGCTCTAAAATACCTGCTCACTAAGAAAGATGCTAAACCATGTCTCTTATGATGGATTTTGCTGCTCTAAGAATTTGATTTAGAAATTAAGGATAAAAAGGGAGTAGAAAATTCTGTAGCAGATCATTTGTCTAGGCTGCAAATCACTGGCACGCAGGAATAGCCGACAAATGATTCCTTGAGAGATGACATGTTGATGACAGTTCGCGACTCCAACCCGTGGTATGCCAACATAGTGAACTACATGGTGTCAAAATACATACCACTGGGAGAAAATCAGCGGAAGCTGAAATACGAGAGCCGCCGTCATATATGGGATGAGCCTTACCTGTACAGGGTCTGCTCCGATGGCTTACTTAGAAGATGTGTCCCGACTGAAGAGAGACTTAAGATTATAGAACGATGCCATGCCTCACCTTATGGTGGCCATTATGGTGCATTCCGCACCCAGGCCAAGATTTGGCAATGTGGTTTCTTCTAGCCGACAATGTATGAAGATTCAAAAGAATTTGTCCAAAGATGCCCAAGCTGCCAGAGACAAGGAGGAATCACTGCTCACGATGCAATGCCCCTCACATACAACCTGCAAGTTGAGATATTTGATGTTTGGGGTATCGACTTTATGGGACCTTTCTCTAAGTCCCGTAACTGCGAGTATATTCTGGTGGCAGTCGACTATGTCTCCAAGTGGGTTGAGGCTATGCCATGCAGCGCCGCGGATGCGAAGCATGCCAAGAAGATGTTCACAGAGATCATCTTCCCAAGGTTTGGTACCCCTAGGATGGTCATAAGTGACGGAGGTTCGCACTTCATCGACAAAATCTTCCGAGACCTTCTACGAGACATGGGAGCCAAGCACAACGTGGCTACACCTTACCATCCACATACCAGCGGTCAAGCAAAAACGTCAAATAAACAAATCAAGAATATTCTGCAGAAGACGGTCAACAAAATGGGAACATGATGGAAGGAGAAATTGCCGGACGCACTGTGGGCATACCGAACAGCATACAAGACACCCATTGGACTGTCCCCCTATAGTCTACGAAAAGTCATGCCAACTCCCTGTAGAACACGAGCACAGAGCATATTGAGCCATCAGGAACTGGAATATGGACTTTGAAGGAGTAGGAGAATGGAGGAAAATGCAAATAGCTAAACTTGAAGAATGGAGAGAGAAGGCATATCACAACGCTAAAATATACAAAGAGAGGACGAAGCGTTGGCCTGATAAGAGGACAAAAATCAAGAAATTCAAGCCAGGAGACAAAGTGTTGATGTTCAACTCCAGGGTTAAGCTTTTCTGCCATGGGAAATTGCGCAGTAAATGGGAAGGACCGTTCGACGTCATCGACACCTCTTCGCACTAGGCAATCACACTCCGCGACGATTCAGGTAACATATTTAAGGTAAACGGTCAACGCTTAAAGATTTTCCTTGAGCCGAATGAAACTTCAGATAAAGAAGTAGATATTATTGAATATCGATTATGAACCATAATGATCTCATCTAATGCACACTTAAAACCTTGTAAAGTTGTCATTTTTGTGCTTAGCTTAGGTCGGTGTGGGGCCAGGACAAAAATGGAGGCCAACCGAACCCACCAGGGTTCGACCGAACCTACTAGTTCGGCCGAACAGGGTGGCACCCGTTCAGCTCCATTTTCGAATGGTAGTCTCCCCCGCTCGTTCTTAATCTATTTAGATGCGAGTTTAGAGTTAGAGCGATCGGATCACGCCCTTGAGTTAGTTCTTCTTCATCCTCCTCCTTTGCAAAAGCCTCTCCACTCAATTGCTCCATCTACTCTCAAACCTTTGATCCAAACCCTTGTGCCATTCATGGCTGGCAAATCTCTCATGCCATACATTGGTTCTTCCTCAAACAACACCTACAATCTTGAAGGAGAACCTACGCCAGCGAATCAACTCATTTCGGTGGAAGAATACACAATAGAATGGGTGAACGTTGTGTGGGCTCAACCCCTCGCAGCTGTGCCAGGCTCCCCTGCGAATCTGGAGCCAATCGGCGAGCTCCCTGGTTCGGCCGAACACTTCTCGGCCCCGTTCGGCAGCGCGATCCCTCTCCCGCTACCATGTTACCAAGACTAAAATCCGAAGGGATACGCCTGTGCGACAGCCGACAACGGGCGAGCTCGATCTTTTGAAGGCGCGACATCTTTTCCAAGACGATGAGAAGGCCACTCCGCCTCCCGCCGAGCGATATGTGGGCACCCTATTCACCAAGGCAGGGGATGATGTGCTCCACAAATACACCACACCTACCGCCACTCTGTCCACTCCCAAGAAGGAGCGATTTTGCATTCGGGGAGTGCAAATTACCGGCGGTGGGTATGGTAAAGGTTTGCTCCGGCCTTTGATGGCATCGGAGAAGGAGGGGCTGCGGAGTCCCGCAGCCCTCCACCTATGAAGGTGAAGCATCATTTGATGCCCCCTCCAATTGTAAGGGCACCCGGCCAATTCCAAGAAGATGAAGTTAAATCGCCGGAGCCCTCGGTCCATAAGATAGCAGCGCAAGTGAAGAAGCTTCGGAAGAAGAATATTGAGCTTAGGGACCGTAATGCGGAACAAGGGGTAGAGCTTGCTAAGCTTAGAAATAATTTTGATACCCTTAGTCGCGGTTTGTGCACTAAGATCAAGCGTGCATTTATAGAGATGGGGAAGGAGAATAAGTATTATGCTAATTAGATGTCTCCTCTCCCATGAATAAAGTAGTAGTAGATGCTTGGTCATTTATTTCCAATCATGTAAGCACTTGCTTTAAATAATGTGGCTCATTGGTGTTAACCCCAATGTGGCCAAGTTTGTTTTTGTTTAATAAAGTTCAGGTTTTGAATAAGTGTGGTGGAGATATCCTAGCTTCTGACGAGCACATACTCTAAAACCTGCTGAATTTTTGAACACCTAGGAGGCACTGAACTCTGCAGAAAATTACAGAGGGATTGGGCACCAGAGTGGTTCGGCCGAACCAGTGCTGGCCCCAATCCCTCTCAATTTTTACAGGTGAGCAAGTGAGCACGTCTAGTATCTATATATTTCCAGGTGAGCAGGAGAGCCCCCACTGTTTTTTTAATTAATTTCTATTTAAACTAACATGCGGGTCCCACGAGTTTTTTTATTTTTCGGATCAAATTGCCACGTAAACAACACGTCAAATGAAGACTAAGTCAGATTAGCCACGTAGGCGCCACGTCAGCCAAAACCGCCGAGGGACCTCATCTGCACTGGTTTTGACAGATGAGGGACTCATTATATCTGGTTTTGCGGTTGAAGGACGAAAATCGGATTAGTTGATAAGTCAAGGGACCTTAGATGAACTTCCGCCCGGAAATGGCATGGAACAAGGCCCAATCCATGTGGATCGGCCAGACACGGAAAGAAACTCGGCCTGAACGTTCGGTTAGCCCTGGTGTGGTCTGAAACCCGGCCTTTACCACGCCCCTGAGGCTCAGAATGAATCCAAACCCCATGGATCGAGCGACTCGAGCGGCGCGGCGGCTCAAGACGACTCAGCCTCGTCGGCAAGTTTGGGATCCACATCTACGACACCAACATCAAGATGATTCAAGTCGGGCTGCTGGCCAGCTTGTACTTCGATCGCCTGGCACAGGAGGTTGCTCGATCGGAGGGGCGGTGAGGATCGGTATCAAGCCGCCAGCGACCAAGAAGCCCAACATTTTTAGACCGAAGGCACTTGGCCCAGCTTATATTGAAAGCTAGAGTATTGCTGGGGTTACCAGCTTACAAACCAGGTCAGTATTCCCCAAGGGAAACTGAGCAAAACACCACCAGCTGCCTAGAGAAGATATAAGAAAAGAGACAAAACACTACTAGGTGGCTAGAGACGCATCCTGATTAGCAAACCACCAAAACAGGCAACACCTCGTCATCATCAAACCTCTAGACAACCATGATTAGCCTTGTTTAGTTCCCAAATTATTTTCCCAAAAACATCACATCAAATCTTTAGACACATGCATAGAGCATTAAATATAGATAGAATAATAAATTAATTGCACAGTTTGCATAAAAATCACGAGACGAATCTTTTAATGGCATATAAGGAATTCTCTCCTTATTGAGACAGCCTAGACAACATTCAGAGTTCACAACGACTTAATAACAAAAAGAAAGCAGAATGCAGAACCAAAAAAGAGAGGCGCTGGGAACAACCAGCCTTCCATGACAGGGTTCAGAACAACACAAAGGAACTAAGCACCCCCTTTTTTTCTACTGAGAAACAAAAGCAAGACGAAAACTACTCATCTAAAGTCTAAACCACGACTATCCCAAGTCATCAGGCCAAAAAGAGAGAGGAACATTATAAGGAATTCTCTCTTGTTAATTGGGTGTGTTCAGTGGAATTATGGGCACACGTACGGTATTAAACTCATCTGACTAAATAACTGCGTCCATCGAGTCGATATATCTGAGAAAAGTATACTAAGTAAGAACAGCAAGCAAGCTATGAATGGACAAATACAATTGCTCTGAGATAAACAGAAATCATGATCTTAATGCTTGGACTAGAAACGACAGAGTTGTAGACCGCAGATAAGACACAGTTTAGGAACGAGCAAGTCTGTAGAACTGCAACTCGGAACAATGTAGAAGGCTGAAACTGAAGACTGAACTGCAACTCCAACATAACAATTGGACTCTGAAACAGTAGTTACCAAATCTTAAACCCCTGACAGAACAGTTACTCCACCACAATCCGAAGCAAAGTGGAATGGACTCGGAACCAAACAGAGGGCAAGGCTTACGGACACGAGCAATTTCAGCATGAATCGATCGTATCAGCAGAATGAAAATTTATTCAGAAATATTAAACTGCAGAGGTTCATGACCCCGAAACAAATCCAACCTTACTAGTGACTACCAAACATGCCCCGACTTAGGAAATCGGAATGGACTCTGAATCAAACAGCAGCAACTGAGTGTAAAACGTCAGACCCGGCAGATTCGAGCATTACCTCATGGGGTACAGAAGCTCATGAAGGGGATGAGAGCAGATATCTGCTGCCGCTGGGGGGCTGGCTGGGGTAGCATCTGGAATCGTCCGTTCCCCACTTGGACGCTGACGATCCCACCGTCCTCGGTGCGGACGAAAAGCAAGCTCGCGGCGGCGCCGATGAGGACTCCAGGTAGGGGGATGCTCACGAGCGCGTTCTGGGTGTGGACCCAATCAACAGCACCGTCAGCGCTGACCTCGGTTTCCCAGAAGCTGATCGTCATGTCGCCGTACATAGCCGCGAAGCTCAGCCTCCCGTCCGCCGCCGGCATGAGCACCGTTCCGCGTGTCTCCTGAGTGATGAACGGCGGGATGTCGACGTATGACAGATGCTCCATCTCGTCGCCGAACCAGTACCGGAGAATCCTCCCAGGGCTCCTGAAGTAGAGCGTGGTCCCCCCCACCAAGATGCTAGGTGCGGGCATGCGAAATCCCCAGTCATCCTCGTCGGCGACGGCGGCGGCGGCGGCGGGCGAAGCGGTCCAGGAGCCGGAGGAGGAGGTGTAGTTGAAGGCGGAAGTGGCTGACGCACCCTCCTCGTCGCGGACGCCGACGAACACCACGCGGAACGGGCCGCCGTGGCAGTCGAGGTGGTCGCATCCCAGGGCGTCGCAGAGGACGGTGGCGGTGAGGTTGAATTCCTCCTGCGCGAACGCCTCCGGCAGGGGCACCTCCTGGTGGTGGTCGGCGACGGGGTCCCAAATGATAAGTGACGACTCATCGAGCCATCCCTTGCCAATCCTCCTGAAGATCACGCGGCCGTGGCGGCTGTCGAGGACGTGGAGGTCGACGCCCTTCTCGGGCACGCGCGGGCGGAAGGTGGTGTCGGCGGTGGTCACGAACCTTGCAACGACCAGATCGCGTCCATCAGCGCCGTCGTGGACGTAGCCGATCAGGTGCGGTAGCCCGTGGAACTCGCGGTAGCGGCGGAGGAAGGCCGGGTCGGTGAGGAGGCTGCGCCATGTCCTGCAGACGGCGGCGAAGCGATACAGCAGCTTGGGGCGGTCGGCGGGAGGCGGAGCAGGATCTGGCGGTAAGCGTCGTTGATGAGCACCTCCACTGGAGGAGCACTGGTCGCCGCCATGGCGGTGGAAGCTTCCTGAACTCGCGAACACGGCGTGGTGTCGTCGGAGAGGAAAGAGGGCGGCGCGGCGTTGGAAATGTGAGGCGGTGGTGAGAAGAGGGTAGGGGAGGTGGGGGGTATTAAAGCCTGACACCCGCACTCCCGCAGGGCAGGAGGGCCCACCACATCAGCGAGATGGCTTCTCCTCTGCCTCGTTCAAAATTCAAAAACTGCTCTCTTTTTTTTTTTTTTTGCTTGGCTGCTGGAATTTTTCGTAATCATTGCAATACTTTTTGGTTAATTCGATTCATGCCATTATAATTTTGTGGTTTGAAAATATGCCACTACTATTTACTCCCTCCGTCCCAGAAAGAGACGATTTCTGGAGGGGAGGATATGTCCCACAAAGAAGCGATTCCTCCACAGAAACCAAGAAAACTTCAAGTCTATCGTATCATTTGTGGGCCCATGTGGACAGCGAATTCTCCTTCTCTCGTTCACATTCACACCATAAAAATCTTATCGCCTGCCTGTCTCTCGCCGTCTCGCGTTTCTCTCTCTTTCTCTCGCGTTTCTCTCCTGTTCCCAAATCGATTGCATCGATGCGGCAGCGGCGGAGGCGACAGGGAGACGCGGCTTCGTCGGTGGTGGCGGAGGCGACTGGGAGACACGGTGTCGTCGGCAGCGGCGGAGGCCACGAGGAGACGCGGCGGCGAAGGCCACGAGGAGACGTGGCGTCGGCGGTGGCGGACGTGACAGGGAGATGCGGCGTCGTCGGCGGCGGCGGACGCGACGGGGAGACGCGGCTTCCGCAGGGCAGGAGCCATGTCACGCCCAGAAATTCACGAACTAGAATTTCTAAGCTGAAAAGAAAAAAAACGAGCTAAGCCTGAAGACTTGACTCCTGCAGCGGGTGACTCCATTCCACAGGCATCCTTGACGGCAGCGACGAAACCAACTTCTTGGAGACATCTTCAACTGAGAAGGACCTCAACTCTGGTGTGGGGAAAAGAGAGCAAGACTGAGTACTACCCACTGTACTCAGCAAGTCATACCGGAAGAGGAGGTATGATGCAGGATATATCCAAGGGAGGCTATAAAGGTTCTTTTGCATAAAGCTAGCATTTAAAAGAAGTAGTTGAAAGCAGTAAAACAGTTGTAGTAATTAATCAATATTAACCAATCACTGCTCAACACTACACTACGTTGAGACAGGCCCAAACCACCACCTGAACTAACCAGTTCCATTAGCTAACTAGGGGTGAGACTAATCACGGTGAATCTGGTCGACCGCCCATAACCGCGGGCACGGCTATTCGAATAGTTTTACTCTGATAAGAGGTGTATAACTGTACCCACAAGACACAGCCCCACGACATGTTTCCGTGCGCCGACATGCCACCACGACATACCGGAAAGAGGCCGTGACAGGACCCTTCGCATAACCCCCCTCTAACCGATCGCACCACACCTTAGGGTTCGCTCCCGTCCCCAGCAGGCAACGGGCAGCCCCCCTTTCGTGCCGCGGTGAATCCGGAAGCCGATCAACCGGACACCCCGGTCAACCCAACTCCATCACGCCCACCCTTGCCTGGGTACGTCGACTAGAGGAAAGCTACACTACAAGCCCAGCTGTTGCCTACGCTGGCTTGTGGTAAGTACGATAAGTTCTTCCAGGGCATCCCGCGAACCGGTCCTTAATTGCCGTGGGCACGACTAGCAAAACCGTGCACCCACAGCCCACCATGTAGTGTATTTTAATTAACTACACCATTGCGGTGGCACTAATCCAAAGCTATGCCAATAATCGAAGTCTATGCTTTAACGTGATCCCCCTTTGTGTACTAGTTGAACTAAGCATGGCTAAGCATTTCCTAAACCAACATCTAGTCATTTTAATACCCAAGTTATCAATGGCATAAGGTAAACAATATATGGCTGAGTAGTAGGACCCATCCCACATGATATTGTAAAACAATGCAATATTTAATAGAAATGCGGGACATTTGTAAATTGGGTACAATATGATCAATTGTAATGTATGACTTGCCTTGCTCTCGCACTGATGAGACCACAGCAACGTCTTCGAGGAACCGCGGATCAACGAAACGGCCGAAATCTAAGCGACAAACAAAGCACACAAGAAAAACATGCTATAAGACTACTGAAACAGGAAACAAAACCATTTTTAGTGGATTCTATACATTTTTATGAATTTACTGAGAGTTGAATGGACTTAATCGGAGCTCAGATGAATTAGTTATGATTTTTAGAAGATTATCTGTGTTTTTACTATAAAAGAAAAACCCTTAATCAATTTATTGCGCAATAACTCATCCCAGGGCTGACGTCAGCAAGGGGGGCGGCGCCAACAGGTGGGCCCCATGGGTCAGTGGCTCGAGAGAGAGAGGGAGGGACGCCGGCACGTGGGCCCCCACTGGCAGTGGCACAAGGCGGGATGGGGTGCGGCTGGCAGGCAAGCCCCACCGGCCGCGGCTCCAAAGGGGGGGTGGCGCCTGGCTCGGCTCGGCTCCGAGCCGACCGGCCGGCCATGGGGCGGCGGCGCGCACGGAGCTGGCGGCGACACACGGTTACCGGCGACGGCACCGGCGGCGGGAGGCGGCAGCGGCCGGCGCGTAAGTCGGCGGCGTCGGCCGAAGGCGACGGCGAGTGCGTGGAGAGAGGCGGCGCAAACGAGAGAGAGGGGAAAGGGAGGAGAGGGGATCCTCACCGGCGAGGATGGCGGCCGGAGCGGAGGATGAAGGCGGCGGCGACGACCCGGCGAGGAGGAGGGGCAGACGGGCGGCGGCGACACCTAAGGAGGGAGTTGAGAAGAATTAGGAATAGAGAGAGAGAGACCACGGCGGACGCCATTGACGGCCGGAGGCGGAGGGGAGGGAGGAACTCACCGTCGCGCGGGGAGGAGGGGGTTCCGGTGGGGTTTAGCGGAAACCGAGCGGCGGCCGAGATGGCTCACGCGGCGGCGATGCTAATGGCAGCGGTGGCTTGGTGCGGCGGCGGCTCCAGCGGTGGCGGTGTGCGACCGGAGCACGGCGGCGAGCGGCGGCGCTGGCAGTGAGCGGCGCGACAGCGGTAGGAGGCGTGGGATGGAGCGGTGAGAGCGGAAAACGAGAGAGGAGGGCACGGGGAGCGTTTTATAGGTGGAGGGGGAGGCGGACGTGGCCGGGGAGGCTCCCGATTTCGCCGGCGACGTGGGAGGTGGAGAGAGAGAGAGAGAGTGGGGATTCAAAACCGAATCCCGCCCATTTTGGGCGCGCGGCGCGGGCGGGAAGGCGAGGGCGTGGGCGGCGTCACGGCGACGTGGGCGCGGGAAGTGCGGGCGGCAGAGTGGGGCGCGGATGCGGAGTAGAGGAGGTGGGGCGTCGGCGGTTGGAGTGCCGGCTCCAACGGCTAGAGGAGAAAGACGACCGACAGGTGGGCCCCACCTGTCGGCGCCCGAAGGAGAGAGGGAAGGAGGGAGGACTTCGGGGAGGGGAGGAGAGGCGGGCCGGCGCGGGAAGGAATGGGCCGACGGCCCAAGAAAAGGAAAAAGGAGGAAAAAGGAAAGAGAAAAGGGAAAAATGATTTTTCCCAGGGATTTAATATTGCACTTTGCTTATTTTAATTGGTTAAAATTATTTCCAAAGGCTCTGAAAATTCCACTAAAATTCTTGTTAGCATATTTTAACATCTAGAATCCAAGAAAAATTCCACATGCCGATTCCGATTATTATTTGCATTTATTAATTTAGGGATTCAACTCTAGGTTAAATTAAACAATTTCTTCGGACAATTTATTTTATGAATTTTAAAGCAAGGAGGGGAACTTCAGGGCGTGACAAGCCACCACATCAGCGAGATGGCTTCTCCTCTGCCTCGTTCAAAATTCAAAAACTGCTTTTTTTTTTGGCTTGGCTGCTGGAATTTTTCGTAATCATTGCTTCTTGGCTTAACTGGATTCATGCCATTATAACTTTTGTGGTTTGGAAATATACCACTACTATTTAACTATTTAGACTCATGCCATTACAATTTAATAATTATTTGATTTATACTAATATATACCCATCTATCTATCTATTATATTATTAAAACAGCTTTGAAAGGAGGCACCATATTCGTTGTGGGGCTAGAAATTCCCACATTAATCAAAAGAACACAATACGAAAAATAAAATAAAATCTGAAATTAGAAAAAGAAAAATAAGATATTAGCTAGGAATACAATTTATAAATAACTAAAATTGGTGATAAAAAAATAAAGATTACTAAAAGAAAAGACCATCTGAAACACATGACGAGATTAATTAAGTAACATGCCTATAGATGAGCAGAGTGGTGGTGTTTGATGGGACATCTAAAAACTATTAATAAAACACCAAATATAATCTTAATGACGACTAAAAAGAAGTACAATGGGCAGGTCGTGAAGCAATCGGTCAAGGCGGTGGCAGGACTTCTAGAAAGTAAAAAAATAAACCAAATGATAATCATATTTGATTTTTAAAATCTCAATAATAATAAAAATGAGATGCAACGGGCGGGTCGTATAGGAGTACAATGGCAAAGTCGCCGATCGTTGGTGGGTCTTCTAGAAAGTAAAAAAAAATGAATTCCAATGATAGTTATGTTCGATTTTTACAATCCTAATGACAATAAAGAGTATGCGGCGGACGGGTCGTAAAGGAGTATAGTAGCAGCGTTTGACGGGATTTCTAAAAATTATAAAAAATGAAACCCAACAAGACAATAAACTCCAAACTTTAAAGGTTCGAGCTCCTAAAAAGTAAAAAAAATAAACCCCAATGACAATCCTGTTTGATTTTAAAATCTCAATGACAATAAAGAAGGGTGGCAGTGGGTGAGCCGTAGAGGAGTGTAGTGACAAAGTCGCTGACGTTTTGGCGGAACTTCTAGAAAGAAAAAAAAATCTAAACGATAATTATGTTTGATTTTTAAAATAGCAATGACAATAAAGAGAAGATGCAGTGGACGGTAGTGTTTGACGAGACTTCTAGAAATTATAAAAAAGATGCCCAACATGACAATAGACTCTAAAACCTATAAGTTTTTAGATCCATTTTTAAAGATTTCAAGGAGAATGAATAGAAAACAATGGTAAATCGAGCAAGCAAATAAAGAATAATATGACAGAAGTAAGGGGTAGCAATTGTTATGACTTTTAAAAACTAAAAAAATAGAAACATGACGATAATAAGGTTTAGTCTTTAAAAATTTAAGACAACGAGATAACTATTTAATAAATTTGAAGTAAAATTATATTAAAAATATATAATTTTATATGGGTGCTAGCCGCGCAATTGCGCGGGCCACCCAGCTAGTTCATTATATTTTCTAAGATTTTTAGACCAAATTGTCCTTATCTTCTTTCTTCATCCCTCTTTCCTGTTCATCTTATCTTCGTTAGATCTGAGAGCTTGTGCATATGTGATAACGTGAATCGAATGCGAGCATGCTCTTGCCGGTCATCGGCTAACAGTTCGTTGGAGGGATGGGTGGTGGCACGGCGTGAGGTCAGCTTGGTCCTCCTCACAACACCTGCACACTGCGTGGGTTGAGCTCCCCCTCTCCTCTACCCAACAGCAACCATGGCCATCGCCACAGGAATGGATCCATTGGGCATTGGCAGCCCCAACCAGCAGCAGCAATTGAAATGGAATGTTTCCCTAATCCCACCAAGAAATCAAAGTCTAAAACCATTCCCCAACAAAAAAAACAAATCTCCAAAACAGAACAAACCCATGCCAGTGACCATGATGTGCACTAGGGTTCCCGATCTTCCGAAAGATTCTGATAAACAATGATTTGAGCGGAGTCGCGACACAAATCGATCCGGCTTCTTGAACGCGCACGCTCTTGAGCCCCGCAATCGCAGCACCACGTCTCCTCGAGTTATCACCCATGTTGAAACGCAGATGACCACGCCGAGAAGGCTAATCCCTGTTTGCCAATTGAAGAACACAAACAAGAACGAGATAGAATACAACCGAAATTGCAGATGAATGATTAAGCTCACATGTTGGGGTCTTACAAACATATCTAGCGGCGAAACTGTTCTCGACAGAATAATCTATGCAAATCCCAAACCCTAAAGGTGACGGCGGCTACTGATATATAAAGTTTAGGGTCGTGCAACCAACCATTGACGTAACCCTAATGGGCTCCAACACGATACATGGCCCAAGGCCCAAATACGGTGACACAGTACCGGGACAGATTCTAGACGTCTCTGGCTCGTTCGAATTGGAGTGAGAGGGGGAGGGGGGTGGTGGTTATCAGAGGAAGGCTACTGCTCCTGCTGCTGCCACAACACAAACAAGAGAGACCTAGGGTGAGGGATCCGGATCAGCTGCAGTAATAGTATGGACTGCAACTTAAGAAGTCGTAGCTGCTAAATCTGACGGTAAGGATTGGCCTGGCTACATTAGCAAAAGTACTTTACAATAAAATACTTATTGTTAGGGTGCTGTAGAGTGAACACTGTAGCGATTGATCTGGACCATTGATCATAAAATTGAAGGGACAATTTGAACCATGCCACACAAATTTTGTAAAATCTGTGATATGCCACCCTAACCCACATGTCATTGACTCATGTGGGTCCTACATGTCATTGAGATACGGGTGACATATCTCAAATTTTACAAATATAGGGTGGCATGGTTCCAACAAACCCAAAATTGAATGGCTGAAAATACATGTAGTCCTGACTGCACCTGATCTCAATCCCAGGGTGAGTGATGCTTCTTCTCTTCAACCTCATTACTGGTAGTATTACTGATTATGGGCCAGGTAAATATTGTGCCAAATATCCGTGGCCAATCTTGGCTGTTGGTTAGGATGAGCTGCTTCTTGTTCTGTCGACTAGTTCGTCCGGTCAACAAGACTCCTCGCCATCTGAGCGGCTGTTTGGATGGTACTTAAAAAAAATTAATTTTTTTCTTATCAGATCGGATATTTGGTACTAATTAGAAGTATTAAACATATACTATTGATAAAACTAATTCCATAACCTTGGACTAACTCGCGAGATAAATCTATTGAACCTAATTAATCCATGATTAGCCTATGTGATGCTACAGTAAATATGTGCTAATTATAGATTAATTAGGCTTAAAAAATTTATTACACAAATTAGATCTTATTTATATAATTAGTTTTATAAGTAATCTATATTTAATACTTCAAATTAGTACTAAACATATAATGTGACGGACTAAAGTTTAATTCTTGAATACAAACACCACCTGATATCCTGATATCTCACCTTTGTGGTAGATGAGGAGGGAGAAGATCGGATACAGGATCATAGTACTGCAGCAGCTGGTTTCTCCGTTCGGGAAGGTAAGACTGTGAAAAGGGCAGAAAAAGCCTCCACCTTTTGGCGACACGCTCTTTACTACAGCTTCTTGTACTTTGCCTTTCATCCTTGTGTAGGTGACTGTATCCATATGGTAATTACTGGGCGCAATTTCTTATTTTTACCAACTAAAACTTTTACTGGTAATCAGGCATCGAGACAACTGATGGCAAATGCAAGAATAATTTTCGTTTTTAAGATTACAGTAGCAAAAACCTTTTATTACTACCTGCTATACCCTGCAAGCTTTTTAACCTCCTTTGTCCCCGAAGAGCACGGAAAGCAAATCAATGCAAGATTGGCAGTACTGCTGCCATTTACTCCAGAGAACAGAGAGTAGTCAAAAACTCAAAGCACCAATGCTCAAACTAGTAATTCCCTCTGTCCCAAAATATAAGTATTTTTAGTTATGAATATCCAGATTTATAGCCAAATATTGTTATATTTTAGTATGGAGGTAGTAAGTAGTAGTAATACAGAAGCTATCGTCACCAACAAATTATCACCACCGAACCGGTGGTGAAAACGTTTCTAGGCGTACAGAACCACAAATGTCATGCACTTGCTGCTTTGTTGCTTGTCGTTTGGTGGACGTAGCGATAATAGCTCTGCTCCTTCCCTCCTCTCCTCCGTCCTTGTTGCTGCTGACAGTGGCAGGTTGCCAACTTTCTCGCTTTTGCCTGCGACTGCGAGGCGAGGGCTCGCAGTTTTTTTTTGCAGGGAGTATAGAAGTGGAGGGAGGAGTAGCAGCAGCGTGCAGAGGGGACCATGCATCAGATGCTGCTGTTTCTGCTGCAGCTGCTGGGATTAATGTATCCATGGAGCAGGCACAGGAGCACAGCTACTAGTCGCAACAAGTTTTGCGCTGTAAACAGTACGAGCGTGCTCCACTACTACTAGTAGTACTGCATCTCCTACGGATCATATGCGTGCATATGCTAACGCTGTGCTGTTCCACGGCTAGCACGGTATTACAACTACCTATCCTGTCCACAGGGCAGTGAGAGGTGGTATGGGCTTTGCTTGCACAGTCGCGCCAGGCATGAGCTGGCTCGGATTTTATATACAAAATTGCTATACATCTGACATATACGTCCGACCCATCCATCCAACTAGTGTATGTATAAGCATATATGCTGTTTGTCTGGACCCACATGGTAGTAAACAAGTTCAGTGATTGGATGCATGACTCGGTCGGATACAAATCGTACGGCTCGGTAGTACGTATAGCAAGATTCTTATATATACTACAATACGATGCTGTAGAGATCATAGATCGTGCCTGCCCGGACCCGACGCATTCCGGCAAGACCCGCTAATCATGCCCGCGTCAGTGTCTGCCATGAGCCGTATGCCTTTAGATAAAAATAGCTGCTTAAGGAGCTGTTTTAGTCCGTATCATATCGGATGTGTAGACACTAATTTAAAGTATTAAATATAAACTAATAAAAAACTAATTTTATAAATGAGAACTAATCCACGAGACGAATTTTTTAAGCCTAATTAACCCATGATTGGCAAATGTTTGTTATAGCATCACATAGGCTAATAATGGATTAATTAGGCTCAATAGATCTGTCTCGCGAATTAGTCCAAGGTTATGGAATGGGTTTTGTAAATAATCTATGTTTAATACTCTAAATTACTGTCCAAACATCTTATGTGACAGGGATTAAATTTTAGTCCCTAGTTCCCAAACAGTCCCCTTAGAAACCTCCGAGAAACCTCACGCCGTGACTTCCGTTTTCACTGCTCAAGCGAAACCTTTTCTCTCTCTTCTCTGGCGACTTCTCCGGCGCAAAGGCGATCTCTAGGCGACTTCCTCCTCGACGAGATCTCCGCTCGCAGCAATGTCGTCCTCCGCCAGCCCATCTGGTGCGCCATCAGCCGAATATGCTAAGGTAAGTTCTCATCGGGTAAATCTCTTTCTTTAGCAGCAGATCGATCTTCTCCTATCTCATATCGCTCTCTTCCTCTGAATCGCTTTGGATTTGTAGCACCTCTCCAACCTATTTGCGATTCCTAGCCTGTCGCATGAAAACCACTACTTTCTCGGCCCAGTCGGCAATCCAGACCCCACCGAGTTCATTATTGGTGAAACCAATAGGATCCCATTCAGATTAACCAACCCAGATCTAGGTCACTGGAAGAATACCTTCAAGTCCTGGCCGTCTCTAGAGAAAGTTCCACCAGAAAAGAGCTGGACTACATGGTTCAAACGTGTATCAGCCTGCAAGAAGGTCCACTGGGATGAAATCGGAATCGGCCAAGCACTTGACCTTACTATAGCAAACTCGGCCAAAGATGAACCCCTGATGGCAGCTGCTTCTTACTTCTGGTCAAACACCATTAATGCCTTTTTGTTCAATCAAGGGCCGATGACTCCAACTCTCATAGATATCAGCATGATCACAGGTCTGGATGTCACCTCATCGGCCAACCCTATGAGTTTGAACACAAAGAACCAATATGACTTCAAGACCAAAAGCATAGGAGGTTGGTCAGGCTATGTAGCGGCATACATGGGCCCGGGCTCGGTCACCCCTCAGGAACATGTAGCTTTTTTGTTAATGTGGCTAGAGAAATTTCTTTTCTGTGGATCAAGTTGCGGCCCCACAACCAACTGGCAATTTCTAGCTGAAGCTCTAGAAACAAAGAGACAATTCCCCTTCAGTAAAATTCTCCTCGGCTATCTATACCAGATGTTGAACAATGCATCGGCTAAGGTAGCCGTCGGCTCAGTAGTTGGAGCAGGTGGACCCTGGTGGCTGCTACAAACCTGGTTAAACCTGATAGTTATGAAGGTTGTCAATCGGCCATCCGTATCAGAAGCTGAGTTCCCAAGACTAGAGCCGATTGTAGGGGATGATGGAGAAGAGCGTACTCATCGGAGATGCACATCATACGGAGAATACGCTTCTACACTAACTGATGCTGGGCTCAGCAGGATGCTAAGGGAGCAGAAGGCCAGGCTCTACATCATCAGGCAATGCGTCGTCATGCTTCTCTGCTACCATGACTGATTTGAATGATGATGATCTGAATCTGCCAAATATGCTCTGCTGCTGTGTTCATCATCCTGGCGACGTGTGGTATAGAGGCTGACATGTGGGTCCCGCTGTCATAGACTCGGAATAGAGAGAATGAATGGAGAGGCTGTTGGAGGAAACAACGAATTGACTTGCTAAACTAAATGGAGAGTTGGCTAAATAAATATTTAGAGAGTGAGATTTGGAGAGACAGTTGGAGATGCCCTGAAACGTTTCTTCTGGGCAGGCTGTCCACCTGGTCTGGAACGGCTGGTGTCCAGTGTAGCTCTCTCTCTCAAAAAAAAAAAAAAAGAAAAAAGAAAAAGAAAATCTCCGCGCCGCCTGCCCACCGAAGTCGCGTTGCGGCAAATCTCTCTTGCTTGCTTGCGAGCGGAGGCGGCAAATCTCACCTTCCTTACCAAGCGCCTCCGTGTGGATCCCCAGCCAGATTCATCGGAGAACATGGCGGAAGCTCCTGCACACGACTACCCCACCATCGAGCCCACCTCCTTCGACGTGGTCATCTGCGGCACGGGCCTCCCGGAATCCGTGCTCGCCGCCGCCTGCGCCGCCGCCGGGAAGACCGTCCTCCACGTCGACCCCAACCCGTTCTACGGCTCCCTCTACTCCTCCGTCCCGCTGCCCTCCTTCCTCTCCCCTGACCCCTCCTCCGTTCCCCTTTCCCCCTCCGGCGACGATTCGCATACCGTTGTCGATCTCCACCGCCGCAACATCTACTCGGAGGTCGAGACCTCGGGGGCGGCGCCGGAGCCGTCGAGGCGATTCACCGTCGACCTGGTCGGCCCCAGGGTGCTGTACTGCGCCGACGAGGCCGTGGGCCTTCTCCTGAGGTCGGGGGGAAGCCACCATGTGGAGTTCAAGAGCGTGGAGGGGGGCAGTCTCCTCTACTGGGAGGGCCAGCTCTACCCGGTGCCGGACTCGCGGCAGGCCATCTTCAATGACACCGCCACCCTCAAGCTTACAGAGAAGACCGTCCTGTTTAGGTTCTTCGAGCTTGTGCGGGCACACATTGCTGCTGCCGATGAGGACGGAGAGGGTGAAGAAGCTTCTGATAAGATATCCGAGGAAGATCTGGACCTCCCCTTCGTGGAGTATCTCAAGAAACATCGGCTTCCACCCAAGCTGAGAGCGTAAGGGCGTCCGTAACTGAGATTACTCTAGTCTAGTTATTATTGTAATAACATGACTATTAAGATTGACATCTGTGCCTTGTTTACAGGGTTGTGCTCTATGCAATTGCAATGGCAGATTATGATCAAGACACTGACTGTTGCGAGAAATTGCTGACTACGAGAGAGGGAATCCAGACCATTGCTCTATACTCCTCGTCCATTGGGAGGTCACTTTGCTTGCCTGAACCTTTCCTTCTCCACTTTGGAAAGCATTATTATTCCATTATTATTATTATGTAAATGCCTTATTGAGCAACCAATCAACTTTCATTTATTTGCAGAGATGTATGTAGAGCATGTAAGTTTAAAGTACCTTGCTATGCTGCTGAAATGTTACATCTGCTTGTTCTGTTGTACCAGGTTTGCTAATGCACAAGGTGCTTTCATTTATCCGATGTATGGGCATGGTGAACTGCCTCAAGCTTTCTGTCGCTGTGCTGCTGTTAAGGGTGCACTATATGTAAGATGATCTTCACAAACATCTGCGCAATGATTTTGTCTTCTATCTCTTGCTATTGTTTTCGTCGACAGTCATGTGATTGTAGCATCTTTAATCCCAATAGTCTTACTTGCAATCTGATTGCGACGAAAACGTGTGGTAATGGCGATGTAATATTCCATGTGTTCGGCAAGCCTCTGCCTGAATGGCTGCTGCACCTTCTTTATGGCTCTGTTTGCAGTTGCTGTGCTGTGGAATCTAGTAAGAGGAATATGTGTCATTCCTAGTGTGATTTCTGTTGTAATTGATCCTTGAAAGATGCTCTCATATAAAACTAACAATCAAAAAGAGAAATAAAATAAATAATCACTTTTGAAAAGACACTGTCATTTCTCATACTTAGCCTTACCAATATCTGTTCAGGTGTTGCGGATGCCAATATCTGCACTTCTTATGGATGAGGTATGATACAAACTTGTGCTATTTTTCTCATACTTCATTATTTATTTCACACGTCAGAGGATGCATACTTTATTTGTGAAAGTTGTGTAACCATTTTGTTTTGTTACTCCACTTCTTCATCGATAAATTGAAATTCTTTATTTCTCTGGATCAGGAAAGGAAGAATTTTTTAGGTGCCAGATTAACATCCGGTCAGGATATTTTGTGCCAGCAGTTGATACTTGACCCATCATACAAAGTCCCTATTCTGGATGCCTCATCTGATGGTTCAGACTCAAACTTGCTGAGAAAAGTTGCGAGGGGTATATGCATAATTAGCAAATCTGTGAAACAGGATTCATCAAATCTTCTAATTGTTTTCCCACCGAAATGTAAGAACCAATACTCATTACCTGTCTGTGCCATATTTCTTTGATGTAGCAATGTATATCTGTTTTGACATGACTCCCTCTCTTCATTTAGCATTAGAAGAGCAGCAGATTGCAGCTATACGGGGTCTTCAGTTGAGCAGCAATCTAGCAGTATGCCCTCCTGGAATGTAACTTATTTATTCTATCATCATATCATTCAACAATGTCAGTTTTAGCATGCACATGCTATGTATACCCCCAGGACTAATAGCTTACCTTACAAGTCAATCTCGCTTTTAGGTTTATGGTGTATCTGTCTACCCCGTGTGCTGATACCTCTACTGGAAAACAACTCATAAAAAAGGCAATAGATGCTCTATTCGCTCCACAGGCTTCAGATTCTTTGGAAGGCCACTTGGAGGAAACTAGTGAAAATAATGAGGACTTGAAGCCGACAGTAATTTGGAGCTGTGTGTATGTTCAAGAGATCACGGAGGTGAATTTCTTTTATCACCATTATAGGCTGTATTCATGTAGTCTGAGTACTGAAGAACACCTATCTTGTCCTGGTGTATATGCATTTTTTCCCTTAGAAGTTCACTGTCCTGTCTTACAAATCAGGGAACATCTAGTTCTTTATTGTCGTGCCCTACACCTGATGAACATCTGGACTACCGGAGTATACTGGATTCATCAAAAAAGGTATTGCATTGCATGTTGCATTTTCTTTTGAATGTACCTGCATCAAAAGTACTACCTCCAGACATTTTTTCTTGTCGTTAGAACAAGATGCTCAATACTAACTTGAGCTAAGCAGCTTGTCCTAAGTTCCTAACGACGAGAAAAAAATCTGGAGGGAGTAGGACAAAAATCACCATGGATCTTTCAGAATTGTTCTTATTAGGTATTAGATGGCTTATTTTATCTGCTTTCACATTGAAGGAGCAACTTTTATATACATTTTGTTTTGGTGCAAGTTCCATCCATGATTGTAACAACCAACTTTTTCTTTGCAGTACTAGTTAGCTGCCCGTGCTTTGCAACGGGAATCATTTCAATAATACACTAAGAGCTAGATTATTACATGACTGATAAAGCCTACAACCATAGTCTACGCACAAACATGCCTTAAAAAACAATCCATATCAAAATATTGTTAAAAAGGTGAAGTATTTATTAGAAAATAAGAATTCACAATAATGGGTCTCAAATGCATTGAAACATATTTATATTAATTTATGGACAGTAAAATTGCATTCGCTATGTTTATAGGAGGCCTAGGCGATAGATCAATTTTCAGAGAATCTGACAAGTTAAAATCTTCAAGAAATGAAAGCTCAGAGTTTGAACTTCATTTAAACAAGCATTCAACTTCCTTCTTTAGAGCGGACAGAAGAAACCCCTCTTCAGAGAACTCTGCTCTTGCTATAGAGTTTACAGTCAAAACAGGCTGACAGGCTCACAAAGGGAGTCAAGCTTTCATGTATGTAGTTTCAGTTTATTACACTTGATCGACCATGAAAAATAGAAATATCACTTCTCGCAAACAAAAATTGGCCTACCAACAAGAATTCATGGAGAGTTTTTGTTCCCCTTATGTTATTTTTCGCTCTGAATAATTAAGAAAGCAGAAATGTTACCTAAAACAACGGGATGCTAATTGTACTCTACTCTGGAATCTTGCCAAATATTGCTTCTGCTCTCCTCTTTACGAAGGACCTGATCGGTTAGTCCCATCAATATGGGTTTTTACTTTTTTTTTTCATTGAAGACAAACTCTTTAACTCCTTTTTCAACAATTCCCCCGGAGAGACTTGATCAGCAGCTTGACATTCTGTCTTGTCATCTCATCACCAGTTAAACATACTCCTGTCTGAGACTGTGAGCTGATACTCTGCTGTAACCAATAATTCCAAAGGCACCTTGTCAGTCTGTCATCCAGTTTTTTGAAATAACAGCAGCGATAAAATAATAGTATGACTAACAAACCTCTATATTATGAGCAAACAAGAGTAACCCAGCAAGTACATTGCATCTCAGCTATTAGTTGATGGGGACTTTGGTCAGTTCAACATCATTTTCTCTATTGCCACATGCATATATCAAAAACTAATTTCTTGGTGGTAAAAGAAGTACACTATTTTGCTCTGACATTATGAAAATATTTTCCTGTTGCAATGTAGGTGAATTGCAACGGGACATCATTAGTGCACACATAAACAATGCATGAAAATATAAATAATTTCAGTTGCAGTCGTAACTTTCAAAAGAAAACAAGATTTCTAAATGATTCGGATTTCTCTCATCCTAAGGCTTAGTCCAGAATAGCGGCTGCAACTGGACATCATTAGTGCACACATAAACAATGCATGAAAATATAAATAATTTCTGTTGCAGTCGTAGCTTTCAAAAGAAAACAAGATTTCTAAATGATTCGGATTTCTCTCATCCTTAGGCTTAGTACAGAATAGCAGCTAAGTAAGTCCATAACACCTGTTTATAGATCACACTATTTGCTCTGCTAGAGTGCTAGGTGCTAAAGACTATTCCATTGGCAGGCCTTCTGCTTCTAAGCCATAGCTAAATTTGAATTTTGGAATTAATTTAGAGGTTTTCTCGTTGCTTTCCCACCTTAAATTTTAGATTGCAAGGGTATAACTGTAAAAGTCTAATCCTATAACAATGCTAGTTTACTTCACTCAGCTTATAAGCCGCCAGAGTTTAACTAACGAGACATTAATTTTTTTTCAGAGCAACTATCTTTGAAGTTTTGGACAACTTTTTTTTAAAAATGGATTATAACACTCACTGTCAGTTTAGGGATCTTTCCGTTTCTGAAAAAGAGATGTGCTTAAGATTCGAATGGTTGGAAAGATGGGGATTAATCAAGAGACGCTTGCATAACTCTTAATTTCTATAAATAAAATAGTGGAAAACTCTAGGTTTCCAGGTTTATATACGGGATGCTAGGTGGAGGAATACATGTGGACAAAAATAGGCAGGAAATGTGCAGGACAAAATTAACACAGCAAGAAGAGAACTTTCCTGTCTTCTCAAAAGCCCGTAAGAGTGTTATCCCTTCCTTGCAATAGAGATTTTAGATTGCATTGAAACGAGCACATAACAGTACTCCATGGATTTTTTGTAAACTGAGAAAACCAGTAACTAGAATCATGCTTCGTCAAGCATTTCAATTGGATGGCAAGCATGTAAGATGATTTTAACCTAAGAAAAGGCATATGGAGTGGCTTATTTACAGAAGTTAAGGAAAATGACTTCATATTGGCTGTTCTGTCCTGTCTGCAAATTTAAGTCATCTATAATAAATACTACCCACAAAAACATCTTGAAAGCAAAGTATATAGACACACCTTTTGCTTGCTCTATCAGTTCAGATTAGCAGTTTCTTTCCCTTTTCCATATTCCACACCAGATCACAGCAAAAAATGAAACACATTTCACAAACAACTCAGGGACATCGCTTTGGTGCAATCAAAGCATGAACGAAGCATTATTTGGCCTGTACAGGCTCCATAACACAAGCAATACAAAAACACAAATTTGTTTGGTCAGCGTATTGGAGATTAATTAGTAACCTGATTTCAGTCCGAGATTGCAACAATTGGATCACATCGATCCTCTGCACCACTGCACCCACCACGAATCCAATCAATTCTTGTCGCTCACATAGACTGGCCAAAAAGGAGCTAAAGAAAGCAAATTAAGGAGTAATAGGGTAGCTTACCCGGCGCAGTGCCTGGATGCCAGTAACGCCGCCAGAGTCGGAGCCGAAGCCGGCCGGCCATAGTCAGATCGTGCGGACACGAAATGTTGCACGCTGACACGGGCATGCGGTGAGCTAGTACCACCGTACCGGCGTGATCTTGACCGTGGGGATCTGAAGTTCTGAACCATCAGTGCTGAAGGTGCCCATGAACCACTACGACGCAGGTGGTTTTGGCGCCGCTCGAGGCTATTTCGGGGATCAGGCATGCCGTGAGGTGGAGATGGCCATCGACATGAAGGAGGCAGCTGAGGGAGTGGAGGCTGGCGGCAGCGTGGAGCGCCGGTGCTGGACGGGGAAAGACAGAGGAACCGTGGCAGTGACCGGGGTCCTCCCTGTGCCAGCGGCGGCGACAAGCGGCGGTTGGATGAAGGCCATGGCGGCAGGGGAAGTGGTAGGGGTGGGGGTATGGGGCGAGGGGAGCGGGAGAGCGGACAACGGAGGGAAGTCCGCAGCGCGGAGTCCTCCCTACGCTAACGCCGCGACGAGCAGCGGTTGGATGGAGGTGGTGGCGGCGGGGGAAGTGGTGGGCGTGGGGATGGGGCGACGGAGGTAGGTGCGCGAATGTGCGATCTCGCGAGGGGACCTATCCGGGAATGTTCAATCAGCGGTGATGGAGGGGCCACACGGGAGGGAGAAGACCGCGGGTTTCCAGAATCCGTCGCTCGGAGACCTCCCGCTGCGGCGACGGCGGTGGAGTCGGGGAAAGTGGGAGGCGGCAACGGTGGCGTGGAGGCTGTGACGGTGTGGGGGAAAAGGGGGTGGAGGCGGTGGAGTCAGGGAAAGTGGGGGGCGGCGACGGTGGCGTGGATGCTGTGAGGGGGAAAAGAGGATGGGGGAGGTGGGAGGGGGAGGGGGCCGGGTGAGCATTTGGCGGAGGATCGATCTGTATCGCTGAATGTCAAGATCGTACGGGTAAATACCACGCGTGTCTGTCAGGGTTGGAGTTACCACCACCACTACGAAATTTTAAAGTAGTAGAGATAAGTCACTTGTACACTATGTTGTAAATAGCTTTAGTATATATTTAATGTTTCTTTTAGTCACTACCTACGGCTGTGGTAGCATGATATATTGAGATGTCACATAACATTGAATACGATTTGTCCTTGATCTGACTAATTCGTTTTATGGTTCCTTTGTTGTAGTTATTCGCAGATATTTATCCTAATGAAGAATTCTTGCCTAAAAAGTCAGCTGCTGTATATGCTAATGATGACTCTGATTCTGCTGAGTAAGATCATTCATTAGGTATGGAAATCTTTACGTATGGAAACTGCACTACTTTGCTCATGTTTTTACTCATTGCAAATGAAATGCACTCTTTTGATTGTTGAGGGGAAAATGGAGATAGGAGCTATCTGGCTACATATAAAATTCCAAATTCTAGAGATATTTACTGTTTACCGTCTTTCATAATTTCTTGATAACAAGTCCATAACCAGTACAAAATAAGAAAGCTAGTGTGCTTAACTGTTTACAACAAGAGCTTGACAAAATAAAGCGCGCACACACCATTTGTAGGAATAATATATATGTGGACTAAACATTTGTTGCTTTCGCTTTTGCTGGACAGCAACTTCCACGTACCGAATGTGAACGAAGGCATCATCATCTGTTTACGGTGTGCCTTTTAGTGTCCTCTGAACCGTCGTGCTGGATTTAAAACGTTGAAGTGGCTACTGGCATCAGTAGGAAAAACTTTTACAGGCAGGAATGCAGTCGTTCCCGGCGTTTAACATTTGTTTAATGTATCCCTACACATGCGCGGTGCAAATGGGCTACTACTAGTGCCTCAACACTTGCTGTGTATGGAGTTACAGGCAATGATGTTTTACGGCAAACATCCTAAATCATTGCACAGTCGAGAACGAAAATGTACACTCAAAACATTCATGTGTTTTCCTGGAGTTAAAATGCTGAAATTATTCATCTTGGGTGTTTCCAGTCTTCGGCTCGGGTCTTTTTTCTTGGCCTGTAGTATTTTCCCCTAGCACGGTTCATCTAATCATCTAAATGCTTGATGCTCGACTGCCCGAGTACAAGCTTGTTGAGATCTGGAAACTGCCAGCCACCTTTTAAGTTTGTTAAGAATAGAATTGAATGTCAAATAAGAATCTGGGTCCTATGCGTAAATCATGAATTCGCTTGGTCTATGAGACATGCCACATGCTAGACCTGTAAGGTCCGGTGCTGGCTTGCAGTGTCCGGACGCAACCGCCTGCTTCTCCTTCCAAACGCCTCGCCTCGCCTCAGCTTCCTGCTAGTGTAGCCACAGCCGTCCCGGCTGCCGATGGAGATGACGCGTTGAGTCCGTGCCGCTCTGCGCGTCGTGGTCGTACGTGCACGATGCTGGCGGCGCTGAAAAGGGGCTGCTCTTCTAGTCTCGCATCGCCATTGTCTCCACCCACCTACTCTGCTTCTGTAGTTCTGTGGTGGCGGCGGGCTCAATTATTTATAGCCCCATGATGCACTCGGTTGGAGATAGGGGTAAAAGTGGTAGGGATAAACAGTGTTCGACTTACCGCCGGTAACCCCGCGGTTACCGGGCTTACCGCAGGGGTACGATAATATAAATACCACGGTAACCTCCTTAAATTCAAATAAATTTAAAAAATAATTTGAATTTTTTATAAATTTTGCATGATTTTGTACGTTTTTTCACGGTTACCGCGGTTACCGCGTGGTAACCGTGCTTACTGCTGGGGCGCGGTAACCCCGGCCCCGACGGTTTGGGAAACCTGGGGATAAATACCAGTCCATCTCATACCAATTTCTACATTTAGGCTCTGTTCGGCTGTCCTAAATTTAACTGTTGTGCAGCCAACACAAACAGTGGGTTATGTCTGCAGCTGCAACAGCTACCATCGCATGCAGCGGCTGGGATCAAACAGTGAGTTGTGTCTGCAGCTGCAACAGCTACCATCGCATGCAGCGGCTGTATCCCAGCCGAACAGGCCCTTAACTCGCTCGATTTCGTATTGACGATCATTCCGACTGCTTTCAATTTTGCTGTTTTTGGTAATTCTGAAAACATGCATGACGAAAACGATATGGCTGTTTTTTTTACTATTTTCATTTTTCCATATTTATTGGGATATCCCATTTTATCTGCATAGGATATCCCGTTTTAGCCCTGTCCATGGTACACTGGTGGTTATGAACTTTACAATATGAATTAGTATTATTTATGTGTTGTTGCCATGCCGGGTCATTTAGGTCAATATGTGAAGTTAGGTTTCTTAGTTCTACTTGTTGATATTCCTATTTTGTCATTCGATATCCCGACCCTTACCGACATGTTCTTGATCGAATGGACCCGTTTTCGATTTCCAGGGAATCTTGTTTTCATTCCTGTTTCTGGCTTTCCCGACTTCGAATTCATTTCCATATTAAAACGTAAATGTGAAAGCGTGGGAAAGTTTCATTTTCATCCTTAGCTAACACTATCTCAAGAACACATATCTAGGTGCATTCTGGTACAACTTCCCTCATCATGGTTTGGAAACCTTCCATGTGTACACTAATTGAGCCCCTTCCATGTGTACACTAATTGAGCCCACACCTAAACCTTCCATCTATACAAGATGGCTATATAAAGAGGAGGGGGCTGCTCATCTATGTACACTTGTGGTTGAGGAGAATGAATCGATGAATGAGAAGAGAGTCTCGCCCCTACATCCTGTGTCTCTATTTTTGTAGAATTACGGGACCCTCTTAGACTACTTTGTGTAGGAGGAGGATTGCGTAAGTTATCAGTACAACGTTCTACCGGAGACCGAGGAAGAAGAAGGGTAAGAACTCGTAGATTCGTTTTGCATCTCGCTGATTCAATCGCGAAAACAAATCCCTCTCCCTGTTCTTGTTCCGTTTTTGTCGCTCCCGACGAAATCCACCACAGCCGACTTGGAGTCGCCGGTGTATGCCGATTGGTGAAAATCACGGTAGACAGATACGGAGTTGGCGTGCCGCGACACGGCATGGCGGCGAACCCGCGCCACGGCCGCGAACACGCGCCACGCGCCGGCATGCACCCGGTGCCACGGCCACGCTAGAACGACGCGACGTGCGACGAGGCCATGCACTAGCCACGTGCTGCACACTAGCATCGTGCCCGACGGCAAGCCCACGCCGGCCGCCATGATAGCAACAGCAAAACGGAGAGGACAAATAAAAGAAGCAGAACCAAGAAAAGAAGAAGAGCAAAAGAAAACAAAAAAGGAACATACGCCGCTGTAGGCTGCTGTGCCGGACAACCATTGCACCATGGCCGCGCTGCGCTCAAGCCACCGCCGGCCACGCCCCGCACGGCGCCGCCGCCGCCCACAGCCACGGCCGTCGCGTGCACTGCCGCGAACCGCCGCCGGCAGTGCCCCGCACGGCACCACCGCCCGCTGTCGTGGCAGCCGCGCGCGCTACCGCGACCCGCCGCCGGCCGCGCCTCGCACGGCGCCGCCCGCACGACCGCGCCCCTCCGCGCCAACAGCACAGCCGCGCCAGCCACTCCCTCGCTGCGCCGCTAGCACGGCCACCGAGCATGCGCCGCGCCGACGGCACGGCTGCCGCGCTCGCGTTTTCCACGCGCGGCGCCTTTCCTCGCGCTATCGCCACGAGGCCCGAACGCCGCCGCGCCGACACGTCCCCGTCCAGCCGCCGCACGGCCGCGCCCGACGGCCACGCCACCTGGCCGCGCCCCCGCCGCAAAGGCGCGCCCGCACCACGCCTCCTGGCCGCCGCCGCCGCACGGCCTCGCGCCGCGCCGCCTCCGCGCGGCCGCGCTCCACCGACGCCGCAGCGCCACCTTGCCGCTCCACCGCGCCGCGCCGCTCGGCCGCGTCCCACCGCATGGGAGCGCCGCTTGGCCGCCTCGCCGCCGACCGCCGGGCCGCCGTGCCGGCGCCGCCCGCGCCCTCCCCGGCCGCGCCGCTTGGCCGCCTCGCCGCCGGCCACCGGGCCGCCGTGCCGGCACCGCCCGGCAGCCGCATATGGCAGGGGGCCCATATGCGGCTGCCGGGCCGGGGGAGGAAGGGGGGAAGAAAGGAAGGAAAGAGAAGAAAAGGAAAGGGAAGGAGGAGAAAAGGAAAGAAAAAGAAAAGGAAAGATTCCCCTGTGATTTTGCAAAAATGCCCTTGTTGTTTTCGGAAATTAAGTGCATGTTCCCATGCATTGGAATCTTTGCCTTTTAAACCCTGAACTTTCCATAAAACACGAAAATAACCCTCTGCATTTGGGATATTTGTTTGAATGGCATTAGAAATTTGCAAATATCACCAAAATCATATTCTCGCATAAAAGAGCCACGGGATATTGAATTTTGACCCCGACTTTGCATTTCATGTACCTTTATTGCTGATGTTTATAATTATGAAATTTAATTATCGCATTTACGATTATTGATTATTTGTGATGCTTTTATTACTTTTAATTAATATTGTTGCGATAAAATGTATAGAATTGCATAGTATATACTGGAATTATTTGCGGGAATTTTGTATACCATTATATTGCAACACTTGTGCATTTTACCAGCATTTAATTTGCGCATATTTTTTGAATAAAGATGATTGGCATCGCGGATTAAAAAATTCGCTGAATCTAGAATATCTCTGACATATTTTTTTTCCAATGTCGAAATTACAGTAGAGCAAGAAGCCCTATGGTACCGTTAATCCAATCGCGCTATAGGCATTGACTCGATGAGTTTGATCTAGTATTTCAAACTCTCGCCAGTGCCTCCAAGCCACTCTCATGAATGAGTAGGCTAGAAGAATAAGCGCGTTAGCATTTAGAAGATTATGGTACATACCCTACCTCTCGTAGAGCAAGAACTATGAGCAAGAATGGGTATTTTTCGACTATGATTCACTGAGCAGATGACACAAAGAGTACGGTAATACGGTGCACCGAATTTGCACCTAATACTGCAAAAACTCTTGATGTTCTATCCGAACGTGACGAAAATCGCACACAAGCATCACTAGTGCATATACAAGAAGTATGCCTAACTAGTTGATAAATGGAATTGCGTAATGTTCATGACAGTACTCACTAGAAGAGCATTGTCTTCCAAAACCAACTAGCACAGTTGATAACGAATTCAACACGAGCAGCTAACCTGGTACACTTACCTCAACTGAAGAAGAGGAAAAGGGGGAGTAGAACACAGGTCAAGGTGAACAATCTAGAACTATGAACATAAAGAAAAGGATTATCCTAATAGCACACTCGTCATGAATTGAGGGGGAGAACTCCTAGCCTATTTGCATGGCTATGGACGTAGAATCTCCAATGCTAGATCGGATCGGTCCTAAAATATGTCAGAATAGTAAATTATTGCCATAGGTGTTGAGCAAGAAGCTCGCTATGAAGTTAGTTGAATCCGATGTACTGGAATACTTCGTTGAATCAATATACTTCGTCATCACTTGTTGCAATTTTGAAATAGAATATTGGATTGAATAAATGGTCTTTGCCCAAGTAGAGCACACATTTTTCTCGCAATAAAGAATTATTTCCAGTAGCATATTTAAGGCATTTACTATTTTGTTGCTCCTTTCTAGCACATAGTTATAATGCTTTAAATTTTGTGTAGCGCCCAAACATAAAAGAAAAATGAATTGTGGTCCGCATAACCACAAATAACACTTTAAGAGAAAGAGGTATTTCCAGACTCAGAGAATTGGAAACATTATGATTGTTGCTAGCAGCAACAATTGAATTTGTCGGCCTAGAATGCGCCACAGTCATATTACCTATGGAACAATTATGCACTTTAAAGAAGCATCTATTGTCCGTCAACCCCGTTGAACTCTCTAAAAAGTGTGATGATTTGGGCTACACCCTTTTAGCAATGGATTTTCAGCCATTTTCAGTCTTAGAATTATAGGCATAAATATTACAACTCGTATGGTCATAGCACATATATGCATAATTTTCCTAAATCATGAAGATTTGTGTGCCAGTATGCACCGACAGGAGATCAATGCATAAACCGCATATTGTTCTAGCATCCTTGAACTGGATTGCAAAGAATATATGTGGCTTCCATTTGGCACTGTATGGATAAATGCGCTTCCGAAGCAGCAAACATCCAGTGTCTCTTAGACACCGTGTCTTTGCCAAGACTGATCCAGCAAGATCACGTGAACTCCAATAGAACTCACTAAATCATCTTCAGAAGTCCGCGAGGACAATACCAGCATTACATTTGATGATTGGTGAATTAGCAGCACAAAGTACCAAATACCAGCATAAGTAGACTAACCATAAGCTATGAATTGGAATATTTGCTATATCATTGTTGTAATACCCGCAGTAGCAAAGGACATGTAGTCCTGAAAACAGCGAACTCTAGAAGCAAATTCAGACCATCGGCATGAACATCCATCCTGTTTGGTTTATGTGCATATCCCACTATCATAATCCGTTGCAAAAGGCTCTCTCCGAAAGTCGGAAACCTTTTACGGAGATAGTTGTGAAGCCTAAATTCCTTGACAAATAAGAATTATTTCCAGTCATTTAGTCGGAGAGAATGAACCCCTAAATAGGAAATGTCAGGAAATGTGATAGTCCGGGACTAATGCATGTTACACCGCACTAGTGAATGCAGTTTGCATAAAGAATTAAAACTGCCAAATCACTTTGTAAATACTTTTGTGATTTCGAAGAGTTTGACTAAGTTGCATGAATGAAATGCACCGGAGGAGGGTGATACCGAAGAAAGTAAATGTATCCCTCGTCTTGTCCAGAGGCCTCGAACAAAAAGAATTGGACAAGAAACTTCGGCTCCTCACACCCCTAAAGGAACCGAAGACGTCTGGTGAAAACAGAGCAAGAGGGACTATCATACTCAAAGTCACAAAAGGTACCCCACCGAATAGAAGGGGAGCCAGTTGAGATCTGGCAAACGGTACGGAACCTCCGAATAGGCATACCGCACCTTCCCATCAAGGAAGAAAACTAGCTGTTGAAGTGCACACTAACGCTGGTACATGCCCACATCAAGAAGTATTAAGCAAGAAAAAGAAGAAGCATATGAAAAATGCATCTCCTCGTATATCCATGGATACTCGCATAAAGTCTCATGCAACCAATAGAAATTGGCAATGAGACCTATCATGGGCAATGCCTCTTTTAGACAACAAAACTCATTGGCAGTCAACCAGGAGTTGAATGGAATTAATGAACTAGAAATTGAAAAGAAGAACTCAACCTGAATATTGATAAGCATATGAATGCATTTCAGGAGCTTGGATCGGACACCTGCATAATAGTACATGAAGAAGTACTAGGTCCCGAACCAACATAAAAGAATAGAATAAACCAGAAAAGAATTGAAGAAAACAAACTCGTTCATTTTGAATTTGAGTTTGTTTTGAAATATTTGGCCGAATCCAAATCATGCTTACGCTTGCAGCTAAAGGCATGCGACAGATGGAAATCTAGTACATCAGTCCAACCGTACTTAGAAATGTTCATGGTGCATAGCTTTGGTTAGTCAATTATCGCCAAAATGGGACGGAATTCCCAAACACAAGTGTGTCATAGCAGCACACAAAATACTTGGCTAATTGAACTAAACCGAACTAAACATCGTTGAACTATTCAGAGCCTCGGCATGGTTTTGAGATATGGTTACCCGCGACAGCAATTGCGATTTGGAAACTATCTCAACCCCACCATTTATGAAACTAAAGCAGCATATGTCGCACATATGCAAATGAGTTACGTGAGAAGCATACTTACTAAGCACATGAACCCCAAGCTTTTCTATGTGCATGAATTACATAGGAGCTATGAACTAAGTCATGTGGAAGTCTTGCAGATTTGTCCACTAACTCATTATTGACATCTTCTCTTGAATAGGTGCATCCGAGAAATCGAAATAATGAGACTTAGATAAATGCAAACTTTAGGGGGAGAATTTCGCTGACTCATTCTGTAATCTTGATATAGAAAATCAAGTACCCAAAATCAATCTAGAAAGATTGAACGAAGAATTGAGTGAATTGTACTCTTTTTCCCTTGGATAAGTTTTCCCAGCAGTTTCTTATCAAGGTTTTTAACGAGGCAATTCGTGCGACATTGCAAGCGTATGCTATGTACTCTTTCTCCAAAATTTTCCCACTGGGTTTTTGTGGAGTTTTGATGAGGCATAGACATCACGCGGTGAGTGCCCAAGGGGGAGTGTTAGAAAACTTTCCATATAAGAAATATGGAAACCTTCCATGTATACACTAATTGGGCCCACACCTAAACCTTCCATCTATGCAAGATGGCTATATAAAGAGGAGGGGGCTGCTCATTTGTGTACACTTGTGGTTGAGGAGAATGAATCGATGAATGAGAAGAGAGTCTCGCCCCTACATCTTGTGTCTCCACTTTTGTAGAATTACGGGGTCCTCTTGGACTACTTTGTGTAGCAGGAGGGTTGCGTAATAACAACCATGGTTTGGATATCGATCCTATAGTTCTTGGAGGGTGCATCAGCTGTTGCCATCAATGTTAGTAAATGATCCTCCACTCCCATCAGATGCACTCATATGAACAAGTGCGCGTTGCATTGCACATTTCCTCGTGTTCAATGGCTAGTTTCTCAACAAAGAGCTTGGGTATCTGTAACATCCTCAAATTTTAATTTAAAATTTGACTGCATCATGCTGACTCTTAAAATTTAATCTCAATATAGCAAATCCAAAACCTCTTTAAAAGTTTCTTGTTTAATTCTTAATTTTTTTTGGGTTCAAGTATTGTACCCTTAAAATTCTTTTAGACTACACTATTCCATCCTACCTAAAATGCACAAATATTCCTTTATTCCAAATTCTTGGAATTCTATGAAATTTCTTTCAAAGACCAAAACCTAGACCTTTTCTCTATATTATCACCAATATTAGTGAAACCTCACCATGCCACTTAAACCCTTCAAAATGCCTCTAAACAATTCCAATTTTTTATGGGCATTTTGCCAAATTTTGAAAAATCACTGTTCATTGCACACAAGGTGCTCGACAAAATGCCTAGCCTAGCCGAGACAACCCAACTTCTTCCTTAAACTTTCACAAGTCTAGAACTCATCCATGAAGGATCCCACCTAGCAAACCACTGCTTCCTTTTTGCCTTTCCACCCTCTGCCGTGCCAACTTGGCGCACCGCGTGTCGCGTCGCCTTAGAGCAAGTCTAATAGTATAGCCAACTATTAGCTCCAAATCATTTATAGCCAATGTAATAGCCAATTCATACAATAGTTGCTTACTATACTATTAATACCTGGTCCCACCTATCATACACACATTACGTCTTGGAGTCCGTGCTGCAGCTGGCTATAAATCTGTAGCTAGCTGCTCTTCTCTCTCTTCTTTTATCTATTTAAAATATGTTTATAGCTGGCTTATAGCCTGCTATTGTTCCTGCTCTTAGCCGCCACGCGTTGACGCCTCGTACTCTCGTGCGCACCCAGCTGCCTTGGCGCGCCATCTGCCATTCGACGCGCCTAAGAAAACTGCCGTCGCACCAATCTCCTTGAGAAGAAACTGGGATCGCCGCCGCCGCAGCTTGCCGCCGCGCGCTGTAACGCCCCGATTTTCGTTCGGGATTAAAAATCATTAAATAATACATTTTATAGAAAATAAATAAATATTTAATCAAGTGAAATAATGGGAGAATTAAAATTTTCCTTTAAAAATCTTTGGCAGAGAATATTTTGTAATATTCTTTGCGCCCTAAATATTCTCCAAAATTTTCCCGTGAACTAGTAATTATGCACGTGCAATGCATGTTTTCTTACAATATGTCACACTAAACATATAAATATACAAGTTTATTATTCCCTTTTTCCATAATATATACATAATAAAACATACCAAAACACTTATAAAGTTTAAGAATAACATGTATACCCTAAAGTGATATAATATACCTTTTTGACTCCCTCGTACACTTTCTGTGAAAGTGCAAAGTGGCCAACATTACAAAATATATACTACAATTTTTCATAACTTAACAAATGCTTAAAGGCTTAAAGCAAGAGAGTTATGTCTTTTAGTGTGGCTTTCAAGACAACTCCACCATCTAACTTAAAAAGAAGACTCAAGCATATATAATTGAGGAGTACAACACCAGTATCTTCACAGTAGATTCATGTCATATCATCCGCATTAGCTTCTAATTATACCCTCACAATATGCAATCCACAATATAAGTTGATGTGGATCTTTTGAGCTGCATGAAAAAAAAACTAAACTAAGCCACACTAAATATGTATATGTATATGTATAATTTCTCAAACTGAATATGTATATGTATAATTTCTGGTCAAGAGAATCACAGTGTGGCGTCGGAAGTACATTCTTGAATGAACATAATTGAGTCTTTCGTGCCAACAAATTAGGACATGACAAATCTAAATAGTAAACACAACAAAACAAATTTGTAAGCCTTCCAAGTTCCAAGAAGCTATGCAATAAACTTCCAAAAGTATATACTGGATAGTACAAACTAAAGTTGCAATACAAAACAGGTTATATGGTAGGGTAAAACATCAAGGGCACAACCCTAAATGGTTCAATTCAAAACCAGACAAGCTAAATGGCTCAATTGAAAACTTGTCAAGTTACAACTCTAGGAACATCCAGTGACCTAGATTGAAAAAAAAAATCAATAAAAAGTTTGCTACAGTAATTAAAAAGTGGAGATATACTAATACATTCATTTGATCAAATTGATTTGTTTGTTTCAAAAGCAGCGAACCAGGATGCAGGCGGTAAACTTCATCGGTTCAATTATTCATGCCTTAGGTACAGGAAGATAGCAAACCAACCTCAATTAATCATATCTGCAAAGAAAGGCAACGTAACAGAATACAAACAATTAGGCCACTTCCATAATTCGTACTCACGGTTACATAACTCTTGTACTGAAAAGACAACACGAATATGGACCAATATTTTTTTCTTAGTTCATAGAATCCTCAAAAGAACATCGTCAAGCATTCAAATGGGTAGCAAAAATGTCAGTTCATTTTTACACACTTATTATTTCTTCTCAGGATCAACTAAAGCAAAGGGATCTGGAGTGGCTTACTCACAGCAACCTGTGACAAATGCAGGTCAGTAGATATGATGCTAAAATTTCTATTTGCTGAAGTAAGATATGTAGAACTAAAACCATGTTATAAAATTGATTCTTTATCGGCAAATATCTAATTTGGTATTTAAATATTCGAACCATTTACAATTTTGACATTTCAATAGAACATATTTGTAGTTGTTTGTATTTTCAGTTAATGCCGATACAATGCAATAAATGTTTTTTGGTGTGGAAACACAATATATTTGTTAACAATCTCACACTATTCCAGTTCTACAAAGAAAATGGCATACATTGTGCTACAAATACAAGCAAATCTCTGCTATGATCACCTAATCTAATGTGAGGAGAAACCACTTCCCTTACATCACATATGTTTATTAAATTTGTGGGTACGTAAACAATCAGGACGGTTAGAGAAAGCATAGACATACCTGTTTCTTGCTCTACTAATTCAGATTTGCACTTCCTTTTCCATGCCAACAAAACACAGTGGCATTCTTAAAGACTGATGGCATAAGAAACATCAAGATTAGAATACAAAACACAGGCTAAAAACTGATAAGATAGTTCTAATAACACTAAGAGGGGAAATCCTTGCATTATATAACCTAATTTTCATCACATTGCTGATGGAAACCAAGTTTCTATGTGAGTGTTTAACAAAGTTGCAAAAGCACAACATGTACTTTCCAGTAAGTCTTAGGCATTGCAACTTCATGTACTACAAGACATTAAAAGATCAAGGAAAAGCTAAAAATTGTAAGATGAATGTTATCCCACAACCATTTTTTTTTTATTCAAGCAAACATGTTTGATTTTAAGCAGACAACAAAGGTCTTCCAAATCCTTACCATAAGAGAAGGCCAAACAACATGTTGAAAATAATGCCCTGCGATAGTGGAAAAAAATCATTAAATTTTGGCTGACACAGCTCTAATTTCCTAAGAAAACCATACACGTCCATCAGGTATTTTAATCGATGCAGTGAGCCTGTGACACAGGGAATTTATATTGCTCCCCTACATGCATATACTTATCGAAAGTAGTAGAGTGGAGTATCCGTGTGAAAACTTTTTAATGGGACTAAATTAATTTTCTAACTTGAGAGAACATTACATCCCCATAGTAGCATTTTAACCCTCACCATTATAAATATGCGTTAGGTATTTGAGTATCTGAAAAGTCTTTTTTTTTACAGCATGGAATGGGCCAAACCATGATTAGAAAGGAAAACACAATATTTATGTAAAAACCATTTAAAAAATGGAACTGAATTAGCATACCAATTTCAACTAACCTGTTCTGACAACAGATGAGTGTAACAGGGAGTGGCAAATTGATAGTGTTGTGCATACATACAAGTCAAAACTCCAATGGAAGTTTGCACTTACGATACTCTTTAAGATTTGATAAAAAAAAGGTGGGCTAAATTGGAGGGAATATTTCTTTTACCTTCATCATTGTTGTTTTGTAAGTACACCTACCCAGCTGCCCTCATCAAAGTAGAAATCCTTAATTTAATTTGTATGAAAACATGCTTGCTTGCCCATCTGCAACGAAAACAGAAAATACCATTAGAAAAACACAAAGATCAGATCACCTGTTACAAAGGAGTGCAGACTGGAAGGTTTTGAACAAGGTGTGTTTAGTTTACGCCAAAATTAAAAGTTTGGTTAAAATTGGAACGATGTGATGGAAAAGTTGGAAGTTTATATGTGTGTAGGAAAGTTTTGATGTGATGGAAAAGTTGGAAGTTTGAAGAAAAAGTTTGGAACTAAACAAGGCCAAAGAAGATATATTCAGAAATACACATATTCTAACTTGTATGATCTAGATCTCCTCCACCTAGATCTTCTTCTGTAAACATGTTAATAAAGATTTGCAATCTCTAATTATCCTTAGGGGAAATAAAGAAAGAAAGATTTGGAACATGAGAATCACCTTCGATTTATGCACATTCATTCATGTTTGGTACAGTCATGCTCGTTGTTGCTTGCCAGCTTCTTGCATCCTTGTAGAATTCGTCATGATTCAACGCCAGACCAAATAAATGCCTGCACGCTCGATTGCCTCGAGTGGAGTGGCACGGGACGCCAACCACATCAATGGAGCCGACATGGTGCAGAAGCCGAGGAACCCGAAGAGGGCGGCGGCGGTGATGAAGGCTCGATAGTTTGGTATGCGGGGCAGGTGCGAGCGGGGTGGCCGCTCGGAGGCGGTGCGCGGCAGAAGAGATCATGGAGGAGGGGGTGGGCGGCGGGGTAGGGCGAGCGGTGGAAAAGACGGCTGCCAACGGTGACCACGGCTCTTCGGCGAGCGCGCGTGAGGAGGCGGCGACGGGGAGGAGGCGCGGCGGCGGAAGGCGACGTTTTTTTTTGGGTTTTGGCGATTTGGCGAAGAGAAGGATTTGATCACAGGGTTAATCCGACGCTAATTGCAATCACGGTGTTAATTACACTGAATAACTCCGCATTTTTATATTAGTCCAGATTTTCGGAATTTTTGCGAAAAATGAATGGCGCTCGCGCTGGGCGAGCGCTGCCGCTGGGGCGTGCCAGCGCGAGAAAATTGACATTTAGCCATTGTCAAAACGGGGTTTCGCTCGAATGCCACTCCCAAAAGTGGTTTCGTTAAAATGCCACCCTTAAACAGGGGCAACATGTTGCAATGCCATTCCATCCATTTCTTCTCAATTTAATGTTTTTTCTTGCTGAGATGACCAAAATACCCTTGATCCTATCTCATCTCTCGTTGTGTTCCTCCTCACTGTTCGGCTCGACGGCGCAGCTAGAGACGAGGAAGGCAGTGGCACGGCTAGGGACGGGGACGGCGGCGGCGCACCAGGGGACAGGGACGGCGGTGGCGTGGCTGGGTACGGGGAAGGCGGCGGGCGGACGAGGACGGTGGCGACACGGCTGGGGACGGGAAGGCCGCGACATGGCTGGGGACGGGGATGGCGGCGACGCGGCTAGGGACGGGGACGGCGGCGGCGCTGACATGGTTGGGGCAGGTGGGATGTTCTCCTACGTCGATGCAGATGGCGCCGCTGTCCCAGCCACGCCGCCGAGCCGAGCAGCCTTCCCCAACCCACGCCGGCGCCGTCCTCGTCCCCAGTCACGCCGGTATTGCCCACCTCATCGCCGACCCCCATCTTCATCCTCCTCGACGACCTCCTCCTTGAGTGCCTCGCCGGCGTCCCCTATGCCTCCCTCCCGCAGCTCCCCACCACATCACCACGCCCGTCGCCTCCGTCACGCCCAAGGCGAGCTCCGCGCCTCCCTCCTCGCCCTCTCCGTCGCGCCCACGGTGAGCCGCCGGATGTTGGCATGGTGGTGGTGGTGAGGACGAGGAGCCAGCGGCCACCGACTCGCAGCTACGCCTCGTCGTCGCCGCCACCGCCGCCGCCACGCTCCACCGCCGGCGACTAGATTGGAATCGATCCCCTTTCTCCTTTCCCCTGTAAAGTCAACAAAATGGCCAAGGGCAAATATGTCAGAGCATGATGGAAAACATTTGAAAATCAGTTAAAATGGTTGAAATGACATTCTAGCAAGTTGGCTTCATTTGACAATGGCATTATAACGAAGCCATATTCGGGAGTGGCATTCAAGCGAAACCCCATCCCGAACATGGCTAAATGTCAATTTTCTGGCAGCGCAGAGTTTTGCTACAATTGCTACAGCTCCTGGAAGTTTTGCGAAAAGGCCTTCCGGTTTGCGCGTAATTCTAGCCCCTCGCTAACAGTATCCCTGAGAGCTGAGAGGATACGTGGAAGCCCTTCGTAAAGCCGCATATTTCATGGAAAGGAAAGGAAAATCACAAGTCAGGACTGCGCTGTAAAAATCGAAAACCGAGGGGGTTTTTCGAAAAATGGCGCCCGCTACGTTCGCGCTGCGCTCCCCTCCTCCCTCCCGTATCGACCACCGCCGGCGCGCCGCCGCCTCCTCCCCCGCCTCCGCCTCCGCCTCGCGCCGCCGCCCCTTCCCCCGTCCCCCCGCACGTCTCACCCTCTCCCTCTACTTCTCCTGCCGCCGTCTCGCACCGCCTCCATCATCCCCTCGCGCCGCCGCCGCCGAGCACCGCGTTCGCCTCCCCCTCGCGAGGCGTCCCCGTCGGCCGCCTCCGGCTTCCCCGTCGCCTCGCGTCGTCGTCGCCGTCACCCGCCCCCGCCACCATCGCCGGCCCCCCAAACCCTAGCCGCCGCCGCCCGCTTGTTCCGACGGGGATTCGGAGGGAGTCGAGGGGAGGCAGAGGCGGAGGCGGTGGCGGTCAGCGAAGAGGACGACGATGGCGGGAGCGGTCGGCGGCGGCGGCAGAGGAGGCGGATGGCGGCGGCGGAGGAGAGAAACGGTGGTGATGGAGCAGCGGGGCCAAACCCTAGCCCGCGCTCTCCGCGACGCGTCCGCGGGGTTCTCCTTCCTTCGCCTGCGTGGCCCACCTCCTCTATCGCGAGAGGAGGAGACGGCGGCGGCGGAAGCGCGTCGCCTTGCCTGCCCGCCTCGGATCTCTTTCCTCCCTCTCGCTCCTTATTCCGTCGGCCCCTTCCCGCCGCGATCAACCGATGCTATCCAGAGCTTCGCTTCCTCCATTCGCTGTACCGCTTGAACCCTAGGTGCTGCAGGAGCAGGAGGTAGCGGGGTTTGGCTGACGATGCGCTGCCGTGGATTTGGGCCTCCCGGATTTCTATCTCAAGCGCGAGCAAAGCATCGCCTTTAGCAATCTATGCTGCTCAGATGTGCGCCTCGGTTCCCCTCCACAGGTCAGCAGCTGCGCCTTCTTCCCTCTCCCTAATTTATTTTCCTTTCCCCCTACCCTAGCCTTCCCTGTTGTATGAGCAATGATTCAGCTTTGCCTTTCAAATGAACATTCATGGCTTTAACAAACCGTCTCCTGCCGGCAGGATCTGCTCGGCCAATCTTCCAAATCCCCAGAGCAATGATACCATCCTCGATTTTGGTTCGGTTTATATAAATGCACTTATCCCTCACAAATTAAATTGTTAATCTTAACTGCAGATGGATATGTATCATGTGATTGCAAGTTCTGGAGAAGGCATGCTTTTGCCATGGTATGGTATGCCTTCTTGAACTTAGTGGGAACAATGCCATTATTGTTATGGATGATGCAGACATTCAGCTAGCTGTCCGTTCGATGTTGTTTGCTGCTGTTGGAACAGCAGGACAACGCTGCACTACATGTTGTAGGCTGGTAAGGTAGGTTTTTCTTATTTGGCCCAATGGCTGGTGTATGAGTAGTCTAAATGCTTTTGTTTTGTTAATGCAGCTTCTTCATGAAAGCATATACCGAACATTTCTTGATCAACTTGTTGAGGTTTATAAACAAGTCCGAATTGGGGATCCTTTGGAGAATGGTACGTTACTGGGGCCATTGCACACTCCTGCTTCAAGAGATGCCTTCTTGAAAGGCATCCAAACCATCAGATCTCAGGTGATATTTGCATAATGTTTATCGACGCAACAACATTTGCTTGTGCATCAATTTCTGTTTGCATTATATTAAACAATCTTTACATCTTCAATACTTAAAATGCTTAAGTTGGTCGTGTTGATGGCTTTTCTGCTCCTCCCTCAAATCTAAATAATTCTTAATATGTTAGCAGTCAAAGTTTTCTTAATATGTTGGTAGTAGTCAAAGTTAAAGATGTTTGATTGCATGCTTTCTACAAAATTGTATTTCTGAATGGATGGACTTTATTATTCCCTGAATTCTGAATCTTGAATGTACATCTTAAAATGCTGAGCTACTGGAAAAGTTGTTAGTTCAGTATGTTTAACTAAAATCAATCTCATTGCATCACATAGGCACATTGCTGTGAATCTATTAGAGTGAAACCATTTAGCATTTACCTGTGGCCTTGAATTGATTGGTGATTTTCTGTAAGCAGTAAAGTTCCGATGGTCTAATTTGACTGACATCCTAATTTTCAGGGAGGAAAAATTCTTTATGGAGGATCTGCAATTTAATCTGAGGGAAACTTTGTTCAACCAACAATTGTGGAAATTTCACTCTCTGCACCGGTTGTGAGAGAAGAACTCTTTGGTCCTGTTCTTTATGTGATGAAAGTTCAGGTATAAAAGGTTCAATTACTTTGCTTTTATGTTATTGATCTGTAATGCTTGGTGTCAGTTGTACAGTGTTGGACCAGATCATTATCGTTTACACACTAATTTTCGTGGCCATTACCTGCAGAATCTGAAGGAAGCAGTTGAAATTAACAATTCTGTTCCTCAAGGATTGAGCAGTTCTATATTTACAAAGAGACCAGATATTATTTTCAAGTGGATTGGGTAAGTGTCAGTTCAACAGCCTAGAAATTAGCCCCGTTGCAGCTAAGCTTGATTGTTATAAATAGAAATCAAGGCTCACTTTGGCACTAATGGATCTCCATCCTCCTGCTTATATGTAGCATTGTGTTTCCTGATTTCCTATACTTGTTTTGGTGAAGGTATCAGACTTGTATGCTTTTAATTTAATCTCATTGTTTCCCTGTTTATTGAATCACACTGAAATATGATTCAAGTTTAACAGTTCAAATATACTTAGGCTTTTAGACCCTTTTTTCCATTATGTGTATTGTATGCATTATTAGTGTATTAAATTCTTTTTTAAGATGATATTTGATGTCCATATATATTTACACTTAAAAAGAATCATAAAGCGATTTAACACTACTGAATCCCCGCTTTGTGTCATGGCTAAATTACTAACCATATTCCTGTGTTTAAATTCCCCCCATATAATAAACCCTCTTCTGAGGACAGCTGCATGCCTACACCTTTCTTTTATGTACATGCTCCCAGATTTCTTTTGCTGCCATGCCCCATAAGCCATGAAATGACTATGGTTGTGATTGTTCTTGCTCTTCTTGCTGTACAGGCCCCATGGTAGTGACTGTGGCATAGTTAATGTAAATATACCCACATTTAGTTGGGTTTGACTCATTTAAGGCTTTGTTTTTAGTCTGATTATTAAGGTACTAAATAGCAGTTGCTTTGTGTTTTTTTTGGTTTGAGCAGGATAATTAAGACTGTTAATGGATCACTGTGTGACAAACATGCATGAAGATGGGCTAATCATCTACTATCCAGGCTTTTTTATATATCAGAGTATGTATGTCTCCATTCTGTTTTGGTGTCAGCTGTAGTAGATATATCTATTGTTTATGCTTGGCATCCTCACTTCCTTTGAGTCATCTTGATGGATCATATGCCAAAAATAATTCATGCTACTTCAGTTTACCATACAATTCAGTGTGCCTTTCGAAATTGAAGAATAAACTTCTCATTTAGCTATTTGGGATAGCCAGCTAGGTAGCTCCTAGGTCTGCAGGTGGTTTGAAATTACTTTTCCGAACGAAAAGCATTTGTAGGTGCCTTATTGAAAAAGGTTTCATATATCTGTGAGGTTTAGCAGCATATAAGTGTCACATCCTGCCCTTTAGCACTGCTATTGTAGGATATTTTGAGTCAGATGGTAATTTATTTTATCTCAGGAAAAGCCATTGCATGCCAGCATATTTTAAGACATATTAGCATGTATGCATGTACATATTGTCCTATGCTCCTATGATATGTATATCAATCAAATGTGGGGCACTATAGTCTTTTCATTGAATTTAAGATAGTTTACTTACCAAGTGGAGGTCAACTCTGTAGTTAATATAAAACTCTGCCCATTTAATTCTTGATGAATATCATGAGGTTCTGCGCATAAGTATTTGTTCCCAATGTGTAATAATGAATGGAGCTAAAGATGCTATTTATAAAATAATTAACTATTTATAGATAAATAAATAATTAAAGCTTAGTTAGTTGACTCCATTGTTTTGATAGGTTCTGTAGACTTGCATTGATGCTTAATAGTTTTTCACATTAAAGATTGGCAATCACATTTCTTTCCATTTTCTGAGTTGAGGTTGTTATACGCATGAATTGTGTTGACAAAAATTTGGTCTTGCTGTCATCAGGGCAGTCAGTGCTACGAGTTCCTCTTTTTTTTTTTTTTTTTTTTTTTTTTTTTTTTTTTTTTTTTTTTGCTTGGACTGTTGGCTACAAGCCATGGTATTTGGGTCTAGCACGTTCATTGCCTTATAACAGGATGGATATATGCGTGGATCCTATACATGTTTCTGTATAGGAAACACATTGCCCAAAATATTCTTTAGAAATGTGCAAATGTTTAATCATATTTTTATCATATATATTTTTTATAGAAGGTGTTGATGCCCATCTTTTCTTATATCTGTATATCAGTAAAATAGTCACGCTTCCTACCACGCCTATTGTTTACCTTTTCATATTAATTAATGATAGAACATTTTTTTTTCAGATATCTGCTTTTCGTTTTGGCAGTTTGCAGATGGGCGAGCTCATGAACACAGTTGCAAATACAATTAAACAGCTACTTTAGCAAGTCTCATATGTGAAATAAGAAATAGTGAGGATATGTTTGTTTCTTTGTTCTTATTCTTAATGTCAACGTATTTTGTGAGAATTATCTTCTAATCTGCTATGCCGCATGATTCTCTGTTCTATATTGAAGTCATAATACTCTTGCTGTCAGTTACTCACTGTTCTCTTTGCTCCCATATTAGATTAACACTATCTATGAACCATTTAACATTTGGTGATATTTACCTTGTGTACTAAATGATCTATGAAATCTATAGATTATATCCTCGAAAATTCTATTTCATCAGTTACTGTTGCTCTTTGCTGAATACACAAATGATCCGAATATTGAGATATCAATTTGCTTTCATATCGTTAAATTTATTTGTGAACTATTTAACATTTGGTGATATTTACCTTGTGTACTAGATGATTTATGAAATCTATGGATTATATCCTCAACAATTCAATTTCATCAGTTACTGATGCTCTTTGCTCATCTCTAATACACAAATGATCCAAATATTGAGTATATATCAATTTGCTTTCATACCGTTAAATTTACTTATCTCTTCTGTTATTCGCCAGGTGCAGCAAAGCACGCCATTATTATTAATAGGCAACGGCCAACGGTGCAAAATGCCAGGTGACGGTGCCCATGAAACTTGATTATTAATATGAAACTTGATTATTAAGTTCAATTTCAGGATTTGCTTCCTTAACTGGTTCCTGTCAATTGGATTTTCAGGATGTTGATTGGAGTTTCATAAGCAGTCAAGCTCGTCTGCTTTTGCCTCCGATTATTTTACCCATGGTGGATGTTGCGGCTTTGTGCATACGTCGATGGAGGTAACAGTGTAACACTGCTTTACAGTATGTATATTTGTCATTGTGCTGTACATCTATAGTAGCAGAACTGGGAGCTAATTCAAATTCAAATGATCTAATTATGCTTCTGCAAATACATATAACATGCTACAAGTAACTGTATAAAATTTTGGATTGCAAATGCGTTTGATAAGAATGAGGCTTGATGGGTCTGGTACTATAAAAATTTTAGCTAAGATGTAAATCCTAATCAAAATGTGGGACCAAATACAAAATATCTGGCCTAGAGCAATTCTTATCGGGCTACCAGTAGGCGCATTACCTTTGCAAGTGCATCCGTTCTTTGCATGATGCCATGTTTTTGTTAGTTTACTGTAATACTGAAATTGTTGCTTTTTTTTTTTTGCATTTTGGAATTGTTCTTTTTGAAATGGGTCTGCTTAAGTTCAAGTTTTGGTTAAAGGGGCACACTAAGTTATGAAATATGTACTTTTCAGCAATTATATTTCCGGTTATACGTTTTTATTCAAGGTTGCACCAAATTTTTTTACAGTTGCCTTCAAGGTTATGTAAGGACAAAACCATGTTTAGACTTACGATTTTAGTATAGACGATTGATGATTTATTTAGTTGTAGTGGCTTTATGATCTATAGCATTTTTTATCCTTAAATGAAATTCACAGCTTGCAATCGACAGTGACCTTTTTCTTTGCAGGGACTCTGCCATGTGAATTGATAAGTTGCTAATAATGTGATAATAAATTAAAATGCCGATCGCAAGAAGTGTAATGTTTCCAATTGTTTCTAGAAGTACAATTCATGCTGTTTGCTTTAATGAGATATGTGATATGGTGACCTAGGGATTTTTTTGAAACTATACCTCCTTCTGGGATAAAAAAAAAAACCTCGTAGGAATACATCCTAGGGGGAATTTTATTTGGGTGAGTTGATTTACTGTGCGTGAATGTGTGTGCATGGATAGAAATGTAGGTTGAGTTGGTACTTTCCTGTATATCTGCACAAACATATTAGTTCATGTAGTTGTGCATGTGGATGGTGACCTTATGAGACTGGGGACAATGAATTCTAGAAGACGTCGCCTGGTGCTAGATGTACCTTGGAAAATCGGTAAAGCAACTGATGTTGCCAAAGCCAAACTAATAAAAAAAATTGAAGTATGAGGTCAACCAAGTTTGTTGGCCATTTGTTAGGATGTATTTTGCTATGAGGTTGATGGTTTGGGATTTATCATCACTGTTTGGTGTCAACTGCCAGTATTTATTTTTTATAGGTGCCCTATTTGTAAGATTGACATCCAATGCGAGGCTCAAATCATGAGCCTGATAGAGAGCACTCTAATGCTATCAAGGCTTACCGCTTATTTGTTGTCAACAAGAACCTTGGGACAATAATTGACACAGGGTTATTGTTTCCATATAACGAAGATTGTATATCTTGATGGTTTTAAGTTACTTTTACTAGCTCTATTCAAAAGAAAACACTTAAAAGGCTTCAGACTGCCTTTACAGGAAGGTTAGGTTTTGTCAAAGAGTTACCTGTGAATATTATAGTAACTGAATTTTCTGTTATTTACCCCAATTATGACCATGGTGGGGAGTACTCGTGTAATGAAGCTTGAAGAATTCAGTGTTTCTGCTTGTATGTTTTATTAAGGTGACCGACAAAGATTTATGAACACGTCTCTGAGAATTTTTTTTACATGTTCTGAGCTCTAATTTTGTTTTTTAGATGGCTCGACAAGTATTTCAGCTAGCATTGGATATAAATTCTGCATGTATATGTACATTTGAATTTTCAGACTTCTGTGATCCTTAATGTACATTCGTGAATGTACTTGAAATGTATTCTTTGTTTCCTTATATAATCACCAATACTCTGCAATATTGTCCGACAGAAGCAATCAATCAAGCTACAACTAAACAGACAATATACAGGAGGTTGATCACAAATTACGCTCGCTGATTAGTTGTGTGCAGGCGGCGCGCCCTGGCGCGCCCAGTCATCTAGTTATAATAATACAATGTTCATTTAATCAATTTAAATAAAAATAAAATAAATTAAAATCCTCCTTCCTTGTCTTTGGGCCACCCTGGCCCAATCCCCCTTCCCCTACCTCTTCCTGGCTAGGCTGCGCGCCTCCTCTCGGGCTGGCCTATCTCGTTTCCCTCCCCCTCCAAGTCTGTTCCACCCCGGCCTCCTCTCACCTCTTCTCGCCGATAGGTGGACCTGAGGTCCCACCTGTCAGGCCTCCCTTCAACCTCCGGCTGAGGCAACCGCTGGCCACGCCGCCTACTCCCTTCGCCGAATCCGCGCCCTCCCGCGCGCATCAAACCGGAGTGGGACTCGAGTCCACTCCACTCCACCCACTTCCCCTCGTTTCCCCGCAAAAATGGCGTCAGTTCGAGTCCACTTCTACCCATGCCGTCGCCTCCACCTCTCCCGTCGAATCCTCCTTTTCCGAGCAAGCTCGCGCCTTCTCGAGCCCATAAAGAGCACCCCCGTGCCCTCCTCGCGCATTCCCCCAATATTCCCGAGCCCGCCGCGCACCCCCTCACCCTCCCCATGCCGAGCCGTGCGCCGCCACTTGCCGTCGAGCTCGAGCCGGCCACCACCGCCGCTGGAGTCGCCGCTGCGCCAATCTGCCACCGCCGTCAGCTTCGCCACTCCACATAGCGCCCCGGCACCCACTCCGTCCTCCCCTTCCACCCCTGCGGCACCATTCCCATCGCGCGGCCGAGCTCCACTGCCCGCCGGTGCTCTCCAGCCGACCGCCACCGCCGCTCCTGCCATCGCTGCGCCACACCACCGCCACCATTGGCTCCGCCGTGCTGAGCCGCATCTCGGCATCCCCTCCCTTTCCCAAAAACGCCACCGGAGCACCACTTCCACCACCACACCAGAGCCGCCTCACCTCCACCGCCTCCAGCCGCTCCCCGCCGGTGAGAGGGGTCTCACCCGGCCGTCCAACCGCCACCCACAGCGTCGCCGCTCCTGCTGTACCCCAGTCACCGCTCCAGGCCACCGGAAACTCGCCGGAGCTCTATTCCTCTCGCGCGCCGGTGAGTTCCACCGCCTCTACCTTCCCCGGCCAGCGATTCTCGCCGCCTCGGGCCATATCTCCCCATCCCTCCTCCACCTTCGGCAGGTCTCGAGCGAGCCCGACCACCCCTCCGCGTTCGCCGGTCGTCACCAGAGCTCCGCCACGCCGTCTCGCGGACGCCGCCGCCTCCCTCTGCCCCGAGCACCCGTCGGCCGCCTCCTTCGCCGTCGTGCCCCTCGGTGAGCCCGCCGCCTCCCTCTCTATCCCCTCTGCTCTGTTCCACCGCTTCCCATGCTTCCCGCACCGCTGCCGCTCGCCGCCGGTGGCCGTCGTGCCTGGCGTGTGACCACTGCGTTATCGTGGGATCAGTCGGCCGGCTTGCTGCCGCCCCGCTCGCCCGGTCCGCCCTGTCCCCTTGCCACGCCGCGCTGCCGCTCCGTCGCATGCGCCGCCGCCGTCCGCGCCGTCGCTGGCCGTCGCCGCCGGTTGCTGCGCCGCCGCGCACCGTCGCTCGGCCGGGCCGGCCTGAGCCATGACCGTGCCCAGCCACGCCACCCCGTGGCCACCCGATCATCTTGGGCTGATCTGGGCCGTCGGTTCCCGTGGACCGGCAGTGGACCACCCCGTGGTCCCGGTCCACGGTGGACCGATCCTCCTTGTCTCGCTGACGTGTGGGGCCCGCCTATCGGCGCCGGTCCCCCTTGTTGACGTCTGTAGCCGCCTATGTACTTTGAGAAAATAATATTAATCGCGCAATAAATTCGGTTAAAAATTATAGAAATTCATTTAAGGCAAATTTTGCCACAGGACATTGTGACTTCGCGGTTTTAGCTGTAGGACACCGCGCGAAGTCACTTTTGGGGAAAGACATTATGTAAATATGGTTATTTGCTAAGGGACACTCAATCCATAAAATTAATATTTTTGTGCTGACTAGGCGAGATGGGGCCCACTTTTTTACACGTCTTGACCAAATTGTCCCCTATCTCTTTCTCTCTCTCTACCTCCTTTCTCTCTTCTCCTGTGGGCGGCGCCCAGAGGCCGGGCTCTCCTCGGCCCGTCTACGACGAGGATGTCCCATCTCGTGTCGAGCACCTCCCACGGCAACATGGTGGTCAGCGCTATTGGATAGTATAGGGAGAGATATACTGCATAGTATGGGACACATTGTATTGAGCCTCGGGGGCCGATACATATAGGAGTACATGGGGAAGAGATAAGGAAGGATTACATATATGGAAGGAATCCAAACAAACCAATCCTATCCTAATATGACTCTAACTACCATATACTCTAACATCCCCCTACAGTCCAAGCGTGAGCAGCGCGAACGCTTGGACTGGAGAAGAAACCGGCAAGAGTGCTCAATATGGATGATAGCCCTTTGTGCCGTAATCGATGTAGCCAAAGCGAAGGGTGCGAGGGAGCCGTAGTCGATGAAGCCGTGCGTAGAGTAGCCGTGGTCGATGTAGCCGAAGTCGGGGAGTCGATGATGTCGAGGTAGCCGAGCCACGAGGCGCGCAGGGGGCGCCGAAGAGTGGACGTGGACGGATAGGAGGTCGTCGTGGACCAATGGTACACGAGGACGTGCTAGAGACGAAGACCGGGACACAATTGCAGCGGTCGTTGAGGAAGATGACACCGAAGAGCCGATGTAGTCGAACTGTGAAGGACAAGACATCACGCCGGATTTGCTAGACCCGGGGACAACTCGGGACGAACGCGTGCGCCGGTGTTGCCAATACCGCGCGGGTGAGGCAGGGGGCCACCATGAATCATATGCCAATGTCGGAGGAGACTAGCAGCGAAGTGTAGTCGAGAAAGATATGGCGACGCTGGCGATGAATCATGCTAGACGAAGAAGAAGGTTAAGTAGCGGGACCAACGGCATGGATGGCGCCGTCGGTAGCCATGTAGAGATTGCTGGACCACCGGCCAAGAGTGGCGACAGTGGCAGCTTGGAGACGCGGCGGGAATGCTCGAGGTAGACGAAGAAGACCCTGAGCGGATGACAATGACCAGTGCGGACGACGATGGTGTCAAAGCGCGAACGACGATGAAGACGACGAGAGGGGCAACGCTGTGATCTGAAGGGGCGACATAGGTGCGGCTCGATGTCGATGCAGCGGTGAGAACTCCACCGGTAGTGAGGCCACGCTGAGGAGGGCATCTCTCAGCGTTCCAACAACCAGTGGAGGTGGACCACGGGCAGCGGCACTGCGGCCCGAGGGGGCAGGACAACGTAGTGAAAGCCGGAGCTGATGCCGATGTTGGAGACGTGCAGATATCGACAAGGCAGTGGGCGACGCAAACCTGTTCTCTGAATGGGAATAAATAAAAAAATAGCAAGCAAGCAACACAGTAGCAGCAGCCTAGTAGGCCCAATCACCACACGGTCCACCAATGGATAACCTCACAGCCCAGCTTGGTCCTCAACTCAGTCCTCATCTCCAAACGAGGAGAGAGAAACAGAGCAGAAGCAGAGCCGAGCCTCACGAGCGCAGGTTGACGAGTGGAGGACGCCCAAGCCGACGCCCCGGCGAACGGCAGGAGGCGAAGCTCCGTTGGCCTCGCTGGCGGCGCGCCGTGGCAGAGCGGGGAGGACGAGGCCGCGACCGAGTGGATCTGGAGGCGGTTGGCGGCGGTCGTGCGGTTCCTGGGTGGCGGCGACCTGGCACCAACGTCGTCGGAGTCGGGGGTGCCGTCGGGACGAGTCCCTCCGCAGCGGCAGGGTCGGTGAGCGGAGAGCGGAGGCAGGGAGGGCTGCGCACGGAGGAGGTCCGGCGAGCTGGTAGCCTCCGGATCCCGACAGCGGTGACGTGCTCCAGGTGAAGGGGCGGCACGGAGACGGTGGTGCCTGGTGGCGACCCGCAGATCCGGTCGGCGGAGGGTCCTTGGCGGGGGCGGGCGGCCGTGGAGGGAGTGGAGTAATCGATGGCGGCACGTCGGAGGTGGAGGTCGAAGGCGCCAGGGGCGAGCTCCGAACGTCGACGTTGGCGGCGGCGGCGGCGGTGTGTAGACGCGCGGCGGGGCCGGCGGAGGCGGTGTCGACGGTGGCTGGCGGCGCAGTGGAGGTCGGGGACGGCGGTGTGTTGGTGTTAACAACTAAATTTGGTAATATCGGCATCGAAAAAGAAGATTAGATCGAAGTGGAGTCGAAGGCGGAGATTGATTCGAGAACAGAGCAAGAATCGGCTGGAGTCCAGATCGGCTACGATTAGGATCGGCTGGGTCTGAGTCGGACTAGGTAAGCCGATGCAGCCGATTCCGACAATACGACTTGGTCTATGACATTGTGTTGAATTGAGGTGCTTCAAGATGATTGCCGCATATGGATAGAGTCCTGAGAAGGCAATTGTATCTATTAATTAGGATATTTTATGTAATTTCCTTAGAGATATGTTTGGGCAAAAGTCTACCGCAAAGGTTTATGGTATCTTAGAGTTTGTTAGAGATAAGAGTCGTGTCCGATATGGACAGTTTGTAATTTTCGGGTATAAATAGACCCCGAACCCCATTTAATCAATTAACACACACGTTCAATACAATTTCGGCGCATCGCCACCCTTTTGCTTTAGTTTTATTTTGACGAGTTCTTGCTTTCGGGTTGAGCTGCATCGGTTTCGATCTTCAACAAGAGGTAAAACTTGTTATGACGGCTTGCATTCTCGAGATTAGTGCTTCCATCTTTATGATACTCTAATCTTGTTTATGTAATTCGTTGAGTTATCATATATCTTACATAATCTATGGCAATATCACTATCTAACCTACAATCGGCTAACATCTGTTAGTAGAGGGCAGCCGATTAGGTTAGATTTTGACGTTGATTTAGATTATATAAGATATCTACCACTTTATGAAACTTCCAGCGGCTTGATTGTCTAGATATTGTTCTTCTTTTCATACTTAATGCTGCATCAGTTGAGTTTGATCTATTAAGTCGTGCTTAGAATATCAATCTCTAGTCTGCCTTCTGGTTGCCGATTAGAGTAGTATCGGAGTTTCAGCCGATCTTATCTGATTTAACTATAATTGCTATATATGCTTCATTGACGCGTTAAATCCGCCCTTTATGTTAAGATATTATCGCATCTAAGTATATTAAGCTTTCGTTTAGTATATTCAGCTCGTTTTAACATCTTAACATAGAGTCGTATCGGAGTATTAGCCGATACATGCTAGATCTATATGATCGGCTATGCTATAAACATATGTAGTCCCGTTATATATATATATATATATATATATATATATATATATATATATATATATATTTCGATCTAAGTGATTTATACTGTCTCGGCATGGCGACCGATCTAACCCAATCACTTGATTTAAGTATATATCGATATAAGAACTACATATTGTTGATATCTACAGCCGATCGAGTAGATTTAGTTCTTTATTATCTATTTCTAACCGCCGATCGATTCACACATGGCATCGGCTCAAAGATAAATGATATGTCATCGGCACTTAGCCGATCGGCTATCGTTTATAGATTTAACCGTGGTTTCTTTGTCTTTATTTCTTGTTGATTGCAGGATCAAATCAACTGGCACGCTAGCATACCCGAAGGCGAGTTTTGGACCTGCACTGGAGTTAAGCAAATCTCCCAGGCCTCGTGTTTTACGTCAACACGCTTTTGGCACGCCCGGTGGGACCGATTAGGAGTCAGATTAGCAACTTTCCTCATGGCCGAGAAACTACCGCCGTCACCATCCTCGGCTAGCCTAGGATTTGTTCAAGAAAAGATCCAGAAGTTAGGTTCACAGACGTTGATGAAGGGAACATTGTGACCATTTATCCAGAAAAATTCACACCTGATCAAAAGAAAGATATTGACGCGATCAGTTCCTGTACTCATTCAGTTCTTGAACTCATTCATGCAGACTCGCAAGGGAACGCTTGTTCAGAAGTATAAAATAAAGGTGGTTCCTGACTATCCCGGGATTGGTTCCTCTAAGAATGGAGAAGGAAAACAAGCTCCAGATGGCTCGGCTCAACCGAGTGACAAAGGTGCTACAGATGTTTCTCTAGCAAATCAAGGTTACAACTCTCAAGGAGTCCACGGGTTTCAAGGTGATGGTTCTCAGGGGATTCAAGGTGATGGTTCTCAGGGAGTTCAAGGTGGAGGTGTCAATCAAGACGGCAATGCAGCACGGGTGCAGTTCAACAACTTTCAAGATCAGGTAGACTATGCTGTGCACCATGCTTTGATCAACCAATCTGGAATACTAACCAACACCTTGGCGAACATGGTGAATTCAATGATTGATGGTTCGATGGCCAAATATCAAGCTACAGGACCAGTTTACCTACTAGGAGGAGTATCCCCGAATTATCGGCCATTAATCACCGATAGTCTACCAGTCGTTCAGTCAGTCCCTCTTAATGCACCATCGGCTTAGCCGACGATACCAGCATCGGCTCCCGCACCTACTGCACCACCTTCGGCCCCAGGCCAATTAATTAATCCCCGATTGTTTGTGAGAGAACAGCCACAACACGCTGGACAGAATGTGAGTCGGCTAACGCAAGACCAGGTTGCATCTATGTTCTTACATCCTCAACACACTATTGATCCAGCCCAGCAGCAGCCAATTCAGCAGACATCGCCAGGGCAGCAGGTTGTGCAACCAGTTCAGCAAACACCTCCAATCCAACAGGTTGTGCAACCAGTTCAGCAGACGCCACCAAGACGGCAGGTCTTGCGGCTGATTCAGCAGACACCGTTGAGGCGACAAGTTGTTTAGTCGATTCAGCAGCAAGATCCGATGAATGCATTGGCTGGGTTTGCAACACCTGATGGTCAGCCTGTGCAGCATGCCGCAAATCAGGTTGTCCCAGAACACTTAGTTCATCATGTACAACCAGATGGCACAGTTGTTCCTCAAGTTATTCCTGAACATTTGGTGAGTAATATTCAGCCAAACCTTCAAAATTACCAGGGGGCAATTTGAATTATCAATATCAGCCACCATCACCTCATGTTTAGTACCAGCAAGCAGGATCGACTCAGCCCTAATTTGTTCCTCAATACAATCAATTCGAGCCTATGCCACAACAACCTCAAGGAACGCCTCAGCAGCAACCATGGGCCGATTTGATTGCAGATGTCATGAAGGAGCAGTTCGGGCTTAGGCCGAAAGACGCTGGAAACCTATATCGACAGCCATATCCTGAATGGTTTGAGAGAGTTCCTCTGCCTAACCGGTTCAAAGTTCCAGATTTTTCAAAGTTCTCAGGGCAAGATAGTACATCAACTTATGAGCACATTAGCCGATTTTTAGCTCAATGCGGTGAAGCATCGGCTGTGGATACCTTGAGGGTTAGGTTATTCCGGTTGTCTTTGGCTGGATCGGCCTTTACTTGGTTTTCTTCTTTACCGTATGGATCAATTAACAGTTGGGCTGATTTAGAAAAGCAGTTTCATAGCTATTTCTATAGTGGGATTAATGAGATGAAATTGTCCGATCTAACGTTGATCAAGCAAAAGCATGATGAGCCCGTGCATGAGTATATTCAGAGATTCAGGGAGATGAGAAATAAGTGATACAGCTTCAGTTTGACTAATTTGGCTTTTCAGGGTATGATTGCTCCAATTAGGGAGAAGTTCTCATCTGAAGACTTTGAAAGCTTGTCACACCTTACACAGAAGGTAGCCTTGCATGAGCAAAGGTATGTAGAGGCTAGAAAAAATTCTAGAAAGGTTAATCATGTCTGCCCTTATATAAATGGATCGGACGATGAGGATGATGATTCTAAGATAGCTGCAGCCGAGTGGGTAAGGAGTAAAAAGGTTATACCATGCCAATGGGTAAAGAACTCAGGAAAAGAGGAGAGGTATGACTTTGATGTCACTAAGGCTGACAAGATTTTCGACTTGCTACTCCGAGAGAAGCAGATTCAACTTCCTGCCAGTCATACAATTCCATCGGCTGAAGAATTGGGCAATAAAAGGTATTGCAAGTAGCATAATTCTGGGTCTCATATGACTAATGATTGCAAGGTCTTCAGGCAGCAGATCCAAGCGGCCATTGAAGGAGGCAAAATCAAATTTGATGACTCTAAGAGGCCGATGAAGGTTGATGGCAATCATTTTCCTGTTAATATGGTGCATACAGCTGGCCGAACAGCCGATGGGGGCCGTCCAAGGGGTTTTCAGGTAAATTCGGCTAAGATTATCAACAAATATCAGAGGAAGTATGACAAACAGCAGGAGAAGCATCATGAAGAAGATGACGATGACTTTGATCCTCATTGGGGTTGTGAGTTCTTTAGATTCGGTTGGAATGAAGGTATGAGGCTGCCATCTATTGAAGACTGTCCTGGGTGCGGTGATATTGCCGACAGCTCAAGCCGATCATATAGTAGGGGCAATCGGCTAAGGCAGACAAGAGTTCCTGTTTATCAAAGATTGGGTCCAGTGAATCAAGATCGTGGCCAAGAGGACAATGAAAACAGGAAAAATCAATGGTGTCCTTCTGGTATCTTTATGAAGAATCAAAAGAGAAGGGTTCAAAGATTGAGGAACAGGGAGCGCTTTTAGGAGGTCGAGCAGGAAATTAACCATCGGCTGAAGAAAACAAAGCCGAGACAGGAGTGGCGTGTTAAGAATCAAGTTCCTGTAGCCGATGAAGCCACAGCCGATGAAGCAAAAAGGTCGGCCAAAGGAAAAAGCGTCGTAACTGCTTCGGTCAACATGGTTTTCACGTTGCCTGCCGAGTTTGGGATCAAGCAAGCCGATATCGATGAAGTTGAAGAAGAATCGGCTAAATTGATTTTGTCACTAGAGCAGGCGGTTTTTGAGAAGCCAGAGGGGACAGAGAATCGGCATCTTAAGCCATTGTATATAAATGGTTATGTCAATGGGAAGCCGATGTCCAAGATGATGGTCGATGGTGGGGCTGCAGTGAACTTGATGCCTTACGCTACATTCAGAAAGTTGGGCAGAAACGCTGAAGATCTCATCAAGACAAATATGGTGCTTAAAGACTTTGGCGGCAATCCATCAGAAACCAAAGGAGTTTTGAATGTGGAGCAGACAGTCGGCAACAAAACTATCCCTACAACATTATTTTTCATCGATGGGAAGGGTTCTTATAGCTTGTTGCTTGGAAGGGATTGGATTCATGCTAATTGTTGCATTCCTTCAACCATGCATCAATGCTTGATTCAGTGGTAAGGCGACAAGATTGAAATTGTGCCAGTCGACAGGTCAGTCAATGTTGCCAGTGCCGATTTAGCTCTTTGGGAGATGGATGGTCTTGATTGTTTATCTGGAAAAGTTTGGGATGGAGATTTTCTAAAAGTGTCCAATTCTGATATACAGCCAATTGAAGATGGAGAACCCAAGCTATTATTTTGAGGGCGTCATGGAGGGTTCAGATGTCTATAACAAGAACACAGTAGATGATCTCGATGACAAACAAGGACAGGGTTTTATGTCGGCCGATGATTTGGAAGAAATTGATATAGGTCCAGGTGATCGACCAAGGCCGACATTTATTAGTAAGAATTTGTCTGCAGAGTTTAGAACCAAGTTGATAGAGCTGTTAAAAGAATTCAGAGATTGCTTCGCTTGGGAGTACTATGAGATGCTTGGACTCAGCCGATCGATTGTTGAACATCGGCTACCTATCAAACCAGGGGTTAGGCCACGTCAACAACCTCCGAGGAGATGCAAAGCCGACATGCTGGAACCTGTCAAGGCTGAGATTAAACGGTTATATGACGCTGGTTTTTTCGTCCTTGCCGATATGCTGAGTGGTTTTCTAATATAGTTCCTGTTATTAAGAAAAACGGCAAGGTCAGGGTATGCATTGATTTTCGATACCTAAATAAAGCTACCCCATAGGATGAATATCCAATGCCAGTAGCCGATCAGCTAGTTGATGCTGCGTCAGGGAAGAAGATTTTGAGTTTTATGGATGGAAACGCGGGATATAATCAAATCTTTATGGCTGAAGAAGACATCCATAAGACAGCTTTTAGGTGTCCTGGTGCAATCGACTTGTTTGAATGGGTTGTGATGACTTTCGGCTTGAAGAGTGCTGGAGCTACATATCAAAGAGCTATGAATTACATATACCATGATCTAATCGGCTGGTTGGTTGAGGTTTACATTGATGATGTGGTTGTTAAGTCTAAAGAAATAGAGGACCACATAGCCGATTTGAGGAAGGTTTTTGAGAGAACTAGAAAATATGGCCTGAAGATGAACCTGACAAAATGTGCTTTTGGTGTATCGGCTGGCCAATTTTTAGGATTTCTTGTTCATGAGAGGGGGATCGAAGTAACTCAAAGAGTGTTAATGCGATCAAGAAGATTCAGCCTCCGGAGAACAAGACAGAACTACAAGAGATGATCAGCAAGATAAATTTTGTTAGAAGGTTTATTTCTAATTTGTCTGGAAGGTTAGAGCCTTTTACACCATTGTTGAGATTGAAAGCCGATCAACAGTTTACTTGGGGGGCAGAGCAACAGAAGGCTTTGGATAATATTAAGGAATATTTTAGCTCTCCTCCTGTTTTGATTCCTCCACAGAAAGGAATACCTTTTAGATTGTATTTATCAGCTGGTGAGAAGTCAATTGGCTCAGTCTTGATTCAGGAGTTGGATGGAAAAGAACGAGTTGTATTCTATCTCAGTCGTCGGCTCTTGGATGCCGAAACTAGATATTCCCCTGTGGAGAAGTTATGCTTGTGCCTATATTTTTCGTGTACAAGGTTGAGGCATTATGTCACGACCGGAAATAACCCAACGGGCGTTCCTTACGTGCGTGCATTATTCCTTGTCCCAGGAGGCAAGGTACACCAAAAGTTGATACAATTCAGAGTTTAACAAGCGGAAGCGTAAGTAATTAATTTATTACATGGGCGGCGAAGACCCAGCACACAAGAAGACAAACGAAAAACAGCGGAAGACTAGGGCGACGACCACATGCGCTTGACGGCAGGCACGAGCTAGACACCAAAGCCTTCATCATCCAGGGGCTCCTCTTCTGGGTTTGGGAAAAATTGAGCAAGACTGAGTACAACCACCGTACTCAACAAGACACACCCACAAGTGCAGAATAAATGCAAGGGAGTTCAAGGGAGCCATAATATAGGGGTTAGGGTTTGCAGTAAACAACATTAAAAGACACTTAGTTGCTCAAAGCTATTTTGTAAATACGATCCTAGAGCTATACAAGATTATTAATCAAGGCCGTGAACCCACACGAACCTGCCTTAACCCAAGGCCTACGATGATTCAGACCGAACTGGCAACCCGACCCTGGGTCCCAGCTCGTCCCAAGCCAACCCAGGCCAATCATTCCACATTTTAGTTGTTAAGCAGGTTTTAAGAATTAAAACACTAACTTGGGTACATTGCTCGGCTTGCCCATAACCGAGGGCGTGGCTATTCGAATAGGTTATACTCTGATCAGAGGTGTACATCTTTACCCACAAGACACATCTTCCTCACGTGTAACCACGTGCCACATACCACCACGGTATACGGACGGAAGACGTGACAGTTTCCAACCCATCCTAGCCATAGACAAGAGTACCGGCCCAACCCCACCTACGGCCGGAACCTCCAGGACAGGTAGGCAGGACTGAGCCCCTAGCAGCAGGACACCAGCCCTGTGCCATGACATCTCGACTACCGGGCCGCAGCTCATGTAGCCTTCATTTGCCCTAGAGATGTCCATCGACCCCCTACTTCGTCCATCTCCATCCATGTACTTTTGTTTATAACCAGACTGAGCCACAAACTAAGCCTTACCCACTAGACATGTGGAAGTATGGTAGTGCTTTGTAACAGAGGCCCGAAGACCGGTCCTTATATGGCCGAGGTGCTACTATCAAAACCCTGCACCCCGAGCCCAGCCTAAAACCATTTTGAGGAGGTGTGAATCCAATTCCACAATAATCCAACCATTCCATAGTGTCCAGGTGATATGAATATTCCCAAAGTCTAGAGTTGTAAAACCACCTAATGTTGCCTAATTAACCAGCGAAGCATCTACCTAAATTCATACTAGTGGTACCATGAGTAGAGTGTCCACTAGTTGGGGTTTTGTTTATTCTAGAGCGAACAAGGTAATAATAACAATAACAATAATAATAAGGTCATAACAAAGGTAAATAGGCATGGCTAAATAAAATAGTGATAACGCGGGAATTTAAATAAAGCGATAATGCAATAATTTAAATCAAAATAGTTTTATAAAATAGGATTCAATATGTTCAAGGATGATGTGACTTGCCTTGCTCGCTTTCCCAAACGTCGGTTTCAACCTCCACGAAGAGCGGATCTTCCGAAGCTGCAGCGTCTACATGACCAACGGAAAAGAAAAGGGCTTTTATTCTAATAAACTCCATATAACAAGCAGGAACAAAGCACAAAAATGGGTTCTTGACTTCTTAAGGAAAAATTAGAGACTTGAACGGTCCAATTCCGAGTTCAAATGGCCAAGTTATGGCCATTTGAAGTTTATATGCTCTTTAAATGAATATTTGTGAATTTCTTCATTTAAAATTTAATTTAAAAAGAGTTTATTGCGTCAGCCGAGGGGAGGGGCGCGCGGACCGGGTCCACGGGAGTGGGGCCTATGCGGCAGCCTCACGGTCCACGGTGGACCGGGTGCACCCGGGCTCACACCGGCCGGCGCCGTGGGCCCCACACGTCAGCCGCACCTGAGGGCGCGGGCGGCTGACGGCCGGGCCCCACGCGGCAGCCACTCGGCGCGCCCGAGGGCGGCCATGCCGGCGCGGTCGGCGGGAGGCGGCGCGCCCGCGCCCCTATGGTCGTGGGCGGCGGCCATAGGCACGGCGGAGCGGCGGCCGAGAGAGGGGAGGGAAAGGGGAAACGAGGCAGCAGTCTACGGCTCACCCCGAGGCGACGGCGGCGACGGAGGAGGCGGCCAGAGCGGAGGGAGGCGGTGGCGCGGCTCGGGTCGACGAGGTCGGCAGCGCTCCGGCGGTCGGCGACCGAAACGGAGGGGTGGACGAGGTCGGCGAGGATGCGGCGAAGCCGAAGGAGGCGGCGCCGAGGTGGGAGGCGGTCCGGGGCGACGATGGCGGCGGACCGGAGCTCGGCGGCGACGGCGGAGAGAGAGAGCGACGTCGCGAGCTCGAATCCGGTGAGGAGGAAGGGCGACGAGAGGCGGAAACGGTCGGAGGAAGTGCGGGGAGGGTTTAAATAGGGTTAGAAGGGGGAGAGGGCGGCCGGGGAGGAAGGAAACCGGCGCGGGAGGTCCGCCCGCCATCAATGACGCCGGCGAGATTTGCGGGGGGCAAATCCGCCCGTTTGATTGCGAGAGAGAGAGGGGAAAATAGGGGGAAAGGGGGAGGGGATCACGGGGAATATTTCCCCCCACTTTATTGCACGCGGGGACGGCGGGAGGCGGCGGGATTCGCGGCGGCGGCGGCGCTAGGCGCGGGCGAGGCGGCGGGAGCGGCGGGAGGAAGGGGATGACGGGTGGGCCCCACCCGTCAGCGAGGGTGGCGGGCGGGCCCGCCCGTCAGCGGCGCGCGCGGGGAGAGGCCGGATGGGCCGCGGGGAGAGAAGGGAGAGGGGGAGGGAAATGGGCCGAGCCGGCCCAAGAGAGGGAGGGGACTTTTTTAGGGTTTTTCTTTTTATAAAACCTTTTTAACTTTGTTTATTTCTTCTTAATTATTATTTGTGCTCTGAAAATTTCACTAAAATTTATTTACACATTTTAGGCTTTTAGGAAATATACAAAAATCCTCTAAGCCTTGTTTGACTTTTACTTTGCATATTTTAATTTTTGGAGGCTTTCACACGGATTTTAATTATTCTAGGCGTAATTTAAAGGATATATTTTAGGGTCGTTTTGGGACGTGACACATTATCTACTATCCAACGAGTATATTGTCATATGCAAGGCCGATGTTGTCAAATACATGTTATCGGCTCCAATTTTGAAAGCAAGGGTTGGAAAGTGGATATTCTCTTTAACTGAGTTTGATCTTCGGTATGAGTCGCCGAAGGCAATTAAGGGAGAAGCTATAGCCGATTTTATTGTGGAACATCGTGATGATTCAATCGGCTCGGTCGAGATTGTGCCAGGGACTTTATTCTTTGATGGGTCGGTGTGTACTCATGGTTGTGGCATCGGCTTGGTTATAATTTCCCCTCGGGGGGCATGTTTCGAGTTTGCTTATACTATTAAACCTTATGCGCCTAATAATCAAGTTGAGTATGAGGCAGTGCTCAAAGGGTTGCAATTACTCAAGGAAGTTGAAGCCGATGCTATTGAAATCATGGGGGATTCTTTGCTGGTAATCAGTCAATTGGCAAGAGAATATGAATGCAAGAGTGATACATTAATGGCTTATAATGAGAAGTGACAAGAATTGATGAAGAAATTTCGGCTGGTTACTTTAAGGCATGTGTCTCGAGAACAAAATATTGAAGCTAATGATTTGGCCCAAGGGGCATCGGGGTATAAGCCGATGATCAAAGATGTTAAGGTTGAAATTGCAGCAATGACAGCCGATGATTGGAGGTATGATGTGCATCAGTATTTACAGAATCCATCTCAATCGGCTTCTAGGAAATTGAGATATAAGGCATTGAAGTACACTCTATTGGATGATTAACTTTACTATCGGATGATTGATGGGGTGTTGCTTAAGTGTTTGAGTGCCGATCAGGCTAAAGTTGCAATCGGCGAAGTTCATGAAGAAATTTGTGGTACTCATCAATCGGCTCATAAGATGAAGTGGTTATTTTGGCGTGCATGGTATTTTTGGCCGACAATGCTGGAAGATTGTTTCAGATATTACAAAGGGTGTCAAGATTGTCAGAAGTTTGGAGCAATTCAGCGAGCGCCGGCGTCGGCTATGAATCCTATTGTTAAGCCATGGCCATTTAGAGGTTGGGGAATTGATATGATCGGTATGATAAATCCACCGTCAAGTAAAGGACATAAGTTTATACTGGTGGCGACCGATTATTTCACCAAATGGGTAGAGGCAATTCCTTTGAAGAAAGTTGATTCTGGGGATGCAATTCAGTTTGCTCAAGAGCATATAATCTACCGGTTTGGTATTCCTCAAACTATTACAACCGATCAAGGCTCAATTTTCGTGTCCGATGAGTTTGTTCAGTTTGCCGATAGCATGGATGTCAAATTGTTGAATTTTTCACCATATTATGCACAGGCTAATGGGCAAGCCGAGGCATCTAACAAGAGCCTGATCAAATTGATTAAGCGGAAGATTTCTGATTATCGTCGGCAATGGCATACTCGGCTGACTGAAGCATTGTGGTCTTATAGGATGGCTTGTCATGGATCGATTCAAGTCCCTCCTTACAAACTTGTTTATGGACATGAGGTTGTTTTTCCATGGGAAGTTAGGATCGGCTCTAGAAGAACGGTATTACAAAATGATTTAACAGCCGATGAGTATTACAACCTTATGGCCGATGAGAGGGAAGATCTGGTTCAGTCATGATTGCGAGCCCTTGCCAAAGTTACCAAGGATAAGGAGCGTGTTGCTCGGCATTACAATAAGAAAGTAGTACCCAAAGATTTTTCGGAGGGGGAACTTGTCTGGAAGTTGATTTTGCCGATTGGAACTCGGGATAGCAAATTCGGCAAATGGTCGCCGAATTGGGAAGGACCGTTTCAAATATATAGAGTTGTGTCTAAATGAGCTTACATGTTGCAAGGACTCGATGGAGAAGTTTATGGTAGAGCACTAAATGGAAAATATTTGAAGAAATATTACCCAAGTGTTTGGGTTAATGCATGATCGGCTGATGTTGCCGATACATGATAAGCCGGTGTATTTTCATCGTCTTGAGTTGGCCGATATTGTTATATTGCCCTTAGTCGTTTTTTCAAATTGTAATCGGTTGTGGTTTGCCTATATACAATGGCCGATATTGTTATATTGCCCTTAGTTGTTTTTTCAAATTGTAATCGGTTGTGGTTTGCCGATATACAATGGCCGATATTGTTTTATCGCCCTTAGTTGTTTTTATAATTTTATCAATGCTGTTGACATTATAAAATTAGGGGGGCACATATATACAAAAAATGAAAGTGAAAATTTTTGAGAAAAAATAGAAGTTATGTTAATCGGCACAAAGGATTGTTCGGCATAAAGGATTGTTAAAACAATAGAGTATTAAGGTATCTTAGCCGATTACAAAAATTTCTAAGTCCTATTACACAAAAGTTATTGAGACAAGTATTGCTGGATAGCCGAAATAGCCCTTTGCCTAATTTGTTCGACTTCTTCAATGTCTTGGGCATCTTGAGCATCAGTTCTAGAAAATGACCTTTAGGGACTTGGTCAGGTCAGCACAGCGGAAAATAAAATCTAGCGAAGCTTCAGCTCCACCCCCACAGGCAGCTCAACTGGGATCTAAGCCAAAGGTCGTCTCCTTCTGGGTCCTTTTTCTTCAACTGAGGTTTGATGGTTATTGCAAGGTGAGTACATGGAATACTCCGCAAGCCACACAGCAAGTATGCAAATGCACATGGATACTAAAGGATGGCATAATATAGGGTTCATTTGGGAAAGCAGCATTTAGCAAAGAGTTGAGAATTTATAAAACAGTAGAGTAATTAATCATCAATATTAATCAACACTGAACAGCACACCCGTGCTGCACAGGCCCAACCAAACCTGAACAACCAACACCGGTCATACAGATCAAACCTCCAAACCAAGAATTATCCATTTTAAACCAGGAGTCAAATTAATTATCACATCATTATCATTAATGAGTAGGGTGGGGCTAATCACGAAAAACATTGTTAGACCCGCCCATAACCGCGAATAGTTTTACTCTGGCCAGAGATGTACCACTGGACCCACAAGACACGATTCCACACATGTTGCCATGCCCCGAAGTACCACCACGGCACTGCTAAGGGGGAAATCGTGACAATACCCTTCGCACAACACAACTCACCATAGTGCACCATTCTTGGATCATAATCACCCCCTCAAAAACCAGAGGCATGGACTCCCCAGCGACCCCCACGGACTTCTCGCCGCTTCTCAGTCTGGCACCCCGTAATGAACAATGCTATACAAAAGGTAAAGCCGTTGCCCACGCTGGCTTGTGGTTGGCACGGTTGATGTTTCACAACAGTAGCTCGCGAACCGGTCTTTAATTGTCATTAGCACGACCTTCAAAACCATGTGCTCACAACCCACCATTAATCATATTTTAATTATCAATTAATTATCATAACACGATTGACCATCGTGAGCTACCATTAAATATAACCATAAGTAATAGTGAAGCATAATTTATCCCATTAATGAGCTAATGTTTCTAAGCACGGCTAAGCAACTATAAATAACATCTAGCTGAACCAATCCAATATATAAGGTCCATGCTAGTCAAATTATAACCCATAGGAAAATAAAGTCATCTTCGGCCATAATTAAATGGGAAAGGCTCACCACCCGATGACATTCTAAAATAATGCATAAGTTGAAATAAAACAATAGCTTTAAATGGGTTCAACATGCTCAAAGGGTTGTTTGGGATCTGTGTGACTTCCTTGCAATAATCGGTCTTCAATTAATCTTGTTGAACACTTCTGACGCACTCACGAATTCGCAACGACGGAAACGACAAGCTAACACACAAAACGAAGAAAAAGACTAATAAAAACCAAATAAACAGTACATAAAAATAAACAAACATGTAGATCAAGATTTTATATGAATTTAGAGACTTGAACCACTTAATTCCGACTTCATATGAATTAGTTATGAACTTTACAAGATTAATTCCAATTAAACCTATTAAAGAAAAGACTATTCCAAATTAATTAAACAATTTACAAATAATTTATGGCTGAGACAAAAGATTAAAACATCCTTTGGAAATAGATTAGATCATACTTGGTAGATGACATATATTAAAAAGGAATAATATGTCATTGAAAAGAGATGACAAATTTATATTTATTTTGCAATGGCTTGAGATAATGCGGATGTCAACGATAATATCATCACCGGCGGATGGCTCTGGATAGCAACGAGGACTGAACGACGATGCTCCGGCGACAAGGGACAGCTCCGGGAGAGAGAGGAGGCGACGACGAACTCACCAAGGGGCGGCGTGACCACGGATGACGATGGGAGATGGCCGGCGACGAGAAACGATGACACAACGGTGGAAAGCAAGAGCACTAAAGCGAAGAGGAGAACAAGACAGTCCTTATCCACATTTACACGACGACGAGCGACGATGAACAGCAGCCGGCGACGAGCTTCGAGCGGCGGCGAGATCGGGACGACTGTGACGGTGGCTTTACGGCGAACACCGGCGGAGAAGAAGGGGTGGACGGCCTTCGGCTTGGCGCTGCGATGCCACCGGAGGAAACGGCGAGGTTCGGCGACCACGGGAGAAGCGGCAAAGCTTCGCCGGAGATCAAAACATGACGATGGCTCGGCCTTCACGGTGACGGCGAATTCCGGCGGGGTTCGGCGCAAAAGAACGGGTGGCCGAGGTGGAGCTCGGCTTTGCGGAGCCGAGGGTAGCGGCGACATAGGGCGGCGTCGACCGAGGTGCCGGCGAGGGGCGGCTGGAGCGATGGCCGGCGGCGGAGAAAGAAGCCGAACGTGGGGAGGCGGCTAGGGCTAGGGAAAAACTCGGCAAAAAGAGGGAAACGGAAGAGGAGGTCTTGGGACTGCTATTTATAGCCGGAAGAGGGAGAGATCGGCTCGAGAACGGATGGAATCGGCGACGGATTAGTTAAGGTTCGCCGAAAATAGGAACTCAAAACCGCGTCGAATTCACGCAATATACCACGGGAATCAAGGGGGTTTCTTGGGGATAAGATAGAGGAGATCGAAGGGAATCCGTTCCCACAACTAATTTGAAAAGAGGAGCAATGGAGAGGACGAATTTGGTGGGGAGGCGGCGCTGTACACGGGCACGGCAGGGAGGAGATCGACCGGCTGGAGGTTAGGGGCAACACTGTAGCAGAGGAAGGTAAAACAGACTTCTTGCCAGGCTTCATTTCCTCGGCCCGATTGAAGGAGGGAGTCAAATAGAACTTCGGCAGAGAGAGGAAGAGAGGATGCAGGCTCGGGTTGGGCCCGCCGAAGAGAGAGGAAGGAAGGGAATGGGCCGGATTCGGCCCGAGACAAAGAAGAGGATTTTAATTGACTTTTTAATTTAAATAATTGCTGAAATAATGTTCCATTTATTAAAAATACTTCTAATGCTCAAATAAATCCAAGAAAAATCCTGAAAATACTTGGGCACACAAAGTATTTGATGAAATTTTATCTAGCTCATGTTTAAGTTCAAATTTTTCATAGATTTTATTCACACACTTTCTTTAATTATTAAATAATTTCTAAATAATTTCTTTTTCACAACAATTTATAATTTAGCGATTTTCAGGGTGTGACAGCAAACATGATAATCAATTCATCTCCCCTAATGGTCCTTAGATCACCTCTAGGAAACAAAGTCATAACAATCCAGTTGTGCATGAGTCTAAGTGTAGGATTATGGATATCATTCGTTCTAGGTTTCTTGCAAATTGGAGCACCAGAAATGTTTTCCCAAAACCTATTTTTCTCGAACCCAGAAATTCCTTTCTGGAGATCAATTTTACAGGAATCGTGAAAACCAAGAAGTGTACTTAAGCCTTTCCATGTAAGTGTGTACTCCTTATGCAAAAAATGAAAGGAAATTCTATCTTCTATTTTTTTCAAAGTGCACAGAAATTGCAAAATAAGCAGACGAGAACCAGGCTCATCTACCACAACAAATCTCTGCCAACCAACGGCTTTCCAAATAGTACGAAATTCAGCATCCATACCTATCTTTTTAGCAGCTCCGGTGAGTATTCTCGCGTCTGAGCATACTCCCGGTCACACAGCATGTAGTAGGCTTGTCTCTCCCGATCACTGACAAGGTCGAGGTCGGTGTCATTCAGGAGTCGTCGCGGAGCTTCGGCTTCTTCCATGAAGACATCAGCTGATGAACGAATACTAGACTCGTCATGACGACTTGATGAAGAGCCGGACCCTTTGAACAGACGAGACAGTCGCCTCCTCATTCTACACAATGGAGCAAGAACGGACTAAATCGACGGGGGATAGGAATGACAAGAATTTCACCCGCCGGTTAGTTTCACCAAAGCAACTTGTATATATGCAACTAAGTGTTTGAATTTGAGGGAAACTATCAAAGCTTGAATGAACTTGAGAGCAAACTTTGGAGAGGGAATGAAAATGTGTTGAAATGGGGTGGAGTTCCCACTCCCGGCCGGCTGGCTTTTATAGGGTACCCACAACAGTCAGAAATGACATGTGGGACACACTATTCGTTACCCTGCAAAAGTGGTAGGGAACCGTTGCCTGGCCGGTTCCGCCGAACCCCTGATGGGCCCAACCGACCCTACTTTCGGCTGTTGGACACCAACGGCCAGTGTGGTCGCGGCACAGTAAATTTTCGTTGAAAATTTTATTTTGGTTTGCTCTGAAAAGTTTGTTTGAAGAATTTCCTCAAAATTCAAAAATCCTAAATGCAACTTTGAAATGCAAACTTGTGTTGATGCATAAATTCAAATTGTTGAAAGCAAATATGCGGATACATACCAATTTACCTGTTGGTAAAGGTCACGTCACTTAAGGTCCGACGTACAAGACTGTACCTCCATCAGTTCAGTTAGTGGATTTTCCACCTGTCCCCGGAGGTGATGGAGCGGGCATCTTTGGCTTCTTCCTCCACACCTTCTTTGGTTTTGGTGCGGACGGCGGCTTCTTCTGAGCCGGCTGCTCTAGCTTCTTAGCTGGTATGGGTGGTTTTACCGACGTCTTCCAATAACGGTTCCTGGGCATTGTTGTTTCCTTTTCCAGGAAATTCTGCATGAATTTCACCAGGCTGTCCGTTTTGGGTGCCTCTACTTCGACCTCTTGAATATTCTGTGGGTTCGGCACGTACTTTATTCTAACCATGGAGCATTGTTCCGTCCTCGGTTGAAACTCAAACTTCTCTTCATCGGTATCAGAGCCATCTCGACTGTAGGATAAGCCAAATGGTCAAACCTTAAGGAGTAATTTTTTGAAAACATGATTTGTGAAAAATTTTCCTTTCTTCCTTCTCCAGAATCTTTTGCAAATCTTTTTGTCATTCTCTCCCCTCCCTCTTTCAACTTGAGTAGTTGTTAAACTTAAACCCATAGATGTCGATGTGGTTTACTTATGGAGGACAAGTCAAGTGGATCAAGAAATAAGAAGATGATGGTCGAACCAAAGTATCCAGCTGTCAAGACGGGATGAAGTGTGGATCCTATCTTGGACCCTAAACCACCAAAGTGACTTTGAAGAATAGTTAGTAGGGTAGAACGTTTGTTGCTTGCTTGTGTGTAGGTATGGTTGCATTCCCAGCATTGATGTAGTTCAATAATGGGCGTGTAATTATACTATGTTGCTTGCTTAATCAACTTAAACAATATAATGGTCCACACACACCAAATCAGTGGTAACATGGTTAAGGTCTTGTCTTTAGTGTAACCCCTCTCCTTCTATCTTTTCTAATATGCAACAGATGGTGAACCCTCGTGCCAGTGATAGTGGAAACAATAACAATGAAGATAACCCAACCCTTGTTCAAGTGCTTGCTCAACAAACCCAATTGATCAACCTGTTAGTGCAACAAGTGCAGAACCAGCAAGGGAACAACAATGTCAATCCTCCGCCGCCTCAGAACAAGTTAGCTGATTTTCTTCGAGTGAAGCCACCTACCTTCTCTAGCACTACCAACCCAGTGGAAGCAGGTGATTGGCTGCACACTGTTGAGAAGAAGTTGGAACTGCTCCAGTGCACTAATTAGGAAAAAGTCGTGTTTGCTTCACATCAGTTGCAAGGACCTGCTTCAAAATGGTGGGATCACTTCCGGATGAACAGAGCAGAAGGACAACCAAACACTTGGGCAGAGTTCACTGAAGCATTCAAGAAGACACCCATACCTGCAGGAGCTGTTGCTTTGAAGAAGCGTGAGTTCAGGACACTTAAGAAAAGGATCATATAGTGACAGAGTACCTTCATGAGTTCTATCGTCTACCTCGCTATGCTCCAGAAGATGTGCGTACTGACGAGGAAAGGCAGGAGAAATTCTTGGAAGGCCTAAAGGATGAGCTATCAGTTATGTTAATCTCTCATGACTATGCTAATTTCTAGGAGTTGGTTGACAAAGCAATTCGACTGGAAGATAAGAATAACAAGATGGATAATCGTAAGAGAGGAACGATTGTTTTTCAGGAGGCACAGTGTAGTAGCCTGAGGCAGCGTACCAAGCCACTCCAAATTGGTGAATCTTCTTCTGCAGGTCAAGAACAGTCACAACAGTTGGATATTAGTGATGAGATCAACTCAGAGACTAATGCAAGCAATGAAGTTAACATTGAGCAAGCTACTCAATTAGTGCTAGTTCAGCAGGATCTGTCTCGAGAAGGTAATAGTAATGGAAGGGAGTAGCGTGTATGTTTCAACTATTATGAACCAGGTCACTTCGTAAGAGAGTGTCCGAAGCCGAAGCGTCAGCTGACACAGGGCCAAGTCAACAACATTGTCCTCACATGAGCAAATGCAGTGCCGGTTGCGTCTTCAAGGGATACAGCTCAGCCATCAGTTTCACAGCAGCAGTAGTTTTCTTTAAAGCCTTAGAATAATTGTCGGAGTTATGGAATAAGATAGATTGTAGTTTATCTTTGCCCTTCTTCTTTCTAGCCGTTCCGAATCTCGGGACGAGATTCTTTGTAAGAGGGGTAGATTTGTCACATCTTGATTTTTATTTTAGGATTTATAAATTATTTAATAAATTATTATGAAAATTTATATTAAATGTTCATTAATTTACAAGTGAAGTTAAATGTGGGAAATAAAATTTCCCAAATATAAAGCTTGGTTGGATTTAACTTTTATTAAATTCTCCATGATTAATTATACTCTCTGGAATTTTCTCGGATTTTTCAGAGCTCAAATTCTAATTTTAATAATACAAAGAGCATTTCAAAATTTATTCACATATTAAATTTATCATCAAATGTTCTGCTTATATTTTTTTAAATACTTATAGTTTCAAGTACTTTCAGGAATTTTCTTGAAATTATTCGAGCATTGGAAGTATTTTTAACAATTCAACGATCATTTCGGTGATTAATTTAATTGGAAAAGTAAATTAAATCCCCTTTTCCTTTTCGGGCTGAAACTGGAAAAAGTCTATCTATCATCCTCAGCTTGTCCTTCCTCTCTGCATGTCTCTGCTTCCTGTCTCCTTCTTTCCCGGAGAAGTCTATTTCTTATCCCTCTCTTCTTTTCTTTTTAGCCCAGCAAAAAGTCTAGGACTACTCCCCTTCGCTACAGTGTCATCTTCAAGCTTGGACAGAGCCCGTGCAGCCGCCGAGCCGTGTGTGACGCTGCCGATTCCTCTGCCCGATTCGCCCGCTTCTCTACGCCGTTTCTTGAATTTCCTCCTCTTATCTTTCCCCTTACGTTTCCCCTAAGGAATCGGATTTTATCCCTTTGATTCGAGATCAAATCGGCCGGATAAACTTTATCCCCAAACCGGCGAACCTTAACCAATCCGCCGCCAAATCCTCTCGGGTCCGAGCCGATCTCCTCCAGCTTTGGCTATAAATAGGACCCCCAATCCCTCATCTCTTGTTTCCAACCTCTAGCTTGAGCTCCCGTGCCCTAGCTGTCTCTCCCCGCAGCCGCCTTCTCTCTCCGTCGCCGGCAGCCGCTCTAGCCGTCCCTAGCATCCACTGTAGTCGTCGCCTTCAGTCGCCGCCGCCGTCTTCGGATTCGCAAGGTAGAGAAGAAGCCCGGTCACTGGTTCCTTTTCTCCGTAACCCGTTGGAAGCCTGTCGTCGACGTGAATCCGATCTACTCCACCTCCGGCCGAGCCTCGCCGTCGACTTCGTGGTTGCTGGACGTTGTCGCCTTCTTCGGCATCGCAGCGCCAAGGTGAAGCCCGTCCGCTGGTTTTCCTCCGCCAAAGATCGTCGGAACGCCGCTGTTGTCGTGGATCAGTACCTCGCCGCCCTTCGGAGCTCGTCGCCAGTCGTCTTTCGTCGTCGTTCATCGTCGTGCCGCCCCTCAGTGAGTTTCCCTCGTCGTGCTCTTTCTTCCGGTGCCTTCAGTTTGCGCTGTCATGCCCTAGGTCGCCGGCAATCGTTGGAATCCGAGCCTTCCGCCGGTGATGACGTCATCAATGATGTCATAAAGCCCTTTTCTTTTCTATAAAAAATAAATCGTTAATCCTTTTCTGTATAAGGCTAAAATCAGTTTAATCTTGTAAAATTCATAACTAATTTATATGAAGTCGGAATGAGGCTGTTCAAGTCTCTAAATTCATCTAAAATTATGATCTACATGTTTGTTTACTTTTTATGTACTATTTATTTGGTTTTTATTAGTCTTTTTCTTCGTTTTGCATGTTAGCTTGTCGTTTCCGTCGTAGCGAAGGTTCGCGAGTGCGTCGGAAGAGATTCAACAGACTAATTGAAGACGATTATTGCAAGGAAATTCATACAGATTCTAAACACAATCCTTTGAGCATGTTGATCCTATATTTAAATTCTCTATTTATTTCAACTGTGCATTATTTTCGAATGTCACCAGGTGGTGTGAACTTATACCTTTGTTATGGCCAATTTGCATTGATTACTTTATTCCTTGATACCTTGGGTAATAAATTGATTAGCTTGAACCTTATATATTGGTTTGGTTAAGCTAAATGCTATATATATAATATTTCTTAGCCATGCTTAGAAACATTAGCTCATTAATGAGATGAATCATACTACATTATTATTTATGGTTATATTTAATGGTAGCTCACGATGATTAATCGTGCTATGATAATTAAATGATAATTAAAATTTGACAATGGTGGGTTGTGAGCACATGGTTTTGAAGGTGTGCTCATGACAATAAAGGACCAGTTCGCGAGCTACTGTTGTGAGACATTAACCGTGCCAACCACAAGCCAGCGTGGGCAACGGATTTATCTTTTGTATAGCATGGTTCATTATGGGGTGCTAGACTGAGAAGCGGCAAGAAGTCCGTGGGGGTCGCTGGGGAGTCCATGCGTCTGGTTATTGAGGGGGTGATTATGATCCAGGAACGGTGTACTGTGGTGAGTTGTGTTGTGCAGAGGGTATTGTCACAGCCTCTATTCGAGTACTTTCCAGTATTGCGACGCATGGTAGACATGATATTGAGGCTGTGTCTTGTGGGTACAGTGGTACACCTCTGGCCAGGGTAAAACTATTCGAATAGCCGTGCTCGCGGTCATGGGCGGGTTGAGCAACATTTTTCGTGATTAGTCTCACACCTCTCACAATAATTATTGATGTTATAACTGGTAATAATTTGCTTAGCTCCCGGTTTGGAGTTAGATCTGTACAGCCGGGTATGGTTGTTCAGGATGTTTGAGCCTGTGCAGCATGGGTGTGTTGTTCTGTGTTGATTAATATTGATGATTAATTACTCTACTGTTTTACTACTCTTAAATATTAACTAAATGCTGCTTTTGCAAATGAACCTGTATTATGCCATTCTTTGGTATCCTTGTGCACTTACATATTTGCTGTGTGGCTTGCGAAGTATTCCATATACTCACCTTGCAATATCAATCAACCTTAGTTGAAGAAAAAGGATCCAGAAGAAGAAGACGTTTGGCTTATACCCCAGTTGAGCTGCCTGTGGGAGTGGAGCTGAAGCCATCGCTAGACCGTAATTGCGCTGTTGTTTTCTTTTCTTTCGTAAGTATGTAACATTATTATTATGATGGATTTGTATATTAAATTGTCAGTTTGTGTACCTCGGCTGATTCCTGGACGAGGATTTTATGCACAAATAGGTTCGGAAATTACTTGTGAATTTCCGGGCATGACATTAAGCCTGTCAAAGACGTCTTTTGGCATGACGCTACACCGGCTCCCAGGTCGCACAAGGCCTGGTCGAACTGTAGTGCCCCGATCAAGCAGGTGATCGTAGGACACCCCGGATCTTTTTTCTTCTCCGGAGCTTGTGGAGTATCAGGTTGCTGCATTGTTCCGTCAGCTTGACCACTTCCGTTGTTGGGAGCGAGCGGTCTCTTGTTGTTGAGTATGTCCTTGAGATAACGGGCGTATGTTGGCACTTGCATGGCGTCCAACAACGGCACGTTGATGTGGATCTTTTGGATTGATTCAACAAAACGAGCAAATTGCTCGTCCATTGATGGTTTCCTACTTCGTTGAGGGAATGGCAGCAATCGTGTATCACAGTACTCTTGCGGCGCTGTCTTCTCTGGTTGAACCTCTTTGTCAGCCGACTCACCAGATGGCGCTTCTTTTGATATCCCATTAGTTCCTACAGGGTTAGGATATGGCGGATCACGAGTGGACTTACCTCCCCTCGTCGTGATCGTCTTGACAATTTCAATGGAGGAGTCGGGTTGCCTCGGGATCCTCCCAGTTTCATTTGCAGGGACTAAGGATGCCAACTGAGCTAGCTGGGTTTCTATCATTTTATTGAAGCTCAGCTGGTTTTGAAAAGCAGAAGCGAAGCATCTAACTTGACATTAATGTTTTCTAGGATCTTATCATTGGCCGCAAGCTTTTTGCTTAATGCATCAGCGGTTTTAGCTTGCGCAAAAACAAGGTCCTTCAAGGAGGGCTGGTTAGAAAAGTTACCGTTGTTGTAACCTCCTTGATAATATGGGCGTGGTTGGTTCCACCCCTGACCTCCTTGTGGACGATACCCGTTATTGTTGTTACCCGTGTACATCGCCTCCTAACGAGTCTCTGGGCAGTCATTCCCAGAATGACCCGTGTTGCCGCAGACCTCACATGTGACGTGAGAGTCCAAGGCCTCAACGGTGCCTCGGCCATTTCTCGTGGTCGTCCAATCGCTTCATGAGGAGGTCCAGCTTGGCAGCAAGTAACGCCGTCTCCTTGACGGTGTGCATGCCTCGCTGACGGGTTTGGAGTCGTTCCTCGCTCCAACCCATATTGGAGACCATCTTCTCTATTAGATCAACGGCTCCTTGAACCGTTTTAGAAAAGAAGGCTCCTCCAGCTGCTGCGTCCAGGTGATTGCAGGACATCGGGGTGAGTTCATTATAGAAGTTCTGTAGGATCAGCCAGTTGTCCATCCCATGATGAGGACAGGCGGCCACGTACTCCTGCAGACGCTCCCATGCTTCCGGAATAGACTCATCCCTTGTCTGCTAGAAGCTGGAAATCCTTCCACAAAGGGCATTGGTTTTGCCATCGGGAAGAATTTCGAGAGGAATGCCGTAGAGCATTTATCCCAGGTGTTGATAGCAGCACAGTTGGCCTAAAACCACTGCTTCGCTCACCCGAAGGGAGAATGGAAACAGCTACAGCCTGACGGCGTCGGGATTGACGACCTTGATAGTGTACGTGCTACAGATTTCCAGGAACTGCTGCAGATGAGCATTGGCATCCTCATTAGGCTTGCCACAGAACGGGCTAGCCTGCGCCATCGTGATGAGGCTGAACTTCAAGTCGTAATCCACGTCCCCTATGTTGACAAGCGGCCCAATGGTCACATTGTCAGTAGAGGGGGCAGCGAACTTGCGGAGAGTCTTGTTAGCCATAGTCTTGAAGGTCGGTGGCGCTGGTACGGCTGGTTTCTCTGTCGGTAGAGTTTTCTGTGGAGCAGCGACTCACGGCCTGACGCTCCGGAAGAAAGCTTCTGGATTTTCTTTGAAGTTTTCCGGCAAGTTGAAACCAGTCATGCACTACCCTGTTTTCACAACAAAAGTGAAAACAGCCAAGGTTAGCCTGCAAAGGAAAATGATTATACAGAGGTAAATATAAAGTATTAGTTCAAGTAATCTCTATTATGAATCTTCCCCAGCGGCGCCAGAAATGCTTGTTGGTATTTCTTAACGACATTACTAGAAATATAATTCCCAGCAATGGCGCAGAAATACTTCTGGTATATTATGGTTACAGAGTTCATCCGCAAGCGTACAGATATACCATTGTAGTATTTCACCCGAGAGTATTCGAAGGGTATCGTATTTATTTTATCCCGTGGGAAGATCATCTAGAGAGAACTCGACTAATAATTTATATATTACTTGTGATAATCATATTCTAAGTAGGGGTTAAGATAATCCAAGGGTAGAGTGACACACAAGCATTAACTACTCATTCTCATAATATATCATCTAAGCTAAGTGGAAAAAAAAGAGAAAGAAAATATATTACTATACTTCTAATATACATAGTATACATACATTCTAGTTAACCGATATACTAGCCAATACCCTCTATCCGATGCCCTCCTGGTACTTCGAGAAGCCACCCCTGACTGCCGAGTTCCTTACGACAACCCGTCATGACCATACAACCGGGGCTAAATACGGAGGAATACCCTCCCCAGGGAATTAACTCAGGATTATATACCGGCGCGGAGGAATACCCGTATTGAGCTGTCACCATCAGTGGCCCACTGTTGGTATTTCTTACAATCACTGATAGAAATCGCAAGTGCACGGATATACCTATGTATCACTTCCCCTACGGAGTATTCCAAGGGTATCGAATCCAAGGGAACATGTGTGATTATCTCCTCGTCAGGTTCATCCGGATTATCTCCTCGTCAAGTTCATCCAAGGACACAAAGCTAATGTGGGCAGAGGGCAGAGAGGATTTCCTAATGAGAAACAGTGTCTAGGGAAAGCTTAGCTTTAATCCTAACGCAATGCTTAGCGTTAATCCTAACGCAATACTTCAGGCACAGGCAACCCCCTATTCCCAAATGTCGCTCTACTACGTCCCCGGACAGGGAGGACTTAAGTGCTCTTGAGGGCTGTCATCACCTCTACACCCACCTCAAACATACTGTGGGATACGCAGCAACCACTAGAGATTAATTACCCAGACACCGCGTCTACGCAATTAATAACTACTCTAGTGCCGATCAAACACTAAAGCAATCACTATAAATTAATGGACTATAGTGAAGAATGATCCCGTATTGCTAATTAGGAACTAACCAAGAAGTAATTCTCACTATGCAAATCTTAATTACTCAAAATGATATTTCTATTAAAGTAGAGTAATTAACAAGATACAAAAGTAAGAGGAGATTATCGATAACTCCGGGATTCCTCCGATTCCTTCTACCTTACTCTCCCTATTCTACTATACAATAAAGTACACTAGAGCCTCTTGTAATTCAGCTCATGCTTTGGTGTGTGTTTACAAGTGAGGATGAGAGGGGTATTTATAGGTGGAGAAGTGCCTTGTGAGTGTGGAGATGCTCCAAGCATCCAAAGAGCATCTTCTCTCTTGTGTTGCCAAGTGTCCAAGCTTATGACGGTTTCTACAGGTGAAAACGGCCATAACCATCATTGGGAGGCAGATTGCTACCGAACTAGACTTGGGCTAGGGCGAACGGCCTCTGCCAGGGTTCAGCCGAATTCAGGGGTTCGGCCGAACCCGGGACGGCTCCGTTCGCTCCGGTTTTTTGTCCTGGACACTCATTTTGGGCCCCTCAATTCATTGGTATGAATGTTTGGCCCATTTAGAGGTGTTTAATTGGGTTTATGGGTCCAAATCTCCTTAAGTTCGGATACGAGTTTGATTCTCATCCTCCTTCATGTATATTTCCTCTCAACCTTGGTAGTTTGTCACCTGCATATGAATATACACCAACACTCATAGAAATTGTTAGAAATAAGCCCTACCACTATGTTGGATGATTACAATTGTTCACGGTCGTTATCGATCAGTTTCGACCGTCAATATTACCAAAATAGAGGAAAACTAGTGATGCTTGCGATACATAAATGTATTAGAATAATAAACTTCCACCAGTATTAGGCATACTAACCTCTTGCAGGGAATGACACTAAAGTGGAGGAGAATCGACATCAACTCAAACGATAAATCAATCAGACGATGCCGAGAACCAGACTTATGTATGAATGGGCCAAGAACTTAGAATTGACACGACAAACTGGGCCAAAATTCACAAGTCTGCAGAGAAGAGAAGTCCAGGAGGCCACCAGCCAAATTGTGGGCTGGTTGGGCCGGCCCCAGGTTCGGCCGAACCCATTTCTCCACCGTTGGATGTGGGGTTTGACAGGGACGCTCCAGATCTTCTCCTGATGGCGGTTACAGGGTATTTCGGACAATTCCCCTTCCACAACCGTCATAACTACCTCTATATAAGGAGCTCACTCTCTTCACTTCAACACACACCTCAAGCAATAGCTCTCTCATTTCTCTTAAGTTTAGTTTAGTAGTATCAGCTGGTGGAATAGGAATAGAGTAGAAATCAAGAGTCCGGAAGCCTTCGGAAGAGTTCGGGTATGGCTCTAGTAGCTTTTCTCTTCTCTTTTGTAAGCTTTGTACTTTCATTAGAATACTCTTCTAAATATATTTATGGTATTGAAATACTTTCCGAGTATATGAGTACCTACTTTACATTATGTTCATGTTATACTGAATATACGGCTAGCTTATCTAGGAGATGCTTTGGTGCGGGTATTATGTTTGCTTATGCAATTACTCTATGTCATGACGATGATATTAGAGTAGTATCTGGTAGTTTAGGTGTGGTGTCTAGACTACAGGATATCATTATTTGGGGTTATATATTGCGGATGAGAGGTGGGCCGCTGTTAACAACCAAATTTGAAAACATCTGTGTCAGGAAAGAGGATTGGATCAAAGCGAAGTCGGAGGCAGAGATCGAGCTCGGAAACAGAGCAGGAATCGGCCGGAGTCCAGATCGGCTATGGTTAGGGTCGGCTGGGTCTGAGTCGGGCTAAGTAAGCCGATACAGCCGATTCCAACAATACGACTTGTACACGACATCGGGTTCAAGTTAATGTACTTCAAGATGATTGCCGCGCACGGATAGAGTCCTGGGAAGGCAATTGTATCTATTAATTAGGATATCTTATGTAAATTCCTTATAGATAAATGTGGGCAAAAGTCTACCGTAAAAAGACTTATGCTATCTTAGAGTTTGTAATTTTTTAACACACACATTCAATACAATTTCGGCGCATCGCCACCCTTTTGCTTTAGTTTTGTTTCGATGAGTTCTTGCTTTCGGGTTGAGCTGCATCGGTTTCGATCTTCAACAAGAGGTAAAATTCGTTATGAAGGATTGTGTTCCTAGGATTAGTGCTTCCATCTTAATGATACTCTAATCTTGTTGATATAATTCGTCAAGTTATCATATATCTTACATAATCTCTAGCAAGATCACCACCTAATCTATTATCGGCTAACATCTGCTAACAGAGGGCAGCCGATTAGGTTAGATTTCGACGTTGATCTAGATTATATAAGATATCTACCACTCTATGAAACTTCTAGCGGCTTGATTGTCTAGATATCGTTCTTCTTTTCATACTTAATGCTGCATCAGTTTAGTTTGATCTATTAAGTCGTGCTTACAATATCGATCTCTAGCCTGCCTTCTAGTTGCCGATTAGAATAGCATCGGAGTCTCAGCCGATCGTATCTGATTTAACTATATTTGTTCTATATACTTCACTGTTCATCAAAGATTGGGTCCTTCTGGTTTCTGTAGCCGATGATGCTGTAGCCGATGAGGTGAAGAGGTTGGCAAAAGGAAAGAGTGTTATAGCGGCACCCATTAACATGGTCTTTACATTGCCAGCTAAATTCGGGATCGATCAGACCGATGTCGATAAAGTGGAAGAGGGATCGGCTAAGTTGGTTCTGTCACCAGAACGGGCAGTATTCGAGAAACCCGAGGGGACAGAGAATCGGCATCTTAAACCATTGTATATAAACGGCTACGTCAATGGGAAGCCGATGTCTAAGATGATGGTCGATGGTGGGGCCGCGGTGAATTTGATGCCTTATGCTACGTTCAGGAAGCTGGGTAGGAACGCCGAGGATCTCATCAAGACAAATATGGTGCTCAAAGACTTTGGTGGTAATCCATCAGAAACCAAAGGTGTTCTAAATGTGGAGCTGACAGTCGGCAGCAAGACTATTCCTACCACGTTTTTTGTCATCGATGGGAAGGGTTCGTACAGCTTGTTGCTTGGAAGGGATTGGATTCACGCCAATTGTTGCATTACTTCGACTATGCACCAATGCTTGATTCAATGGCAAGGCAACAAGATAGAGATCGTGCCAGCCGACAGGTCAGTCAATGTTGCCAGTGCCGATTTAGTCCTTTGGGAGATGGATGACCTTGATTGTTTATCTGGAAAAGTCTGGGATGGAGATTTTCTAAAAGTGTCCGATTCTGATATACAACCAATTGAAGATGGAGAACCCAAGCTATTACTTTGAGGGTGTCGTGGAGGGTTCAAATGTCTACACCGAGGATACAGTAGATGATCTCGATGACAAGCAATGTCAAGGTTTCATGTCGGCCGATGAGTTGGAAGAAATAGACATAGGTCCAGGTGATCGGCCAAGGCCGACATTTATTAGCAAAAATTTGTCTCCAGAGTTCAGAACCAAGCTAATAGAGCTCTTAAAAGAGTTTAGAGATTGCTTTGCTTGGGAGTATTATGAGATGCCCGGACTCAGCCGATCGATTGTTGAACATCGGCTACCTATCAAGCCAGGGGTTAGACCACGCCAGCAACCTCCGAGGAGATGTAAAGCCGATATGCTCGAACCTGTTAAAGCTGAGATCAAACGATTGTATGATGCTGGTTTTATTTGTCCCTGCCGATATGCTGAATGGGTTTCTAGCATAGTTTCAGTCATTAAAAAGAATGGCAAAGTCAGGGTGTGCATTGATTTTCGAGACTTGAATAATGCTACACCAAAGGACGAATATCCAATGCCAGTAGCCGATAAGCTGGTTGATGCTGCGTCAGGGAACAAAATTTTGAGTTTTATGGATGGAAACGCAGGATATAATCAAATCTTTATGGCTGAGGAGGATATCCATAAGACAGCTTTTAGATGCCCTGGTGCAATCGGCTTGTTTGAATAGGTCGTCATGACTTTCGGCTTGAAGAGTGCTGGAGCAACATATCAAAGTGCCATGAATTATATATATCATGATTTAATCGGCTGGTTGGTTGAAGTCTATATTGACGATGTGGTTGTCAAATCTAAAGAAGTGGAGGACCATATAGCCGATTTAACGAAAGTTTTCGAGAGAACCAGAAAATATGGCTTGAAGATGAAGCCGACAAAATGTGCTTTCGGTGTGTCGGCCGGCCAATTTTTGGGATTTCTTGTTCATGAAAAGGGGATCGAGGTAACTCAAAGGAGTGTTAATGCGATCAAGAAGATTCAGCCTCCGGAAAATAAGACAGAGTTACAAGAGATGATCGGCAAGATAAATTTTGTTAGAAGATTTATTTCCAATTTGTCCGGAAGGTTGGAACCTTTTACACCCTTATTGAGATTGAAAGCCGATCAGCAGTTTACTTGGGGGGTAGAGCAGCAAAAGGCCTTGGATAATATTAAGGAGTATCTCAACTCTCCTCCTGTTTTGATTCCTCCACAGAAAGGAATACCGTTTAGGTTATATTTATCGGCTGGTGAGAAGTCAATCGGCTCGGTTTTGATTCAAGAGTTGGAAGGAAAAGAACGAGTTGTGTTTTATCTCAGTCGACGGCTCTTGGATGCTGAGACTCGGTATTCACCTGTGGAAAAGTTATGCTTGTGTCTATATTCTTCGTGTAGAGGTTGAGGCATTATCTATTATCTAACAAGTGCACTGTTATATGCAAAGCCGACGTAGTCAGGTACATGTTATCGGCTCCAATATTAAAGGGAAGAGTTGGAAAGTGGATATTTTCCTTGACTGAGTTTGATCTTCGGTATGAGTCACCGAAAGCGAAAGGGACAAGCTATAGCCGATTTTATTGTAGAGCATCGTGATGATTCAATCGGCTCGGTTGAAATAGTGCCATGGACTTTATTCTTTGATGGGTCAGTATGTACTCATGGTTGTGGCATCGGCTTGGTTATAATTTCCCCTAGGGGGGCATGTTTCAAGTTTGCTTATACTATTAAACCATATGCGACCAATAATCAAGCTGAGTATGAAGCAGTGCTCAAGGGGTTGCAATTACTCAAGGAAGTTGAAGCCGATACCATTGAAATCGTGGGGGATTCTTTGCTAGTAATCAGTCAATTGGCAGGAGAATATGAATGCAAGAATGATACATTGATGGTTTATAATGAGAAGTGCCCGAAACTAATGAAAGAGTTTCGGCTGGTTACTTTAAAGCATGTATCTCGAGAACAAAATCTTGAAGCTAATGATTTAGCTCAAGGGGCGTCGGGGTATAAGCCAATGATCAAAGATGTTAAAGTTGAAATTGCAGCGATGTCAGCCGATGATTGGAGGTACGATGTACGTCAGTATTTGAGTAATCCATCCCAATCGGCTTCTAGGAAATTAAGATATAAGGCATTAAAGTATACACTGTTGGATGACGAACTTTATTATCGGACGATTGCTGGAGTGTTACTTAAGTGCTTGAGTGTCGATCAGGTTAAGGTTGCAATCGGCGAAATTCATGAAGGAATCTGTGGTACTCATCAATCGGCTCACAAGATGAAGTGGTTGCTTCGGCGTGTAGGGTACTTTTGGCCGACAATGCTGGAAGATTGTTTCAGATATTATAAGGGGTGTCAGGATTGTCAGAAGTTCGGAGCAATTCAGTGAGCACTGGCGTCGGCTATGAATCCTATTATTAAGCCATGGCCGTTCAGAGGTTGGGGAATTGATATGATCGGTATGATAAACCCACCATCAAGTAAAGGACATAAATTTATATTGGTGGCAACTGATTATTTCACCAAGTGAGTAGAGGCGATTCCTTTGAAGAAAGTTGATTTTGGGGATGCTATTCAATTTGTTCAGGAGCATATAATCTACTGATTTGGTCTTCCTCAAACTATTACTATGGATCAAGGTTCAATCTTCGTGTCCGATGAGTTTGTTCACTTTGCCGATAGCGTGGGTATCAAGTTGTTGAATTCTTCATCTTATTATGCACAAGCTAATGGGCAAGCCAAGGCGTCTAATAAAAGTTTGATCAAATTGATTAAGCAGAAAATTTCTGATTATCCTCGGCAATGGCATACTCGGTTGGCCGAAGCATTGTGGTCTTATAGGATGGTTTGTCATGGATCGATTCAAGTTCCTCCTTACAAACTTGTTTATGGGCATGAGGCTGTTTTGCCATGGGAGGTTAGAATCGGCTCTCGACAAACGGAGTTGCAAAACGATTTAACAACCGATGAGTATTACAACCTTATGGCTGATGAGAGGGAGGATCTGGTTCAGTCACGATTACGAGCCCTTACGAAGGGTACTAGGGATAAGGAACGTGTTGCTCGGCATTATAATAAGAAAGTGGTACCTAAAGATTTTTCAGAAGGAGAACTTGTCTGGAAGCTGATTTTGCTGTTTGGCACTCGTGATAGTAAATTCGGCAAGTGGTCGCCAAATTGGGAAGGACCGTTCCAAATTCATAAGGTTGTGTCTAAGGGAGCATATGTGTTGCAAGGGCTTGATAGTGAAGTTTATGGGCGAGCGCTCAATGGCAAATATTTGAAGAAATACTACCCAAGTGTTTGGGTCAACACATGGTCGGCTCATACGGCCGATGCATGATAGCCGATGTGTTTACATCGCCTTAAGATAGCCGATATTGTTATATCGCCCTTAGTTGTTTTTTCATGGTGTAATCGGTTGTGGTTTGCCGATGTACAATGGCCGATATTGTTATATCGCCCTTAGTTGTTTTTCATAGTGTAATCGGTTGTGGTTTACCGATGTACAATGGCCGATATTGTTATATCGCCCTTAGTTGTTTTATAATTTTGTCAATGCTCTTGACATTGTAAAACTAGGGGGCACATATATATCAAAATGCAGTGCAAAATTTTTGAGCAAATTTCAAAGTCATATTAATCAGCACAAAGGATTGTTAAGACAGTAAAGTATCAGAATGTCTTAGCCGGTTACAAAAATTCTAAGTCCTATTACATAAAGATTACTGAAATAAGTATCGTTGGATGGCCGATATAGCCTTCTACCTAATCTGCTCTACTTCTTCTATGGCTTGGGCATCCTTAGCGTCGTACCAGGGATAACTTTTAGACACTTGGTCAGATCAGCAACATGCTTGATAGCCGATTTGAGTCTTGCTTTCTGTTCTTCAATAGACTTTAGGAGATCGGCTAGCTTTTTGTGCTCCATATCCAGCTCAGCGTTACATTCTTCAAGTTGTACTAAGAGCTCAATCTTGCGAGCCTCAAGCCGATCAATGTTAGACTTGATTGGGCCTTCAGATAATTGATCAAGCTTGGACTTCTCTTCATGCACAAGTTGTCGGTTAGCTTGTATAGTGGCCTTAATATCCTTGCGCTCTCGCCGTTCAGCTAGTCTTAACTTGGCTTTTTCTAGTTTGAATTGCTGTTGCTCAAGATAGACAGCTAGGATAAGGATATCGGCTAACTCATCTAGGATTAGAGCCTGAATCTCATGTAGCCCAGCCCTGATTGAGCCACAATCAACCACCAAGCTATCTAGCAATGATGCTTCTAGCCGATCCAAGATACTTCCTAGAGTTTTCTTCACATCATCAGATAAAGGGGCTAAGGCTTTGCTTGTGGTATCTTCTTCTCCTTCATCAAGATAGTCTCTGATGTCAAAAGAGAAAAGATCGGCTAATACCTGCAGCGACAATTTAGAAGCAGTTAGAGGTTAAACAGTCATAGCCGATCGGAATGCTTGTTGAGACAAAAAGAAACTTACTGGGATGGCAGGAGCAGCTGGTTGTTCTTCTTCCTCGATGTGATGACTCCCCACAGCTGAAGGAGTCTGGTCACTTGATGATTGCTGTACAGAAGGAGAAGTAGGAGGGGGAGGCTGAAAAGAAACAAGTGTTAGACAGAATCGGCTGAAAAATTAACTAGTGGAAGTTAAAACTATCTTACTGGTGCAGCTGGTTTAGATGTTATTGCAGCCGACTTCTTCTTCACTGTAGTCTTCTTTTTCTGCAATTATAAGACTTGGGAATGATTGGCCATAAGACAAAATAATTATGAAAGGGATTAAAGAGAGATACTTACCCTTGAAAAGTGAACCGAAGCAGAAGGAGTTGGAGGGGTTTGCTTAGGCAAAGCCGATGGTGTTCTTTCAGTATCGCTTACTTCGGCTGCGGCCTGATCAACTTCGTCTTCAATTATCTCTTCATCCAGAGCTTGTTCAATGGATGGATCTAGGGTAGGCAGATCATCGGCTGGCTTAGGTTTCTTTGTCTTCTTCTTCTTAGTTGGGGCTGCGACGCTTACAGCCGACGATCTGGTTTTCCTCTTTTTGCCGGCATCGGCTGGTTCCCTGATGAGCCCTTGAAGAAGAGCTGAGGTCTTGGGGGCATCATAGCCAATAACCGGAGGAGATAGCCCACCTCCGTTAGGAATTAAGCCTAGGGCATATTGGATGTCTTTGCCACTGTTGCTTTGATGAGGACGGGAGGATTCTGTTGTCTGCAAATCAAAAGGAGGATTAGTTGAGATTAATCAGCAAACAGCAATGTAAATGAAATTAAGCAAAGTTAAAGACTTACTTGAGGGACAACATCTGGAAAGAGGTCTGTCATGTACATTGAAGCTGGTTGGTGGAATAGATGCAGCTTCCATTCGCCCCACCACCTGTCAAAGTTTTTGCTTCTAAATGTTGCCAGTTCTATATTGTTAATACTGCCCAAAGGGGGTCCTTGAACGTTGAGCAGCCGATCCATCATCAGGGTTGATGAAATTTCTCCTCGGCATTGGATCTTATCGGCAAAGAATAAGCCGATTGGGAGTTGGCCCATTCCAAGTTGTCTAGCTGAGCTCATTGGATGATAGAACTCATAAGAAGCTTGGATGTTTCTTCCTTGATGAATGCCAACAGGAAGGATGCATGGGCTGATTGCAGCCGAGAAAATATCCCTAGATGATTGGTATACTTCATGGTTGATGTCTTCGAATCTGAAGTCTACCGGGTGTACAAGTTCTGCCGAGTCTTCATAAAGAAACCAAACTCGAGCATCTTTTTGAAAGCCTTCATAGAAGCTGCAGAACCAATCTTTGAGTAGTTCAGCCGATAGCTTTGCCCCAGCATCAGTTAGTGTAGAAGCGTATTCTCCGTATGATGTGCATCTCCGATGAGTACGCTCTTCTCCATCATCCCCTACAATCGGCTCTAGTCTTGGGAACTCAGCTTCTGATACGGATGGCCGATTGACAACCTTCATAACTATCAGGTTTAACCAGGTTTGTAGCAGCCACCAGGGTCCACCTGCTCCAACTACTGAGCCGACGGCTACCTTAGCCGATGCATTGTTCAACATCTGGTATAGATAGCCGAGGAGAATTTTACTGAAGGGGAATTGTCTCTTTGTTTCTAGAGCTTCAGCTAGAAATTGCCAGTTGGTTGTGGGGCCGCAACTTGATCCACAGAAAAGAAATTTCTCTAGCCACATTAACAAAAAAGCTACATGTTCCTGAGGGGTGACCGAGCCCGGGCCCATGTATGCCGCTACATAGCCTGACCAACCTCCTATGCTTTTGGTCTTGAAGTCATATTGGTTCTTTGTGTTCAAACTCATAGGGTTGGCCGATGAGGTGACATCCAGACCTGTGATCATGCTGATATCTATGAGAGTTGGAGTCATCGGCCCTTGATTGAACAAAAAGGCATTAATGGTGTTTGACCAGAAGTAAGAAGCAGCTGCCATCAGGGGTTCATCTTTGGCCGAGTTTGCTATAGTAAGGTCAAGTGCTTGGCCGATTCCGATTTCATCCCAGTGGACCCTCTTGCAGGCTGATACACGTTTGAACCATGTAGTCCAGCTCTTTTCTGGTGGAACTTTCTCTAGAGACGGCCAGGACTTGAAGGTATTCTTCCAGTGACCTAGATCTGGGTTGGTTAATCTGAATGGGATCCTATTGGTTTCACCAATAATGAACTCGGTGGGGTCTGGATTGCCGACTGGGCCGAGAAAGTAGTGGTTTTCATGCGACAGGCTAGGAATCGCAAATAGGTTGGAGAGGTGCTACAAATCCAAAGCGATTCAGAGGAAGAGAGCGATATGAGATAGGAGAAGATCGATCTGCTGCTAAAGAAAGAGATTTACCCGATGAGAACTTACCTTAGCATATTCGGCTGATGGCGCACCAGATGGGCTGGCGGAGGACGACATTGCTGCGAGCGGAGATCTCGTCGAGGAGGAAGTCGCCTAGAGATCGCCTTTGCGCCGGAGAAGTCGCCAGAGAAGAGAGAGAAAAGGTTTCGCTTGAGCAGTGAAAACGGAAGTCACGGCGTGAGGTTTCTCGGAGGTTTCTAAGGGGACTGTTTGGGAACTAGGGACTAAAATTTAATCCCTGTCACATAAGATGTTTGGACAGTAATTTAGAGTATTAAACATAGATTATTTACAAAACCCATTCCATAACCTTGGACTAATTCGCGAGACAGATCTATTGAGCCTAATTAATCCATTATTAGCCTATGTGATGCTATAACAAACATTTGCCAATCATGGGTTAATTAGGCTTAAAAAATTCGTCTCGTGGATTAGTTCTCATTTATAAAATTAGTTTTTTATTAGTTTATATTTAATACTTTAAATTAGTGTCTACACATCCGATATGATACGGACTAAAACAGCTCCTTAAGCAGCTATTTTTATCTAAAGGCATACGGCTCATGGCAGACACTGACGCGGGCATGATTAGCGGGTCTTGCCGGAATGCGTCGGGTCCGGGCAGGCACGATCTATGATCTCTACAGCATCGTATTGTAGTATATATAAGAATCTTGCTATACGTACTACCGAGCCGTACGATTTGTATCCGACCGAGTCATGCATCCAATCACTGAACTTGTTTACTACCATGTGGGTCCAGACAAACAGCATATATGCTTATACATACACTAGTTGGATGGATGGGTCGGACGTATATGTCAGATGTATAGCAATTTTGTATATAAAATCCGAGCCAGCTCATGCCTGGCGCGACTGTGCAAGCAAAGCCCATACCACCTCTCACTGCCCTGTGGACAGGATAGGTAGTTGTAATACCGTGCTAGCCGTGGAACAGCACAGCGTTAGCATATGCACGCATATGATCCGTAGGAGATGCAGTACTACTAGTAGTAGTGGAGCACGCTCGTACTGTTTACAGCGCAAAACTTGTTGCGACTAGTAGCTGTGCTCCTGTGCCTGCTCCATGGATACATTAATCCCAGCAGCTGCAGCAGAAACAGCAGCATCTGATGCATGGTCCCCTCTGCACGCTGCTGCTACTCCTCCCTCCACTTCTATACTCCCTGCAAAAAAAAACTGCGAGCCCTCGCCTCGCAGTCGCAGGCAAAAGCGAGAAAGTTGGCAACCTGCCACTGTCAGCAGCAACAAGGACGGAGGAGAGGAGGGAAGGAGCAGAGCTATTATCGCTACGTCCACCAAACGACAAGCAACAAAGCAGCAAGTGCATGACATTTGTGGTTCTGTACGCCTAGAAACGTTTTCACCACCGGTTCGGTGGTGATAATTTGTTGGTGACGATAGCTTCTGTATTACTACTACTTACTACCTCCATACTAAAATATAACAATATTTGGCTATAAATCTGGATATTCATAACTAAAAATACTTATATTTTGGGACAGAGGGAATTACTAGTTTGAGCATTGGTGCTTTGAGTTTTTGACTACTCTCTGTTCTCTGGAGTAAATGGCAGCAGTACTGCCAATCTTGCATTGATTTGCTTTCCGTGCTCTTCGGGGACAAAGGAGGTTAAAAAGCTTGCAGGGTATAGCAGGTAGTAATAAAAGGTTTTTGCTACTGTAATCTTAAAAACGAAAATTATTCTTGCATTTGCCATCAGTTGTCTCGATGCCTGATTACCAGTAAAAGTTTTAGTTGGTAAAAATAAGAAATTGCGCCCAGTAATTACCATATGGATACAGTCACCTACACAAGGATGAAAGGCAAAGTACAAGAAGCTGTAGTAAAGAGCGTGTCGCCAAAAGGTGGAGGCTTTTTCTGCCCTTTTCACAGTCTTACCTTCCCGAACGGAGAAACCAGCTGCTGCAGTACTATGATCCTGTATCCGATCTTCTCCCTCCTCATCTACCACAAAGGTGAGATATCAGGATATCAGGTGGTGTTTGTATTCAAGAATTAAACTTTAGTCCGTCACATTATATGTTTAGTACTAATTTGAAGTATTAAATATAGATTACTTATAAAACTAATTATATAAATAAGATCTAATTTGTGTAATAAATTTTTTAAGCCTAATTAATCTATAATTAGCACATATTTACTGTAGCATCACATAGGCTAATCATGGATTAATTAGGTTCAATAGATTTATCTCGCGAGTTAGTCCAAGGTTATGGAATTAGTTTTATCAATAGTATATGTTTAATACTTCTAATTAGTACCAAATATCCGATCTGATAAGAAAAAAATTAATTTTTTTTAAGTACCATCCAAACAGCCGCTCAGATGGCGAGGAGTCTTGTTGACCGGACGAACTAGTCGACAGAACAAGAAGCAGCTCATCCTAACCAACAGCCAAGATTGGCCACGGATATTTGGCACAATATTTACCTGGCCCATAATCAGTAATACTACCAGTAATGAGGTTGAAGAGAAGAAGCATCACTCACCCTGGGATTGAGATCAGGTGCAGTCAGGACTACATGTATTTTCAGCCATTCAATTTTGGGTTTGTTGGAACCATGCCACCCTATATTTGTAAAATTTGAGATATGTCACCCGTATCTCAATGACATGTAGGACCCACATGAGTCAATGACATGTGGGTTAGGGTGGCATATCACAGATTTTACAAAATTTGTGTGGCATGGTTCAAATTGTCCCTTCAATTTTATGATCAATGGTCCAGATCAATCGCTACAGTGTTCACTCTACAGCACCCTAACAATAAGTATTTTATTGTAAAGTACTTTTGCTAATGTAGCCAGGCCAATCCTTACCGTCAGATTTAGCAGCTACGACTTCTTAAGTTGCAGTCCATACTATTACTGCAGCTGATCCGGATCCCTCACCCTAGGTCTCTCTTGTTTGTGTTGTGGCAGCAGCAGGAGCAGTAGCCTTCCTCTGATAACCACCACCCCCCTCCCCCTCTCACTCCAATTCGAACGAGCCAGAGACGTCTAGAATCTGTCCCGGTACTGTGTCACCGTATTTGGGCCTTGGGCCATGTATCGTGTTGGAGCCCATTAGGGTTACGTCAATGGTTGGTTGCACGACCCTAAACTTTATATATCAGTAGCCGCCGTCACCTTTAGGGTTTGGGATTTGCATAGATTATTCTGTCGAGAACAGTTTCGCCGCTAGATATGTTTGTAAGACCCCAACATGTGAGCTTAATCATTCATCTGCAATTTCGGTTGTATTCTATCTCGTTCTTGTTTGTGTTCTTCAATTGGCAAACAGGGATTAGCCTTCTCGGCGTGGTCATCTGCGTTTCAACATGGGTGATAACTCGAGGAGACGTGGTGCTGCGATTGCGGGGCTCAAGAGCGTGCGCGTTCAAGAAGCCGGATCGATTTGTGTCGCGACTCCGCCCAAATCATTGTTTATCAGAATCTTTCGGAAGATCGGGAACCCTAGTGCACATCATGGTCACTGGCATGGGTTTGTTCTGTTTTGGAGATTTGTTTTTTTTGTTGGGGAATGGTTTTAGACTTTGATTTCTTGGTGGGATTAGGGAAACATTCCATTTCAATTGCTGCTGCTGGTTGGGGCTGCCAATGCCCAATGGATCCATTCCTGTGGCGATGGCCATGGTTGCTGTTGGGTAGAGGAGAGGGGGAGCTCAACCCACGCAGTGTGCAGGTGTTGTGAGGAGGACCAAGCTGACCTCACGCCGTGCCACCACCCATCCCTCCAACGAACTGTTAGCCGATGACCGGCAAGAGCATGCTCGCATTCGATTCACGTTATCACATATGCACAAGCTCTCAGATCTAACGAAGATAAGATGAACAGGAAAGAGGGATGAAGAAAGAAGATAAGGACAATTTGGTCTAAAAATCTTAGAAAATATAATGAACTAGCTGGGTGGCCCGCGCAATTGCGCGGCTAGCACCCATATAAATTATATATTTTTAATATAATTTTACTTCAAATTTATTAAATAGTTATCTCGTTGTCTTAAATTTTTAAAGACTAAACCTTATTATCATCATGTTTCTATTTTTTTAGTTTTTAAAAGTCATAACAATTGCTACCCCTTACTTCTGTCATATTATTCTTTATTTGCTTGCTCGATTTACCACTGTTTTCTATTCATTCTCCTTGAAATCTTTAAAAATGGATCTAAAAACTTATAGGTTTTAGAGTCTATTGTCATGTTGGGCATCTTTTTTATAATTTCTAGAAGTCTCGTCAAACACTACCGTCCACTGCATCTTCTCTTTATTGTCATTGCTATTTTAAAAATTAAACATAATTATCGTTTAGATTTTTTTTTCTTTCTAGAAGTTCCGCCAAAACGTCAGCGACTTTGTCACTACACTCCTCTACGGCTAACCCACTGCCGCCCTTCTTTATTGACATTGAGATTTTAAAATCAAACAGGATTGTCATTGGGGTTTATTTTTTTTACTTTTTAGGAGCTCGAACCTTTAAAGTTTGGAGTTTATTGTCTTGTTGGGTTTCATTTTTTTATAATTTTTAGAAATCCCGTCAAACGCTGCTACTATACTCCTTCACGACCCGTCCGCCGCATACTCTTTATTGTCATTAGGATTGTAAAAGTCGAACATAACTATCATTGGAATTCATTTTTTTTTATTTTCTAGAAGACCCACCAACGATCGGCGACTTTGCCATTGTACTCCTGTATGACCCGCCCGTTGCATCTCATTTTTATTATTATTGAGATTTTAAAAATCAAATATGATTATCATTTGGTTTATTTTTTTTACTTTCTAGAAGTCCTGCCACCGCCTTGACCGATTGCTTCATGACCTGCCCATTGTACTTCTTTGTAGTCGTCATTAAGATTATATTTGGTGTTTTATTAATAGTTTTTAGATGTCCCATCAAACACCACCACGCTGCTCCTCTATAGGCATGTTACTTAATTAATCTCGTCATGTGTTTCAGATGGTCTTTTCTTTTAGTAATCTTTATTTTTTTATCACCAATTTTAGTTATTTATAAATTGTATTCCTAGGTAATATCTTATTTTCTTTTTCTAATTTCAGATTTTATTTTATTTTTCGTATTGTGTTCTTTTGATATTTTTATTTTTATTTTCAATTTCAGTTGTTTTAAAATTGTATTTCTACTTTAACTCTCCTTTTAATTTGCCTAATTTCAGATTATATTTTATTGTTTATTCCGAACTTTAGTTAATCTACTATTGGGTTCTTATATGTACTCTTATTTCAATATTGTTTATATTCAATTCCGAATTTTAGTTAATTTTAAATTATATCTCTACTTGAACTCTTCTTTTCTTTTCTTTTTTCTAATTTCGATTTTTTTTATTTCGAATTTTAATTAATCTCGTATTGGGTTCTTCTACAAACTCTTCTTTTAATATTCCTTATTTTTAATTCCAAATTTTAGCTATTTTTAAATTGTATTCCTACTTAGACTCTAATTTAGGATTTTATTTTATTTTTATTTCAAATTTTGATTAATCTCGTATTGGGTTTCTATATGGAAACTTCTTTCTATTGCTTACTTTTAATTCCAAATTTTAGCTATTTTTAAATTGTATTTTTACTTGGACTCTTCTTTTCTTTTTTTTTCTTTTTCTCCTATTAATGTGGGAATTTCTAGCCCCACAACGAATATGGTGCCTCCTTTCAAAGCTGTTTTAATAATATAATAGATAGATAGATGGGTATATATTAGTATAAATCAAATAATTATTAAATTGTAATGGCATGAGTCTAAATAGTTAAATAGTAGTGGTATATTTCCAAACCACAAAAGTTATAATGGCATGAATCCAGTTAAGCCAAGAAGCAATGATTACGAAAAATTCCAGCAGCCAAGCCAAAAAAAAAAGCAGTTTTTGAATTTTGAACGAGGCAGAGGAGAAGCCATCTCGCTGATGTGGTGGCTTGTCACGCCCTGAAGTTCCCCTCCTTGCTTTAAAATTCATAAAATAAATCGTCCGAAGAAATTGTTTAATTTAACCTAGAGTTGAATCCCTAAATTAATAAATGCAAATAATAATCGGAATCGGCATGTGGAATTTTTCTTGGATTCTAGATGTTAAAATATGCTAACAGGAATTTTAGTGGAATTTTCAGAGCCTTTGGAAATAATTTTAACCAATTAAAATAAGCAAAGTGCAATATTAAATCCCTGGGAAAAATCATTTTTCCCTTTTCTCTTTCCTTTTTCCTCCTTTTTCCTTTTCTTGGGCCGTCGGCCCATTCCTTCCCGCGCCGGCCCGCCTCTCCTCCCCTCCCCGAAGTCCTCCCTTCCTCCCTCTCTCCTTCGGGCGCCGACAGGTGGGGCCCACCTGTCGGTCGTCTTCCTCCTCTAGCCGTTGGAGCCGGCACTCCAACCGCCGACGCCCCACCTCCTCTACTCCGCATCCGCGCCCCACTCTGCCGCCCGCACTTCCCGCGCCCACGTCGCCGTGACGCCGCCCACGCCCTCGCCTTCCCGCCCGCGCCGCGCGCCCAAAATGGGCGGGATTCGGTTTTGAATCCCCACTCTCTCTCTCTCTCCACCTCCCACGTCGCCGGCGAAATCGGGAGCCTCCCCGGCCACGTCCGCCTCCCCCTCCACCTATAAAACGCTCCCCGTGCCCTCCTCTCTCGTTTTCAGCTCTCACCGCTCCATCCCACGCCTCCTACCGCTGTCGCGCCGCTCACTGCCAGCGCCGCCGCTCGCCGCCGTGCTCCGGTCGCACACCGCCACCGCTGGAGCCGCCGCCGCACCAAGCCACCGCTGCCGGTAGCATCGCCGCCGCGTGAGCCATCTCGGCCGCCGCTCGGTTTCCGCTAAACCCCACCGGAACCCCCTCCTCCCCGCGCGACGGTGAGTTCCTCCCTCCCCTCCGCCTCCGGCCGTCAATGGCGTCCGCCGTGGTCTCTCTCTCTCTATTCCTAATTCTTCTCAACTCCCTCCTTAGGTGTCGCCGCCGCCCGTCTGCCCCTCCTCCTCGCCGGGTCGTCGCCGCCGCCTTCATCCTCCGCTCCGGCCGCCATCCTCGCCGGTGAGGATCCCCTCTCCTCCCTTTCCCCTCTCTCTCGTTTGCGCCGCCTCTCTCCACGCACTCGCCGTCGCCTTCGGCCGACGCCGCCGACTTACGCGCCGGCCGCTGCCGCCTCCCGCCGCCAGTGCCGTCGCCGGTAACCGTGTGTCGCCGCCAGCTCCGTGCGCGCCGCCGCCCCATGGCCGGCCGGTCGGCTCGGAGCCGAGCCGAGCCAGGCGCCACCCCCCCTTTGGAGCCGCGGCCGGTGGGGCCTGCCTGCCAGCCGCACCCCATCCCGCCTTGTGCCACTGCCAGTGGGGGCCCACGTGCCGGCGTCCCTCCCTCTCTCTCTCGAGCCACTGACCCATGGGGCCCACCTGTTGGCGCCGCCCCCCTTGCTGACGTCAGCCCTGGGATGAGTTATTGCGCAATAAATTGATTAAGGGTTTTTCTTTTATAGTAAAAACACAGATAATCTTCTAAAAATCATAACTAATTCATCTGAGCTCCGATTAAGTCCATTCAACTCTCAGTAAATTCATAAAAATGTATAGAATCCACTAAAAATGGTTTTGTTTCCTGTTTCAGTAGTCTTATAGCATGTTTTTCTTGTGTGCTTTGTTTGTCGCTTAGATTTCGGCCGTTTCGTTGATCCGCGGTTCCTCGAAGACGTTGCTGTGGTCTCATCAGTGCGAGAGCAAGGCAAGTCATACATTACAATTGATCATATTGTACCCAATTTACAAATGTCCCGCATTTCTATTAAATATTGCATTGTTTTACAATATCATGTGGGATGGGTCCTACTACTCAGCCATATATTGTTTACCTTATGCCATTGATAACTTGGGTATTAAAATGACTAGATGTTGGTTTAGGAAATGCTTAGCCATGCTTAGTTCAACTAGTACACAAAGGGGGATCACGTTAAAGCATAGACTTCGATTATTGGCATAGCTTTGGATTAGTGCCACCGCAATGGTGTAGTTAATTAAAATACACTACATGGTGGGCTGTGGGTGCACGGTTTTGCTAGTCGTGCCCACGGCAATTAAGGACCGGTTCGCGGGATGCCCTGGAAGAACTTATCGTACTTACCACAAGCCAGCGTAGGCAACAGCTGGGCTTGTAGTGTAGCTTTCCTCTAGTCGACGTACCTAGGCAAGGGTGGGCGTGATGGAGTTGGGTTGACCGGGGTGTCCGGTTGATCGGCTTCCGGATTCACCGCGGCACGAAAGGGGGGCTGCCCGTTGCCTGCTGGGGACGGGAGCGAACCCTAAGGTGTGGTGCGATCGGTTAGAGGGGGGTTATGCGAAGGGTCCTGTCACGGCCTCTTTCCGGTATGTCGTGGTGGCATGTCGGCGCACGGAAACGTGTCGTGGGGCTGTGTCTTGTGGGTACAGTTATACACCTCTTATCAGAGTAAAACTATTCGAATAGCCGTGCCCGCGGTTATGGGCGGTCGACCAGATTCACCGTGATTAGTCTTACCCCTAGTTAGCTAATGGAACTGGTTAGTTCAGGTGGTGGTTTGGGCCTGTCTCAACGTAGTGTAGTGTTGAGCAGTGATTGGTTAATATTGATTAATTACTACAACTGTTTTACTGCTTTCAACTACTTCTTTTAAATGCTAGCTTTATGCAAAAGAACCTTTATAGCCTCCCTTGGATATATCCTGCATCATACCTCCTCTTCCGGTATGACTTGCTGAGTACAGTGGGTAGTACTCAGTCTTGCTCTCTTTTCCCCACACCAGAGTTGAGGTCCTTCTCAGTTGAAGATGTCTCCAAGAAGTTGGTTTCGTCGCTGCCGTCAAGGATGCCTGTGGAATGGAGTCACCCGCTGCAGGAGTCAAGTCTTCAGGCTTAGCTCGTTTTTTTTCTTTTCAGCTTAGAAATTCTAGTTCGTGAATTTCTGGGCGTGACATGGCTCCTGCCCTGCGGAAGCCGCGTCTCCCCGTCGCGTCCGCCGCCGCCGACGACGCCGCATCTCCCTGTCACGTCCGCCACCGCCGACGCCACGTCTCCTCGTGGCCTTCGCCGCCGCGTCTCCTCGTGGCCTCCGCCGCTGCCGACGACACCGTGTCTCCCAGTCGCCTCCGCCACCACCGACGAAGCCGCGTCTCCCTGGCGCCTCCGCCGCTGCCGCATCGATGCAATCGATTTGGGAACAGGAGAGAAACGCGAGAGAAAGAGAGAGAAACGCGAGACGGCGAGAGACAGGCAGGCGATAAGATTTTTATGGTGTGAATGTGAACGAGAGAAGGAGAATTCGCTGTCCACATGGGCCCACAAATGATACGATAGACTTGAAGTTTTCTTGGTTTCTGTGGAGGAATCGCTTCTTTGTGGGACATATCCTCCCCTCCAGAAATCGTCTCTTTCTGGGACGGAGGGAGTAAATAGTAGTGGCACATTTTCAAACCACAAAATTATAATGGCATGAATCGAATTAACCAAAAAGTATTGCAATGATTACGAAAAATTCCAGCAGCCAAGCAAAAAAAAAAAAAAAAGAGAGCAGTTTTTGAATTTTGAACGAGGCAGAGGAGAAGCCATCTCGCTGATGTGGTGGGCCCTCCTGCCCTGCGGGAGTGCGGGTGTCAGGCTTTAATACCCCCCACCTCCCCTACCCTCTTCTCACCACCGCCTCACATTTCCAACGCCGCGCCGCCCTCTTTCCTCTCCGACGACACCACGCCGTGTTCGCGAGTTCAGGAAGCTTCCACCGCCATGGCGGCGACCAGTGCTCCTCCAGTGGAGGTGCTCATCAACGACGCTTACCGCCAGATCCTGCTCCGCCTCCCGCCGACCGCCCCAAGCTGCTGTATCGCTTCGCCGCCGTCTGCAGGACATGGCGCAGCCTCCTCACCGACCCGGCCTTCCTCCGCCGCTACCGCGAGTTCCACGGGCTACCGCACCTGATCGGCTACGTCCACGACGGCGCTGATGGACGCGATCTGGTCGTTGCAAGGTTCGTGACCACCGCCGACACCACCTTCCGCCCGCGCGTGCCCGAGAAGGGCGTCGACCTCCACGTCCTCGACAGCCGCCACGGCCGCGTGATCTTCAGGAGGATTGGCAAGGGATGGCTCGATGAGTCGTCACTTATCATTTGGGACCCCGTCGCCGACCACCACCAGGAGGTGCCCCTGCCGGAGGCGTTCGCGCAGGAGGAATTCAACCTCACCGCCACCGTCCTCTGCGACGCCCTGGGATGCGACCACCTCGACTGCCACGGCGGCCCGTTCCGCGTGGTGTTCGTCGGCGTCCGCGACGAGGAGGGTGCGTCAGCCACTTCCGCCTTCAACTACACCTCCTCCTCCGGCTCCTGGACCGCTTCGCCCGCCGCCGCCGCCGCCGTCGCCGACGAGGATGACTGGGGATTTCGCATGCCCGCACCTAGCATCTTGGTGGGGGGGACCACGCTCTACTTCAGGAGCCCTGGGAGGATTCTCCGGTACTGGTTCGGCGACGAGATGGAGCATCTGTCATACGTCGACATCCCGCCGTTCATCACTCAGGAGACACGCGGAACGGTGCTCATGCCGGCGGCGGACGGGAGGCTGAGCTTCGCGGCTATGTACGGCGACATGACGATCAGCTTCTGGGAAACCGAGGTCAGCGCTGACGGTGCTGTTGATTGGGTCCACACCCAGAACGCGCTCGTGAGCATCCCCCTACCTGGAGTCCTCATCGGCGCCGCCGCGAGCTTGCTTTTCGTCCGCACCGAGGACGGTGGGATCGTCAGCGTCCAAGTGGGGAACGGACGATTCCAGATGCTACCCCAGCCAGCCCCCCAGCGGCAGCAGATATCTGCTCTCATCCCCTTCATGAGCTTCTGTACCCCATGAGGTAATGCTCGAATCTGCCGGGTCTGACGTTTTACACTCAGTTGCTGCTGTTTGATTCAGAGTCCATTCCGATTTCCTAAGTCGGGGCATGTTTGGTAGTCACTAGTAAGGTTGGATTTGTTTCGGGGTCATGAACCTCTGCAGTTTAATATTTCTGAATAAATTTTCATTCTGCTGATACGATCGATTCATGCTGAAATTGCTCGTGTCCGTAAGCCTTGCCCTCTGTTTGGTTCCGAGTCCATTCCACTTTGCTTCGGATTGTGGTGGAGTAACTGTTCTGTCAGGGGTTTAAGATTTGGTAACTACTGTTTCAGAGTCCAATTGTTATGTTGGAGTTGCAGTTCAGTCTTCAGTTTCAGCCTTCTACATTGTTCCGAGTTGCAGTTCTACAGACTTGCTCGTTCCTAAACTGTGTCTTATCTGCGGTCTACAACTCTGTCGTTTCTAGTCCAAGCATTAAGATCATGATTTCTGTTTATCTCAGAGCAATTGTATTTGTCCATTCATAGCTTGCTTGCTGTTCTTACTTAGTATACTTTTCTCAGATATATCGACTCGATGGACGCAGTTATTTAGTCAGATGAGTTTAATACCGTACGTGTGCCCATAATTCCACTGAACACACCCAATTAACAAGAGAGAATTCCTTATAATGTTCCTCTCTCTTTTTGGCCTGATGACTTGGGATAGTCGTGGTTTAGACTTTAGATGAGTAGTTTTCGTCTTGCTTTTGTTTCTCAGTAGAAAAAAAGGGGGTGCTTAGTTCCTTTGTGTTGTTCTGAACCCTGTCATGGAAGGCTGGTTGTTCCCAGCGCCTCTCTTTTTTGGTTCTGCATTCTGCTTTCTTTTTGTTATTAAGTCGTTGTGAACTCTGAATGTTGTCTAGGCTGTCTCAATAAGGAGAGAATTCCTTATATGCCATTAAAAGATTCGTCTCGTGATTTTTATGCAAACTGTGCAATTAATTTATTATTCTATCTATATTTAATGCTCTATGCATGTGTCTAAAGATTTGATGTGATGTTTTTGGGAAAATAATTTGGGAACTAAACAAGGCTAATCATGGTTGTCTAGAGGTTTGATGATGACGAGGTGTTGCCTGTTTTGGTGGTTTGCTAATCAGGATGCGTCTCTAGCCACCTAGTAGTGTTTTGTCTCTTTTCTTATATCTTCTCTAGGCAGCTGGTGGTGTTTTGCTCAGTTTCCCTTGGGGAATACTGACCTGGTTTGTAAGCTGGTAACCCCAGCAATACTCTAGCTTTCAATATAAGCTGGGCCAAGTGCCTTCGGTCTAAAAATGTTGGGCTTCTTGGTCGCTGGCGGCTTGATACCGATCCTCACCGCCCCTCCGATCGAGCAACCTCCTGTGCCAGGCGATCGAAGTACAAGCTGGCCAGCAGCCCGACTTGAATCATCTTGATGTTGGTGTCGTAGATGTGGATCCCAAACTTGCCGACGAGGCTGAGTCGTCTTGAGCCGCCGCGCCGCTCGAGTCGCTCGATCCATGGGGTTTGGATTCATTCTGAGCCTCAGGGGCGTGGTAAAGGCCGGGTTTCAGACCACACCAGGGCTAACCGAACGTTCAGGCCGAGTTTCTTTCCGTGTCTGGCCGATCCACATGGATTGGGCCTTGTTCCATGCCATTTCCGGGCGGAAGTTCATCTAAGGTCCCTTGACTTATCAACTAATCCGATTTTCGTCCTTCAACCGCAAAACCAGATATAATGAGTCCCTCATCTGTCAAAACCAGTGCAGATGAGGTCCCTCGGCGGTTTTGGCTGACGTGGCGCCTACGTGGCTAATCTGACTTAGTCTTCATTTGACGTGTTGTTTACGTGGCAATTTGATCCGAAAAATAAAAAAACTCGTGGGACCCGCATGTTAGTTTAAATAGAAATTAATTAAAAAAACAGTGGGGGCTCTCCTGCTCACCTGGAAATATATAGATACTAGACGTGCTCACTTGCTCACCTGTAAAAATTGAGAGGGATTGGGGCCAGCACTGGTTCGGCCGAACCACTCTGGTGCCCAATCCCTCTGTAATTTTCTGCAGAGTTCAGTGCCTCCTAGGTGTTCAAAAATTCAGCAGTTTTTAGAGTATGTGCTCGTCAGAAGCTAGGATATCTCCACCACACTTATTCAAAACCTGAACTTTATTAAACAAAAACAAACTTGGCCACATTGGGGTTAACACCAATGAGCCACATTATTTAAAGCAAGTGCTTACATGATTGGAAATAAATGACCAAGCACCTACTACTACTTTATTCATGGGAGAGGAGACATCTAATTAGCATAATACTTATTCTCCTTCCCCATCTCTATAAATGCACGCTTGATCTTAGTGCACAAACCGCGACTAAGGGTATCAAAATTATTTCTAAGCTTAGCAAGCTCTACCCCTTGTTCCGCATTACGGTCCCTAAGCTCAATATTCTTCTTCCGAAGCTTCTTCACTTGCGCTGCTATCTTATGGACCGAGGGCTCCGGCGATTTAACTTCATCTTCTTGGAATTGGCCGGGTGCCCTTACAATTGGAGGGGGCATCAAATGATGCTTCACCTTCATAGGTGGAGGGCTGCGGGACTCCGCAGCCCCTCCTTCTCCGATGCCATCAAAGGCCGGAGCAAACCTTTACCATACCCACCGCCGGTAATTTGCACTCCCCGAATGCAAAATCGCTCCTTCTTGGGAGTGGACAGAGAGGCGGTAGGTGTGGTGTATTTGTGGAGCACATCATCCCCTGCCTTGGTGAATAGGGTGCCCACATATCGCTCGGCGGGAGGCGGAGTGGCCTTCTCATCGTCTTGGAAAAGATGTCGCGCCTTCAAAAGATCGAGCTCGCCCGTTGTCGGCTGTCGCACAGGCGTATCCCTTCGGATTTTAGTCTTGGTAACATGGTAGCGGGAGAGGGATCGCGCTGCCGAACGGGGCCGAGAAGTGTTCGGCCGAACCAGGGAGCTCGCCGATTGGCTCCAGATTCGCAGGGGAGCCTGGCACAGCTGCGAGGGGTTGAGCCCACACAACGTTCACCCATTCTATCGTGTATTCTTCCACCGAAATGAGTTGATTCGCTGGCGTAGGTTCTCCTTCAAGATTGTAGGTGTTGTTTGAGGAAGAACCAATGTATGGCATGAGAGATTTGCCAGCCATGAATGGCACAAGGGTTTGGATCAAAGGTTTGAGAGTAGATGGAGCAATTGAGTGGAGAGGCTTTTGCAAAGGAGGAGGATGAAGAAGAACTAACTCAAGGGCGTGATCCGATCGCTCTAACTCTAAACTCGCATCTAAATAGATTAAGAACGAGCGGGGGAGACTACCATTCGAAAATGGAGCTGAACGGGTGCCACCCTGTTCGGCCGAACTAGTAGGTTCGGTCGAACCCTGGTGGGTTCGGTTGGCCTCCATTTTTGTCCTGGCCCCACACCGACCTAAGCTAAGCACAAAAATGACAACTTTACAAGGTTTTAAGTGTGCATTAGATGAGATCATTATGGTTCATAATCGATATTCAATAATATCTACTTCTTTATCTGAAGTTTCATTCGGCTCAAGGAAAATCTTTAAGCGTTGACCGTTTACCTTAAATATGTTACCTGAATCGTCGCGGAGTGTGATTGCCCAGTGCGAAGAGGTGTCGATGACGTCGAACGGTCCTTCCCATTTACTGCGCAATTTCCCATGGCAGAAAAGCTTAACCCTGGAGTTGAACATCAACACTTTGTCTTCTGGCTTGAATTTCTTGATTTTTGTCCTCTTATCATGCCAACGCTTCGTCCTCTCTTTGTATATTTTAGCGTTGTGATATGCCTTCTCTCTCCATTCTTCAAGTTCAGCTATTTGCATTTTCCTCCATTCTCCTACTCCTTCAAAGTCCATATTCCAGTTCCTGATGGCTCAATATGCTCTGTGCTCGTGTTCTACAGGGAGTTGGCATGACTTTTCGTAGACTATAGGGGGACAGTCCAATGGGTGTCTTGTATGCTGTTCGGTATGCCCACAGTGCGTCCGGCAATTTCTCCTTCCATCATGTTCCCATTTTGTTGACCGTCTTCTGCAGAATATTCTTGATTTGTTTATTTGACGTTTTTGCTTGACCGCTGGTATGTGGATGGTAAGGTGTAGCCACGTTGTGCTTGGCTCCCATGTCTCGTAGAAGGTCTCGGAAGATTTTGTCGATGAAGTGCGAACCTCCGTCACTTATGACCATCCTAGGGGTACCAAACCTTGGGAAGATGATCTCTGTGAACATCTTCTTGGCATGCTTCGCATCCGCGGCGCTGCATGGCATAGCCTCAACCCACTTGGAGACATAGTCGACTGCCACCAGAATATACTCGCAGTTATGGGACTTAGAGAAAGGTCCCATAAAGTCGATACCCCAAACATCAAATATCTCAACTTGCAGGTTGTATGTGAGGGGCATTGCATCGTGAGCAGTGATTCCTCCTTGTCTCTGGCAGCTTGGGCATCTTCGGACAAATTCTTTTGAATCTTCATACATTGTCGGCTAGAAGAAACCACATTGCCAAATCTTGGCCTGGGTGCGGAATGCACCATAATGGCCACCATAAGGTGAGGCATGGCATCGTTCTATAATCTTAAGTCTCTCTTCAGTCGGGACACATCTTCTAAGTAAGCCATCGGAGCAGACCCTGTACAGGTAAGGCTCATCCCATATATGACGGCGGCTCTCGTATTTCAGCTTCCGCTGATTTTCTCCCAGTGGTATGTATTTTGACACCATGTAGTTCACTATGTTGGCATACCACGGGTTGGAGTCGCGAACTGTCATCAGCATGTCATCTCTCAAGGAATCATTTGTCGGCTATTCCTGCGTGCCAGTGATTTGCAGCCTAGACAAATGATCTGCTACAGAATTTTCTACTCCCTTTTTATCCTTAATTTCTAAATCAAATTCTTAGAGCAGCAAAATCCATCATAAGAGACATGGTTTAGCATCTTTCTTAGTGAGCAGGTATTTTAGAGCAGCATGATCAGTATAAACTATTACCTTAGCTCCCACCAAGTAAGATCTAAACTTATCAATAGCAAAACAACCGCGAGCAGTTCCTTTTCAGTAGTTGCATAATTCAACTGAGCTCCGTTTAGAGTTTTGCTAGCATAGCAGATTTCATGATGTTTTTTATCCTTGGTTTGGTCCAAGACCGCACCAACAGCGAAATCGCTTGCATCACACATAATCTCGAAGGGCAGAGTCCAATCAGGAGATTGAATGATTGGAGCAGAGACGAGTGCCTTGGGATAGTCGTTGTTTAGACTTTAGATGAGTAGTTTTCGTTTTGCTTTTGTTTCTCAGTAGAAAAAAAGGGGGTGCTTAGTTCCTTTGTGTTGTTCTGAACCCTGTCATGGAAGGCTGGTTGTTCCCAGCGCCTCTCTTTTTTGGTTCTGCATCCTGCTTTCTTTTTGTTATTAAGTCGTTGTGAACTCTGAATGTTGTCTAGGCTGTCTCAAAAAGGAGAGAATTCCTTATACGCCATTGAAATTTGGTCTCATCCTTGATATGCCCATACAAAATTGGCTCTTCCTTTGTTGTGAGAATCCATGGCGGCATCTCCTGTTTCTGCTCCAAGTTATCAGATAAGCACGTGGTTCCAGTTTTGCTGGGGTCATGGTGTGTGTATTGCTCCGACGCATGCTGCGTTCATGCGGGAGCCCTTTCCATTTTCTTAGGGAGTGCGTGCGCTTCGTGTGTTCTCCGGTCGTGGGATGGCGCGGTCTACTCGGGAGGCATGGCGAAGTGGCGGGAGTGTAGGAACGCATGGTTGCAACTTCGGTCGTGGGATGGCGCAATCCAGTAGGGAGTTGTGGACATGTAATGTGCTATTAGTTTCCTAATGCAACTGAAAACGCTGCCAAGTTTTTGCAGCACAAATCGCTTTCTCGCTTCGCTCTGTTTTTTATCGGCATTTCGTCGAACACCTGCGGCAGTTCGCTAACAATTGGTATCAGAGCCTCGTTGGCTCTCTGGTGCCATGGTGGAGCGCTCGCCGCCGCGTCACTCGCCCTCCACCACACGTTCCAACGCCACCACGCTCGCTCTCTCCTCTTTCTTGCCCGTCGCGTACACCAGCACGCCGTCGCCCTGTTGAGTCTCCGCTGCGCCGTGGAAGCAGGCGTGGCAAGCGATAGCCCTTGGCTGCTCAGCCGTGCGTGGTCAGGGAGTCGAGCGCTGCCGTTCACTACCCGGTTCTGACGAGGACCAACTACGAGGAATGGGCGCTCCTCATGACCGTGAACCTGCAGGCTCAGGGGCTCTGGCACGCTGTGGAGCCGTTCGAAGACGAGGAGATCGAGTACCGCGACGATCGGCTGGCGCTGGCCATGATCCTGCGAGCAGTGCCGCCGGAGATGCTCCGCTCCCTCTCCACCAAGCGCATGACGCAGTCGGCGTGGGAGGCGATCAAGACAGTGTGCATCGGCACTCGGCGCGTTCGCGAGGTGAATGAGCAACTACTTTGCTGGGAATTTGTGGATAGCTATCTCGATCGAGACGCTCCTCGACGTCCGTGACCTGTCCATCGAAGAGGTCACCGGCCGACTCCGTGCCGCCGAGAAACGCAAAGCCAAGCCCAAGGAGGTCGTCGATAGCGGCGGCCGTCTCATGCTCACGGAGGAGCAGTGGCTGGCCCGACTCAAGAACAGCGAGCAGAGCGGTGAGAGCAGCGGCACTGCGCCCGGCGCGGCCGCGAACGCCGGCGGCAAGAAACGCGGGAATCGGCGCGGGCGCGGGCGTGGCCAGGAGCACCCTGGCGACAAGTGTCGAAGTTGCGGCAAAATGGGCCACTGGGCCATGGATTGCCGCTCTAAGCCCAAGAAGGCCGAGGCCCACATCGCGGCCGAGGACGACGACGAGCCGACGTTGCTCATGGCGCGTGTTGACGGTCGTTATCGATCAGTTTTCACCGTCAATATTACCAAAATAGAGGAGAACTAGTGATGCTTGCAAAGCATAAAAATGTTAGAATAATAATATTCCACTAGTAGTAGGTATACTAATCTTTTGCAGAGAATGACAATAAAGTGGAGGAGAATCGACATCAATACAAACGATAAATCAATCGGACGATGTCGAGAACCAGACTTATGCATGAATGGGCCAAGAACTCAGAATTGACACGACAAACTGGGCCAAAATTCACAAGTCTACGGAGAAGAACAACAGAGGAGGCCGCCAGCCAAACCATGGGCTAGTTGGGCCGGCCCCATGATCGGCCGAACCGATGGAGCCACAATCTATTTTCCAATTATCTATTACTACTTACTATTGTGAATCAAAATTTGCTTTATGCTGAAATTTAGTCCACAAACATAGCCTCATTTGATCTCAGCTTGCAATAGACATAGGCTTCCCAAGGTTTGGGTAGGACTTGCCAATACGTTTGTATTGACTCACCTCTCGTTGTGGTTTTTAGACATTGATGCAGGAAATGAGATGCCTAGTGATGAGTACTTTGCACCAGGTACCGGAGGTTTCGAGGATGGTTCTTTCTAGGGTGATTCCTAGTCGGTTGCTTGTGGTGGTTTGGTAGATGGGCATACCGAAGAACATATATATTTTGCTACTCTTATTCCGCTGCGTTTAAACTCTTTGATTTGGCTGGTTGGACCTATCATTATTGTATGACTTGCGCACTCGCTATGTTATGTGAACCATGCTATCTATTTGTATGTGTATTATGTATGGATGTGATGACAAGGTTGTGGTTGCGTGTACTAGCCACTGATCATGGGACTAGTATGGTGTACGCTCCGGGTATTCGGGAATTCCATCCCCGGGTGCCGACAACCCCTATCATTATCTGCGGGAATTCGAACAGCTTTGCTCGTGCCTTAAGATTCGAGGCATGAAGCAAGAGACTATTCGGTGGAAATTGTTTCCGTTCTCTCTTCATGAGAGAGCAAAACAATGGTACACATCTACCGCTGGGTGTGTAAACGGTGACTGCGAGAAATTGCGAGACAGGTTTTGCCTCACATTTTTCCCTATAACCTGTATTACTACTCTTCGTATAGAAATTCTGAGTTTCCAGCATATAGATAAATAATCGATTGGTGCAGCCTGGTCCAGATTCACTAATTTAGTTTAGTCTGGCCCAACCCTTGTCTATACCCGATTACGTGCTATTACAGCATTTTCATACGGGTTTAGATAGGAAGTCTGCATTTTACCTTGACATAACTGCTGGAGGGTCATTCATGCACAGAACTCTCGCCGAAGGCAAGGAAATTCTGGATCGCATATCGGAAAATACCTCCTTTGTCGGGCAGTGTGTTGAACCCCTTCTAGAGGCATTTGTGTCAGGAAGGGAGGAACCTTCTTTTGCCAAGCCTGAACCCGAGCCTTCAACATCTTCGGGTCCGACTAAAGAGTCCTCCTTGGAGCCATCGCCGGATTCTAAAGAAATTCTAGCTCCGGGTTGCGCTCCTAAATTCAGGGATGATCCTCATAGCGATTATGAGAAAACCTTGACGGGCATCCTCCCTGATAATTCGCCGATAGAGGAAGTAATGGCGGTTTTGCTTCATGAGTCCCCTTAATCTACTCTAGAATAGGATGATCTTCAAGATTCTGGCAAGACCCTTGAGTTGCTCTCAATAGAACCACCATCACAACCTCCTATCGAGCCGAAACCTTGTATGCAGAGAAGAACAACAGAGGAGGCCGCCAGCCAAACCATGAGCTGGTTGGGCCGACCCCAGGTTCGACCGAACCAGGGGGTTGGGCCGAACCTCCCTCATCGCCGCTGGATGCAAGGTTTCTTCTGGACAGTGTGGATTAGCTCCCAATGATGGTTGGAGGGTATTTCCAACCATTCCAACCGTCACAACCGTCATTGGGAGGCTATATAAACCCCTCACCTTCTCACTTCACTCACACACCTCAAGCAATAGCTCTCTCATTTCTCTCAAGTTTAGTTTAGTAGTATCTAGCTGGTGGAATAGGAATAGAGTAGAAATCAGGAGTCCGGAAGCCTTCAGAAGAGTTCGGGTATGGCTCTAGTAGCTTTTCTCTTCTTTTTTGTTAGCTTTGTACTTTTATTAGAATACTCTTCTATATACATTTATGGTATTGAAATACTTTCCGAGTATATGAGTACCTATTTTACATTATGTTCATGTTATACTGAATATACGGCTAGCTTATGTGGGTGATGCTTTGGTACGGGTATAATGTTTGCTTATGCAATTACTCTATATCATGTCTGTCCCTACATGTATGGATCTGACGATGATGATGATGATGATTCTGAAGTAGCAGCAGCCGAATGGGTTAGAAGCAAGAAGGTTATACCATGCCAATGGGTGAAGAGTCATGGAAAAAAGAAGAGAGGTATGACTTTGACATCACCAAAGCTGATAAGATCTTTGATTTGCTACTTCGGGAAAAACAGATTCAGCTTCCTGCTGGGCATACAATCCCATCGGTTGAGGAGTTAGGCAAGAGGAAGTATTGCAAATGGCATAATTCTGGGTCTCCTTCTATCAATGATTGTAAAGTCTTCAGACAGCAGATCTAGGCGGCTATTGTGGGAGGTAAAATCAAGTTTGATGACTCTAAGAGGTAAAACTTGGAGTTGAGCTGCATCGATGAGTTTTTGCTTTCGGGTTGAGCTGCATCGATTTCGATCTTCAACAAGAGGTAAAACTTGTTATGGCGGCTTGCGTTCTCGGGATTAGTGCTTCCATCTTTATGATACTCTAATCTTGTTTATGTAATCCGTCGAGTTATGATATATCTTACATAATCTCTGGCAATATCGCTATCTAACCTACAATCGGCTAACATCTATCAGCAGAAGGCAGCCGATTAGGTTAAATATCGACGTTGGCTTAGATTATATATGATATCTACCACTCTATGAAACTTCCAATGGCTTGATTGTCTAGATACTGTCCTTCTTTTCATACTTATAGCTGTATTAGTTGAGTTTGATCTTATGAGTCGTGATTAGAATCTCAATCTCTAGCCTACTTCTTGGTTGTCGATTAGGGTAGTATCGGGGTTTCAGCCGATCTTACCTGATTTAACCATATTTCTCTTATATGCTTCGTTGACATGTTAAATCTGCCTTTTATATTAAGTTCTTGTTGCATTTAAGTATATTAGGCTCTTTGTTTGGTATATTTTACTTGCTTTAATATCTTAATATAGAGTAGTATCAGAGTATTAGCCGATACATGCTAGATCTATCTGATCGGCTATGCTATGAGCATATATAACCCCGTTATTAACATATATTTCTATCTAAGTGATTTATACTGTCTCGGCATGGCGACCGATCTATCCCAATCACTTGATTTGAATATATATTGATATAGGGATTATATATTGTTAATATCTACAGCCGATCGAGTAGATTTAGTTCTTTCATACTTATTAATGACTGTTGATCAATGTACATATGACATCGGCACAAAGATAAATGATATGTCATCGGCATCTAGCCGATCGGCTATCGTTTATGGATTTAACCGCGGTTTCCTTGTCTTTGCTTCTTGTTGATTGCATGATCAAATCAACTGGCATGCTAGCATACCCGAAGACGAGTTTTGGACATGCACTGGAGTTAAGCAAATCTCCCAGGCCTCGTGTTTTCACATCAACAACAGGCAAATGAGAAACATATCACCTCTCAAGATGCACGGTACGTATATTGCCAAATGCTCCTTTGCTATGTTATGTAACTTTATCTCAGCCCTGTATGAGTTTTGCTTAAATAAAAGTTTGGTGAACAAAAAAAATTGTTTTTAAGAATGAAAGAAAAAAATGACAAAAATAAAATTATGACAAATTTATGGGATCCATGCTCATTAAGTTTCCAGTCCAATTCCTTTTTTAACATGGATGTGAATAACTAATCTTGAGGCTATGATAAAATCTTTTCAATTTTTTGTAGTCCCTCGGGTATTTATTGTCCATTAACCTTTTGCAGGAAATAAAAAGACAACTAAGGAGAAGTGTACAATAACCTCAACATTCATAGCACTCTCCTTGGTCTGTGAGAAAACAAAGATGCACAGGGAACCAAGCAGAGCAAATGCAATACTTTGTTACAATCAATTCGATTCAAAGCTTGGTAAGTACGATCTGGTAAGAATCTCAAACACCCTGTGTATCATGACGTCATACATCCGCCCTGCTAGGATACCCACCATGCTCATTGTTGCCATAAAAAAAATAAAAAAATAAAAGTGAAATAAAATAAAATAAATTTAGGCACTTCATGCGCCTAGAGTTACTTGAATAAAATTTGGCTCACCGGTACTTTACCCCGGTGAAAGCCCGTTTTGCTTTCGATGCTTTTGTTGAATAAAGATAAGGTACAAAACAAGTGTGGGGGAGTATTTTCGGAACTCCTGACGCGCTACAGCATCTACTCAACATGACAATGTGATGAATACCAGCCCACGGCCACGCACAAAACTCAGCAGTCAGAACCAAGTCTGGGTTGGGTTGGCCGAACCAAGTGTTCATCCGACCCATGCCTGGCTCGGTTCTGTCATCCTTTGCCGTGTGGTCAGGTTTGCATGTCTCCTTCCTTATCCTCCCCTGGTTGTGAGTTAAACTTGGCAGAAAACTTGAATATAATTTAGTTTGACTCCAAATGAAAATTGAAAACATTAACTCTCAACAAATAAAATTTTCCTATGATTAATCATATATGCTTTTTATTCTTTGCTAATACTTGTCACTTGTGAACAACCATCTATCATAGGGAATCTTGCTTATCTAAGTAATTGATATATGTGATATGGTTATGACAAAATAAATTCTTGTCCAACTGTCATGATACATGGGATTTTGTCTTTGTGAAAATTAAAAAAAATCTTTTAGAGCAAAACTCGTCAGTGACTATATTATTACCCACCAAGGCCATATATGATTATCATTGTAGAAACCTTATATATATTTAGGCTGCTTGACATTACATTGAGCTTTGTCAAATTATTGTGACCTGTGTGAGATGCTCTTCATACTTTCATGATCAAGATTCCACGCACACTCCACATACACACACTATGCTAAACTTCTACACTGGAAGCTAGCATCCCTCATCCATCATTTATTTTATCCATTATCCACAAAATAAATACTCTATGTCATTTATGCCTTTTCCTACAAAATTCTTTTAAAGGAAAAAAACAGAGATAAAGAGAGGCATGGCTATGCAAAAGAAGGAAAAATAAAATCTTGCTCATACAAGTATGGAGCATTGATGAAAAAAAAGGAGAAAAAAATGAATAAAAAAATCTTGCTCATACAAAGTATGGGGCATGATGAAAAAAAAAGAGGAAGAAAAAAGGTAGCCATGCACCCTCTCAAATTTCTAAAGAGAGAAAGTTGGAGGAGGAAGTATATCAAATGAGTCGTTGTCTTCTATTTTCCTTTTTCCACCCATAAAACAACCATACACATACATACCCATACACATATCACACACATGCACATTCTTGATCAGAGAGTATGACTTGCTATCTCCTTGGGTCCGGTATTTTGGCTTTGCAATATATGTGATGCAGGTATGCCCTGATTGATCCCTACCGAGCTCCACCTATACAGCCTTTTAGAATAGGGACAATTCGGCAGACATGCCTTGGTGAGGATCCACAAATAAAACCACATGAGTGATCTGAGAGGAGGTCACTTGAGGAGTATAGCTACCTTGCGAAAATATATAAAAACCCCAAGAGATTGGCAAGAGGATTAAGGAGGACTTGAGTCACGACCGTCCCATTCATCAATTGCCCAAGATGGTAAGCTAGACACTTGAAAAGTTCATAGGTACAAGTATGGCTTAGAATAATTTGTGTACATGTATTATGTCTTGGAAAATTTTATTCCACATTAATCCTTAACCTTTACTCGGGACGAGTAAAGAGCTAAGTGTGGGGGTTTGTTGATGGCTGTTAAGTACCAAATTAACGCTGTCAATATCTGCGTAAGACCATAATTGTAAACATCCAACATAGTGGTAGGGCTTATTTCTAACAATTTCCACTAGTGTCGGTGTATATTCATATGCAGGTGACAAACTACCAAGGTTGAGAGGAAATATACATGAAGGAGGATGAGAATCAAACTCGTATCCGAACTTAAGGAGTTTTGGACCCGTAAACCCAATTAAACACCTCCAAATGGGCCAAACATTCATACCAATGAATTGAGGGGCCAAAAATGAGTGTCCAGGACAAAAACCGGAGCAAACGGAGCCGTCCCGGGTTCGGCCGAACCCCTGAGTTCGGCCGAACCCTGGCAGAGGCCGTTCGCCCCGGCCCAAGTCCAGTTCGGTTGCTAACCGCTCCCCAATGACGGTTATGACCGTTTTCACCGGTGGAACCCGTCAGAAATTGGACACTTGGCATAACAAGAGAGAAGATGCTCTTTGGATGATTGGAGCATCTCCACACTCCCAAGGCACTTCTCCACCTTTAAATACCCCTCTCATCCTCACTTGTAAACACACACCAAAGCATGAGCTGAATTACAAGAGGCTCTAGTGTACTTTATTGTATATTAGAATAGAGAGAGAGAGTAAGGTAGAAGGAATCGGAGGAATCCCGGAGTTGTCGGTAATCTCCTCCTACTTTTGTATCTTGTTAATTACTCTGCTTTAATAGAAATATTATTCTGAGTAATTAAAATTTGCTTAGTGAGAATTACTTCTTGGTTAGTTTCTAATTAGCATACGAGATCATTATTCACTATAGTCTATTTATTTATAGTGATTGCTTTAGTGTTTGATTGACACTAGAGTAGTTATTAATTGCGTGGACGTGGTGTCTGGGTAATTAATCTCCAGTGGTTGCTGCGTATCCCACAGTATGTTTGAGGTGGGTGTAGAGGTGGTCACAGCCTCAAGAGCACTTAAGTCCTCCCTATCCGGGTACATAGTAGAGCGACATCTGGGAACAGCGGGTTGCCAGTGCCTGAAGTATTGCGTTAGGATTAAACTTAAGCTTTCCCTAGACACTGTTTCTCATTAGGAAATCCTCTCTGCCCTTTGCCCACATTAGCTTTGTGTCCTCGGATGAACTGGAGGAAGAGATAATCACACACGTTTCCTTGGATTCGATACCCTTGGAATACTCTGTAGGTGAAGTGCTACTTCGGTATATCCGTGTGCTTGCGGATTCTATCTGTGACGTTAAGAAATACCAACAAGCATTTCTGGCGCTGTTGCCCGGAACGGTTGCTGTTTATCTCCGAACCTTGTTCATCCTCGTATCCTTTTTATTTTTCTTTCTTCTACCTTCACCCCTGCTACCCCAGAGAAGTATTCCTGAAAAAACCTTCTCAACCGATGGAGCCACAATCTATTTTCCAATTATCTGCTCTTCGGGGCGAATTTTACGAGCCACCTCCTTCATCGGAGCCTAATTTAACACCTGGCTATGAAATTCATCCCGAATTCATCAGTATGGTTAGGGAGAAATCTTTTTCTGGTTTAGGCCAGTAAAACCCCTGTAATGGACCCAAAAATTGTAAAACCTAGAATACATATTATAATCAGTGAAATGGGATCCCCTCTGTCTTATGAGATTATTTTGCTTGTTTTTGAATTTTTCATGCATCCGTCATTTCATTCATATGCATTAAAACTAGATTGGAATAATTTTAATAATTAATTTGTGTGTGCAAAAATCCTGGAAAAATTCACAAAATTAGTATACAATATGGAACACAGTCAGTTAAATTGGCATTATTTTATCAGCTCATTTGGTACCCCAAATTATTTAGTCAATCCAGTCAAAAACTGGAATTAAAACATATCACTTAGTCCTCTTTCAAAATCTACCACAGTAAAACCATAACTCCTCTGCCCTTGCTTTTCTGCCATATAGATCATCATGAGCTCCTCTATTCACAGTATTTTTGCCATAATTTTCACCTTAGTGTAACCTACTAAAAATGACCGGTCAAAGAGGCAATGTGAGTATGTGATTTAAATTTGAGAAAATTCAACATGACCTTCACTCACCCTACCCTATTTCACTTCCACTGGGTCGAGCCTTCCTTGGCCCCGCTAACCAGCCAGTAGGAAAGCCCAGGTCACCACCCAGCCTTCCCACGTTCTCTTCCTCTCTCCCTGTCCTTGTAGATATTTCGTCGAGCACGTGGCATGCGTCTTCTTTTGGAGAAGAAAACTACACCACTCAGCTTTCCACCACGCCAAGCCGAGCCTTCTCTGCGAAGCCTAGCCATTAGACGTCGCTGCAGGTGGGCCTAGACACCGTGTCTCCGTACCCATCGTCCACCTCGCGCCATTCTCCCCAATCGTCGCTCGAGTACGGCTCCATTGAGAGTAGACGAAGTCGTTTCGGCCAAATCTGCGCCCCAACCAAATCTCCTCCTCCATTACTCTTTCTGGACAGGAAGCAAAGCTCCTGATACGCCCAGCCGTCCTGTTCCTTCGCCGCGCTACTCGAGAACGGAGAGACAGAGACGAGGCCATAGACCGAGCTCACGAGCACCGCGTCTAAACTCCACCTTTAAGCCTACCCTTGCGCCAACACTCTCTGCTAGCTCGCCTCTTCACGTTCCAAGCAAACCCAGGGAAGGAAGTCCCTTGGGACGGTTGGAACGCGAGCGCCCACGTCGGTGCCGGCGAGCCCACGATGCTACCGACTTCCCTCTGGTGAGCCTCGCGAGAAACCACCCGCGTCATCTTTCTTAGCATCCCTCATTGAACCTATTTTACCCTTCTCCTCAGACGAAACGCCGCCGGACAGAGACGCCTCTCCGTGGTCCTTCGCGTCGGCCAGAATACCACCGCCGCCGCCCTCACCATCAATCCGCTGCCTCTCCGTGATCCCTCGCGCCAGCGCACTCCTAGGACCACCCTAAGACTTTCCCCCTCAACTTTCCACAGGTTCCATCGTTGGAGAAGCCCCGCCGCTGACGCCACTCGCCGTCGGAGCAGAACACCGTCCCCGGAGCTCCCCTCACCGCTTCCACCCAAACCGTGCCTGGCGCGTTAAGAATCAAGTTCCCACAGCCAATGAGACCATAGCCGATGAAGCAAAAAGATTGGCTAAAGGGAAAAATGTTGTAACTGCTTCGGTTAACATGGTTTTCACGTTACCTGCAGAATTTGGGGCCAAGTAGGCCGATGTTGATGAAGTTGAGGAAGCATCGGCTAAGTTGATTTTATCACCAGAACAAGCAGTCTTTGAGAAGCCGGAAGGGGCAGAGAATCGGCATCTTAAGCCATTGTATGTAAACGGCTATGTCAATGGGAAGCTGATGTCTAAGATGATGGTTGATGGTGGGGCCGCAGTAAATTTGATGCCTTATGCCATATTCAGGAAGCTAGGCAGGAATGCTGAGGATCTCATCAAAACAAACATGGTGCTCAAAGACTTCGGTAGTAATCCATCAGAAACCAAAGGAGTTTTGAATGTAGAGCTGACAGTCGGTAGCAAGACTATCCCTACAATGTTTTTTGTCATCGATGGGATGGGTTCCTATAGCTTGTTGCTTGGAAGGGATTGGATCCATTTTAATTGTTGTATTCCTTCAACCATGCATCAATGCTTGATTCAATGGCAAGGCGACAAGATTGAAATTGTACCAGCCGTTAGGTCAGTTAACGTTGCCAGTGCTGATTTAGCTCTTTGGGAGATGGATGGCCTTGATTGTTTTTCTGGAAAGGTTTGGGAAGGAGATTTTCTAAAGGTGTCCGATTGTGATATACAGCCGATTGAAGACAGAGAGCCCAAGTTATTATTTTGAGGGCATCGTGCAGGGTTCAAACGTCTACACCGAGGACAAAGTAGATGATCTCGATGACAAGCAAGGACAGGGTTTCAAGTCGGCCGATGATTTGGAAGAAATTAATATAGGTCTAGGTGATCGACCAAGGCCGACATTTATCAGTAAGAACTTATCTCCAGAATTTAGAACCAAGTTGATAGAGCTTTTGAAGGAATTCAGAGATTGCTTTGCTTGGGAGTATTATGAGATGCCAGGACTCAGCTGATCGATTGTTGAACATTGGCTACCTATCAAACCAGGAGTTAGACCACATAAACAACCTTCGAGAAGATGCAAAGCCGATATGCTCGAACCTGTCAAGGCTGAGATTAAACGTTTATATGATGCTGGTTTTATTCGTCCTTGTCGATATGCCGAGTGGGTTTCTAGTATAGTTCCAGTTATCAAGAAAAACGGCAAGGTTAGGATGCGCATAGATTTCAGGGATTTAAACAAAGCTACCCCAAAGGATGAGTATCCAATGCCAGTAGCCGATCAGCTGGTTGATGCTACTTCAGGGCACAAGATATTGAGTTTCATGGATGGAAATGCAGGATACAATCAGATCCTCATGGCCGAAGAAGATATCCATAAGACGGCTTTTAGATGTCCTGGTGCAATCGGTTTGTTTGAGTGGGTGGTAATGACTTTCGGCTTGAAGAATGCTGGAGCTACATATCAAATGGCCATGAATTATATATATCATGATCTGATCGGCTGGTTGGTTGAAGTCTACATTGATGATGTGGTTATTAAGTCTAAAGAGATAGAGGACCACATAGCCGAGTTGAGGAAGGTTTTTGAGAGGACTAGGAAATATGGCCTGAAGATGAACCCAACAAAGTGTGCTTTCGGTGTATCGGCTGGTCAGTTTTTGGGATTTCTTGTTCATGAAAGGGGGATTGAGGTAACTCAAAGAAGTGTTAATGCGATCAAGAAAATTCAGCCTTCAGAGAACAAGACAGAATTGGAAGAGATGATCGGCAAGATAAATTTTGTTAGAAGGTTTATTTCTAATTTGTCTGGAAGTTTAGAGCCTTTTACACCATTGTTAAGATTAAAAGCCGATCAAAAGTTTACTTGGGGGGGGGGCAGAGCAATAGAAGGCTTTGGATAGTATTAAGGAATATCTTAGCTCTCCTCCAGTTTTGATTCCTCCACAAATGGGGATACCTTTTAGATTATATCTATCGGCCGGTGATAAGTCAATCGGTTCAGTCTTGATTCAAGAGCTTGAAGGGAAAGAAAGAGTTGTATTCTATTTAAGTCGTCGGCTCTTGGATGCAGAAACAAGATATTCCCCTGTGGAGAAGTTGTGCTTGTGCTTGTATTTTTTTTGTACGAGGTTAAGGCATTATCTATTGTCCAATGAATGTATTGTCATATACAAAGCTGATGTTGTTAAGTACATGTTATCGGCTTCAATTTTGAAAGGAAGGATTGGAAAGTGGATGTTTTCCTTAACAGAGTTTGATCTTCGGTATGAGTCACCGAAGGCAGTCAAGGGGCAAGCTATAGCTGATTTTATTGTTGATCATCGTGATGATTCAATCGGCTCGGTTGAGGTTGTGCCATGGACTTTGTTCTTTGATGGATCAGTGTGCACTCATGGCTGTGGTATCGGCTTGGTTATAATTTCTCCTCGAGGGGCAAGTTTTGAGTTTGCCTATACTACTAAACCTTATGCAACTAATAATCAAGCTGAGTATGAGGCAGTTCTCAAAGGGTTGCAATTATTCAAGGAAGTTGAAGCCGATACTATTGAGATTATGGGGGATTCTTTGCTAGTGATCAGTCAATTGGCAGGACAATATGAGTGCAAAAATGATACGTTAATAGTTTACAATGAGAAGTGCCAAGAGTTGATGAAAGAGTTTCGGCTGGTGACCTTGAAGCATGTATCTCGACAGCAGAATATTGAAGCTAGTGATTTGGCCCAAGGGGCGTCGAGATATAAGCCGATGATCAAGGATGTCAAAATAGAGGTTGCCGCATTGACAGCCGATGATTGGAGATATGATGTGCATCATTATTTACAGAATCCATCTCAATCGGCTTCTCAGAAATTGCATTATAAAGCTTTGAAGTATACTTTGTTGGACGATGAGCTCTATTATCGGACGATTGATGGGGTGTTGTTTAAGTGTTTGAGTGATGATCAGGCCAAGGTTGCGATCGATGAGGTTCATGAAGGAATTTGTGGCACTCATCAATCGGCTCATAAGATGAAGTGGTTGCTTCGACGTGCAAGATACTTTTGGCCGACAATGTTGGAGGATTGTTTCAAATATTACAAGGGATGTCAGGATTGTCAAAATTTTGGAGCAATTCAAAGGGCACCGGCATCGGCTATGAATCCTATCATTAAACCATGGCCATTTAGAGGTTGGGGAATTGATATGATCGGCATGATTAATCCACCATCGAGCAAAGGGCATAAGTTTATATTGGTGGCAACCGATTATTTTACCAAGTGGGTAGAACCGATTATTTTGACGAATGTTGTATAGCTACTCCCTTATTTTTATCCGAAATCCTATCCACAACCTAGTGACCGACAGGTGGGACCCGAAGTTCCTTTTCTTTTCTACCGGTTTAATTTTTGCTAGGGAAAATATGGAATTGGCCCGGCCTGTCAGCGACTTGGCCAGGAGTCGTCTTCTACCTTCGTCGTCTTCTTCCTCCCGACCGAGTGGGAGCAGTAGGGGAACACGGCGCGCACGGCAGGGCTGGCCGAGGGCGACCCGACGGCGGCGAGGGGAGGGTTCGGCAAGGCTCCGGTGACCTTCGGCCGGAGGCCACAACGCAGGACGGTGCGGGGGGCGAGCAGCGTCGCATGGCCGCCATGGCCGAACTCGGGTAGCTAGGTGCTAGGGCAATATGGAAGGTTTCCGACCGAATTGGTGAGGGGGTAAGCATCTACGGAGCATGAGGGTTCCGTTTTACTCCCGAGATCGCTAAGAGGAGCTCGGGGATGGCTTGTCCACGGCGACCTCCATGGGTGGAGCTTTGGAGCTCGGGCTCGGCATGGTTATGGCCTTAATAGACGGAATTGATGGAGGAATCAGTTCCTAGGGGACTAGGAGGAGTCATGGGAGTGTGGAATTACCGAGGGAAGGAGGATCGACGAAGTTCGATGCCGCGGTGGTGGAGTAGAGAAGAAGCTGCAGCACGCGCGCAAGGTGTTCGATGAAATGTATTCGAGGAAAAAGGCAGAGAGGGATGTGGTTTTTTATGGGGGCTTAGCTTAGGGTGTAAGGAAACCATGGGGATAAGATCGCCAGTATATGGCCTGGACGAGCTAGAGCTCTAATGGCGATCGGATAAGAGCAATGAGGTGGATGACACGGCTAAGGTTCATCTCCTTCTCTATTAAGGTTCTATGGCTCCATCATTGCACCTATACCCTATAGTCTGCGAGTTTTAGCCCTAGCTGGGGAAGGGGACTCCGTTTTACCCACCGGACACAAGAAAGGGCGCTAGCCTTCATTAGTTGTGGATGAGGCGACGGACGTGGCCATGGTGACGCGCGCACATGGGAGCTGTGGCGGAGCGGCGGCTTGGTGAGGGCAGTTTTCCCGTTGTAGGGTGGTTGGCTAGGGCTAGGGATGACGCGAGGCGAGGTGGCGGCCGTTATCCCTCTGCATCGATGGAGATGCGCGATGGGACGAGGTGACGCTGGCGCGCGGGGATTCGGCGGCTCGGTCGGGCGGCGGGACCCACACGAGCACGACGCAGTGTGGTATACGGGAGGGAGTGGCTACCGTGTGACGACGCGGCCATGACGCAAGGAAAAGGAGGCACGTAGGCATTCGGCTCGGGCTTGGTTCGGATCGAACAGGTTGTGGCTCATGAACAGTATCGACTGAAAAAGAAAAGGAATGGGGGAAAGGAAAAAGAAAAAGGGAAGGGCTAAACTGCAAAAGTGAATAGGATTGGATTTGAATTGAAATGTAACCTATACATTTTGGATTTGAGAATTCAAATGTTTGATTTGAATGTTTATGTGGTTAGTCATTAGTTCCCAAATGAATTTGCTTTCCACTAGATTATCCAAAAATTATCCAATAAAACTTTAGGCTTTGATATTTCTTAAAAACTAATTAAATATTCTAATGTGACCTTAGTAATACAATAGCACATTGGTCGAGTTTATTTGTATAACAATGTATTTTACAGGGACACGTTTAATCTATTATTCCATAAAAGTAAATTGAAACTTGGTACAATATTGACCTAAATGTTTAATTAAACACTCACATAAACGTATTTTATATATAAAGCTCAATTTATTTGCATGACAAATTATTTTACATGAGTGAATCCATCCCATGAGAGACTTGATGAAAGTTATAAATATTAATTTAACTATTCTAGTGGAACACTCCTATATTTATAGAATCATTGTAGTGGCGACTATTTCGTGGTTACTTAGATGTCATGACACTTGTCGACATGGTTCAAGTATTTAACATACAATTTGTAATTTACAATATAGAAATTAATAATTGACTTGTGTTTTATTTGGCTTGCGTTCTTGTGCATAAATACTTACAGGGTTAATAATATATTGTCGTAAACTTTAGTTATTACTTAGATGTGCATCTTTTAATTTGATTTTTCTATTGAGACGATTTACAGTTTGGCAAGCAATAACAACCATAACATCCAGCATGATGCAAAAGTTTCAAAAAGTTTGAAATTTTAGTGATTTTTATTGTCAGGAATTTTTAGGGTGTTACAATCGACTGGACAACTGGTTGATTATCAGTGACTAATGGCTGATAATTCGGGAACACTCCTCCTGGTAGGTAAACTGGTCCTGTAGCTTGATACTCAGCCATTGAACCATCAACCATTGACTTCACCATGTTTGCCATAGTATTGGTTAATAATCCAGATTGATTGATCAAAGCATGATGTACAGCATAGTCAACCTGATCCTGGAAATTGTTGAACTGCAACTGTGCTGCATTGCCGTCCTGATTAGGGCCTTCACCTTGAACTCCCTGAGCACCATCACCTTGAACTCCCTATACTCCTTGAGAGTTATCACCCTGACTTCCTTGAGAACCATCTGCAGTACATTTGTCACTCGGTTGAGCCAAGCCATCTGGAGCTTGTTTCACCTCTCCATCCTTAGAAGAACCGATCCCAGGGACATCAACAACTACCTTTACCTTATACTTTTGCACCACTGTTGCTTTACGGGTTTGCATAAATGAACTTAAGAACTGGTTCCGTGCTTGCTGCATCATCGCTTCAAAATCCTTCTTTTGATCGGGTGTCAGCTTGTCTGGGGTGACGGTCACGATGTTGCTTTCATTAACCTCGGATAGGCCCAACTGCTGAATCTTCTCTTTAATAGAACCAGGGCTAGCAGAGGACGGCGATGCTGGCGGCTTGTCGTCCATGAGAAAAGACTTCTGACTTCTAATAGGTCCCACCGGGCGTGCCAAAAGCGTGTTGATGAAAAACACGAGGCCTGGGAGATCTGCTTAACTCCAGTGCAGGTCCAAAACTCGCCTTCGGGTATACTAGCATGCCAGTTGATTTGATCCTGCAATCAACAAGAAATAAAGACAAAGAAACCGTGGTTAAATCCATAAACGATAGCCGATCGGCTAAGTGCCGATGACATATCATTTATCTTTGAGCCGATGTCATATATGCATCGATCGGCAGTTATAAAATAGATAATAAAGAACTAAATCTACTCGATCGGCTGTAGATATTAACAATATATAATCCTTATGTCGATATATACTTAAATCAAGTGATTGGGATAGATCGGTCGCCATGCCGAGACAGTATAAATCACTTGGTTTGAAATATATATTAACAACAAGACTATATATGTTCATAGCATAGCCGATCAGATAGATCTAGCATGTATTGGCTAATACTCCGATACCACTCTATGTTAAGATATTAAAGCAAGCAGAATATACCAAACAAAAGCCTAATATACTTAATTGCAATAAGATCTTAACATAAAAGGCAGATTTAACATGTCAATAAAACACATAGAGCAAATGTAGTTAAATCAGATAAGATCGGCTGAAACCCCGATACAACCCCAATCGACAATAAGAAGGCAGGCTAGAGATTGATATTCTAAGCACACTTAATAGATTAAACTCAACTGATGCAGCATTAAGTATGAAAAGAAGAACAATATCTAGACAACCAAGCCGCTGGAAGTTTCATAGAGTGGTAGATATCTCATATATTCTAAATCCACGTCGATTCTAACCTAATCGGCTGCCCTCTACCGACTGATGTTAGCTGATGGTAGGTTAGATAGCGATATTGCCAGAGATTATGTAAGATATATGATAACTTGACGAATTACATAAACAAGATTAGAGTATCGTAAAGATGAAAGCACTAATCCCGAGAACGCAAGCCGTCATAACAAGTTTTACCTCTTCTTGAAGATCAAAACCGATGCAGCTCAAACCGAAAGCAAGAACTCGTCGAAATAAAACTAAAGCAAAAGGGTGGCGATGCGTTGAGATTGTATTGAACGTGTATGTTAATTGATTACATGGGGTTCGGGGTCTATTTATACCCGAGAATTACAAACTATGTCTATACCGGACACGACTCTTATCTCTAACAAACTCTAAGATACCATAAGTCTTTACGACAGACTTTTGCCGAAACATATCTCTAAGGAAATTACATAAAATATCCTAATTAACAGATATAATTGCCTTCTCTGGACTCTATCCATGCGTGGCAATCATCTTGAAGCATATCAACTCAACCCGATGTCGTACACCAAGTCGCATTGTCGGAATCGGCTGTATCACTTAACCCAGTCTGACTCGGATTTAGCCGATTCCTATCGTAGCCGATCCGGACTCCAGCCGATTCTTACTCTGTTTCCGCAATGATCTTCATCTTTGATTCCGCTTCGATCCAATCTTCTTCTCCGATACTAATATTACCAAATTTGGTCGTTAACACGTGGACTGGCCAGTTTGACCGCGCATATATATACCTCCGGTCTGACCGGCAACCACTACCCAGTCTAACTGGTTTTCACCTGTCAGCAACACTTGTTTATCACCTGAAAATCCAATCATCTCCAAAACCACTTTGCCAATAATCTCCAAATATCAAACCAATAATCACATATGCCAATTGTTCATCACGGAATAAAAATCAAACACACTTTGATTTTATAATCCAATTCTGTTTTAGAGAATTTACAGATCACAAAACTAACTCTGTCTCTTTATTTAAATTTTGTTTGGAACGGATAGGTGGGATTTATCCCTTCCTTAACTAACCGGCATTTAGCCGATAAAATCAACCAACAAGAAGTTCTAGCACAAATTAATGATGTTGGTGATTAGCATTCATTAAATAAAAGGCATAGCTGTAACATTCTAATTTCCAATGTCTCCAAGGCCCATCAATGCACGTAGAGGATTCATTTCTACAAGGCTATATTTACCAGAAATCAGCACGGTATTGATATCTAGTATAACTAAAGACGCAGATATAGTTATCCTAGTCCTCTTTCTTTTATGTACATAACGAGCTCATATCGTAGTACTGCCCTTTCGAATTGTGATGCTCCAACGAATTGGGGTTACTATGCGTCAATGCATGTGGGATGCGGTGATCAAGTTCAATAATGCCACTGACACACATAATATGTAGTACCACGCTTATCAGACTGCTTTAATTTGTTGTTGTGCATGCGCTCTACAAATGCTTTGAAATAAATGACTTGATGTATTAAATGATAAATTATGTCACTTGGACTCTGTTAATTATGTACCTGGGAGTTACTAGGATTGCATCATGATAAGGGTTTTTCTCCTTGGAAGTGATCAATTGTAGATAAAATTTGATCAAATTTTAAGCAAATTTCGACCAATTTGATGAAATTCAAATACATGCTAAATTTATCAGCCAATTCGGAGAAAATTGCCTGTTATGTAATGGTGTACTTGTATGTAATCTTATCTTTGGTGGGAGATATAATTCCTTTATTTTTACATCATGACAGGATGTTTTAATTTACTTTAAAATACAGAAATACTCCATCTCTCTCTCTCTCTCTCTCTCTCTCTCTCTCTCTCTCTCTCCATTTGATCCAAAATACAAGATGCAGCGGTTTCGTTTGACAGTTCCTTGAACCAGCTGACCACACTACTTCTTTCAAGCTGGGCTAAATAGAAATAAGGGTTAATCTTATATGTATAAATTTGTCAGTTTGGAAAAATATCATTACTGTTTCACTTATAGGTAGATGCTATAATTTTATAAGTATTAGACATATGCGTGCATATACCTATTCGCTGCATTTTCTAATTTTTCTGGGGACTAAAATACCCCTTCTTCTTCTAGCTTATCCTCTCATCTCTCTCGCTAGCCTACTGCAGGCTCGTCCTGCCGACGACATCGCCGCCGAGCGTGGACCCTAGCCGGCTCCGGTGGGGTCATACCGCTCGATGGGGAGGAGGAGGGACACTGTCGCGCCGGCGGCGGAGCGGCAGAAGTCGTTGGCTTTGCCGTGTGGGCTGGCTGTGGCTGTTTGGAATTGTGGAGCTTGATGAGGAAGCACAATCAAGCTCGTTGACCACCAGATCCAAGTGTGGGAGTGACGCTGGCAGCGGAACTGCGGAGATCATCGGCTCCACCACACGGGCTGGCCACGGCTGTCAAGGATGGTGGAGCTCAGCAAGGAAGCATGGTCGAGCTTGTTGACTGCCAGATCCAAGCGCGGGCGAGGTCCTGCTCCGGTTTAGCTTCCTGAAGCTCCGTCACTGGCTAGCCGTGATCTCCACCAGCCTCATCCTCCTCTGAGAGGGAGAGAGAGGGATGCCGTATCCATCTCGCGCTCCTAGATCACGTCAAGTAGGGGACAACGGGCTATGATCCAGAGGGTAGGGAGAGATGAGGGTGAGAGGAGAGAGAGAAATAGGAAGATGGAGGAAGAAGACAAGGGCA